>NC_086194.1:112253435-113637602 GCF_035770615.1 Melospiza melodia melodia | reverse complement strand
ACAGACTTTAAGTCTGCTTAAAGATTTTAAGCAGTACTTTAAATTCTTCCAAGTTAAAGTCATACTTTTCATACCTGGCATAAAACTAAAATAAGTGTAGTAAAAAGCCCTGTAACCATCTGATTTAATTTCTGTTTTTGAGCTTGAAAACATATTTGATTATATGCAAACCAAATGTGGCACGGACTCAGAAAACCGCAGTGCTTCCCCCTCTCAAATAAAGACAGTGTGCCACAGTAATAGCAACTTGAGACAGTCTGGATTGTTGCAAAACGTGTCAAGAGAAAGAGACTGTAAACATTAATCTCTTAAGAAGTGTTGCCTCTGTTCCTTTCCCTCCCAATTTGCTGGGCTTTTCACAGCAGGTATTGTGCTTATTCTGATGTGCTAAATAGCACCTACTAAACTCCTGGTTCCTCTCTCATTACAAACAAATGTTTGTTCTTCATAGTAGGATAGCTTTCTGAAGTGGTCATAGCTAGTAACCCTAAGTCTGTCTGCTAGGTGCCATGAGAGAAAGTGAGCACAGCTTTCAGCTGAGCCACAGCAGCAGGTCCTGTGCGTGCTTGCTGCCCTTCACAGACAAGAGGCCAAACCTCTCAGCTGAAGAGTGTGGCACAAACTTGGGATAGTTCTTGGGATAGCATCTTGGGATAGTTCTGTTCAGGTGACAGCTGCAATGAGCACCTGCACAGTGTAGCTCACTTCTCTGACCTGTACCTTGGCACCGTGGGAGCAGTGGTGCCTCCAGGAGATACAGGGAAGGCTAGAACACTGCTTGGAGCTACCTGGTGTCACAGAGCATGGTGTGGTAGAGGACATGCTCTGGTGCTCAGGTCTGATGTAGTTTCAGGTCTGTCTTGTCACAGAAAGATGGTAGTTCCTCCAACAACGTTCCTGAAGCAAGTATATTGGTATGGGCTTGGGTGCCAGCTGTGCTAACTGGGTGGATGGCGCTGCCCTGAAAGCTGCCATCTTATGTTCCAGTATTCCCATGCTTTCCCATTCTTGATCTTGCCTCCAGCAGGATCTCTCCTGTTTGTAATACTTTTTATCTATTAACTTGGGAATTTCTGATCTGCTTAAAACTTCGTCCAGCCAGTCTGTCTTATGTGAGTAGTCTTCTCAAATTTAGTCTCGCCGCACTGAAACATCCTAAAGGACACTGAACAATGGACCTTTCAACTTTAAAGAGCACCTCAGAAAATTAAACGTTGTTTACAGCCAAGTCAGAAAGGAATGTCTCCTGTGTGAGGTTAAAATACCTGTGGAGGCTCTGTCTAACAGGCTCCAGGACGAGCCACCTCCAAGGAGTACTTCAGAGGTGCAATTAATAGTGCCTTCCTCTGTAGTCCCTTATCATTCCCTTTCTGAGAGACTTTGTGTGCACTTAATCTGAACTTTTAGGAACCAAGAAAGGTTTTCCAAGGATTCACTGCTTGTCTCTAATGACCTTTACAATGGCAGGCCGTGAGTTACAAGATGAAATGTACCTTGGGAGATGTTGCCTTCCTCTAAGTGAAGGCAAAATCTCCCTGTACAGATGTATTCCCATTGGAAATTCCTGAATTCAAGCAGAAATGGCTGGTGAGGTGCACCAGCCCCAGGGCCACCCAGCCTTGTGCCATCCCTGCTGCTTCCACCCTGCACAGCTGTTCCCAGTCCCCCTTCAGGTCTGGCCAGGGGTGTGCGTGCATCTGCATCAAATTACTTCTCTGCAGCTGTTGCTGGCACTGAGCTCATGGGGAAGCCTCTGGCGGCAGCTAAAAGGGTCTTAAATAAGTTTGCAACCAGCCAGAGCCCTTACTGGTTGCAGGTTTCCTGTATCCATGTGGATACCTCTCAGTAAGTGTTCTGAAAGTGGTTTGCTCTCGCAGGAGACCTGGAGTAGGGCAGGGCTGCCTTTCTGCAGGAAGCTGTGCTGTTGACCAGACCTGGTTGCTTTGTCCCTCTGGGTGGCAAGGTGCCAAATCTTCCTTTTCTCCCTCATGCTGATGGTGACCACGGCTGTATGCATCCTGTGCTGTGTTTGTGCTTAAGCCCTGTGGTGTGATAGAGTGTGTGTTGCACAGGACCATCTCGGTCTGCATCATTTGCAAACAGACTTTGGTTTGTTCCCAGAGAGGCAGGGAACTGGAATTAAAAAAGTAAGATACTTGCTTTTGGAAAGGTAGACTTGTCACTTAAATCACAGATTTATTTTAAAGGCTTTGTTTTCCTGCAAACAATTGTTTCTTGAAGGAGGGTGGCACTAGGGATTTAAATCTCAGGAGGTGAGGCAGTGAGGAGGGCTGGCAGTGTGCTGCTTGGAGGCAGCACTGACAGGGATGGTAGGGAGAAAGCAGCTACATGGGTGGCCTGATAGGAGAGGAACTGCTGGAGCAGGGCTGGCAAAGAAGGGGATGGTGGTTCCAAACAAACAGGCTGAAAAAATTGTTTTTGTGGATAACTATTTTCACAGACTGCCATGCGGTAGTGAGGCTAAATAAGCAGTGTAGTGGTCTAGTTCTCATAAGTTGTGAAATAAGGTGAGGCAGAGGAAAGGGTAACTTTGGCTTCAAGTTGCCTTTGAGCTGACAGCCAAGCACGTGAGACTGAATGCAAGGTGCATCTCAGGAGCAGAAGGTGGTCTGAGGGTGATGGGAGCAGAGAGAGGATTTCTCTTCCAAGTAGATGCAGAAGAGAGAAAAGTGTTGTCCTGAGCTGAGCCTTACAGACCCCTGGGGAGGGCTGAAGGAGTTACAAAGGTTGTTCTTTAAACAAACAGAGATGTGAAACATTGTGTCAGAGAAGCAGGAAAAAGAAGGGGAGCCGCTGACTTTCTTCGGTAAGAGAAACTGTTGTAAGCATTTAAGATATTAAAGCATGGCTGTGTTTCTCTGGGAGAGTAAAAGGAGTGAATAGAAGGAGGAAAGGTAGAAGCCTGGCATGATGTCAATCAGGAAATAAGTTTGGGGCTGAAGCTAGTGAAACTGTGTCCCTGATGGGATTTTCTGTGAAGGGCAAACAGAATAGAAGCTGTCTTGCTCTTTTGCTCTTGTGACTCTCTCTTGAAAGAAATAGCAAGATCTGAGAGGAAAAGCTCACACTTTCCACTAGGTTGATCATTTTAGTGAAACAGAGCTGCTCTGAAGCAAGCCCTTGAAGAGAAAACTTGTTGCAGAGAGCATCTGCTTGCTTGGTGGCTTCTTGCCACTAGTGACAGCCACTCTGAGGCTAGGAGCAGAGCCAGAGAATGCTGTGTGAGCTGGGAAAGGTGGAACTGGGGCAGAAAAAGGGAACAAAGACACAGAGGCATGAATGTGACAGCAGAGCTCTGAAGTCCCAGGTGAAGTCAGCAAGCACAAAACCATTTACATTTCCCTCCTCCTCTTTCTTGTCCTCTGCTCATTCTCTCTGATAAAGCATGCCTGATTAGGTCTTGCCAGTTTTGCAAATCTCAGATGTAAGCAGAAATTAGAGTCTATGCAAGGATGAAAGTGTTTAGTTTTCTTTCTGTTCTTGATTTTTTTTACTTCATGAGAGAAGTAGGTGGGTAATGTAACTCATGTTTATTGCTAAATGTTGCTCTTTGATGTCTTCTTATTACAATAGCCTGATTTCAAAGTCAGCAATAAACTAGAGGGATGGCACCTCATAAACATAGGGCTTCATTTTTGGCCCTGTAAACATCTTGAAACTTAAAATTTAAAGGAAAAAAAAAAAAAAGACTTGCCCTCTTTTGCTTGCAAATAACTCATTCATTTCACAAAACAACAGCTCTCTAAGTAAACAAACCTCAAAATCCTGCTCCCTCATCTCCTCTGACCTCTTGTACCCTTTAGCCAGAAAAAAAAAGCCAAAGAAAGCAGTTGATTGCTCTTGATCAGCCTGTGTAAGTTTTGATTAGCTAGCTGGGTCTTCCTTCTTCTTTAACACAACTTTTATCAGAACATTTTTCTGGGCATCTGTTTTTGTTTGGGGCTCCTGCCTGATGTGTTGCATTTTGTGGGTGCTTTTTGTCATCAAACTGCAGGCAACAAATTGGTTGATTGGCTGATACTTTGAGGAACTTGGGGCAGAGGTTATTTTTGTGAAACAAAATGTACAGGTTTTTCTGAGTTGTTTTTTTCAGTCATAATAAGCTCTGTCAGACTAAATTCTTTGAAGTTCCCTCCATTCCTCCTGTCCTCTGACTTCTGTAATACTGGATGCAGTATTTGCATTAGTTAAATAGACCTGAGTAATTTACTTCATTATGGAAAACTAATCTGCTTGTTAAAACTGTTAGTTTATCAAATAGTGAAATGCAGTATTGTTCTGGCAGAGACTTTGCTGGCAGACACAGTCCTTGTGTATCTTTCAGTGAAGGGATATGATAAGATGAACTTTGTGGCTTAGAGAAGCAGATCAGTAGTTTTGACTATCAGAACTTGTAGTTTCTGTAAGATACACGGTGGATGTTATCTTGAAGTCCTGGCTGAATACAATGCAGAGCACCCAGTCTCCAAGCTGAGTGGCACTGCAAACCCCATTATTACTGTGATACTCTCAATCAGCCTCATTAGGAATGGTGAATGAGCTGAAGCAGATTTTCCCCTCTTCTGAAAAGACCTGCTGACAGTGGTTGCTGCCTGTGTATATGCACAGGGTGAATAAATCAGCTAAACTATTACTACAGTAATACTAACTTTTAAACAAAAAGAAAGTAATTCTCATTATCTGCTTAAATCTCTTGATTCTTCCCTTCTGCTCTACAGAACCACCTTCTAGCTCCCTTGCCTTAAAAAGCTGGGTCATGCAGAAAGCACAAGTGAAATCTTTTGCATTTGTTTACTATTGTGCTATTCCCAGGCAAATGAAATTGACTCTTGGGCTTTCCTCAGGCTGAACATGTGAACAAGTCAATTTGACTGGACAGCATTCCTGTCAGACCTCAGTGCCCCAAGCCTGCCATGGCATTCCCACATGTCAGGCTCCACTGATCAGTAGTTTCCAGTGTGCCTGCAGGGGCTAGGCTGGGAGGCCTGGCCCTTTTGCCAGCTGTCTTCTCTTGGGACAGCTTAAGCTGAGCTTTGGGTCATACCAGCCAAGTGTAAGGAACCATCCTTGGTTCTCTCCTGTGTCCTTTTCCATGCCACTTTCCTGCTGGGAGCAGTGTCCTGAGCTCTGCCTCAGCTGTGTTGGGCAGAGCAGGATGGGTTCCCTCAGCAGCCCATGGGTCCAGGGGGTTTGTGGGGTGGGTGTTGTGCTGCCTGGGGTGAGACTGCACAGCAGCTGCTTCCTCCACAGTACCATGTGTACTAATGGTCCTGAACAAGCTGTCCAGTAAACAAATGGTTACTGGGACTGGCATCTGAGTGCCCTGGCTTTTTGGCTAAGGGAATCCCAAGGAATCCCACGTTCCTGTTCAGGTGTGCAGAACAGTAGATGCAGCTCTAAGCAAAACCTAAAAAGGTCCTGTTCCTTCCCCTTCAGTTTATCATGTGGATAGGCGCTAAACTTGGCACTTGAAGATGGCTTTTTCTAGCTTGAATCTAAGAAAAAGAAAACTTCAGGTTACTTTTTAAATAAGAAGACTTCAGCTTTTTCTTTTCAGTTTGAAGTGTGTCCGCAGAAATAAGTTGCTGCTCGCATTTTTCTGGAGAGGAGCAGGGGGTGGAGGACAAAGGAGGACTTTTTTCCTCCATTGGAACCAGCTGTGGTTTGCTTGCTTTGTGTGCATTTGGATGGGCACTCTGAAATCCAAACTGGAACTAGCAGTTAATATTACAAACAAGCAGCATAATTTGACTAAACAAGCTTTCAGATGATCACAACTGGGCTTTGATGCTCAAGAGTGGGATTTTCATAACTGCGGAAGTAATTTGAGAACATGCTTGTGCCCAAAGCCAGTAGGGTTATGTTGGCTTCTTTTTTTCCTTTTTTTGCTTGAAGATGATTATGGTGATGATTCATAATTTTGTTAGTCTCAGCAAAAGAGTGACTTGCATGTATAGTTAATTTAACAGCTGAGAACCTCTAAGCAAGTCATTCTCCATTTTGAGGAAGAATTGGTCTAGAGAAAATTCTCCCACTTCTTATTTCTTTTGCGTGCTTGTTAGTTTTATGTCTGGTTTCAAGCTCTGGTATTGGCTGACTTTGCAAATAAGAACTTCCATGAGGTCCTAGTTACAGCCTTACTTGTTCTTGGATTTGTGGCTGTGGTTCCATGTGTTCAAGGGTGAGTTAGGATGGCTTTAGAGGTTTGGTTGATGAACAGTACTTTAATCATGCTATACAATCTAAAATATTAAATTAAATGTACCAGAAAGGTGATTTAAGCTGTTTAGTCTAACTAGATGCCTGTTTTTGTTATCATAATTTCCTTAAATAGAGGATCAAATTCTTCCCACCAGTTCTTAACAGCATATTTTGTTTCTAATGTCAGAAATAAGGACCATTGAAATCTTCTCCTCAGTCACTTTGAATTACTTAAAACAGCTTCATGGATTTATAACATTTTCTATTGTCTTGTGCCAAATCACACCCTCCTACCCCTGCTATTTTTTTTTTTTTTTTTGACAAGCACTTAATGGTCTGTAAAGCTTTAAAAATAAAAACCAGTGGAGTGACAGAAAAAATAAAACCATGAAAACTAACTTTCCTTCTGCTGCATGGGTTGCCAGGAAATTCAGGGGTCATGTAGAGTGAGTGTGTTTTCTAATAACAAGCTGTGTGCTCACATACCATGCTTCTTTAAAGGTCTTGTGGTTGGGATCCCAGTGGTATTGATGGGAAACGTGCAAAGAATTTTTATAAGGTTGTTTGAATAGCTGAGTAACTTCTTTTGAAAGCAGTAGAGTGAATACTTCTGCTTTGGAGAGGAATGGTTCTGTGGATGCCTGGGGTGATGATAATGAATGATGGACCTTCAAAGTTAAGTCCTATAAATGCAGTTATCCTCTAGAGGATTTAATGAAAACTTAATATTTTAAAAATGTGATTACTTTTAACATGGAACACTTGGGTGTACCTGTGATGTCTTGGTAGCCATAGTTATGTTCTGATGGGACAACCTAAAAGGCCACTAGTAGACTTGTAAGCACCAACATGTGACTGTATTCACCACAGAATAGTTTTGAATGGTAGAAGTTGGACTCGATCTCAGAAGTCTTTTCCAACCTGATTGATCCTGTGGCTCTAATTCTGTGAAGAGAGGTGATCCATACCATGTTCAAATGCCAAACTGGAGCGTTGGCCTGTGGTGACACATCTGCTGATGCTCTGTTTGCTTTCTCTTGCAGTTTGGGGCAGAGTTCAGAAGGTTCTCTCTGGATCGCTACAAGCCAGGAAAGTTTGAAGACTTCTACAAACTAATTCTTCACATCCATCACATAGCCAACCTGGAAGTGATGATCGGATATGCTGATGTGCATGGAGACCTTCTCCCTATTAACAATGATGACAACTTCTTCAAGGCTGTTTCAAGTGCTCATCCACTGCTCAGGGTTTTTATCCAAAGACAAGGTAAGATGCAGTTTCATTTCAGTGCCTCAAAGTGTGCTGTGGCAAGGGGAAGAGTGGATTTGGGGCACCCATTTAAAGGCTGAAATCCTGTAAGAGGCATCTAGGAGCCAACTTGTTCTTCCTCACAGGCACTTCATTGCAGCTGGCAGGAATGGCATGGCTGCATGGCAGGGAGCAGACTGCAGTGCTGCCTGTAAGGTGTTTGAAGGATACCATGCTGAGGTGAATGTACCTTGTGCTGCTGTCCTGTCATCACCCAAGCATGCCAGGTGCACCATTCCCCTTGGTGGAAGGAAGGGATCTTAGTACAACTGCTTCACATTTAGAGATCTTATCTATCCATCTTGATAGCCAGTGTCATAGCCAAGTTATTCACGCCTGTGTGTGAATGCACACAGATGTGTAGTTCTGAAAGGAAAAAAATATTGTCACAAACAACATCTTGTTTGACTCTGTTAACCTGGCAAATTATGATTTTTTTCCCCTCTGTCCTTATACTAATGAATGCTGATTCTTCCCATTTTGAATCATCAAGCAAACCTTGGGAAGAGCTGCCTGAATGTCAAGATGACATCAGGTTTAAGGCCTGTGTGTTATTCTCCTTAAGGACCATGTTTTGCAGTCTCTTCAGAAGAGAATTGGCTTTTATAATAAGGTGTCTTCTCACAGAGCTCCTTAAATCCCAGGGAAACCTTACACTGTGTTAACACTTCCTCCACAGTTTTGTTTTTTTTTTTGTTTTTTTTTTTTTTCAGCCATGAAGTGATTTATAGCACAGGGCTTTTGGAATTAAAATCTTGTCAGCAACAGATTCAGAAACAAGACTTGATTTGAGACTTGGAGCAGTCATGTGGCTTTTATTTGGCCTGGCCTTTTGCTGTGTACTGATAAGGATTTAGCAAGAGGATCCAACCTGCTCATTGGTGTGAGCTGGTGGAGTGTGTTTGATTTGGTGTCATCAAATACATCTAGGACTGTGTGGCTCCTGTCTCTTCAGAGCATATAGTTTGTCTGCCACCTTTTAGATGTGATTTTTAGATACTCAAAGAGCCAATTGAGAAGAGGGTTTAGAGCAGTTTGTTTAGTTGATCTATTAGGTGAATGGTAATGTCTATGGGAGAAAACTTGCTTCTTGTTCTTGTGCAGAAAGTGCAAATGTGTACCACAAATCCAATTAGGTCTTCTTGCAATGCCTGTTAGGGCTTGTTCATGGTGGGTCAAGGCATTAGAAATCCTTTGCATGACTTTGTCAGGCCTACTTCAGTTTAAGTTTATTTGTGTCTCTGGATCAGTCCAGTTCAGAACGCATTTCTCTGTGCTCTGGACAGACTGCTGAAACCACTGACCTAACCCTGCATTAGGAGGGGTTTGCCAGTGAAATGCTGATCACAGCAACAGGCAAATCAGAGAACTGTTGTCTTCTTATAGAAAAATGTCTCCCTCTTCTTCTAGGAGAAGTGTGCTGGTTATTAAGGTTTCTAACTTTTAACCTTAATGGAAAAGGGCAATATTTCCTTTTTAAAAAGATTTTACTTCACCTGTTGTGAAAAGAATCATGCTGACAAATGAAGGAAGACAGGCCTGTTCTTCCTGGCATGTGGCAAAGCCTGAAATCTTTCCCAACACACCTTCTCCCTCTATAAAGCTGAAGGGAACAGTAAATTCTGGCCCATCCCTTTGCTTGGTGCTAACTTTCATAAGGGACTCCTGAGGTGAACATTTGAGATTAGTACTTGTGGATGATGGTCGCTAACAGTCATGCTCATCTCCTTTGCTTAGACAAAGCCTTTAGAAATTTTTATCTTCAAGAATGAAGGTGAACTCTTCATCTTTTTTTCCTTTGCTCTGCTGGGGTGATAGATCAGTGCTGGTCCTTCTGTTGGAGACCTGCACAGGAGAACAAGGTGACTAGCACCAAGAAATCATTGTGCCATTCAGGGGAATGTGGTGTGCCTGCACCCTGAATTCTGACTTCAGAGGCAGGAAATTAGCATGACTGGGGTGCTAGTAAAATATGTCAGCAGTGTTCTCTTGGGTCTTTGAAGGAGACTGCAGAGCATGGGCTCTCTAGGCTGCTGGATCAGGGATCACTGCTTTTCAGTGGGAGTAGTCCTGGGAGCTGGCTGCCAGAGGTTGTTCTGTGTTGTGGAATAGGGAGAGTTTCAGGGAACAGAGCAGAAGTATGCAGGCACAGGAGGACTGAATAGTTGAAGGTCAGGTCTCTTTTTCTAGCAAAGCAAACTGTTTATCAACTGCATGATTAGTCATCCTGTCTGTTTTCCCAGTGTGTAGCTGAGTTACCCTTTCTCTTGTCAGGTCAATTTCACAGTCATGTTAAAACACTTAAAACATTCTCAGAGTGGCAAAATAGGTAACTTAGTCTTTGCACAATAATCAAGCAACAGTTTCCTAGTTTGATGTTTTTCATCTAAGCTTAGTCTTGTACTTTTTCAGTTCAAAAGCCTTTCTCTCACTTGTCCCTGGAGGCAAACGTTGTGATAATTGCTTGGACTCTTAATGCCAGGTTGGTGTCCAGGTATGGGATGGCTGTCTTATTCCTCTTTCTCTCTCTCTTTTTCTTTTTTTTTTTTTTTTTTTTTGTTCAAATCTCCTGAGCCCCAAATTTTTCAGGATCACAGTAGTCCCACAGGTAGTCCCACACAGGGGATGTTAGTGCTTTTTAGCCAGCCATTTTAATAAGGACTAGAACTGAAGTTCCCAGTGTGCTTGCAACAATTGCTGTTCATAGCTTTTGGATCTTGAAGAATCTGGGACATTTGTAGGTTATGTTTGAGTAAATTTGTCTGTAGCAGGTTTTTATAGCTCAGTGATTTGTCTGCTTAAACTATATGGTGTGCTTTTTTTTTTTTTTTTTTTTTCCCTCCAATACCAAATTACAGTGAGGCCAAAAATCCTAATTAGAGAACCAGGCTATAAAAAGAAAAAGCAGTTTTCCTTTGACTTGCTTTCCCAGGCTGCAAGTATGGGTCATGTCCTGTGTTGTAAACTGACGTGGCTCTTTTGGCTTTGTTAGTAGAGTAGTGATTTACAACTGATGCTTTGAGCATGAGGATTTGTTCACTCAGCTGTAAGTGATACCAGACACACACAGAATTCCCTATGGAAGGTGCCTGCTGCTGTGGAAGGGGTAGATGTCTCAAAGACCTTAGAACAATGCAGGAACTTGAGGATGTGTTTGACTTGCTCCATAATAACTTTTGCATTTTACCCAAGACCTGCATCAAGGAAGAGCTTATCTGATGATGCTGATCATGTTTTTCAAGACTGTTTGGTCTATGTCTGATTTAAACAACAGCACTTGAAACAATCTCTTGTGTACTGCAAAAATATTTAATTGTGACCTATGAATTCAAGCAGAAACATAAACCAGAAAAAACTGAAAGGAGTTAATATTACATATTGTGAAAGCTTTACATTATTTCTTGTATGATTAAATGGAATGAAATTATTATCAAATCTTGCTTTAATGCCTGTCTCACAGAGGCACAGTATGTGTTCAAACTGATCTGTATTGGATCATTCTAAATAGAATAAGAGGCAGAATTATAATGAGTTCTTCATTGTAAACCTGCCTGAAATGACTCCTTGAGTTTTGCAGTGGGAGTATAAGGTTGTAAGTGGAGGTCTACCAAGTAAAAGAGATTTGAGAATTTCTCCTCTTTTGCTTGTGTTACCCACTGGGGTGTGTTCAATCTAGAAAGTTCAGAAACTCAAGGAAGTGTGGCAAAGTGAACAAGCTGATCACCCTGTCAGTACTCTGTGCAGTGCTTTTTTCCCAAGGTTTCTTTTTTCCAAGTGGTATGTCTTGGAAAAAGGACCAAGTGTAGCAAGCAGAGTGAACAGAGTGGTTAACTGAGCACACTGCTGTGAATCCAGGCTAATGGTTCTGATACTGGGAGAACTGATGAAGGCTGCTGATGTCCAGACCTTCGCTTCCTACCAGGAACAGCCAGGTTTTTATAGGGTTTGCATGGGCAGTAACAGTTGCAAAGGAGGTGGGAGAGGTGGTGCACAGTCTATCTGGTCTCATCCTGATGCCAGACTGAGGTCAAATGAACTCTCCCGAGAAGCCTTTCTGTTTTATCCACAACAGGAGATATGTTCTGAGTCTATAAAAATAAATTAATAAAGGGGGAGAGGGCACTTTGTCAATCGTAAAGCAAATTCTAGATCAAATTCACAATCTTTCCATCAGTAAAGTTACTTTTAAAGCTTTGTAAAGTTTTAAATGGTTTCATTGTGTGTCCTGCAAGTAGGAGACAGATGAAGCACTGAAGTGGCAGGTGACAAATTTGTATTTCAGGTTAACTTTGTCAAGTATTACACTTCCTGCAGGAACAGGAAAGGCAAAAATCTGAACAAGCTGAAGAACATTCTAGTAGCCATTACACTAAACACACTCCACAGCAAGATGGAGCAGGACCTTACATCATAAACTAGTAAAACCACAAATTAACTGCAGCTGTTAATTGACATGGATGGAAGTTAGAGAAGGCTGATGACTTCTGATATCTGTGTTGTCTTGCATTTTGCAGTCTAGAAAACTGATAGTATGTAAAAAGCCATCAAGTAGCACCTTCAGAAACTTGGTATAAGTGTCTTTTCTTTTGTAGTTATATTTTTTAATAGTCCATTACTGTTACAGTGAACCAGCACTGAACACCAGTCATTGCTTTCCTCCTCCAGTGGTTAAAACTGCTGTCTACCATCAGTTCTCACTTAAAGCTTGATCCAAAATCAACAGGGGAAAAATGTGCATTTACCTGGTTGGGTTTTGGATTTGGCTTGTTTCAATGTGAAGATTGGAAGATGCTGTTTTTCTTCAACTGCATACAGTGACTAATGTATTTAAACTGCTGTGCCATGCAATATGTTTGTGCATGTTCAGAAGCAGTTCATAACTCTGCAATTTGTTATTTACCTGGCAAAGTTTTGTGCAGCTCTAAGTACCAACATCTGTGCTTAGCTTTCTTGTATTATAAAATCAGAGCAATCACACTCAGTTTTAAAATAAAAATGTTCTAATGGGAATCATGCCCAGGTCTGCCTGAAAAAGCAATGGTGGGTTGTTTTATTGTCTTTCATACTCTGAGCAGATAATCCCCAGGAATGGTTGTTGGCTGTCTAACCACATGTGTTAAACACAAAAACTGGCTTTAAGGCAGCAGCTATTTCCAGCTACCTAAAACTTTTAACTCTATGCTCAGCCTTCTGGAGTGGGTACAGTTACAAAAATTTGAGTTCAATTGCTTCACATCTTGTTTTTGGTTCTTCAGTAACTCTCCTGTTTGTTTAGCAGCACAGGCATTGACTTTGTTTTCTCAAAATGTCATATTTCTAAACAACAACAATGTGATTTTACTGCTGCTGTCGAAGGTATTTGATATATTAAATAATACAGCAATTTGCAGCACATATTAAGGGAAAATACTGAACTCCTTCTGCTCTTCCTTTTGGTTAAGCTGAGCAGATTTTCACAATGGTCATCTAGAAGTCTGAGAGAATAGAATAAATTTTATTAAGCTGTGCAGAGAAGGTGATTTGAGGTCTTCAGTTTATCAGCTCCAAAGGAGGGTGGAAGAGTGAAGAAGAAACTCTGCTGACACTCAGAGTAGCTGCAGGGTGCACTGGAGGACGTGGCTCTGCTGTTGGTCACTGTCCCAAGGCTGCTTCCCTATCTCCTCTGCCCTGGCACTAACGTGACCCAGTGGCTGAGCTCCCTGAGCCAGCTCTTGGGCAGAAAACAAGTTGCTTGAGTGAGGAGCTAGCATGGGATGGGCAGATTTAAAGCAACTTAACATTGCCATGAAGCCTCTGCTTTCTGGGAGGAAGAACTTGTCTGCTTCTAGCCTTTGGAAGTGTGCAATTCCACTGTGTTTGGAAAGGAGAAAAAGCATCTTGTCTTAGCTTTGACAAGATTAGAGGATGGTGGTAAATTTCATGCTAGTATATAGGAATTGCTGCTGGGCTTATATTAAATCCTTTCATGACTTTCTTCAGAAACATTTCTGGTTTTGAGCTGGAGGGGTCTGTGAAAGCTTGTCAAGCCAAGTAATCTTTGTCCCACTCAAGTCCTTTGATATTTGAAGATAAGTAAAATGCAGCTGTTTGTTCCAGTGAAGTCTGGCAACAAATTACTGTAGCTTCTCTGTTCCACCTTTCATGTGCAAATGATGAGACTGGGTAATCATTATCGTTCTACTGGTTTATTAAGCAACTTTAAAAACATAAAGTTTTTAATCTGGCTTGTCAGACATAAACAAAAAACAGGCTTGGATTTTGTTGCTTGCATGGCTAGTGATACCTGGTGCCTGAGCATAGCCACTGTGAGGCTGCTTCTTTCCTTCTCCTTGAAAACTCCATTTATAGAATATTAGGATATTTGATTTTCATCACCAGTTACTTTTAATTGCAACTAGAACAGCTACTAAGGAAGAATTTCAGTGAAAGAGGGATGGAAATAGCATAGTCTACAGCTAGGTTTTGTGGGGTCAGTGGATAGCTGATAGTGGGAACTGTTGCAGAAATATGTGCTGCATAAATATTTGTAGTTGCAGTGTACAGTAAGCACAGAATAGAAGCCTGGCAAAAACAGCAAGCGTTTGTTGCACTTCTGTGTTAAAGCAACATGGAATTTGTTTTCAGTTTCAAAGTTTAATAACTTAATAATAAATACACATAACCAACTATATTAAGCATAAAAATAGACTTTCACAGTCTTAAAAATTGCATCAAGCTTATGCCACCACCACACACTGTGCTGAATTTAGGCTAAAGAAACTTGTTTACAGTGGGAACTCGTGCAGCCTTTAATAGGAGCCTCTCCTCAACTCCATGCCTAGCTTCAGTTCCTAACCCACGTAAGAGCGAGCAAATAAACACTCTTCTGTCCCTCCAAACTTCTGTTTGTTGTCTCATACTTGTGGATTGCTGCCCTACAAGTACTTTAAAAAACGAAAATACAAGAATTTCCCAGTTACATGTACTCACAGATAGTCTCAAGTAATGCTATTTCTTGGTTCCATCAAACCAAGTGGTTTGATGTTTTTTCTTTAAGATAGTGAAGCTGACAGGTGTCTTGGCTGTGTAGAAACAGTGGTAAGGAAACTTGTCAAATGATCCACCTCTGTTATGGCTCCTGTATGAGGGGAATTTTCCACTATTTACCTTTTCTTACCTTAGTAGCCAAAACAAGAGATTCTGTTTCCTGCTCATGGCTCAGGTTTTTTCCTGTTGGACCTAGTTGTCATTTCCCTTCTGTGAGTGATGGAAACAAGTATAATGTGCAGATAATAATGTGCAGGACAGTTTCTTCTTTGACACTGGATTTTCCATAACACATGAAGGTAGATGGCACAGTGCAAATACAAACATTAACTCAAGATTCAGGCCTTCGGGAATAGATTTTCTGCTGAAATTTTGAAGTATTCTAAACCCTTAAGAACATTAAAGGTCTTAGGACAACTTAATTGGTAGACTCTTGCACTGAAAAGAAGCATGCAATGAAGGATATTTCTGCTATGTGTTTGTAGTAGGCATTGAAAAATTAACTCCAAATATAGTTCAGCAAATACAACTCCACTGAAACTATTTTTTAAAATGAATGAAACCTCCTCATTTTTCTTCAGTCTGCCTGTGTTGTTGGGATTGTGTGTTTCAAATTTAAATGGGTCATTATTAACTCTGCATAAGAACTCTGGGTATTTTTCAGCTCCAAGAGGCAAAGCAGTCTGGGGGAGGCTGAATGAACCCTTTCTTGAACCTGCCCCTGATGATGATCTCCTTGGATCTTATTTTTTCCTCTGCGCTATGTTTAGAGTAGTAACGAATCCTGTGGGAATATTAAGGAAACTATTAACCTAGAAAACTTCTCTGTTGTTCTTGCTGTTCAGGCCCCTGCCATATGCTGATATTAAGTAACCTCTGAAAGCTCCACATGAATAATTTCTGCACCACTGATCTCCCCTCCCACCCCCAATATTCTTGTCATTTTTCTCTTCTGCTTTTTCTCCCATGGTTTGCTTTTTTCTTCCTCTCAGCTGTTGGCTTTCTACTCCTTTCCTCAGGTTTTCAATTGCTCTGCAAAGCTGTTGCTTCTGTGGGCAGGAGAATGTGTTAGGTGAAAGCACTCAAGGGATGGTGTTGCTTTACTCCCAGCACTAGAAAAAGACTTGGAGAGCAGTGACAGAACAGGTATGGAAGTAACACTTAGTGAGGAGAATTGACCTTCTGCTGTGAATCTTGGACTAGTTTGTTTTCTTCTCTGATTATCTCTTTGCATTAGAAATAATAGATTACTTGAGCATTAAAAAAAAAAGAGGTTGTAAGCTTTTAAAGAAAAATGACAATTTAATTGGAATTGATATATAAATAAGAAATTCTGTGCAGTCTGGTGTCTTTAGAAACCAGCTGGAATTCAGTGGAGTTGGGGAAAAGCTCTGTCTGCAAGGGCACTGCAAGGCTGCCCAGCTGCTGGTAGTGGTGAGCTCTGGGCCAGCCTTTCTGCCTCTTCAGCTGCTGTAGGTGAACACAACTGCTTCCTTTAAAGCTGAGTTACCAGCTGGGATTTGAAAAGGGCTAAAGCTGTTTCCCTCATCCCTGGATGCCATGAAGGTGTCCTAAGAGAAGGTCTGTTAGTTATGGCCTCGGGATGGACACTGGTGGCACCGTTTGTTCACTTTATTAGCCTGGTTTAGTACAGTATGGCTTTGTGTTCATTCTGCCAAGCAATTTGGTAGTTTTCGTAGTATAATGCAGTGATTTTGTATACAAAGTAATGTAATCTCTACAGTTTTGCTTTTGTGTGCTTACTGAGGTCTAGTTTGAAAAGCAGCTGACATGAGTAAAGGAGAGGAAAACCCGTTGTGCTAACTAAACACATTGTGTTAATCAGAAAACCATGGAGTTTCTTGCACTTTGGGAGAAGTTCTTTCTGACTCTGAATGAATAAATGAATGCTTTATAATAGAGCCCATAAATAACTCCTAGGGTATTACCTTTGTGGCTAATAAAAATTAAAAACTGAGTTTCCTAAGCTTGTATTCCTTGAAGCAGCATGATTTTAACATGCCTTATCCTTTGGGGCAGTGGAGGGTGGCGGGGGAGTATAAGGCATTTGGAGTACAGTTTGCAACAAGAAATGTTAAAAATCTTGTTTCAAAACAATTCCTAGCTGAGAAAAAGAATATCAATAGCAGGAGGAGTGTTTGTAGCTGCATTATTCTTCAGTCACTTAAAAGTGCACTGAACACTAATGCAGTGTACTCATTGCATTTTAAAATCCCTGTATGTTAGAGAGGAGAAGACAGCTAGGACATTTGTGCATCAAATCCTGGTACAGGATTTATCTGTACTGCTTACAAAATGTGGGATCCTTGCTTTCCGTGTTAAACTGAACTAGGGTCATACAATGCTATGGTTCAAAAGTTGCTTTTTCATCCATGAGGTTCTTTAATGAGGGAGTTACTTTTCTCTATGGGTAGCCACATGATGTCTCCATTTATCAGCTTGTACCCAAAAGTATCCCAAATGTTTGCCCTCGGCAGACAATAATTGAGGGCAAACAGTGCTGACAGTGATCTGCTAGTGAGCTTAACTTGTTCATGGGTGACTGAAAATGCTAATACTGGTCATGATTTTTGCTAGATCTGGCTAACATTTCTTATGTACATAGACCAAGCCCAGAGGCACATCAGATTATGTTTTTAAGTTGATCTCAGTAGTTGCGTGGCTGGTGCCTTTCTGATCTCATCAAGGTAATCTGTGCTTGTAATGGGCTGTGACTCTGAAAAACAGGAAACTTTTTTATTTAACTTAATTTAAATAAACTTTATTTAACTTCTGTTGAAGTCTCTTGCCTTTTGCTTGTGGATGCAAAGGTGCTGCTGATAGTATTGTGGAATTTCCTCTTCCCTGTTTTTTTGGCTGACTTCAAAGGCAACATAACAGCATTACCTGGCAGCTTTTGTCACCCGTGTCTAGAGTTAACATTTCTTGCCCTGAAAAAGAGGAATTGAATGGCTGTCTGCAGGCTGGCCCAAAGGTCCTAGCCTGTCCCCCAGAAGAACAGTAGTTCCTTGTACTGTATTTTGCCTAAAGTGGGATTTTACTTCTCCTTCCTTGATGTGCTTGGCTACCATACCATAGCACACTTTCCCTGCCACAGCTTCCAGTCACCTGGCAGAGGACATGCTGAGTAACAAAGGAGTGTGGTGCCTGTGGGTGTCACAGAGGGTCTGTGTTAGAGGCTGCTCTTTGCTGTACACTGCTCTCTGTTGTACAGGTGCTGCTGGGCACTCTGGGGTGCAGGGAGGTTTTTAGCTCATCTCACAGGCACACCATGCTATAAGGGATGGAGAGAAGAGGAGAGAGGGAGCTCTGGGAGAAGCTGCAGACTGGAGATCTGTTGTGATGGAACATGTTCTGCTGTGGGCAGGGTGGCTTGGCAGTACCTCAGAACCCATCTCCTGTCTCTGAAACATTCCCAGAAGCAGCTGGCTACAGAAGCCAGCTCATGAGGTGCAAATCACAGGAAACAGCTTGCTGCAGCAAACTCATCTTCCTTTGCTCAGGTGACCCCTGAGCAAGGGTACGTGTCATCTGCACCAGCTCTGGCACGTGCACAGTGGTGGTGAGCAGAAAGGATGTTGTGGGAGGTGTGTGCCAAGCCCTCTCTTACAGTGGACTTAGCAGTGTTGATCACCAGACCATGTGCAGAGCATCCCTGCAGCTAGTTTGCCCTGCCTCTGGATGCCTGGAATAATAATTTCCCTGGGTGGATTTTTTTTAGCACTGTACCTCATTCGGTCCCAGTTCAGCTGGTAAGTGGTGACAGTGTCCCACACCCTTCCTCTCAGCAGTTGCATCCTGAGATCCCAGAGCTGTGTTGCATCATGAGGAAGTACTGGAGCTGCAGAGTGTGATCCAGGTGCCTTTCTACCATGATGGGTGTCATACAGTGTGTGGGTAGCACGCTCCTGAGTCTTGTTGGTCTGGTTTATGGGTATGTGCTTATCTTGGAAAATCAGAGTTCCTAGCACCATCTGCCTTCAGAAATGTTATTGCCTCTGTTTCAGACTGCTTCAGTTCCATGTAGGTGTCCCAAGAGAGCAGAAAGAGATCAGTGTGATGAAGATTCTTACCTTTGTGCATCAGCATCAGCTGTGAGAGAACCTGCCAGTGTAACCTAGGTTAGCTGGGCTGCCTGCCAGCATCTTGCTGAATGGTGCCTTTCCAAGGTGACTCTCACAACCGGTGTGAATGGAACAATTCCAGCAAACCAGGTCTCCCTGCCTTAGAGACCTCCCAGCACCACCAGGCGGTGTCAGTAACATCAATTGCTGCTTGCACATGGAAGTAACAAGCATCTCTGCAACAAGATAACAAAAGGTTGCATCCCTGCTCAGGGGGGATCACCCCGAAGGGAATGCTGCTGGAGATACTGCAGGAGCTGTGCTGAGATCCAAAGCTCTGAAAAGGTGGCTTGCTACAGTCCTGTGTCTGTAAGGTGCATAAAGGCTCTGGCATGGCCTTGCATCCCTCCTGCATGATAGTGCTGTGTCAGCTCTGTGCCATGCAGTTATGGGTCTCTGTCCCTGTTCATTGCAGGGGGTTGGACTAGATGACCTTTAAAGCCACCTTCCTCCCCAAACTCCTCTGTGATTACTCACATTTGGTTCCTGCTGTCTTGCTGAGACATTGTTCCCTGACTCTTAGTGTTTGTACTGTTTCAAGACAAACATAAGATTTGCTTACGTTATTAGCTTTCATGCAGCCTAAAATAAATCAGGAGTGCTTGTTATTGCATGCAGTGAACCCTGTCCTGTTGAACATGGTGTTTGGCTACAGCACACGTGGATGGGCCCTGGGAGCTGATCCAGAGGTTGGTGCACTTTGGTGCAAAGCATCAGGGCAGAGGTCAGGATCAAAGGGGAAGTCTTGTCCCTGTTGAGGGGCAGTCTGGGTCTCTTTGGGTCCACTAACTTCCAGCTGTGCACTGGGCTGCTTCATTAGCTTGCAGGAGGTCTGATGGTTCTGAGATTGCTGTCTTCATATCTCTGAGGTTTCCTTCAGAATCTACTTCCCACAAACACAAAGTTCTACTAAAATTCAAAGTGCTGGGGAAGAGAGAATGCCCAGGAAATATCTATGGGAAGGATGGGGGGGGGGGGGGGAAAAAGACAAAACCTCACTGGTTTTAAAAATAAACACTTCAGTTCCAAATTCACATGTTTTATCTGCAAAACCTTGCTTCCTAGATCTTTTGCCTAAAGACTTTTTCTTAATGTAGTTAAAACATGAGTAATTTTAAAACAAATAATCAGCTTAACTCTATAGCACTTAGCATTCTCAACCAACTGGCTGGAAAATACAAGTGCAGAAACAGTAGCTGTTCTGAACAGCAATCTGAGAGACTTAGGTAGCTGAAATCCCACAATCTGGCTAGAATGGCTTTGGAGAAACCCTATCAGGGAGGACATCACAAGGAGGCTGGATGTAGAATTTGGATAGTAAAGTACAGTATACAGTTCAAGTGTTTTATCAGACACTGAAAATACTGGTATTGGGAAGAAACAGAGTCGTTGTAATATTTGTCTATGCTTGTTTTTATCTAAATCTCAACTCAATCTTTGGTAGCTTGAATGTCAGTAAAATTTTTCTAAGGTGTGGAAAAGTAGAGCTATTGAAACACAGTCCCTGAAGTTTTTTGCAGTGTAGAGCTTCCATGGAGGGCTTTGTTTTTCATTCTTCAGAGTGGTGCTTCCTTTGGAAATAGAGGTTGGGAGACTGATCGTTGCCAAGCTGGCAGTTCACTCAAGTGGTGTGTCTGCCAGGGTGGTGGCACAGTCACTGCCACCAGCCACTCCTGAGTAATGTAATCATTTCCATGATAAAGCAGATGAGCTTTTGCAACTTGCAGAATCCTGCTTTCCCAACAGCCGGAGGTGGGTATGCTTCTTTTTGTGCTCTTGTGATGTGCAAGCTGTGTACCTCCTTGTCATCCCAGCAGGAGCTGGGCAAACAGCTTTTGCACTGGTCTGATCTGATTTTATTGAGGACAACAATCATCAGATGTTTTTAAGACATTTAGATCCCATGCCACTTAATTGTTTTTAAAGATGGGGAAAAATACTAAGGAGTTTAGGTCTGTTGTCTAGTGCATCTTCAACTGGGAAATAATTGCCAGCTAATAGTTTTAAAATGGTTATGATGAGTAATCTGCTCAGAACACATGTATACATTTCTGAGTGGTTTACTTTGATTAAAAACACTCTCAAATGCACAATTCCACAATTTTTTTAAAAAGTTCCTTCCAATCTGTCATTTTCTCTGTGTCTCTCCAAACATCAGCATGGTACCACTGCTACACTGCTGCTCTTTATTTGTGCTCTCATCCCCAGCCCTCCCAAGGGGGCAGTGACCAATGACAATCTGAATAGGCAGCAGCCCAGGACCGTTGGAGGATGGTGAGGTTCAAAGCTGATGGGCCAGGTTCAATTAAAGTCCTATAAAAACTCCAAGGAGAAGAATTGTTCCTCCAGATTGGATTAGAAGGTATACAAATATATATTCTATATATCTCCTCATATATGAAGATGGTTGTGTCTGACAGCTCAGAGGATCTGGTGTGACCAGTGCAAGACAAAGAGGCTCCTGTGTGTGGGAACTCTCTTGCCCAGCAGATGTGTAAATTGGGAGCTGTTAAACAGCTTCCACTCTTCAGACGTGTGTTTGTCTGTTTTCAAAGCAAAAGATGGAGTTTAAAGGGAAGCCTACAACCACAGCCACCTTCTTTATGGTCATCTCTGTGGATTCCTCTGGAAATGCTAAATATGGTATGTTATGCCTGTAGTTTAAATACAGGATTTACAGGAAGGAAGGAAATTTTATTTCAACTGTTTTGAAACTGTGTGGTACAATCTTTTTTGTATTGGAATACATTTACAAGAAGTCTTGGGCATATTTACTCCCTGTGCTCTTCGTGTGGCAAAAATTGGAGAAGAACATCACTTCATACATCATAACATCCATTCAGTTACTTTTTTTGCCAGGTCCTCTTTGAAATGAGAGATTTTCATTATTTTTTAAAAAGACCAACCAACCAAACTTAACAGTGGTTGGTTTGGTATTTGGTACGTTGACTGCTTTCTGCAGCTGCTGGGAGGTGTTACATGTCCAGTTTTATTATCTCAGCAGAAGTTGGGTAAACAACTCCTGTGCTGGTGTGACACATTTGAAGCAGTCAAAAGCTGCTTCTGAGCACATCCCTTCTGTAGGTAGAGAGAGGAGCTGTGCTGTGGGTGTGTTGTCTCATGTACCTGTATTATCTTTGAGAGGGAGGTGAGATACTGGCTCCCTAAATAACAACTCTGGTCTTAAGCAAGCATTTCATAATGAAGTTATTTGACTCATCAGCTGCTGGGAATAGCCCAGGTCCATTTTGCTCGTGGGGAAACAGGGCTCTGTGGGAGAGGCTTTGTGAAGGCTTAGCACAATTCTCTGCTTGCAACTGCATTTAGTCCATGTTTTCTCTTGTGGCAGGAATGCAGTGTGGTGGTAAATTGTTTAAGCTTGGGGCATGAGGTCCTCTCCTAGGCTGCTTGTGCAGCTCCATGGTTCTTTTGCAGAAAAAGGAGGAAGAGACCTTATTTTGGAGTGCTGCCACTGTGTCCGCTGAATCATGACCATGAAAACTGCTGAAGGGGGTCTGTGCTAAATAACAAGTGTTGTATGCCAATGGTTATTTTTGGTGGTTTCAATTACAATCCTCCTTTCTCCAAAAACCACACTGGTGTTTGTGTAAATGGATGCTGAACAGCAAAGCCATTGAGTACCAGAGCCAGATCTGAAGAAGCGTGGACACGTTTGCAGCAATGTGCCTGCTCTTCTCAGCTGTTCCACCCTGTGACCCTCAGCCTCTTCCTTGTGTAAACATAGATGGAAACAGCCAGGGACATCTGTATTTAGGAGCAATATCAGGAGCTTAGCTGGGAAGAGGGAGCACAGAGGATGGAGCAGTTGTTAGGCTATTCAGGCTTTGTCTCAGTGGGAAAGTATGAATGCATTTGATACTGTATTTGCATTCCTGGCTGGCTGGGACCCAGCACTGACCACGGTGCCTGCTGATGCTACAGGGATTGCTTTGGCTTTTAGTACATGGGTGAAGGAAGAATACTTCAAGAGCTTATTAATAGGTTGAGAAAAGCAACCTTCTTTCTTTCCTTTCACTTTTTCCTCTTTTTGTATTTCTTTCTTTTCTTGTTCTTCCAGCGAGACTCACTGTTTAGACATCTTGTGAATAAATGGAGGAAACTTTTTGACTTCTGTTTTGAGGGGAAGCCAGGAGTGACTAACATTCCTTAATCTGATTTTATTGCACATTCTTGTCTTGGATATGTTTTCTCTTTTTTCCCTAACCAGAAGAAGAAAACAAACCCTGATGCAAGTGGCTTCTAAGCTCTGTCTTCCTGTAGCTCCACATGTAGCTCTCTGCATCCGTTTGGGAACTGACTTCACATATTGTTTTTCTTTTCATGCAGAAGATCTTTCTGCAAACTGTGGCTTGAATAAAAACAGGAGGGAGTTCAGATACTGGGAGTCCCTGGTGTCTGCTGAGGCAGGCAGCAGATAATCCCTGCTCTGTTCTGTACATTCATTAGCATTCTAGAAATACCTGACGTGTCTGTTTCCTGATTAGGAGATCTCTAGTCAAATGCTTATTTTCTCACAGGAAACAAAGTATTCAGAATTTGTCTGGAAAAATTTAGGAATGCCTTTCCATGTACATAACTGGCTTTCTTTCATTTGCACATGTTGCTGGCCCCTGTTTGTCAGGGACCTCTCTGCATCCTGGTAAAATTTTTGACACACAAACAAACCACACTAACTTGCTCCTTGCACCCCCATAAATTTCAATTTCTGCTTCTTCCTTTAATTGGCAGATGTGGGAGATGGGCTTGACAAGAGTTGAGAGAATTGAAAATTATTCGAAGGGGAGGGTTATCCTAAAGGAATATGATCAAAGCTGGCTGTTATCACTGAAATATGATTGTTGCTATTGATGCTTGCTTGCAGCTTGTTAAGTCTTATGTATGTGTACAGTTTCATTTTGTAGGCAGATGGCTTTTAAGTCAGATAACGAGTTCTAGGTATGCTCTCCTAAAGTGAAACGCTGCTTCCTTCCTTTCCGTCTGCCCCCCCCCCAACATGAAGTTTAAAGTCTTCAGCTAACCAGGAGTGCTCCATTCTACCAAAGACAAAATGTGTCCTGTTTGTTTAATAAATAATCAGCTGGCTTTGATTTTTTGGCTTAATTTACTCCAAGTGCTTGGGGGTGGCTAGATGGGAATGTGGTGTAGGGGGTGGAGACTTCCAAGGAAAAATTCAAGGAGTAGAAAATTAAAGTAGCAGAGTATATCCTGTGCAGGCTGGGGAGGCAGCACTGCAGCGCAGTCTGTTGCTCGTAGTTTCAAAGAATGAAACAGTAACTTCCAAGAACGTATGTTATAGTTAATGTGCTCTTAGCTAGGTAAACTTCAGCTGCTTTATTTAGTTCTGACAGGATGTTTCTACTTGCAAAGCCCTTGCATTCTAGAGTCTGTGGTCAACTTCTGAGACACTTCTGAAAGTTGTCTATTTTTCATAGTTACCAAGGAAAAAAGAATTTGACCTGAAAACACAAGCCGTGCAAGTATCTAGGGGCATAGTGGTACAGGCAGCTGCATTTTGGCTGCTCTGCTTTCTTGGCTGAACATGACCTGGTTTTGCTCCAGAAGCCACATAGCTGGGTTAGTGTGGTGCCAAGCTCATATTCCTGTGCCTGGTGTCTGGAGTGGGCTGGGAGAGCAGCCATCCTCTGTGGACAGGAGAGCAGTGCCCTTGGCCGTGGTCCTTTGTGGGTGAATTAACAGAACTATGTATATTTGTTTTATTTTCGCTGCTCTGTGCCCTGTTTCTGGGTGAGGAAGTGGAGGAGGGGAATTTACAATGTGAGGCTCACACCAGTTATTTGCTATACTATAAACAGACATCTTTCTACTGCACCTCAATTTTTGGAGCATATGTGGTATGGACAGTTCTTTACCAGCAAAGAAAAATAAGAAATTATTATTATTTTTTTTGGCTGCACAAGTGCTCTTTAAAATAAGCACCTGTGCAGCCAAAAGGGTCACTAGGTGACAGCAAACAAATGCATGCCCTCAGGGGGCAGATTTTTCCTGAGAAGTTTGTATGGTCTCTATCACCATGCATTACAGGAAGGAAAAAAATTGGTGGCTAACCTCAATCCTTGGATGGTGACTCACAGCAATGGGGACTAGAAGGAAAGGTGGCCTCAATGAGGAGGAGGGACTGAAGGAGACTGCTGTTTGAGGGCAGAGAAGCAGACCCTGCTGAAAGCACAGGGATCTGGCTTTGCTACTCACACTGTTTCCTAGTTTGATTTCAATCTCCCATTGCATGCACCGAGCTACCCTGGTTGTTGCTGTCTGAACCAGCTGGGGAGAGTGATGCAGACAAATGCTGTCAGCCTCAGGAGCATCAGTGGCTGTGGTGATGGAGGGAGGAAATGAAATGCCAGTGTATTGATGTAAAAGTCCTTTGGAAGAGGAGGAAAACTTACTTGATGGAGTTTTTCTACTTACACTCAGTTTTCTGCCATCCACTGCCTGGCAGTGTCTTTCAGATTGCTATTGCGCCGAAGCTTGGAAGACTTTGAATTATAGTATGCATACTAATAAGAGTTTATTTTTTTTTTCTCTTGAAATAAACAAAACCACTCCCACTTGGTATCTCCTAGCTGGAGAAAAGCACACTGTTCCCCTTGTGCTTTCCTCCTCCCTATCTCAAGCACTCTTTTGTGCTGTGAGAAGTTGCTGCAGATCTGCTGTGTAGATCGTGCAGCTTTGTTCCCTCAGCTGCCACAAGTGCAACCCCTGTCTATGTTCATGTGGGCAACAGTGCATCTCTGGGAGCCTGGGGAAGACATGCATGTGGAAAGAGGGAAAAGTGTATGGTCCTGTATTAAGCAATTAAGCTGAGACAGTAACTGGAAGTCTTGGGAGTGTTTTGAGTATTACTTGAAGCTCTTCAAGGCATGTAAGGGTGTGTGTATGTGTGTGTTTGTGTGTCATTTATATTCACTGCAAAAGCTTCCCACAAGTGACAGTCTCTTTTAAAAGCAAGATTGTTACATAGGACCAGATTATGCTTTCAGACTTTGCAGCCTAAGCAGAGCATCCATCTTTTCTTGGCCCATGGCCCTGCACAGCACTGCCCATATGCCTGATGGTAATGCCCATTTTCTGGAGAAGGTTCCTCAGCCGAGGAGCTTTCAAGTTCACAGAGTGGCTGCTGATACTCCTCCCACTCCACCAGTAAATGCTTTCAGCTGGACCAGAGTCCTTGTCCTGGTTGCTGTTTCCCATCCCTCCCTGCTCCTGCAGCAGCCCAGCACCTGGCCCATGCAATGAGTTTGTCAGTGCAGTGCCTTCTTCCTCCCTCACCACTCCTTGCCTTGAGCCATTTCCTAAGCAATGCTGCAAGTGGCAGGGGAGTGCTTCAAAAACAGTTGTAAAAGCTGTCAGCTGTCTTTAAAGTCAGTGGTTTTGTTCAGTTTTGTCAATGACTAGGGAATGTGACATAAAAACATGCTGCAAAAATTGCATTAATCAATAAAATCAGCACACTGGAAGCTGAGAAGCAATTTGGCACAGAGGGAGCCTCTATTTAATGTTGTGTGCCCTTTTTTACTATTAATCTTTCATCTTATGAAAGAAGGGTCCAGAGGTATGCAGCAAGAAGGCAAAGAGACTTAAGAAACTTTTTTCCTTCTCTTGTTTCTCAAAGTCAGCATATGAACTGAGGGGGGAGACCAAGTGTCTGATACTGGTATGGGATAAAGGCATAAGAAGTTTAGTATGCCTGCCTTTTATATTCTGATTTGGGTGAGGAAAGCACTTGTGAAGTGAACCTTGACTTCCCCCCTGTATTTCCGTGTGTGCTGACTGGCATTGCTGAGTGGCATCAGGAGGTGCAAGCTGGATTCCTTCTACCTAAAACAAAACCAGAGGCTGCATTCTCAAAGTCCGCCTGGGTCACCTGATGTGCTTGGTGTTTGATCAGTGGCAGGAGACCTAGTCTGAAATAAAAGCCTTTAACAAACCTTTAATAATCAGGCTGTTGAAACCTTCTCTATCATTATTCTGTGGGTTACTTCAAGTGAGCCAAGCTATTTGGAACTGCAGAGCCAGCTCTAGTGAGGTGGCAAGAACAGACTGCCCAGAGGGGAGGCTGGAAATGGTGAATGATGAATTGCTGTGGCTGCAGATCCCCTTGTTCCAATGGAAACGTGTGTCAAGCTTTGGTGCTCCCTTTCAATGGATTCACATTTTTGGGTGGGTGGGGTTTTTTGTGTTTGTTGGGGTTTGTTTGTTTGTCTTTATAGCTGTCCTTCATACTGTCACTGAAAGTTGTCAGAAGCCCTTTTTTCATCATCCTGCTATTTTCCCTTCCTGGGAAAAATTGATTTTTGTCTTGCTGTAGAGAATTGCACTAAATGGTCTCTTGAGAAGCTTTCTCAGTCCCTGCATACCAAACAGGTTGTATGTTGTAGGAGCCTTCCTTGGCTGCTGTGTGTTCCTGCAGAGATGTTTAGAGATGTCTGTGTGCCTTTCACCATAAGCATATGCTGTTGTTGCAGTCTTAGCATATTTTTCGCAGATTGAAATGATGGTTAGGAGAGTTAATAAGACAAAAATCAAAAAGAAAGTGGGGGGAGCAAAGCCATGCTTTTCCCCAAAGCAGGTTTACAGAAGGTAACATAAGAAAGGTTGGACCCACCAGAAGTGAAAAGTGAAGTCTCCCTCATGGGAAACACTGGAACAGATTGCCCAGAGAAGCTGTGGATGCCCCATCCCTGGAAGTATTTCAGGCCAAGCTGAATGGAGCTCTGAACAACCCGGTCTAATGAAAAGTGTCCCTGCCCATGGCATGGGGGTTGGAACTGGATGCTCTTTAAAGGTCCCTTCCAACCCAGGCCATCCTATGACTTTATGATTTTGCTTCTTCTTCCTTCTTTCCCTCTCCTTCTCCCCGCTGACATTTGAAATTGCCTAAGATGGAAGAGGAGGGAACATTATGGACTGACATAAATAGTAAATAAATAAAACCTAATCTTAATGAAGGATGCTGTGTCCTAAATGGCACACACCTTGCATAAGCTCATTATGCTGTATGCTTAAATTTGGCCAGCTCAGGAAGCGATTCTAACCATTAACCATCATTAATTTCCCTGTGACTGGATGGCTGGGACATGCTCCTGACACAGGAGAGAGAGATGCATTACAGGCTCTACAGTTGTCGTATTTTGAAGCTCCAAGGCAGATATATGTCAGATATATGTGTTCTTAAACCCTCATGAGTAAAATGGAGCAGTTCCACAACTTAGCTACTTGGTCTTTCACAGGGCCCTCCATTAGTGAATTTGTAGCTTGTGCTCTGTGTCTTGCCTCCTCTTGCTGCTTGCTGTGACTTTTGGCCATGCTCTGCCCTGTTCAGGTGCACCAGATGTTTGCTGTAAGTAGCTGACTGTGAGAAAAGCCTGTCTTTGGTGGCTAGACTGGTTTTTGCCCTGATGATGACTTCATCTTTTGACTATGCAATGTGTCTCAGACTAGGTCTGCTGGAGACACACCTGAGTAACTTCAGTTGTGGAGATTATTAAAGAAAAATGTTCCCCCTCTAGTTATAATAAAACTTCTGCCATCCATTTCCTGAGTCTTAGTGCAAAGGCAGTCTCTGAGTGAACTGTTATGTTAATTATTTTTTAAAATAATTTCTCCCTTGTTGTTTGATCGGCGTTCAATGCCAGCATTGCTGAATCAAGCTAAGTTCAGAAGACCTAGTTTTGCTGCTTTTATATGAGGGAAGGAAATGTCTACTCTGTCCTAGAAAAGGAAATCCTCCCTGGATTGAGGCATAAAAACTTGATTCCATTTAAACATGGCATGTTATAGCAGGAAAGGGCTGGAGTGCCTTGAGCCTGCTTAGGTTTAGGGTTTTACTGTCCAGCCCTGTTTCTGTTAACTTCTTAAAATGGTCTCTGCTGGAATTCACATGTGTTGGAAGCTGCTGTTCACCTCCTAGATCTTGATATAAGTTGGCAAATGTAAGATGAAAGGAGTTCACTGCAGACTCTTGACTGCTTGGTTTCTGCTATTTAGTAAGTAGAATAGACTCCAATGATGTACTGTGAACCTCTGGACTCAGAATCAATTCAATCTATAATTAAGTTTGCATTACATTACAACCTTGTGGCCATTTGCACCAGGCTGTACCTAATTTATAGCAGATGCTTCTGCCCCCATTTCTAAAGAAGAATTTCCTGGCTGCAGCCTCCATCTCAGGGCCTGTGGGATCTGGCATCAAATATTGTTTGTGTTCATTGGTGGGGATAGAAAAAGGAAAGGTGTGGAACTCCTGCTTAGCAGCATCTCTTTTTCTGCTCCTGAGCCAGAAGCTTTTGCATGTGGCCTTGGGTGCAAAATCATGTTCCAGCAGGTTGAATGGGAGGATTAGTAAGAGCCAGCTGTTGGCAGGAGGGCGTCTTACTGTCAGTGTCATGGCGTGAAATCGATTGGATCACTACAGCTCTTGTGTCTCACTGGGGAACTTTTTTAAAATGCGTTAATCACTGTGGGAAATCTGGAATCAAATACCAGACACTTCCCCCACCTCCTCCAGCCCTAAAGTGAGGTGAAAATCCTGGGAATTCTTAGGTTTGTTTTTGATGACTGCTGTATGGATAAATAAGGACCTGGTCTTTATGCAGTGGGCTTCTGTCCTGCTGTGTCTTGACTAAAGCTTCCCAAAATTTCCTCCTTCAGACTCTGAAACAAAGTTGCAGTCTTGCTGGGTGAAAAGCAAGCACCTCATAAATGGCAAAATTTTGAAGAATCTGAGATGTCCCCAGGGAACTGCTTACAGTGAGAAAATTCACTCACTGCAACTGTTGTGGGGTGGCTTCTGGCACATGTGAGGAGTTCTGCATTTCTCATGCAGGATAAAATCATATAGCACGATGTTGCAGAACTCTTGACCTTAGCTAGCAGGCAACATGACTGCAATTCATTTGGTACTGGCCAGTCTCCTCAAGACAGGAGATTAAAGGACTTTTAAGATGGCTCTTCAGATGCCATTTCAGTAGATGGTTGTTTGTCCTGATGTTTTCAGACTATAAGTTTAGTACCTGCCAGGGTAACTTGTCCTTAAGACTGTGTGTGCTCTGTAAACCAAATATTTTTATATCTTTGAGTTTGAGTAGGCTGATCACTGAGATATGACCTGGTAGAGTTAGTGGCTAAGGTGGAAAAGCAATGGGTCATCAACGTGTGGGCTCTCTTGGAAAGAGTATATTGTTTTTCAGAGTTCTTCCATTGTGCACATTGGGTGTTTATCTTGGTTTGCAGTCATCAGTGATTTTCTCCTTAGATAAGTGACCAACAGCTGAGCTGTCAGGCAAATGATTTCATGCCTGCACCACCCCGACTGGGCACCTAAATGAGAACCAAAAACACAAACCTAGGGATGCATATTGTGTGGCTGCTGCATTTCATAACTGCTGTGAAACAATCACAGTGGGGCTTTTCCTTTCCAAAATGTCAAGACAATAGAGATATTTCTTCTAAAGAGAGAACAAATGGAGGAGGAAGGCTCTAATTGCCCTTTAAAAACAAAATCCCTATCTTGCTGTGCTGCTTCTGGTTTAAAATTAAAATGTTAGATTAATCTTTGAAGCAATGCAAGAATGTCCAAGTGGTTTTCCTCTATCCACCCAGCACATGCCTGGGTTTTCCACTTGATTTAGGAGCAGACCTCTCTCTCATAGGGATGAGCTGAATTTTGTTTGTTGTTGCCATGAGCAGTGAGATGGATTCAAAATTGAGGAGGCAAGAGGAGCAGCACACTGATCTCCCTTCTCCTCCTCCAAAACAAATAAGGGTTGGATTTTTATTAAAACCACAGTTAAGTTTTGTTTCTTAAATGAAAACACACGCTTTATTGACTTTTTAAATCAGGTCTAGCCCTTCCAGTCATGTTTTGTTATTAAGTGTGCCCTTCTCTTAGTCTGTCTGAAATCACTTGCAAGTGGAGTTTAATAAAGAATATGTTTTGATGTTTTTACAGTAAAGAGGGAGGAGATCAGGCTCTAGTTGATCTGCTAATGTGACTCTTCGAGGAAATCTATCCCCAGTGTTCATCTCTGTCTCAATTACTTCTGCAATGGCTGACCTTCCCCTGTGCCTTGGCAGAAGGGCATTTGCTTTGCCAGCAGGCAGGGGACAAGATGCTGAAGCTGTTCTGATGTTTGTCTTGCTGATTTTGGCAATACTGCTCCTTCTGTCCTCTGCCTTCCTTCAGCAGCTGCCTCTGCTGAATGAGAAATGCTGTGCCCTGACCTGCTATGTATGAAGGGAGAATTCAATTTTTGGTTTTATCTTATTTCTGTCTTCACTGAAAATGCCTTTGCTGTCTGACTGGGGAGAAGAAATGAACATGTTTCTGCGCTTGAAACATCCAAGATGAATGGTTTTCCATCCTTGCTGCAGAAGCTGGTTACATCTTGTATATGGCTTTGAAAATCTGTTCTCTGGATCCTTGCTTGCTTGCAGGTCTGGCTTAGAGCAGCAGGTGTTAACCACTGGTTTCCCTCCAACGCTGATGCCACTTTGGTTTGCTGGTTTTGGCAGCTGTTTCTGCTTGCCAGCATTCCATAGGTCTCCTCAGCACATGGGGCCAAGCTGTGACTTCACAAGGATGCGTAGGTGGCTGTGCAGTGTGTTGCTAAAGCTGCTTTAATTTCTTCACAAATATGTCTGTGCTGGCAAGATGCAAGCTGCCTGTCACAGCAGTGCCACAGCACCCCGGCTGTATGGCACAACTGACTTCTTCTCCCCTTGCTCCTGTGAAGAGAGGGACTTTTGCTGACTAGAAAGACTTGAATTGTTGGAATCTGGAGGAGGCGAGTGGCAGAGACTGAGAAATGTCTTCTCCACACTACTTGCTGCAGAAGAAGCATTGAAGAAGCAGCACAGTTTTGCTGATGTGAAACTGTAACTTGGTTATTTTGTTTCTGTTCAGTTTTTTCTTTCATGCCTGGAGTCCCAGCAGACCATCCTTGCTGGGAATCCACAGGAAATGGGTGGCTAGAGGTGTCTCAGTACCTTATGAGAACATGTCAGTTGTGTGATGTCTGCTCTTTCAGCAGGTGGTGCTTATACAATGAGTGTGGGAGGGCAGACTGAGTGAGGAGTGGTAGTGCTGATTTGACATACTTGAAAATGCTCAAGCAATTTGTTGGAGTCTTTCATGATCAGGTCTAGTGTGATAAAGAATGCCAGGGGAGTCAAGGGGAGAGAAACAGATGCCAAAGTCTGGATTACACATTCCCCCCCCCTTCCCCCCCAAAAAAGGGCAACCTAAGCAAATACAATAAACAAAGGATTTAATTATTTTCTGTTAACGCTGGTGAAACTGAAGGGTGAAGTTTAAATATAGGCAAAACCCATGAATGTTTTCTCAGTAAGTTTCTCTTAAAACTCTGAGAATTATGCTGATTTTTTTTTTACTTGACATGCCCTCATGCTCCTATTTTCAAGTCCCAGCTTGACAAAACTAACATGCCTATTCCTATTCTGTTCTTGTAAACTCCTGCCTTGTCATAGGTAAAATAATGGAGCAGAAGCTCTGAAATGCTTCTGCTTGCAGTCCAGGCCCTTGCAGGCAGATGCCTTCAGATCATTCAGAGCTAGAAAGATAGGAACTGGGAGCTCATTAGATGGCAAAACCTGGCTATACCAATACAAATATCGCTGTCCCTGACCAGAAAATCATGTAAAGAGGAGTTATCTGGATGTCCATATATGAAGCACTGATGAGACTGGGGAAAGGAAAGGAGGTGAAGAAACTGAAGGCTTGTTTTGGCATGAGAGCAAATGCTTGTGAACTGACAGAAATACACCTGTGCTGCAGCTCATATGGTCTTTAATCAATGGAGCATGTGATTTCAGAGAGCCTTCCCCATGACACAAAATGAGAAAAAGCATCTAACTGGCTTCAGGAGACCACTCTTTGAAATTGAGTATGGTAGTGAGGGATTGGACACATGTGCTCTGTGAAATTCTCCCAACCTGAAAGCCTACAGGTACTTTACTCTGCCCTTCTAGGGCTCTTGTTTCTGGGTTGAGGAGGAGCTGTATTATGAGGGGAGCTTGTGCTGCTACTGGGTGTGCTGTGCTACTCTGGAGAGTTGTTGGAGACCTATATATTCAAACAGGAATGAACTATGACAATTATCAAATCAATGTAGTGATCTAGCAGCACTGAATACTGACATACAGCTATAGCTGCATCATGTTTGACTTAAAATCCCTGTTAAAACCTGCTCTGGTGAGGATAGAGCAATTTTGCCAGAAATAAGAGTTGGAGTGTGTACTCCTGGAGTAATGTGACTGAACTGTACAGACACTCACTGCAGGAGGTGGGTAAGTCTGGTGGTGCTGACTCAGGAAAGGCTTGGTGATAATTTTAAGTCATGACCATATTTATCATATGACAAAGCTTTATAAATTGAGTGACTTTTATAGTGAATCCTTTCAGCCCTTGGCTACGGCAATAGTGAGAGAGGAGTGAAATGGCTGATTAATATTAATCATCCAGCTGTTGAGGAAGTATATGTTCAGTTTTTCAAGTTATGCAGAAGAATTTTTAAGTGGGTTGAATCCAGTATCCAAACTTGAACGGGCATGTTTTCAGGCTAAGTGTAGGGTACAGTTGTACTGGAATACTTTATAGCAAAGGTAGGGTGGAAGATCTTTTGTCTTAATTACCTAAACAAGCTTAGGCTGGAATATGTTTTCGTAAGGCGGCGTCATGTTTTGTGGGATTAAGTCTGTAACCTGGTGTTATCAGGCTTGCTTTTTTTTTCCCCCCCTAGGAAACAAGCTGACCACCTCTTCTGGATTGCTAAAGTTGTGGGCAAGCATGCTTAGTAAACTAATGATGATAGTTCAGTATATAGTTCTCATCATCCTCTTCCACACAATGGTCCTGTGAATTATTATTCTCTTTTGACAGAGTTGCATAACTAGTATGTTGACTGAAAACTCACTGCTTCCTTCCTTCAGCAGCTGTTTGGTTGCAGCATACCAGTCACCACTCCTGAAAAAGAAATGATGTTTTGGGAGAGTCTGATGTAAGTGGGAATATGAAGGAAGTCAGCAATGTGATACTGGTTATTCAAAGGAGGTGAGATAAGAATTGTTCCAGGCATATGGCACATGGGCATTTTATAGGTCTTGGCTTTTCCCAAACATTATGTTTGTGCTGCTTCTTATGCTCTCCCCTTTTCCCATATCTGCTCTTCTCTTCTCTTCCTGTTGAGAGCCTGTAAAGTCTTCCTTCAATTCCCACATTTTATTCCTCAGGAGTTCTGTAGAGCATACGCACACAAGTGATTGATAAGCTTTTAGTTGCAGAACTGCTTTTACTTCCACAACTCCCAAGAGACTGGTGTGGTTTTGGGCCAGCCCTGCTCTTGTTCAGACATCTCTTAACATGTCTGTCAGGCGTGCTTTCTTTCCTATCCCTCTCTCCTGTTTTTCTTGATAGCTGTGTGAGATCATCTTTTACCACCGCCCCCAGCGCACTTATCCCTCCTCCCAACACCTAGCATTCGTTACTTGAGAGAACAGTCACAGGAGTGAGATTTTTCTCTGTGGCCTCATCAGTTCAGGGAACAGGAATTCTCTGCTGAGTGCAGTGCAGCAGCTGGCTCAACCTCCTGTCTCCTCTGCCCTTAGTTCTGTTTTTGTGCTCTAGGAGTAGAGCTGTACAACTCAATTGCTTCAGCAGCTGAGAGGAGAAGCATGGGGAATAGGCATGAAATTACTTTAGGGTAGGATCAGAATTTGTTTTGCACAATGTGTTGCTGGGTTGGAAATGCCATGTCTTTTCCTAGTTGTAAGCAGTGCTTCTATCTTTCAGCAGCACCAAAGTGGAATGGTGTGGCTTCTGTCCACTTGTAAGTTAACCTTAGCCTTCATAGAGAAGTCTGTAAGACATGGTGTGATAGATCTATCCCTGTAGGCTAAAGAGCTTATAAAGCACTATTCATTGAACACCTGTGTAGACTTTGGGCAATGCAATCCACCTCTCTGCATGTTGCCAGGAGTAAGGCTTCAGAGGACATCTCAACACTTAGGCTGCAAACATTGGTGCCACGTTCTGAACAGTTGAGGCAGGTGCTGGCTTTGATGGCCTCCAGAAGACTAGGCCCAGACCTTGAAGACTTGACCAAAAACAGAAGTCAGGATTCACTGTCTTGGTAGAATATACATAAATTGCTAAAAAATAGATAATATTTTTTTCTGCAACTGGACAGCACATCAAGCTGATGTTTAAACAGTGAAGTTCATGAAGCAGATCCAGCTGCAGCTCCACTGACTTCAGTGGAGTCATAGTGATATGTGACACTTACATTGTAAGGAGGCCTTACAGTGTAGAGTCCTTAATCTATCATTTGACAATAAAAACTACAGCTTTCTTTTTCTAGAGGTGAAAATGAAAGATTTTGATGTGAGTTTGGAATAGGGCTTTCTATCCTATTTCCTATTTCTGTCCTCAGTGGAAAGAAAGGAGGATACAAATAAATCAGCACTTGGTATCTAGGTGGGGTGAATTGTAAACTTTTCCTTTATATGCCTCCTGGAATCTGCATTAAGAAGAGCATATCTCAGACTGAAAAGTATATAGGTCTATTAACAGAAGTCCTTTCAGTATTTAGCATTGGTTTTGGTTCCATCCTCTCCCAAATAATGAATCTCATTTTTTGTCAGTGCTGGCCACAGTGTTCTTTCTACTTCATGAGCTGATGCCTTACCCTCTAGTTTACTTATCTTCTTTCCCTGTGGCCAGCATTCTAAGACTATACAGACTTTGACTCTTGTAAATGCTCTCAGTGCTTCTTTTCATTATACATGCTCCTTTAGCTCATACGCTCCTTTTCTTCCTCTCTTCTTTGTTCCTGTTCATTTTTATTATTTCTCTTTCTCCATTATGCTCCTCTAAATATTTCTGTAACTGAATGACAGCCTTTGGTTCTCTGTGTGTATACTGGGCTACTGCCTTGTATGCCTCTGCTGTAAAATCCAGATTCTTAGAGTGGATATCTATACAGTTGACTGTCTGAAGAACAGGCTGTGCTTGCTTTTGTTTTTCTGGAAGTTAACTTTTTTGCTTAAGTAGCCACTGTTTCAGTGAACTCAGCAGATGGTCAGATGCTTTTTGCTCCTGCCACAGTAGCACTTAACACTGCTTTCCATCTGCTGGCATATCACCATAGCTCTGCTGGCCTTTGTTAGTGATGCTGACCAGACCCTAAGTATTGCTTTAAGATCCTGTCAGAACCTCCTAGGACAAACAACCCTGGTTTTTATCTGCTCTGACTCCAAATCTCACGCAACATCAGATGCAAACCTTTCCTTTCTTTAGATTTTCCTTTAGAATTTAACCAGATTGTCAAAGTGAGCTGTGGCACTGTCCCTTCTCCAGATTCCTCTGCTCATACTGAATCAACTTGCTCTCAGTTCTCTCCAGACTGGACTGGAAGAATGTGTGACGTTTAGAACAGAATCTGGGTTACAGCCCTGTGTTTAGGAACTTTGGGTTACATTCATAAGTGGTAAATCCATGGGTCAGCCTCTTTCACAGTGCTAGGCAATGAGCAGCCATACAGACAGCAGGCATCCTTTTGGAGCAAGTTGTTGGCTAGTAACTGTAGGAGCAGCACATCCTGCAGTCAGCAATCTGACTTTAAAGGCCTTTTCCATACAGATATATTCACACAGAGTTTATCACCCCTCTGATGTTGGCCACATGGCCTAGCTTCAGGGAGTGCTCTGCAGAGCTTATCATCTGTGCTCCAGCACATATGTGCGTGTACGTCTTTGTTCCAGAAGGAGCTTGATGAGAGCAGAGGTTCTTTGCTGTCCTTTTGATCCTGGGGCTGCTCAGGGATTGGTAGACAAATTTCAAGGATTTATTCTGAAGCCAGGACAGATGAACAGCCAGTTACTAGCTTGCTATCTTTGTGGTTTTTGTTAATAGTCCTTCAAGTGTTTTCCTTATCTCCAAAGCAGAAGTCATGACTTTACTTCCTGCCTGTTTTCCTCCGTAGCTGCTTCAGAGGTGGTGTCTGTACAGTCAGGTGATAACATGCATAAGATTGCTGATTACTGCTATAAAGGCATCCAGAAATAGCTGATACAGAGCTATCATATGTATTTGACTTTATTTAACAGGCCTCTCTTGACTTGAAAAGAATCCTTTCCAAAGCAAAGTCTGCAAATCAAACTTGGAGCAGGGAAGGCTTAGGCGTTTGAGCTAAGACAACATAGGAAACATTTATCTCTAAGGACAGATGTTTTCAATGTGTGATATAACTTACTCATCCTGAATTGGTCATCTTCTACTACAGACTTGCACATAAACTACATTAAATAATTCTGTCATACCATGGCATGGCTTACAGCAACCTGAGAAGACAGAGGCAGGGACCAATTGGATTAGCCACAAAAGCTAGATGGAAGTGTAGGCAAGAAGCCAACCCAAATTCAATTTTGAGTACAATGGGTATTTAAAATTCTCAGTCTGAGACCTAAACTTGTAGCCTTGAACCATGGAGACATGCTGGAATTGCTCATTAATTGAATCTGTCCTTTCTGCAAAACCACCAATAGGCTGGATGTGGTCCTCATTGCTCACATGTCTGTTCATAGCCGCTTTTCACAACTTAACAGTATTGATTCTTCTTTCCTACTGCCTCTCAAATTGTTTTCCATATTGCTTTTTTACTTTTCATGATGTAAACAGAGAAAAAATTTCACACAGAAAGTCTGTCTGTGACTGAAATGGAATGTAACACTGATATGAGCCTTGCTTCTCTTAGGTTGCCTCTTCACAAGCAGAATTGCCAATAAAGTTCAATTGAGGCAAAGTTGCTTTTTGGGTTGAATCCAGATTGTCTTCAGGCCTGTTCTGTCTAAACTTGGAAACTGTGGAATGTTCAATACAGTGTGGCTGTCTTCCAGACAGGAGTGGGCCAAAGCAAATGAAAATGTGTGATTGAAAATTGTGAAATGCTTGTTCATATGTATGTATGAACATAATTTTCATATATATATATATATATATATATATATGTATATGAAAGACATTGCATTCTTTTTACAGGAAAATGTTGAAGATTGTTTACAAACCAGTGCTTTCTCTGCTTGCATTTTCTCTTCCACAAGCTTCAATGATCTCTATATTGTGTTTAGAATTTGAAGACTCTATGTACCAAAAATGTGGATTCAGTCCCCGCCCTGAAAGAAGTCTGTCAGGAGAGACTGGACGGAGTTGGTGCACGAGCAGAGTGCAGCAGGCCAACGGCTGACAAATTATTTGCTTCTCTAAGCAGTTCATCAGTCAATGGCCCTGTTTTTTATTGGTGTGGTGGTTGGGTTTTTGTCTCCTCAAGCTTTCTGTTGTGTAGAACCAGCTGCTAGAGTGTCGCCTGTATTAGTACAACCAGCAGTAATCAAAAGGAGTTTGCTTATCAGCCAGGAGCATCCTGCCAACCTAGTCTCTTGTCAGGATAAAAGAGCTGAGGGTGGAGTTTAGTTAGCAAAGATCAGGTTTGTCCATGGGAAGCTGGCAGCACTGGAGGTTTCAGACTGGGCCTGTTGGGTGGGTTTGACAGAGCTGCACTGTTGGTACGAGTCAGCCACCCATGAATAGGCAGAAGTGAGATCTGTCTGTGTGTTACAGCTCAGTAATGAGACCTGTCTGTGTGTTACAGCTCAGAAATGAGCCAGCTTGTATTCTGAGGGCCTTGCTGCCCTTACTCAGGGGAGGTGTGGTGATATACTGAGCTGGTGTGTTCTTTCCCAACACTGGGCAGGAATCTGGCTTTTATTTGGGTTGGGGGCTTTCGTGAGAAGACCCAGTGTGTCTACTTCCCCTGTCCCCATTTTGCAGTGATTGAGTACGAGTAGGACAGAGCTGTGCTCAGCCCTGACTGGAGCAGGTGGCATCCACTTGTGCATGCTGCAGGATGTTAGGCATGCTCTCCTTGCAGTGGCAGTCCCAGCTTTGCCAGCTTTATTTAACTCTCACACTTGGATACCAGTGACTCTTTGCCTGCATTTTGTGCTCATGTTTGAGTTTCAAGTCTGAGGTACCTTTTAGCGAGCCAGCTCCAGCTAACAGCTCATGGCTTAACTTTTAAGGGACCTGTGAAAGTAATACAGCATCTAAAATAAAACATCACAAAGTCAAGCCTGTTCTAAAATGAAATGACAGATCATAGCTTTTGGAAGCTGAAGTCTGTGCATGCCTGGCAGCTCAGTGTCAGAATCCATATAGCAGTCTGAGCCCTGACAGTGACATTTGGGAGTGCAATAGCATGACACAGTACACCTCCTTTTGCACAGTTGTCCTCTGAGAAGACAGGGCCATGTCTCTCCTCTGGTACCCTAAAAGGCACTGAGCAATGTTTTTCTGTGTGTCCCATTCCTCTCATGTTAGTTTCTGGTCACCCTTCTGCAATGATTCTTCATCCACAAACTTTAGGTCTGTCTTCTAGATAAACATCTGTGCTAATGACACACAAATTGGTGTGGTGTTTCAGGTATTGGCTTGTAATTGGAAGTCCTTTTCCCAGTAAATTTTCAAGTTTAATGGTAAACAGGAATTCCTCCACTTTCTGCATCCCACTGACAGCATGACTTCTTCTGATGAAAATTGTTTGAAGGATGTGATCTGGCTTTTTTTTTTTTTATATGATAGGTGCCAACAGGTCATAATACAGTCTGTAAATTTTAGAGCTAGAATATCTTGGCTGTACTGCTGGCAGAGAGAGACAGCAGAAGGGATGGAGCAACAGCTTTCATGCTTCATTAGACATGTGAAGGGGGAAAATAAAAATGTTGGAGGAGGGAAGAATACTGATACAGTAGTCTGTCTTTTTTTTTTTCCATGTGGCTTTCCCTGCTAGAGCAATAGAGAGAAATTTCTCAGTATTGATCTTGTGTAAATTCATAGAAACAAAATACCTTCTCCTTCATTCTGAGTCTAGCTCCACAGTGTAAGAAGTCTGAATGTTCTTGCTGTGCTTGGCTGCCTTACCTTGCCCCTCAACTGCAAGGCTTGATACAGAAGTTGAATTTGGAAGCAGTTTTGTCAGGTGGTGGTGCCGGCTGCTGCTGAACTGATGAAAACTGGCAGTAGGCAGCAAAGCTGGCAAAGCCCCCATGAGAGGAATTGTGGTTCAGAGTTTCAGCCAGTTTCAGTGACAGCTTAGTCATCTAAAGAGAACTTGCTGTGCAAACATTCTGCCTGAACCAAATTCTCAAACTTTACAAGTTACTCCAATTGTAAATGCTCTATTAATCTGTTTTCATTTGTTTACTTCTGCTGTAATGTAAATGATTCCTTGAAATGGGTGTAGTGAGAACACTATTATAGAAAGGCAGACTTTCTCTTGAAGAGTCTGCAAATAATCATGGTTGGTGATAAGTGTGTGCTGACAATTAATATCTGCATGAGCAATTAATTCAATTTGCAATAACTGCAAATGCCAGTTAGGGACACTTTGAGTGTGCTGCTGCCCCATGGGCTGATACCTCAAAAATGGAAATCTGAAGGTGAATTTCAGAAAACTGTTTCCTCATAAGAAGAAATGAACGTGGTTCTTGTAAGGCTGCCTTCCTTGAGTTTGCTAAGACACGGTTTCTGTTGGCTTAGAAAATAAGGATGCTCGAAGTGCCCTCACAAGTGGGCAGCAGAAACTTAGTACTTTATTAAAAGAAAATGAGGCTCTTAAAAGGCTTTATTTTGTGAGTTTGGGATTACAGTGTTAAAAGTCTATGGCACCTTTGTTTCTGCGTGTTAACCCATTGGCAGCTGATAGGGCATTGAGTGTACATAATGAGGGAGAAAACACCTGGGTATTTAAGCAGCTTAGTCAAACTGTTGTGCCTTACTTTAAGTCTTACTTAAGGCATCTACAAGTTCCAGAGAGGAATGGGGAGAGTTTGTACTCACAGTTATTTTCTTCCATTTGTGGCCTTAAGGAGAGCATCCTAGAGACTTGGAATAATACACACAAATAAAAAGGCTTGAAAGGATGTGCATGTAGTCTATTATCAGTTTTAAAACTTCTTAGGGAGGGGTAAAGGTGTCAAGATATGTCTCCTGATTTCTGAATCAATGCAGTGGAAGAGGTTTGCAGCCTCATTTTTTGCAGACCATTTTGAAAACATGAATTGTTGCATGTGATACTTGCTCATACAAGTGCCCAGCTTTTTATAAAGCATTTCTGGTAGTGAGGGCAGCTGGCATGCTTTTGAAAGAATAAATCCTCTGAGGGTAATAGATCTGTTGGAAGTAGACAAAAAACAGCTTAAGGGTCTTGCTTCATTAATACACTTTCTCTCAAGTGGCTGCTTAGTGGGATTCTCACAGCTTCCTAGCCAGCCTTTGGTGTGACATTCATCCTAACTCTACCATGCCATAAACTTGGCTCTGTGCTGCTCCCTCACTGTCTGCTTCAAAGGTGCAGTCGATGCATCTCCGTTAGCCCCTTATAAAAGTTAACTTTTAGCTCAAGATGTGAATAAGTCTTGTGCAGAGTGTATATGCCATGAAGTAAGAAAGACTTCCTTAAGTGCACTGTGGAGTGTCTTTAGCACTGCTCCTCAGGTAGCACAGGTGTAAATTGCTAGAGCTTATTGAGTAAACTGATGTGTTGAGAGCCCTTAATTCCTCAGTTTATTCTTAGCCTTAGCTAGTAACTAAGTTCCACCTTGTACAGTATTAACCATCTCACTTGACACATAAGCAGTTCTCTTAATTATTCAGTGCCTTGTTTATTGATATCTCCCTCAAAACTCAGTTTGACCAGTACAAAATGGGTTGGAGTGGGGGCTTTGTTTGTGTTTTCCTAATTAGCTTGATCACACCTTGCAAATTCTTGATGATAGTCAACTGTATCTGCTGAAATGCCTAAACCTTCCTCAGGCTGTCAAAATCAATCAGGTTGACATCTCCCCACCTCATTTATGTCTGTGCTGAGCTGCTGTGGTTGTTGTCCTGTGGGTGCCCTGTGCCACCATGCCTGGCTCCTGTTTGTGAAGGCGTCCTCCTGCTTCCCAGAGATAGGACAAGGTGGCAGCCATTCTGAACTTCTGCATTTCCAGTGTCCAAACCTCCTGCTCTGCTAAAGGCCTTGCAGAGATCAGGCAAGGCCAATATGGTATTCAAAAGAATTCACCACTTGGTGTGATTCTAATATCTAGTATTCTTCTTCAGTGATTGGGATAACTTTTGAAGATCTCTAATTTTCAGACATATTAAATAGTAAATTACTTCTGAGCTGGAAGTTTTATGACCTGTGAATTGGAGATTTGCTGTTGGCCACACTTAACTGAAAGTACTGAGACACGAGCTTGTTTAGGCTGGTAAACATAGCTGCTGCCTCACCAACTGGTGACATTATTTCCTTCTGCATATTCCCTGTTGGCCTGCAAGTCGCTGCCAAGGTATATAGAGTGACTCACTCCTTGTAGTGCTTCCAAGATGGAAATTCTAAAGTCTAAGCTTGGAGGTGACAATACTAATATTTTTACTTGTTAGGCTAGGGGTGAGCCCAAAGGGGACACATTCATATCCAGTAACTCCCCAGCTAGCAACTACCTTTGCTTACCGAGTGGATTTTTGTGAGGCTGGCTTTCTGTTTGGGAAATTCACTCTGTCGGGCTTGTAGTTTTAGGGAGGATTTTATGTTGCTCTTTGGCAGAAAGCTCCCATTGTGAAGGAGCTCGGGCTGACGCTGCATAACGTGAGGAGTCTCCTACGCAGCATCCTCCCCCGGGCTGCCAGCCCGAGAGCACGGCGCTGGCGCTCTGCGGAGCGGCGCGGAGAGCGCTGGGAGCTGTTGGCTAATGTGGTTATGAAGTTAGGAATCTCCTCCTCACTTCCTGTGGGCTGTGTAACACAAGAGCAAGACTTTTTAATTAACACAACAATCTGAAGTGAGCAAAAGAGCAGAGCTCAGCTAAAACAGTTTTCCCAGCTGTTTGGGCAAGCAGATGATGTGAAATCTGGCATGTTAACTTAACATTGGCCTTTGACTGATCTGACAGGAGAGGCATAAAACCAAACAGGACAGTGGTGCTTTCCCAGGAGAAATATGTGTTACAAATGAGATTCTCCCTTCTACTGACTGGTTTTTTGATCTCTGTGATGCCTAGCTGGTCTTGAATGCTTCACCACTCTTTTACTATACTTCAGGTAGTCTTAGTATTAGGATTTTCCAAATTTTTTTTTTCCACAGACAAGCAGGTAATTCATAGCCACAGCCCTTTTATTTCTTAAACTTTCAGTACTGTATCTGTGTACTAAAAAGTGGACAGTAAGAGTTCAAGTGGATTCCTTTCAACTAACATATCATTTGATTTGCCACGGTCGAAGGCCTGACTTGTGTGAAATGAGCTGATACAGACAATGGCAAGATGAGCTGTCTTGTGTAGAGTTTTAGCGTGGTGATGTGGTTGTTAAATTGCATCCATGCAGAAGGAAAAACTGGAGCTGAGCAGATAAATACAATCTGCCTGGGTTTGGAGGAAAAGGAGCTCAGAAAAAAAAATTCTACTTCTCTGTTTTATTTTATTTTTTTTTCACTGCAGCTCCCTGAATTAATGTGGTGTTAGCTGCTAAGCTAAGGACAGGTGTCCTTAACTTTGGAACTTGTTCAACCTGTCTCTGATGTTCTCTATCTGTCCTTCAGCATGGGAGGAAGCTCTGGGATCTTCCTGGTGTCTGCAGGAGGTGCCCTGCACTGATGCTTGTACAGAACAAAAAGATGCCATGCTTTGGTTCTTGACCACCTTAAAACATGTCCATAACACTTAACATAAGCACAAAGAAAACTTCCTTAACCTTGAGACTGAGTTGTCGGTTCTTAATGTTGATCTCTACACTGCAGCTGCAAAACTTTCTCAAGCTGGTAAACTGTAAATAAGATGTTCCATTAGCTTATCTGTTATTAAAATACAGCACAACTCAGTGCTGAGTGTATGTATTCCCCTCCACCAAGAGCACCTTAGCAAAAAAGCATTTTAATCACATCTACGTCTGAGCCATTGTTTTGTTTTATATAGCTATTTGTCTTCACTTTTCATGTCCTTGGAATGCTTTTCTTCTGAAGATAGAACACATCATTGAATAAATATTCTTGTCTTGGTCACCATTTGGCTCCTGTTGTGGGAATTCAGTATGCATTTAGTAATGCTGCCTGATCTTATTATTAAAGATCTTGCCAATTCCTAATGCATTCTAGCAATTTAAGTGAGGTGAGGAAAGACAGAAAAGGGACACTAGGCTTTTGTCTAAAGAAAGCAGAAGGGGGTTTTAATTCCTTCTTGTTTCATATGGGAGGTGAAGATGTGATCTGGCTGCTCACGGTAGAGCCCCTGTGGGACTGAAGGTGGAGAAAAGTCTCAGAAGCAGACACAAGTGGTGAGCCAAGGTTACTGGTAGCAGTTCACTGTCTGTGGGCTGGGACACAGCTTGTGTCCAAGCTTGTCAGCTCAACAGGCACTTGTCTTTTGTATGGAGAGGATGCTTCTGTTGAAAGCATTCTTGGAAACAAACTATGCAGTGTAATGAAAATAAGTCCTAACATACCTCATCTGTTCTTTCCTGCCTTTGAACCCTGTAAATCCCTCCTCTTTCCTTTAAAGCTGCTGGGCTTTGCGTAACCTCTGAAGTATTCTCCAGGTTTTTAGTTTAACCATTTTAATAGGAGCTTAGTCTCCCATGAGCAGTAAACTTTTATTTTTAGCATTTCAGGATTCACAGATGAAAAGGACTTTATGTAATCAGTTCTCTCGTGTGGGATGCTTTTCTTTAAGGTGTCTTTTCTGGAACTTGAAATGGTAGTAAATCAGGAGAGCAATTCCACACTAAGGAGTTGTACAGCAGTAGTCTGGCCACAGCTTAATTTTCCAGCTGCAGTAAAATTCATGTCCTAACATAGTTTGTGCACTTAGAGCACAGATCAGGCTGTCAAAACTGTAGGTTCTGGTAGGTGTGTGCCCCTACCCCCCAACAATCAACAGGCAAATGTGGTGATGTGACTCAGTGTTATTATCTCTTGTGTAACAGGAAAACTGAGATCATTAAGGGAATTCCCAGTGGCACGAATACTGGGTGTACCCGTGGCATTGGGAACCTCCGTTCATTGTGGCAGGAGATTGTTAGCAACAGACATGAGGGCTGAACTTGAGCAGTGCCTGTGTTTAGCATCTCTGGAGCAGCCCTGCCAGTCAAACCACGAGCAGAATTGCCATCACTTGCTGCTCCTACTGGCAGAGTTATGCTTTCATTAAAAAAAAACTTGTTTGGGTAGAAGCTGTACGTCTGTATTTCTGTGTTTGGTGTAACTTTGCTGGTGAAATACATGGAGTAACTGGTGCTCCCAGGAGACATGTCAGTGCTCACATCTGCCAACACTGATACTCATTAAGGAGGCAAAATGTTTGCATGAGGCCTGAATTATATTTAGTAAATAAAGTTTTCTTACATTTGAGCCGGTAAATGTCAGCTTCACTTGCCATGTGTCATGTTTTGTTCTGATATCGTGGAACCTGATCTAATTCTTTAATTTCTGAATAATCGCTTCCTGTCTGCCACTCCCTTGTTTGTATCATGTGCTCACAGGAAGAAGCACTTTTTTAAAGGAAAAAGTGCACCAGCCACGAGTTTGCCACACTCACATAATGATGGAGCATCTCAAAAGTGGGAAGAAAGAAGCCAGGTTTTAAACAGTGTAAACATAGGTGGTGTACTTGGGATCTTTTTTCCTCCTGTTTGTTTTTTCAGTGTTGCAGATCAGTGCTTAATGTTCTTGGAAAAGAGAAACTTCACAGTCCAGTTAGTGGTCATCTGTAGGATAAGTCCCTCAAGTATGCAGGTGCTGTGAGTGTCAGGAGATCTTGGGGAGTCTCCTCAGGGGGAAAGTTTGCCCAAGCAGCAGCCTTTAATTACTTTGTGTACCTAATTGGGTATGGAGCTATAGCCAGTGATGGAGAAAGGAATACGGCATTAAAAAATGTTACAGAAATCACTTAGCCAGTAACTCTACACAGCTGATCCTTCTGCCTGAATCACCATGATCCTTTAAGCTGCTTCTAAGAAAAACATGCACTTTACTGACAGAACTGGGTATGAGAGTTAAGGGCCTCCTGCTTTCTGATGATGACTGGGAAAGGTTTTTGCTAATCTAACATTAAAAGTAACAAGTTGATTTTGTTTTAAGCAGTGGAAGCAATGATTCTTGTATGTTAGTCAAGGCTTAATTTCTGTTTTGAGGATGAGGAATGGGGACATAGCTGTAACCCTCTTGCTTCATGGTGTTAAGGCAGCAGAGGAAACAAGGAGGTGACGTGCTGCTGAAGCCCAGGTAAGGGCCACCATTGCAGCAGGGCTTATGGGAGCCACATAGAAATGTGCCATGTATGTGAACGAGTGTGAAGACCACAGGGATTATGATAAATACCACACTGAGAGTCTGAGAGATCAAGTTTTTTTTTTCTTTAAATATCTACTGTTTAACTGGGGGGGGGGGGGGGGGGGGGAAGTATTGTGGAGCCTCTCCCCCCACCAAGACGGCCAGATTGTCCTTGGCTCTGTAGGAAGGATGTACATGGGGCAAAGACAGGCAGCCCTCCTTGGACTGACATTTTTTTCCTTAGTTTGTGGCAGGACCTCAGGGTACCCCAGTAGCAGTGTTCAGCTGGGGGTGGCTGTGCACTGTGGATGGGGTTGGCATTTTGTTTCCCAGGTGGGAAGTTCTTCCCAGCCCCTCTCTGTAGAGCAGATCGGCTCTGTGCTGCCTGGCACGCGGCTGGGCCTCTGCAGCAGCGACTGAGCTCTAGAGAAAAGTCTCCTTTGCTTCGGCCCTCATGATCATTCAGGAAAATTCTGACTTTGCACTCTGCAGGTAGCTTTTACTGCTTTGCAACCTGTCCTCAGGAAAGAGGGCTTCCTGGCTTTTGCTTTGTTTATAACTGGGAAGAAGATGATTTCCATTTGCAAGGTGAGCAGCCATGTCTTCTGGAGGGGTAATAGTGCCACCAGCCTGGGGAAGTGTTACAGATGCAGTTTGAATTGCAATAGACTGGGCTCTTGACCTTGCTTCTCCTCTGTCTGCATTAGAAAACCAAACATTAAATATTTTTATATAGTGGGTGTCTGCAACTTTTCTGCTTTGCACCAGCAGCACTTTGAAGTGATCCTCCCTTGTCCCCCACCACCTGAGGAGCCCACGATTTTGCTTCACTTGCTGATGCTCCTTTCCAGTGCCATCATCTCCGTGCAGGACACACGGGGTTGTGCTGGCCGGACTCCTTGGTGTGGATGGATGATGGCTGGCTCAGACCTGCTCCTGCCAGGGCTCCGTGCCGCTCCTCCTCCTCCTGCCCGCGGGCCTGCTCCGGCCTGCCCCGGCCTGCTGCAGCCCGGGCCCCGGGGGGCTGGAAAACGTGTCTCTGCAGGGGCAGCGCCGCCTGTTCCTGCCCCGCCGGAGCACAGGAGATAAGCTGTCTGGGATTCCCACAGTCCCAGCAGCCGGGAGGGCATCCCGGTGCATCCGGGAGGCCGCAGGTGGAGGCAGGAGCCTGCCGGTGCCGTAGGGCCCGGGCCATCCGGGGCAGCGGCTGCGTGGGGCTGATGAGACGGTGCAGCTGTCCGGGCTGGCCGCGGCCGCTGTTTGTCTTGTGACTAACCTGACTGCAGCCAGCAAAGTTTGGGAGACACCCAGAGGTCCTGACTTGAAAGACAAGTGTTGTAATTAATTTCTTATGCCACGCTTGTTTTGAAGCCTTTTTAATTCCATGATAAGAGGCAGAATCTGGACTTCATTTACAATCCGCTGGGTTGGAGGCAGGAACCAGAAAAGTGCTTTGAGAAGTACTGCAAATGTTTTTCTCTCCCTCCCCTCCTTTGCAGGATGTATGTGACATTATCACACCACAACAGTGAAGCTATAAAAACATTGTTATGTCCTTTTTTTTTGAAGAGAGAAAACACAACCTTAGAAAAAATGCTCACTGCATAAAACCACATCTTTCTCTGAGAAAGTCTGGTAGCAACTTCAGAACACTCCAGAATAAAGTGTGTGGAAGAGATTGACTTTGAGACTTATATTTCTTTGAGACTTATATTTTCATTAAATATGAACTTCTCCACAGTTCAGTGACTTTTTTAAAAAATTATTTTTACTGGGAATTTTGAAGAATAAGTGAAAAGGCACTTCCTAGCTTGCCTGCCTAAACTAGCTTGGGATGAATAAGGTGTTACTCAGCAAAAGAATGCATGAGAAAGAATTACTTCAGAACAGAAAACAGTCTTTTTGGTAGTATCCTTGTTTGTCCCAGATTTAATGTTTGTAGCCTTTGAGTGTCTCTCTTACCACCTTTGAATAAGTGCTTCCAGTTCTGGGATATCTGTTCCTTCCAAGAAGGAAAACTGCTTGCATGCTACAGAAACATGAATTAGCAGGTAGCTGAGCACGGGGCAATAAAAGAATCTTGATCGCTATCAGTTTTGCTTTTAGCTATGGAGGGAGGATCACCCTAGAGTGGAGAGGAGGAGAACACCTGGCAGAGAAGTGGCATAAGTGGCAGACAGTAGCAGAAGGGAGTGTGAAGTACCACACTGGCTTCAGTTCCCTCGGGTGAGCCGCAAGCTGTGTTATCCGGGTAATAGAGATCCTGCCTTCCTCACCTCTGTTGGCTGTTGAAATGATCTTTCATGCTGATCAAGTTACCTCTGAACAGAGGAAAAGGCTGTGTTTTAATGTTTTCGTCTGTAGGATGATGGTTTTGATCAGGTTCAGTATTGCAGCCCTTAAAAATAATTTCATTTCACCTCTGCCTGTGTAAATAATCTCATCATGTACATTTACCACCTTTATTTTATGCTGCTTGATGTTGTGCTGCTTTTTCAAGCCACATTTGAAGCTTCTCCTGAGACTAGTATGAGACAAAAATTTTGTTTCTTTTCAGAGGTATAAAATTTGTATTCTAAATTCATGTGATCCTGAGGTGAATTTATTTTTATTACTTTTGGTTTTTCTAAATATTGCAGCTATGAAAAATAGAATTATATTCTCCTGAATTTGCTCTTTGGCACAATCTGTAAGCATTTAATGCCTTGCACGCTTTACACTTGTTCAAGAAGTAATATTTTCTACTACTAATTGGGAAACTGTTGTATTCAATATTCACTTGATAAAATTTACCACTTTTTGTGTCATTAATGAGATTTTTATTGTATCTGCACTGGCTAATAAGTTATTGCAGTTTCATCTCTCATTTTGTTTTGCATAGCACATACACATTTTCTGTTGGAAAAAGTGATTCCTTTAGTGCCTGTTTGAGGGAACAAATGGTGCTCCCCTCAATTGTCTGATCTGATTGAATAGGATGGTGTTTGCAGGGGAAAATGGAGTGGCTGAAGTAGAATAGTTAAAGGTTGCTTTTTAATAACTTTAAATCTTAAATGATAACTTGCTGAATAGATTGTTTGAAATTATCGGTTGTGGAGGGTGGTTTTGAGTGTGATTTTTTTTTTTGCTCCCCAAACATCTTTGAATAGGATTGATAGCCCTCCCATTTTGGTGACATCAGCTGAAGGAATACAGTTGTTGATGGTTGCTGGGAGTTGTTGGATACATGGTGCAGGCCAGCAGGAGAGCTGCTTACAGGTGATGCTCTGCATGCATCACCCATCCAGTACTGCTGCTGGGTGTCCTCACTGCTGACTGTCCTGGGAAGCCAGCTCAGCGTCAAAGCCTCCCTGGGGCAGCACCTGTGACCTGGCATGAACATCATAATGATTGATATCTGAGAAGTGCAGCAGAACATGATTCCTCCCAACTTCCGACTGACCTCCTGCAGGAAGTGGGAAAGATTAACCAATACTTTAAAAAAACCTGGCAATGAAGCCAAAGCTTTAACCCCACAATTTTCTAGCGCTGCAATAACATAATCTTGGCATAATGTGGTTTGTGGAAAGCAGCAATGGGAGAAAAGCTGTTGTTTCTGGCATGTTTTAGGATAGAAGAGAAGTCACATATCAAACTTAGAGGAAGAAAACCCTTAAAATCCTAGTAATCACTATTTGCACATCCACTGTAAAATTTGGAGTCCTGTAGTTGGCTTATGGGACAGTTTGGAAAGCTGGGTTTTGATGTTTCTGACAAGGATAACTTTGGGAGGCACATGTCTGGATGGTTACTTATATTTGGTAGCACCCATCTCTTCCAAAGGCCTCACTTCTTTCATGGGACAAACTTGCAGGTCATGCTTCTGCTCCACTGAAGCAGGGCTGGGAGTCAAAAGCAAGGGCCTCCTGCTGGGAAAGGAAGAGATTCAGCAAGGGAACAGTGGCCTCTGATGACAAGAATTGAGAAGTGCAGGAGGCCACGCCAGCAGCACAGGCTAAAGTCCCAAGGAATTGATTGTCTCCATCCTCAAGGCAACCAGCTTAAAAATGTTTCTTATCCATGTCTGACACTGTAAAGAGACAGATAATTGAAATGCTAGTTTTGACTGCTGTAACATGCTAAACCAAAGAACAAAATAACATTTACCTTCTTGAGAGAAGGTAGGATATTTCAAGTTTATAAATATGTTGGAAGTAGAGATACATTTGGATTTTACACCTGTGTTAGGTTGTAACCCTAACCTACTAATGAACACTTCCTAAGTAGGAAGGCAAATCTGTCTCTCTAGTGCTGATTCTGCAGTTCATTAGGCATAGTTCCTGCTTCAAAAGTCCTGTTGAATGTTAATGATAAACTATAACATTTAGGTGGTCTTCTAAATGTTGATCAGATCATGTCCAGTTTCTTCTGATACAGTTATACGAGGGGAGAGAGGGAGTGAGTATCTGCGTGTGGGTCTGTACATGTGTGGGATACATTACTTGATTTTTGACAGAATAACAGCTACAACTTCTTTACCTACAGAGTGGGGTTTTTTTTGTTTGGTTCACCCAGAGGTTGCTGGCAGCAGTATGGCTTTTTTTTTTTTAATATTCCTGCAACACATACAATGCAATGTTAGCATTCAGATAACCTTCTTTTTCCCGCCATTAAATACTCCTTGATGAGCAGTATTGGCACTGGTCCTGCCCCCAAGTCATAGTTCATTTTGTATCTGTTTCCTCTTAAATCCCTTTGCATGCAGTCAGCCTTACAGGTCATAAACGAAAGACTGCCAGCTTATTTGCTGTCTGATTGCTTTCACAAATGCTTCTGGTGTTGATCTTTCTAAGAAAATAGAAAGTGATTGCAGTTTCTGTCAAACATGGACAGGGTTTTGTAGCCAGGACACAGAAAAGTAGAAGGGTTAAAAATGACACGTTCCCTTGAAGTGGCTTTATGACTGCTGCTAATTTGAATGCTCAGTAATAGAGATCTGTTGGATGGAGGGGTTACCCTTCACTATTAATGACTCATTGGCCTCCTTCCCAAGCTGCCTGAAGTGCCGCTCTCCCTAGTGGAAGTAATTTTGTCTTTGAAGTACTTTCCAGGGCTGTCAACTAACGTTCCACAGTTCCCAGAGGAAATAATAAGCCATGAGTGCATGTACACTGAAAATGTAGAGTCTGAAACTAAACTGTTCCTATAGGAGCCTGGCAGTCTGCTTCTCTGTGGAATTCAGCTTGTTTATACAATCTTATCTGGCTAAGCTTTGGTATTTTATCTGGCAGGCAGTTCCTATGAAAAGCAGCTGTCCAAGCAGTGGGAGTGGTGCTCCTGGTGGTTTTTTCAGGTCTATAATTTCTTGTTTCATGTAAATTACAGAAATACAATACTCTCTTGGCTACAACCAAATGCTCTAAGCAGTTTTCTTAGCCTTATAAATAGCCCTTCAGTATGCTCTGCTATGTCCTGTGTGACTTAACGATAGGATTTGTGATGCCCACTAGGAAGATGTAAGGTGTTCTGTAAAGCCACAGGATGACTACAGAATTGTTAGAAGAGCAAAGTTATAGATTTTACAGGTATTTTTTTAACCATCACCATCAGTGTTGTCAAGAAAATGAGCACAGTCTCCATCTCTGCATGAAGAGATCTGTACATGTATCTTTTCTAACAGAAAGGGCCCTATGGGTAAGTAGGTAGTTTTAAAAAACCCAAAAACACCTCACTGACCAAACACATAGTAACAGAAAAGACTCAGCCAAATACTTCAGATTTAGTGTAACTCATTAATAGAGAAAATGTTTCTTCAAACATACTGAAAACTGAAACTTTTGGGGCAAAGAGCACCTACAGCCTACAAAGGCATCTGAGGATGTTTTGTGTAGCTTTGGTTGCACATTCAAGTAAGAGAGAGAAAAGGTCAGTTCTTCTCCAACTGTGGTAAATTATGTTCCTCATCTCTTTTTACAGGAACAGTATTTTCAGTCAAAAGCAAATTATGGGCACAAGTAAAATTCAGTCCAAGTCTGTTAAAGTTTAGTGATTATCCAGGATTATCCATCCAGTTCGTAGTACATCTTATCTGAAAGCACTGCATTTTGTAGATTAAAATTATTCATATAATCTGGTGTGTTCTAAGAAATGAGGAACATGTTCAAGACCCAAAAGACTAATTCTCCCTCTGTCACCTGTATGTATGCAAGTAACATTTAAGTCTAGCCTCCTTTGAGACATAAGAAAATACAAGTCCCTGTAAGATTCAGTGCTTTAAGCATTGTTCAGATGTGCCATTTGATGCCACTTCTCATGCTAGTGTACATGCAAACTTCTATAGACCCCTTCTGTTGTGCAAAAGGGAATTTGATATGGTAACAAATGAAAAATGAGCTCTGTCTGGTTCCATATGGTACATTCTGGTCTTGCCTGAGACCTGGCATCAAGCACAGTCCATTTCTTTAGCTGAAGCAGTATTCCTGCTTGCAATCCTGTATGGTAGAAACTCAAAACCCAACCAGTTGCTGACCTTCATAAAAAGAATGTCATCATAAATTATGCACTGATACAGTTTCCATTTCAGCCTGACACATGGCACCTGAGCAGTTTAGTACTGGTCACCTTTTTGTGACCACCCCACAGCTGATAAAAGTCAATTATGTTGGCTGAGGTCTCCCAGTTCCCTCGTGAAGAAGGAAATTTTATTTTCATTTTGGTGGGGATTGATGACTTTCTGCTGCCACAGCAACAGCTAATTATGTTAAACTTCAGTTTACATACTTTGCTTTATTCCTGCAGCAAGAGTAGTGGTTCTAAATAACATTGAGGGTGTAGCTGTTTAGTTCTGCAGGATTGTTTTGTTTGGTTTTACTATTTTTTTTTATTTTAAGGTGATGTCTCAAGTGAATGTAACCACTAGAGAGTGGGTTATCTTGAATTCAAGTAATGTAATATTGCCTGTATTGTCAAAGAGCATGTATTCTGAACTGCAGATTTTTTTCTAGAAAATAAAGTTAGTATTTTTTCTTTAAAACTCTTCAAATTAACACTCATTTCTCCAACCTGTAATATCTTTTAACAGTTTTTTACCTGTTACAATTCGATTTCATTTTCCTCATATAGAACTCCATTTATTGTCAGAGTTGGAAACTACTGCTTGGCCACTGTTTTAAAAACAAAAACTCCAGTCATCAGCAGGACATGGACTTCATTTTTTAACATGTTCCAGCCCTGTAATACTAAATCCTAGAACAGTCAGTGGTCCCACAGTGAAAGTAACCTGCATCACTTGTAATGTAATCCCTACTCATGCCTGGTTTGTGTTTGGAGGAAAAAGTTAGCATTTTTGTGGTGAGAAGGGCTTTTTGTTATTAAAGGGGGTTGGTTGTTTTGAAGCTGTTCAGAGGTTAGGAATGCTGGCAATTATCTGGGGAGACTGGTTAGTGGGCTGAGCACAGGTGAGGAGGTCACAAGCCCAAAACAATCACTTCTTTTGTGCCAGTGCCCTGCAGTGGTTCAGCTCAAGGGAGACGCCTCAAAAATTACTTATGTGTGTAAGGAGGGCCATCATACTTCTGTGACTTTGCTACTTTATCATCACAAAGTTGCATCTTGTGAGAATTAACTCTCTAGGTTGTTGTTAATTTAAGGGAAAGAAAACAGTTTTGTCAACAAATATTCTCAGATGAATTATTTGGTAAAACTTTTGCAAGTTTGCCTTAAAGTAATTAAGTATTAATATTCTTACAGAGAGAGAGAGGGATGTAACAGCTACCTGCTGTTACAGGGGATAGATGGCTAATCAGGGCATGTGTTTCATTTTACCTGCAGTGCAATGAACTGTACTGACCTGCCTAATTTTCTGAGTCTTTAAGGAATGGAGTTTTTGTTTTAAGCTTTTTTGCCAGTACTCCTAGAGACAGTCTAAAATGCATAAACCCATGTGTAATTTTAATTGGCATCTTAAACTGAAAATTTTGTGATCTTGGATCTTAAGGCAGAGCAGTACTGTTCTACAGCATTGTATTTCAAGTAAGGAAGGAACCTGGCTTCTAGATCTGAAGCCCTAAGTTGTTTTCATAGAACTGTCACAGAAATTTATCAGTGAATTGTGGGGGTGAGCTGGGCACAGTGTTGGAGACTGTGGTGATGAAAGACATCTCTTGTACACCCATACTTTTCAAGGAAAAATATTTGTTGTGAACCTTTGGAATCATCCATCAGAAGTAGCTGAATGTGATGGTGATCTTGTTGATGGAAGAAGAGGAATAACACCTGGCTTTGGCTGCAGTAATTGGCTACTGTACTCAAGAGTAGTCACTGCACTGACTGTTCACCAGGTGGACTTGAGACGGTGCCATCTCTCCGCAGTCACTGTTTTGGCTGTGAATACCCTTCCAGAAACCAGCTGGGAGCTTCTTGTGTTTGGGTGATTGTAAGGACTTCCAATCCTGTGCCTTACCAGTCTAAATAACACAACAGGAACTGTGCAGCTGGTACAGCTCTGAACATCCTGGGAAAGAGAGAAGAGGTGAATGTGGAGTTAAACACAATACATTTGTCCAAGGAATATCTTCATTTCACAGAAACTTTTTCTTCAGGATGACCTTCCAGATGTCCTGTGATGTTACTATAGCCAGTGTAAATAAGTTATAGGAAAAATAAGAAATAATATTTCTGAAGTCTTTAAATTTTTTTTTTCCAGCCCAAAGGACTATGTTGGTTCACTGTATAACTTAGACTGGAAGGGACCACCTCTGGAGCCCACCTAATCTAACACCCTGCTCTGAGGAGGCTGAGTTAGGTCAGGTTGCTACTGACCACTTTTTTTTAGTGTCCTTTAATTAGTGTAACTTAATATCACTTAATTGAAGTCTGTCAATAATGCATCTTGAAAGTGGACTTGAAAATAAAACCTTGCAAGACATAAAAATGCAATTATAAGCTTGTTTTTACTAACACCCTTTTCCCTCCTCCAACCTTTATCAGGTATTTTCTTACTCTTTCAAACATTAATTTGTCAGAGAAGCAATTTTCTTAGTGGCAGCTCTGAAATTGTACCTTGTATGGTACTGATTGTCTTCAACAGGAGAATAAACTGCAAGTCTGTTAGTTTATCTGAAAAGTATGCTTAAACTCCTGGTGAAATAACTTTCCAGCTAGTGCATGGTTCATGTCTAATATACGCACAGTATTTTTATTGTGAGATGCAGTGATGCAATTTGTACACCAACAACTTCATGATTTAAGTATATTTTATGCAAAGCACAACATGAACTTCTTATGTGGAATAACCTAGTTTACTTGGATGAATTAAAGGTGATCACTTTTCATGTGCCCTTAAGATAACTGCTACAGAGACTGAAATATTTAAACAATTTTAAACTGCAGACCCCAGAAAGGCATTTTCCTGTGAATCTTGCTCTCAAGGAGGGAGAGTGGGTTTGAATCCATGTCCATTCTGTGATCCTTAGCATACAGACTAAGCAGAGGAGTTTCCTTCTACCTGCTTCTCTTTCTGCCAGGCTGCTTGCTTACACACTACTTTTTTGTTATATGGCACTTTTAGCACTTTTCATTGCTTATATACTTCAGCTGAACTGAAGTGAAATACTCCAGAGAGTAAAGTGATGTAGCAAGAGATGCATATTAACAAAACTCCCTTAACTAGAAAAGCCTAGACTGAAAACATCTCTAACTACTCTCTTGCACTCTTGCTTTCATGTTTGTACCTAAGGTTAAGGCAGAGTATTGGGTATCAAAACATTCCCCAATTCAGACTTTTAGGTTAGGAATGCATATACGCTCCTTGCCCACTTGGGAGGTATGTGTAAGATTACAGTCCAGCTCTGAAAATGCAGTCTCACGTCCAAGATGGTGTATCAGGCTTGCAGCAAGAAACTGCTTTCTGTGCAGCTGACAAGAGTTGAGAATCAGAAGTCTCTTTTCTCCAAAACATGGAAGAAGTATGGGGAGTTATTGTAAATAATTAATTCATTCTGAGTGTTGTGCTAATGGACATAAAGTGAAACAAAGATTAGAGTAAATGGAAGAATTAATTTGCTTTTTCCCATATTAGTATTATTTTTTCCTATTATTATTATTTCCATATTGCTATTAGTGCCTTCACTGAACCAATTGGAGGAAGAAAATGGCCTGCAGATTGAATTATTCTGTTTGATACATTGGTACTGTTTCTCTTTCAGATGAAGTGGACTACAGCAATTTCGGGACCAATACGCTGTCGAGGAAGAAGAAGGCTCTGGTGACACTGCGCAATGACAACCTCCGCCGGCGTCCCCACATCAACATTAGCATGCCTCACGATTTTAGACCGGTGTCTTCCATAATTGATGTGGACATTCTCCCCGAAACACACAGGAGAGTGAGGCTGTATCGACACGGGTGTGAGAAACCCCTGGGGTTTTACATTCGCGACGGCACCAGTGTAAGGGTGACTCCTCACGGACTGGAAAAAGTCCCCGGTATCTTCATCTCCCGTATGGTTCCTGGTGGCTTGGCAGAGAGCACGGGCTTGCTGGCTGTGAATGACGAAGTCCTGGAAGTCAATGGCATTGAAGTAGCAGGAAAGACTCTTGACCAGGTCACAGACATGATGATTGCCAACAGCCATAATCTCATTATCACGGTCAAGCCAGCAAACCAGAGGAACAATATTATTCGGAGCAGTAGGATGTCTGGTAGCTCTGGCCAGTCTACAGACAGCACTGCGAGTCACCATAGCTTGCCTACACCCCACGTGCTGCAGAACTTCCACCCTGATGAAATGGAGAGTGACGAAGAGGCTGACATTGTCATCGAGGGTGGTCTGGAGCCACAACACATTCCTAAACTGCACAGCCTTACTTCCAGTAGCCTCTCTCGAATCAATGGCAGCAGCCTTAGCCACAGACTTCAAAGGGACCTGGTGCTCAACAACAGCTCTGGCCGAGAAAGCAACGGCAACCTCCACAAATTACTCAGTTCCTTAAAAACTGATCCCCGACACAGTCTGGTTATCCCCAGAGGAGGTATCGAGGAGGACGGAACAGTCATTACACTTTAGTAGCAATTTCTGCAATTCTCCTTACAGTCTTAAGTGCCAATTGGGACAATTGACTCGTGCAGCACGTGCACGAAACGGGGAGCTGACATTCACAGACCTCACGGGTGCAGAAAATTGTTGCTTTCTAGGAAACGTGGCATCTGGAGTTAGACATAAAACTGTCATGCACTGCAAAACTCGTCAGGAGAAAGCCAGAGTGCAAAACCTGGTTTATGTCCCAGCCCTGAAGTGAGAACACAAATTTGTTTTAGTTGGTATAAACCTAAGCAGTCTTACAGGCTACCCATGGCAGTGTTATGTACTCGGGTTTGAAAGCATGGGTAGATGTATTTATACATGCATATATATGAATTAGATTTTAATAGTAACAGGCATGTCTATTTGAAGTGGAACCTGGTTTTCTTCTAATACCAGCTAAGGAGAGAGTGCTTCTTAATAGCTATACCGTCTTCTTGTGTTACATACAGCCAGCCCTTCTGCCGACTTGTTTACACCATCTTTTCAGCGTTATGTCTAATCCAGACGAGCTCTGTAAAAGCAGCCGTTTCCTATTCCGGTGGCAGCAGCGTTCGGGAGACGCTGCAGACCCATTTTCCAAAGGAAACGATGGAAATCCATATCCATGTAAAGCCGCGTGTTGCCCGCGGCCCGAGGGGCGGCGCCGGCTGTGGCCGCGGCTGCCGGGCCATGGGCGCCACCTGCCGGCCGGCGGGGGCACCGCAGCGGGGGCAGCGCCGCTGCCGCCTTGTATTCTCTTACCATATTTATTAGATGATACCTCCTTTTTTTATTTGTTTGGTTTTTTCCCCCCCTTCCCGCATCATCTCTGTCTTTTCAAAATCATGGTTCATGTGAGTTTTTAGGCGTGCAAGCCTCAGAGCTGACACAGGTCCTTGCTGTACCTTTGGGGCAATCCTTGACAAGAGATTGCCCTGCGAAGGGGAGAGGTGCTGACTGACTCTCAAGCCTAACTTAGAATAGTTCTGTTATTTTTGGACTCCTCCAGTAATAAAGCTTAATGTCTACACAGGACTTCGAGAAGGTTAAAATATACTGGATATATGTGAAAGTCAGACATCTTTGCTGGGTGGCCAGGTGGCTAGTGAGTGACCAGTGACTGTTGAGTCAGTACCTGTCTGCTTCTGGAAACACCATGAGTTTTATGAAAGTGGTCTAATCTAAAATATTTTGTTATATCTTGATCAGTGTAAGGAACAAAATATAAATGTTTTAAAATGTATTTTTCTACTTTTAGCTTGTGTCATTTGCTCTTTGTTTTTAACTTTGTAGTACATGAAAGCTTTTTTTATATGGTGGAATAGACATTTCTTAAATATTTTATGAATATGAAAATTCAGGAGTCTTGGTTTGGAAAAATTACATTCCGTTTTGGAATCTGTAATGGCTGGAAAAAAGGATGTGTGGACTAATTAATTGTCGCTAATTTAGAATACCTGTGGAACAAGCAGTCTTCTGCTCATGGTTAAATATCTTTGGGACATTGAACTTAGTTTATTTCTTTTAGATTTGCTTTAAGAGTTTATTTTAAAAGTCTTTCACTTACTCTAATTAAAACTTTCTAGGTATCAAAGCAGCTATAGAGCTGTACTTATTTTTCCCAGCACAGTAAGAATAGAACATTGATCCTGTTCGTCTCAAAACTGTGTTTGTACTTTACCAAAGGTTTTCATTAAAAAAAATAAATCTGATTATTGGTGCAGTCAAACAAATGAATAGCTGGATATGCTTCAGTCAATCAGACCATCTTATCTGGAAAAATTTGTTACACTTTAAATAAGACTACTTTTATGAATAAGTGGATTTGTCTGGCTGAAGTTACTCATTTTACCTTAGTTAACTGATGAAAATGTGACCTTGTCTGCAATAAAATGTTCGCTGTCTTACTTGTACTCTGTATTTTCTCCCTGTGCCTCAAGCATTTTATGTGGAAGTATCTCCCTTCTCTATGAAAACAAGGTATCCAGTTTGGGTGGCTCTTCAACTATGCAACTATTTTAGTGCAGTATCTTTTCTCGGTGCTGATTTTCCTAAAGGTTCCTGTTATTCCAAATTCCATGGGAACTAAATAGCTTCCTACCCTCCTCACAGCATGGCCAGCTGCAGACCTCTGGGCTTTGAGGGGTAATTCTGGCCCCATGGAAAGAGGCCAGGATCCCTCTGATGGCCACTCTGCACCCCTTTGCCCGGAGCCTGCTGGCTCTCACTGTCCACAGAAAGCGTTCCAGTACCATCTATCCGAGCTTTCCACCCCATCCATCGCAGGAGGGATGAAGCATAAATTGTTTCACACACATGTACAAATTACAAACAGAACAGCCAGCTGTTGATGTGTCAACCCTGGATCCAAAAAGTAACTTGGATCTAAGAAAACAACTTTTAAGGCTTGCAAATATTTTGTGCAGCATCGTCGTGGGGAAAATAAACAAGCACACACACACAAGCCAGCTTCTATTTTGAGTGCCCCGTAGCCGCAAGCGGCGCTATGTTGTACACTCTCAGTGAGCTCCCTTCCCAACTCAGGCCCTAACGGGAGGAATCTGCCTGGAAGCGCGGCTGAGCCGCTCGGGTTTCGCGGGCCGGGGCCCCCTCGGGTGTGGGACTGAACTGCCGAAGGGGGCTCTGAGGGAGGGCTGAGGGAGCAGCGGCACGCTAAAGGCCACATCCTCCACAAACGCTCCTGCAGACGGAGCCCCGCTCTTGTCCCAGCGCCTGGCAGGGGCGGCTCAGAGGCGGCGGAGCCTGAGTTTCCTCCACCCAAGCGCGATTCCCAGCCCGGGCACCGGCCACAAGTGCGCTCCGTATGTACGTATGCTCCGTACGCAGCGCCGGGGCGCGGGGGTCGGGCCGCTCCCGCCCCGCCTGCCGGCAGCGCGGCTGCGCCGGCCCGCCCGGTCATGTGAGGGGCGGTGCATCGCGGTGGGAGCGGGACGTGGGATGGCGGCGGCTGCCGGCGCGGGTGTGCGGGCTGGAGCTGAGCTGCCGGACACCTGCCCCGGCGCGGACAGCGGGAACGTGTCCCAGAGCCAAAGCAGGGCCTCCGGCCTCGGGGAGGCGGAGGACGAAGATGCCTCGGAGGCGTCGCTCAGCGCCACCGCCGCCGCCTACTCCGCGTACCTGCTCGCCGACCGCAGCCTCTTCAGCGAGCAGGTGGGCGAGGGCCGGGCCGGGGGCTCCCGCACAGCTCCCGGCTCAGGGAAGGGCTGCCCTCAATGGGAGCGCAGCCCTCTGGAGCTGGACACGCTCCTGGGCTGGGGCTGTGCAGCACAAGACCTAGCGGGGGTCGCGTCCCTTGCGCTGAACGAAGCCGGGAGAGGGAAAAGCCTGTGGGATTCCTGTGGGACTCGCTGTAGTCTGACCGATGTGGTCTTGTTTGTGAGGCTGGCCAGGGTTTCGTGAATGTGTGTCTGTGTATGTTTTCAAGCGCTTTAAGTGACCTCTGTTTTGCAGATAGAAAGCTTAGACAAGAGTCTAGAAGACTTACTGACAAGGGTGGATGAATTCGTAGGAATGCTGGATATGGTACGTATAAGTTGGATGTGGTTGTGTTTTCAAAGTCAGATTAAGCACAGTTGAATTGGTGTTTGTAAGTAAGACACAGAGAGAAAAAAGCCTTTAGTCTATGCATGTTCCAGAATGAAAACACATTTGATAATCAGATGACTTATTTTGGTAATCAGGTAACCCATGGGTGAAAACTACCAAGCTTTCATGTCAGAGCAAAATGTCTCCATATAGCTATATAATCATAGAATCATATAGAACTTAGTAGGGAAAAGACCTCTAAAATCATCAAATCCAACCATTAACCCAGCACTGCCATATTCCCCCCTAAACCATGTCCCAAACTGCCACATCTTTTAAATACCTTCACCACTTCCCTGGGCAGCCTAAGTACCTTCACCACTTCCCTTGTCAGGCTTAAATGCTTGACTACTCTTTCAGTGAAGAAATTTTTTCTAACTGGATATTTGTGTAATTGTATTGGTATTCTTGTTTAAAAGAGCAGTATGATATTCTGCTTATTCTTGGAAATACACAAAGACATCCTTTGTTGGGTTTATATTGAAAGTATCTAATCCAAGTTGCCAAGCCTCCAAAGCTAGATTTGTCTTTAGGGGACCCTCCTTTCAGAAAGGCAGCTTTGTTTTCACTTTTCTCATGGGGTTAGATGGGTGAACTGAATGGAAAGTTCCTGTAAGCTGGCACTGGTAGGTAGGCTGCCTTTTAAAGTGTAGCACATATGGTTTTCCTGCACAATTCTTTGGTAGATTTGAGGTTTTTTTAATACCAGTAAGCTAAAATTTTTGTAGCCTCACTTTTGTAACAAACCCGAGGAAAGGTACAGGTGGTAAAACTTAAGACAAAATTTTAGCTTAGTATGTTTCTTTCTTTAGTGTGTCTTAGAAAATGTTCCATCTCACTTCAGAAGAGATTGTGTTAGCCTACTTTTAATATAAGTATAAAGCTAAATATTAGTCTCTGCAAAATACATTTTGTTCAGCATTTGAAAAAGAAACTATACAAAAAGTTGTGTAGTGTACTGATTTTAATGCTCTATAGTGTATTGAATTTAATCTAGTGTTTTTATACTAATTTATTCCAGTATTTTTAAACTCTAAATTGTAGGCTGTTGATTGGAGTACAGTTCTAGTTTCCAGAATAAAATCTACTAAATATTTTGTTTCATTCATTGATTTTTGTATTATTTCTTTGTATTCTTTAGATTAGAAGTGATTCCTCTCAAGTTGTCAATGAAAGTATACCTGAAATTTACACAAAAGCTACAGAAATGAGGCAGATATATAGGAAGATTGACAAACTAGAGGTATGTATTTGCTGTCTTCTAGATGCATTTTGTTTCCTAACCGAAGGAAAAATCAATGTCTGCATATTTGTGTGTGTATGTGCACACATGTAGAGTGAGCTCAGGTGAGTTGTGCTCTCCATGTCTATGGTGGGTTCAGTACTTCAGGGTTAATAAAGAGGACTACATTTATGAAGAATTTCTGGGGACTGTGGGAATTCCAGATGTGTTTTAGATCTTTTTGTAACGTATTTAAAAAAAAATAAAACTGTTCGTTGACTGTTTGAAGCAAGGCAATTTTTTGTGTTAGCTTTCAAAGTTTCAGAAACAAATAGAATGAGAGAACTCTTGATCCCTAATAAAATTTCAAGACTGTGTTTTAGATCCTTGGTTTTTCTTTTGATAGTAGAAAGGCAGGTAGAAGCCTAGATTCTGAAAAATCCAAATTAGTTATTTGAAAGATAAATTGGAAAAGGAAGATTATTTTATTAGATTTAACCTGGTTTTCAGCCTTTTAAGTATCTCAAGTAATTTCTAGCATTAAAATGGACTTACAGGCAGAAGGGAAATTGAGCATGAAGTTTTTGACGACTCATTTAAGCAATGGATCTTTCACCACTCTTTTGCAATACGTAATTCTGTTTTATGTTGTTAGGGAAAGTGTCATATTTATTTTGGTTTTTTTTTTACACCAGGCTTTTGTGAAAATGATTGGGAATAGTGTAGCTGGACTGGAAGAACGGGTCACAAAGGCAGAAACAGACCTTGGAGCTTTTCCCAGCACCTTCAAGAAGCTCTTGCACACAATCAGCATGCCATCCTTCCTTAATGTAAGTAAAGTTTTGCTGCCATGTGACCAGCTTAGTTGCTGTCCTTACTAGAGCAGATGATTAAAATAATAATGTTTGTTGCACATGTATATGAATGTAGCTGTACATTTTAATATACTTTATTAAAGTTTATACAGAGTTCTCAGGCTTCTTTAAAAAAAATTGAAACAACCAAACTTAAAAATTTAATTTCTTGATTTGTGTAGCATTGCAAAACAAGGCTGAGCACACAAAGAAATGAATGTGAAGGACACAAACAGGCACATAATGCACAAGCCTTTATACTAAAGCACCCCTGATCTCTGGTGGTATGCAAAGCAAGTACAGGCAACACTGCTAAAGGATCCTTCTGCATGGATAACACCACTGCACAAATGTTACCTAAAAGAAAATTAATGCTAATCTGCACAGTATTTTTAAAATAAAGGTTACATTTGTATTCAGTCCACACAGTTGGATAATCATGTTACCACCTTGGTAGCTTTCTAAGGATGCAGTTTTCTCCATCTTTCCTTGTGGACTGTTCTTTTACAAAAGGCTTGAAACACTCTCTGTAGTATATTTCAGAGATGCCTTACCTAACACTGAACTGGCATTGTGCCTCGGGTTTAAAATAATCTTTTGGTTAAAAAAAAGTCACCTGAGTTCCTGATGCTTCTTGACATCACCTGGCAGTACACCATTTGTAAGTTCTACTCTTTTGCATCTTGTCAGCTCACAGATTGTTTTATCTTTTAGTGTATCCATACTGTACTAACTCAGTTTTCTGTGTTCTGGTAAGAATGATGAAAAAATAGCTTTGTAGAAGGGGAGAGGAAGAAGGTTGTGGCTTTTTGAGGTTTTTTTGTTCCTACATCTTCCAAGCATATATGGCAGCAGAGAAAACTACATATAAAAAGAACTTGTGTTGTCTTGTTAAGGCTCAATTCAAGGAACTTGTTCTTCACTGCTGTTTACTGTGCAGTCTTTAAGTAAGTTGGTTTCTCATCTCACTTCTTCATTTTCCTTAGTGTTTAAGTTTAGGAGTTCTGTAGTTTATTTCTTTAAAAAAAAAAAAAACAAAACCTAAAATCAACAACACAAAGTTGCACTTTATGGGCCAGTTAGAAACAAAAAACCTGCACAAGTTGCCTTGAAGAATACTCAACAGTATATTCCATGTTTTTCTATAAGCAGTTACTAACCAAGGAATTACAGTCTTCACTTGAAAAGTTTGCTAGTTCAAAGAAAGTACTTTTTTAGTGTTGTATGGGAGCACTTTGTCAAATTAGCACTTTTTCCACAATTTAAAAGGTAGAAAACCTTTGAAAGTGTCAGGAGGGTGAACCTGGCATCTCCAGTGGTTTCTTAGTTTGATTATGGATAGCAGCAAAATAACACTTGGAACTTACTGGCATTATTTGATTCACTGAAAGGCAGGTTACTGTTCCAAAGTGATTCTGGGTATTGCATAATAAGATACCTACTTCCACTTGTAAACACAAGCATAGGTGAATGAAGATGCCTGTAGAGATTACTCCACTTGCCTGGTATTTAACTAGCTCAATACATCAATGGTAAAATACATGTTTGGAAAAGAAGGTTATTCTGATGTCATGGTTTTCACTGTAGCTGTAGTTCACATTTTACTGCTAGTTTTAATTTACCCTCATTCTCTTCCCATTTAAATGTATCTGTTTCTTTACACAAAGGCTGAATTTTTTATTTCTCAAGATGTGTATTTATAATCTCCCTTTCAGATTTTGCCCAAAGTTCCTCCCTTGTGAGTACCAGGCAGTGTAAAGAACAGTACTATAAGGCTTCTAATATCACTAAGAATGTAGACTCTCAAAAGGTAAAAATGTGTGCTAAGCAGCTGCAAAAATAACTGATCCTAAATGTGTACTTAGGCAATTGTGGGTACTGTGCCTGCCTATAAGTTTCCTCACTGGATTGAAATTACTCCTTTCTTGCACAGAGGCAAATACAGCACCTCTTAAATCTATGTCAGGAGTTACAGAGTACCTGTGACCTTAGTTTCCCATGCTTGCAGATTGTTATGTGATAGGACAGTACAGAGTAGGAAAGTATTTTAAAAATCAGAACTGTGATTTTGAAGGTTGCTTTTACATTTGGCAAAATTTGTGGTACAGAGAACACTGATAATATACACTGTTTATAGATCAGATCTTTGTTTATATTTTTAATTTCATTGCAACTTGAATGACAAAACAAGCTTAGAGAAATTAATGGTATTGTAAAGTTAAAGACATAATTTAATTTATCAGCAATTTTGTGTATAGCAGGAGAATGTGTACTTACTTCATATGGAGTACAAGTATACAGCTCAACTGAATATTGAGAAATTTCCACTTTGTTTTGTAGGCTTGGTTACTTATATCTTCATTTTGGTGCTTTAACACCATTCTAAATTCCAATGCTATCAAACAATGATATTTGGTGTACTTCTAACTTTATTATTGGTGAAGACAAAGTTCCTCATTCCAAACTGACAGGGCTCTACGAAACAGTTGATCAAAATATTTTTATTAGTTGAAAAGAACATTTAATGAGTGAGATCTTGATTTCAAGCATTCTATTTAATGCCAGGCATTGAAAACATACCCTGTGTCTGCATTGTGTTGCAGCAAGGCTGACACAGTAGTCACTAGTGGTCCTTGTCTTTCAATGAGCCATTGGATACAGCAAAACATTGTACAGTTAATATGTAAAAGAAATATGTACACCTTCCCTGAAAAACAGTGTAACAGCTCTTTTCCAGTCCACTACCAAATTATTTTTAACACTGTATCATATGAAGAAGCTCAGCAGGAGCAGCAACCTTCTTGAAAGAATCATTTGCTAGGTGTGTTTCCATAGGAAGACTTTTTGAGTAACTAAATGAGAACCCAGGCCCAGAGCTGACTCAAAAGAAGTGACTGAGGAGAATTTGAAGGCTGGAGCAGAAAAGGTAAAGGTGTATGGCTTGGAAAGGGTGAAGGTTACAATGACTCTCACATCAGCTGGATGGTGCAGTTTGGCTCCGGCAGTGCTGGCATATCATACATGTTCCAGGACTGGGTCCTTTGAGGTGCTGGAATGGTCAAAGGCTGCGTTTCTTCACTAACTTTGGGAACATGCCAGGCTCATCTGAGCTATGATTAAGAATTCATCCAACTAAGTAATATGCCTTAAAACTTTTCTTGTTTTGCATTTTAGCTCTGCAGGCTTTGTTTTAAACTGCTTTATGAAAAAGGTGAAAAATAAATTTCTCTAATTTGCAGAAATCGTCCTCCTCACGACAGCAGCAGACCCTCTATGAACCTCCAGTCCTCTTCAAGACTGAAGACTATTTTCCATGTCTTAATGAAGCACCTTATTGATGATTTTTGCTTTGGGATTGATATGAATCAGCCAGAATAGAGAGAGCCAAGTGAACAAAAGGAATGCCAACCTCAGAACAACTGCATTTTCTAAGCACTATTGATGGCATATTGCCATTCTGATTCTCATTGTCTTCCTTCAGGCAATATTTTCAGGTAATCTTTGTGCACATTATTTCAAAAGCCTTCCTAAAACACCATGTAAGTTTCCAGATTATTTTGGGGAAGGAATTTAAGAATATTTTTGCATTACTTTTTTTTTAATATGGAAATAATAGGAAACATACTATTGTATATAAGTTTTTTAACACATAAATATCTGTGCTGCTGCACATGTAAATAGCTATATTGCAAGCAGAGGGTTTATTTGTCTTTTTTCATAATGTGCTGATTGAGTTGAAAGAAAAACTATGCATTAGGTTTCACATCTATTCCAAGGTATAAGCCTGGTCCCTGCAGTTTGTACAGAGAAATGCACCACATTGGGATTTACCTGTTGCAGGGGCAGGACTTGGAAGGTCGTCCAGGAATCAAGGACATGGCTCAAGCCATGTGATGTAGTCCTAGTTCATAAAGCAAACATCCTACCCCACTGATGATCCTCAGGTCCCAGTGACCCGAACTTTTAATTATTGCATCATTGTATTGTTTGATGTGTAACCAGGTGGACATGAAATAAATTTATATATAGAGAGAGATAGATGTATAAAACCTGCTGTCAAAAGGAACAAGTATCTAAGTTGGGGAGGTATGACCCTGGACTGAACTTCAGTCAGGTACCTGACCAGATTGCTTTTCCTTCACAACTCTGTGTGGATACTGAGGCTTCCCACGCTGATTGCAATTTGTATTGTCAATAAACTAATAGCTGGCTAACCCCTGTTGTGGTCTTGCATTTCACTGGATGGTATTTACCCACCTAGCAGGTGTTAATCATAAATTGATGTATTCCTCTGAACAAGTTTTATCTCTGCTGCACTATTGCCAGTGTAACTCACTCAAAATACAAGTCAGGGAGGATTGCTTTAGAGAAGCAGTATTTCTCTAGATTGCATGTTGCACGCACAAAACAGGTATGTAGTTGCAGAGCAGAGATTATATGTTAATAGATCTTGTCTCCAAAGATCAGCAGGGATTGGGTTCTAAACATCTTAAATGTATCTGAAGAAACATTTATTCAAATTTAAAACAAAGATTTTCAAGTAAAAGTTAGTAGGCTCTAAAAGTGGTTCTGATGTAAAACTTACCTGAATTTTAACATAGGAAAATAATCACATAAACATGCAGAAAGAAACAGACATGACTTTGAAGCAGGGCTCCCCTCCCATCCTCCTTGCTTTCATAAATAATTCATTATTCAGATGTTCCACTGGAGCAACAGTTGCATTTCTAAAAGGTGTGGTGCCTTTCATTGTATGCATAAATATTGCTTGAAGGTTTATCCCTCCTCAGTGAGATCTAATAAAATTACACACTTAGTGTAGCAACAGAAAGCTGCAGTCAAGTACTCTTAAACATGCTAACACAGGTATGAAAAAATAAGTATTCTTTAGAGCAACTTTCTAATTAAATGAATCACCTTCTCAAATAGCTTTGTCCTCTGCTGTGTGGAGCCAAAATGCAGTTTCTTTTAACAAGATGATGTTTGAAATATTAATAAAGATTTCAGCAAGTTTATACAGCTGAATACTTTTTCACACAATATTGTTCATATTAGTAAGAGTGAACATTCATATATCCTGAAGTGGGCATTTTTGTTGAACTGTTGTATGGAAAAAAAAGAGCTGTATCTTCAAGGCACACCACCAATAAAAATCAGATAGTTCCTATAATTAGTATAGCTCTATGTTGGAAATTCTCCAAAATATTTTTATTACTGAAAATAATGGACAATACATGGAAATTTGTTAAGGAAATGCTGCAAAAAACAGTAAATTAATTGTGGCTTTTAAAATACAGGGTACAAAAAAAGCAAGGTCACTGTTCATCTGTTACAAAATTAGGCTCATGGTTATGAAATTAAGGCATTCTCATAATACTGGCAAAATGCACCCTGCTGTTGGTTTGTTTGCACCTTGGCTGCCTCCTTATTCATGGCCTCACCTCGCAGGAATAGCACAAAAAACATCTCAGGTGTTCACACTCACTAAAGAAATACTCAGAATATTCCTTTATTCTGTCTGCTGTTACCTTGGATTAGTGTAAAAACAGTAATAACTATATTGTGAATTAGGTTCAATATTTACTGGGTTTGCCAGCTGTAAACAAAATCTGAATCTCAAAATCCACTGATGCCAATATTCACAGCCCCAGAAGGCTCTACCTGCATGTTTTCCTGCACCATGTTTATCCTCTTGCCTGAGTTCCAAGATACAAACCAGTACCTATGGGGCTACATCACCTGTTTTTACCATGAGAGCTCTTCATATAGAACTGGTGTAAAGCAAGATGTGGTTGTGCTGTGCTGCTAAAGGTTGGGTAAACGAGCTAATGTTTAACATCAACAAAGTAATCTACATACACATCTTACTTTTTTTTCTATGTCATTAAGCAAACGTTTTAAAGCAATCCTAGCAAAAGTAATGCTAAAAGTTTTTATGTTCCTATAGTTAGGAACATAGTCCATTCTAGGCCCATGTTAAAATTAGCATTAGCCTAATGCTAATTGAAACTAATGCAGCTTTCTAAAAGTTATCTGTTTGCTGTACAATGTATGTCAATATGTCACAGAAGCTGCATTCACAAGATATTCACAGTGAGGTTATATCACAGGTTGGACTGAAGGTTAGAGGCCTATACTTTTCATAGCTCCTGGACAAAAATGAGCATGATCTGTCTTGCATAGATATTTAATTATATGATAAACTCTGCTTGAAGTCAGCACATAAAGACTGATATTTATATTTAATTATTTTTGGACCAGCAGATTTTGTTCCAATCAAGCAGTGCTGCAACTGCAGTAAAGCCCAAAGAAATTAGAGAAGGATGCAGATGGCTGAAATGAAAAGAAACAGGTTTGATTATTTATCTGATCAAATAAGATAAATTACTTAAAGATGCACTGGATTGCATTGACATAAAAACCTGTGGCATTTCATTACTTCTGCTGACAATAACCTTCAGGGTTAAGTAGTTTTACTTACAGCACAAGAATTAAGTAGCAAGGTAAAGCTGGGAAGAGTGATCCATAGCAGAATGAGAAGGAAGACAGCTTGCACCTTTATCTGTGGAAAGAACTTCATATTTGGAATTGGTAAATAATGCTCCCATTAAAAAAAAAAGAAGAAAAAAAAGGAAAATGGTTTTTAAGCTATTACTTTTTAAAACTCCCTCACTTTTCATAGAAAAGAAATTGGTCTTGGACCAGCTACCAAGAAAATCCTTGAAAAGCCAGAATCCCTGTCAGATACAGCTGTGGTCAGAGGACCATAACAGGAGTTGGTATTTTTCCAGCCACTGCAGCTAAATCCATCAGGGGTGAGGAGTTTCCAGCTGCTGGGGTTCCCATCCCTGCAGGAGCTGAGCTGCTGTGGCAGGCTGTGCTGCAGCAGCAGAGCAGAGGCTTGGTCCCTCAGCTGCTTTTGCTGATTCTACTTCAAGCCGATGGGTGGTAGTACAACCTAAAGATGGTAGTACAGACTCCAGCTGATCTCAGGGATTTGGAGAGTGTTCTTGACTTTCTTGCTTGATGTTATCTATTCCCAAACTCTTTCAATGCTAGTAATTTTTTATGATTTTGAAAAACTGTAAGGGATATGGAAATGGTGCGTGATGTCTTAATAAGGAACAAGCAAAATAGAAAAAAGGAGGGCAGAAGGTGTCGCTCGTGGGCAGTACAGTGCAATGCCAGGGAGACAGAATGCAATCACCTATAGATACAGACTGTGAAAAGGAAAAATTAAAATAATGCCTTTGGAATTATGTCAGACTAAAGGATATGGTAGGGAAACCAAAATATCCTGTCTAAAATCCACATGGAAGATTCAAAATTATATTTCATTGTCTGTACATTCTTTAGTGGATTATTAAAGGGATACAAATACATTAAAATTGCATTAATAATCATTCCAATGTGCCATCTATATGGGATCTTAAATAGTATATTTTAAAAGTGTATTGAAAATACAGATACATGAATGTGCTGACAGACCTAAGAAAATGAACTGAATGTTAGCAAGAATTTCATCAGAGGGTTCAGAATGAAAAGACACAGGGAAAGAATTCATGGGGGGAAAGTGCACTCACTGAGAAAAGAAGGATAAGTATCCAATTCAATTTCTCATCTCCCACTGTTTCAGAAGCTGAAGGTTTCATGAGAATAGCTCAATGCCTACATTATTTAAAAATAAATTAATTGCCATCTGTTCCTTACAGGTGACACTGTCAGGAGTTTCTTGACAAGCAAAGCAACCTTTAAGAAAAAAACAAAAGTAGAAATTTCCTTAATCCGAGGACATTAAAACTGAGGGCTGGCACTAAATATGACAGAAGCACCTGAGAACTGCAGACTGGCAATAAAGCTGGTTCTGATTGATTCATAAAAATAAAGTCTAAAAAAGGAAAAAAATGAACAATAAGAGCCTTATGCAGGAATGGAAGAGGCAGAAAATAGCATAGCCATGAGAGGAGCCAGGGCATGTGCCAAGGTGTGAAGTTGTGGTGACAGAGCTGTGAGCAGCATTAGCAGACAAGGGCAAGATCCCTGAATTGGAAGGTAAGAATGGAGATCCACAGCAGACATTACATATATATGTGATGTTGTTATTTTTTCACAGTTTAGGAGCTTTTTTTTCTCCCTCCAGTGTGCACTTTTCCCAGGTACATCATTTTGGGAGGCGCTATAACTGTAGTAGAACTGTGGATCAATTCTACTGTGTGTGTCTGGACCAGACTGCTGTTACTATTTCTGGTTACTGCCTCTTTCTTAAAAGCAGTAGGACTTGCAGGTAGCTAGGCAGGTCATTGGACTGTTCTGGCTAAAAATCAGTCCTGCCAAGCCAAACAGTCCAGCCCCAGCACTGGTGTCTTGGCACAAAGGTGAGGGGTGACACTCCTCTACTCCCAGCCATCCCCTGAGCAGGCAAGCAAAGCTTTCACCCTGGAAGTGTGTCCCTGAGTACAGCTGGGGAGATTCCTGCTGTGGAATTAACATCTGTTTCCTTCATGTGTCTTTGATTAGCCCTTTTCTCTACAGGAATGGCTTTGCAATTTGTATAGAAACACAGAGGGAAAGAAGAATAGGAAAGAAGTAAGGTATTGGGAATAACCTTCTTGTTGTCATTTCAGAGATGTCTGTGTGTCCTGCTCAGATGCCTGCTTCCAGCAATATTTATCAACTAAAATGTGATGGTTCATCTGCTAGTGATACACAGTGCCCTTATTCTTGGTGTCAGCTGTTGCTGGGAACTTTTGTGGAAGTGTGCTTGTTGCATCTAAAATCCAGTGTTTTATTAAGCAAAAAAAATATTTGGGAGGAAAAACACTAAACAGTATAATTGAACAAAAAATGTATTTTCTTTCTGGATTTATTAGCTTGACTTCTCCTGAATTTAATTGTGTTTCCGTAGTTGAAGGACAACACAAAGCAGTAATGCAGAGGAATCTTGCCTGAGGAAAATCAAATAGGATATTGTTAGCTAACAAGGTAGATGAGCAGTGCCATTGCAAACTCATTACATGTACCAGTGAGATAAGTCAAGATTCTGCTAAGTGAGTTGGATGAAATTATGAGGACACAGAGTCAAGAACAAAGAGGTCATCAAAAGCAGGGTTATAGGAGATATCAGTGCCCATCTTGAATAGCGTTCTGTCTCTCATTAGTTTGCACTATGGGACTGCCTCTGAGTGTAAAATGGATTCTTTTGGGACTGAATACAGCCAGGGACTTGCTCAGGAGTTTAGCTGACTTGCTGCAACTGCTGTTGGGTGTTCATTCCACACTACTGGCCATGCACTAGTTTTAGGCGAAGATGAAACGCAATGAAACAATAAGCTACAAATCTGCCTGAACACTGAACACTCAGTCATAGCCCCAGGGTGGCAAACACCACTCTGCAGGGGTAAAAAGACTGAACCAAAGCTCTGGGATGAATGCAGATGTGATAGTGCTTGAATATGGATATTGTGGGGATTGTGAAAAGCCTGATGTAAATGTTAGGTAAGAAAGCTGCTGGAGAGGAGATGATGGAGGGGTAGACATAGATCTCCTAACTGGAGTAAGTTCAGTTCAGGTCCACAAAGACAATTAAGGGACTGGAACATCTCCTGTGAGGAGTGTCTTGGAGAACTGGGATGGTTCATCCTGAAGAAGGCTCAGGGGTGATCTCATTAATTTGTATAAATACCTGAAGGGAGGGAGTGGAGAAGAGGGAGACAAGCAATTCTCAGTAGTGCCCACTGGTAGGACAAGAGGCAGTGTGCACAAAAATAAAATATCCTTGCCAAAGAACCTTCTCTGTTGCATCCCACATTCATATTTTTGAACCCTGTTCCCACAAGCTTCTTTTAATATCCTCTAATTCTTGTATTGGAGGAAACAATCAACAGTCATGAGCCATCTGTGTTGCTCATCCTCTTGTAGTAATCTCTGTTATTTCCTTTTCCGTGATCTCTTCCACTGGCTGAAGAATCACAGAATGGGCTGGATTTGAAGGGACCTTAAAGATCATCTGGTTCCACCCCTCACCATGGGCAGGGACACTTTCCTCTCGAACAGATTGCTTAAAGCCCTGTTATTTTGTGTATGAAGCTTCCATGTTTTTGCTGCCTTTCTCTGATCCTTTCCCACTAATGCTGCATCCTATTTGAGATCAGAAAGCTGGGACTACCCATGTAATTTAAGGCAGAAGCAAATCAGAGGTTTAAACAGTACCACAGCCTGCCTTTTTCTTGTTTCTTCACTACTTATTTCCCTGTATCAGATGTGCTTCCTTGTCTTGTTCTGAATGTTTAAACTGATGGTTTCCAGGACGTATCAGAGTTGTGTGATCTCATTTATGAGTAACTGCTCAAATTTACTTTCTGACTCATAATGTGGTTCATGTACAAGGATATTTTAATGTAATAGCTAAATCTGTGGCTGTTAAGCAGGAGCTACTTCCAATCAGTAGGATGAGGTTTTGCTAAAACAAAAGTTATGTGGATCACATATAAAAAGTAGTAGATTGTGGGGCAATGCACAAGAAGGCAAAATAGAGGTGCTGCATTGGTCAATGTGTTTGTGTGGATACACCACTACTGGAGGTCAGCAACTGGCCTGGTTGTGTGACCCCTTTGTGTATTTGTGCTCACCTGGGCTGTCATTTAACTTTTCTTATCATAGCTACAGAGCAGTGGTCCCGATAAAGTGGTGTTTGAATTCAACCTGGGGTACTGTGCTAAAGCAGAGAGCCCATGAAGCACACTCCAGATACTGTTCAGCCCACTGCAGCCTTGGAGGAGAGAAGGAACGCTTTGAGGAAATTACAGAAACTCCCTTTCTTTTCAGTGCTCCCAAATCCTTCTTTGTGTCAAATCTGTCCAGGGTACTTATTCTCCCCCTCTTTCCCTCAACTCCTCTGTATCCTGAGACTGAGCTGCCTCTTACGGAGCCCCTTTTCTCCCTGTTAGGGTGGAGGGGAAGACTCTGAGCACCTGGACAGGTGGGAAATGGGATTTCCTATGGAGGCTCCCGCTTTGAGCAAGTTGAGAGCAACCATGCTGAGAGGTTTACTCTGGCTCTTTTGTAAAGCGAGATCCCCCATAGATCAAGCCATGTTGAGGAACATCCCAAGTCCAAAGTGGGCATTTCACTGCCCTGCTCTGGTGAGACCAGTGTAGGGTCTCTGTTACTGTCACTCTCAGACATTTGGATGATCCTGGAGAATCTTAGCTGGGCCTTGAGAGAGAGCAGCAGTGCTTGTGCTACACTCCTTTGGGCAACAGTATTTACACATTTTGTTCCCCAAACCTTTGCTTGGAACCCAGCCCTTGAGACCATTGTTGGTTCCAAACCCCACCGTGGCAGGGGGATTGGAACCAGGTGATCTTTAAGGTCCCTTCCAACCCAAACCATTTTGTAATTCTATGATGATGATTAATCATGCGCTACTTTTATCTCACAGTGTGTAGGAAGAAGTTGAAGTGAATGACTATTCTGCAATCACAGTCTGCTATTTTCTGTGTAAGAGTTTTGTGGATGTGGCCATTTGATAACAGCATGGTGCTTGGGAAAGAGGTATAGCCTTGCTTTTGCCCTCTTCCTCTTTCCAGCTCAGTTTATTTCATTTTCTTCAGCAACTGAGCATTATGGTCAAACTAAAAAGTAGTATATTGTCTTGCAAGAAAAATTAACATCTCCAGCTGTGTTCAAGTTGACTTTTTTTGATCTGCTACACAACATGGCTTAATTCACAGGTGAAATGGCAATACCAATATAGAGCCCAGAAGTAAAGCCTGGCATAAGTGCAAGAGGAAGAATATTCTTAATTATTCTACCATCATTTTTTTGCCCCATTTCCCTTTTACATTTAAAAAATCAGCAATTTTCTTGTTGCCTGATACCACTTTGTGCATAATTTTTCAGTTTACTTGTGATGTTATTCCTGTGTGATGTTTTTATAGTCATATAAATACTGTTGGGCCTTATTGTTGCTTGTTAATGGTGTCTAGGGAAAACAGATTTGTTACATTTAGAATTGCTCACAAACATTTTGTCTGCATGGTTTGACTTGTGGAGAAGCTGCTCAGTGTTGTATTTATTTAAAAGCAGGATGGGATGTGATGCTGTTCACAGGGGTCTTAGGATGAGGGAAGAGATGAGGATCTGACTCCATGTTTCAGAAGACTTATTATCTTATGATATATATTATATTAAAACTATACTAAAAGAATAGAAGAAAGAATTTCATCAGAAGGCTAGCTAAGAAAAGAAAAGAAATGATAACGAAGGCTTGTGACTGACTGAGACAGTCCTGACAGCTGGACTGTGATTGGCCATTAATTAGAAACAACCAACAGGGACTAATCACAGCTCCACCTGTTGCATTCCACAGCAGCAGATAATCATTGTTTACATTTTGTTTCTGAGGCCTCTCAGCTTCTCAGGAGAAAAAATCCTAAGGAAAGGATTTTTCATAAAACATATCTGTGACAGGGATGCATCCACACCTCCCTGGCAGGGCCTGCATTGACAGTGTGGTCCAATGTCTGTCCCAGTCTGCGTGGACACCTGATTGTACCTGATACATGCCAACTGATGGAGTGAACTGATGACTCAAAACATCGATGATGACAGGCATTTGTATCAACTGGACCCATCAGAGTGTGCACATGTGGGAAGGTTCATCTCAGGCTTCCTTTATGTGTCTGAACCTGCCTGCCAGCAGCTGGGGATCTGCACAGGCAGCAGCTGGCTGGCTGCTACTGCCTCACTTGCCCTGCTGCTGGAAAAGAAATGTGCAGGCTGAAATCCATGGTGCTACTGGGGCTCTCACAACAGGCACACAACCCCACAGCTCTGTGGAGCCCTGCTTAGGGGTGCCCTTGCCAGATGGAAGGGGGTGTTTAGCTGTGTGCAGGCTGACCTCTGGGAAGACAACAGGTAACTTGGCATCTGTCTGGGGCTCCTTGCTCCATCAAAAAGACATCTGTTTAATCCTGAATTTCTGCAGATTTAGCCATATATGGTTGCTCCATCAAAACATCTGTTTAATCCTGAATTTCTGCAGATTTAGCCATATATGGCTGGCTGGTGGAGGGTCCTGGAGGAATATTGAAGGCTGTCGGCACATGGCTGTGAAGACCAAGCTGGATGAGACAGCAGGCAGCAGCAGCAGCACAATCCCAGCTGAGCCCAGAAATCCACACTGCCACTTCCAACACTGGCCTTGCCAGGTCCACAGCCCTGGGGAAGCCTGTGGGGCACCACAGGAGTGCCTGTGGCTACCCAGGGCTGGTCACAAGCAAGCAGCCCATGGGGCAAGCTGGGGCACTGAAGAAAGAAAAAGAGGTGCAGGAAGCTTCCAGAAGAGGCAGGAAAGCAAAGGTGGTACCAGCAGAGGTTAAGAGACTATGTGCATTAGGGTCAGTCACATCAAGGTAAAGAGAAGTGGCTGATGTGGGCAGGTGAAATGGATTTGCTTTATTAGGAGAAAAGGGGAGATAGAATAAAATGAGGAATGTTTTGTCATCTGAACGGCCCAGTCAGTTTGACACCAGAATTTTAGCCACAGATTTTCAGGATGCAGATGAAATTGCTCTACTGCAGATGAGTTATCACCAACTTCCTGATTGTAATGATTCATGCACTTCCTTTCAAATTCCATTTTTCCTTCTCATGTGCTCTACAGCCTATTTCCAGAAAGAATATTTATTACAACAGTCTTTACTAGGTAAGTGTTACTTTTCTTAGCCAGCTGTTTCTGTTCTGCTTTCCTTTTAACAGAAGATGAAACAATTAAAAATTAGTCAGTCCACATTGTACCTTTTTTTGCTCCTTTTCCAGAAAAAAATTAGTAGATGTGGCCACAGGAGGCAGAATACTGAACTCTGGCTGCGCAGGGCATTTCTGTAGCTGTAATGTAGTTTCCTATGTCCACTATTAGGTAATACCAATGTCACTCAAATATTCTCTCTGTGTAAAGGAATCATGTTTTGAAGGTGCTTTGACACATCATAAAGCAAATAGAAAACCCTGTTTGTTACCATTCACATTTGTTTGATACTGTCTGAGTATGGTAAAAGGAAATTAATGGCTTACAGCTTGCAAATTATCACTAGCAGTGGGTTTTATTTATTCACTCCTATTATTTTCAAAGGCTTATTTAAATTCTTAATTATTAGTGTACATACCTCCTCTAAATTTCCATCTGGTAATATTCTTTAGTGTGGAACTTTCAGGTGATGTTAAAATAATAAATGATTATGATTTTAATATTTTTAAATTCTCTTTAAAAAGAGACTTTTAATCTTTTAGAATCTCTTTGATTGTTTTTCCCTCCTTCCTCTTTGCTTTTGTATGTCTCAGCTTACATTGCTTTCCTGTCTTTGATGAGTCATTGCATTTACTTTGTACTGATACTTTTACATTTCAGGCTGGAGCATTGACTTTGGTTTCCTTGTTTTCTGATCAAAAAAAAGCACAATTTTTTTTCCCTGTAGGTATCATTGGATTTTTGTCAGATCAGAGAAGCCCTGTTTTTCTAAGCTGTGATTTCACAGGACGTGGTATGCAGGTGGATCTGGTCACTTTTGAAAATGCTTGGTGCTGTTTCCTACTAGCAGTCCAGGTCCTGAAGGAATGTTGCTTTATAATTCAGCTGAATATTATAAAAATCTAAAACATAAACAGTATAAAATATAACAATCAAGAACGAGAATATAAATGAACATTTCAAATACCAGAGACTCCCACCTATACGAATATAAAATCCCTTTTACTCCTTGTCTCGGCCATAGAGTGGCACTGGCTATTGCTGAGCATTGATGTGTGTCCTAGGAGTAGTACAGCCCAGTATTTTAAGTTTAGCAGAGCATTTTCAGAGACTAGGGATCTGGTTCATTCAGACTGGTCCATGGTTTATTCACTCCTGCAAGCAAGTAAAACAGCAGCTTTTCCCTGACAGGGCTCTGATAGTACCAACTCCAGCTCTCCACCCTCCTCCTCAGCCAACTACTGCCACTTGCAGCAGAGAGACTGGGAAGAAATTTCCTTCTGCACCTTCTCTGACTTCCTTCTCTCTTCTGCTGCCTGCCTTGCTGCCAGCAAAGGCAAATATCAGGCTGCTGTGAGAATGAATGCGGTCTCACACCCTGCGGTTTCCTCCTCTGGGTGGTGCTCAGTTGCCCTCATGCCTCTTCTCTGTGACCCCATCAGCTGTCAGTGACACTCCCCCAACCCGTGTCTCAGCCCTGCCCGTGGAACCACCACAGGAGGAGCGGTGTGCTGGTGAAGGGATGTTGCCTTTCCCCACCTGCTGCTGCTACTTGCATAAGAAACAAAAAACTCAACCCTTGCATCTTTTGTTTTCTTTTACTCACCATAGAGCCAAGCCTACAGAGGTGGACAAAGGATAATTAAATCCTGATGAGCCAGCAGACTTGGCACAAAACCAAGAAGAACCTTGAAATATTGAAAGGCATTGTAAAAAAACGGGAAGCATTAATCTGAGATGATTTTTGTCATGATGAGAAGATGAAAGTTGGAAACACGTAACTGAATTACTGTTTGTAGATATGCAGCACTTCTGAAGTTAAATCAAAGTATCATGTTCACTGTAGCTAAAGTGGTTAATATTTGCCAGATTAACTTGAGGCATTTTGATGTAAAGTGTAGATAACAGTGGCATAGCGTGCTTACACAGATGAAATGAGACATACTCACCTCCAATGCTTTTCACAGAAACACACCATCAGCACAGCTCCTCTTTAACCTGCAAAATCTTATTTTACTAATACCTTCTACAGGTTATGTTGTAACAGTGCAGGAAGTGATTCATTTCAGACATACAAATGTAGTTATACTTCAGAGTGCTTTATCACTTTTCTGTTTCAACTTCACGTACAGCAGGTGGGTAAAACTTCAACATCATTTAGCTGTATGAGAGCCCCATGGGCTATGCCCACTGTGGCAGCAGATCTATTTGTCAGCAGAATTTCTTCTCACAGCCTACTCTTATCGGAAGACAGATGTGATTACTAAGCTAAAATGGTATGTGAAAACATATGGTGTTTTGGAGCTGCTTGGTTACTGTGGAGGATAAATAGCTCCTGACCCTAACCAGGATCTTTTCATGAAAAAAGAGCGGTGTCCCTATGCCTTATAAAGGCATGGGCAGGCTTATTCCAGCGCTCAAGAAGGGGCGGTGCGGGTTCGTGCTGCTGAGTTGCTTGGTTTTTTTTTTCTCCAGCAGCGGTCGCAGGCGAATGAAGAAGTTGAGCTGAAACTGCGAACACTTCATCCCGGCACTTAGCGGCAAAACTCACCCAAGAGAGGAGGACGCAGGTGAAATTAAAAAAAAAAAAAAAAAAAAAAAAAAGAGAAAAGAAAAGAAACCCACTTGGTCATGGGGAAATCAGGTGAGCAAATGCCTTCGTGCACTTGGCTGTGTGTTCGCTGCTTGGAAAGCGTAGCTAAAGCGTTCAGTGGCTTTCCTCGGAGAAGGCTGCTTTCATTTGTGCATGGTACTGCTTGGGAGGAGCTTTCTCCCTGACAAAGGGTTGGATTGAAAAAAAAAGAAAGGAAAAGCCACCCCCCCTCCTCAGCCTGCACGATGTAGAGGTAGTTGTATTTCATATACAACTTGGTAAAGTTTGTATTTTGTAACTTAAAGTACTTTTGCTTTGCTGTAAAAAATAGCTATGAATCCTGTAGCTTTAAAGTTATTTTGTGTCTTGCTGTGGGACAAAACTTATTAGCCTTGCAGATAAGCTGCAGGATGCTTCGAGGGGGGTAAGCTTTATCACCCTTCCTGTCGGAAGGATTTAGATGTAAGATCTGGTTACTATTTAACTGCGGGCAGAGCTCCTAAGTCTCTCCCCAGCTGTGCACATATTCTTTAAGCCTTTCCCTGCTGCTGCTTCCCGTGCTGTTGGTTCCTTCCCCACTGCTGCTGGCTGTCTGCTCCCTGCTCAGTTTGGGCTGGAGAGACTTCTCCAAAGCTGCCAAGGAGCCAGAGACCTTCAGAAGGGAGTGCTCAGTGCCCCGGGTTTTCTCTGCCTTTGTCCTGTTGAGGTCATGAGTAAAAAATTGTCCTGAATTTCTGAAACAGCTGTGAAACTGGATGGGACTTTTTGTTCTTGTTCTTAGGGCATTGTTTCTGTCACAAATCAAAGCCTAGTGGCATGTTGTCTGTCTGTCCTGTGTGTGAACAGCACATATAGGGACATGCTCAGCAAAACCTAGTACTTGATTAACTCAAAACTTTAGGCCTCTTCAGAGAAACTTAAGGAAAATCTTTGTGTGAGTAACACTTTTAAGGGTCTCCGCATGGGTGCACTTTTTTTTTTTTTTAATTTTTCTTTATTTTTAAAGGTCAGCTTGCTAGATGATGCTGCTCCTGCGCCTGCAGCCGCCGCTCCTCGGCCTCCAGGGCCTCCACCCGGCCCCGGCTCTGCTGCAGCTTCTCACGGCACTGAGACACCTCCAGCTCCAGGGAGCCGACCCTGGTGCACAGGCGGCTCTCCCTCTTGCCCACCTCCCTCTGCGGCCGCTCCAGCCGCTCTCCCAGCTGTCGGTTGCCGCCCTCCAGCTCCCGTTTCTCGCTGTCCGGCCCCTGCAGCCGCTCCTGGGCCTTGCCCAGCGCCTCCAGCAGGCCCCCGACTGCCCCCGCAGGTCCCACGGCGGCCGCTTGGAGGCGCCCTCGGAGCTCGTGCTCGTGGCAGAGCCGGCCCGAGGAGCAGCTGCCCCCGATGCCGCCTTGTGAGGGCCATCGTTCTTCCCCGCGGCCGCAGCGGGGTCCTGAGCGGGGCCTTGGGCGCGGCCTTGGCAGCTCCGGGCCCGAGCCCGGTCCGCGATTGTTTCTGCTGGGGAGGTGCCACGGGCGGCCCCTCGGACGGGTCCGCTTGTCCTGGGCCCGGCCCACCGGCTGCCGCGAGAGCCGCGGGCGCGGCCCCGGGGGCGCTGCGGGAGCGGCCTGAGACTGGTTCATAAGAGACGAAGAACAGAGCTCTATTAATGCTAACCTTCTAAAGATATACATTAACTAACCTTGTTGCCATCCAAAAGCCAATTCTACAGAGGCCTATTGTTATTTGTCACGTATGCTCTACTGCTTAGGAAACTTTTCTGCTGTATTTGCAACACTAACGAAACTTCAGTCTGAGGCCTATACTTTTTAAACCATTTCCTAAAAACCCTCTAACTTTATGGATTCCAACAGATGAGATCAGAGCTGTCTGCAAATATGACTGTAGAGGGCTTACTAGTATGATACCCAGTCCGTACAAACCACCTGCTTTTTTTTAGACAAAGTCCAGCTGCCAGTGGGTAGGTTTGGCCTCGTATCCTGACAGCTAGATTGGGATAAATAACCCTATAACAATTTAAATAAGCATAGTTGCTGTGAAGTATCAAGTTCAGCACTTCCCATGCTAAGAAGTACAAACACCAAATCAGTGGAGACATTACATTAGCATTAGCAAAGCACATTGGGCAAAAGCAGTAGAGATGCTCCACTGTGCATCTCACAATCCCCAAAGGAATAAAATTCTCCTTTTGTTTTAATGCGTGAAAATTGCTGAAACAGTCATAAGGCAATTACCATGTTCATTTTTTTCCCTGCATGTGTATTGCTGTGCATTAATTGATTTTTACAAACTTAGGAACAATGGCAGACCAGAAACTCCCTTTGCCAAGGCTTGGGTAATGTTAGCATCCTTAAGTGGTTATACAAATAGAACTTGAGATCTAGGTACGTGTTAAGAATGTTTTCTGTTTGCGTCATGCTTTTCAAACTAATGTTAAACTAGGTCCAGGTTATTGTCTTTGAGCTGTGTGCAATATTTTTAGATGAATCATAAAACTGAGATCCTGTCCTGACAATTGGTTTATTGACTAAATCTCATCTGCCCTTTCTAGTTCACTGAAGTCTTCAAATTCCTGTCTGAGATCATTCAGTGTGGTTTGCCTTTGAATGGGGAGAGCAGCTGTTGCACAGGGTATTGCTTCCTCTGGGTTTTGTGTGAAATACAAAATGTGTTCCATCTAGTACTCTAAAGGTGCGATGCAGGCAAGTTTCTCTGTACTGAGGTACATGAAGGTGTAACAGGTTGCATGACAGATCTGTTTGTCCTCAGAACAGATTCCTTGCTCCTCTTCTGGGTCAGAAAGGTTAAGGCAGAGATTACCTGAAGGGCTTATTTAAGGATGCTCTAATTCATGACAAGTGCAGCCACTACTTTAATATAAGCGAGCAGTTTCTTTAACCTCTTGGTTTTGGTAAATCTCTCTTGAAGTCTAAGTATCCCCACACAAAGAAAACCTGCTGTTGGAAATCTCAGTTCTTTGGTAAAAGCTCTCCAATAATGTTGTATTACTAGGTGTTAGATTATATTTGAAGCAGTGCTCATTCCAAGTGTCGGAGCTAGAGACAGCACTCTGTGTTTCATTGGATAGAGCTGAGTGTTGAAACCATCAGCCCCTCTGACTCAGCTTTCTTCCCTGAAAGCTACAGGCTGATGAAACCAAATTCATACTGAAACTTCCTTGCCAGGGTTAGAAAATGCCTCCCGTGGTCATAACTCCTGCAAAACTTAAGCCAAACTCAGAGACCCGCTCTGCCGTCCCCCAGGTGTTATCTTTTCAGACACCGTTTGGATTAGTTGGAGGTGCAAGCAGGGAGCTCTAACCAAGAGCTCTAACCAAGAAGACAGGGACAGTATTTCTGCAGGAAAGGAGGGGATGGGGATCTGGCAGCTCTCGGCTGCCCTGCTGCTGAGGCTGCCGTGCTGGCAGGGCTCTGAGCCCGCTGCAGCTGTGCGCGGCCGGAGATGGATGGGGTCCTGCGGGCAGCCCTCGCCCCCCGGGGGACATCCATCCCTGCCAGCAGCTGCAGGCGATGCTCGGGAGAGCAGCTGGCTGCGAGCTCCACTCCTCCGCTCTGGAGCACGTGGATTTCTGCTGAGCAGTGGGAGTCTCTGAATAGGCTGGGATGGTGGTAGGAAAGGCGGCTAAAAGTCTTGTTTCTCCCACTTCCCCCTGGGTTCAACCTCGCGGGGGAAGGGAGCTTGTCCCGCTCGCTCCCTGCGGGGGAATAGCTCTCTTTACTCTGGCAAGTGTGTGCAGACGGTGTCAAGGTCGGGCTCAGTAAATACTGCAATCATTTTACAGAATTTGGTTTTGTTGTATTTTTCTGCTGGTTTTTCTTTTTTCTGCCACTTCGACAAATGTGGGCGGGACTCCAGAGAAAGGGCTGGGAGTTACCCACTGCTCTGCGTGTTGAGTCAGTACAAAAAAAAAAAAAAAAAAAAAAAAAAAACACAAAGAGGGGCTGAGAAAGGGTTTTGAGAAAAGGAAAAGAGACAGGAACCAGACTCAATGCAGTTTTCCATGCTGGTTTTAATCTCATTTAGAAGCATGTGCTGGGTTTTTAACTCTTCAGTTGCATCTTCAGAGTACAGTAAAAAGGACTGTTGTGTTTTCTGCAGAACAAGCTAAATCTTCAGCTGAAATGCTGACTTGTATTCAGCATCCTGGTAAGAGACAGCCATAGCAGGTCATGACAAAAATACAGGCATACTGGGCAAGTTGCCTCTTTGCTTTCTGAGAAATCAGATACTCCCAAGCTGCCAAAATGAGACAGTTATGCTGGCTGGTTTTACAGGACTGGAGGGGATAGGGAAGATGGATTGTTGTGAACTGTTAGAAACTCTGCTTTTGCATTTGGTAACATTGGGACATTTGCAGAACTTGCCAACACAAGTTACTGTCTTTTTCTTTACACCAGAGCTGAACTGGAGATGTGGTGGGAAAATGACTTTTCAATACCAAAGTTAATTCAATTCTTAGTCCCACATCTACAGTTGCATGTAGAAGACATTGATTGCTGGGTTCAAGTTCAATAAGTAGCAGAGAAAAAAAAAGTCTTCCTGGAATGTGTCAGGCTTTGGCAGTATTCTGGGCCCAATTTTACCTGTCTGTTGAAGCATCGGGGTTTTGGTGGGGGAGGAGAATGCAGCAGCCCCCCCATGCAAGAGTGGTTGCTCCTGTCAGCTGTTAGATTGTACCCTTAGCTCCTCATGTTCAAGGCAGATAAATACTGAAACAAGTGGGCAGGGCTCAGGAAGAATAAGATAGAATGTGATGGTCTGTAGTAACTGAGATACCTACCAAGGTTTCCAATGCTATTGTGCTGTACATTAACAAAAAAAAAAAAAAAAAAGATTGAGCATTAAGATGGAAACATGCAAACCCTGCATTTTCTATCCATACAGTTAGTAGTGTCTATCTTGCCTAGGTTTGAATTTGCTTCTGTTGATGCTCTATGTGCAGGAACAAAAAGTATGAAAAAACAAGTATTTTGATTTTGTTTTGTTGTTTGTTATTTATCTCAGCCGGCCAGAAGGCTATGTCAGAGCTCTCGTTCTGTAGTGGCTATGCTGTTCTCTGAAAGATAAGTTGGAGTCTATCTCTGTTCTGTTTCTACAGGCAGATCTAAGCAAGTTCTGCCCATTCTGTGAAGGTCTGAACAGCAGCCAGAGCTGGGCTGGGTGGCCCTGCAGAGGGGGATGAGGTGGGGCTGTGCAGGGGCCCAATTTCCCTGGTGCAGAACCGGCTCCTGTGCAAGTAGGTGAGAGGAGGTGGTAGAAGTCTGGGGTGTTGTGTAGGAAGACAATATGGGCCTGTTTAGGTCACTGTAAACAGTTAATGTGTCCCTGGAAATGTTCAAGGTCGGGCCAGATGAAGCTCTTAGCAACAGGGTGTAGTTGAAGGTGTCCCTGCTCAGTGCAGGAGAATTGGGCTAGATGATCTTCAAAGGTCCCTTTCGGTCCAAACAGTTCTATTATTCTGTGATTTTTTGAAATAAATACCTTTTTGGAAAGATTTTGAATTGTGAGAGCTAGAGTTTAACCTGTTGAGCAAAGGGCTAAAATACAAGTGGTGTAATTGATTGTATATGTGAGTAAAGAAAGATTTCTGTGCCTCCCTGCTTGACTTTGGGTACTGGATGGGTGTGTTCACACACATCAGTGATCAGAAGAAATGTGCATGGCCGTATTTCCATGCCTCAGGGAGGTGCATAAATAAACATACTTTGAGCATTGCCACAGCTATCTTGGATGTCCTTGGCAGAAAAGCAAGGTGGGAGGATATTGGAGCCGATGAGATTAAAACTAGTTCAGGTATGCTTACCCCAAGCCATGATAGAACATGAATGGTAGAGATGTAAAATGCAGGAGCATATCCCAGGAGATGTGGGATTGCTCTATCTCCCTTTGATTCTTGTTTGCAAAATTCTTCTCTTTCCAAAGACTTTGGTTGGCACCACACAGCCAGCAGTGCTATGGAAAACGAGCTTGGCACTGGGTAAAAACAAGGTTGTGTCTGTTGCTGTCCGTCTACAGAGCATAAGAACATGCAGCATCCAAAATATGAATAGAAAAAATGATTCAATTTCAATTCAATTACTTCTGTACAATTACTCAAAACAACTGATGTCTGTTGTTACTCATTAATAAATATAGTTGTGCCTTATTTTCTTCAATAAATTTCTGTAATTATAAACTCTAGGCAGATACAGCACTGGGGAGAGAAGAGATAGAGAAGATTACATTAATTGCTTCTCCTGCAAAGTGTGATTCTAACATAAACAGGTCACTTGTGGCTTTGTGTTTGGAAGTGCATGTGCCCTAGGAATTCTGTGGCAGTTGGAATTAAGAATAGGAGGTCTTTCTGATGGGAGAGTCTCCTTAGTCTTTTTAAAAGGGATAGCGGCATACACATTAGCTGCCTACAAATGTTGTCTCTGTGGCTGTGTAGCATGATTACAATCTTCAGGTGTCCTTCCTGGCAGAACAGTAATAAAAACAATACACTTGATTTTCTTTCATGAAAAGCCAGGACTAGCTGCTCTGGAGATGACGAGCAATCAATTCCAACCTTATGTAAGATGAACGCTCCATGGAAGGGAGCTGGATGTTTTGATTGTTGGTCAGTTTGGAGGAGACAGGAGCTGCAAGGCAAGGACTTCTCCTCCCACCCTTGCCTCCAGTGGAAGTGAAAAGTTGCTTCTGTCAGTGCTCAAGACCACAAGACTGCTGATTAGTGCTCTTGTTTTGTAAATGTCTGTATTACAGAAGGCTCTGCTGCCTCTCAGAGCTGTGCAGCCTCCAGTTTACCAGGTGTTCCTCTTTAATCAGGGCAGTCAATTGCCTCACTGTTTATAAAAGGCCTTAAGTGAGGAAGTAATCAGCACTGTCTATTATAGCAAGAATAGGATTTGCAATCAAATAGTGACATGACTAATGTCATTGAAGCATTATTGCATTGACAGCTTCATATTCTCAGGCCACATGCCCCAAATTGTGTGTGGGGGAAAAGAGTGTGTTACATTGTGTGGCTCAGGTAATGCAAGGTTATTAAGTTGCCAGTTTGCTGTAGAGCAAGCCCAGATATTCAAATGAGTGGGGTCCTTGTCCATCAATGCAGTTAACTCAGACATCTCACTGCTGTCCTGAAGCTCACCCCAGTGATAAGCAAGTGTGTGAGCAAATTCAGGCAAAAGTGGATGCTGAGAAAGATCACAGAAATTCCTCCGTGAAGGATCTCCTGAGCTGAAGAGAAAGCTATTTTGAGCAGCAAACATAGGAATGTTCCAGGAAACTACTCCCATTTAAACTGGTATCTAATTATAGCTCCCAATTCCTTTCACTTCCATCAGCAGTACTTTCTCTTCTAACTTTTAGTAAGGTTACAGGATAACTCAGGTTGGAAGGGAAATAACGTACCAACAATTATGATATCTCTCATAAATGCTTATTGTATAGGATGGGGACCTTGCCCCTTTTTTGAGTTCTTGATTGTGTAAAAGGAGACAAGGAAACCCCACCCAGGATACAATACTTTCTAAACATAGTATTATTAAATCTTTCCTCCAGATTTATACATGGTTTCATTTCTTCTGTATATTTCCAAGCAATCAGCCAATTATGTTAAAGAAAAGGGGAGTTTAACACTGGAGGAGATCAGTTTTTATGGCTGGAAATAATTCATGAATTGGAGTGTCAGATCCATTTTCCTAAATGACATCAAGCATTAAGAGCCAGTCTTGGAAGATGTTACAGTCCCAAAAGGGGGGCAAGAAAGTGCAGTTAAATATGTGGAGAAAGTAGCACGGAACATTCACTCCCTGTTGCTGCAGACCCAGCCAGCATGAGACCACCCTGAAGCATTTGTGGCTTCAAGCCAAAGTGCTGAGTCAAAGTGCAGTGGAACATAGACAGTCTTCTTAGCATTTCTCATATCAGTTAGACATCCATCTCTTCTCCATAGAAGGAATGCTATTCTCACAGTGGGAAGGATTCAGCTAGGGATGCTTTCCAGAGAGTTACATTTCAAGGGTGGGTAAAGATTAATACTCAGCTCTCTTAGAAGAGTCTAGATGCAAATGTGGTCTTTAGAAGCTGGGATCTCTTTTACTTGAGATTTTTGTTTGTTTCCAGTCGGTGAATATGCTTTGAGGCATTTGTCACAATAGAAGTATCACTTACCTGGGACAGTAACAAAGGACTTTTTGATGTAGTTACTTTACAGTTCCCTAAAGCTTCTCATTCCAATTAATTTTTTTCCACAAACCTGTTGGGCATACTAAAAGCTGTATTTGCTGCATTCTTATTCCATAACCCACTTCTGCTTCCAGGGTAGAGTAGAGCAGTTCTGCAGAATCAAGGAAGTCTGAAGGGATTTCAGTTTTAAAGCAGAGCTTTAAACTCAGTGTTTAAATTATTATTTAATTACCTTTTATGTGTTTTCTATCTACTTTGCATCTCTCTTCTCCATGTATTCTGGCACTTGGCTTCTGTTGTGGTTTAAGAATGGTTTTCTCCAATTTAGAGTTCCTGCTGAAACCTCCTCAAATGATGCACTGCTCTCTCAATCTCCTCTCCCCCTTCCCATGGGTGGCTGGAGAGGAGAACTGTAGAAACAAAAAGTAAAGACTTGTAAGAACAATTTACTGGAAACAGCAATGAGAAAGCATTTACTGGAAACAGGAAGAAAACAAACAGTAACAATATTAATAGAAAAATGTACAAGACAGGTGAATGATTCATATGCAAATGCTCACTACCACTCGGAGCCTAAAATAGCTGATCGTGCCACACTACCTTGACGTGGATGAGACCCCTTCTCCCATTCCTGGACAATCATGAGAGGTGATAGAGAATAATCTCCAGGTCCTAGCTGTGCTCCCTCCTGGCTATTGCAAAAATTAGCCCTGGCCTGGCTGGAAGCAAGATAGTTTTTTTCTGCCTGGGTTGTGGGCCTGAAAGAGTAACATGGAAGTAACATGCAGTGTCCTATTAATAGAAGAGCAAATTTGTAGGTATTTATTTTTGGGGGAAGATTGAAAGGTGGGGTCATTATCTCAATTTACCTCTAATGCATGCATTGGGTGAAAATTTTGAGGCCTCTGTCAGGATTCAAAGAGAGATTGAGACAGACATAATGGTACCTTTCTCTGTAGGATTCTGAATGAGGTTTGTTTCATAGTAACATAGGGCAATCTGAGTTGGAAGAGACTGTTGAAGCTCCTGTAATACAAACCCCAGAGCAGGCGTATCTTCAGCTACATCAGGTTGCTCAGAGCCCCATCCAACCTGACCTTGAATGTTTCCAGGGATGGGTTATTCACCACTTCTCCAGGCAGCCTGTGCCACTGTTCCACTACCCTCATCATAAAAAAATTGTTCCATACATCTAGCCTGAATTCTTTTATTTTAAACCTATTTCCCCTTGTCCTATCACTACAGACTGTAATAAATTGTCTGCTTCTGTCTTTCTTATAAGCCTCCTTTAAGCAGAGGCCACAATAAGGTCTCCCCAAAGCTTTGTGTTCTCTAGACTGAACAGTCCCAACTCTCTTTTGTTGATAGCATTATATATTAATTATTTGAAGGCTAAATAGAAAAACTTAGTATTTATGGAAAGTAAAACATTACCAGTGAAAATTAATCCATAAACAATAGGACAAAAAGCACTGAAAAGAAACAATTCCTCTGGAGATTGATACAGGGCTCATTTTTGAGTCACCAGGGTGGATACTTAGGCATAAAAATATATGCTTGTTTTGCTAGTCATGTGTGTGCCTGCTATAATGCTGTGTGTCCTGAGTGCTGAGGTAAAGGCTACCCACAGCATTTCTGCTGTGTAGGAATTTGATGCTTTGTGGAACAGTTCACTGTTACCATCTTGTGGCTCCACAAGAGCAGTGGAGGAGGTGCAGTTGACAGCTGCAAAGGTGATGCAGGGCAGCTTGTGTTGTGGAACACACATTTGGGTACGTCACCACTGTTTTGGTGCCCAAACTAAAGTAGAAATGGCAGGAGAAGACAGCTCTAACAAGAAGGTATATGGATTCAGGCATGAAGAGCTCTTCATGCAAGAAAGACTGAGTAGATTGGCACTGCTTAGAGACGGTAAGAATAGAGAAATAGAATTCTCTGAAAAACAAATGTGATGGGAAAAGGCAACCTAGACTCCTCTGCCTATTTTTCCCTGTCACACAAAGCTGATCAATGAACCTGGAAGTCCAAGAGCATAACAGCTGTAAGGTATGCTCTGTACCACATCATAGCCTACAATTTCATTGTCACATGCTGCCATTATCTTAGCCAATGTTCCAGAAGAATAAGAAATAGAGGCAAATAATTGAATATTGAGGAGCAAGCAACTGTATCTAATACCTTCAGTTTTAATTATTAAGGTGTGTAATGATTCATGACCACACTTAACTTTCTGGCAGTAGAAAATAATTTTTTCTAGCAGCTTAAGCAGCTTACATGAAGGGAAAGAAGTATGTCTCCACAGCTGTTTGGGAAGCTGTTCCCATTTGGGTGGGAGCCTGAAAACTCCCATTAACTCTCACTTTTAAAGCCTGGCTTCTCAGTGTATGGAACACTGGTAAAATGGAAAACCTTAACATGCATTCTGAAACAAATCTGAAATATATCTGGCACTTGGGCGTCTCTCTCCACACATCATCAGGCATGGGAAAAGCTGTACAGAGGGAGGTGGTTAGCACATGAGCTTGAGTCACAGAAGATAAGCTTTTCTATAGCAGCCACCTTTGAGGGGAAGGCAGGATGGAGACTCTCCAGGGACAGCATAGCAGTGCCTGTTGCAGCTCGAAGCAACTCAGTTTTGTCCATGACTTGTTACTCTTTGTAAGTCAGAAAGTTTGTACAGAGGTACATTATGCAGTATTTCTGTTAATCTATGGACTAAGCACTGACAAAATCTGTATTTCAGTTGACTTTTTTTTTTTTTAAATTAGAATTTCAATTTGATGTTGTCATTGAGAGCTAATATTTTGGATAGAAACTTCCATACATGCAGGTCAGATTGTTTATCTACTATTTCAGTGCTGAGTGGGTGAGATATTAAGTCTAGGTGATAACAGGCACAAGTTTAGCATGGTCTCAAGAGAAAATAAAGTAGTCTGGAGTATGTGATGCAACTTTCAAAGCTGTGTTTTTCAGTGTCTTTAATTTGTAGGCTGTCCTAACATTTCCTTGTTGGAAGCTTGAACCCTCCGCATTAGGGAAGGGGGAGAAAAGAGTGTGTTACATTGTGTGTAGGGGGTGAATTGGGTAGGCTTGCTTTCCTCAGTGACTTCTGATAGATGCTGTAGAAATTGGTACCTCTGTAACAGAGCAGATGAGAGGTTTAGGACCCTTCACTGATAGAATCGGCGAGCTGTGAGCAATGGTAACGAGATTGATGGGACAGGTTCATTAGCAAAAAGGAGTTTGTGTGTTTGAATACCAGAATGGAGGTGCCTGTTTTCCTGATGATGTGCAACTTGTGATACACAAAATTGAAGGATAACTGAAGAGGAGGAAGGTGGTGGGCAGATGTCACCTTGTTCAACAGGGCTTCTGTGTTCTACCAACAAACAGATACCAAAAAAGTGAGCCTGAAAGCATGTTATGGAGAATATATTAGATATTTGTCCACAATGACACTTCCATCAGGAAAGAGCCAACCCAACTTCAGACTGTGTTCAAAAGATTTAAGGTACTGCATGAAACTGTAATGGCTTTCTTGTGTGCATTGGATACTGAGATTATTTTAGGCTGCTGTATTATCCCAGTGCTATTGAGGAACTGGAGAGAACTCCAAGAGCAGCCTAAAGCATGAGAGTAAGCTGAGTAATCACCTTAGGAAAAAGTTCTGGGGGCAGTGTGTGCAAACTGACAGCTCTATTGTGGAGAAAGTGCATCATTAAAAACAGTGGAAGAGAATATAATACAGCAGAGAATGATTGATTTTAGTTGTCAGGATCAAGTAGTGAGAGGAAGTTGAGAAATCTAAGGTTAATAACAGGAAACTCCTTCTAGTCATAGAATCTGTTTGGGTTTCCCAAATGCCTTACAAGGAAAATTATGGTAGTCATGCTAACTGAGATATTCAGCAATGAAGCTGATGAATCATTAGTAAATATAAAAACCCATGCCACAGAGGTTGTTTCTTTCCTTACCACTTCCTGTTTGTGAACATTTATTTGCCTTGAGCCAAATAAAGGTGCATTTTGAGATTTCTATGAATTTGTACTATAAAATTAATTAGAAGAATGGTGCATGTTTCCAAACACTTGCAGAGATATAAACATTTTAGTATCTTCATTCTCTTTAGGTGGTGCCCTGACTAATACAGACAATTCTTGCATGGGATAATAATTTGCATTTTTAATGCATCTCCTTGGAGGAGTCATTTGTTGCTTACTCTGAAATTGGAATGGTGATGAAGTGCACTGAGAGCTTAAAATGAAAGTCAGTCAAACTGATTTTGGTTTTAAACTGACAAACTGATTGACTAACCTTAAGTCACCTTGCTATTGAGGAAAGCAGTAATGATCACAGTTTTCTTCAACCTTTGGTGAGTCTGTAGCTTCCCAATGGGAGTGTCTGTCAGAGTTTGGTTTTGGATGGAAGTCAGTGGTTCCTTTCATCCTGCTGCCAGGTAATGATGGTGGTACCCCTGTGTTCTTCTGTCCAGCCTGCACCAGGGCTTGGGTTCAGAGTATGCTTTTTCTGTTATCACTAATGTCTGTATTTGACATACCTTTCCAATTTTTTAATGTGCTTTCAGCTTCCAAACAATTTGCTGAAGAAGTCTTGAAAGTACACAATGACTACAGGAAGAAACATGGAGTGCCCCCATTAAAACTCTGCAAGAAGTTAAACAGAGGAGCCCAACAGTGAGTTCAGTCCTTTCTTTTCTCTGAGATTTGTGACACTTTTATCTGTTAGGTTTGACTGTGTTTACTGCAAAGATATTTGCCTTTTGACATGCTGATAACCAGTGAAGACTTACTGAGTAGAAAGTGTGGGACTCTACTCTTTCATCCCCTCTTTTACCATCATACAGCAGTAGTAGAAATTCATTTTCACTCTGTCTCACTGGTTACATGGACACATGTGGTCACAACTGTATAAATCTTTCTTGGAGCCTTTTTCAGATGTGGACCACATCTGTCTGCACTGGTAGGTGTCCTCTGCAGAGGGCAGTTGTCTAAAACATGCTTCACCACCACTTCTGTTAGATGAGAGATTGTCATCTGTAGGAGACAACCTAGTCCTGCTGAAATCTTGGTGATTTCATTTTTTTTTCCTTGAGACATCATTATAACTGGATACAGTATTTCTAAAATGTGGAATGCTAGTGACTCATTCACCAACCTTGTAATCTGCTGGGATTTTCCTTCTGTTCTTCTAAGTGTTTTCTTTTTTTTGGTTCTGTTTTTCATGCTCACAGTGAGGAAGAGATTTCATTGACTTGTCAATAGCACTTGTTGAGTGTCAGAAGTGCAACATTCAGTTTGAACAAGTCAGCTTGTATGAATAGTTCAGATTATTCTGTCAAATATGCATTGCTCCACATTTATCTCTGAGTGTGCTGTTGCCCTTGCTGGGTATTTTTAGATCCTTCAGAAATTCTTCACAACCCTCTTTGGTCTCAGCTGATGTCCTGCTGCAATGAACAACAACAGGAAGCCTCTCTTTGCTTGAGGTCTATAACTTAATTTGTAAGAATTAAAAGACATGAAATTTAAGAAATCTCATATTTTTCAAGACAGATTTTGCATATTCTTAAATTAAAAGAAGAACTTCACCTTTTCTTTGGGTATATTCTATATATAACCTTGGTTGGTATGTATTTGGATGCTTTTGTCTCTGGGTGCTTTTCTGTGCTTCTCTACCTGAGTTGAAAATGGTATGTTTCCTACTATTTTCAGGCCCAGTCATTGTGACAGGTGAACTGACTATTGGATTCCTGCTTTAACATGAGATGAGTCAGCCTCAGCAGGTGTCTGTTTATCTCTGACTGTAATGAAGCACAGGGTGATGATCTCAGATGAAAATCTCATGCTTTCAGCTGCCTGAGCTGGAGTGGATTAATCACCTTTTATCTCAAATCCCTGGCAGCTTCATCCACCTGCAATGTGTACTTAGTCTCAGTCCTGCCTCTAACTTGGGATATGAGGGTCCTGAGGAAAATTACAGGACTGTAGAGATAGCATCTAAAGATCCTCTAGTCCAGGATCTAGCAAACTGACAACTGACAAGTTTTCATTATTGCTAAATTAATGGATGTAGCTAATTACTCTTATTTTTGTTTTGGTGGGTGGATTAGGGCAGAAGGAAATTAGAACCTAATGACTGCAGTGCTAGCTTGGGTTAAATGTTCAGCTGTACAAAATTCATGTCTCTGGCAGATGCCAGTAATTCATGATTAGGGAAGGAGTAGGAGGACAAAACAAATGTGATCCTTCCCCCATTATCTTCTTCTGGAAATTACAGATTTATCCTGGAAATTACCATTTTCCTAAGCAGTAAGTTGTATCCTCATTTATTTGTTGCTGTTGTTTAGTATGCTGTGAAGATTCCTCCCCACATCCAGACACTGAATTTGCCTCTCTTTTTTTCAAACTCACATGTGCTTTGGTGCCTGCATTGTCCTGTGGCAATGAGTTCTGCTCCACAGTGTGGAAGAAGAGCTTTGTCTCACTCGAATTTTAAATCTATGACCTGATGACTCTGTGTTGCCACTATAAGAAATAACAAATGGTTTTTCCAATTTCCCTATCTCTGTACTGAAGCCTTTCCAATGTTGAATAAACAGAGTAATTGCTTTACCCATGATGTAGTTCTTAACCCTATTGTTCTAAGAATATAAAATACATCCCACATTCGCACACATGTCAAATTCTATAGAAACAGTGCTGCTTATCCCTGTGTTGGTTTACACAGTTGTTGTCAGAGTCTCCATGTGATCCCCTTGTCTTCTACCTTGTTGCCTGGTACATTGCTCTTTTTTTCTATTTGATTTTTTTTTCTTTCATTTGTAAATGCAGGGGGTTTGTGCTTGCTTTGACTGAATTACCACTTCTGGTTTTTTTCTAGTCTCCCTGAGAACATTTAATTTATTCCTGTGAGGGACCTAGAAATGCCAGGAGGTGGCACCTGTAGCAATTGCTGTAGGTACTTCCTTTTCCACTGGCAGCTGTGGCTAGGGATGGCTGTTGGATTTCCAGGTGCTGGTTAAAATGTGGTGGAAGGGAATCTGCCCTTTGATTTCTCCTAGGCCCTTCTCAGAATTTATACAGATGCTCATGAAAGACAGGGAAAATGTGTTTTTCCTTTCTCTAACTCATTGATCTATGTAACCTTAAAGCATCTCTGTCCTCAGGGCTTTGCAACTTGACTTAAACCCATCATCTTCCAGCACAATTCCTTTCTTGCATATCCTTCTCTTCCTCCTGTTCCTCCTCCTTTCTGCTCATTGCACCTGTGGTCCCTCACTCAATGTGTCCCTTTGCTAGGTATGCAGAAGAACTGGCTACCACAAGAGTCCTCAAGCACAGCTCCGAGTCTGCTAATGGGAATTGTGGAGAAAACCTAGCATGGGCATCTTATGACCAATCAGGTGAGCTCTTTTCTCTTGTTGTCTCACAGACACCTGATAAATGCCTTATCTCAAGTACTTTGGGTTGTATCTGGTAGCAAGAGCGCTGGAGTTTCCTCTGCTTCAAAAATGTATCCAGCATAGCCCAGCCCAGGCTCCCTGGGGACAGGCTGGTGGTTTGTAGTCTCCTGTGTGTCCTGAGAGCAAGAAGCATATGTGGGCACAGAGGGAGTAAGGGACTGTGATGGTGTGTCCCTTCGGAAGGAGGACTTGGCAGCCACACTGCTCCCTGTGTCCCTGCTGTGCAGCTGTCTTTAGTGGTGCTTGTGGGTCCATGCAGGAGAGAAGGAAGTTGACAATGGCCCCTACTTCACCTTTGTCCTTAGTTTGTCTCAGCCAAAGAGAGGTCTGCCCACAGCCCAGCTGTGGTCAGGGAAGTGGAAAAATGTCTCTTGCACACTGCACAGCAGTTCCTGTTTGTGGGGGCAAAAGCAGGGGATTGGACACCAAAGTAACAGTGGCTAATGTCCTTCCACTAATATCTTCCACTCTGTCACCAAACAGCTTTAAGCTCTTTTCATTATTACATTTTTGAAGACTATTTTGCTCCATGTATTTTCTGATTGTAAATGCAATTTGTAACTGGGAGCCTTTGGTTTGGGAACCCCAGGAGCTGAATTTTGGTCAGGCTGACAGCCTGTAGTGAGCCCTCAACTGCAGAGAGATTCGGCAGGCTCTTCCCTCCTGCCTCCTTCCAGTGAGCAGGGCTCATGCCTCAGCCTGCTGGGACAGCAGGTGGGCTGGATTACAAGTGACCACTTGCTTTCTTTATTCTAATCTACCCCTGGAATTTCCAGCACAGCCCCAAAGAAACAGAAGCTCATTTCTGTAGGCTGGAGGCTCTGTTTGAAGGATCTGGAAATTTTAGTGAGTTTTAGTCCCAGGGATGCTGTTTGGTTCGTCTTCAAGTGCTAACTCTAGTCCCAGTTTTCTTGTTGAAAAAGAAACCCATGGTGGAAAAATACTATTTGATCTGCTCATATTTGGCATTCTGTCCTTTGCAAGGGTGTGAGGAAAGGATTGGGAGCAGCATGGGAAAACACAGATGTATGGCAGAGTTTGCATAGTGGCTATGACTCACTGACTGAGCTTAGCTCTTTCTTGTTTGTGTTACTGGCCTGTGCTCCTTCCCTTGAGGTTAAAGCCACAGAATTCCCTTTTAGAGAGCTGGAAACAATACACACAAATCCTTCTACATAATGTCTGTGTGTCTTTTCTCTGGATGTGGTCTGTTTTCTTCAATGCACAGTTTCCATACATAGCTTTCCAGTTTTGAGAAGTTTTGCTGGTTTTTATCCACAGGATTAAATATCATGTTGAGCGAATTAAGCAACATCTTCTTTTGTTCTGTGAAACATTTCTACTTTTCCAATGCAACAGGATCACTTGAATTACCAGAATGAGAAAGCTAGTTCTTCAAAGGAAGTTATTTTCTCATCTAGGCTTAGTCTTCACCTCTGTGGAGTTGGTTCATTCTTCCTCTTTTTCTCATATAGTTCTCTCTGGATAGTTAATTTGTACCCTGCTCAATGAGGCAGAAATTTGGATTAAGACATCCATTCAGGGGCTTAACAAAGGCAGGCAGTGTCTTCTGGTTTCTTTCCCAGATAAAGCAAGACTCAATAAACCTCTAGAATACTCTGTATTCTCTCTCAGAAAGTGATGGTGTTGTTTATTTTGGCTCTTGCTGAGTTCTGTAATAATGCCAGAAGATGCATTTCTTGTTTCAAGGAAGGCTTAAGCTTTCAACTATAAAGCCTTCTAATATGACTTCTCTCCTGGTACAAGAATGCCTTGAATTCTATTCAGGATTTTAGAGTTACATAGCCTAAAGCTGTTGCTAGAAATATGTTTATCCCTGTAATCCAAGAAAGAGTTGACAGCTGTTTCCTCCCTCCAGTCCTGCAGGAACTGCTCTGTGGCAGACTTTTCTTTGTCTGTGTTCAAATAAGTGAGCTGTCATCTGCCACTAATGCAGAGACTGCAGCCTGCCTTGGCAGCTGTGCTATGTCAGGCTTCAGGATGCCTCATCTCATTTCTCATGTGTTGGGGGGCTGCAGGCAAGCACTGGATGTCTGAATTCTGTTTGGGATGGCTGGTGTGGCTGAGAAGAACCTGCCCTGTTGCTGGTGGAAGCACTGTGGTTTATGAACTCTAGAGAGAGTTTATGTTAAATCAACCCTCTTTCCCCTCAGACTGGTGGAAGGAATGTTGTGAAAACTTAGTTTTTAAGTGGATCACCAAGGTGCTGCCCATTTGCAGAGAAATATGGTCTGTGTGATTCTGTTACAATGTTTTTGGCAATTCAGTGGGATTACTTGAGGATTTAAGCTTTCTTTGGTATGAGGAGAAACAGGCTGGGCCCAGAGAAGTTTAATGTCGAGGGGAGCTGTATACAGGAATAGGGCTGCCACAGCATTGTGTTCCCAATGGTGAGGCTGGGAATGTGTGTCCAGTCTTGCACAGGCTGGGAATGTGTTTCCAGCCTTACACAAACACACATATATCATGGACATGTGTTTATGTGTGGAGCAGGACAAACAGATGCAGTCAGTATTAAAATGAACAGCACCAGTGGCCTCTTCCTCTTTCCTTTTCCAGATGATGCCAATATATGTTCCAATATACATTACTGCAGTATATATAAGTAAATTAATATAGTATATCAAAATACAAGTATCTATTGCTCAGTAAATTATTTAAAAGTAGATATAATTTTTATTCTATGGTGTTAAATTACATATGTTTATATATATATATATATATAATATAGAAATATAATTCCAGTGTGGATCCCAGCAGTAACTGAGCTCAGTCTGCTCAGTAGCTGTCCCTGGATCCTGATCTCACCAGTAGCTTGCACCTGGACATACCCTGAGGCTGCAGTTCCACTCCAGTCACCAGCACAGTGCATCTCATACACACAGGTCCCTGGCTGCTGGCCAGAACCCATCCTGCAATGGCCATTCACTTCTGCAGCTCCCCCAGAGCACTTCACCTGCTCACCAGCTGGTCCCTCTCCTGCTTTGCTGGTGCTCCAGTTGCTGGCACCACACAGAGGTCCCTGCAACCCTTGGTTGGCACTCACACCCTCAACATCTACACAGAATGGAGCTCCTCACCCAGGAGAATAGCTAAAAATGACATTTAATGAGATAACAGCACAGCTGATGAGATGCAGAGCATGGCCATGTCACTGCTTACATGCAGTGACCCCTTGTTAACAAGGGGGACATTATTTAGACATTATTTATGTTAGTCCTGCATCTGGACTGAACCCACACGGTCACTCCTCTGACCCTCTGAGGAAGCTTGAGGCACAGTCAGTGTGGCCATGTTGCAAGCATGTTGCTCCTGTAAGTAAAATCAAACCACTGTGCTGGTTCTGGTCCCAGTCTTGGGCAAAACTATACTTGGGCATTAGTTCAAGGATTGTTGCAGCAAGTTTTCACTTGGGCAAGATTGTCCATCATGACTGAAATTCATTAGAGTGAGATTCAGCCTGTTCTGAAATGAACATCTAGAAAGCCTAGCTGAGCAGGTCATCAGTGAGCTGCCTCTCACTGGGACAAGGGTGGAGTCAAACCGTGTTTCCATAGTCAAACCGTGTTTCCATAGTCAAACCGTGTTTCCATAGTCAAACCGTGTTTCCATAGTGAAAGTGTTGAAACTCTGAGTGTAGTTTACAGCAGTGCAAAGAGGAAGGGTGATAAAAAAGCCCAGAAGAATATTTATTAATCAGTTCCACAAGCAGAGCAACAGAAGAGAAGCTGCAGCTCCGACTTCAGGGCAGATCCATGTGCCTCTTGAGAGGAGTAAACTTTATCATTTCTGCTCTGATCAGGAATGAAGAATGTGAGCAATTTCTTTTCTGTGTATTTTTCCTTCTGACTGGAAAGCATTGTGAACAGCAACCAACTTCCTTTGTTTTGGGGGAACTTTGGGAGCAGGGGGAGCTGTTTTCAACATTGTAAAGCAATCCAAACAGACTCCAAATATGACTGCATCATTTATTCCATAATACATTTAAATGGAAATATCATGGTCAGTTTTCTGAAACAATAAGTTTGAGGATGCAGGTTGCTCCTAAAGCAGGTAGGCTCAGGGCACTCCTCAGCCTACCTGCTCAGGAGTAGGTGACTTATGACCCTTGTGCTGTTTTCTCTCTGGAAGCCTGGAGGTCACTGGGCTCTAAACAGGGGTTTTCCTTGGTCAGCTTTCCTATGTGCCAGCTGTCACTTTCAACACTGGTTTGGCTGGTGTCCCACCAGGGCACTGTTTACTGCTCTACAAAGGGCAAAGAATCAGAAGAAAAGTATTTCAGAGGAAAGAGAGACTGTTTAATCCCTAGGTACCTACCAACGTGTCTTCTCACGAGGTAATAGCTTCCACATTGGATTCCCCCTCACTTCCCGTGCCCTGTGACAGATACCATTCATTTCCTTCACTTACAGGACACTTCTTTAACATGATTTCAAGACACAGTTTGTCAAAAGTTGCCTAGTCCTTTGGTGACCTTCTCTTTTGCTGGAAAAAAGCCAGTCTTTATTTTCTCACAGTTTACGAGGCCATGACTCTTTTAATTCAAGGATGATGACAGCAATGCTATGTAATGATCCTGCATGTGAAAAATGGAGAATAGTGATCAGCTTCTCAGCTTTAACTGCCTGGCCTCAGTCAGTTGAAAGCTTTCATCCTTGAAATCTGGGAATTAACACATGATAGACTGTGCTGTCCAACTATGCTCATTGTTTTTCAGATACAGGACTGAGGCAGTCTTACCTGATGCCATTGCTATCTCCCTTGAATTAAAGCAAACAAATTTTCAAATGATAGTATTCTTTAAATTAAAAGCAAATTAATTATGAAGATATATTGTGTTTGTCAAAACTTCCATCTGCCCTGCATTACTTGCATTATGGAGATTTTGAGTTCTGTCACATGCAGCCTAGGCACACTTCTCAGAGCTACAGTAAGCAGAGTGGGGGTGACTTTCTGTTTAAATACTGTTTCTACCATATCCCACTGATACATTACCAGAGGGAATAAAAAGCTGATAGCAGTGAGAATGCAGTCCTACATCTGCTAAAATCCTGCTTATGTAGTATAGTCACTTCAGCACTAGTACACGTAGAATACATGGGCTTCATAAGGCCTGATATGTTGCCAGTCACCTTCTGTACTTCTGTTACACCCAGCTTACCACAAACCCATCTAAATCCTTCACAGCTATGAAATCTAGAGTGGGGCAGCATGATCTGATTGGCTTGTTGTGTGGTTTTTTACTATGTGCTTTTTCTTTTCCCCTTGTATTGCATAAAGGTCACTGTTTGCACTTTCTTTTAATCTTCATTTTAGCTTGAGTGTGAGTAAGAAATGAACAAATAAGTAAGTGTAACATACTTCAACCATAATACAGGTCTACTGGGTTTGTTTTTCCAGTGCAAGAAGAGCAAGAAAAGAAGGAACCAATTGTTATTCCTGAAACTTTTACTTTGGGAGGCAAGAGATATTTTGTTACCTTTTTATGTAGAAAAAAAATATTTATTCTACTAAGCACTATTCCTAACAACCAGTGTGGCATATAAGTTCATAGTACTTCAAGTTCATAAACCTCTCTAAAGATAGCATTTCATTGAATATTTGCTTATCAGCTAGGGCTCTGACAACCAGCTTGCCTGGCTAACATCATCATCCCTTTAGCTGACTTCAGTCATAACAGACTGAAGTTTAAAGAAGTTAACACAGTGTCTGACTTCTAGAAGTGCACAAGTTTAAGACTTTTTGCTGCAAAATAGCAAAGCATGACTCATTGCTCTTCTGCAGCCAGCAGTCCACCAGGGACCAGCATTCTTCATGATGTCAGGCTTAACAGCTTTGGCAGCTTGCTTTGAAATCTCCTGGCCTTGTGTGGATGATACATCCTGGAATGCTAAGCAGAAATTTAATTATTGAGGTTGCTCAGGGAAAAACCTGACCCCTCTTGTCCCCCCAGTGTTTGGCACAAGAATTTCCTAACAACCAGTAATGGAAAACAAGTAACATTTGACATTTGTCTGCACTGCGTCTCCAGATTCTGGTCTGAGCTACATCCCTGGCTGTAGTCATGGTCCTCATACAGCTGTTGTCAGGGAAAGCCTTGGGTGGAATGAGACAATGCTGGACACACAGGCTTCCACACAGAAGCAGCTCCTAAGTATGAATATTTGAGGTATCTGTGGTACCCCAGATTACAGTGCCTCAAAATGGACCTTCACAGTGGCTTTAGTGCTAGGTAGAAACCACTAAAAAGAAATGAACTCAGAAATCAGAAATATTCAGTGTTGGCGAGAACACAGGAAACTAAAAAGACATCAGAAATTTAACTTTTCTTTGGGTTACCTGGAGCTGGAAGGGGTAAACATCCACAGGTGTGACCTTTTGCTTAGAAAACCTGGCACACTTAGGCATTTTCAAACACATTTCAAGAGGAAGAAGAAGCTGGTGAGAGCTGTATGTATAAGCCTGATGACAGGAGCACTTATCCAAGATGAGGGAGATGTATCTTCATTATCTTCCAAGCTAAAAGTTACAGAAGATCCTACTGGCCAGGCTGTAAGAGCTACACTTTTCTGTTTATGTCATGATTCTGCAGCACATTTCTTTTGTCTTTCAGGAAAAGATGTGGCTGACAGATGGTACAGTGAAATAAAAAATTACAGCTTTCAAAACCCAGGGTTTTCTTCTAGGACAGGTAAGTTCAGAGTTGAAACTGTCTCTTCAAAAATGAAACTTCTACTAGTATGCTAAAAACTGACAAAAGTGAAAAAAAACCTGAAAAATTTGAAAATAAGCAAAAGTTGTAGGGTTTTTTCAGTACTGTATTTTTCCCTTGACTTCAAAGTTTTGAACAGGCGACTTATTTTTAAGGTAAATTAATTTGTATGAAATACTGAATAGGAATCTCATAGGAATCTCACTAAATGTACTGTGTTGTTGTTTACATTGACCTGTGACTTCTGCTGAATTATATCACTCCACTCACAGAGACCACTTCAGCTAAAATTTGGAGACTGGGAACAGGTTGTTGGCTGCATATTAACAACCTAGTGCAAAATGAATGTTGTTCCTCAAATAATGCTCAAGCAGAGAGGTACCTGACCTTGTTTCAGATTAAGAAAACGACGCTTTTCTCCCTGACTTTGGGATTTGCCTGTGCACAGTGGGAACAACAATGTGGGGGTGGCTATTAAACTAGGCAGAAGAAGCCACAAAAACAGTGGGGTTTTTGAAGAGCTGCACATGCAAACACATGGGGGAGTATGAGGCAGTTTAGGCAAATGAATAATAGTCACTCCCAGAACTGCTGTTCACACTGCAGGGAGTACAGACTGTGATATCTTTGTCAAATTTTACATCAGATACTTACCAAACTACTCCCTCCACAACTCTCCTGCTACATGTTCTTATTTGGATACAGAACATGGAAACGGGAATAGTAGTGTGAAAACAAATCAGGTTAGGGGTTTTCAAGATAAAATGCTACAGGTAGGGTTCCTTTTCATGTCCTTCTCATGTTACACAAAGAAACAGCTGTTTATTGTCCTTTTTTCCCCCAGCACCTCAGATGTTAAAGGAAATGTTACAGATTTAGTAGCTAAAGGGAATGTTTATGTTTCTCTCTCTTTCTTCAGGTCACTTTACAGCAATGGTTTGGAAGAACACAAAAAAGATGGGAGTTGGAAAGGCATCTGCTAGTGATGGCTCAACGTTTGTGGTGGCTAGATATGATCCAGCTGGAAATGTAGTAAATCCGGGCTATTATGAAGAAAATGTTCTTCCTCCAAGAAAATAACTATTTTTTTAAGGTAGTCTTATTGCTTAATGACAAGTGAACCTGGATTTGCACCTAATAGTGTTGAAATGAAGCCCAATTCAATGAAATCCATTTGATACTTCTGTTCATGTCTCAGTGTGGAGGAAGCAATTACATTTTGCTTGAGTCAATCTGCACATCAGGCCCCTGCTGTTTCTGAGGGGACCTCAGGTTATTTGAGGATGAACTATAAGCAGCATTTCTGAAGGATAACATGGGTAATTTTTTTTTAATTGTTTGCATGAACTCTGTGTCAGCATGTGAGTAAACACATGTTGGATGTCTATTTTTTTTTTTTTTGAACAAACAAATGTATAGCTTTCTGGAAACTGAAGACACCAGCTTGTAATTATATTATGTACTCCCAGCTGTCCAATACTTCTTAATAACTGTACCTTAGTTGCTCTGTCTTTACCTCCTGCTGTTGTAGGACCCTACTCTCTGCAGATGGAACACATGCAAAACTTCCTGTATGAAAGGTACCTGTGTAAAATGTAGTGGAATTCAGACCTGTGTGTTTTTATTAAGAGGATCTTGCAGAACACTAAAAGGCTGCTGGCAAAACTGTGGACAGCAAGCAAGCTGTACCTAATGCATGATCTAAAAAAAAACCCTAAAATTTTTTAATCCCATTTTAGATGCTGATATGTAAAATATGTTTGAGATGAGTATATTTTAAGTTCAAAGTGCATCCTACAGTTTACAGTATGTACCTTGTATTATAATCAAATTGTTTACTTCCATTGCATAAAAATAAGATTCTACTTTTTTGATATTTATGCACAAAAATGTTTCTTTGATGGTGTACTTTGGATTTTGTTTCTCAGTAACTTATTTTTATTTCCTAAGGAATATCTTTTAAAGGTGCCATGCTATACAGGCAATAACATTCGCAAATCATCTCATCTTCTTTAATAATGTAACAGTAGGGGTATTCACATTGTCATAATTAAAAGATGTTTGCTCTTTATTAATATTATTCAGTAATAGTACTATTTCATGTGCTGGATTGATGCCTTGAAAACAATGAAGATTTAATTTCCTTAAGAACAAGCCAAGCAAAAATTCTGGGGACACTCTTTTCTCTGATTAAATGTGGATTGGGCCATTTTGGCCAGGTTCATATATACTCTGCTTCAATTTGGGGGCTTGTTTTCTTTGTAAAAGTTTCTCTTGACTTTTGCTGGGATTCTATATGCCATAATCTGGTTCATGGACAGTGCCATTACAGAAATATTTCTTTTTGTTTACACAGTTGTAATAAACTGCACTCTTATGGCTTGATTATTTGTCACTGTGATGCTGTTTGTTACAATTTTTTTGGTGTAACCAAGAATTTGACACATATCATGAACAACTGAAAAATAAATATTTTTTAATATGAACTACTCAAGCCTTTGCTGTTACCTGATTCTTTGTTGAATAATCATCCAATTTTATTTCCAGGACATTAACATATGACATTATTTCTTTTCTAACACGGGGGGAAATAAAAGCAGCAACTATTCTAGTCCAGGAAAGAAAGAAGAGAGCTTCTAAGAGAGGCTAAATCATGCAGCAGATGACAAATCCTCACTTGATACAAAGACTGAGGGAATGGTTGAGGCTGAGGAGCTGTACCTCTTTCTCTCCCAGCGCCTGCTTTGTACCTTGTTTCACTCTCCTGCTCCCTCTCCCGGCTGACGTGTTGTCAGTAAAGAAAACCCACTCGACTCCCACTCAGGTGTGTGTGTGTGTGTGTTTCAGGAAATGCAGCCTTGGGGCCTTCCTCCCCTCAAGCCCTCAGCTGACAAGAGAGAGGGAAATGAAAACAGAACTTTCTATAAAAAATAACAGGCTTACTGCGACTGACGTAAAGTTAAAAGCTGATGTTAAAGAAATTGCCAGTATTAAAGTACTCTGTTTTTTTCCCTAACTTTCAGGCTATTGGCCCTATAATTCCTTGAATGATTGATGCAAAGCTGTACATATTGTAATTGAGTGAGTCAAGTCAGAATCTTTCTCTGCTGCCACCTAGGTTTTAAGTCCAGAGAGAACTGGGGAGGTAGGTAAAGAGAGAAAACAACAAAACAAACCCAAAGCTTTACTTATCTTCATTTAAAATGATAACAGCAAGTGAACTTCTGGAGGTTTTGAGAAAGACCATTTTGAGGGAATATCAGAAGTAACTGGAGATGGAAGAAACACAAAGCCACTCAGATCGCCTCAGTGCTTGCTTCATGCACTCCACAAAGAGTCCATGTAAGTATGACTGTAACAATTAAAAAACAAAGAGTTCAAGTATGACTGTAACAATTAAAAGATCCCAAACTGTTAATCTGTTTCTTCATGACCCAAGATTATGATGCTGATACCTTCTGCAAATGAACTCTGGCTGTGCAGCAAACCATGGTGTATGTAGGAGTCCAAATGCAAAGGGAAGGGTAATGTTGCTGATGTGACTCACTCAAAAGCCACATGATTTTTGGGAATTGTACACTGAACCTTGACTTGCCAGCCATCAGTATTAAAAAGAATCTGTGTTGGTGTATTGCCTCACTCTCTCGCATGTCTTGAAGAGTTGTGGAGGTTGGGAGGTGGCAAAGAAAGGTTATCTCCTGTCAGGTTAGAGCAAAACAACATGTTCCTTAGACAGAATTTTGGAGGTAGAAGTAACATTTGCCCTAGGAACAAAGAATAGGCTAAACTGAGAAAAATACCTAATTTTAGAGGCCTGCAGATGATTTCTAGGGTCTTTTTGCAGCACGAGGAAGAGGAGGAGAAAGAGGAGGAATACTTGTTATTGGTCTGAGGCTTAATTCTAGTCTTCTGGGTTAAATAAAAACAGAGCATTTGGGGAAGTACAAGAATTGGTCTTTAAAAGGTGCTGAAAAAGGAGGTCTGCATTAAACATTTTCAATTACCAGCTTCCCTCCTTTACCTTCCCAAAAGGACAAAACCTCTTCCTGAGGAGACTTGAGGCTATTGGTTGACTAGGAGTTCATCATGACACAACAATGGGCACTCTCAATCCAGGAAGCCAACGCTGTCCTGGGCTGCGTCCAAAGCAGTGTGGCCAGCAGGGAGAGGGAGAGGATTCTGCCCCTCTCTCTGGGGAGACCCTCTGCCTGCTCCCAGAGCATCTGGGAGCATCTGGGGCCTCTGGTGTGAAAAGGATGTGGGGCCTGTTGGGCTGAGTTCCGAGGAGGGGTGTGAAGATGATCAGGGGGCTGGGGTACCTCTCCTGTGAAGACAGGCTGAGAGAGGTGGGGTGGATGAGCCAAAAAACGAGAAGGTTCCTGGAAGTCTTTGTAGCCTTCCAGTGTGTAAAAGGACCTGCATGAGAGCTGGAGTAGGGCTTTCTACGAGAGCATGTGGTGATGTGGGGAATGGCTTAAACTGACAGAAGGTTGGTTTAGATTAGATATTAGGAAGAGATTTTCCACTGTGGGGATGGTGAGGCACTGCAACAGGGAAATTGCGAGTCCCCCCATCCTTGGAAGTGTTCAAAGCCTGGCTGGATGGGGCTGGCGAGGAGGATTGTAACTAGATGATCTTTAAGGTTCCCCCCAGCCCGAACCGTTCCGTGATTTCACGATCAGATATCCCCTTAGTCCAGTGCGTAGTTCGCCGCTTCTGACAGCTTACCTTTCCCAGCACCACACTCCGGGCCACGCCGGTCCCGCTCGAACACCCCAGCCGTGTTCCGGCGCTCTCGCGGCGCTGTTCCCGGCGCGGCCCGCAGGGGGCAGCCGAGCCCCGCGCATCCCGCCCGGCCCCGCCCGGCCCCGGCTGCGCTCCCGCCGCCCCTCAGGCCGGAATTCTACCGGCCCTCCGGCTGGGATCCTGCTGCTCCTCCGGTTGGGATCCTACCGCCCCTCTGGCTGGGGATCCTGCTGCCCCTCTGGCTGGGATCCTACCGCCCCTCCGGCTGGGATCCCGCCGCCTCTCGGGCTCGGTTCCTACCGCCCCTCAGGCTGGGATCCCGCCTCGGCCTCGGATTCCTAATCCCACGGCAGCCGGTGGAATAGCTCAGGCCGGGATTTGAGGCTGTGCTGCACGAATTTGACGGAAAATGCAATTTGGAAGGGGTTTAACTGAGCTCACCCATATATACACAGTGAGATAAAGTGATGGGAACACTTTATTCTGTCCTTTTGAATTTATATTCTGTGCTTTTTTGGTGAGCCCAGTGTCTGCACCTGTGGCTATGGCTCAGGGGCTGCAGGTCCACCCACACCTGCATCCAAAATTCATATTAAGCTGCCAGAAAATAAAGCAATAATATAGAAATTCACAAAAAGTTTGTGTTTATTAAAGTGTCCCGGCTGACACAGTTCTCAGTGCTGTTTTGTAGTCCTGACTCAGTGGCTAAACATCCTCTCTGGCCTTAGGCACGGGGAGAAGATGATGCTGGACACCTGTTCACGTACTGGTGTGTGTCTGTCGATGCGTTGGCAGTGGCAGAACACAGAGGAGGGAATCACTACCTGGAGCACTGCTTCAGAGCAGCTTGGCTGGACCTGGAGTTCTTTCTCCCATCTGAGGAAAAGCAGTGTCCTTGCAGGCTGCAATAGGGGATGTGGATGGCTTCCCTGCTTCTCCTGCCTCCACTTTTCTTCATTCCCCCCTACTGAGTTAGGCTTTCTGCAAAATAGAGAAGAACCTCTCTGCAACAGAGAGCTGGCTTTTTTGTGGGATTGACAAGAAGGGTTCATTTGCCTCATGACAGTGGCAACTCCTATCCTGTATGTTTGTTACCCAAAGCAAATAGAGTGCCTGGCATGCTTTGTGCCTGTGCTGTGCACCAGCTGAGTCTCCTCTTAGAAGCCTCAATACAAAAGCTATGCCAAGTGTAAGGAGCATGAAGGGGTTTCCCCCTGCCCTTCCACCACAGATACCTTACCAAATGCCTTGCTCCACACAGAGTTAAATTGTGGGAAATGTGTTGAGTCACCATCCCTAGAGATATTTAAAAGATTCAGAGTTTAGGGACACGGTTTAGTGCTGGAATTAGCAGTGCTGGATTCATGGCTGGATTTGATAGTCTTAAAGGTCTTTTCCATCATAAAAGATACTATTTTCATCTGTTTCTGTGAATTGTTTCTCCAACAAGCCAGCTATTTCTCTCCTATATTTGATAATTAGTGACATATTGTGTCCCTTTTGGCTGCTTGCCCACTTCCCTTGACAAGTGCAGAGCTTGCATGTAATGCTCAGGGAGTCTTATGCAATTATTTTGGTTTGTGTCGTCTCTCTTTTCCTTGGTTGGGAATTGCTAGTGAACACAGTGCCTTCAGGCTGTAATTTCCTGTTGCATATTTTCTGAAACCATGTGAGGGATTGTTCCTGATGAGCTTTCCAGGAGCCTGCTACAATTGAACTTGTCTAATTATCAGCCAGTTATAGCCTTCAGCTTCTTGCCACCCTTTTTCTCTTGTCGTTCAGGATTGTTTTATTTCCCCCTCCTGGGATTTGAGTGCTAATATGGATCATGGAGTCTCTGACAGTAGGTGTCACAAGTTTGTCTGGGTTAGCACAGAAAGATGTCAGGAAGAGAGGGCTCTGAACAGTAGGGATGCTTCATAAAGGGTTTGTACCGTGCTTAGACCAGGGCTTCCCAAAGGACAGTCCGGGAGACAGCGATGGCTGCTCATGAGAGTGTATCACCCTTATGCTGCTCTTCAGTAAGGACATGATCTGGTGGGCAGGGGTCACTGTGAAATTCCTAGGGCTGAAGGAAGGGCAGGTGGCTCAAATAATATGGGAGGATTGACAGAAATGTCAGCAGGACTCCCAAGGAGGGTTCTGTGCACATCTGGCTCATGCAGTGGGGCAGACAGAGGAGATGCCCCAACTGTGCCTGAAGTGATTTGAGGGCTGGAAACATCAATCAGCAGCACAGAGCTGGTTTGGCAGACCTGTGTACCAATACACCCTGCCCACCACACAGTCAGATGAAATGTACATCATTTCAAGGAACCTGATCATAATTTCTGGAGGCTGCTTTATTCCTGAACAAAGCACTATTCACTGCCATGTATCCAGGCGTGTTTCTATGGGCTGTCTTCTCAGCTGCCAGCTCTCCCAGCCTCCTCTGCAGTGCTTCAGGTCCTTGTGGGGCCATGCTCTAGGCTGCAGAAGCCTCACCAGGAAGAGTCAGACTGAAGGTGTTTCCTTCTTTTCTGAGGACTTAGGTAGAAAGAGGCAATTTATGACTGTGTGTGTGGAGCTGGGCATCTATCCAAAGGAGGATGTTGGGATCCTTGCCCTGGTTTTATGTGGTGTAAATGGCCAGGAGTGGTCTGTAAGAGCTTTGAATTCCCCCTTTCTGATTGCTGAGAGATTTCCTCCCCAAAGCTTCAGCTGGCACTGTGGCACCCTCAGGGTCCACAACCATTCTGGGTAAGGAGAGGTATTGTCATGAATTCCCAAAAGGATCATGGTCTCCTGGAGGCAGTGGTATTCAGAGCTTTCAAAGATCAGGGGCAGCTTGAAAGATCATAATTCTTTTCCTCAGCCTCTGGACCACCAGCTTAATGCTGTCACAAGGCTCTGCCTAATATTGCTGTGCCTTTACAAGTAAAAACAGGGTCTGCTTGCTGGCACTGTACCTTTCACACAGCATCTCTGTCCCTCTCCTCCTTCAAATAATTTTTTTGATTTAATGGATTTAATGAGCAGAACTGAGTATTTGTGTTTATGTATAAAACCTCCCATGCATTTATCAAGGAGGTGTCCAAAAGCTTTGGAAAAACAAGAAAAAAAATCTTTTCTTTCTCTGTCTTGTAAACTTCTATAAAATTGAATTAAAGAACAACTCAGTGATTGTCTCTCCCTTGCTATAACTGGTTTCAGTGTGCTGCTGTACTCAGAAAAATGCATTATATATGTTAGCAATTGTTTCTCTATGCCCATCGCAATAGCTGAGGAGTTAAAATTGCTAATGATCTTTCCAGCAGCCCAGCTATTTTTCAGTTGCTCACTGAGGCCATTAATCAACATACCCAGGGCTGCTTGAGCAACATTTGCTAGCAATTAACCTATGGGTATGGAATGTTTTTTTTTGCTATTACATTTCTATTCTAGTCTGCATATCAAATAAAAGATGTATCCTAACACTGCTTTTGCTAATTGAAGAGTCTAGAAAAGAAAAGTTCTGAGGCCTACATGGACCAGCTTGGTAAAAGAAAAGAGGGCATCCAATATGCTGGGAAAGTGTTACATTAAATACTTTCTGAGGTTGCTGAACATTACCTCATCTCTTGCTTTCTATTTGTTCTCCCTATTATTATATAGATGATAGAATTGACATCTGAGATGTGTTGCTTTTAGTTACTATGGATTTAAAAATAGTACTGACTGGAATACTCCCTTGGGGAGAAAAGGAGACATGTGTGTGTTCCCCTGACCTTTACACCGCCTTTACACTCAGTGATGCCACTGAGTAGTGGTATTCCCTCCTTTTTCACTAGAGAGATGCAGCACCAAAATATTTCTAATATTACTTCCATGGTGCCAGCAAAGTTACATCTGCGGAAATCTCCCCCTGTAATATATTATACTCTGCAAAATGTATTTGACTGGAAGGTGTTACTGTGTGACTTTGAAGAGTTTCTTTATGTCACAGAAGAAAAGAAACAGGAAAGTTAGTGAGAAATTGAAGAAAGAGTTTGCCTCTGAAATTATTGCAGGGGACTTGTTCTGGTTTGCAGGACTTTGTGAGATGGCAAATTAGAGATGTCCAAAGGAACAAACACACCATAAGCAGAGCTGGTGCAGTATCCTACCTGTACTGACATGACTGCAGAGGACCAGTAGCTCCCATCCTAGCCTCCACTGGCAGTTCTGTATGGAGATGGTCTAGAGCCCTCAACGTTGCCTAAAGCTGGAGTAACATCAAGACCTGTAGCTGGGATCCAAAGCAGCTCAGCTAAAGCAGCACATGCACCAATCTGGTTGCACCAGCAGACCCACTTCTGTTAGCCTTGGTGAGCACTGAAGGGAGGCTTTTCTGCCTGGAAAGGAGCATTTTTCATGTGCACATCCTTCTGCTGGTGGCATTTCAGAAGTGCAAGAGGAAATAGTGCAGTCCTATAGCACAGCCAGCAGTAGCTCTGGATCCTGGCAGCAGAGGAAGGGCTAGTAAAAGAACTGATTTTCCTGCCATGCTTCAGAGCCTATTTGCATCACTAAGATATACTTTTTGGTTAATAATAAAGACAACAAGGTAGTAATAAGCTTATTACAAAAGAATCCACATCAGAATTGCTTAATTTTCTCATCAATGCAAAGTTTCATGTTTGCTGTTCATTTTCCTTCACTGCAAGGAATGTGTTCGTGCTCCATCTTAAGTTAGACTGAAATCCAGCATCACCAATTTTGGTAGCATTTGTCATCCAGCCATGCAATTCTAATACGCAGGACTGTAAGAGAAGCCTAAATACAGTGATTCTCTTGGCCCTTATTTATGTCACAGACAATGCCAGTTCTAGCCCACATCATTGTGGGGGAAGGAGGCATCAACATGTGACACAAAAGCAAACAAAAAAATGTCTCCCAACACATTTAACATAACGTTCTTGCTTTCTTTTGGAATATGACTCATGGGTTTTAAATGATTAGTAGAGCCCCAGCTTCAATCCCAACTCAAAATAGAGCCCTGTTACCTCTGATAAGAGAGAAGGATGTCACTTCTGAGTGTGGCAGCCCTTCTTATCTGCACTGGAATAAAAAAGCAGGAAAAAAGCAGGAAGGCCACATGCCTGAAAAAGAGAGTTTAGTTCCCCTGAGCTCATTTAATATCTTCAGCTCTAGCAAGTGTGAGATTTTGGGCTGAGGGACAGACCTTTCCAAGAGAGCAGTACAGGCTGAGTTAAAGAAACAGGACCTGACACCAGGTCTGAGTGTAATGCAACCTAATTAAAATTAAGAGTGGTTGGAAATGTGTTTGGTTATACTCTGCAGGCAATGTAAGGCCATTTTCCTAAAAATGCTATCTTAACGATTTGCCCAATTTATATTCTTGTCTTTTCATTTATTAGTTACCTAAACCTTATAAAGCAGAGCTTTCTCCATCCTCACCAGGCAGGTGTGTATACAAATGGCAGGTACTGATGAAATGTTTACTGAAAAGATTAGCTCGTCAATGAGGCAAAGGATGGATATTGATCCCCCTTCTATGTTTGTCAACCTGTAACCTGTTTAAGAAATGGCCTACAGCAATGAAATCCAATCAAGCACTCTCTGCAGCTCCAGTTTTCTTGTAATATAGGGAGGGGATTCAATCACAATAAAGGAAATGAACCACTTATCATATAAATGAGGGGAAGGCAATTAGCAGGTTACAGGTTCCAAGTGAGGAGAGTTCTGACTGCAAGAAAGGATTGAACAATGGCTGGTCTGCACACCTGAGCTTTCCCTTAGTCTTTCCACGGGGAAGGGTTGTTGTGTGGCAAAATATGTTGCAATGTTGAGTTTACAGGTTTAACAGAAGGGAGAACACTGTGTGCCCCCCCTACCTAAACCACTGCTTGATAACTTTGTAATGGGAATGTTCTTGGAGATGGCCAAAGCAGTAATTATTACCACTAAGTAATTCCACTTGTCAATCCATAAGGCCACCGTGAGCGTTTGCAGAACTTTTATTTCATTCAACATCAGCAGAAAATTTCCTGATATGATCCTCCTACCCTCACCTCCCCCCAGTAATATGTCCCAGGATCAAGTTGTGTTTAAGAGGAGTGTTGGAATCACCAGGCTGCAGGTACAGCCTTCGATAGCTTGTCTTTATTTATTTGCATGAATGAGTAAGAGTGCAGCATGATTTACAGATAGGGTGATGTGGACCCTCCCTTCCCTCCAGCAGAGTGGACACCCATGTTCAACACCTAATTTGTAGGTTCAGATGCCTGCCCTGAAACAGAAAACAGAAGCTGATGTTGAAGCAGTGCCATTTGAGACAAGCAATCAATCCTTTTGGGCTCTTAAGAGTTTCCTTCTCCAGAAACACAATCCCAGACCTTGTTGGGAAAAGGTGAGGTCAAGTAATTTTTCCATTAAAAGTTAAGATCTTGGTACTTGCACTGGATTGAGTTTGGGTGGGTATCAGGTGCCCACCAAGCTGCTCTCTCTCTCCCCCTCCTCAGCAAGACAAGGGGAGTGAGGGTAATATAGGACAAAAAGAGGGGAAAAAAGGACAAAAAGCTTATAGGTCAAGGTAAGGACAGGAAGAGATTATTCTATCCACAGCCTTGACATGTAAATCTGATACAGTGCTCCAGCCTTTTCCAGCCAAAAAATGTGTGTCACTGGAAGCATCTGATCAGTGCTCAACCTAGAGAAAGTTTTCTTTCTAATTTTCTATCTCCAGTGCGCTTCTTTTCTAAATATCTTTCCCAATGGGTACCTTTATTGCTTCAAATGTGCACTGAAACAGACTTCATTAGATAAGCAGCCTTCAGAGAGGAGATCAGTGAAAGATTATGCATAGCAGTCAGTGAAATGTGAGAATTGAGTGGACTCCTGGACATGGGAAAGGTGAGGAGGTACACAGTCCTCAGTCCTCGCTCCCTGTGTCAGACAGTCCAGTCTGACCCAACAGCCTCTATGTTCAACCAGCTCAGCTGAAAGTGCAGAGAAACCACAGCAGATCTAAAAGCCTTCCTGAAAAACTAGCTTGCATTGGCCTCCTGGTGTTACCCCCAGCCAGGAAGAAGAACAAGCTCTTGTCGCAGTCTGCCAGCAGGGGCAGCTTAGCTTAAATTTTCCAGCAATTCACCTTGTTGAAATAAATTGTGCTTTTATTAGGAGTTGTTGTAGGTGAACAGTTACTGCCTTAGACATATCCACCCTCCCAGTGATGACTACTGCCATGTTTAACCCCTTCCAGTTCCATCCTCAAAAATGCCTTTCAGTGGTGTAGAGGGTCCTTGAAAATTGTCTCTTCTTTTGTAGAATCATGGAATCACAGAATGGCTTGGGTTGGAAGGGACCTTAGGGATATCTTGTTCCAATCCCCCTGCTTTGGGCAGGGTCGTATTCAACTAGACCAGGTTGCTTGAAGCCCCATCCAGCCTGGACCTGAACATTTCCAGGGATGGGGCATCAACAACTTCTCTGAGCAACCTGGTTCCAGTATTTCACCACCCTAATATCTAATCTAAATCCACCCTCTTTTCATTTAAAGCCATTCCCCCATGTCTTATCACTAGATGTCCTTTTAAAAAGTCACTATTAAAAGCAAAATAATAATTTCCTATTAGAATTAGTAAAATCAATGACTCGAGCTTTTTCTTGTGAGCTTGAAACCTTAATTTTGTGACTTGCACTGACTCAGAAAGCAGGAAAAGGATCTCAATTAAAAGTAAATTTTAAAAGTTTGAAATAAAGGGCTAAATCTTTCATATGCAATGATACTAAATTTTTCGTAAGTAAGCAGTCTCATGTGAAATAAAATGCTGAAATGAAGCTGTGGCATTGTGGTTCATCTTCTTAAGTGCAATAACTATGCCCAAAAATTAGTGTAGATATTGGGATAATCAGGGTAGAGTCAAACCCTTTAAGGTTCTCATGGCATTATCTTGCCATGCAGACACCTTGCTGGTACCAGCACCATCTGGTGTGGCATTCCCAGGTGGAGGTGTCTGCCACTCATCTGCAGGAGAGCGGAGAATCCTACATCTGGTTCCCTCTCTTCTCCCGATACCGCGTCCCCCAGAGATTCACTGTCTGCTTTGTTAATGATTAAGAGCTAACTACAGAAGGGCACGTATCAAGTATGGACATATTATATTGTGCCAGGATTGAGGAGGAAGCCTCAGGCTTGTGCCCCATGTGCCTCTCTCCAGTATTAATCTTCTCGGTGCATGAAATATTTTTCACCAATACATAACCTCACTTATTACTTCCTGCCATTAAGTGCAGCAAATACTCAGACACTCTTCTGGAACATCTCCAAATGAAATCTCAGAGTCATTACATTAACCTTTTCCATTATAGAGCAGAAGGAAATTAGCTATTGGCACACACAGAAATACTTGGAAAGTGGTATGATATTTTGCATAATTGTATTTTTATGCTTTCCAACAATGCAAAGAGTTAAACAAAAGCGTTAACAATCCTGTATGCTTCATTAAAAACTCTCAATATCTCTATTTTCAGCAAAATAAGCCATCAGAGTTAGATTCTATAATTGACACCATTGCTTAGGGAACAAACCTATGAATCTTATTAGAGACAAATTCATTACTTTAAGTCCACCCTTAGGATGCAGAGCTCATAAAAGAAACCTCTGGAGGGTTCAGCTTAGGGGATGAGATGATTTCAGGCTGCAAATCTACAGATTTGCTGTAATTAACCTGAACTAATTATTGTCAGGCGATGGGTCAGACATCCTGGATAAAAGCCCCTGACTGGTTTTGTGGTCTACTGGGTTTTCAGCAAGAGAGCTGCTTGTTAAACAAAGAAAAAGTACTGAAAGCACAGCCCTATATATTCTTAAAGTAAAATAAATCTTTCCACTAGGAGAGAACACCAGAGTCTATTTAAAATGCACAGTCAATTGGCACACTGAAATGTATCAATGTTTAATACTTTCGTTAGCTATCTCACTGCAGGCAGCCACCACTAGCAGTGGTCAAAAACAACTCCTGGGTGGGCTGTGCTGCTCTCCCTCCGCATGAAGAGAATGCCTGCCTGCCTGCTTTTGCAAATATCATGAGAAGGGATCCATTAAACAATTCTTTGTACACTGCAGGTACATGTTCTAGTCCTGTAATGGATGCTGCCCTGTCACTACTCTGCTGCTGCTTTCAAGGGGTAAGAAAGATGCATGAGTGCACCTGCAGAAGATTGTATGCCTGGCATAGGGCAGAAGGAGCTGGGTGGCCTCTACAAGATACCTGTAATACAGATTTACCCTTATTTACTTATCACAGCTTCAAAAAACAGTGACTATTTTTACCAGTGGTGGAAAAACAGTTTAGTCTTATTGTTTCAAACACAGATTTTGTATGCATCTAAATTTCTAAATTCTGTCATAATCAGTGGCCATGACATGAAAATATTTCGAGGTCTCTATGTCCCTTGAAGTTTTCAAGACTTGGCTGGGCAAAGCTGACATGTTCAACTTCCACCTTGAGTGGGACATGGTCTTTGGAAGTCCCTTCTGGCCAGCATCTCTTATGACCCATTGTGTTTAAGACATGGTGACAAGGAGAACTCTGTGCTCAGGTGCTGTATTTTCTCAGAAGGAGATGCTTATTGACTGCCCCTTGGTGAGGAGTTCTTTTCCCTTCAGTCCAAAGGTCCAGTGCCATTGCTTTTTCACTCATAAGTACACATCCTACCTTCCTTCTCACCTCTGCTGGTGTTTCTTGGCAGATGGTCACACATTTTCACTGAATGTTTCACTCATATTGGGCAATTTGTTTTCCATTTCCTCTGGGTGTCTCTGATGCTGTGGGACTGAGTTTCTAACAAAGGACTCTGAACAAGGGAAGCCTGTGTATGAGTGCAGCACAGACAGAGCTGATTTTGGCAGTGATCACCTACAGACCCTGGGATACACCAGGGAGCACAGGGTCGAGTAGTGGGGATGGTCGGTGGCTCTTGACATGTGAACAGCTTAAAATATCTTGGTGACATGTTAACTCACTTGAATGTGACTTAAATGACTTTAAATTTTGAGCCTCTGTGAAAAAACTTCTGTGTCAGTGCCACCAGATAAATCCCAGGTCCCTCCTCTGCTGAAGGTCTGTGGAGTTTCTTCAGGTTCCTCATGCACTCAGGTACTCCAAAATAAAACTTTGTGCCTCACAGGACTATTGTGATGCAAAGGAGGCTCATATCTGCTAACCTAATGGGATCCATCAAGCTTCAGAGGTCTTGAAATTGAAAGAAATTGTGACTAGAGCTTTTTTTGTTTCTCTTCTCTGTATGACATTGATGGGTTTGTTATTGGTTTTCAGTATTTGTATTTCATTATCTTTTTTCCATTGTTAGCACTTTTTCTACAGGTATAAAGACATTTCCTAGCAAACAGAGGATTAAAAATTACTGGTAAAAATAACTGGAAATCTAAACAGTCGAACTGAAGGAAAGTATGGGAGGGATTGATACTGAGCATAACACTACTTTTATGTGGAGGCAGCAGCACATGACCTCCTCTGTAGAGCTGAATGTTCTAGGAGAATGGATCCTTGTTATCAAAGTCAGAAGTTATTCATTACCTGAAACAGATTCCAAAATGCACGAGTAGCAGCATTTAAACCCTACTAACATTCTGCAGGAGGCAGCTCTTGAGGCGCATAAAATTCTCAAGTTTTATGTTTTGTGAGGACATCCTGCAAATTGAGATCAGTAAAATATCCCCCCATCAAATGATTATGGGTTTGAGTTTTTGGGTTTTTTTTGCTAGCCTGTTTTACTAACTGAAATGTTTTCATTTTGCTGCCAAGTATACCAAGCTCTCCTAGATGTGGCTCACTGCACACAAGCAGGGAGATGCACACGTCCTCCAAGTGTGGGCAGAGGTGCCTCTGTGTGACCTGGAGGGTGAGCTCACGGCACTTCAGGGCTTGGCAGGGCCTGGCTGTCTTGAAGGGCTTTGTTGAATGGAGCTCCTAAGGATTAGTACTTAGTATAAGATAACCTTTTGCTTCTGAGCATTTCTTGTTTAACCCTCTGACCGTGTAAATATCAAACATTAGTTTACTATGCATTCTTTCTGTTTTCTGACTTGGGCATCCCTGTAATAACAATGCATCTTCCTGTTGGGAGAGCAGGGGCAGCAATACCAGGTAAAAAGTGTCTTTTTGCCATCTTTCCATTCAGGTCCTCAGCTGACCTAGCTGTAACTTCAGCCTTACTCCAGCATCAGACTTCTGATCTTGATGTGAACAACACCTTCCTCAGCATTAAGCAGCTTGCCCAGCGTTGACTGCTTTGTTTACATATAAAACCTGCTCCTCCAGCAACAGGAGGAAAGCCTCCAAACCCCTCACTTCACTGCCCTGGTCAGCCATCACTGGTGCTTCAGGTGTCATTTTTTGAGAACTGGTCTCTCCCTAATCAGTGACATCTTAGGGCAAAAGCATTTGCAAGCTTGCTCTGTGCCTGTTTATGAAGATATTGCAAATAAAAACTATTTGCCAGTGAATGGAAAATCCTAACTGTGGCAGGAAAAGCTGCAGTTATCAAGCATCACCACTGTATGCCACTACAGACTAATTACTCTAGTGGATCCCAGAGATGAGACACTGCTACAGCAGACCCTCAAGAAACACTTAGTTAATATTAAATTGTAATCCTATTACCTTTAGATGTTCTCAGTGCTATTAATCTCACAGTTTCCAAGTCAGTAGTTTAAAAATGTATTATCTGAAAATCACATGCAATTATCCTCTTTGTGTATATACTATTTTTAAGCACAGCAGCCAAGAGGAGTAAAAATAACAATACATTCATATTTTCAATATCTTTCTGCTTAAGAATATTCCACATATAATTTAAAATTCACCAAAAAAAGCACCAGCCATGGAAAACATTATTTTCATAATCTATTTATGCTAAAGATAAAATAAACATGAATAATCAGAACTGAATTATCTCATCCACTGTCTTTCATGAGTGCTCTATTGGACTGGTGCAAAATTATCCTCAGATTTATATCCTAGAACTAAAAAATGTAAATAAAATGCACTACAGAAGAATTATTCGTTAGATATCTTGAAACAGGTTTCTAGAGTTAATTTATTGACTAATAAAATTTTTGCTGAAAATTCACTAATGCTTTTGCAAAAAAGTCTTTGCAACACAGACTACTGTGGCAAAGTACAAATGAACTTCTTGCTGACAGAACATGAAGAACTTCTTAAGCATTTGTGTATAAATGCTTAAGTGAGATTGTAAGCGCATGAGTTAGCACTTACATGCTTTTTGAATCATATACTAAGTTTGATCTCTGTTTCTATTTCTTTATCCTACATGGTTGAAATCTTAAAAAATATTTTCCTTTTCGGTCTCTTCTGTTTTTTGATCATTATCATTCATCGTTACTATATCTGGTTATTAACAGACTTAAGCAACTGCTTGTTTCTGTCTCTATAAAATTCTATTCTTAAGCCTTCCTCAGTTTTTATTCTGTCTGCAGTTTAAGCTATTCTTTGCTGTAGAAAAATCCCTGTAAAATGAGTAGGAGGGGGAGAACCAGGGCAAGAAAATTTGAAATTATAGAAATTGTCACTTTGGCAAAATAAACTATTCCTAGAATTTTTAGTATTTCTTACGAAAAATGTGGGGAATGTCTCCTTCATCTTGAGCACAGAAGCCAAATAATGTGGAATAGTGGTATCACCTGGGATGTTTAAATTCTAAACTTCACAACAGATTCATCTGGTACAGGCTGTATGATCACTTATCCCAGGGAAATCACAGACCCTCTTGGACTGCATCCTTTCCATTCCCTGGTCGGTGAGGAAGGTGGGTGGTGCAAAGCTTGGAGGGCATTTCCTTTTATGGCTGGGATATTTGCTCACCTTTTTGCTGCTCAGAGATGTCTTTCTTTTGCCTGTGCAAAGGAGCTGTGCCACCTATTTACAAAACTGATTAATATGAAAAACTGCATTAAAGAGATTACATGGCAGGGAAAGAAATAAGGCAAGAAAATGAAATCTTCTCCTTTGTTAGTGTACTCTTAGAAAGCTGAGAGGTGCTCTTTGTCACTAAAGTAACATCCATGAATTGTTTCAGTGCTGAAGATCTTTTCAGCTGATTTTACAAGAGCTCCTGCTAGAGCCTGATGATGCTACTTCTGCAGCAATGCCACAGCAGTTTCATGGAGATGGTACAAACTGATGTATTATTTCTGAGAACCTTCTTTGCCCTCTGGGGTTTCTTTGGGCATTGCGACCCATGACTACAACCAGGAAACTGGATCCAATCCAAATATTTTAATCTAGATGTGACTTCAATCATCTACTGAGTTTTTTCTGTCCAGTAGTTAGTAACTACTTGTATGTTTGACATTGTTGTCTACAGTCCTGAAACTGCTCCCTTTTCTGGCTGCAGGATGATATTTGAGCTCTGAAAGGGGTTATTCCAATCCCAGAAGGGAATTAATCCCTTCCACAAGAGTTAGCCTCTTAAAATAATTATTGGGAAAAATGAAAGTGTAATCATTAGTCCAATAATGGCTCTAGTGGAAAGAAACATAAATTAAGTCATATTGGATCTGTGAAACACTAAATTAGGCAAATTAGGGGTCTGATTTTTCTTTAAAAGCCTTAATCTATAGTAATACTAAAGGAGGGCAGTGCTGGATGTGAGAGGAAAATAACTATCAGTTGTGAAATATCTTTGGACTGTTTAGCAACATTACCATTCACAGCCACGGAATACATTACATTTTATTGTAAACTTTGTTCCTCAGAGAAGTATAAATCTTGAAAGTGTGTCAATACTTGGCAAAGTAAGCAGTCTCTGGAGGCAAAAAATGTTTAAGACCATCTATCAAGTATAAGAAGTTGATAGCAATTAAAATCAGAGCTGTTTATGTATAACATAAATTGCAGAGGTAGCTGAAAACTGGCCAGTAAAAATCTTGGCTGGGTGGAAATTCCAATAGCAAAAGACTGCAAAAAGCAACATCTGAATTTTAAGAACTGTTTTTGTGGCATATGTAATTTCTTTACCAACAGTATTTTCTATGAAATTTTATTACATTGAGGAAAATGTATGTGTTTATTTATTTTCACATGCAGGTATTCCTTAAAAAACACCACAAACAACACCCACTGAACAATGGGTAAAAAGAAGATAGCTTGCATAAAATATTAGATAAGCACAAAACCAGGTTATATTTTAATGCTTGCTATTACCCCAAAGAGATACAGAGAAGGATGGGGAATGATTTAATGTTAATTACTATAATAGTAATGATGATTTTTTTTTAAATTATTGTGTATTAAAAGGGAATTATTAGCTGTGTCTCTTTAATATGGGGGGTTCTCAGGAAATAGACCATTGTGGGCAGTCAACATGATTTCATTGCTTTTCACAACAGTTACAACACCCAGAACTTCAGTGAAACGGGGGCCCACAGAAAGAGTTGGGGACTCTTCCTACCCTGAAGGGGAGAGGGACTGACCTGTGTAACCCAGCCACTGGACACCCAGTCGCTGGTTTGAAAGGAATGTGTTTGGCTTATTCCAGGTTTCTGGTCCTGTGGTCAGTCTTGGATCACTGTGTTTGGGTCAGCCCTTGAGGAGATGCAATAGAGCACCAGTTATTGCAGTGCTGGAGGGGATGTGTTGGGCTGTACGTGGACCCTGCCTCTTCTACCCAGGCTTCCGTGACTTCAGGGATAGTAAATAAAATCACTGTGGCCTCTCAGGCCATGCCATGGACATGGGGAAACTTGCTGGCAGCAGGAACAGTGCCAGGCTGCTGGGTGGAAGGGAGAGGCCATGGCTACAAAGAATGGGATTGAATGCTGTTAAACAGAGCATAATGTACAATGTTTATTTGAAATTAATGAGACTTGCATGTCTTCAAAATGCATTTTAATATTTAAATTGTGCAAAAGTAAATTATTAAAACAAAGTGTCCATGAATTATCACCCTTGATCACCCAAGCTGCAGTACTAGAAAATGAGAATCAGAGTGCCTAGGTCAGTGAGGTAAAGGAAAGGCTGTCCCCTTTCCATGCTGAATTTTTTACACTGTCAGATCACCTCTTTTCATTTCTGTTCAGCTGTGGGAAAGGTGCCTTAGGAAGGAAGTCTTAAAATGGGACCCAAATCAGGACCTAGTATGTAACTGAGAGATTTTAGTGTTCCAGCCACCGATATCCACCACTGAGGCAACAGAGCAAATCCATCCACATAAGTGGATTCATTCTGGCATTAGACAAAGAAGAAACAGCTGTGTCAGGACCTTCCTCTCATCTTCCTTAATTCCAGAGGAAGATCAGTCCAGCAACTATTTCTATATCTCCTCCCAAACAGTGCAAGAGAAGATTTTATTAAGTGCTCCCAGCTTTCTACGGGAAAAGAGTGTCTGAGCTCCCTGCCAGGTTTGCAGGGCTCCTGCTCTATGCACACACTGTGAGGAAAGCCAGAACAAGATGATGAGAGATCATTTCATTGCAGAGAGCTACTAGACCATGGATCTCTCCCCTCCTTTGTTGGAAGAATCCTTGGACAAGGGACTAGTCTTCTTCCTTCTGCTTGCAAGAGCAGGAGCTACTGATGGTTAACACAAGGAGTTAAGGGAAGCCTCAGGAAATAACAAAAGTATTTTGATATTTTTAAACTTAGGCTTTGTCTTACACCCTCTCCACCAATATTTGTGAGAATTTCATAGAACAAGACGTGAAGAAATCAATAGAGGAAACAGCATCTGAACCACAATACAGGCATTTAATGTCTCCTTGTGCATTAAATTACCCAGTTAATGTTTCCCGTTGCCTTAGCTTGTTCTAATAAGGCTTGACTGTCGCTTATCAGCCCCTAATCTTCTAAATGATGAGCAAGAACTGCAGCTGGATTTACAAGAGCCTTTGGGGCACAATACCAAACTCCCAGAGTGACAAAGATCCATCCTTGGAATTATGCTTATTAGGGTTTCTCATTCATTATAATTTACTTCACACAGATATCCACTAATAAGATCAGATTGACTTGATTATTTATTTTTTATTAAGTACTATTCAAATAGATCCACTGGACAATCAATTTCTATATATAAATAATTCCTCAATAAATAAACTTTTTTGTTGCATAAAAATGTCATTTCAGATACCAATACTTCTTTGAGTTAACTGTTTGCCTGCTATGTGGGCTTATTTTTCCTGAAAAGCTGCTATTTAGTTTAGAATGTTTTGGGATAAGAAAAATTTTTCCAGAGTAACTGAAAGTAATTTTTATGGGCTGTGTCCATGACTTAGCTAATTAGAATAAAGATGTTGAGAAAGAGTGGTAGGTAACAAGGAACTAACAGGGATAAATGATTTTTAATAGACAATGGCAGTGTCTTCAGAATGATAAATACTTTCCTGTTGTATTATAAAAAATAAATAAATCTATTTTACTAAGAGAGACTTCTTATGAACTGTGAGGCCAGTTGGGGGGAGGAATAGATTCATTTAGATAAAATGCTATTAAATTGCCTGCATAGTGTCCTGTCAGACAACTATTGATCTCATCCCATGGGAGAAATTGATTTCTGTACAGAGAGCTATGTGCTCTCTGCAGTGCCTTGCTCCAATGCTATTGCTCTGCTAATCACACGCTGCTGCCTCTTTTCCTTTCTCTCTCTTTCTGTCTTTTTGTTGTGCAAAGATTGATTGAGAGACATGAAGGATTCAAATTGCAATATTTGTTGTTTTTTGACCTTTCCAATTATATTCTGTTAAATATGTAAATAGTTAATTTGTAGTTCTGCACAGAGGAATTAGCTGAAGCAGTCTGCGAGAAAGGCTTCCAGGGAGATGCTTGTACCTTTGTTCTCCTGCAGACCTATTAGAGTTGACTCAGTGAAGGGATTTTGAATGCAGCTGAGAATTCCCCCTGCTTTGTCAAAGCTATCTAGGCTAGTTCTCAACACAAGATCTAAAGATGGCAAAATAATTCAAACTTTTAACACTAGAACTATGTAAAAGCTGAAAAGTGAAATGATAAGTGATTAAGCATCCTTGCTTTGGTTTCCTTCTTCTAGGCATAAGTACCTTTGTCAGCTCTCATTATTGTGAGTAATTTTTTAACAATACAAAAATACCTGAGGTCAACTAATGACAACATTAAAGTTGAAACCCATTTTTAAATCTCCCCCCTTTGAATAAGAAACAAGGTGTTTAATTGCCATGAAATGGTCTGACATTGTTTCTTGGACAATACAGCTTCAGTTTGTCAGATGAGTTATGTATGTACTTGACTTTTTCTACTATTTCTTGTCATTCTTACACTGGTTTCATTCTTATGACTCATTTATCATCATCATCACCATCAGTGCTAAGCAGTTGTTTGAATGTCAGCTTGTGGGGATCAAGGCCCTTGCTTTTCTCTGGGACCATAACTTGGCATTTGCACATGGAGAAAAACTTCTGAATGGGAAAAACCCAGGGTAGACCTTCTGGCTTCAAATCATGCCAGTGCTAAAGGCATAGAGGGGGAAAATATCTGTTGGTAGATCACAGCTGTATTTCAGTAGTCCCAGGCTGCTGCATTAGACCTAGGAAAGAAAGTGTAGGATGGATCCTCCTGGAAGGTTTTCAAACTCTGATGGACAAAGTCCTAAGTAAACAAGTCTAACATTAAGCTTAACCCTTCTTTAACAAAAGTTTGATTAGAGAACTGCCCTCATTCTCCTCACACTGAGGTCTCTTTGAAATTTAATCTTTCTATAATTTTATTAATTCAAGTCCTGGTTACATTTAAACATTTGTCCAAGATAGCTCCTGGTTAGGACATCAGGTCTAGCCTGTGAAAGAAGCCCTTGTTTTTCAGTTGCTTGTTAATGCTTTGGGCAGCCCAGCAAGTGAAGATACATTTCTTCCCCTCTTCATTAGTCTCTCCTCCATGCTAGCATTTCACCACTTGACATATAATTCAACTTTGCTTCAACATTGGCGGAGGCAAACGCTGACTTCTCATGTGCATTGGATATGGACTCCCTCCAGGCAGCAGGGAGAAGCTGTCACCATATCTGACAGCATAAGGTCCATGGGAGCAAACACATTTCCCAGCTGTGGAGAAATGCAGCTGAGATGGGAATGCTCAAGCAGAGTGACAGGAGTCATTGGACAAGATCACTGACTGCAGGTCCCCAAATCCAGCACCTCTGAACTTTTGACCTGAAGTTGTGACATTCTCTCCCTCCATCTTGGAGCGGAGAAGAAGGGAAGAAGAAGCTGTGCTGTGTGGTTTTGTTTGAAATACAGAGGGAGGGAGGTGATAAGGTAGGGAGGATGAGGAGCCAGAAAGACAGAAGGAAGATGAAAGTGTGGGGTCATTTGTACATGGGAATTTGCAGAACGTTACATGTATTTGGTGACACGCCATTGTAGAAGCATACATGAAGGAAATGAGTCGGGTGTGAGGAACAGCAAAAAGTCCCAACAGTGAGACCAGCATCAGAAAATGGGCTCTCTTCCTTACCTGTTCACACCTATCATAAATTTGCAGGGGCAGTTTCAGTCTGATTGGGACAACGCTGATGCCTTGCTGTAAGCAAACTGAGACTAGAAATTATTGTGAAAAGGATCTTAAAAACTCTAGAGGTATACAAAAATCAGTCCTGAGACCTGTTTTTGTTTGCTTATGTGTCTCTTTTGTTAAATAGAATTTAATTTGATAGCCTATTAGAAGTACATCTAGAAGGAACTGCCCCTTACTGAGTATTTCTATGTTTCTCTCTCACAACAGGATGGCTTTTACACTGTAATTACTTTTTGTAAAATAAACATAGCAAGCTACTTGCAATTGAAGAGCCTAGTGTTTCTAAACCCAGGATTTTCCTAAGGCAGCTGCACAGTCCAAGTACCCTAACTTCCATTGGCTTGTGTTTGTCTGTACTTCAGAGAATATTTAATCAAGGAAAGAACTGCACCTCATCTCTGTCCCCGTTAATTTAATGCAAGAATCCATCATTTTAACAGAAACTTTATTTGTGCACGTGGAAGGCTTTGACTTTCATAACAGAGAGATCATAGAAGGGGAGAAATTGTCAAAGCTGATGGTGAAGGATGGACTGCTTGCAGGTTTGGACGGATGTTTTTCTTCTATTCAGCGTCTGCCTCCTTTTCCACCCATGGCTAAGGAGAAATGCAGAGAAATTGTGAGGACAATAAAAAGCGAAGTTGCAGTACAGGAAAATATACAGACTATAAAAGCATTGGCTACAAACCATCCCAGGTCAGAAATCAAAGGTCTCTGTTACTATTTGGAAGACACTTTTTGAAATTAAGAACTTCAATCCTGCCTCCAAGGCTCTTCCTAATCCCACTGGATCCTAGTAACACAGTTAGCATCGTTACTGCTGCAGTCAGGCATAGACTAGGCTCTCTCATAACTTGGTTTGTTTTATCTGGTCTGGGTAGCATTAACCTGGCAGAGTGATGAGGGAGATTTCTGTTGTTCTCTGCTTGGAGCCGGTAAGTGCAGGCAGATTCCTGTGGTTTTGACTCAATGCATTTCCTTTAAAGGAAAGAAAACCAAGCTGTTCTGAAATGCTCCAAGAAGTAAACTAATGATTCCTGTCTGTCAGTCTGATGACTCTATTCTCAGGGTTCACTGTTTTTTCCCCCTATATCTGCTTTGCATGTTCAAGTGTGGAGCCCTTGGTTTAATACTAAATTTGTAATTGAAAAAGAACTATTGAACTGCCACTGTGGTGCTGATGAAAGCATAATCTAAAAGTCCATTGGGTTTTTTTTTCTGTCACCGTGTTTCAGATTTTTGACTCTGCTGTCCACTCATACCTTTGCAAGTTTGTGGCAAAGTTATTTTCACTAATTCCCCAGTTTCATCTTCCCACCAAGTTTAAAGAAACAAACCATAGTAATATTGTTTCAAATACAAAGCAGCCACTCCTGTTACTTGCATCCCTTCATCTAGTAAATGTACAGTAAATGAACTGAAGTATTGCTGAGTGCTCATTTGTTAATTTATCATTTGTTAATTTATCAAGACGGCTCTCACTTACAGATGGACTGGACAGTGGAAGTTGTGCCTCCCCTGGGAACTCCACCTCCATGAGCTGTGGCCTCCTTGGACATTGTGTCAGAGGCCCTGGATCCACCAGAGATCCCGCTGCTGGTGTAACCTGATGAGTGGGTTGTGCCCCTGGCACCTAGGACAGTCACAAAGGACATGTTACTGGCAAAAAATGAAGGAACCTTACAGGACAATTACAAACTACTGTGTTTTAAAACAATTCAAGGCTAGCTTATGTATCAATATGCGAGATGTCTGCTGATCACTTTGCTTGTTCTGTCAGTCTACTGCTTTTTAGCTGCCACTTTGGGGAAAGGATATTATCAGTACTGTTGAGGAACCCCCAGAACACCCCAGAACTCTCAGAAAATCTATGGCTCTTGCACAGACTGTTTTTGATAAACCTGGATCTCCAGAATAGTTTCAGCACAATTTGCCTCTGCTGAAATTGCACTTTTCTCCGGAGTTGCCTGAGGACTGTGGAACAAACTTCTGTAGAAACTAGGAATTGTTGCACTTTCTATTCCAGGTGATGAACATGTTCCTTTCACTTCACTTTCCCTCACATAAACCTGTAATAGATACCTGTAAAATTCAAGTACCACAAGTTGTGGTAGCCAGTGGCCAATTAATATGTATTTCTTCACCTCAGTCTAAATAAGCCCCAAGCAAAATATTCCTTTGCAAACTCTTCTTCTCCTGGGAGAGGAGCAAAGCATCAGTGATGACAAATGTTAGTGATAATGCTTAAAGCATTCCTGGAGGATGCTCAAATATTTTGGTGATGAGCTTGTTATAGCATCTTCTGTAAAGTGACACTGAACAATACTCATGCCCCACTGCAGAATCAGCGGCTCCTTGGAGCCTGTTTGTTCTGGGGGGAGGAAGGGTTACAGTCTGAATGAAAAGGTTAAGAAGATGTGTTTGGAGAGATTTCAGTGAGCACCTGCGGAAATGAAATCAGGCCCTTTTAGCTCTCAATCAGGCAAAGAATGTGTGGCAAGCTCTCCTGCTGCAGGGAGCCAAAGCTCACACCTGTCTTGGCAATGTTACAGAGCTAGCATTTTCCACATGGATAAAAGCTCTTTTGGAATATCTCCTGTCGGCATGGCTAAGGTTTCCTTGAGCCATGCAGACTTCTCTTCACCAAAATGGTCCTTTTCTTAAAAGACTATAGTAACACAGAGGTTACAAGAATAAAACTAAGCATAGTTAAATGCTTATTTTGCTTCTGTTTCTTATAAAAATTCCCAGCACACAGAGAGATAAAAATCTTCAGTGTTTTAGCTTAGAACTGACAGCTTCATGCTCTCTATAGGGCATCTCCATTGAAGAGTTTGCCACTGGTTATGAGTGTGCTGTACCACCCTGGTCTGTAACAGAAGGAGCTTGTGCATCTGACTAACTTATCACTAGAATGAGCCCCTGGCATCTCCTGCATATCAGGATTTCTGCTGCTGAGCCAGTGTGGTGCCTGAGAGCAGCTCTCCTGTCTGCTTTTCACTCTGTCCCCCTCCTCTCCTGACTTTCTCTCATCTTCTGTCCCTTGGCTGCTACTATTCCTTAAGCTCTTTCCTACTGAATATTCAATAATCACTGTATTCAGCAACCTATACTCAAATCATACAATGAGAAAATTAAAGAATGCCTCACAGGAGTCAGATGCAGTATGTCTCTGAATGACCCTTATGTCACCTAGTCACTCACTGCCTAGAGGGCCTCACTCTATTAATAATATTGGCATTGTAAATCATATCTTAAAAAAAAATCCAACTTATTTCCTTTCAATCAAGCTTAACACACTTTTGGCTATTAAAAGATGCCCTGAATCTGGACCCTGGCCAGTTCACCTGGTCAACCACCCATTTTATGGCTGGAGAAGTCACATTCAGCTCCAACTTTCGGATTTGTACCTGCTGATTCTGGCAGTAGTAGACCAGTGGTAGACCAATATGCCAGAGATGCCCACCTATAATCAGCCTGCTGGCTGGCAATCCTCTGACACATGGGACATGTGGGCCTGAGACCCTGAGCGCAGAAGGGGTTTGGAAGCATCTATCCAAGGTCAGAGAGCTAATACTGAGCTGCTGGGTAAAGCAGGATTGCAGGGGGCACTCTGTTCTGTGGAGGCATGCCTGCTGAGAGGATCCTGCTGAATCAGGTCACACAGGCAGCTCTGGCAGGGAGAATACCTTGTGCACAAATCCCATGGGATCTGGGGTTAAACAAGTGCCAAGAGTTGTCTGGGCAGGGACTGCTCCCAGGCAGCAGCAGAACAGCAGCCACCTGCAGGGTTAGCTCATGTGAAAGGCAGCTATGCCTTATTTTAGCACTTTGATAGGGGATGTCAGGGGTGTATATACATTCCCTTCATGAATTTGTCTCTTGGACTGCAAGAGACAAATTTCTCTCCTCTACAGAGTTTTAGGAGTTCCCCCTGTATGGATGTGAGTAAAGAGTAAGGGAAATATGATAATTAATATGAAATGTAGCTACACAAATCATGTTCTTGCATAAGTGCATCATTGCTTGTTGCTATCATGACTCTTCATATTTTTGATGGTTCCTGGCAGAATGGAGAGATAGCACAAACTTCAAATAAAGACTGTCCAAAACCTCATTAAGATCACATATGTATATGTTCATTCATGCATAGTATGTGCACACACAGGAAACACCCTTAATAACATCCTGCTAATAGCACACAGTTAAATGGAGGAATCTTCTTTCTCCAGTACCATTCAGAAATGTAGGAGAGAAGAGATTATTTGGCAAGCTTTTTTCAAGGAGGAACAGCTGCCTGATTCTATGCACCAAACTACAAAACCACACACAGGGTCACACACAGAATTGCTCATACCCATTTGCTGGAGAGTAGAAGTGGGGCCACCAGAAGGCACACCTCCCCCAGAGGCTCTGGCTTCGTGGGACATCAGTGATGAAGCAAGGGATCCTCCTGTGATCCCAGAGGAAGTGAAGCCAGCGTTGCGGACGTTCTGGTCAGACATGCTGCTTGCTGCTGGTGAGAATTCCAGGGAAGCACTCAGGGACTGCTCAGGGACTGCTCAGCCCACCTTTTTATACACTCTCCAGCTGATAGAGAAGAAATGAAACAGAGAAGAAATGAAACTGCTGCCATGGTAAGGGAGAATAGAAACTGAAACTTATTCTCAGCCAGGAAACGAAACTGAACTTTATCAATAGGTCTTTTTGTTGCTGTTGCCAAGATGGAATTCAGGCAAACCAACTAATTTCCTCTTGTGATACTAAAACAAATTACTGGTGCAGGAGTCATTGCTTGGCAACTGAAGCAGCTGAAAGCTCTGCTTCTTAACTCTTTTGCATTGCAACCTATTGCACTGAATTGCATCTGTAGAAGGTACTGCATTGTTTTAAGTATTCCTACAACTCTGAGTAAAGACAAGAGAAAAAGGCAGTAAAGTGGTGGCATGCAGAGACTTCAGGTGGGTTGGTTACCACACCCAGAGTTCAGCTGTGGTACAGCTACCCCTGAAAACACTGGCTCACACAGAGCTGGAAATCAGAACCTAGCTAACAATGGGTGGTTGGAATTAATTTCTATATGGAAGGAACCATGAGGGGACCTTGTGTCATATGAGCAGATTGACACAGATGCTTTGTTCTTCCCTCTTTAGAGGGACTTGTTCTGCAAGTCCCTCTAAAGCAGAGCCTCTGCCTTTAATGAACAGGCCTTTGCAAATGGCACACATGCCTTTATCACAGCCTTTCTTAGCCAGGAGTGTAAATAAGGCTCATTAAAAATCCATGGACCTCCCTTAGGTAAAGAGGAATATCTGATTAGCTCACAAACCACAGGAATGGTTCTCAAAGAGGGAATATACAGAACAAAACTATAGTGTTTTCACAATAGTGTGATATCTATATCTTGTACATGCTGGGTTATAGAACAAAGGCTATGAAGTCTGTTCCTCTCCTCTTATATGTGCTGTTTATCTGACCAGTGGGATATCTGGCCCACATACCTCTAAGGCAGCAGTGATCTTTTAACTCTTCTCTTTCATTCAACTTTTCTTTAATTCATGTATGTTAGTTTCCTTAATTCTAATGCAAGTTATTTTTGTTTTCTACTCTGCTTGCATTAAGTCTTCTGTAATTATGGTGTATCTTCAACCCATAATTTCTCAGGTTCCTCATGTATCATTTTAATTAATTAATGTTATAAAATATCTAAAGTTGAAGCTTAAATGCAGTTAAAAATTCCACATAAGAGTAAGACAGTGAATGCTACCGGCCTTCTTAAAAGTCACAATAAAACCAAAAATGTCAGTTTCTTTGTACATATTGCTGCAGAACCCTCCTTCAAAAATAGTAAAATCTTTCAGTGTTTTGTTAGTATAATTTATTTAATATTGCAAACAGCCCATTAGGAAATGATGGTAAAGTCTGGCAAAGCCAAGGAAAATGAAGGCTTTACAAGCTGCAGAGACTCTATATGAAGTGACAATTTACTCAGTCCTGAACCACAAATCATAATGGACACACACAAAGTTGTTTAACTAAAAATAATTAAAACTAGATATAATGAAAGTTTTATTAAAAAAAAAAAAAAAGTGTCTCAAGGCAATTCAGATTGGCAGAGACATAAGCAAGGAAAGAAGAAATTACTACAAGTCTCATAAAAATGAGATGAAGAAACTCGGTGTAATAAGGAAAGGAAAGCCACTGGAGGGATTCAAGGGAAGCCTTGGACTTCACCCTACAAACTTGCCCAATGATTTGGACTCTACGTTCTATCTGCCTTATCATCTCTGGATCTGCTGTGCTCAGCTCCCTTGGTGGGACAGCACCTTGCTGTGCCCTGGCAACGTGTGGCATTGACATCACAGTGTCACAGGCAGCCTCCAATTTAGAAAGACACAGTGGCACTGCTGAAGTGGGATTGGGAACAAGAACACAGTTCTTGAGCCTGCAGCTTCCAGAGGTCCTCTTTCTCCATTGATTCTTCCAGAAAGGTGTGCCTCTCCTTTGACTGAGCAGCTTTGTGTGAGACATTTTCCTAAATGGTTCCCTCCCTTCTTTTTTTTTTTTTTTGTGCTTTGTTTTACTGGCATTTATAGTTAGAAAAGGTGACTTCCAAGATATTAGGCAAGTGTAGTTAATGTGCAGCTGTGTTTTCAAGGAAGCTGGCACAGAAGCAGTCAGGCAGTTGTAAGTCTTTGTGGACTATTTGTCAAAATCCAAGCAGTGATACTTTAAGAGCTAAATGGTGCAACTTCTAGTTAAAGTATGGAAAGAAAAAAAAAAAAACACCAAAACAATTCAGTTTTATCACAGAGCTTGGCATCATAACAGCAAATTGTACCTGGGGAATATCTGGATAAGTTAACTTACCCATTCCAGAAACAAAAAAATTGTTGAGGGGGTGGGTGGTGTGAGCTGACCTGAAAAGCATCCAGTGGCACTTCTAAGCCTGAGAGACCAAGGAGTCAAAGCCATGAATACCAAGAGTATGACTGCTCTTATTTTCAGTGTCACTACAATTTCAGTAGCCTTAGGTGCTGCAACACTTAAATACAGAGCTAACATTTAACTCTCTGAGTTTCAAGTACAAATGAAACCCATAGGTGTCAAAAATCTAGACTATGTGCTCTTTGAAAGGAATTGGAAAGCCAGAGGCTGGATTGGAAGTACTCTGAAAATCTGAGTGGTGGGCATTCTTCTCTTCTTAAATTAAAAAGGGAAAAAAGAAATAAAAGAAGGGGAAATAGGCTAAGATGAAAACATCAAACAAGCCAATGCAATCAGATCTGCAGGCAACTCTTCTATATTTTGCTTGGAAGGACCTTAGTCTCTTGTGTTTGTGGATATAAACTGATGACTCTTTGGTATGTTTTCCTTGCAGTCCCCACTAGTGTGACACTTAGAAATATTTACCTCACAGTGAAGCTGGGCAGCTGATCAGAGACATTAATCTCTGCTTTTGGTACTCACCTTTTTTATTTCAATAACACGTTCATTGAAGTCACTTTTTCATAAACATTTTCCCATAAACCTCTGTTTCAAAAGAGATTATTCAAACAGCTTTTAAACAATTAATCTTTTGAAGGGTCTAATTGAAGGAAATAAACCTGTAGAGAATCTGACTGAACCAAAGATCTTCAGCATCCAAGATTATCTATCTGTCACCCTCTGACCTATTTCCTTTACACTACTTTTTAATTTTTGTAGCAATTATAGTGTATATGGATAATACCTATTAGCATATTTATGGTCATTGCTTCATATTTATTGTCTGCACAACTCATTAATCTTCATCTAGTGTGTGAGGCTGACAGCTCAATCTATTTTGCAATCTCTGGGCAGCAGCCATATCCAAAAAGCTTTTGTTTCCCTGTAAATAAACTGTGTTCAGGACCAGAGGACAATGGTACATCACGCAGTGATTGACACAAGCCATGGCTGCTAATCAAAAGTAGATTTTATTACCAGCTGAGTCAAGTGCATTATGGGGGCATTGTTCTAGCGCTGTCAGGGCAAGAGCATACGTAGTCAGTCACCTTCTCAAGATGGGCTGATTGTTCTCCAAGATTAGACAGAGTTGCCTTATTATCCATCCCAGACAACAAGGCATCTCACCCAAACAGACGCCTTTACAGAAACTGCCTGTACATTGAATTGATTTGAATTGCTAATGCATAATCTGTCCAGCACAGATGTGCAATGAATATTTGGATGTTGTTTTGCATGTCAGTTGAGAAGACTGAATGATGAGGTGATGATCGTTCAGTGATGGGTACTGGACATTTGCCAACAATTGAGTTTGAGCACTTTCCCTGACAGTAATCAGATCAGCTTCCAAAACGTCTTTTCTTCAATTCACTGACAATTTATGTTAGAAGATAATGCAACTCTCTCACAGTTAACACAGTTGGCAGCAATTTGCATTTTTTTCGTATAATTAAATTTTTCATTTCACCCAAGAAGAAATACGTGCAAGCTGCCTATAACTGATACAGATATTCCAAGACACTTCCAAACTATCTCCACCAGAATAAGAGGCCATCTACATAGGCCAAAAATGGTGAAACTTCACAATACAGGTAGCACTAGCTTTAGTAGTTATAAAGCCACATTTGCTGTGAAAAAATAGCAATCTTGCTATCAAGCCTTACTAGGTAAGGTGTCCCAAAAAAACAGTTAATTAAATCATATTTAATAACATATGACCATTGTCATGCTTAGGGTAGGTCAGCAAACACAATTATCTGACTTAAAAATTCTCAGTGTCTGTGAGGATTGACATAGTGTAAAATAAGAACAGAAAATAACTCCAAAAGACTGATATTATGATATCAAGGGGCTGATATGAGCTCACACAGTGACATCACATGATATGTGTGAATGTGAAAGAGATCTTCATGTAATCATAATCATCGAATCTTAGAGAAATTTAGGTTGGAAGGAAGCTCTGGAGATCATCCAGTCCAGCCAGGGAATTATCCAGTTATTTGCTCAGAGACACATTTGGTTGAGTTCTAAGTATCTCCATGGATGGTGATTCCACATCTTCTCTGTAGAACTTGGTCCATTATTTGACCACCCATACAGTGATTTTTTCCCCCTTGTGTATCTAGTCAGAATTCTGCAAATTATGTCTGTTGTTCTCCTTTATCTATGCACCTCCAAGGAGATGCTGCACCTTCTTCATATCCCTCATTGTTAAAACCCTACCATTAGGCTATAAGTAGCTAAAAAGGTGTTGTTAGCTTATAAAATCAGAGTATTGTAGGGACACTTCTCTGATATCCAAGGAATTTTACCTTCTAACTTTATTTAGGTATGTGTCTAGTGAATCTCTAATAACATAAGCAATCACTTTTCCTCAGAAATAAATACTAACACTTCTCAAGAACTTCTAGAGCTCTCTTTAGAATAGACATTAATTATTGCATGGTCTTTATCTGTCTTTCAGAGGTAGAGAAGAGTACTCATGAGTGTGTAACATAGGGAAGAATTGCTTCCTTTACCTTATCAATCTTCTACTACCCAAATTTACTATAGCTAGGAAAAGGCTGGGAAGTGATTGACCCAGAAGTTTTATAGCCCACATCAAAAAGAAGTTTACAGGTGAGTTATATAATATTTTCCATGTGTCATCCTTTTCCAGGATTAGGCTGCATGTGTCTCATTTGGATTTTTATTATCATTTTCGTCTACCAAAAGCAAGGTATCATCATCCCTGCACTATAGATGAAGCAAATCACAAAGTTGCACTGGTGGCTTTTTGGGGGCAGAAAATTATAGTTTTGGAAGTTTTAATTTTGTGTGCTATGAAAAAGAGAACTAAACACATTTAACATATATATGCACTGCATACTCATATCGGCTGAAATTCTACAGAATTTCCAGCTAGAAATCCAGATAAAAGCCTTTGAATAAGTAAGACTAAGTTTAGGCCTTAAATGGAGTTAGGTGGCAAATATCTTATTAATGTCCATTTTGCATATCCAAATTTCAGCCTATGCTCTGAGGAGTTCCCTCTGACTGGATCATACACAACAGGGGCACCTCTGCTTTTGACCTTAACATTATGTTGGAGAGCACAGTCACTCTTGACATTGTAGTTTATGGCAGGACTCTACTCCATAGTCCAAACATATAAAATGAGACCCTACTCAAAGCAGACTCTGCAAAAGAGGGAGTAGTCCTGTCTTGAATGCTCAAGCTGAGAGCCTTCACCCAGATCAGGACTCCGCCCTTCAAGAGCAGCACCATAGGAGCCAGGAGCAGAAATACCACTTAAACATGGAGTTATATCCAATTTGTTCTCTGCCTTCAAGGAAGTCTTCATTATTACATTGGGCTTCCCACTGATTCTTTTATTTCTTATCCTGACCTCCCACATGCCTTTGGCAGACTGAAATGGATGCTTAGGCATCATTCTCAAGGCTCTAAGAACAGTGGTACTTGAAAGATGTCCTGGGATAGCCAATGCTAATGTTCTGAGCAAAATAATAATTTTATTCCAAAAACATTTAATATAAGTCATCATTCCTGCACTGCAGATGCTTTCCTTTTGTGTAAATGTCTTACTTTACAAAACATGGAAAGTTACTTCAGCTAACAAATGTCAGCAGCAGGGTCTTTGATTTTTTTTGAGCCTTAAGATGGAGGTGAAGATGAATCGTTCCTTTATATATTATTCTTTAAAACAAAATGCATACGTAAGTGAAAAATCTGGGTCATCTGCCAAGTTAGAGTTCCATTTTACCTTGAGGTTGCAGTCTTCCAATGCACAGCTACACCAACAAAACCTCAGAGTACAGGAATACAGACTATTCTAGCCTCTGGGAAGGAAAAGAGTCTCAATCAGTTCATACAGTCTTCAAGATGTATAGATTCGAGGGAAAATTTTAAGTGTTTCTGAAATCTAGGAAGCAGGTCCACGAAAAAAACAGACCAAGTAGACAAAGCACTAATAGGTTATATCCCTCTCTTAAAGGACTATAAGATGATATGTTTTTCTGGAAGAAATTAGTTGAAAACAAAAATGAAATATGAAGCAATGGAATTCATGGTCAAAGTCCTATTATTAACAAAACCAAGTTCTCACTGCTATTCAAATATAATAACAATTGGTGCCTTAATAAAGCCATTTCAAGACACACAATCTGCAAACATGAAGTAAGTCTATGTAAGTATAGGCACCTTTTCCAGTCCACAGATCCCACATGAATAAGATCAGTATGTGCTCCAGGGAAAGTGCTGAGCAGTTCAGAAGGCTCAGGTCCCTTGGGGCAGCTGCTTCCTCAGTCAGGGAATATGATCCAACAGATCCTAGGGCAGGCTGGTGGGTCCAGTCCTCAGAGAAGCTGCTGGCAGAGGAAGGAGGAGGAGGAAGGAGAGTCTGTGGTGCCTACCATCTCTACTCCAAGCCAGAGGACATTAATTCCTTGATGGTATTGCTTATGTGACTTGCCAGATCTCTTCCTGATGTCCCAGACTACAGCTTCTGCATCCAGGGAGTGCACTCCAACGTTGTGTGTCTGTGGTCAGCATGGCAGGGTCCAAGGAACAGAAACAAAGTCCTGTTTTCAGATATGAAAGGGCAAGTCTTGTCAGAAGACAGAAGTTGAGCACAGAGAGCTTAAAATATTTGGATTTCTCCCTGCCTGTAAGTTGAAGGGAATATTATTTTCCTGTTTCCAGGAGATTTCTGAGGCCATGTAGTATGCTACTCAGGCATAATGTTAAGAAGTATAGTATAAGCATTTAATACAAAGAGGTTTCAAACACTAATACAAGTGAGTACCTATGTAAGCATGAGTGCTGGCAATGCTTTTAAGGTGCTTTGAAAAGCCATTAATGACAGAATGGTCAATCTATTACATACATGAGGGCTCTGAAGACCAGATGGCCTGATTTACTTCTCAGTTCCAGCTGCAAGATGCATGGACAGGTTTCAGACCACACTTAAAAGGACTGAGAGCCTTCCTTGGAAGAGCAATGAGTGGCTGCTTCTTTTAGATTCTTCTAGGCCTTAACAGTCTGCTTCGATTAAGAGAAACCTCTTATTTTTCTGTTTATTGAAAAGTTTTTGCATCTGGAGGATGTTTGGATCTGGCATTAATCTTCTGGTTTGAGAATGGAGGCTACAAATAAATGTAATACAGCATCTGAGATGTTGTAAAGGGTAAAGCAGCATGAGTAAGGATGAAGTGCAGTAAGAAAAGCACACAGTGAAAGTCCTCTCTGGAAAGATCACAGAGCACATTTTCTTGGCAGCCACACCTAAGGAGAAGTAGAAGAAGCAATCAGCACTACTCAACATGGATTTGCCAAGGGCATGCTGTCTGTGGCCAGCCTGACTGCTCCCTGTGTCAAAATGCCTGGTATCCCAAGTGCCAAGAATTTTTTGTAACAGAAAGAAAATAAAATCTGTCAAAAAACACCCAGCTGTTTGTAAAGAAGGTTGCGACTGTAAACAAAATAAAAAACTCCCTAATCTCTACAGTATTTATGGAAACATATATGTCCAGTGATAAATGCCTTGAAGAAACAGCGCCTTCAGCAATTAAGTAACTTTCCTCATAACAGAGTAACCTGAAATCTTCTGAGCATCACCATGTATGACAACATGATGCAAGCCTTCTGGAAAGGTTCATCAAACAGAGCTAAATCCTTGTGGCTACTTCTTAAATGGGAAAGAAAGTGCTTTCCTATTTATAATGTTAAAGCTTCTGGGCAAGACACAGTGAGAGACTTAAATTAAATGTCAAATCATGAGGTACTAACAATAAATAATGAAGAGATTTCTGTTGCTTGTGGTGGCTGCAGAGAAGACACTGGATAAACTATTTACTGCTGGTAAGTTGAACAGTCCTAGATGGATCATTCTGTCCTAGATGGATGAGTGAGCAGACTGGCGCAAGGCTGTGCTGCCCACATCTCAGGGCTTTTATGGTCCCAGGCCTTGTCTGTACTTTAAAGTAGCTGAAAGTGTGCCAGAATTTCAAGAGCAAATCTCTATTTTTTTCCCCTTTACATAATACAGACCCACCTGGTGCATTCACTGCCCCTACTTGTCTGCACTGTGTGATGATGAGAGGGGCTCCAAGTATGACACACTGTACTGTGGTTCATCTCTATCATTCAGGCAGACATTATTCTGGAAAAAACTAAAGGCCACAGGACTGCATTAGTTGAAAGAGGTCACAGTATCCTCCAGTGCAGTATGTGACTGTGAGGGGGAAAAAGCTGGAAATTTCCCTGTTTGCACTTGGACACCATGATCTAGTTGTACATACATCTGTCTCTTTCTTACCATTATTTTTCCTTTGTGCCAAGGTCCATGCTTGTTGGTTTGTTCTGTTAAGACACTGGTGTGCCAGTAGAACACTGAGGTTGCTTCTTGGGCTCCAGAATCTGCACAGAACCCCCAGTGCTGATGACAGAGCATTGAGTAACTCTTTTTCCCCCTAGCAGAGTCATATTTAGGAAGGTGTCTCTGTGAAAAAGCCAGGAAAGTTCAGGTTAAATATCAGCAGCTATTCTAAGTAAATGGGAGAATTGGACACGCCTTCAGAGTGCCAGTGAAGCTGCTGAGAGGAGTTGGTGCCATCGGAAAAAGCAGAATAAATGTATAGCATTTGCTGGCTCCTCTTTGGTACAGAGGAATAGGACTTGAAATCTTATTTGTTCCGCAAGATTTTGACACTTGTCAGTTCCTGCCATGGTTATGTCACAACTCATGTGAAAGTGAGTTTCATCAGCTTAAATGAGATGTCGTTTGAAAGTCTATGGATAACTTTCTGGCTGTAGGCCCACCCCCATCCATTTCTCCTGCTCTTTTCCTCTGTAGGGGTTGAAATATTCTTTGCAATTAGCAAAGGGAGTCTGTTAGGGAAGGAATACAAACATTTCAAAGTTGAAAAACCAGTTTTATCCTTCTTATGCCTGTCCACCAATACCAGCGCCAAGCACAGTAAAATGGCCAATTTGAGTATTATGGGGAGATGAGAGTTTGAAATGTAAACTCAGTTACTTTGCTCACCTTGTAAAGGCCTGGAGTGAGCGTGGTGTAGCCTGTCATTTTACAGGAGCATTGGGAATCAATTGCTTGGCCCTTTTATGCATCAGTGTTTAACAGCACAGTTCTAAGGCGGATTTTGAGGCCAGAATCACTATGGTGAAGAAAAGATGTAGAGTCCTGTGGAAAGGAAAAACATGAAACCTACTGTTGGAACTGATCAGACTTAGATCTTGCCTTAGTTTTGTTCATTTAATGCTCTTAAGGTTTTTTTTTTTAACTTGCTGACGCTACAGCCTTTGTTATTTGTTTTAATCAACTTTCTATTGCTGTTGTAAATGACCTTGATCTTTGCCTGAGTGAGAGAATCTGATATAAAAGGATTCTTAAAGGAGAAAGGCAAAAACTAGATGAATCCTGCAGGCGAGAGAGAGGAGAGTTGAATTAAGCTGTAAAAGGAGTTGATCTTCTTGCCTGTTTATCATCTGCTTATTATCCAGAGGAGTTTCCATCCAAGCAGCTGCAATATTGCAGTGACTGAATACAGGCATGTGAGCACCAGGGATCTTTTTTCCCAAATTCATATCATGGTCATTGGAAGAGGTGTCACAGAACACAGTGAATTGCAGATTTAATCTTTCTTTCACTCTTCTGTAGGGCTTTCACAGGCTCATAAGAGAACAGCATCTCAATGCCACAGACAATTACACAAAGCATTAATCACAACAGGCAGCAACTTCTGCTCCCTTCTTCTTGCACATGCTGACCACAAAGGCCATTCTAGGAAGAGACAGAGATGAGAACAGATTCCTGAGTATTTCATAATAGGAAGGTGTCTCTTGTATCACAATTAACAATCCAGAGGTGAAGGGATTGAGGAAACGAAACCCAGTAAAAGCAAACTTGCACTCCCTGTGCCCTTGTCCAAAGTACTGCACAAGGGGACAGGGAGTGGAGGACACAGCAAACACCAGGTATCAATGCAAATATAACCTTTCTGGACTTGAGGTGTGGCTGCTTTCAGCGCAGTAACAGCTTGGATTTACAGCAGTTTTTCCTCTCTTCTGAACAACTCTTCTGCAAGCCCAAAGCAATTACAGAATTTTAAGTGCCCCTACTCACTGCAGAGAATATTGCAAATTTAATTCTGATTGATATCTACTTCAGCCTCTAGAAATGTCTCACTAACAACCCCATAACCCCAAGTTCTAGGAACTGACTTCCCTTTAAGAATATATAGGCAGAAGCAATCTTACTGTGCCACAGTACCCTCCATTTTTATCCCCATGGAGAACAGCCTGGACTGGACCTCTCACTCTAAAGGTCAGCTCTCCACAGTGGGTTCATGTATACAGAAAGTACTTCAAGACTTGAGCATCCCAGATTATTTATGAAAGGTAACAGGAATGCAAGATGGGGAATTTTACCCTCCCACCTATCATGAACTTACATATAGATTTAGAGATTAAAAATTCATAGATGAAGATTTTATTCACAGTAAATCACAAATTGGTATCTTAAGTTAAAAGTGCCAAATTCTTGTCTTGAATTCCCACTAAAGTGTTAAAGAATACTTCTATGCAGAAAGCTAAATGCTGCTGGAAAAGGTGACAAAGCACCCTCTCCTTTAAGTATTATTAAATCAGACACTGGTACTGGATGAATAGAATATCCCTTCTTGGCAGAACTCTCTTAGTATATTGCTTTTTATGTCAATGCATACATTTTTCCTCAGACAGGAACTGTTTCAGAAAGAGAGTTGTCTCTTTTAATGTCTTTCAAGCACTCTGTGTGGTATATGGGTGGTCTCTTGGTTAATTTTTTCGTGGTTTGCTATTCTGCCAAAGAACAGAAGAGGTCCAAATATGGATCAAGAATCAGATTAATGTTCTGTTTTCAGCAGGATCTGTCTGAAAGCAAATGCTTATGTCTAGTATTATTTGTGTGCTAATATAGTTTCCAGCTCCTAATCACAAGTATTGATGGACTTTCTAAGCAATTACTGTATTTGGACCATCACTTTTGTTGTTTGCATGTTATAATCCACACTGAATTGTGCTGGTGTATATGCATTGTTTCTATTAAACCAACAAAACCAACAGCTCCACAGCCAGTGCATCCACCCAGGTGATAGCCATTTACCTAGAAAGGAGCAAAGGCTACTTTCTGGTCTCGTTTCTGCTAAGTTTCTGAGCTGGACAACAGCTGTGATCTGTAACTCCCACCTCTCCAGGTCTGCCCTGCTCACCTTGCCTGTGGGATGGCCACTTCATGGCACACAGCTCCGGGCTCCCTGCTCCTTAGTGACCAAATGGTCCTTCGTGCTCCCTGGGCACTCTATGCTGATTACTGCAACCAGACACGTGGGAGATGGGAGAGAAACGGAGACACCTGGGAATGGAGGTTGCCCTGGATTTCTCCCTGACCTATTTGAATGATTTTTGAATGATGTCCCTGACCTATTTGAATGATGTTTCCTTTATCAGCACCAACATGGTTTCCTTCTCCTTGACCACTGCTGAGCTCCCACTTCATTCAGTGGGGGTGCTTCATGTTCTGCACTGCTCTTGTAGGAACTCTGTTTGGACCTGTCTCACCTTGGTGGGGCATCAAATGACCTAGACTCATCACTAGGTCCCACCAAGATGTCCTTTGTCATGTTAGGCTTCTTGACTTTCATTTTTCAAGAAAACAGGTATTAAAAGGGGGATGAAGGAGGGAAATGCTCTGTCTCTTGCCAGGTGCTGAAAGAGGGGTGCCAGTGGGAGACAGGTTCCAGCTAGGTTTCCTGCTTCCACAGTTCTCTGTCCTCTTGTCCTGTGTTCCTACAGGAGGGGGTGGTCAGGATCTCTTCCTGCAGTCAATCCTTATGAGGTTTGTACTGCGCACAGCACCTCGTTCAGCTGTAGGTTTGTTTACAGGGCTAATCCCAGGCCAGGTTTTAAAAGAGTAAATCAGACAGGATTTTTATCTTTCCCAAAGCTGGCTATAAAGCACGGGAGTTCTGTGCATAATTGTGAGGGGGAAAGTTCATTAAGTCAAAATATGTGTGTGTGCCTGTAAAGTAGGTTGCTTGAAGAACAATTTCTCTAAGACTGATTATCTTACATATAGGTTTTTAAACTGAGCAACTTTTGCTCCCCTTCTCCATGTAAAACCACTCCAAATGATTTCTACTTTCATTTTGTCAGTCATTACACTTTTTCTCTCTTTCAGTGCAGAAAAATTTGAGTCATAAAGGTACTATACTGTTAATAGATCTGTCTCAGAGTTCATGAGGTGAAACTTGTTGGTTTCCTCGTATGACTAACAGTGCAAAAATGTGGGCCTAACTCAATTAATCTTGGGCATAGAATAATGGGCACTAAAGAACTGCACACCCATAAATCAATAGAGACCAGCCCCTAATTTATTTCTTTTTGGGTCACACATTCTACTTTCACCATAAAAGCAGATAAAGATAACTATAATTAAAATGCCTTTCCTTCTCTACTGTTTGTGTTAACATTCATGTTATTGAATATACCCCTTCCTTAATACTATATTTTTCAGTATTCTGCAGTTATTGTTTCATTATAAATACCCCTGTGATACTAACTGTATAATAAATTACAATTCAAAATAAAATATCAGCCATTTCATCCATGAGAGAGAATAAAGCCATAATAAAAAATAATAAAGTTTACCAATATGATAATGCAGCATGAGGTTTTTATAGACTCCATGCAAATGTTAAAATCTATAAATTTTTTATATTGTGTAAAATTGTAAAAAATAGCAATGAGTGGGGAGGGGGAAGGAAAAAAGCAGCAGTGTCAGGTTGGCTTAATCACAAAATTTTCAGATTTCTTTTTAGAGTCTGAAAAAGAGTGCATAAAAATATGCATAATAAATTATTTTTTGTGGCCTGATTGACTAGATTAAAGGTTATTGAAGAAGGACAACTCAGTCTGCACATTCCAACCCACAGCATTAAGAAGGTAAGTGAAGAAACTCTAAAGCCTAATCACCTCTCTCCTTGCCTCTCTTTGCTTACACCTCATACCCTGCACATACTCTGCCCTTATTTTTCCAATTATGCTTTAAACAACTTTATTTGGCTTCTTTTTATTTATTTGGGGTGTAAGAGAAGGTATCAGGATATGCAAATTTGGGGAGAGGGAGAGGGAGAGGGAGAGGGAGGAGATCCTCCTTGCTGCCATTTTCTTTTTGTTGCATCATCCTTCACACCACACTGCTGGGATATGAATTTAAAACTTTCATTTTCTTGTAGACTAATGATAACTTGTTTAATAATACTAGACCAATATTTAATATTTCTTGTGACAGCAGATTGCATAAGGTATATTTGATATAAGGCATAAGGTAATTTGATTTAAAGAAAATTCTCATAAATAATTTATTTATTTAAATAATGAAGAAGAGCGGAAAAAGTATGGATTTCTGAAACAGATTCAAAACAGGTACAAAAAATTACTGTTTAAAAACCTGTCTTTTTGGAAACTCAACACTGGTCAGCCTTGTTTTCTCATATTATGTTGGTCTACAGACAGCACAACAAAATGTACTTGATATACCCTAGAACACATTGACTTGTAAAATATGGGAGTACTTACTGTCCTCTCATGATGAAGCTGCTTCCATTTAATTGACAGGAAGTTTGTCACTGACAAAAAACATCCTGGATTCTATGTCCATAATCAAGATTCTTGTTGGATTTCCAAAAAGGAGGAGAGGAAGTAGAGAGGAAACAAAGCTATGCTGTGATAAAATAAGGAACTGAGTATGTGCACTTCTGAAATCATAAGTCTCTTTCTTTTGTAAACCTAAAACTTTGTTTTCATGTATGGGTCTTTAAAACAGTAGGGAAAGGCCAGGTTGGACGGAGCTTCAAACAACCAGCTTTGGTTTGGTGGTGGGTGACTCTGCCCATGGCAGAGTAGTTGGAGCAAGATGATATTTAATATCTCTTCCAACCCTAACCACTCCATGATTCCATGACCCTTTGAGATTAAATGAACAGATGCTCAAGAGAAAAGAAAAATACCCTCCCAGGATCACCGAATAGTCTGAGTTGGAAGGGATCCACACATATTGTTGAGTATGACTCCTCAGTGAATGGCCCATGCAGGGCTCAAACCCACCACCTTGGCATTGTTAGCACCCTGCTTTAGCCAACTGAGCCAGCCTCAGGGCTCACAAAACCATAAAAACACAAGTCACAGCAGAATCTGAAAACATTTAACAACAATCACAGATTTAATTTCTTGATCTGACACTCTACCTCCACTGCCAGTATTCCACATTTTTGGTCAAAAAAATGGATGGGTCTTTCTGACCCTTCAGAGGAGCCTGCCATTTTAAGGTGGCTTCAACCTATCTGGGATCAACATGCCAGTAGTCAGGGTCCACCAGGTATGCCAGGATCTCCACCCTGTGCTGTTGAAAAGAACTGATTCCCGGGGTTTGACATGGAGTCACCACTGCTGGAAGTGATTTAGGACATCCCTGTCCTAGCCTGTGTGCCGGTTGAGTGCTGGAAAACTTGAAGATGCTGAGAATATCACTACACAGTTATCAAGCAGACTACGCAGCACATGATGTGCAGAACCATGGAAGGTGGTCAGAGCACAGGAGAGACCAAACAGTACCACAAGATGCTCATAGTGTCTGTATCTGGTTCAGAAAGAACTTTTCTGCTCATTCCCTTATGCCGTTCATTCCCTAGCCTGCAGGAAGTGCAGCACTTCGTAGAGTTTGCCAGCTTCTTCTGATGAATCAAAACAGGCTTTTCCAGGGTCATGGCTCTTCTACTGGTACCTGCTTGGAAGGGATCTCACTTCCCATGGGCATGAGAAGCACACAAAGCTCCTGAGGAACAAAAAGTCAGTCACCACATCCTGCCTTACTGTCCTGCTGAAGTCTTGGCTGGCATTTCGCTATGGAAGCAGATGTCTGGGCCATAGGGGCTGTACTGTCCCACAATCAAACTCATGCCCCATGTCTTTTTCTTTAGACAGATCACTCCCACAAATAGGAATTTCACATCTGATACAAACAGGACCTGGCAATCCCAGCTGCCTCTGAGGAGTGGTAGCGCACTCTTGAGGCAACACAAGAACCAAGAGTGGTGCTTCTGTTCTGGCCTATCCCCAGAACACAACTGATAGACTGGCCCAAGCTCTGGGGTAGGCCAGCCCTAACCATCTCATTTTGAGGGTCACAGACAGATATAAACTTTAAAGGGGCTTGCTTTTCACACCCAGTTTCCAGAGTCAACTGATTTGTGTATTTGTTGTTTATTATTACTTCCCCTGTTGGAGCTCCAGTGCTCCAGTGCTTGGCCACTGAATTGCGCTCCCTCCAAAAACTGTTTAAATGAACTAAGTCACCTGATTTTGGACCCCATGGTCATTGCCTTCTACACAGTCACAATCCACATTGCTCTGGGATATTACTACTGCTGATCACCTGATGTCCCTTGGGATATATGCTACCTGGATAGCTGTAAAGATTAGCCATATCTAACTAATAAATCCTAATATTGTTGCACAGTCCCCACTGAATGGTTCTGGAAGACCATAAAACCACAGAAACATTTGGGTTGGAAGGGGCTTTTAAAGATCGTGTGATCCAATCCTCCTTCAATGGACAGGGATATCTCTTATCTCAGGTTTCTCAAGATGGAAAGCAAGAGATCTTGAAGCAGCCTGCAGTGCTTTGCCACACTCCTACACATTGACCACAGGCTCCTGCAGGAGTCTGAGCCTGATCTGCAGCTGATGAGGAGCCTGAAGGCCAGGCTCCATGCAGGCAGCCTCAAGACTGAGGTGGTCCAACCTACCTGCCGTGAAGCAGCAGGACTGGGGCTGCTCTGCAAGGCATGGCAGTGAAAAGTCAGGGGAGATCACACCACGGGGCAGTGACCTCACCAACCAGGGCACAGTACCCAAGGGGGGCAGCCTGGTGACAGTAGCAGCTGCTGACAGTCACAGCAATCACCAGGAAAATCTGAGATGGCAGATCAAGTCCAAGTGGAATCCATGAAATTCAGTGAACAGAAGCTGCAGGATATAGGACTAGGCACATGCCTGCCAGCAACACAGCTCAGGAAAGGGCTGGAGGCCAAGGCTGGAGCAGAAACAGAGCTGCCCCCGCAGCTATGCTGGCAAGCGTGCACCAGTGTGTCTCTTAAAGCTCCAGGTTAACCCCAGCACAGCTGAGAGAGGAGAATGTAACACAGACTAAGCAAGCACAGGAATTGGCCCCATCCACCTTGTACCTTTTAAATGCAACTTAAAATTGAGGGCAAACATGTCTCAAGGGTGTTTATCTGACTACAGATAGTCTTCACTGTCTCTTCTGGTCCTTCAGTCATCCATTGCCACACCCATGATGAAAAACTTGCATGAAGATTTAGGAAAGCTTTTAAAGGTGGAAATGGAGTAGAAATGAAGGAACAGGCTTGCAAGAATATAGACTTAGGCTTGCCTAAATTCTGACTGAATAGATATGTAGGAAACAGGGCCTGTGAGGCCATCCGCTCTCACTCCATAACAAACAAAATTTAGAGTATTCCAACTTCTTGATTAAAGACAAAGACAGACTTTGATTTTTGCTTGTTTTACTTCAAATAAAAGCCTTATAAGTATACTGAGACGTGGGTTTTGGTCCTAAGCAACAAAAAGAATGGTCTCTCTGCTGTGAAGTACTAATGTAGAAATGCCTGAAACTACATTAAGTAGAAATTGCAGAATTCAGACCACAAATTACATTTCACACCACGCTGCAAATTGTATTTTATAGGTAACACTGGATTTCACTGGATCTACTTTCACACTTAAAGTTCAATTGTATGAATTATTATAAGTGTTATAACAAATAGAACTATCAACTAATAAGGATGTGCTAAAAGAGAGGTAGATGAACAAAAAATATACTTCTTTCCCCACACCGGCTTGGGAAAAAAAAATCACAGTACTGTCCTGTGTACACTCACTGCATTAGGAAAACATAAAGTTGCCACTAAATTAGGCAAAATAAAATGTCTTTATTGCCTGGTCCAGATTAAGACCTTTTTTAAAAGTGTGCTGCCATTTAGAATGAAATGTTAAATATAGAGAAAAACATTTAATTATCTACAAACCCTACAAACCTACAGAAATTCCCACAGTAAAATTACCTCCTCAAGCATTGCAGGTGACGAACAAACATAGCTTTCAGCACTAACCTTTTTGCCTGAGGTAGTGTGATATCCTTGGTGTTATTCCAGCCTCACTTCCTCCTGCTCACACACCTGTATGCTTTTCTGACACCCAGTGTGACTACACAACGCAACTGGACAAGCACAGTTATGCTCAGTCATTTAAAAACCATACCATTCATACTCCTAACACTGCTGGGGTTTTCAAACATGCAGTTAGTTGGACTGCGCACTTCTCTCCATACTTCAGCTAAGACAGCCCTTTCTTATTTACAAATTACTGATGACCATTTTAAATACATAAAAATAAGGCTGCGTGTGTCTTATCTGGACAAATCCAAATTTTGTAAGTTGAATCAGCCATTCCATATAGTATTAAATAAAAATGCAGTCATTTTCCTGCAGTAACTTACTGCCATTCAACTTTGCATTTTGCCAAGGCACAGTACACAAACAAACTCCTGCAATGGCAGAGCAGTCTACCACATGAAAATTTAAACCTTCTAATGACACAGTGGGACATGTTTTGCTCCTTCTATGTGTCAAGTGACATAAGGCAGCACAAGAAGCAAAACAAGGACATTCAGATATCCCTAATTCTTCATTAGTCACAATGAATACTTGTCTCCTACACAAATGAGCGACACAACGTTGTAAACTATTAAATAGGAATAGAATTTTATTCTGTTAGTCTGCATATGTATTGGTACAGCTGTTCTGAGAAAGCTTCTGAAGAAAATTTTTCCATAACTCTCACTCTCCCAGCTGCTCCCATTGTGTCCTTTAAGAGGGGATCTCTCACAATTTTTTCCATGGCATCAGCGAATTGCATTGGCAGAGGATCACACAAAAATCCTGTAACATTATGTGAGATTGATTCTAAAGGACCACCTGAATTAACTGCTATAACTGGACATCTCATATACATTGCCTCCAAAGGGACAATGCCAAAATGTTCATTGCTTGGTGTATAAAGCACACACACAGAGTTACTAAAAAGAGAGATTTTCTGTTCATCTGAGAATGATCTCAGAAAAGTCACATGGTCATTAACATCAAGTTTGGCTGCGAGTCTCCTCAGCTCTTCATAGTGCTCCACGTTTTCCAGAACTCGCTTATCATAACCACCTGCCATAACCAGGTGAACTTCATCCCACTCATGGGAATCAAGTCTCCCTTGAAGTTCGTGCAAAGCTTCGAGAGCCAATGCCAGATTCTTTTTCCTCTCATACCTATTAATGGAAAGAAACAAGAACTTCTTCTTTTTCGGTATCAGATCAGCTATGTCTGCAGGAACAATTTCTTCAAAGCTCCTGATGTTGAGCGATGGGTAGAGGACATCTGGTTTTATGTGTGACAGGGACTTAAATGTGTCTTTGAAGACTCTGGCAGTGAACTTGCTGTTCACAACGATGCAGTCTGCCATGCCAGTGGTGTACTCCTCCAGCCAGTCGAGCGGCAGTCGGTAGAGGCGCTTCAGGAAGGATTCCCTCTTGGTCAGGAGCTGATCGGGAAAGTGGCAGTAAAACAAAACCTTCTTACGGGTTCTGGCCAGTCTAAGCACAGGAATGCAGGCAGACACCTAGTGCAACCAGAGAGATGAGACAAGAGGACAGGTTAATTGTTTGTGTCAGTGCCACCAGTGTGCACATGTGATTTCAAAGCCATGCTGAGAGCTGCTGCTTTGCAAGCCAAGTGCCTTCTCCCCCTCCCCCACACAAGCACATCAAGTTGTACTCCCTCATCCAGGACCTCTTGTGGCCCTATAATTTCTCCCAGCTCCCCATCAAGCCCCAGGACTTCTCCAAGCACCTCCTTCTGCCACTACCAGGGGTGCTGGGAGCAGAGTCCAAGCAGCAGTGGCATCCTCTTCCTCCAGCTGCCCCAGAATGTAAGACTTAAATTGCAAAATGTGGAATAGGTCAAGATTATCTAAAGTCAGGACATTCTTTGATGTAAGATCTTTGTACACTTCCAAGCCTAATCAGCAAGAAAGAAGATCTCATCAATGGAACTGTCAGCAGCCAGCATCCCTTAGTCAACGACATTGTGGAACTAACAAGCCTTAAAGATGTAGTAAATCAAGATGTTGATTTCTGTCTATGTATACATTGCTAACTTTGCAAAATACTCAAGGTCGATGTATCCTATAGCTAAACTATGTTCATTTTAACAATAAAAACCACACCCACAGGTCAGAAAGACCCCTGCTTAGGTGAAGACCATTTCTCCAAGCAAATGTAGAAGTTAACTGGGGACATGTAACTTGCATAGAATCACAGAATCAGTTAGGTTGGAAAAGAGATCACTGAGTCCCAACGATGACCCAACATCACTGTGTCAACTAGACCATGGCATAAAGGGCCACATCCAGTCTTTCCCTAAATATATCCAAGGCCAGTGACTCCATCACCTCCTTGGGCAGTCCATTTCAATGCATAATCACCCTCTCTGAAGAAATTGTTCCTAATGTCCAAGCTAAGTGTCCCCTGGTGCAGCTTAAGACTATGTTCTTTCACCTTGTCACTAGCTGTCAGGGAGACCAATCCCCCCCTGGCCAGAACATCCTTTCAGGCAGTTATAGAGGATGATATGGTCTTCCTGAGCCTCCTTTTCTCCCAGCTAAACATCCCAGCTCCCTCAGCCACCTGTCATAAGACTTGAGCTCCAGACCCACCTCCACTGCCCTTCTCTGGAAACTATTAACCAATCATAGTATTATGAGGGGCCGCACTTTGAATGTTACTAACTCTGAATTTCTGTGTATAAAAGATGGCACAGAAAGCCTGATGGGGTGTTCTTAATTTGTGGAACACCGTGGAGCAACCAGGCTTGCACAGCTCTGAAATGAACAATCGATGTCTCTCCCTTGAGTGTGCCATTACTGGCTTGTTGCACACCCGATAATTAATTCAATTTTGTCGGGATTTGATACTCCAGGGTTCTGGAGCATGTCTCTTATGAGAGACTGCAGGAACTGGGCTAGTTAAGTCTAAAGAAGAGAAGCCTATAAGACGATTAATTCATATAAATATCTCAAAGGTGGACCTCATTTTAAGAGGATGCTGCCCAGTGATGCCCACTGGCAGAACGAGGAGCAGTGGCTCCTCATTAAACTAAAACACAAGAACTTCTACCTCCACATGAAGAACTTCTTTACTTTGAGGGTGGCAGAGCACTGGAAAAGGCTGCCCAAGGAAGTCGTGGAGTCTTCCTCTCTGGAGACATTCCAAACCTGCCGTAGCTGACCCTGCTTTGGCAGGGGGTTTGGAGTAGATGATCACGAGACGCCCCTTCCAACCCTAACAATTCGGTGATTTTGTGAAGAGCAGCCCCGACTGGAGCATCCCTGCCTCCAGTCGGGCCAGCGGCAAGGGCGCTCCCGTCCCCATGCCCATGTCCATGCCCATGTCCGTGCCGATGCCCGCACCTGGTCGCACACGAAGGCGTCGAAGGTCTCTCCGCTGAGCAGCAGCACGTAGAGCGCCACGAAGGCCATGCGCAGGGCGGCGCACAGGGCGTGCCCGCGGCCGCACAGGCTGCGCGGGAGCCAGCCGCCCGCCCGCCGCACCGCCAGCCCGCGCGTCTCCGCGAAGCAGCGCCCGGGGTCGTAGTGCGCCGTCCAGATCTGCACCCGGCAGCCCCGCGCCCGCAGCGCCAGCGCCGCGTCCACCACCAGCCGCTCCGCGCCGCCCAGGCCCAGGTCTGGGTGCAGGAACAGCACGGACGGGCCCGCTCCTCCCGCCTCCTCCGCCTCCTCCATGGCCGCTGCCGCGGGTCGCATGCGCAGCCCGGCAGTCCCGGTGGGACACGTCAGCCTTGCTTCCCTTCCTCCCGGGCCTTCCCGCCCGCCCCGCCCGCCGGGCGGCTTCTCTGCTGCCCGACGCGCCGTTCTCCACGGTCCCACTCTGGCCCGGTCGCTGCGCAAGGAGCGGGCGCGACCGAGGCGTCACTGGGCGCAGCGGCCTCGGAACGTATCCCTGTATCCATGGGTACAGGGACAAGGCGCTGCTGCTGCTCAGGCATTATCCGGGGAAGCCGCGAGGCCCCGGGATGCGCGGCGCGGGGCGGAGCCTGATGCGGACGGGGACGTGGCCGGAGCGGCTGTAGCGGAGCGTGTGTGAGACCGCCGAGCCCCAGCAGCGCCGCCGCCATGGTGAGGGGCTGCCCCAGGCGGGGGGCGGCTGAGGCGCCCCTGCCCCGCCGGCAGTGCCCGCCGCCTCTCACCCCCTCCCGCTTCTCTCCTCTCTCCGCAGCCCGGGCCCAACCCCAGCGCCACCAGCGTCGGCTCCTCCGGCCGCTCCCCCAGCAAGGCTGTGGCTCCCCGCGCCGCGGGATCCACCGTCCGGCAGAGGTGGGTGCCCGCCGCCCCTGCGGGGACAGCTCCTGTCCCGGTGCGCTCTGCTCGCCGGGCTGGTGCCCTCTCCGGCGGCGCAGCACAGGCTGATGCCAGTCCGGAGAAGGGCAGCGCTGCTGGGGAAGGGTCTGCGGCACCAGTGCTATGGAGAGGGGCTGAGGGAGCTGGGGGTGTTTAGCCTGGAGAAAGGGAGGCTCAGGGGTGACGTTATGGTTCTGCAACCACCTGAAAGGAGGGTGTAGCCAGGTGAGGGGCTGTGTCTTCTCCCGGGCAACTAGTGACAGGATAGGAGAGCACAACTCTTAAGCTGCGCCAGGGGATGTTTAGCTTGGACATCAGGAGGAAGGGGCGATTAAACATTGCAATGGGCTGCCGAGGGAGGTGGTGTAAAATATAAATACCTACTGTGTCCCTGTAGGTATTTAAGGAAAGATTGGATGTGGCACTCAGTGCCATGATCTAGTTGACACGGTGGTGTTGGGTCATTGGTTGGACTTGATGGTCTTACAGGTCTTTCCCAACCTGATCGATTCTGTGAAGTGTATTGTTTCTGCAGTCTCCTGGGCTGCTTGGTCCTAGAAGCTGGTGGAGTACTAACGTGTTGTTTGGTCTTTGTTTTCTTCTGTCACCCCTTAAAGGAAAAATGCCAGCTGTGGGACAAGGAGTGCAGGCCGTGCCACGTCCACAGGGACTGGTGGGATGTGGCGGTTCTACACTGAGGACTCGCCGGGGCTCAAAGTGTAAGTTGGGTGAATGGTGATGGCAGGCTTGAGGGCTGCAGAGTTCCCCTGTGTACACTGTCTTGCACTCTTTGAATTAATAATAATCTGTCAGTGTTCTGGGGTGCACGGGAAAACTTGCTGAGTTGATGGTTGGAATGCCATATTTAATCTGTGACCCTGGAGAAGGAGTTTCTAAAGTTATAGTGGTTTTAAAAAGGTAGGTAGGAGTTGTATTTTGTAATTGCCAAAGCTTACCCTATGTAGTCTTTGAAGGCTGCGAGCAATCACTTTGAAGTTGAGAAAGATCACTTGTCTCAATGAGTTAAAGCATCTGTGTGTATGTTTTCATTCTCTTTTAAGTAAAAATTCTGAGTTTTGTCTTATAATAGCTATGTTATGGTCCTGTGCACCCCTTGAAAATACAGTATCACTGATAAACCATATGCTCGCATCAGGTGTTTGTCTTGAAAAGCTGTAGATAAATTACTTTAGCTGAACTTGCCTAGCAAATAGCATGCCAATACCTTGTATATCTCCATTTTCACAAGGTGAATGTTCCAAGATTAGGGTCAAATACCTAGTAATGTCCCTAACACTATAGAGAGAGCCTAAGTTTTTACTCTTTTGACCACTTTGAGCCATTCAGATGACTTTCCCAACAAAATTTGAAGCCTAATACTTGGGTAACAGAAGTGGAAGGCGTATTTGAGCTGATGAGTGCATGCCAAGATACATCCTGAGTGGAAATTTCTACTTATTGTAGAATTACAGTTCACGAGCTCTTGTCCTTACTGGGTTGAAAAGTCTTGAGATGCACAGGACTGACCCTGTTTTGCTTTTTTTTCTCAAATCCATTAATATTTTCTTTTGGAGTTCTTCAAGAGGGCTGCTGCTAGCTGCACATTTGGGGAAGGGCATGGTTATAGGCTACTAAGTGATAGTTCTGGGAGTAATCCTTCCTTTGAAGTTGTTTTACATGTTTTCATTTTCGTATGTACTTGAAACTTTAGAAAACAAACTGTATCCAGCAAACCACCAAAGTTGTGCTGTTCTGCCTTGCTTACTCCATTCTGAGTCCAGAAAGGGGACAAGGCAAAGAAAAGACAATGAGCAGCAATAGTGTTCAAGAGCAAATCTATGCAGATAGGCTGGGCGCCTGTTTTATCTGTTGTTTGATTGACTGAAGTTCAATTTAAAAAATGAATTTCACCAAACAAAACAAACAAACAAACAAAAAAAACCTAACAACAACCAAACAACCAGAAGGGCATTATGATTTTTTAGTAGACTTGTGATACACTTTAACATTTTTGCTAAGTTTCCTTGTGAATAATTTGATTTCACTTTTGATGCTGAATGGCCACTCAGTTGTTCTCATCTTCAGTGCAAGCAGATCAGTAAACAGATTTTCCCATCTACTTATGTTGTGACACATTGGTTCCTGATTTTAAGGTTTTGGAGCACTGGGAGTGGTTTTTTTGGAAGCTACTTTGGGTAACTGTATGGTCAGGTTTTTAATGAAAGAATCAAATCTATAAAAGTGAATTGGTTTTACAAAGCACCCCACACTAGATGTAACATTTTCTGAGCCATGGCATGGTAGCAACTTTCTTGCTTACAGCTTTTTAGGTATTTTTCTTCAATTTTTTTTCCATAGCAACCAATTGTTATTATCTCTGCCCTGTTTAGTAGGCTTTAAAGTGAGAATGGGCTATCAAGGATTTGTGATTGCCTTCAGTGAGTGCTTCAGCTGAAGTTGTTTTTAGAAATGGTTGTGATCACTACTGCACAAAGCAATGGGAAAGCTTAGCCTGGTAGTAGTGGTGGGTGGGCTTTTTTGGTGTTTTTTTTCCTACTGTTTAAAATGCAGTATCTCTAAATTACTATGAAAAAATACAGGAAACCATCTGAGAACAGGTTAATTCATACTAGCTGCAATGAAAGGAACTTCGCTCTAGATAAAAAAGTTTATATCTTTTATATTGGGCGGAATTAGACTGATGCTTTGGATATTTTTGTATCTATTCAATATCCAGAGTAATAAATCCATTGAATAGGCAAGTTGGTTTTCCTGAGGGAAAGATTCTTTGTTTGCATTACAAGATACTTCAAGATGTGTATGCCTTAAAAAACAGCTGTTAGTGAAAGGGAGTTGTGGAGGATTTGGCAGAGAGAGGATATGATATTTTTCTCCTTAAAGCTTGGAGATTACATGCTTTGAAAAAGAAAACTAAACCCGAACTTTTTCGTTTTTTTGGGTCACTTGGTACCTGTGGTTCCTGTATCTTGTCTTGGGCTTTCCTCCTTAAGGAGCTATAGGCAGCTTTCCTGTGGATAGAAAGTCAAATTGAGCTTGTGGTATGATATGCAGCCTTATGAAAGACATTCTGAGAATGCAGAGTACCAAATTTTTAGAGGTGTCTGAATCCATTTATTTATTTGTGGGGGCCTGAGAAGATGCAGGTGTGTGGAGGAGAATTGCTGGGTGTCAACAGGTTTTCTTTGGGACTGGAGGAGATGAGATATCTGTATCAGTATTGGAGAGTTGATTTTTCTCTAGGAGTCCAATGTCATCTTCATGTTAAAAAACACTGAACACACAATCAGTCCCCACTGTTAATTTCCATGTAATTCTGTTCTGATTAATGGGGCTACTTTCTTACTGTGTGCCTTTGGCAGAGCAGCTTCTGTTCCTACTGCTGAAGGCTCAAATCAATTAAATGATAATTCAGATACAGTGTAAGGACTATAAATTATGATTTATTTTATGTAGGCTATAAACTTACATGTATATATATATATATATAAGTAAATAAATAAAACTACAAAGTAAATATATTTATATATAAAATGATAGGGTTTGAGAATTACATTCTGTTGCTTAGTGAAAGATACCTCTTGAAGGGGTTGCTCATGTAGTCACCATGTATGTGGACTTTGTTTATTTTGTTATTAGTTTATTTGCTAAATGCTTTATGTCTGTGTTCAGGATTCTCCATACCCAAATAAGTCTGAGTATGATAGATAATAACTGAGTTTTAAAACTCAGTGTAAGATTACGGTTGTGATCATTTCAAGTATGTGGATCATGATCTCATAGAAAAATATGTCAGTAAGCTCTTTGAATCCCTTTTCAGTTTCCTTTTTTTAAAATTTGTATTCTGGTAGCATTTACATGCTTATAAACAGTACCCTGGAGGGAAACACAGGCTGGATAAGAGATTTCCCAATAGCATGTTGAAAATCAAAAATGAGATTGTGTGAAGTGAGTGGTATGAAGGAGTGTTGAGTGTGTGTATTCATGTAACTGTTGTTGCATCTTAGAACAGCATGAAACAGCTGATTGAAGCTATCAATGTGCACCCTAAGATTAAATTGTTTTTTTAAAAACATTACTATGCAATTTCTAAACAATATATGGAAGTAAGAAGGGAAAAAAATAATCATTTTAGGTAAAGATTTAATGGTGTAGCTTTGCCAGTTTGTCTGTGTTTTTCAAGAAAGCAGAAGTCTCTGTCTCTCACCCACTGCTGCCATTGTTTTCAAATGAAACAAAACCTCTAAAATAAAACAGCTAATTAGAATTTTTTGCCAAAATTTTAGTAGCCGCTAGAGGACTCTGTTGTTTTTTTTATATAGGACTGCATCTTTGCTCAGTTGGCTATCTGAGTTGTAAGCACAGAGGATACTTTTCCAGAGACTGTGGAAGCAGTGATGAATAATAATGAACATTTAATGGCTTTTTTTACAAGGGGGGGGGAGGGAGGGTTTGTTGTACTTTTTTATGTAGCATTTAGGGTGTATAGAACTGTCTTTTAAAACAGTGGCAGCAGCAGCAGATTTTGATAGAGGTGGCTATCTCATTTCTATGTGCCTTAAGGTATTTCTGTGGGAAGGGAAGAAGAGTTTTCTTGTACAATTTCATATGAACTGATGAGCTCACTTGGCTGATAATGGGCAAGACAGACTTCTTTTTTATGTTAATGCATTTTCTCTTTATTTTTAGTGGACCTGTTCCAGTTTTGGTCATGAGTCTTCTTTTTATTGCTTCTGTGTTTATGCTGCACATCTGGGGTAAATACACTCGTTCCTAGACTCAGCTGCCAACATAAAGCATACATCTTGGACCAAAACTATGGTGGATCCTGGTTGTTCTTGGAGAGAGACTGGGGAAGCTTCCTATCACCTGTTGAAGTCCTGTCAACTTTGGCTATAATACTTAATTAATTTCTCAGTTTGCTACTTGGGCAGCTTTAAAGCCTGTCATGGGTCATTTTATATTTGTATCTGTACACTTAGAATACAGGTATTGCAATAAAAGTTGTATATGGAAATAGAAACAGTCTTAACTGTATTTTTTCCTCTTCCAGTGTGCCACCACTAACACATTTTACTAGTGGTTTTCATAAATAATCATATTTCTGAGTAAATGCTCTGTAACAGTTCAAACCAGATTCTTCCAAACCATAGATTGCTATTTAATTTTATGCTAGAAGATCTTTTTTTGTGGATGAAAGAGACAAAATTGGGTTGACAAATGTGAGAAGGTAACCAAGGTCCTTGTTGAAATAAAACTGAGGTACCAGTGCTGAATGGACATGTTCTTCTTTTAACTCCAGAAGAATAGCTGGAGTTATTTAATTTATTTTCTAAATGCAAGTTAAACTTAGTGCTCATTATACATAAAAGTTATATGTTTGTTTTTTTTGGAGCTGCACTTCAGGAACAACATGAACTGGTACCTAACTGATTTTAAAAAGAATGATTGCATGGCTGTCAAAGACATTTTTCACCCTCAGTCACATGGTGTGGTACTTGGGGCTGTCCTGGGCAGGGCCAGGAGTTGGACTTCCGTGGTCCTTGTGGGTCCTTTCCAACTTAGGACATTCTGTGATTGAGTGACTGCAGGTTCAGACTCTTTCGAGGAGAATTAAATTGAATGTGAGGCTGGAAAAGCAATGACTGCATTTCAAATAACAGGACATGCAAATAGGTTGAGATACAACTAACTGTTTCTTCAGATAATTATTCCAGTTTACTTCTGGATGTTCAGTAGTTTCCTTTTGAACAGTCCCACAGCTCTTCCTTCTCTTTTTAAAGTTATCTGCATATTTGTGCATTAGCATTTCTCACTGCTAATATGATCTTGAAGTTGGATAGAATTATTTTAGCCTGCTGTTCATGTTGAGTCCTGGTTGAATATCAGCTTGTTATGGGAAAACAATAGTTAATGCAGCCTTGACAGAAGTTCTAACTGCATGTTGTGGAAGCAGCCTCTCATCACCTTCCTTAAAGCAATTCTTAAATCAGTATATTACTTCAGAAAAGACCAAACTGTTCAGAATAAAACAAGAATGAGGAATGTGGTCTCAGGGCTATAGAGGTAATTGTTTTGAGCTGTGCTAATGCCATAGCACCTAACGTAAATGTGGAGGGGAAGATAGAAAACTTGGAGCAGAAACTGAAAGTTATAGAAAATGTAATAGTAGGAAGGTGTTTTTAGAGGTTTGGAAGTTGAGGAGCAGGGAATTTTGGGGACTCAAAGGCAGTGGTGTAGCAGAAGACTAAATTGGTGGAAACTGATACAAGTAAATCATGTATCAAAGGGAAGAGGATCCATAAATCATTTACCTCTATGCATATGGAAGGGAAGTTAAAACACAAGGGAAAGTAAGTAGAGGTGGTAGTTCACCACTTCAGAACGTGATCCCTCACTTAAATGCTTTGCTTAGCAAGAAAATAAATTCTGTACAGTCAGCAGTTTCATTTTAAGGCAAGCAAATGTAAGGAGAAGACCAAATGCAGGTCAGTTGTTCTGCTCACCATGTGAACAGACTCTGCTGAGCTAATTTGTAGTGCTCAAAGGAAAAGGAATGGAATACTCTAGTGTAAAGATAATAACAGTAATAACAAAGTAAGTAACCTCTTTTTTAATAAGTTTTCTAATATACTGTTTGACAGTTTTCTAATACAGCAGGAAACAATTTTCTTTTAAACCCTTCCAGTCCCTAGAAGCTGTTTTCTTACATCAAATATTTCCATTTAAAGCCTTCCATATTTTTGCTCTTTTGGTGTCCTTCTGCTTCTAAAGACCAGAATTGATGATGACCTTGTAAAAGTGATGGGGGGAAGACCTTTTGCTGTACAACCTTTTGATAAATTTTTAATACATTTTAATACATTTAGTTCAACTGAGTATAAAAATGCTGACTATTTTGACAGTAATGTCCATATTTAAATATTTTAAATAATTTTTTTCTAGAATGGCCTTTATAATGGATTTTTGCATACAGTGTCAAAAGAGGCTAATGTCTCTCATTTTGCACAAATTACTTTGTACTCTTGCTCGGCTTTATATTTTGTGTCAGCATACCAATGGTGAAACAAGTTGGATTCAGCTAGCTGAAACATCTGTAGTTTTATTTTCCTTTACTTAATTAAAACCCAGATTTCTCTATTGTATGCTTCCAAGTTGTGATTATTTAAATTATTAGTATGATTGTGTTGGATATTCATGCTCATATTCTTAGTGTTTCATGTACATGAGTTGCAGTGGAGTCTTGCAACTGATGTTTATCAAACTTCAGCTCCAGAGAGGTACAGATAAAGAAATGCAGGTTACAAAGACTTATCAGAATTTTGGCTAATAATGAATGAAATTCTGTTTGGCCTGGGTGAATAAATTATAGCCATACTGATAAACAGTGGCTAATCTGTGATACAGAAAACTAGTCTTTCAGTAATAGTTAGAAAAGAAGAAAGGACAGTCATTTTAAAAGCTTTGTATCAGGTGACTAGGAATTAGTAAGACTTTGGATTTTAATGCCTACTGGTATGTGATTGAAATACGAGCTTGACTGAGCTGACTGTTGTAAATATCTTTACTTAGGTGCTGTAGAAGGCTCTTAAATCTTCAAAGATCTTTACTTTGCCTTCTTTACAATAAAGATTCAAGATATCTGGAAGAACTTGTGTTTCCATAGAAGAGATGGTAAAGTACTAGAACCTTTTATCCTGGACTTAAAGTAGTTGCAACCTCAGACTCCATTATCCCTCAGCTGAAGAAGGGGTTTTATAAGGAGATGATTCTTTTGTGCATGAGTTCATCTTTCTTAAGGTTTTCTTCTCTCCCCACCCCACCCCAACAATAAATCTGAGTATGTGAGCAGGTTCAGTCTAATTTAACAGTGACTTAGAAGCTAAAAACAATGTTCTTTGGGGTTGGATGGAATAGGTAACTGATAGAAGAAGGAGATGGTCAAAGCGCCTGCTGTGCAAAAGCCTTGTGCTTTTAACTTGTTACCCAGGAATAAAAGGGGAAGAGAGACTTCTTTAATGCCTTTATGATAGGAAAACTTTAACCTTTGCTCTCGCACATATTTGCACACTGAAGTTCGATACCCACGAGCTATTGATCTGTAGGTATATGGGCTTCATTAGTTCTGGTGTTTCAGATTTGTCTTTTGCTTTTGCCATCTGCTTAGAAGCCAGCTCTACTGCTCAACACATGCACACACATGCTCTTTCTGGTGGTTTTTGGTTTTGTTTTTTTTCTGGAGAAAGAGATTACTTCAAGGTCTAACTGGTTGTATACTTCCTGCTTTGGTGATAAGGCTGCATTGACATTTTCATATTAGCTGTTTATATAAGTGTGTTTCATGGAAAACTTTTCTAGGCTTGGAGTTGGTAATAATATACTAAGAATAGTAATGATTCTCAGCTTAAGATTCCTGAGGGGGGGGCTCTACCTTATAGGTTTTTTTTATTGAGAGGAAACAACATTTGTGATTTCTGCTATGATTTCAGAAGTTGCTGAAAGGAAAGGCAAGCTAAGCAAGAGCAGGTGTGAAGTTACTGAGTATACCCCACCCCTGACATGTATTGTTATCTTCTCTTCTTCCTTCTGTGGTCTATTTATCTCTTTTTCTCTGGAGACCTCCAAAGGTACTGAATTGTGCCATGTAGTAGGATAATGCTCTGCAGAAACATGCCAGGCAGTAACAATAATGAGCAGGACAAACCCATTTTACTTAAGTCAAAAATTCAAGTTCAGATGTGTATCACCAGAGATTTGATACTGCTATCACACATGTGGCAGCAGGTTGCAAATAATTATCCTTTTTTCTTATTTTGAGTGATTTTTCATATGGCTGCCTCTCCAAATAGTATCTGTGACTTTTTGACCAAACCAAAATTCAGAAATTCTTTGAAGTTACACTATTATTTCATAAAATAGAACTAAGCGAAACTTCCCATGCACTGCTTTCTTGAAAGAGCTTCTTGTCTTAAAAGGTGATAAAAGAGAAATTCCAGCTAGTTTTGTGTGATTTTTTTTTTTTGTTCATACATTTATCACTGAATAAGTACACTGACATGGTTTTCTTCTCAGATACCACAGAGAGATAGAAAATAGGCTTATACATTCTGCAGAGGTTAGACATTAAGTGAAATGCTTCCAAAATCAGAAATAAATTTGTGGTTACTATGCTCTGGTTTTAGAGGGGCTGCATTCCCAACATTGCTTAATTATCAAACACTATTGTGTGAGACCTTCCAGTTTATTAGCTACTGTCTTGGTTGTTTTTCTGGTAAGGTAATACGAACAGAACCCAAAGCAATGTTGCCTTAAATTCCCAAGATTGGCTGGTAAGTAATGTTACTCCCGACTTACATGAAAGCGCCATGCAGTTGGAGTGTGGCATTTGTTGTAAGCAGTGAAGGAGAACATATGTGTTCCTCACCTCAGGGAGACATCTGTGAGGGAGGAAACATAACTGTGTGATACAACTGCACAGAAATTTGTAAAGGACCAAACTATTGTAATTCAGTGTGAATCTGAACTTGGTGCAGTTGTGGGGTTTGGTAGACCTTGCTTTCTAATTTTGTTCCATTTTTGTTTCCATATTCCTCTTTTTACTTCAAAAAGTAATCAATGGATAAAATTAATTAAATGTAATATTAAATATCTTTTAAAAATTAGCAGTCTTAACTTGCTTTAATATCAAAGCAAATTTTTTTTGTTTGATTGAAACTACAATGAAAAGTAGTTGCAAATCCCAACCTTTTCTATGAAATTGAAATTCACACTGAAACCAGCTCTTAACACTAGACAGCCACGACAGTGTGAAATAGTATTGGAAATATGGGTATAGGTGATAGCAAAATGTACTTTAGTAAGAACTTGTGGATGTCTTTAATCCAGCTCCCTGCTTAGAGCAGAGTAATCATCAAGGCTTGATCAGGTTGCTGAGGGCCTTCTGCAATTGCATTTTGAGAATCTCCAAGGAAAGGGTTTCTCTGGGTACCCATTTCTGTGCTTAACCACTCTGGTGAAGATGTTGTTTGTAATATCCAATCAAAATTCCTTTGTTGGAGACCTTGCAGTGATTGCCTCTTGTCCTTTTGCTCTGCATTGCTGGGAGGGCTCTAGCTTCATCTACTTTCTCACCTTTGCTGGGGACAGCAGTTTGTGTTTTACCCTCAGCCTCTTGAGCTAAACAAACCTGGTTGTCTCTGTCCCTGTGTGTCATGTGCACCAGCCTCCAACCGTCTAAATACCCCTCTCCTGGATTCTCCAGTTTGTTAGTGCTTCTTTTGCACTGGGGGCACAAAACTCAATTTTTCAAATGAGTGTGTAATAAGAGAGTATCTTTACAAGTGCTTTGCTGACATGCCTGTTGTACATCTTGTTCCATGGTTAGGCTTTGTTGCTGCAAGCGTGTGCTGCTGGCTCATGTTCAGTGTGGCCACTGGGACATTTTGTGCAGAGCTGATCTCTGGAGAGTCAGGCCGTGTCTCTCTGCATGGAGTTGCTCCATCCAAGATACAGGACTTAAAGTTTGCCTGTCCTGAACTTCAGAAGGTTTTCTTGTCTCGTTTTTCCACATTGCTAAGGTCCCTGGGATTGCAGGGCTCTTCTCCACCGGCTACCACTTTATGAAATTTGGTGTCCTCATAAACTTGCTGAAGATGCAGATAATGAGACCAATTGCCTTCCTGCCAGCAGCACGGCAGTGAGTTTGCATCACAGCAGGATTACTTCAAGCTTCTGTCCCTGTTTATGGCCTTCCTCAAAAAACCTGATATGTCTGGGCTTGAGCGTAATCCTGGCACTGAGATACTGAATTTCACATAAGGACAGGCTCTAGCCTCATGCATGGAGGATGCAAGTGAAAACTCAGACGTGCTTGAGAGTGCCTTCCCAAAATTCACTAGGCACTGTTCCCAGGCCTTCTGCTTATTCATTTCTCACTCACCACCTGTGCATTCAGATCTATCTGCTGGCTCATAAAGTGATTTATATAAAGTTCTAACTTCTCAATAGCCTACACCATTTCTGTTATGTGTAGATCTCACACAGACTGTACTAGAAGATGCCTACAACATGCACTAGGTGGCCAGAGCAACACATAAAAGTTAATTTCTAGTATGATTTCAGTTGAAAAGTATGTTTTTCTGAATTTCCTCTTAGCATTCCCAGTGAATCCAGAAGAAGGAAGAAAACTTCCAAGTATATACTCACCCTGTATTCTTTCTCCCCTTGAACTGACTAGCCTCTGAAAGGAAAAGGGGCTCTCAGAATGTAACTGTAACAATTTTTCTAGGCGTTTCTTTGCCAATAAAAAAGAATTGTTAAGATATTTTCCTAAAATGAGTTAAACCCCTGCATACCTGTGTGATTCCTGTGTATCCAAATGATGAGATACCCGTGTGTCCAAACCAGAATGAGAATCCAGGTTCTTTCTTCTGGAACATTTGTCTGTCCAGAGTCTCAAGGCTGGGTGGCTTTCACCTCGTTTTCAAGTAGACAAGAGGCTAAAAGTGTTGAGGAAGAATTGTCTACATATAATTCCAGATAATTGCCAGTGCTGACCAGACAGGTCCCATGTAGTGGCTGAAGTGTGGATGTTTTCCAGGGAGTTTGGATACAGATATTTGAATGTTTACAATGGCTTTTCTTTGCCATATAGATGTCAAGTTTAGTGGGAGAAAATAATACCAATGTCTCAAAATTCACTTTCCCTGCTCTTGCAGGCAACACAGTGTTAAAGCATTTTACAGATTGATCAAACCCCTTAATTTATGTGAACTTCCCATGTCTTGTCTGAGAAGGTACACTGGGATATGTACAGCAGTTAGCCCCCTCCCTGTATAAAAAGACACCTCTTGGCAGTGAAGTTGTAGGTGTAGTTGTGCCAGATTTAGTAAAATTCTGTAGCTGATTCAAAGGCAATGTAATATGCCTGTACTTTAGGAAGATGGTGTTGGTGGAAGTCAGTCTCTGCCTTACCCCTACAATGCATGAGCATCAGGTAATGAAAAGAGATATCTTAAAAAGCCACCTAATCACCATGTTTTATAAAAAAGTTCTGTCAGACAATTGTATTCATGCTCCAGACCCTGTTCTTCCACCATCTACTGTAAAACAGTGGCTTTCAGATAATGCTGAAGTTGGCAACAATACTTCTACTGATAATTCATGTATCAGATTACAGGAAACTTTGTCATAAAAACTGGCATACATTCCAAACACAGCATCCCATCTTACTCTAAGTGTCTTTGTGAAGTACCCAACTGTGAAAAACCTGCAAAGGCAGATTAAAGTGGGAGAATGATGGCACCATGGCTTCTGGCATTCCGGTGCAAATCCATTGTGCAGTTGTAAACCAGCAAATGTATGGAGTCAAAGCGGTACTTTCGCATATAAAGTCTCATTTTTTCACTGTGCATTTAACACCATCAGGTCCCAGATTTGAAAGTGTAACTGCAGTGCTTAATTAGCACACCCATGCTAAATATTTCCAGTACCTTCTGTGAGAGAAGAACTTTCATGCAGTGCTTCCCATCCTACATTTCCTTTCTCACCCTCACTTGATGCTGCTGGGTAAAACCCCTATAGCACTAAGAACCACTGCTACTCACTAGCTATTAGTAATAAGCTATACCACCATCATTTCACTATTCTCCCAGTTTTTTGCCTTCAAACTTTGGCCAGGCTAACCCCTTAAGTTCTTTTCTTAAGTTTTAAGCACTCATAACACTTGTGCTCATCTCCTGATAACCTCCTGATAAAGTAGCAGCTTCTACTTTGAAGGAGGACATAACTCATGTCAGTGGTGAGGTGGGTGGATCTAGATGTTCTTTAAGGTTCCTTCTACAACTCTGTGATTCCATGTAGCTCAAGTTTGGATGTAGTTCACTGAAGAACTGACTTGGTCTTGGTTGGTCTTGCACAGGCAATTTCCCTCTGCTTGCTGAAAAAGGCAGTAATCACAGGTCATGTTCTTTGTTGCTGTGTGTGAAATAAAGCTGTTTCTATCAAAGCAATGCTAGTGCTTTCCTCCTGCTTTCATTTCCACACTGCATCAGTGCCACTCCCAATTTCTTTATGTTTGTGCCCACCTTTGTTCCTTGACAGAAAGCACTGCTTGGATTTCTGCTGAAGGGATCTAGAGTCATCCTGCCTTTTCCAGGAAAAGACAAATTGATATGAAAGCATTGGGTTAGTCCCACCTTATCATATCTGCTTCTAAAACTGATCTCTGTGCATTAGGGGGTGTGTTCTATTGTCATGTGAATGAAGGAATAATAGTGTTTGTCTCAGGCCAGACTTGCTAAGATGGGCTGAACCTTGAATATATATTTTATGTGAGATGTATGCTGTCCTTACATGGAAGCAGTGTAGAAATTTTTTTGTATAGCAATTTAGTGACACAAGTCAGGCTGGAATTCAGGATTTCTGAGGTCCTTAAGTTACAGATATTCCTCTATGTAATGCTTGGCATAAAAGTATGAAGTCCATCTGAGTTAGCCTGTGCACGAGCTGTGAGCATGAGGAAATACAGGAGGAGAGTGGCACAATGTGTCAGTTTACAGCAGATTGGCTGTGTCCACCTCTGACCTTATGTGATCACCCTCTGTGATAGGAAAGAGAGTGATAAATTGGGGCTTAATAATGTCCTTCCTAGAGCTACACAGAGGCCCTGAAGAAGATGAAGGCAGTCTTTTCATGGCAGTTCATGGCAGGAGGACAAGAAACAATGGGGTTAAGTTGAAATGAGATCTATTGGCTATAAAGAGACAGCTTTTCACCATGAGGATGGTTGAGCTAAGGTTGCCCCTAGAAGTTGTGTAGGCTCCTTTTTCCATTGGATGTTTTCAAGATCTGATGGATAAAGCCCTGGGAAGCCTGGTCTGATCTCATGAGTGATCTGCCTTTGAGGTGTAGCTAACAGAGGGTTGCACTAGATGACTTTTCAAGGTCTCTTCCAAGCTGAATTATCCTATGACCATATGATTCTTGTGGAGCCTTTTTGATGCCTAGATGGATGTCTGCATCCTCTGAAACTTGTTATGTTTCTGCTGCTGTGCTGCACAGCAGGTGATGCAAAGCGCTGAAGATAAAGCAGAACCTCAACAAAAGTTATGTCAGATTTTCAAAAGTCTCAGAGAGTTATGGAGAGAAAGAAGATTCTTAGTTTTATCAGCTGTATTATTCAGTCTTTGGAGCTTGATTTTTTTTTAATAGACTGAACCAAGTAGAATTCCATGATATTTGATAAAAACGTAGTATGCTTTGCAAATAAATAAGTCCCATAAATAAGTCGTCAGGAATCGTCAAAACTGTACATGCTACTCCATCTGCTGGGGAAATCAATAACAACTTCCAGTATTTAAGAGGTGGAGACATTCTTCAATCACAAAGGCAGGGTTTTTCCAATCTGTTTTGTATCTGCAGGCAAGTGTCTTCGCTTTTGCAATACTTACACTAAACAGAATAGACAGGAAATCTTGTTTGGGGAAATTATGATTCTTGAAAAATTCTGCTGTATAATTACTGTTTTTTCACCTGTTCTCTTTATTTTGAGATTAGTCATTCAAATCAATGTGGTTGAGAGGTTGCAAATGAAAGACAAAGCCCTGAAAAGTTTGGCCTTCTCTTTTCTATGCATTGTAGATTCAGAACATGAGAATGTTTGCTAAACTACCCAGAGCAGACCTCGGAAGTCAGTCTGTGTGGTCCAGGATTGCATTCTGTTTGTTTGTGAAGGGCTTAGCTCAGTGGTCCCTGATTAACAGCTCTCTCAGCAACATCATCTGCTGGAATTTTCTTCACCAAGTTCTGTAATGACTCTGCTTCGAGATAAATGAGAATGATGGTGTTGAAGTTGCCTGAAAATAACAGAAGCATGTTAGCAAGAAATTACAATCTCATATTTTTGGAAGGTAATAGGTGTAAAGGTCACAGGGCCTCTTCATGAACTATGAAACTCCATGTCTGATAGTAACTTCTCTCTTGAAAAAAGAGAACCTCACAGGAAAAAAAACCATGAAAGAGTAAAGGCTGAGCTAAGAATTGTGTGGATTTCATAGGTGTCTTTTTCTTTCATTACATAATCAGTAACAATCACTTTTTTCAAAGTAACACACTTTTCAAAGTAATACATTGAAATGGAACTGGAGAGGTCAGAGACAGTGAGATTAAGTCTAAATCTGCATTTATGTTTTGGTATGCAAGCAGAGACAGGATTATGTTTACTGTCCTGAAGACTCACATCTACTATTTATTTCCATATTTTGAGCTAGAGAAAGAGCAATCCTCCTTTATCAGGAGTACAATCGCTTCATTCTGGTGAGAAGTAAGCTTTCATTTGGACCAAAGAGAGTGTTAAAGTGCTCTTCACAGCCATGAAGTCTTCAGTTTTGCTCTTCTTTTGCAATGAATAAAAATGTGTGTTTGTTTCCTGTATGATGGCAAATTTGTAATTCAGACATTTGTCATGGAGACTGACTGATGAGTAATGAAGTCTAGTCCCTTCTAATCTAGTCTGAATTGAATATTTGATCTTGAAGAGAGCATTTGCATCACAGTCCATGTCACTTCTCAGAGGTTGACTTGATTTAAAGACATGAATTCTTGAGAGGTTTTTTCAAGCTCAGATTTTACTAGAAACTCTTCTGTTCTATACTTTCTGATCTCCATCATAAGGCCAGGGTTCAAGGAACAGCTGTAACCTTGCAGCCAAGTAGATAAGGTGGTTCCATTTATTGTAAGAGGCCACAGGCTTTGTCTCAAGTTAACAGTGAAGACTTCTGAACCTGTTGGGTTTCCTATGGACTTGTCTTGGGTTAGTTGTAGATTTATTTTAGCTTATTTACCTTTATTAGTGATTGTCTAATGACCATGTAACTATTACTTTGTTTTAGCTTTTGATCACTTTGTACAACTGTGTGGTATACACCTAATCTTATATATTTTTGTAACTAGAAAATATTAATAACAAACACTTATTCTCTGTAGAATGAACTGTGTATGACTAATCCTGGAATAAAGCAGCTTGTGGGTTACAGGGACAGGATGATACCAGAGGCCCCAGGGCTGTGAGAAGTTCATCAGCAGTCCCTTGCAAGCAATTAAAGAAAGGCAACCTTTAAATGGGTAAAACCAGGTAGGGATTACAAAGGAACTAATACTAAGTGTCTGACATACGTACAACACACCGTATGTAACAGTGTTACACATGTGTAACATAGAGTTGGAGAAAAGTGAAGAAAGAGCAAGGTGCAGAGCATGTTAGAAAACATGTGAAAACGATTCCAAGCAGATTCCAAGTTGAGAAGGAGGAAACCATCAATATCATACTGGCAAAAGATTTGAACACTAGGAGCTCACTGCTCTCCTCCTCCTGTTCTGAAGCTGTCTTTGTTAAGACCCAGAGTGAAGTGGAAAGGAAGGCATACCATTGAAAAACGGGTTGGTATTTCCTGGGCATAGTGACCACAAAATGATAGTTTCAATTCTGAGTGAAGGGTGGAGGGGTGCCAGCAGAACTGCCACCTTGGACTTCTGACAGGCAGACTTTGGCCTGTTTAGGAGATTGAAAGGCAGGTCCTGCTTGACCAACCTGATCTCCTATGACAAAGTGACACACTTAGGGAAAGGCTCATCTATCCAGACTTCAGTGGAGCATTTGACACCAGCTCCCACAGCATTCTACTGCAGAAACTGGCTGCTCTTGGCCTGTATAGGTGTAGCCTTTGCTGGCTAAAACTGCCTGGATGGCTGGGCCCAGAGAGTTATGATGGATGGAATTACATCCAGCTGGTAGCTGACCACAAGTGATATTCCCTAGAGCTCAGTATTGGGATCAGTCCTGCTTAATATCTTTATTAATAACCTGGATGAGGCGATCGAGTACACCTCAGTAAATTTGCAGACGTTACCAAGTTAGGTGGGAGTTGATCTGCTGAAGGGCAGGAAGGATCTGCAGAGGGGCCTGGACAGGCTGGATTGATGGGCTGAAGATAACTCCATGAGGTTCAACAATGGGAATGCAACAACCCCAGGCAGTGCTACAGGCTGGGAGCAGAGTGGCTGGAAAGCTGCTCAACAGGAAGGGTCTTGGGGGTGCTGTTTGACAGTGACTGAGCATGATCCAGTGTGTGCCCAGGTGGCCAAGAAGGCCGATGGCGTCCTGGCTTGTATCAGAAATAGTGTGGCCAGTGTAGGACAAAGGATGTGATTATCCAGCTCTGCTCAGCACTGTTGAGGCTGCATCTCAAATCCTGTGTTCGGTTGTGGGCCCTTCCCTTCAAAAAGGACATTGAGGTGCTGCAGGTGTCCAGACAAGGGTGACAAAACTGGCGAAGGGTCTGGAGCACAAACACAAGTCTTAGGAGGGTCAGCTGAGGGAGCTGTTGTTGTTTAGCCTGATGAAGAGGAGGATCAGGGAGGATCTCATCTCTGTCTACGACTCCCTGGAAGGAGATTGTAGTGAGGTGGGGATTGATCTGTTCTGTCATGTTTCAAGTGCAAGGATGAGAGGAAAGGACCTTAAGTTGTGCTAGGAGAGATTCAGATTAGATATTAGGAACAAACCTTGTACTGAAGGTGTGGTTAGGCACTGGAATAAATTATCCAGGGAGATGTTAGGATTGCTGGTAGGTAGGAAGTGTTCAAGTATCTGCATATGGCTCTTGAAGCTGTGGGTTTGGGGTGATACAGTGGTGCTGGGTTGATGATTGGATGAGATGATCTTTAAGGTCTCTTCCAATCTTAATGATTCTGTAATGCTAAAATGTTTGTATATATACAATTTTAAGTAATGTAATTTGAGCAGTGAAGCATTAGTGTCATTGTAACTGGATAGGTAATTCTTTATTTAGACTGTTAAGACTTCAGCTAGACTCACAGTAAGACCATGGCTTTGTATATATGGTGTGTTCCCTTTGCCCTTAACCTTCCAAGTTTATCAGACTGATAGGAATTAAAGCAGTCTATAATATAACCTAAATGCAATTATTTGGTAGAAAAGGCAAGGGAACAGTCATGAACTGTGTATCCCTGACTGATGTAGCAAGAGTATCTTGGAGTGGCCTGTCATGAAGGGGTACATGCCTGCTTTTTGTTATGCTTAGCTAGAGCAAATAAAACAGTGAAACTTTTCCAGAGATTTTTTTTCCAGATGAGGGTAAAGGTGAAAGCTGTACTCAAGGAAAGAGTGTGGTTATGTCATGAGTAGCATTAATCCTAGAGAGGCAAGCTATATGACTTTTTTGAGTCTTTAGGAAAATACACTTCTCTGGGTGACACTGCTGGACTTGGCCTTCATGGACTTGACCCAAATACACTGAATATGTGGTTTAATTTAGGAGATGTTATTTGGGGATGTTTCAAGCAGTCATCATCCTCTGATGCCAGTATTTGCCGCCTTTCAAGATAACCTTTAAGTGCTGCTGGAGTCAATCTGGTTAGGTCTGGTGAAGTCTTCTGCTGTGGAGGCTTCTAAGGAAGAAGGAAACTCACTAGATTTAGAGCTTATTTACTTTGTCTAGCACTTCATACAGTGATTTAGGTAGAATAATCATCACATTTCAGAAACTGTAGCAAAAGAGCTTAGCTTGGGAGCAGGTCTGTGAAGGAGTCTGTGATGGTATTTAAAGGAGAGCGTCAAAGACAGGAAATTAAGCTGCTACTGTGTTGTTTTAAAAGATTGGAGAACAAGCCACAGGGATATTAAGAGGAAATATTGTAAGCCATGGGCTGTTTCCTGTGAGGCCAAAATGCAACCCCTACAACTCAAACTGCTCTTCATATGTGTGAAGGACAGATTTAGACCCACGAGAGAAAGAAAAGCTGTGAAGAAGAGGAGGAGGGCTAACAGCTTACTTCTTGGCTGTTAACATTGAATAATTAAGCACTAACAGCCAAAAGGAAAGCTGTTGTTTTCCTAGTCCAAATACCCAGCCAGGAATAAAACATTAAGCAGCTATAGAAATTATGTCTTTAATTTACTTTTCATAAAACAAATGACTAAGTTAAACAACATATACTTTGGATAGATGGAATATAAGTGTATTTCATATAGTCAGAACTTTAATTTCTGGAATTTAGGCTTTGCATTTCATGGGTAAGCTGAACATGATGTACTGACTTTTTCCTTTAAAATTCATTGTGCATCTGTGGAAATAAAGACTACTATCTAGAATATTAAAGCTTTAAACCATGACCACTTTATGGTAAAGAATCCCTTAAAGTTCTTGTGTATGCCAAATTTTACCTGTTTTGTTTTTCCCAGCTGTATTATTTGGTTCAAAAATTTTCTTTTTACTAACCTTGTCCTGCTCCTGGAAAGCCAGTCATTAGTCCACGCTTTTATTGATGGAGAGTCTGAAGGTGTGGCGTTAGGCTCTGGCCCCTGCCACTTTTGTAGTCTTTTTACAAAGGGTGATCTTTCTAGAAGTTCTTAACCTGCAGCTTAAGCTTACCAGAGAGGAGCATAAAACAAGTTTTTTACTGGTAGATTTTACTGGGTCTAAAGTGAGGATTGTAAAAATTTGAGTGAAACAGAGACACCACATTCATGATTTAAGAGTACAACCCATACCCATTCACACGTTTTATACTGTAAGAAAACTCAGAAGGGAAAAAAAAAGCCTAAGAAAAAAAGACATATGAAATGAAGGAGATATGGCATTCAGCATGTCTGACAGAAGAAATAGCCCCCAGAGCCAGAAAATTGTCATCAGGTAGCAGTGATATCAGTCTAGAGCTCCTTCCAGCTTTGGATCACAGGGCCCATCAGCAGAGCTCCCTGTATACAGCACCCCTCACAGTCACTCGTCAATCAAACAACTCTGAAAATAAAGACCACATGTCATCAAATTTGTGGAATTCTTCTCTTCCTGTTTATGCAAGAACTGCCAGATCACTTATGTTGCTGCACCAGCTTTCTGTCCTCAGAGAGGTGGGTGATTTTCTTTTCCTAATGTCAGCGTAGATAAGTCCTTTCATTTCTGGTGTGAAAATTAAATATTGTTGTAAGACAATTTCATGCTGCACAGGAACACAGAGGACCTTTGTAGGAATGCAAAGGCAGTAGCTTTGAAATGCTGTTTATTCACCTCTGTAAAGACCCTCTGCCACCGTGGATAGGCAGGAATAAAAGGATGGATCCAGAATACCACGTTTGCCTGTGGAAAAGCCTTCATACTTGTTTGTATTGGTTGGATTCAAGCACTGGAAGTGGCAAATTGCCCCAGAGATGCAGTGTGTGCTTGTGTGAAGGCCATAGAAGGACAGTAGAGAGGCTGTTGACCTGCATTAAGTCTTGAAGTGTTGCTAGAGATCAGGATGTCATTTGGCCTGGACCAAAGATGTGCAAGAAACAGTGCTCATGCTTTTGTGGGAAGGCTGATTGCTTGCCAGTGCTCAGTTTACTTGGATAGGTGCAGCAGAAATGGGATAGAACTGTCCTATTTCAGTGAATTGTCACCTGTATGTAGCTCACTCCTGCTCAACTTAACATTGACAGAGGCACCGTAAAAGGTAGAGATTGCTCCTTGTAGTAACCATCACTCCTTTCTCTAATAAAGCTGCACACATAAGGAAAAGGTTGAAAATTGTATTAAAACCATACAAAAATAGCAGTAGTTTTGCTGGCGGATTTCCCAGCAGACCATATGTCGACCTTTTCTGGTCAATGTAAAATCCACAATCAGCCTGGATGAGTGCCTAACCTCAGATGTATCACCCCATGTCTTGCTGTCTCGCTGATGCCACCTTGCCACCCTTTCCAAGTGACTTTAGGCTCCCTTTGTGTGACCTTTTTCTCACAATGTGTGTTCTCAGAGAAGCCATCACGGGCTCACAAAGCATAGTCTGAATGTTCCCCACAGCCAGGATATCATTTGTTCCTCTGCATTGCCTGGGCCGGGGCCCTGTTTTTTTGGTGTTACTTGGCCAATCTTAAATTTTTTTTTTATAAAGCCTTCTTTTGATGAATGTGAGGTTTCTTTCTTTGATTATCAGAGGAACATTCCCTTCCTCTTCCACATTTGTCTGTCTTTTCATTCTCTTTAACATACAAGACAAATTTCAGAGGGTTTTTCACCCTCCTGGCCCAGGAAGACAACCTGGTGCCTCTTCTTTGCTGGTCTTTGCTCCATATGCTGAAGAGGAAAGCTTTGTATATTTTTCAATGTTCTCCCATAGCATTAATTCTTTATATCCAATATGAATTATTGGCAGATTAACAGCAATCTGGAAAAACAGATGGTGCTTTCCAGACCTCCCTCCTCCTTCCCTGTCATGGTTGAAAGGAAACTAACATTAATTCAGCCCCAGCCTTCAGTGAGAGCGCAGGCCTACTCAGTGTGCCAGGCTGCCAGATATTTACGTATAGCTTTGTCTCATGTACGTATGTCCTATTTCTTCTGGATATAGAAAGAATCCTCTAATATATATCAGTGTTTTTATAATATGCTAAAATTTTATCTATAGTTACAGATGCAAATATAAAACCACCCCTTAACTACGTCCATGTCTAATGACATAACTATATATTAGTGGCTCTGCATTTGTGCTCCTAAATATTTGGAAGTGTATTCACAGAAATAGATATGTATGTATGTGCATACATGAAACATCAGGTGTGTGTTTCCTAAATCCATTTGGCATCAATATTGATGTTTCTCTGTGGAAACTCTAAACTGAGTCTGATTGAAAGTTGTTATTATGGCTTGAAATGGCAAATGTCCACCAGCTATTGGTTAATCACAAATGCCTTCCCTGGCTAGAAACAGATCCTTGTATCACTTTCTCTGCACAGTTGCACTATGTCCTGGCTTAATGTGTCATGTTTGGCACTATTTCAGTCTTTCTCTGCTGGACGACACTCTTCAAAGATTTCTTGTCAAGAAAATTCATCGTGCCAGTTGTATGTATGACTTTTCCCTGTACCACTTGGGGAATTTGTCACTGATTGCACTCTTTAACAAGAACTAATACACCACACTCAAGATCTTCAAACTTCTTCCAGGAAAACCTTAATTTTTTAACAATTTTTTCATTTCATAGGAGTAAGATTAGTAAGAAATGCACTGAAGCCAACATTAGCAAATAATATGTACACATGTATATACACAGCGATGCACAGAGGTTTCAGTCTGACATGTAATCTCCTTTTGGCAGATGCCTTCCCTTTGTTTTCAGTAGTTTATATTTTGACTATCTTTTCTCTCAGCCTACAATTAATAAAGCCAGTCACCACAGACTGTGAAATTTTTTCTTCTTTATTCTTTTGTATACTAATAATCTGTGCTGTTCCTTACTGTGCTATCTGTAAGAAGGGTTTTGATGGAAACCTTTTCAGGACAGAAAGGATCCCACAGCTCTGGTTACTGAAGCCTGTGGCACCCTCTTAAATTCTGCACTTCTGCGCCACTTACAATATTTATTTTTCAGGTTTTTATGAAGAGTAGTGTTTACTCACTTGATCACAGCTCCCTTACATTGAATGGCAAGAGGCCACCTTGCCAATGAATGAGTGTAGCATCTTTGATGGAAAGCACTGCAGGGAGAGAATGTCAACTGGGATGTGATGGAATTTTGGGAGGTTTTGCTGTGGTTTACTTTGGTTTTGTTTTTCTGTTTCATTTGTCGCATTTTGGATGTCTGGAAGTATCGAGTGTACTTGAAAAGCAATAGTGTTTTCCTCCATCCATGTCCAAGGGCCATCTCACTTAAGGTCAAACATATCAGCAAAAAGTTTACCAAGAGAATCTGGAGGCCTGTGACGAAAAGCAGAATTTATTTATTACTAGTGGCTTCTGGTGTCATTTCAGACTGTTTCATGCTCATCATATAAACAACCCCTTGCATTTACTCAGCTATATACTTATATTCCAAAAGGAGTAGCATATGGTGCGAGAACCAGATGCCCCTGCCCACATAAAAGCTCTATACATTTGTTTCAATGTAGTCAGGAAACAGTCACGATCTTCTTCCCACTCTGGAGGAGTCAGCTGGATGCAGCCAAGACCCTGTTTAGCTCTCAGTGACTACTGGTGTTGCCTAAGCTGTCCTGCGGGATAATGGGATGGACTGTCTGGTCTCATGGGAACGTTTCACCATGAGAACCGAACTTCCCATGCTCTGTGAATTAATTGTCTCTACTGAGATAGTTTTTCTCTTCCCCTAAAAGGCTGTCTGGATTCCTCCACAGAAACTTTTAACTCCATCCTTCTCCTGCTTCTGTCTCTGTATTTCATTCTTGGCTTCTGTGGAGTAGTTAACATCATTAGGACTTCCTTCCCAGTTGCATTTTATATACAGGTATGGTCTCTGCTTCCAGAAGCCAAGTTTGAATCCTGTCTAAAACCTGTCTTTAATACCCGATATTTTAAAATCAGTACTCCAAATGAGAACCTGTCACAAAGCCTGTAATAAGTCACAGATTTCAGTTCTCTTGGATTTTCCCTTCTGACCATTCTTTGTTTGGAGGTTGGTATTTATGTCAGCCATTAATTTTTTATGGGCTCCTTTCAGCTGCCTCGCTCCTACAATTTTCTGGCATGTGCAGCTGTAACAGAACACGATGCACTGAACACGAACACGGGTCCCTTCCATGTGGCACAGACTCTTTGGCATGCTTTGCCATGAGAGGATGGGTTTGTCAGCGTGCAGCGGTCTGGCTCCGTGCTCTGCCAGTGACCTGCCATGCGGGGGCAGAGCAGCTCCACCTTGGAACAGTACAGGAGCTCTCCCAAAGAGGGCTGGTGGCTCTGCGGCGCTTCTCTCCACAGAGGCAGACACTCCACTGAAGAAACCTGCAGGATTAACTGAGTTCCCTAGAAGACCCTTAGGTTCAGAAGGTTCCCATCAGTCTTGTGTTGTTCTTCTTCACCTTTGCTATAGCTGGTCTGACTGCCCCTGCTATTGTCCCAACTCATAGGAAGCTCACAGTCTGGAGACTGAATTTCACATCTTCTGCTGCACCTGAGTTGTCAGACAAGCCAAATTCAGCTCCAAATATTTAGAGAAGATCAGAATAAGGTAACAGTACACATGACTACTGTGTGCTGGCAGCATCCTTGTGTAGACTTGGTCAAGTGTGGTGCCAGTGGGAATTGCATATGCAGAGGAACTGCATGGCATGCAGCAGTGGTCTCCAGTGGATGGACCTCTGCATCTCCTATGCAGACTCCAGTTATAAGATATGCAGAGGCATGACTTCCTGTTATGATCTATATTATTTTAATATTCTACTTTTTTCAAGATTTCTGGGCATGGACAGTAAATCTTTAAAGGCATTGATTCTATTTTTAGTGGTGCTATTCTGAAAGTCTTCCCTGCAGAAACTGCAAATACTATTTTAAAAAGTCTTTACAGCTCTAAGTCATATGAGTCACAAAAAATGGGTTTATATCTTCTTTTTGATATTTAAAAAGAGTTTTTTCCTCCAGTAGATACTTTGCTCTGCCAGGAAAATGGATGGGTTCTTTCTTTCAGTCAGACTAGAAGGTGGTGTTGAAGGCCCTATGATATGTTTTTCTCATGTACATCAGATGATGCAGCTAATGAATGGACAGCACTATGCCAGATGTTTGACTTCAAAATACTATTTAATGCTGGGCTTGGCCTGCCATTTCTGTCCTGTTGGTGCACTTACTGCATGCCACTTGATTCTTCTTTGTTGCATATGTCATGCCATTAAAGGCCAGAATTCAAGCAAAAAATATTTTTGGTTTTGATATTTTATAAAAAAAAATTATCATGTAAGCAAAAAGGTTTACATGGGCATGGAGGCAAGGACCTCTGCTCTCTCCTCCACTTCCACCTATAAAGGAAGTTTCCTTCTGAACTGAGTTTAGCCTGGAGAAAAGGAGACTCAGAGGTGACCTTATCACTCCCTACACTTCCTGAAGAGTGGTGGTAGTCAGGTGGGGGTTGGTCTCTTTTTCCAGGCAGCAGATGACAGAACCAGAGGACACAGTCTCAAGCTGCGTCAAGGGAAATATGGGTTGAGTATTAGGAAAAAGTTTTTACAGAAAGGGTGATAAAGTTCTGAATGGTCTGCCTGGGAAGGTGATGGAGTCACCACCCCTGGATGTGTTTAAAAAAAGACTGGATGTGGCACTCGGTGCCATGGTTTAGTTGAGGTGTTAGGGCATGGGTTGGGCTCAATGATCTTTAAGGTCTGTTCCAACCTAGTCATTCTGTGAATTCTGTGAATTGTATTTCAGATAACACCTGAGTTTCTCTCCTCTCTATCCTCCTGTGGAAAAAACTTCCCACTGAAATTGGTGAAAACTTCTAAAGAACTACTTTTTTCAAAACCTGCAGGAAATAGTGCTAAGCCTTTAAAAAAATCTGAGTAAAATCCAATTCCTTAAATCCCCGATGGAAGAAATCGTATTACCTTCAATGCTATTATATACAGGACAAAGCCTGTAAGGCTTTGCTGAGAGATTGAAAAAGGCAAATTAATGACAGCACTTGAAATTACCTGTAATTATCAGTGACACCGGGTCAGCATCATTGCAATGAGAGTCTCACAGAGTGATCATTCTGACTGGTTCGGGATTTATGCAAAACTGCCAAACAAAACGTGACCTCCACAATCACTATTAACGTATCTCTGGAGCATTTAAGCATCTGAATTCACAATCTACTGTGTAGCTGCTTTCATCTTTTGAAGAACAGTTAAATTCTGAAGGGTCCCAAGCGTTTTCCTGGTCAAAATCACCTCTCCTTTCCCATTCATATTTACTCAGGTCTCTCTCTTCACTATCACCATCACACAATGTCTCTTCAGCAGCTATAACAACTGCTTATATGGAAAAGTAATAATAGGAAGGCATTTAATGAATTTTAAGCTGACTTTAATGTAATTTAGCAGCTGGAAACAAGGAGAAGAGCCAGCACAGTGTGACCTGCCAGCTCTCTATGGATTGTCAGTGGTCAATGTAGCACATATTTCAGCACTGCTCTCCGGGGTACGCTGGCAATGTTTCTTTTCTCCAGCTACATTCCTGATTTCAATTAAATCAGCATCTGAAGTACTCTTTCTGATATAGTTAGTGCTTTCCAGTAAATGCTCCTGGCTTTGTTTCTCCCCAGATGCTGTCCTTCCTAACACTTCTGTTCTCAACAAGTGAAGCAGACATCACCTGAAAAGCAAAGATGTTTTTAGAGAGACTAAACACAAAACTTTCTCTTAAGAAAGCAGGGAAGAAAAAGTAGCCATTTGGTTACAGAGCCGTAATTCCTTCCTTCCTGGGGAACATCTCCAGATTGTTCTTTTGTTCACTCTCTGTTACTTTTCAATATTAGAACGGGACTGATGTTGGGTTTTTTGCTCTTCCTATAACCATAAAGGAATTTCCAACATAAAACCACTCATCAAACTATACAGCTGAAGTTTTAAGTTTGCAGTGACCAAGCATACCTTGAAGTTCTTTTCTCTTTATTTTCCACTAAGTATAAGAACCAAATTGTTAACACATTGACCCAATGCCTTTGAGGCATTATAAGAGATTTTATGACAGCCTGCAATTAGTATTATATAGTTTCTTTTGAAGGAGGTGTGCAACAGGTGTCTTAACTTTCTGCTCTTTGCTTCCATGCCCTCCAGTTCAATGAAAAATATGCACTTTAACATCATTTATTAAGATTACCCTTGCTTCTGGTTCAGATGTGTCTGTGCTAGGACAAGGGAGGAAACTACATTTATGTACTCAGCTGGACAAAGGACTGTATTTGTCTTCAATTTTGCAAAACTTTATTTTGATACAAATTCATTTTTGCAGTTTTCAGCTGTTTTGACCTTTAAAAAAAAAAGCAAAACACAAAACCAACCAACCACAAAACCTCTCTGTGACATTATTGTGATGAGCTGATGAGCTCCACAAGCAGCTCTTTGTGGTGGCCCCACTACTGAGATTCAGAACAGGACAGAGTGTTGTGCTGGTGGCATCTGGAGCCACTCAGCTTCAGAGCTTTTCAGAAACCATCCCAAAGAAGACAGCGGCTTTTGGCTAGTTTCCTTTGCTTGCTGTGGAAGGGTCTTCTAGATCTCTTCAGGCTTATCTGGCCAGGTGACAGCATACTCCCACATTGCTCGTTGTCACTCTCATTTTCCCTGTTTGGGTTGATCACCTGCAGTGACAACCTGAGGCTGCTGAACCACAGTAACCAGCCTGTCCATGGCAGTGTGCAGCAGAAGGCTGCAGCTCTAGGGATCCCACTGCTCATGGCCACCGTGTCTCCAAAGGCATTCAGCCAACTGCACATTGCACTAGCTGGACATTTAAGGTAGGATGAGGATGCCTCCAGCTCCCAGCCTTTACAGGTTTGTGCATTGTAGGACTCCCAAATACTGGCAGCTGTTCTGCTCACAGCTGCACAGTTGGGCTCCTCACAGCCAAATAGCAGAGGTTGTTTGGGGCTTCTTGGCATGGCCACTTCCAAAGTGAGATGCTGTGGTGGGACCCACGGTGTGGGAGGGGAGAAAGGAGGGGAAGGAGCTGGCTCAGAGAGAGAGGGGGAAAGCCTGGGGAATTCAACTTGTCATTTGAGTGGATGAGTGAAGACCTCAATTGAAACATCTGACTCCATCCTCTTAGTGGAGTCAGCAGCTGTGTTGGCGTGGCTCTCAGCAGCTCCAGGGTACAGAGCAGGCATCAGGGCTGTGGTTGGTTCTCAGCCTGCTACCCAAGACAGCTGGGTCCTCCGTGCTTAAGATTGGCCCTGCTGTGCATGGAAGTTGAAGGCAAACAGGCAGAGATTCCTCAGTCCCCAAAGACAAGATACACAGAAGCCATTGAGCACTGACCTCTCACTTCTATCCCTTCACTGCACTTTCCTGAATAATTTCACCAACTGCAGACTCAGGCTGAAGATAAGCAACATTTAAGTTGGGACCACTGCTGACTATTCCTCCCCAGTTCTTGTCACTTCTGTTGTGATGTCTCTGGCACCCTGACACGCAGTCAGGAGATCAGAAAACTAACCAGGATATGGAGGTGAAGCCAAGAGCAATGGTATGACACTTGTCTGAAAAAAACCCAAACAAAAAACCCAAACCCCAAACCATAATATTTCCATTCCCTCTGTCCTTTTCAAATTGGCCCTGTCTCCTCTGACATTTCCCTTAAGCATCAGTGGCATGTTGACAAATTCAGTGATTGTTATAATTAGTACCTGTAGCCAGAAAAGAGCTTGATGCTTACAAAACATCCTTGTGATTCTGATAGTTATACATGCATATACAAGTTCCATGGGAGACTAAAAATTTCACATGCAAATTTTTAGGAAAATTTATTTTGAAATCTGTAAATGCATATGTACTTATGCTGTCTTGTACTATTACCTCAGTCCTGAAATATTCAGTTAATAGATGGGTTATTTTCTTAATTATATTCTAAATTGTGAGCATCGTGTTCTAAAAGTAGTTCTTATTAGTATGAAAAAAAGAGAATGTTTGACTAAGCCTGAGGGTTCCTAAGGAATGGTGTCTAATTGTCAGGGCTATAAGAGCCTGAAAACAGTGCTCAGAGCCAGCCCAGACCTGAGGTGTGAAAATACCACTAAGTGCTGGGGGATTCATAGTTACTTGCAGACCACAATGTGAGTGGGCAGACTTAGGAGCCTTTCTGAAGGGAGGCATGATGCTTTGATGTGCCCAGTAATGACATTATGAGTTCTAATTGATGTAAGCAGTAAAGACAGAGTGCCTCATGGCATGGAAAAAAGAGACTGGCAGATACCACTAGTTAGTTGCTGAGCTTTGGTAAGAGATTGTCCAAGTGAACATCTCTCCGTTCAATCACATTTTCCACTGGAAATTCCTCTTTCCTTTTAACATACAAGACTCTCTGTGGGCTCATTTGAATGGGTTGCCACACAGGTACCTCAGATGAAACCACAGACTGTAGCCTCAAAAGGAGCGGAAATACTATTTTAAAGATCTTGTCTCTCTGTGCAAGTCAGGCTGGCACTGACTGTTGCTTTCCTGCTTTTACATGTACTTGCCTAAAAGAAACTCTACTCCTTAAGGACTTAAAAACCCCAAGTAAATAAAAATAAAAAATCACTTTCAAGGCCAAAAAGTGTGCCAGCAAGAATTTGCCATGGTTGTGTTGCACCCTTGGAAAATCCAAGGTTGTTTCAGAAATTCCTGCATGCAAGAAGATTGGAGCAGTATTTAAAGCCTGAGGTGTGACACATGTCTAATTACTGTATCTGTCTGTGCAGAAGGCTGCTAGCTCTGTGTGAGTAATTGGGGCAGGAGATGGTGCCTAAAATCCCCTTTTAGACATCACACAGGTGAGGAATCGGTGACAGTGTGGGAAACATGACTCACATCAGTAGCGATCATTGAGATTAGACGAGAGAACAAACCTTCCTCTAGCTACCATGCTGGATGCTGACAGCAGGATCTCTACAGCATTTGGCTCTGTTGTTTAGCAGGTTAATAAATCACCTTTTGGAACATACAGTTCCCCACCAGTAAAACGCTGGGCAGGAAAGAGTGGGACAGCACTATTCATCTTGGCAAGAGCAATGGAGAAGAGCTCTGCACAGAAGCCACCTACTTACTAGAAGTGTGTTCTTGGTTATTATTCCTCATCATGAAGACTAACTGAAAAAACTGAGGTGAAAAGATGCTTCTTTTAGGCAACAGAGGGAGGAAAGAGAGCTTAAGATACAGACACATGGGAGACACTCATGGCTGTGACTGTGAATTCTTTCATCATGTTTGCTTTAATGTTGTTCCTTGAAGAACCATGTTTTAATAGACTTTTTAAAGTGGAGATATCAATTCTAACTTGACAAAAACATCTGAACTGTGCCATACTTAGAGTGGAAGTTTTTAAGAAGTGACTTAAAATCTCAGTATTGTTTTACTGCTTGTTGTGTCTGAGAAATGCCCTTCATAAAAATAATTATCCAGGATGTGGCAGTTCCCTCCCCATTACCTAAAACCAGGCACCACAGCTCCCTGGATAAGTAGGTGTGGCTGCTGTCATAAACAAGCATCAATATGTGAGAGGAGAGTGTCTGGATAACACAGAATCAGTCAGGAGTCACTTAAACCATCCTGTTATTCAGTCACCTTGTTGTGACAGGCTGTTCCTGGGCATGGTGGGTCATTACTGTCTTAATGAGAGCTTCCCCTGAAGCTGGCAAATGCCCTCTCCTGTCCCTGACTCGGGTACTATTGGCAGGGAAAAGACTTGAATGGGAGGTGAAAGTGAGCATGGGAGAATGGGTTCAAGAAGAGGCATCACTTCCTGAACCCTGCAGGCCTTTTGGAGGCCATGCTTCTGGCCTCCTAGATCTTGAAACATCCACTTAGAAGCAGCACAGGATAGGGAGAGGTGGTAATGCCGCATCTGCTTTCACCCTCTGGAAACCACAGAATTGTTATTTCTTTGGATATCCTTTGGGGTCATTAATTTCTGTTCAACAATAGCTAGTAGGGTATTCTGTTGGAAGATCAGCACAGAAACTTTGGTGCCTTTATCTGTTTTTATCCTCTTAGATCTCATTTAAAGTATTGGAGAACGTGATCAGTGTAAGTAAAAGATGTTTTAAAATTCATGTTTGGCTTCAGTAAAACAGTGGCATAATTATTGCATGTAATTTTGCAGTGAATTTTTGAATAAAAGTAGTATAATTGCAGTCTATTCACTCTTCCTGATCACCTATAGGTCTATCTCCCTTTCATTTGAATGGATTCAAAATTATCTGTTTTTCATGTTCCTAATAAATGACCATAACTAGATCATGTAATTTTGCTTACATTTGTAAAGGATGCTAAATTGTTGTGATTTTTTAAGGCATGTTCATATTTTTTTTTAATTTAATGAATTGCAAATTATGAGTACTGGGAACCTGTTACTCCTCTTTTCCTGTGCCTTAACCCCAACACTCACCCCAGTTATATTATTAATCACTTTTTAAAAGATAATTGTTTCACTAATGCCAGGGATGATAGGAACTCAAGTGGGTGAAATACAAATATAGAAAGAAAGCTAAATTCTAGAGAGCTGAAATACTAGTTAATAGGGTTCTAGGAAGAAGTGGTATAGAAAAGATGGAGAAAAAAAGAGAAACCAGAGCAGTAATATTTTGTGTAACACTGTCTTACACAAAATGCATGATACCAAGACTTTTGGTGAGAGGTCTTAGGAAAGATACATAAACTATTGTAAACACAGTTTACTTAGGGAAGATCAGTGGGCTTGCTGTCCCCTCTGTGAAGGTGCTCCTTGACTTAGCAGGGCTCTAGCAGAAATCCAAGGATGTATTGGCCAAGAGCCAAGGCCTATGGGTGCAGTGCCACCAGAGATGTTGAGATGGGGTCTGACCAAAATCTCCTGAACAAGATGTGGAAGATGAGGCTTTCCACAGACAAATACAGAACTCTTTTGACTGTGCCTTTGAGAGCTGTTCAGGTAGGCATTGCTGGGCTTGCACCATGTGAGCAACCCAAGAAGTTGCAGACTATGCAGCTCACAGGTTGTGATGCCAGTGCCAGAGGGCACTGACCAGCTGTTTGCAAAGTGCCAGAGGGCTGTACTTGACCAGCTGTTTGCCGAGTGGGAAAAAGCAGCCAAAAGTCTGGCAGAAATAGCAACCTGGGCTGCAGTGACTGTGAGATACTGAGGTCAATATACAGAGGAAAAGTGGGAAGAGAATGAGCAAAATTAGGTCTCTAGACTTTATAGAGTAGAGTTTGGTTTAGTTAGGGAATTTCCCTAGGCAAAATTCCTAGGAAAGATGCCAAGGGGAAAAAGGGCAAAGGAGGGCTGGCTGATTTAAAACAAGCAAAACTGAAAGAAAAAAAAAAAGCAAAACCAAGCACAAAAACTTTCAGTTTTCTGAGAGGTGAGGAACAATTAAGCATCCCATTGTGCAGGATGGGCTTCCAGCAGAAGAGGCTCTGGACTAAGCATGGAATTGCCTGGCAAGCCATTAATGCAACCAAATAGCATACAAGAATTGAAACGAACAAAGGAAGAATATTAAGATATTATTTTAGCATTTTTTGATAAAAATGAGTACAGCTGAGGCCCAGCTGGAGTTAAGTCAAGGATAGGCATTAAGGGTGACAAGAAGGGGTTCTACTGGAACTCTAATTACAGGAGAAGTTCAAAGAGGATGTAGGCCTGCTGAAGAATAGGGGAGAACAACATAATGGTAAGCATAACAAAACAGGGTCCTCAGTGTCTCTTTTAACTCAGACACAGATTTACACCAGCACTGTTTGTTATGGAGGATACAGCTGGGAAGGAGCAATGAGCCAGGGACAACTACAACTGGATTCAGATCCATAGTGCTTGGTGAGATTCATTTGACACTGAAAGTGTGACCTGCTATCATATGTGAAAAATTGGAGTGGTCTGCAGAAATCCATGAAGACTGGAAAAAGGCTAAGGGCTGAAACACCTGTCTTTCATAAAGGCAAGAAGGACAATCCAGGGAACAATATGATTGTTACTGTCACCTCAGTCACTGAAAAAGAACATCTTCTTGAAATTCATTTTCAAACATAGCGAAGACAAGAAGGCAGTGGCCTGTATGAGGAGGCAGATGGCACCGTTAGCAAATTTGCAGACTGTGTTAAGTGGGGGGGCGTGATTGACACACAGAATGGCAGAGCTTTAGTCCAGAGGAATCATCAGAAAGTTGAAAATTGGGACCACAGAAATTTCATAAGATTAAGCTAGAAGAAATGCAAGTTTCTGCATTCATGGCAGAGTAACTCCAGCGTCGGTACTGGCTAACCAGCGGCATGGCTGTAAAAGGACCTCAGAGCTGTGCTGAATTGGTTGAATCACATGTGGTTGAGCCATAATTGTAAAGTAAACTTACATACTAGGCTAGAAGGAGTGTGCTCAGAAGGTCAAGCAAAGCTGTTCTCATCCACTTTTGCTTGGCAGTGGTGAGGCTGGAATCAGGTACCCTGCTGTATGGGCCCACTTCCACCCCACCCTGCTGCCAGAAGGCTGTGAAGAAGCTGGAGGGACCCCAGCAGAGGGCTGCCAGGATAGCAAAGGACCAAGAACACATGCAGAGTTTGAGGGATTAGTTTGGTGAAGAGGAGCCTGTGGGGTGATCTTAGCAACAGCCCGCAGCAGCTGGAGTGGGATCAGAAAAGGTAACGGGGCTAAACTCAGCCATTTAGTGGTAGACAGTATGGCGGGGAGCAACAGGCAAGAGCTGCTGTGGGAAGGTTCGAGTTGCAAGGCTGGGAAAACCCATGAGAGAGAGAGGTACTGCAGCCCTGGAATGTGTTACTGAGAGCTGCTGTGCAATCTCCACCCTAGGAAATTTTCAAGGGTTGGCCAGACAAACCACAGCTTGACAGGAGCTAGCGTGGGGAATGCCCACAGTACTAAGGAAGAGGATGGACTAAATCATCTCCACAGGTCCCTTTCAAACAACTTCTGTGTGATTTTCTGTTGTAAACGTCATCTGTAAGTAATAGGACATAACCATGTGATTGCACAGATGCAAAGCTAAGTATTATCAAGATGATACAGACTTCTGGATGAGGGCAAGAGCAAAAATCTCTAGGAATGTTTTAATGATGTTGCATCTTTCTTTTTTGTGTGTCCTGACAAAGAAATGTCAGAATGTGTTTTTTCTGCTTCCAGGAAATGTTTCCTAAAGCGTTGCTCTTCCTGTTTCTGATATCCACTGAGAAAATAATTAATTCTGTTTCCCAGTATTAGTCTGTCTATTTTGTCTGTCTACAGGTTCCTGTCGTGTTTCTTCAGGGAGTTTGAAGTAATTTCTGCTGAACTTTTCTCTGTTATGCACTTGTAAAATCATTTGGTACCTGAGTCATAACTCCTGAAACTTTCTCTTGATTTTGCCATTGAGTGTCTTTATTGTGTTTGGTTGGGTTTTGTTGCTGATATTGGTTTTAACCTTTGTCCTAGATTAGGCAGCTGCAATGAGCATAACTTAGAGAAGTCTAACTTGTGGACTTCTCATTTACTCTACTTTAGTTTCCTTCTTGTTAGGAAGTACACAGTCCATGTCCTTCCACAAAAACAAAACAGCAGAAGAAACAAAGCCAAGCCAATTTTTTTAAGCAACAAACCAACTTGCTTTAGCCAATGCATTGTTCCTCTGAGCTCACAGAGCAGAGCAGGTTTATAATGGAGCCACCAGGACTCTACATTTTTTGAGGGCTGTGAGTTAGGAGGACCATGAAAGTAGATACAGAATAGCCATAAAACTCACTGAAGATTTATAAATACATCCTCTGCATTTCAGCATAATCCTGAGGTAGTTCAGTGTAGTTGTAAGTGCCTGTTCAGCTGAAACTAGGCTGTGGCCTCCCTAGTCTCCAGACAGCGCCTTCTGCAAGGGAGTGTGTGTGGGACTTTCACAGGCTTTCCAGTTGCGTCTGTTCCGTCTTGTGCTAGTAGTCACTGAACCACAGAAAGACTGACTTGGCTTCCTTCATATTCTTGTTGTGAATCAGGCAGAGCTGGGACCTATGTTTGGTTCTCTCACATGTGATGTGAGTTTCCCTCACAAGCAAATTACTTGTTAGCCTGCCATTGCTTTCTTCATAGTTTTGACCAAAATTTGTGGCCCTCCTTTTGATACTGTCTTATTTTCCCCCATAGTTTGTATTTGACTAAGCAACATTTTCTAAGAATAACATTCAATAGATAATTGCCCATCAGCCCCTGAAGACAACAAATGTTGTAGGGCAGCCCCTTCCAGGGATCCAAACGTGTGTGCTTTCAGCTCATAATTTTATGGTAACTCCTTGAGGTATACGGACCTCTCAATCTCTTTTTTTGGTGTTTGCTGAACTACACCATTAATTTGGTCTATGTAAGTACAATTTTTTCTGTAGCTACACATCTAGAAATCCTAGAAGCTTCATTGGGCAGATTATTTGTACACAAAAGGAACAAATACTATAGGAGACCCCAGACAGGTAATGATGGACAGAATTCAAAAGGCTGGAGTAAGGAAAGAAATGGAAAGGGCATGTGTGTCCATGCATAAGAGGGGAAAGATGTTGATCCAATGGTGAAACGAACATAGAAGATGGGAAAAGTTGTTCTTTGCTTTTGTCTGCCTTTCTACCTGTCTTACTTTCCCTAGAGTGCCATTGATAATGAGCAACACACTTTGAATTCAGATTCCAAATGTTGTATACAGTTTTCTGAGACTGCCTTGGACCTTTGATGGGATTATCAATGTTGTTATCTAGAATTTCTGTTGTATCTGGTGGTTTCTATTCCTTTGTGTCATTGTTACATTATCTTCCTTGTTTTTTTTCTTTTGGTATGTTCTATTTTGTATTTATGTGTGCTACTTTCTCAGGTGCCATCTGATTCTGTCCTCTCTTATCTTTTAATTTTTACATATTGCTCCAACTTTACCTCTTTTTGGTTGGCTACTACCTGGATTATAGGTTTCCTCACTTAGTTTCTGTTAATGATTTGAAATTTTACTATGATGATCACCTTTTTTCAGCTGCATGTTTTGGTTTTACTTTAATACTACTTCTCCACTTTCTATCCCTAAAGAATTTGATCCTGTAGTGACTTCTGTGACTCAGCTACAGGGCAAATATTGCAGTCAGTGATACTGAAAGGATCCACGGGGGCATATTCAGAAGAAAAAGAGCTGTCCTGCATGGTTGTCTAAATGGTGGAAGGAGAAGAGGCTGTTAGCAACTACACAGCAGCCTCTCCCTTCACTGTGGGAAACTGAGCCCTAATCTGGCAGTAAGTTCTTACCTTCTGAGGCAATCTCTCTCTGACTCCAGAAGAAAGCAGCGTGACAGAGCTGTAATTGTGTCTGGCTGCTCTTTTGAGGGTGCGTGTGGACCGTCAGTGGGCTTTGCACGCTCCAGATTGAAATCTCAGTTTTAGAAGAGCTGGCAGAGGAGTGCTGTAAATTTTGAACTGAAGTTGCATAAGAAGCTATTCTTGGCTCAGCGTTGCTCAATACCTTTATCAACAATTTGGAAGGAAATGTATAATCGTCACATAGATGCAGATGATATAAATTGTGACCCAGTAGGTGGATGCCAGCTTATAAGACCTTCCGGCACTGAGTTCAGTTTGTTCTGTTCAGAAGAAGGGAATTGTTCAAACTGCTTCCCATAACACTTTTTTAAGGGAAATGGTGAATGACATAGTTTGGCATTCCCCCCACCCCTATCTGTACTGTTCTGCTGGAGATTAGTGTACTTTCATGCAGTGCTATTTTGTGAAGAAAAGGTTTGGGTTCATTTTGTGAGAGCTAACAGATTGTAGGTAGCAGAAGTTCACTCTCTGCAGGTGCCAGTGGGTGGCTGCTGGTGTGTAGCCAGTACAGGTGGGGTTATGGATCCTGCCCTTCCCTGCTTTAAGAAATCCAGTTCCACTTGTGATTTACCAACACACATCCACACAAAATGTTTCATGGAGTCAGTGCTGCAACAGTACACAGCAGAGCCAGAGGACAGGGTGCTGTTCACCCTCTCTTCTTTCACTTACCTGTTATTAATATACACAGCCAAATGTGGTTTTATCAGTTTTTCCTAGCAGTTAATACCCTCTGGTTCTGGTAACCACTCACCTATGGCAAATATTATTATGGCTGATTCCACATACTTAATATTAAATGCCAGGGTATGGATGGAAAAATGTAGAACCAATGAAGTTTTGATCCAGCAGTATAGATAAAGTTCACAAAGCATTTGGTTATCATGTGGATCAAGCAGCTTAGTACATTTTCTAAGTTTAGATCTTTCAGAACGTTTGCCTGTGCTTGCTATCAAGTTTACACAAGCAGAGATTTCTGGTGGCACAGTGATGTTACCTAGCAGGGGAATATTTGGGAGAACTCTGCATAGGCCTCTTGCATTCCCTCACATAGATTTATAACTTGGGAGTTCTCTGGTTTCGTGGGCAATTTCAGCTAGAAGAGTGTCTTTCAGGGACTTTTTGTCTCCTTTGGCAAACACAGAAGACAATCTGTTGGTCTGAAGCACAATCTAAACAAATAGATGTGAATTTTAAGATGTATGAGGGCAAAAGAGCTAAGCGTGGTTGACAGAGGGCCCTTTCCCTTCCCCTTCTCCCTTTCCCTCATTGTAATCAGCCAGGTACAGCATAAGGCATAGTATGAGCAAAACATTTCTGCTCTTTTGTTGCTACTTCCATCCCTTTGCCTGCTTGCAACATGTAATCAGATATTCAGAATTACTGACACAGAAGGGAAAAGTTTGATACTTCTCCATCTCAGCTTGACTGTGTCTTTAGTATCTCCCTTATAAGAAAAAGTAAATATATTATTAAGGTTTTAATGTGCATCTACACTTGGCAGTTGAGTTTCACTCAAGGTTAGTTAAAAAATGTTGGTTACCTCTAACCTAATCAAGTTTTTCCAACTGGAAGGATGCCCAACAAATCCTTAGTTTCTAAAATGCCGTCTTTTTATTTTTTCATTTTTGCACCGCTCATTTTAATAAGTCTCTGATATAAACCCATGTTCCACTAAAGTATTAATGCCATTTTTGTTAAGAAAATCAAACAATAGAGCAAGATCCAGCCTTAGAGAAGCCAATGGATTTGAGTGGGCTTTATAACTTTTTGGAGTAATCATCACACACCTAAATGTATATTTTAAAATAAAATATCACATCATTAAGTGAGAATTCTCAGATGTAATTCAGAAATATTCTAGCATATGATTGCTGAAGCTGGCATTGAATCTCAGACTTCTTTTCAAGGTGATGACTGCAATATCAAAATATTAATGTCTTTGTGTGGATAATGAAGACCATTATTGCAAGTCCACCTTTTGTTGAACTACAGTCACTTCACAGAACAAATGTAAAAATTTGATTTAGTCAGGCAGTTTTGCCAAACATTTTGTTACGTGTAACTGCTTGTCATCTTGTAGTGTTTAGAAAGTATAAAACTTGTGAGACACCACATTAGTCAGGACCACTTACCAAATTTCCTCTCACTGCATGTTCTGAGCAGCCAGCTCATTTTTTGTCTACCTGGGCTTACACCAAAGCTACTCTTCAGCAGATGGTGCGATAGTTACGGCCCTGAGAAACACTAAGGAAAAAAATAACCACGAGAGAAGAGCAGATAAAAATCTTTGCTTTTTGCTTTTTTCCTGACATTTTCCATGCTTCCCTCAGTCTTATTTCTCTGCCACACATCCAGGCACAGACATGCATGTGTGTATGCCTGGACGACTCTCTGTGTCCAGTGCCTGGCTGCCAAGCTTGCTCCAAGACGAGCAGCTGGCATTTGCTGAGTCCTGCAGAGGGGCCATGAGTGACACACACACACGGGGCAGCTGTCTGGGCCTGGCACTCAGGTGATTATTTGTTTGCTAATCAACCAGCAGCTCCATTTGTGGAGTTGGAGGTTCAGAGAGGGTTATTAATGTACAGAAAGAGAGGCTGTTGTGTAGTTTTGGGTGAAATGTTGGGTGGTAATTACTAGAGATGTAAAGATAGTTATTGTTTCCAGGGCTGGAGCAAAAATTAAATCTATCTATTCAAACTGCTTGTCACTGAATATCCAATAGCAGTTTCCTAACGTAGAACAAAAAACCAAACCCTCTCTGTTTTCCAGTGAGAATAAAGAGGTATCTCCATGTTTACATTAAAAAGCTGGAGTCACCTGCAAAAATGATCAAATTTCAAACTAAATGAAATATGCAGTTTCTCACAACTGCTCGCAAAGGACGTCAGAGTTATGTGTGAAAAGAGAAGGAGTGAAATCTGATCACTGTGTGCTGCTCAGTTCAATTAGTTTAGCTAGCTGACCAAAATTGCAGGTATTAATTCTGCAGGTGCCAGTTGGGTCTAATCAATCTGCAGGTTTTAAGTGATGCTTAGTGTAGCTCAGCTGGCCAAGCAGTGGGCTTAATGCCTATCAGTGAGGGATGGTCACCTGCTAGGGTATCATTTGTTGCTGTATTTTATGCAGCTTGTAATGAAACATTACTCTGTGTAGTTTTTAATTTGTTGTGGGGTAATGTGAGCATTTAACATATACAGAATGAAGAAAAATATCCTCAAATGATTTTATCATTGGAGTAGTTGTGGTGAGGTCATTGGTTTTGACCTCTGCAGAAATGGAGTAGTGTCATTAATTTTGAGTAAAATGCTCCTGTGCCTTGGGCTGGAGAGTGTAACAGTGGGGTGAGCTGAGGGAATTGGGGGTACTTGTCCCACAGAAGAAAAGGAGAAGGGGAGATGTAAGTGCTGAGCTCAGCCATCTAAAGGAGAGGTTACAGACAAGGTAGAGCAGGCTACCAAACCCGCCGAGCAAAAAAGCAAGAGGCTGTGGTCTCAAGGTGGAGGGTGGGAAATTCTGGTTGTAGAAAGGAAATTCTTCACAGGAGACTTAGTCAAACATCGAAACACGTCTCTTTGAAGCATTGTAGAGTCTCTGTCCACAGAGACAGTGAAAGTTTCAAGGCAACTTGGTCTGCCTTGAAGCTAGCACTGCCTTGAGTAGGTGGTGGAAGTGGAGACCTCAAGATGCCTTCTAGCCAAAATCCTGCTGATGTCCCAGGTTGCACTTGGCCCTGCTCTCACCTCCAATCTTTTACAAGATGAAGTCTGTCCTCACCTCAGGATCCTGTTAAGAATTCAGAATGGACAGCGCAAAAGGGTTGCTTTGAAAAAGAAGCTTTTAAGAAATGATTGTGGCTTTGCTAATTTACTGTTTCTAATTGAAAGCTTATGAGGAGTATGATTTTGCTTTCTAGTGGTTAGCCAGCTGACTCATGTGCTGTCTCTTTTCAGGACCACACAGAACAAACAGCCCCAAATCATGCTCAAGACAACTCATAGGCTTCATCATGTCTGGGTTTGCAGTAGGGGCTGTGAACAAATAACTGATTCAAAACCACTGTTTCTGCTAAATAAACTTGTTCCTTGGGTTCTTGCGAAAGCAAGAAGGTGTCTTGGAAGTAGAGAGAGTGTGTGGAAGCAGAGTTTACCTGTCCCCTCCATTTCCTTACAAAGTCTGCACTCACACACTGCCTGCCTTGTGCTGGAGCCACTGGTGTCCAGGGCAATATTGTACACAGATTTCCTACAAGCTTGCCTGTCACAACACTACAAATAAGTCAAATCACAGTTTCTCTTAGGTACATTGAAAATTGGTATCTTAGGTGTGCATTGGGGAATTGCAGGATATTTAAAAGACAGAAGAAGGGCTGCATAGTTGTATGTTCATTTGGTATGCCTTGGTCAGATCTTGCTCTTCAGCTTCCTCTGCTTTGCTCATCACATCAAAATGCCTTGTGTTCAAAACAGCTTCTGTATAAGATCTCTTCTTTCTGTTCAAGCCTGAACACTCCCTTCAGGAAAGGTGGATTTTGGCCCTTAGTTGGTGGCAATGAGATGATGGATTCAGCTCCCTTTGCTCCAGCCCTGGTCCACCTGTGTGTAGTCAGCTGTGTCTGCTGTTGGGTGATCTTGGCTACCATCCAGTAAGGCAGGACCCCTTTTAGGGCTTTCTGATGAGGCTTTAGTGTAGCTGTGCTGCACTTGCCTTCAGGATAAGATAACCCAAGGATGGATGTCTTATCTCCTGGAGAGCTTTGGAGGTTGACTTTAGGTCAGAGAGCGCAGAGCTGGTCTCTGCCTGAGGAGGTATTTGGGACTCCTGAAGACCTTCAGCATGGACACACATAGGTTCCTCTACTTTGGGGCAACCTGAGTCAGGCATTCTTAGAAATGATCTATCAAAGCTCTGTGGATGTGGCCAACACTGTCCTTCTCACCTTATGTGCTCAACTATGGAAACCTCTTCCTCTGTGTAATTCTTCTGTGTGTTTCCCAGGCTCTTGCATCTTGCAGAGGTTTACAGAGGTGTCTTCACATAAACTAATCTGCTTGAGAGGGTAGATTTCAGAGGGGCACTAGCAAGGTTCCAGCCCCTCTGCATAGCTGCTGTGCCTGTGGTCAGCCCTTGAGCTCACTAAATGCCCTGGTTCCTTCCAGGCCTCAAAGAGCTGCTCTCCCTGCACACACCTTCATTTAATGAGCAGTAGCTTCCCCCCTAGCCAAGCTATTGGGCCATCCACTATTCCATGTTGGCAGGGCGCCTGGCAGGGCCTCGCTTTAGGTTGGTGCTTAGGCAGTATTGTAGTAAATTATAAAAGATCCCCTCTTTGATGCCTTGTGGGGGAAGGCACTGGGCCTGATTTCCCCCTGCCATGTTCCTTGCGTTGTGATTTGCACAAGATGCTATAAACTGCTACCATGCTGGTTTGGTAACCACTTTGCCACAGGTATAAATTACAACCCAAGGTGCACAGCAGTGGGGGAATGAGGCCAACCATCTCTAAAGGTCAAAGGAGCATTCATCACACCAAGTCTGCTGTGACTTCATTGTGACTTTGCATCAATCAAAGCGCTGTTGTTGTTAAAGAATCTCAAATCAATACAAAAGAAATTTTTTTATTTAAAGGCCACACTTCTCTTTTCTGCTCCTTCATTCTGTGCAGAAATGTCTTGTCCTCTGGTCTTCTTATACAAAAGTCCTTGGTATACAGGTTCTAGATATAAATGTATTTATTCAGAATCAGTCTAAAAGGATGGGATCATTCTCAGCCAGCCTAAAATAGAAGGGAGCAGTGGTTAGAAACAATTGCTACAACTGTGACTTCCTCAAACAGCATGGCTCTGATGTCAGATACCGGGAAAAAGGAAGCAACGGTTAGAATGCATGATGGTTTAACCAAAGGTGCAATTTGTTCCAGCTTTCTGATTAAGTCTGTCCCCTGTAAAAAGGAAATATGAGCAGAGCAGGCAGAGGGCTGTTAGAGCTCTCCAGCTGTACAGAAGTAAATGAGGAGCAGATTCGGTCACCCTCAGCTGCCTGACACGGACTGCAAGAGCACATGCTTGCTCTCAATTCTCTCCTTGTATGCCTCTGCCTTGGCCTGGAGAGATCCTGTCCCCACCAAAAAACCCCAGAAACTCCTACTTAACAAGGTTAAATTACAGTTCCTAAAAAAAAATATAAAAATCTGAAAGAACACGAAAGCCATTATTATGTTTGATGATGGTATCAGGATTTTAATCTTCTGCTTGTTTTTGGATTAAAGCATTAGGTTTCCTTTGCTCAATTTGTTGCTAAATTTGAACAGCTTACAGTTGCTGTTTTCTGGCAGCATTTACCTGAGAGAGCCGATCATGTATCAGTGTCCCATTTAAATATGTTTTTAAAGTAGTGGTTAAGTGAAAATGTACTTATGAAATTCTCATGCATTCTCCATTTGATGCTGTACATCCACGACACATACTTACCCCTGGCGTTTCTGTCGTGTTTCATTTTGTTGTCAATCAGCCACTGTCTAACTCTGAAGTTGCCCTTCTTGGGCAGGGTGTTGGAGTAGGTGACTCCCACAGGTCCCTTCCAGCTCAAGTGTCTGGTGCCCACACTGCTGGTGGCTGGCAGACCAGAGAGGCAGGCAGGAGGATTTGTGGTGAACCTCACTGTCATTTCTCTTGTGACCCACACTCAGCTGATCTCGGTGCGTGGAGCCCACACAGCAATACAAAGGAAAGTGAGAAACCTGAAGCTTCCTCTCCATTAGTCCTGCAGAATTGCATGTATAACACAGTGCAGAAAACGGTAATTTTTCTAAAGTGTTCATCAACCGTGTGATTGAATTCACATGTTCTATAGACAAGTTGTTTGGGAAGTTCAAAAGAAAGGAGACCTTTCAGTATCAAAACATAAATTCTACTAACTTTTCACAAGTCTCTGTATGATCGCACTGATCTCACCCCTGCTACATTCCTTAAGACATAAATTTGCTGGGCCTTCATGACATGACAAATAACTGAAGCCATTCTGCAATGCCCAGATTGGAGGCAACAAAACATGGTTTGCATGGTTTCAGTTTCTAGTGCTGTGTTTTAACACATTTGTTTGGCATCACCTCTGATCCCTTTCTCTGCAGCCATCTGAGTGTCTGAATTATGCTCAGTGGACAGCCAGGGGACAGTCACACTGATGCATTCCCATGCTGTGAATGACATAAAAAAGGGTTAAAAAAGAAATCAGTAGGAGATGGGAAAGGGAATAAAATCACAGTTTCCAAGCATCTTTGTTTTTCTTCTTCTTTCCTCTTGTCTGAGGAGCCTTGGCAAGGGTTGTGTTCTCTTAGAGGTGTGCTGGTTGTGCTGGCCATAGGACTGATGGACAGGCAGATGTGTTGTCCGTGGAAGGGAGTGTCTGAATTTTGGGAACGTGTGGCGCATGCACTGCTGCCACATAGAGTCTGTGCCCTACAAGTGGAACCTCGCTCTTCATTCCCATGAACAGCAGCACCAACCCTGTCCACCACTGGCCATAAGTCCTAGTGGGATAACCAGTCATCCCCACTGTGTGGTGCTTGTTTCTTCTTGCTTCCTCATGCTGTAGCATCTCTTGCAGCAGCCCAAGCAGCTTTTCAGAGAGGGGACAGTGACAGCAGCAGCAGCACTGAATGGACTCCCTGCCATGACAGGTGTTGTAGAGATAAACAGTTTGTAAATCTAGAATCTCAAAGTATGCCAAAGAAAGGAAAATTTCTGGCTCTAGTTTGTAGGTTTACTGTTTAAATTCAAAACCTAATCAGCACTTGGTACAAAAGACAAATCCAAAAGTAATCATAGGATCATAGAATGGTTTAGGTTGGAAGGAACCTAAAACATCATATAGTTCCAACCTCTCTGCCAGGGACTGGGACACCTTCCACTAGACCAGGTTGCTCAGAGTGCCATCCAGCCTGGCCTTGAACACTCCCCAGGGATGGGGCAGCCACAGCATTTCTGGTCAAACCTGTTCCAGGGCCTCACCACCCTCACAGTAACAAATTTCTTACTATCTACTTTCCTACTATAATTTGCCCTTGTATTGTCTGTCAAAAGCATTTCTGTTGTGCCTCTCAACATAGCATTTAGTCACCTGTTCCTCATTTATAAACATTTTAACTGCAGTCCTGGCATGAATTAAGTGGGGCTGGAAGCTCCACTGCCAGTGAGAGTTACAGATGGAGATCCATGGGCTTTCAATGAAAATCAAACTCAGAAATTTTTATTTAAACTGGAGTGTCATTTTATCACAGTAATGGCTACACATCCCCAAATTTAGAAGCTACTGTACGATCTGGTTTGCAGCCCATAATAACAGCTACTGCATTCTCCTATGCACGGTTTAAAAATTTTACCTGAATTTTTCTACTAAGGTGAAGCTTCAGTTTCATAACTCAAAGACAGCGTAGCATGCTATCATGTGATGTTATAATTATCAAAAAATCACTCATAAGGTCGAGAGAAATGTGCTGAGTGAACTGGGACATTTGGAATCCATAGGCACACGGCCCTAAGGCTGAAGGAGATTAATGCTCTTGGCATCATGCAGAGCCAGTATTATGTTCCTGCTGTGGTAGGGATTTCTTTTTCCATAGACCTCCTGATTGTGAAAGGGGATTCCAAAACTCACATGCAAGCAGCAAATGTCTCCAAGTACACTGTGGCACCCATCCAGGAACAGAAACCCCCGTTACTGTCTGCTGCCACGGTACACTGATTGGAAATGAGATAGCCACCCGAGCACGGTGTACCACAGCTCTCAGCAGTCATGTGAGGGAGACATCAGGAAACAGTAGCTGACAGTCACATCGCTGCCAGTCTGAAAGGGATTGGTGCTTAAAAGGAAGCCCTGGATGCTTTCAGCATGACTGAATCCACTGCTAATCTGCATATGTCTGGATTAGAAGTCACACCATCATAAAGATGCCACGAGCCAGGCAGCACCCATATGTCATTCGTGTGGTGACAATTCCTAAATATCCCATCCCACACAGCTCTATTCCTAAGCATAAACAACAAATAGAAGGCAAAAGGCAGAGCACACAGGCTGTAAAGCATCCCTGTCCTGATCCCAGGATCCTGTATCATAAGGACCACTAGGTTTTTATACTCTGGTGTATTTGCATATCCTCTTCACCGTTCGAAAGAAAAGATTATTGCATTTGCCGGTAGTTTTTCATTTTAGTCCTAAAACCACATTATTATGTGGGTTGACTGAATATATCATTCTTAATCAGATGCAGAACGGCATTCCCTGCCTTCCTGACAGTGTTATGGAGCGCATACCATTTGATTTAGTCTGGTGACAGGGTTGTAAATGTGGAGCTTCACATCAAGCTCCCCACCAGGGCCGTGCCTCCTCTTCCAGCCTGAATGCAAATACTGCTGGAGATGGAGGCTTGGCTCAGAGTGACCAGAAGATGAGGATCAGTGTGGTATGTGTGTCTGGTTCTGAATGCAAGCGTGAGCTTGGCACAGAAGGGCAGACAATTTTGGACAGATTAACATGGATAATTTTGACCATGTGGCTAAAATGAATCAAAGGTCAAATTGGATTAATCTAGATCTGTGTGTAAGGGATAAGAAATATACGTGGTCCTTTCTGGTTTTCAGTGCATTGATTTGTGGGGAAGACCTGTGAGATGTGACCTCCCAAAACATTTTTCACATGCTAGTGATGATTTCTACAGCAGACTGAAATTAAGAGACAGAAAAGCTCTTGTTTAATATAACATTTAACATAAAAGAAAGTTTTGCCATGAAGACAGCTGTATCGTGCATATATGACCAAATACTTCTCTAACCAGAGCTAACTTTACTGAAAATTGCACTTCTTGCAAGTCTTTAATTATCTATGTGTAGTGGCAGAGGTGAAAATCTTTGTTTGAGAGTTTGCCAATGAAGAGTAGTCCACCTGCAATGCCTGTGGAGTGGCAGGCAAAATGATGCTGACCAGGTCACAGCCCACAGTTTGCTGGCACTCCCAGGTGTGGGCCTCTGGAATGCAGCTGCAGGTTGCAGGCTACCTGGTAGAGATGCTCCAAGGTCCCAGGGTAGGAGGGGGGGACAAGTTGTGGAGATACAAAGCCTTTCTTTTTCCCCTTTTCTTTTGGAAACCAAGTACATCAGGCAGCTGTTCCAAATGCAGGTGCCCTCCACTCATCACTCTGGCTTTACATTCTTGTTCCTATTTGTATGTAGGTGCTATGTAGGTGAGGATGACCAGGCTTCACTAAAATAGTGCCACCCCAGTTTCTGCTGAGTCTGAATCCAGGATCCAAAGCATATGGGACCAAAACTAAAGCTGGTTCAGTATGTCTTGCCTAGAACTACCCAGCTCTTCTGAGCACTCTCATGTACTAGGTACTAGGTAGGCTCTAAACAGTTTTGGGAAGATTTTTTTTTTTTTTGTTTATTTTAATGTGTGCCTGGGCAGACCTCATCTGTAAGTAAGTGCAAATGTCCCAAAATTCTTAGTTTTTCACAGATGCCTTTGGCAAGGTTTCCAAACGCGACACTGAAGTAGTTGGGTACTCAACTCTTACTGATTTCATGAATGCAGTGGGAGTCAGCCAAATGGCCTGTTTAGTCACATTTGAAAATCCCACAAGATAGCTATCTATCTCCTTCAGCTGCTTTGAAAACCTCTCTCCTAGTGCTTTCTAGAGTGTGTTGTCATTAATATTGAAAGGTCAGTCAGGGTTGCAGTATTATTTGAACAGGACTGATGTGTGTGGAGGAGACACATGCACATCATACAGGAAACATGAGTCCTGGACTGGAATGCACAGCTAAGGCTGCACTGGGCTTAGCTCTGCGGGGCTTGAGGCAGATGGGCACCTCTTGCTGGAGATGGAAATGCAGCCTGAGGGAATATGATTTAAATACAGGCATAAATCCTGAATCAGGACTGAGATACTTCAAGCTGAACTAACTGATTTGACTGTATACTCTTTTTTTTAGAGTGTAATTCATGGCACTGGATGCAAAGTTAACTCTAAATTATTCAGCAGTTGTGGGCCCTAGGTATTATTACATGGTAACTAGCTTTCCTGAATTAATCTTTCTTACTCTACTTTTGAATAAAGCTAAAAAATTAATTGTTACAAGCTCAGAATTTACCTTGTTTGATCTCACATACCCTCTGTGTTGTAGAGTTGGAGCTACAGTGACTTTTGAGCATTGGGTACAGTGCTTGTCCAAACTCAGGAAGATGAATAAAAAATAGTATATGTATATACCTCAAGGACACAGTAACAGGAGGCAAGCAAAGTCACCATGATGTTGATCCAGATGCTCCTAGCTGAAATGACATTCTTGGGCTTAGGCATTTATGTTTACTTTATGGGCTGTTAAGCAAGTACATTATGTTTTGCCCAGAAAAAAAGACTTACATGAGCTGGATTGCTCATTCCCTGGCTTCCATGACATCAGACAGCTTGAAAGAAACAATCCTTTGGAACCACTAGAAAAATTCTTCCTTCCAACCTGACCTTCCTAGGACAGCCACCTTTTAGCCCCTCTCCTTGTTACCCATGTTGTGCACTTGATTCTTGAGAGTTGCTTTCTCATCCTTCAGCCTTCCACCATAAACTGCCTATGTCAGAGAAGGAAGGGGGAGAGAGGGGACATACACATAAGAATGAAAATTATTATAAGGAAAAAGAAGTCTTGCAAAGCCTGGAATAAGGGTGGTATCTGGGAAGAAGGAAAACCACTGGACAGCAGAGAAGGTGAAAGGGAGAAGTGACAACAAGCAGTTCCTGGCCTGCATGAGCAGCAGTGTTGGTTTTGCTGGTCAATACCTGTGCAGAGCCTTGTGCCAGACCAACTCAGACAGCTTGAGGGTGCGCTGAAGTTTTCATAACTCTTATTTGTAGAATCATAGAATGATTTGGGTTGGAGAGGACCCCTAAAGGTCATCTTAGTCCATCATCCCTTGCAATTAGCAGGGACATCTGCAACTAGATCAGCATAAGTGTCTCAATGGTGCATTGCCTACCAAACCTAATCAAAAGTACACGGCACATATGAGGACATGTGAATCTGATCCTGTGTTGGTATCTCTCACCTGATCTGCCTGTACACCTACCATTTGTTTTCAGCAGGTGATCCCCTGAGGGCAAGGTCCTATTCCAGCATTTTTGGATGAAGGGCATGTGTGATGATGGGCGGGCTGGTGACAGAGCTGGTAAGGTACAGGGATGGTGAGATGTGTAGGAACCTTTGAGAATTTTTGTCTTTAGTGATTGCTACATGGAGAGGCTTCAGGATTGTTCATCACAGAATCACAGGATATGCTGAGTTGGAAGGGACCCATAAGGATCATCGAGTCCAACTCCTGACCCTGCATAGCACCATCCCCTATTTAGAGGAAGGAGAGTGCTTGTGATCAGGTCTGTGGAAGTGGAAATTCCAAAGAGTGAGGTCTCTGCACACCCCATGAGAACAGGTAATAGGGCAGGGGGACGTGGTGGGTACTAGAGATGGGTGGGAAAGGCCCAGCTGCCGGAGGGCTGCGGAGAGGAGCTCTGCGGAGGGCACAGCAGCAGCAGCAGCGGCACCAGCAGCGGCAGCACCAGCACCAGCAGCGGCAGCACCAGCAGCGGCACCAGCACCAGCACCAGCACCAGCAGCAGCAGCGGCGGCACCAGCACCAGCAGCGGCAGCAGCAGCAGCAGCAGCGGCAGCACCAGCACCAGCACCAGCACCAGCGGCAGCACCAGCAGCAGCAGCAGCACCAGCACCAGCACCAGCACCAGCACCAGCACCAGCGGTAGCACCAGCAGCAGCAGCAGCAGCGGCAGCAGCAGCAGCAGCAGCGGCAGCAGGTGGCGGCGGCGGTGGCAGCAGAGGGTGCCCGCGGCTCGCTGTGCTCGCTGCCGCCACAGCCCCGGGCAGCCCCGCACAGCGCCCTGCCCGCACCGGGGCCTCCGTGCCACAGCGGGCGGAGCTTCTCCTCTGGGCTTCGGGGGATGTAATGCTTCTTCTGAAAAACACTTTTTAAAAATACTTAAAAAAGAAAAAAATTAAATACTTTTTCCAATACTTTTTCCCTAATGGCTTTAGTAATAATTTTTAATACCTCTCCGTTTATCATTCAGACAGTTCTCACCCCAATACCCTCCCCTCTATTTTTTCCTTTATATATATATATTTTTTTTTTTTTCCTTTTTCCTTTTTTTTTTTTTTTTTTTGACACCTCCTGGAAGTTCTCCCTTCTCTTCCCTCCTTCTCCCGGAACATGAACAACAGCTACAGACTTACCCAAGAGAGTGAGGCAGAGAACAGAAAGGTCTGGGCAATTTCCTTGCCCAAACAGAGTGGCCTCTTTTTCTCCAGCACATAGACAGAAGCTCCTCCATCTTCCCAGAGCTGGCCCATACAGCAGAGCCACCTTCACACTCACTCTGTGCTCACAAAAGATCAGCTTGTTTTCAGGAGTCGTCTTTTCACCCTGCAGAAGGGCAGTCCCAAGGAAAGGGGCAGGGGGTCAGTCACTGGATTGGGGTGCCCTAATGTCAACACCAGGAAAAAAATAATGAGAGAGAAGGCAAAGGGGTAAAAGTGTGCAAGGAATGAAGAGGAAAGCCCTGGGCCCGCTGTAGTGATGAGATAATGGAGGAAATGTTATTTGCTGGAGAAATGTGGAACCCGAGGTTAAGGGGCAGCAGATGTAAAGTAAACAAACACATCTGAGCTTTATTCTTCTTGCTTTTCTACCATCCACTGAAGAACTAATTAATGAAAAATCTGGCAGCTTGGATTTCATTGTCTGGGGAACAGACCACAGTAAAATGTGTAAAATTTTGGCAATGTTTTAGTCATAAGGTCAGTCCAGGAGAAGGAGTACTACAGCCCACTTAGTTACTTTGCCGAAGGAATTGACAATAAAATTATCTCATTTTCAACAATCAGCAGAGCTGAGGCTATGCCCTCCATTCAGAAGGTCAGAAATTAGCTCACAATTCAAGGGGGTTTTTCACCTTATATCAAAAAATCATTGTATCTATCTAACAGAAATCTGGGTTTGTTTGTATTTTTTTAAGAACTACAATTGCATGGCAAGACAGGAGAAATAAATATTGATATATGTAAACAGGAGAACACTGATATATTCTATTAGTGGAGAAAATAATAAGCCAATAGTCAGCAAGTAAGAAGAGAGGCAGTGTAGAGAGCTCATACTTAAACCTAGGAATAAGGACACATTATTGGACCAGTTTTTGTTATAAGTGCTTTCTCATAATTTTAAACAGTAAGGTATTTTCATAAAGTATCCTGTTGATTTTGTCTGGGGGAGAGTGTTTCCTACAAATGCCACAATGCAGGCAAAAGCCACTGATGTAAAGAACCCCAATGTGGATATTCTGAAAACTAAGGCTGCTAAATAAAGGAAAAGGGGTATTTGAGGGAGTAACAGAGATACCATTGCGCTGTCCTCATTGTTAATCTTGATATTTATTTAATTAAACATATCCTTTGTTACAGCAGAAAAGAAGCAGTGGCAGAATTGGCTTTTGCCTCCACCAGATTGTTGCAGAACCTGGGAACTTTGCCCGTACAATTACAGTGAAGTTGGCTGTGGAGTATGTGAGGCCTCAATCCCAAATCTGGATAAACTGAGGCATAACTATATCCTCAAATGGAGGATGAGACACTCTTTTCAAGCATATACTTACTATAGATTTTTCACTGGGAATATACATTGTCTTTGCTCAAAAACGTTAAGTCCAAGTTCAAGATGCTGTACCTGGGCTAAGGCAATCCCAGACATGAGCACAGGCTGGGAGAAGAACTCCTTGAGAGCAGCCCTGCAGAGGACATGGGTGTTCTTGGGGACAAAATGTTTAGAGGCATGTAAGTAGAGAGGAAGGCACAAGATGGAAATTCCATGTGTTTGCATCTAAGAACAAGAGAAATATATTCAGCCTTTTCCATAACATGCTGTGAAGGCATCACTGACAGGAAGGGAAAAGGAAGTGGGCAACTGTAGGGCAGGGAGTTCTCTAATATGACTAAAGTCAACGCCCCCTAACGATTTTAGCATTAAAAAGGGAAAAATGGGAAACGCAAGGTCAGCCTCCCTCTTTGAGGAGTAAAGCAAGCAGTATTGCTGTGTTTCTGCTCATTTGCTTCCAGCTTTCTGAGTGAGCGGCCCCACAACAATGATCTGATGCTCTCAGTGTCACTAAAATGGAATCCAGATATTAATGCCTCATGTGCACAGGGTCACATGTTGCTTTTGGGACACCACGGGTAAGGTAAAGATGGACAAGCCTGAACAGACTGCACAGCTGAAATACAACCCTTTGTGATCGTATCCATCACATGTTTTTTCCAGGGGGAAAGGCATGATCAGCAGGGATGCTAAGCTTTTTAACCTTGAATGACATCCTGTGATAAGCCTGGGCACATAGGAAAAGAAAGAGGCAATGGCTTCCACCCACCAGAAGTCTTATATTTCCACAGTGCTGAGGCTGTGATAATTATGATACACCCAGCTGGTGCTATTATTCAACCATTCCTGAAGGAGAGGCCTGGTCTTAAGCAGCATAAAGATTGCTACAAAACTTCACAGTGGCCAAAAGTTAATTAATAAAGAGCAGTTAGCTGTTCATATGAATGGCAGGAACAACTTCCAGAGCCATGTGATTATATTTGCATTCAGTGCAGTGCTTAAGATACCTCGCTGGTGGGCCAGAAGCCCACTGTGCTAAGTGCTGCATGAAACGGGTGAATGGAAAAAGGAGAGAACAAACTCGTAGTGGCAGTTGTCAGCCTGCTCTTGGAGGAACAGTTGTTGCAGTTGAGCCAGTGCCAGTATAATACTTGCAGTGGGAGAAAGAGGGGAAAGAATCACAGCAGCAAGAGAGCATCAGCAAAGCTGTCGGTAGGGCGAAAGCACAAAAGGTTGAGTGCAAATGCTGATGGATTGGAAGACCCCAGGTGAAGGGTTGTATCTGAGAGCAATGGATAATGCTGAAAGAGACTTGGTCACAGCTGGAATTTAACAGCAGGGAACAAAGAGATAACATAGTTTGAGGGGTGGCCTCTTAGGTGAGAGGGGAGGTTGAGGCATGGATGCAGATTACAGAAAGACACAAGTGGAAAGAAATCAATGCCTATAGGGTGGGCTTGTTGTCTGCACACAGGTATCCACATCCAAGGATGAGTGAGAATGGAAAGAGGATGAGAAACTCCAAAAGGAGTCTTTCCCAGGAGACACAATCTGAGGAGAGCTGTGGCTGAGAACAATGTCGGAGCAGAGAAAGGGCTTGGATGCAGGGTTGTTCAAAAGAGCAGAAATGAGAAGGAAAAGAAGAAAGACATAGAGAAAGGGAGTAGGGAAAGAGGCAGCTTGATGAGAAGGTGGTTTTATTGGCAGTGACAGCAGAAAAAGCATGTCTCTGTTAGGACTGGGAGATGATGGAGAAATTGTTTGGGTGTCTGCAGTAGGGTTAGAAATGGAACAATCATGGAACAGACTGTCAGAGAAAAGAGGTAAAAACTGAGTAGAGAGGCATCGAGGCTGGATGTGTTATCGTGAGAGGTTATTGAAGGAGAAACTTGTGAGGACAGCAGAGATGAGTGTGGGTATAGCCAGGCAGCCAGGATGGGTCAAATACCATCAGAGGTGAGAGAGAGTAAGGCCAAAGTGGGCCCTGGGTTTGTGTTACTGAGTGAGGTGAGAAGTGGGAAGAGCAGCAGACAGAAGTGTGAGTGGAACAGAAATCATAGAAAAGCGCTGAAGCAGAGCAGGCAGGTGGCTGTTTTGAGTTTGTAAGTAGAGTTCTTGGGGAGTAACAAAAAAACTAGGAAGCTGAGTGAGTTTCACCAGGGAGGAAAAGGAGAGCACTATGAAGATTATTCTGGTACTTCTATAGCCAGAGGGTAGCATTTTCTTCGTAAGGAGAGTGGAAGTGGCATAGAGTAAAAAGGGTACTGTATATTTCTTAGCAGGGGCATGTGACAATTAAACCTGAGGTAATATTTGATATTTTTATCTTAATGGTATGTTTTGTTACATTCATCTTTGTGGCAAAATTGTACATAATGACCTTTTCTACAGTGTACTGTCCAACACTGGGCTTTTCCAGTTTCTGGAAAAAAGGAACTTGGGTTAGACTGGCCCCTCCTCAATGCTTTCCTGAGTTTCTGGGCTTTGGTAGGATGGCTGGCTGTAGTTATTTTTAGGTGACATATATATTTGCCTTTCTTCAGCCAGAATTTCCTTTTCGTTATCAGCCATGGTTTTCAGCCCTACTAGGTTGTCAATCTCAGATCTTCCCCAAATGCCTGAAACTATTCTTAAAACATGCTCTTAAGACTTCTCTTAGATCCCACTGTTCATACAGCTTCTTCTCTTTCTGCCTGTAGACCAGCTGTACTGGCTAGGATGTCATTGTCAGAACCATCACACCAAATTTCTGTTAACACTCATAAATGCATGTTCTGTCAATGACTAAAAGTGTTCATTTTCCTTGCCTTTGTGTTCAGACAGCTTCCTACATTCATACTTTCCTTTTTCTTCTAAATCTTTCGCCTCAGACAGAGTTCATTTTTTGTCTTGCTTTTTATGTTAGAAACACACACCACGTCATTTGAGTTAAACAAAAAAGTCCCCTATTCCTCTTCCCCTACACTGTTTGAATAGAGGCCTGTGTAAGAAGCCCTGCCAGCTTTGAAATGGGAAGGCTGGTTTTTTTTTTTTTTTTTTTTTGCTTACATGGAGATCATTTTAATCCAAACAGACTCTCATTTCGAAAGATATAAAGGACATTCCATTGCTTCTTGGGTCCAAAACACTCCTAAACTGACACATTTACCACTTGGTCTCAGTTTGCACAGCACAAAGCACATAAGAGTGCTTTGTCTGCAGTGTTATAATGCTGTTCTTTCAGAAAGCTGATAGTTCTCTAGCCGGAGCTTTGGCACAATGTGACTAACAAAGCTGAGCACATGGGCAGCAGGGTACATGTCTGAGGGATGCCTTGTGTCAGAGGCCTCAGTTTGTGATAGCACTGGGTGACCCTTGTCCTTTCCACATGCCTTCAGCCTGTGCAAGACAACGTGAGCTACAATCAATCACAAGCATCCCTTACATGCCAAGACTTCGAGCCCAGATTACTATCATCAACAAATGCTTGAAGAGCCATTACAGGCTAATTGGGCAGCAAACACTACTTTCCTATCTGTAGGAGCGTGAGAAATTCAACCTCAGCATTAAAGGCCAAAACCCCAAGGAAGGGATCTGCTCAAGACACCATTTGTCTAGTGCCTAGCTGCTCTCTCCATGTTATTATTAATCATCTAAAGTGAGCATGATTTGGGCTGTCAATCTTCCTGAAGAGAAAAAGTAACTTTGTCTGTCTGAGGCTGTTGATAGTTTCTTACCTGACAGTCGTACCTGTAAGAAGGCGATCCTGCAGCTGTCTCCACAGTCTGCTCCAGCTCTGTGCAGCCCCTATTAACACACAGAGTATGACACATAGGTGCTGAAGTTGCCAGGTACTTCAGCATTTGGACTGCATACAGCTTCTGAGCCTTACCAAGTGGGAGTGTGTTTGAGAATAGAATGAAAGGATTTGGCCAGAGAGCTGCTGAAAGGCTATCTCCCCTTCGAGGTGTGTGAGACACCTGGAGACCCTTGCCAGTCATGTAGATGGGGCAAGAAACATTCATGCAGGATCTGCAACAGTGCTCTTTCTGTGTGGTGTGAGTATGTGGCTGCAAGACCTTTCAGCTGACCTTGCCGAGGAAGAAGTCTGAGCCTAGCTTGAGGGAGGCTGTTTTATTCCTTCACTTCAAGCATTAATGCATTCTGAGCCATTTTACCCATGTGGCATGGATTTCAACCAGTTCCTAACCCACTACATTAAATGAGATAACAGTCCAGCTTTCAAATGTAAAATAAAATATTTTTTTTTTATCTAAGCCACTATCTACAATATAAGAGTAGAGGAATATGATTCAAAATATGGATTGAAATGGAAACAAGAACAAATTTTCACAGACAGGACAGACACCCAAAAACATTGTGTCCCAGAGTGTGAGGTAAATTGGCAGAATAGGGGCCAGAAAACAAAACTGTGTGGAGAAAAGAAAAGAAAACAACCCTGTGGTTCTCTGAAAGGGGCAGTCCCCTGTGATGAAGAGACTCTGGAGGCAGCTGTCTCCCCTATCTGCGCCATGAGTGGGATGCACTCCTACTTCCTGTCTGAACACAGAGATAACGTGAACAAGCCGCTGTGACATTTGACATTTCTTTTAGTTTCCCTTTTTATAGCCAAACAGTGTGATTCACTGGGGTTCTTCTCGAAAGTGGAGAGCTGTGAAAAGAAAATTCAAGCACTGGGCTCAGATATCAAAAGGTGACATTCCCACCCTTGTGACTGTCTCGAGAAGGGCTGGGGGTATGTCTGCTTTGTAGTAGCTCCTACCTCGTCTTCTGCCCCATCATACATGCAAGACAGTTCCCTTATGGTTGCAGTTCTGCTTCCCTGACCCTTGTCAGTCTAATTTAGGCCAGACAAGGGAAAATATTGGTGTCTTGGTTTTTGTTCTGGTGCATTTACTTTACAGTGCTCTGGAGCAAGCTCAGCACGTGCCCTCTCCTTTCAAAGTTATGTGATGGGCAGGTGAAACTGTGGAAGATGACAGATTTCAATAAAAAAGCTTATATAGGTAGTCTGCCCACCAGAGCTTTTGAGTTGCCTACAGTCATCAGATGCATATAAAGTATTTAATTTAGCTAAGTAAAGATCTAGTTAAGTTTATCTTAAAGGTGTTGTTAAGACTGGGTGGGAGACACAGACCACAAGTATCCATGACAGGTATGTAGCTGGAAGGGATTCCAGAAATTAGAAGGTCATTAAAACTCCTAGTTGTGAGTGATTCCCATATGCAGCATGCATGCCCATCACATAATACCTCAGTCAACTCCTTTAAAGAAAGACAGGATGGGATGAACTGCCCACTGTGCTGGGGTTGTCAGAGTGAGAAATGGCATGACCTGTGTGTGAACATTTCTGTGGTGAAGCTGTGCCCTGTGGCTTTGCTGCTGCTGCTGCTGCATTTTGCTTGAGCATGTTGAGACCTGTCCAGTCAATGCCACGCACAGCCACTCTATCTTTTCTCCCAGACACATCCTTTGTAGCTTTGCCAGAGATTTTCCCTATGTGGAAAAGGTGTGGGTATGTACATAGAGCTACTGAAATGTTTCATGAGTGTGGAACAAAGCAGGAAGCTGCTGGGCTCATGAAATTGTTGAATAATTTAAGTGGGATGTGACCTATGCTGATCACAAGTCCATCCTCTTTCTCTAAGCCAGGCTGGACTCTGAGCAGGGCAAAGCTGATCAGGTCCACATCCTACTGGCTTTTCAAAATCTTTAAGGATGTGGATTCCACAACTTAGCTGGACAACTTGTTCCACTATGCTCCAAGTCTTCTTTCTGTACTTTTGTGTATGTAAATGCAGAAAAAGGGGGTGACAGGAAGAGCAGGGAGTACACACAGAGGGGTGTGTGTGTGATTATTCATGTGCAGAGCTGTGCTCTCAAATTCTGTTTCTTTTCTGGCAGATGAAAAGAGCACACTGTCACTGCCAACCAGGGCAATAACTGAATGGCTTTTAAAAAAATCTTCACATTGAGCAGAATTGCAGGTTTGATTAATGAGATAATTTTTTAGGGAATATGCTTTTAGTTTGGGATTAGTCTTGCAGTTATGCAAGGATTCACTGCTTTTAAATAACTGGAAAAATTAGTGTCTTGAATCTCTTTCACATTTAGATCTATTGTCAGTTTATTAAATTCAGATTTATTGCTAGCTTTCCTAGCCAAAAAATAGCTGTTAGCACACTATAACAGAGCATAAATTTGAGTTCACTGAATCAAAGACATTATTAAAGAAAAAAATTACTTAATGACCTGTCTGATCTAATAAATCCTGCCATTCGCATAAAACAAAATGACAAGAATTTATGTCCACTAGATGTGTAAAACAAAGGCAGTCATGGTGGTTGGGTTTCAAAATGCTTTCTTCAGCCAGCTGGTCTTTACTGTAGAACCTTGTAGGTAAAAATAAGGTAAGGATAGAAATAGCTGACTAAGCTGCTGTTGAGATGATAGAGACATCTTTGGTAGCATTAAAATCAAAGTAGCCAGATGGTTTGAGACTTCTGAGGTTGTCTGTGGTTGTGCTTCATGCCTGGCAGAATCCTGTAGGCAAAAGACCTGCTTTTAAACTGTGTGCTTACATTGTGAAAGGGAGCTGATCACAGTCCCATTCAGGAAGGCCTGTTTAACAGTTTTACATGAGCTTGCTGACCAGCAGCACTGGGTGCTGGTAAATCTGTAAAGTCACTTTTCCTCTTAATTATCCATGAATAATATCTGACTGAAAATGTCTGAGTCTGGCCTGCCCACCACTTGCCTTGCAGCTGCTCCCTCTAACTACTGCAGTGGCCTTCATTTGTGGAAATAGAAACCGCCTCAATGACAGCCTCTTCAAAGCCTGGCTGAAATTTGCCTTATGCTGTTTTCTGACCTTCAGTGAGCCAGCGAAGAGCATGGGGCTGTCAGTTCCCTCCTGTCCTTGGTGAGCTGCCACTTGCATGGCACACCAGATCACATGCTGTTTACTTTTCTGGAATGAAGTAAAAATAAGAGAATGCTTTTGTATCTGCCACGTAATTTTGCATTTACCAAGCACCCACCATTCATTGTCAAGTCAAATAATTAGCTTTCTACTTTTGCCATTAGGCTGGATTATACAAATATATTATTCAAATTCTTTAAAATATTTGTGTGCATATGCATATGTATGCATATTATGTTGTATAGAAGCAAAAAGTTATTCTGAGGACCAGTTTCAGTTTAGTTCCAAAGCTTACATATGCCTAGAAAATTTCATACACCCATGGGCCATGCCTAAACTTCAGAGTCAGGCATGTATTTGTTCAGACTCAGACATCAGTCTTGTAACAGATGCCATGGAGAATCAAGTGAGTCTCTTCTGTTCTCCTGGAACAGCATTGCCCCAGGGCCATCCTTGAAGGCATCAGCAGAGACCCAAGTTTCTTTGTTTGATTCAAAGCATATCAGCATAGTTTCATTGATTGAAATGTACTTTGGTTCCATTCATTCCCACTCATGTAGTGCTCCCTCATGGCAAGGCCTTGTAAGTATGGCTCAAGCATCATTGTTTCTGCTGTCACATCTGGGCTGAATTTTCCCAGGAGCATAAACACTCCAGGATGGGTTTCCTAGCACAGCTTCAAAGTGGGCATTCCCATGACAGCATTTCAAAGCACTTTCCTTTTATTTTTTCTTTCCTGAATTCTGAAACTTCTATGAGCAGCACAGTAATTCAAAAGCAAACAACGTGCAGCCCTCAATTACTTCATCAAACTAGGCCCATGGAGCTTTAGCACCCTTCCCATTTATTCCATGCTTTACAGCCTTCAATAAGACTAATTCATCATAATATCTCCTCAGGACTTCTCTGTGTGTGTGCGTGCCTATGCCTGTGCCTGTGTGTGTAGGAGTGATGTGCCTGGAATGAGGGGTAATGGCAAATCCAAGAGAGGGGATCTGTTCAGAGAGAAAATGAGAGAGGAAGCAAAACTGTTTTTTGAAGGGTCACAGGAGGTAATAGTGAGCTCATCAAGACTAGGAAGAAAGAGGAAGCAAGTGGACGACTTGGGTTCAGAGAGATAGTGCAAAAACATCTCCACTTTCCTCAAGAGTGCAGGCTTTTTGTCTGGATGATTCCTTGCAATAGCTTTATTGCTTCAAAGGCAGGGCATCCCCCATTGGCCCTCTTTACTTTTCTCTATACAATGCTGTAGGACATTTGGGAGTAGAGAAATTTTCCACCCATAAGAAAAAAGCCCAGATGGCCTGGCAATGTTGAATTCCCTTGCCTCAGGGGCTGCATTGCTGTGTCTTTTCTGGTGATAATATGTCAAAATGCAAATATAGTTGGATTTCAGGCCTCCATGTGGAGCTTTTGCCTAGGAAATGTAGCTGATGCTCACATCATACTTTCATGTATTTATTTTTGTTGGTAAGTTTGAACATATTTTTCTCAGCCTGTGGTTCTCTCCCTGCTGGTTGTACGCATGTAGTGAATAATTAATTCCTGAGAATATAATTTCACTTCCTTAGTCCTGATGTTTTTCTTCTACATATCCAGATGTGCTGCTCCATTAGCATTCTTCTAATGTTAACATTAATGATAACTGGATTTGCCACTGATGGCAGCTGCATTTGCCTGCTTCAGCTCAAAGTTCTGTCAATGGACATCTGTGTGCCTTGAAAGCACAACCCTGTGATTTTAGGGTTGTACTGGCTCTGTCTGCTGGCAGTTGTGCAATAGCAGACTTTGGGGAAAGAGATCAGTTAGTCCTCTGTGGCTTTCTTGTTTAAGGTTAAGATCTGGCCAGCTGTAGAACTGATAGAAAACTCATTCAGGTCAGTGTTTCTCTTCCCAGTTAGTTCCAGCGTATCTTCCCGTACTTAAGTGAGACAGGGCACATCTAAAGTTGTGATACATAGAGCAGGGTAAGTGAAAACATGTTAGGAACTAACTGCTATGTATTTTCAGTTGGTGGAAGCAAACATGAGCATCTAAGTTTGAAAAGGCACAGCCCAGCATTGGGTCCATTTAGGTCTCTCCAGCCCTTTTCTGGAGCATCCATAAATCTCCACAGCGCCTTGTCCCTGGACATGAGCTCCATCAAGCAGGGTGGCAGCTATAGATGGCTTCTAGGCCCACCATGCCAGCAGCACCAGATGGGGAGGTTGAGAAAAGATCTTCCATGCTGCGAGTCTGTCAGGCAGATCTAGAAAGGAGGATGATGCTGGCCCTGAGAGCCAGAAGATCTGAGATTTTCCCCCACCATGAAGGCTTGTCTGGCTTGGTTTAGGGACAAATTAGAGAAAATGCATCTGAGGATCCCCCTTCTTCCTTTGGTGGTCTTGAAGATGACTACTCTGGCCCTCTTGAAGCAGTGATTGGTTGTTGTTCTTTTGTTTTAAAAAAGAATCCTCTCACAAATTAAAAATAGCCCCCCAAAAGCCATATTAATTTCCTTTATTTATTCTAAAATTTCAATGTGCAGCAGGTTCCCTGGTCACATTTCACCTAGAAATGTATAGATGTATACCAAAAATATACTGTTGAAGTTTGAATTTTTACTGTTTCTGAGAGAGAAAGCATATGGGATAAAAGGAACATACTGTGCATGAAACGTGAGTAAATAAAGAGTTTTAAGACTTACCACAAAGCTAATCCATACTCATGGGGTGATCTTTAACTTTTAATGAAAATAAAAGCACTCATCCAGAATTATCTGGTCCTCCAGTTAACAGCAACCAGGGACAATGAAAGGAGAAATGTAATGGGTTTCAACAAGAGTGCACCCAAGTTTGTGGGTAGCAGTCTGTTCTGGCCCTGGGAGAGAGAAAATGTCTGGTGGATGCAGAGCACAATAAATATTTGCAGAATTGTAGAAGTAGTGGCAAAGTCTCAGTAGCATGCCCTACACTCACCCTCACTCGTTGTACTACTCAGTCAATTGAGGTGTCTGATGAAAAGTACTAGAAAAAAGACTGTTGCAAGAAAGATAACGTGACAAATGGAAAACATCATCAGGTTTTACAAGCTTGTACCAATATTCCAGCCACTCAGCCTACCCAAAGATTCTTGCTTGCTTTTAAAAAAGAACCTCTATTAAGACATCTGACTTCTCAGATGGTCCATGCAAAATATTAATAGAGAGTAGGGCTTTGCCTTTTGAATCTGGCGTACACACCAAGCTTGTGACATACTTGAAGACACCCTGCACATCACATAATTAATTTGGTATGGCTTCATTTAGACTGTCTCACACCCAGAGACATGCAGTTGATCAGGTGCTGAATATGCATTATACCAAGAGGAATTGCAGACATGTCACACATCTAGACAGCCTCCAAAGAATAAGTGATGAAAATTGCATGCAAGGTCAGATGGGGGAGCAGTTGGATCATGGGCAGCAATTAGAACATCAAGAGAGGAAACAAAACATTCTTGTTGCAGGTCTCCCGTGTGGTTGCAGTTGATCTGTGAAATTCAGGTCACTTGCCAGGTTTGTGTTGCTACATTAAACAGCATTATAGGAGAAACAACATTGTACTGCACAAGGCTTAAAAATGAAGTTTGTTGCAATACAAAATGACTGTGAGAGCCAAAACTGAAGAAGAAGGACATGTAACCTTTTGAAATAAATATATGATCTTAATTTCTAAATTAGAAGCAAAACTAACTGGGAGAAGAGTTTAAATTTACCTTGCCCCCTCTTTCTGGGAGAAAACCTGACTGTTGATTGAGGGGGCCAGAACCTGGGCCAGAAATGGTCACAGTTAAACCGAGGAGCATTAACTGAACCGGAGTGTATCCTATGGCAATCAGGCAGTAGTGCAGGAATTTAAAACAAAAACTTCCAAAAAGAAAAGAGAAGCCAGCTGTGTCCACTGAGCATGGCATGAAGGGAGAAAGGCTGTGAAATTGGAAGACTCAGAAGAGGGTGTAGCAGTGTGTGCAGGGCTGGGTTTCCGAGGGGACCTGCCGGCAGGATGCTGCCCTCACAGCAGGGAGGGAGAACAGGAGTGTGGGCTCTGTCTGCTCAGTGCAGTTCAGTGGGATCACAAATAATAGATTATAGACATCTGCCTGTTTGATGTGGGTGTGAAATTCTAAATTAGCTAACAAAATGGTGCTTTGTATTAATAACATGCATGCAATTTAGTCTGTAATTTCCCTGAGAGAATGGCAAAGTTAAATAATTAATCATGCCTCAAAACAGGATTATTATAGGGATTAGGAGGAAGAAATATAGCTGCTAAAATTAAAAAAGGAATGTAGAAACAATGCCTCCAGACCATGGCTGTTGTACATAGCATTTTACATGTTAGTTAAACTAGAAACAGCTGAAAATGAGTAATCTTGGATGCATCTATCAACTTCCCGCTTTAGTGAGGAGACTGATCTCTAAAACATTGCACAAAGATCAACTGATGTTGTTTTTAATCAGTCCTGAAGTGTCTGTATCTGGGAAGTTTAGGGCATCTTCTCCTAGGGAAAAGGATGGGCTTTCACATGTTTTTCTTAGCGATGCACCAGGTCAGACTCAATTATTTTTGCTTTGATTTGAGTGGCTCTACTGATCATTTATTGTTTCCTCAGAATAAATGTGCATATTTTCTTTGTGTTAATTTAACCCCTTTGATCTGTGCTATTCACTTGACTATTGACTTCATGTTTAACTTTCAGTATTATTTCATGTATCACTTGATTTTAACATGGTTTTTTTCCATATTTCAGTGAATCTGAAAACAGTTTTTGAAATTTCTCAAATGGGCCAAAACCAAACAAGATAAATGCAAATCTGAAATGCATCAAAAAAACCTTACAGAACAGGTAGATTTGAAAGCCATAGTGCTCAGGTTATCCAGTCAGTGTGCATACTTCCCTGTTCGGGCCACTTTGTCTTTACTTCTTAGCTCTGTTTACTTCAGAATGACAGATAAATATTCCCTGGTGTCTTGTACTTCCTACAGAGTGGATCATCCACTCAGTACATGTAATTCACCTCCAGTGTTGCAAAGAACAGCAGCAGAACAAATTTAATTTGTGGTGTAAGTCTCTAAAAGGAAAGTATTTTTAAAGGAGAACAAAAGGGAAGACACTGCATTTAGTGAAGGCAGGTACCAGTTAACCCATGGCAGTCTCTTTTGCTCACATTCAGAATCACACCATAGATACTCAAAATTGCTTGAGCTGCTGCATGCATGAATTCCTCAGCAATGACTGAAGTCAGTGGAGGTTTTGCAATTGATTTCAATGTAGCCAAGATCCTATGCTGTTTCCCAGGGCTTTTCTTTCCTCCCAGGTGTAAATTTCTAGCATATACAGTTGCCAAAACATTTTTATGCAGGGAGCAGAGTGTCAATAGTGTTGGTTCTGAGTTTTAGATTATAGAATGTTTCTAAAAGAAAAATGTATTTGACTCAGAGCAATGTTAATTCTGAACATACTCATATGAACATATATATTGCAGGTATTTGTATGAAGACCAATTGTTATTCTTCCAAATTGATCTATGTGGCCCAAAACCCAAGAAGAAGAAAGGATCTGCATGGTGCATTGCTGTCTCATTAGCTGTGCTCATGTCCAATTCTGTTTTGAGCATATTTCCCATCTCCTGAGAGCTGTGCAGTGTGGTGGGAGCTCACACGTGTGACCACTGTGTGCTGTGTGCAAGGGCTCTAGCAGGGCCCACTTTCACTCCCAGCCTGTGTCTCAGACACCAAAAAAGAGCAGAGTTTTTACCTACCTTGTGCCAAAGATCATCCAGCCAGCATCAGTGAACTGCACCGGAGGGTGCAGTCTCACGTGCAGGTCCATCTACCAGTGGTATGTGCCTGGAAGCGTTTTTCCCCAAGGAGAATGTTTCTGTTACAAACCAGAACAGTGTAAAGGAAGAACTCATTCAGCTGTGACCACCTAAAACGGAACTTTGGTGTGTGCAAGTGATCTCAGCTTCCTCTTTAACTAATGCAGAGAAACAGGAGACAATTCTGCAGCTCACTGTCTAACAGCTGAGAGGAGTCAGCCCCTGGAAGTACCTGTTTTTCACTATGGACTCCAATAAATCAATATTTGACTTCAGGATTTGAGTGGGCCAAGTAATTTTAATTTCTGTTACTGCACACATTTGAACTACTTTGCAAGGTTGTTCCAGACGGCTCTTTTAATATTCTTTGACAGGTCAGAACACATCCTCTTCAATTATTAATCATATAAGCAAGAAAAGTTTTCCATAAGATGCACTTTAGGAGAAAAGAAGTTTTCCCTTTGGTTGTGTACCATGACAGGCCCAGAGGTGTCATGTCTTAGATCACCTAGTTCAGTTTACAATAATTAAGTCAATATCCTATATTATGACTAAATTTCTCCATCATAATATGACCTGAATTATTCATTTAATTATCCTGGTCCATAAAGACCTGGGTTTGGTATCAGATACATTAATCTCAGAAAACTTTTATTAGTAAAATCAGTTGAAACCAGCAGGAACATTGATTGCTTCACATGTAAAACATATCAACGCTGTGGAGTTTCAAGAGTGTACAAGAATATATGTTAGTAATATTTCCTTTCCAGTATTTTGTTGTAATATATTTAGGCACTTCTATTAGAATTTATAGTTTTAAAATTTAAATTTTTTAATTACTTGAACTATTTTTCCTGATTTCCATTATTTCCCACCAGTGATATTTTCTGGTCAGTGTCCACATTTCTGCCTCCAGTCCACAAGACTGTAGTGTGTTTTTCCCCTCAAAAAATTGTGTATACTTTCTGGAAAAATCAACCTTCTTATCAATCCTGTTTACAATATGGACATATCTGAAGGTCCCAGTATTAATCAGAAAAGCTGAAATTGATTGGTGACTGTCACAGGTAAATTCAAAGGGGAGAACTACTACATACTCCAGAAGAGAGACATGCAGAAAATTACACCCCTTGATACTGATTGTTTAAAAACAAATCCCAAAAAGCTTGAATGTAATTCAATCTCCTATTCTGAATGGCTGGTAACAACACTTTCTTAGTTATTCACACACTGAGCATGATGCCATAAACCAGATCAAAAAGTGTATTTGTAACAAGATCTTAAAACTGACCTGTCAAATCAAGGGAAGAATTGTTTGTTCATTTTATCCCTTTTTGGCAGGAATCACCTGTTTCATTATTGTATGAACACATGTTCAGCCTTTCCATGACCAAGTTCTTTGTTTGAGGTGGAGCCAGTCTGGTTATTGCTGCAATCATTTCTTGCTGCACAATTCCAACTGTTTGCCACAGAGAGACATGGTGGGGGGAGATTCAGCTTGCAGATTTGGACTTTAAAATCTAATTTAGCTTTGCAGCTATTCAGCTGCAATTGATTTTTAGGTGTGTTTGAATAGCCCTTAAGTTTCCAGTAACTGCAGTGGTATCTTGGAGAGACGTGAAAACCTAAGTTTAGATATCTTAATGTGGAACCAAATTTCTCGTTGGATACTGCATAGGGCATTGTATGAATAAAAATATCTTGCATGCTATTTGCTTCTTTGGTTCAAGGTCCTATGTCTCAAAGGCCTGGTTCTCAGCAACCACAGAGTACTTTTGAGCAGCTGCTGGTTTTACACCTGGTGCCCATCTTTCCGTGTGGGCATGGATGGAAGAGGGAAACTATCTTTGGGATTACACAAATACTTGTGATAACAGACAACCTGGCACTCAGGCTCCTCATGCCTGACAAACCAAAGTTTCAGCTCTATTTCTTTGTTTATTTATTTGTTTTCCAGATCCATTAAGTTCACTATGTAGTTGCAAGTGAGCAGGAATTTTCCCATGTGAGGCTGGAATGGGCTGAGCTGCATAGTAACTATGACCACAGTGTTCCTCTAAGACTGGAGATTTTAAGCCTGTGCCTTTGGACAGAGACTGGAGTAGCCATTCCTTGATAAAATGAAAGAGAGATGTAGGCAGGGTTCTTTTCCAAAAGACCCAGGAGGAAATAGCTATTGTTACAGACACTGCTCTTGGTTCCTCAATAAACTGAGCATGCTTTTCAGAGGACACCCTTGTTGATATTTGGCCTATGCTTTTTGCTGTCAATAGAGACTCTAAATCACCATTTATTTTTGTGGAAGCTTTGCTGTTGGATTAAGTTTTCCAAAGGGCTTTTCAGTCTTGTGCAAGAAATTAAATTCCAGCACTTTCTTTCCTTCCCAGCTCTGAAAGTTGGATTTCACAGTAACTTGGAGAACTGCATCTGTGGAGCAGGACTCTTTCAAAGGCTTTATTTTTCTGACTCATATTCTGTATAACCTTCTTATCCCTCACAAGGTTTGGCAGAAATGCACATTTTGAATCCTGGCCCAGCATTCCAGGGAGATGGATAACGCAGAAGAGCAATTCCCAAAGAAAATGTGCTAACACGACTGCTGTCAGCACTCAAGACTTTCTTGTAAGGTTCCTGGCATTGATCTCACCAGCTTTTTAATTAAAGACACTGGTCAGTAAGGAACAAGTTTTGACCACCAGCCAGTCCTGGACTATGGCTTAATGTCAGTGGTTGGAGCAATACACCCTGTAAAACTACAGCAGTGGTAGAAGTGGGCTGAGAAAAAAAACCCCAAACAAATAGCATAGTGTAGCATAGAAGAACTTCCAAACCCTGAAGCACCTTAGATGGTGGTGCAAAAGTCAATAAAGGAATGAGAAATGCTGGATCTGTGTGAAACTGAACCAGAAAATGTCTTTCAAAACTTGCTGAAGGGAGCAGTCGAACAATTAATGGGGAAACGTGGGTGGATGGAAAAGACTTCCCATGTCTCTTTTGTATTTTTCTCTATCAAAATGACAAAGGACCATTTGTCTCCAAGGAATAGTAGTTGCAAGCTTGGAATGCATTAAAAAACAATCAGTAATACTGGGATTGGTATATATGTGCAATGTGGTGTTTGTGCTTTAATTCCAGTCTGTTTCCTTATGCTCAAAGTAGCATTCAACTTTAAATGCTTCGTTTGGTTTGTTTCATCACTATGTGAAACCAGGGATAAGTAACATGTTCTTAGAGGCTGGGTTCTACCAAGTGAGCATCACTCCTCTACTTGCAAGTGCCCTTACTCATCTAATTGTACACCTTAATTGAATTTTGCCATCTAATCTAATGAATCAAGTTGTAAACCACTGTATCTTAGAAGATGAAAATGTCAGTTCAAATTTCATTTGAAATTAAATGACAGGACACCTTTTTGCAGTTTTTGTTTACCTTTTCCAGATCCTAATGTGGCCAATTATTCTAAAATGAATTAATCTATCTTGTGTGTTTTACAAAACATATCCTTACTTTACAAGGTAATTTTCATTGCAACACCTGCCTACAGCATGAAGTGAAGCATGCATACCAAGTCATGGAATCCAAGGATCATCCTCTCCAAAGAATGCTCAATGGAAAACCTGGCACTTGATCAGATTAAGTGGTTAGTCCAGTTTTATCCAAATGGCACCAAATACTGTGAGCCTGCTATGGTATTCCTCTGCCTTCTATGCTGCAAGGGTCTGGCCATGTGCAGAGGGGTTGGTGGTCCATGCACTTGTCCAGCCATGGTAGTCACTGTGAGAGAGGCTGGATGGTGTGTGATGGATTCTGGAGAGACAGGAGGAGCTGAGAGCTGGCTGAGGGTCAGGCGCTGGAGACACCAGAGGTCTGGACCTCTGAGAGACCTGTTTGCTTATGTGTGTGTGTGTCTGTGTATGTGGTACCAGGGAGCAGGGGGATCCAGGGGCCAGCCATTGGATGGTCTGTGTCCGAGGGGAATCTGTAGTGAGTGTGTGTATGGATATCTGTCAGAGGTACCAGTGGGTGGAGGAGGACTGTGGCCCTCACATATAAGTGTATGTGCAGGTTCCAGCTGCTGAGGTGACCAGGGGTCTAAGTGCCAGCTACTGGATAGGCGTGGGTATCTAAGGAGGGATCTATACTCCATATTTCTGTATACATGCATATGCATGGGGCACTGCAGGACATGCTTTAATGGTGGATTTGGCAGTGCTGACTTACTGGTTGGACTGGATGATATAAGAGTTCTTTTCCAACTTAAATGATTCCATAATTCTATGATTGTATGTGTCTGTGTGTGCACCTTGGGAATACATACTCAGCCTTACTACTGGCAGGACCTGGAGACATGGAGCTGCAGCAGCCTCCCTTCTGCTGGACTACTAGATTTTGGGTAACAACACAGAGTTTGTGTTGTTCATCTTAAACAAGTGAGTTTGCTCAGCCTTATTTCTTGTGCACGGCATCTCTGCACACTGTAGAAGTTTTGGAAAAAGGAGTCAAACATGGAATTTCAGCTTAGAATCACTTCCATAAGAGGAGAAATAAATTATTTGGTAGCCTCACTGCCATGGGCTCCTTGCTATCTTCTTATGGCAAAGGAAGAGGATCAGACACCCATGCTGTAATGAAACAAAATCTTAAACACTACCCTTCCTGGGCTGGAAGCTTTGGGAAGTTAGGGTAAAAGACTCTCTGTGGTCCTCAGAAAGCTAAGTGTCATGTTCAGGTGACAGTCAGGATCTGCTCTGCAGTGAAGACACTTTGGAAATTTGGGGTTTTTTTCCTGAAAGCTCCTCAAAATCCATAAGTTGCTGTCATTTCAAGTATATTGATCCAGTGCTGACATGTGTTGTTTACAGAGACTGGAGCAGGCACTAACACTAGCAAAGACAGATCCATAGTGCTGCCTCAGCCAGTCTTGTGTGTAACATGTCAGCTGGCACGTGTTATGGCCATGTTGTAAAACCTCACCCACTTCCCTAGGTCTGACGCTCCTTTGCTGAACAAGACAATGATTTCTTCCTAGGGAACCTGTTCCTTGGGATTACACAAGGCTTCAGCAAGTACAAACAAATACAAGTGTTGTTACCTTCAGTCTTCATTTTCACAGCTCTGCTCTCATTATGTTTAGCGCTTTCTTTGAGCTGTTTTACTTGTACAGTCAAAAGAAGGATCATTATAGCTGATCAGGCCCTTGTGTAGGTAGTCCAGCATCCATGAGCAAGGATTTGATTTTAAATTCCAAGGCAAAGTATGCAGTATTTCCAGTATGGATGACTCTGTCAACCAGAAAACATCTTTCTCCTTGAAAGTCACCAAATACTGGCTTACACTGTGAAGTATAAGAGGTGGCTATGCTAGGTTTGGATAGATGCATGTAGATGTACTACACCTATTGGATATTAAATCTAAGTTTGGTTAACACATGCACTAATTTATGAATGGAAATCAGATGAGGATTTTGGAAAACAGCCTGGTTTTACCCACATAATAGCTAAACAAATGGCCAGCAATAGAGTTTTCAGAGATCTTTGTCAGAGAAGCAAAATCTTACAGTGTAACTAGACTTACCGAAGTAATTCTTATTAGTAGCCACACATCCTTTTGTGTTTCACACTCAGAATAAGAGCAGACCAAAAGAAACCTCTCTCAGTCAGGTCTCTCCATTTGTCTTTTCACAACAAAGCAGCAATGCCCATGTTTCAAATATCCAACAGTTTTCTCCTTCTCTTCATGGAAACAATTCCTTCCTCCCCCAGAAAAACCTATCAAAAAGCCCCCACTCCCAAACATAAAGCTAGTACTAAATGATCAATAAAATACACACATAAATGTGTGGCTTATTACATTTTATGCTTCATCCTGAAACCATTATAAAAGTTCTTACAACATTTTGGCAGTAATTTCTAAAAAGCTGCTCTGTATTGGAGAGGGAGCATATGCACCATGTGATATGACATCTGCCGCAGTAAGTAAGCTTTTAATTGAATATTTGAGGAAATAAACATGTAAAACCCATGTAACTTGATGTCAAATAAGTTATTGTTGCCTCAAGGCTTTCTTGATTTTTCCATTTTTATTTTTGGCAGGAAAGTTTGAAATATTGTACATATTGGAGACAGGAGCACTTCACATACAATCGTCCGTCAGGACAGAAAACATAACGTTGCATTATTGTTGCTACAGCAGCCCCTCCCAAATCTTGGCAGTTATCAAAGTGGCATTTGGGAACTGAGATTAACGTCTCTGCTCACATCTAAATATATATATTGAGTGCACAGGGGAAGAAAGGGAATTGACACACATTCAATTGACTGCTGTACCAGTACTAACTAGAAACATCTTTCTTACATTAACTCTGTGTTTCTTTTTAGCCCTGTAACCTTTCACAGCAAGTGGTGTGGTGCTTTCTCTCTCAATTTTTTTTACACATACAGGTGTGCAGCTCAGAAGGGAGCAGTGTCAATCCATCCCTCCCTACCCTCACCATCTTTGAAAGATGGTGAGGGTAGGGAGGGATGGATTTGTTTTCCCCTGTGCTGCACACTGGCTTCAGGTGGAACATGTGAACAGAGTGAAAGACCAGCTCCTCAGCAGGGAACACATCCCTCTGAAAAGACCATCCTAGGTCATTTTTCAACTTTTCCATTCACCTACAGTAGTCAGTTGATTTTTATGTCCTCAGTGAGACACCTGTCAGTGCAACATATTTCAATCCTGTGGTAGGATAATAAATCTGTTTTTTTCTCAGCCATTCAATATCTGGAGGTGGTGAAGATCTTACAGTCTTGTTTGAGTAGCCTGTGTTGGTGGCACCCGAGAGTCTCCTTGAGCAGTGTGCTCCACACTGGGAGTTCCCTTGACAGGATCAGTCTTTCTCTTTGACCCTTCTCCAACTCACTCACAATGATGTCATAATGATGTCAAAAGTGATTATCTGTGCAGCTTCTTCCAGGATGATTCCCTGCATCATCACTGCATTTATGTCTGCATGGCAAATCTGCACAGGCCCATTTGAATTAATTTAGTAGGTAAGATTTTTAGAGATCTGAATGCTTTACTAAAAAATCCCAAGGCTCTTAATATTTTTAAGCCTACTTCTCACTTTGTATGTGCTATCTTATTCTGCTGTAATTCACCTGGGCAAGGTCTGCTCACTTGGTAGTTCTATAAATTTGATTTCCACAAGCTCAGATGTGACAGGAGTGAAAGCCTGGACCAAGGGAGTTTCCTCTTCACATTTTTTATGCCCTTCTGCCATAGACTTTCCTCACCCATATTTAGCATGGATTTCTCTTTTACAAGTCCCTAACACTTACTGATGATGAACCTAACATCTCCTACCTGTTTAAGAGCTATCACAAGCAGATACTCCATTTTTTCACTGAGCTGTGAAATGAGGGCCCTACCAGGCACTCACAGAAAATCAGACTGTGATGGCTCAGTAATAATAGAAGAGACTCACAAGATGTGTCAAGCAGTTAGATCAGTGGAAGGTCAGGCACTGGTTAGAGCTCTCTGGAGCAAGGTCTTAGTCCTGCAGCCAGATCTCAGTATGCTCACAACATGCAGGATCTCCCTGCAAAAGAAAACATAGGGGAACTGTCAGAGCTTCAGGGAGGCTTAACAAGACAACTGACTCCAGTCTGAAAATGAGAAACCTACGCACTATGGTTCCCTCTGTAGTATGTAATTGGTTATGAAATTCCATCTGTTTTGCTTCACTTCGTATTTTCAACTCAGCTGATAAGCTTGTAGCAGGGTCACATGCATGTTCTGGAAAAGCAATTAGGTCTAGAGGATTTGATAAGTGGGTAGGTGGAAAATGGGATGATTACGATGGAGAATGGGTATTTTTAGGATTATAGAATCATAGTACGAAGGGACCTTAAACATCATCTAATTCCAACCCCCTTGCCATGGTCTGGCCTTTTTCTAGGAAAAGGCCATTGGTAGGCTGCTAGGAGTGTCTGTCTTGAGACGGACACCTGAGGTTAGGGATTTAGATACAAATACTGATACTGGGAAAATGAACAGCAGGTTATGCACTCACCATGCCCACTGTTTTAGGTCCCTAATTATTAGGTCTAATTATTTAGGCAGCATCATTATGACTAAAATGGGTTGTAGATTGCAGGGTTTTTGTTTCTTCATAGCAAACTGTGGTGTGAGTTGTCAGTATGTGACACAGGCTAGTACCACCACATGGAGAGGCTGGAGAGATCAAGGGAGAGAGGCAGGAAGGCAGGAAGGCAGGAGGGAAGGCAGGCGGGCAGGAAGGCGGGCAGGAGGGAAGGAGGGAAGGAGGGAGGGAGGGAGGGAGGGAGGGGAGGAAGGAAGGAAGGAAGGAAGGAAGGAAGGAAGGAAGGAAGGAAGGAAGGAAGGAAGGAAGGAAGGAAGGAAGGAAGGAAGGAAGGAAGGAAGGAAGGAAGGAAGGAAGGAAGGAAGGAAGGAAGGAAGGAAGGAAGGAAGGAAGGAAGGAAGGAAGGAAGGAAGGAAGGAAGGAAGGAAGGAAGGAAGGAAGGAAGGAAGGAAGGAAGGAAGGAAGGAAGGAAGGAAGGAAGGAAGGAAGGAAGGAAGGAAGGAAGGAAGGAAGGAAGGAAGGAAGGAAGGAAGGAAGGAAGGAAGGAAGGAAGGAAGGAAGGAAGGAAGGAAGGAAGGAAGGAAGGAAGGAAGGAAGGAAGGAAGGAAGGAAGGAAGGAAGGAAGGAAGGAAGGAAGGAAGGAAGGAAGGAACATTTATTTCCCTTGTGCTTCTGTCGAGCTGGGAACTCAGAGCTAATGTGTAGGTGGAAATCATACAAGAAAGGACACAATGAACTCAGCCTTCCTGTGGTTCATCTGGGGTCTCATGTGAACTGGGATTGACAACACTGTCAGAAATTTGCTTGGAAAGGTGTGCCTTTGGCAGTCTGATAGGTTGCTGCAATACAGATATCTATATAGCAGAGGCACCAGAGGCTGAATCAAAAACAATTGTCACAAGCCTTAAGGTCACTCCTGAGATGGGTTACTGGAGAGAAGAGCAACTTTTTTGATGGCAGAAGTCTGAAAATGAGTTATAAAAATCTATACTGGGAATCATGGTGAGACTTTAAAGGGTAGACTACTCAACTCAGAAGTAATTCTAAATGAAATGAAGAAGAGAAAGCATGAATTTTCCTCAATTTCACCATTAGCAAACCAGAGATTTTGAATTTGAATTATTTTTTTTTTATGGAACCTTTGTGTTGCCTTTCTTCTGGGAGTCCAAGGGTTGAAGATGGCTATGTTGAGTCTTTGTGGACCACCCTGTGTACTGTATCAGTCAGGGACTTGGCAAGCATTTCAAATGCAGGAAAAAAAAAGTCTCAAATATGCTGTTGCATTGTTTAGTCAAGTGTATACTTTGCCAGGTTTATTTGGACCCTCACATCTGTTTATTGAGCTCTACTTCAAAGCAATCTATTTCTGCAGGACACAGTTGGCACTGTCTAAGTGTATTGTCTACTGCAGGGGAGAGAGAAGACATCAGAGTGTTAGTTTGTCATTAAGGGAAGTGCTCAAATTATTTTCTTTAGAAGCAAATACAGATGACGTAGCAGAAGCTGTGAATGTCCTAACCACAAAATAAATAACACAGGCATCTACAGTACTGATAAGATCAAATAGCCTCCCTCTCAAACACACACATTTTCTTGCATCATTCAAGAGGTAATGTGCACTCGAACATCCTTATATGCCCTCTGTAGCATGCTGTGGAAGGTTACAGAAGCCTCTGTGTAGCATAAGCAGACAAACAATAGCCTTATCCCTCTTTATTTTCAGGGGCAGTATGAAAAAAAAAATCTCCTTGTCTGACCCAGTTACAGTTATTTGTCTTTCCAAAAATATTTTCCATATGGAGATCTCCAAGCCTGAGTGCCATCTGTGAGGACTTCTTGGGTTTCGTTTGCAGAGAAGTCTCTGGAGAAAGCCCGAGTGCAAGGCTGGGCTAGGCTGACAAGATTTTTTCAGTGAGAAACAAGAGCTGTTATGTGTGGTGGGTCCTGCTTGCCTGTCATTGTTGAGCTAACAAGTCCTGGTGAAGGCACTTGGTAGTTGTTGTTCCAGCATGGCTTTGCCTTTTCTGCTCTGTCACTCTGTCCATGGTGGAAGGCTTGGCGATGCAGGAATCCTGACATCCTCACACAAACTGGCCCAGCCTCTAAGTGTGCTCTCAGCAGCCTTTCCTCTACCTAAGGAGGTGAATTGGTCTCTTCCAAAGGTTCGGGTGCTGTCCCTGAAACACGACAGCTCTGCACCTCTCCTGCTGCCAAGTGGCCTCTCAGAAGGCCCATTTGCGGCTGCAATAAATAATAATGAATTCAGATGGACAGAAAGATCACACTGATGTCAAGTAGAATGAAAGGGACCCCAGAAATTTGCTGGGTTTTTTTTCCCTGTATAATACTGTGGATGCTGGTTTGCACAAATTAAAGCACATTGGGACCAGAAGAGTAATGATTGCACTTAATGAGGGGCAATTGAAAGGTATGAAGTAGTTCTTCCAAACAAGTTCTAATCGAAGCTGGAACCATACAGACACTGCGCTCAACAAGCTTTCCTATGAATAATGCACCTAATTACCATCTGCTTTTTTCATAACATGGATAAAAATGTGATCACATATAAAATTCTCACTGTGTTTCCTAGGATACAAGGTGATCCTCATTTTAAACTAGCTTGAAAATGGCAAATGAGTAAACTTAATTTTAATAAAAACAAGGAAACTCACGCATGTGAAATATAATCTGGGCACTTCTGATTTCATGAAGAAGTGTCTGATTTTCATACAAAACCTGCTGAAGAACTTGATAGTATAGCACAAAGAGGCACTTCACACCTGTGGTTTAGACAGTCTTTGTGAAGGATGACAGCGCTTCTCCTAATGGACGGTGTGAGAGCAGTGTGAGAAAGTTTCTAACAAAACAGTAAACCCTACCAAAAGCTGATTTTTCAACAATGTGAGTCAAAAGATGAGCATAAATATCTGTCACAATGCAGCTTTTTCTAATTACTGCCATAGCTACCTTGCTTTTTTATGTAGTGGCAAATACTCTGCTTAGTGAAAACAGAGAAATCTAAATTTATACTTCTTTTACTTGCACCAGACTCAGTGTGAAGGACCTGCTTCATTCTTCTATCACAGAATAAAGCCGCAAGACACTCTGGTCCTTATTCCATGTCAGACCTGTGCCCTGTGCTGGGTTAAGGAGGTCAACTGGGATTTTATAATTTGAGCTCCAAATCCCTCCAACATTTGCTGTCAAGCATAGCACACACTATGCACTAAAGTATTCCACTTATTTCAGTGATGTCCCTCAGATGAATTGATTGGGATGATGGAGAAATTAAGATGTTGTCTGCTCAGCTTCTCATGTTCAGCAGCATGATCATGATAGATTTATGACATGAGAAACTTTTAGAGGAAACACAGCTTCTCAGTGTTTATGGCCTGTATGCAGCACTAAAGGTTAGCAAGCATCTCAAGACCTGTGTGTTCTCAGTACCTTATCTGGTAACACAGTAGACCAGGAAGAGGTCCAGTGGGGAAGATGTCCACTGGGGTGGATGGGAGTGGCTTCAGACAATGCAATCACTTCATTTCATTCCTCTCCATCACCTGAGCCTGACAAACAGCACTAAAAGCAGTTGCCTGACTACTGATAAGCCCTTTTGACTTCAAACATATCCTAATACAACATTAATTGCAAATACCAAACAAGACATGGTTGGATTAATCTGCTCTCTTCCGCTCTTAATTAGCAGGAAGCCTAACCAAGCCATTCTCACACTAAAACTGCAGCTCTGGATTTGGGGACTTCCAATGCTGCCTTGGGGCAGAGGGGGAGCAATGGGGAAGAAAGAATAAAGTAGTTTCCTTTATATAACTGGAGGGGATCTCTATTTTGCAGAGATTAGGAAATGCTGCAAAAGCCACATCTCCTGTTCAGAGACCAGTTTGTTCTGAGGCATCCATGTGATAACTTGCTATTCCTTCAATTCTCTCCATTCCCTGAGGTGGAGAGGGAAGGAGGAAATGACAAGAATGCAGTAGGGCTGTTGGGATTACATGGTCTGCCAAAGGAGCTTGTGCACACTAGGGGCAAAAGGCTCATCAAGGAAGGTGTCTGTGTATATCTTTCAGGGAGGTGTTGCAGATAATGCAGGATCTGGTAGCATTCCAGCTTCTCCTCTTCCCACGTTCTTCAGCCCAGAGAAGCCTGCCCTTCATCAGTCATTCTGGAAGAGGACTGAAAGCTGTACTAATTCACAATGGTGAGCATTCACCCTGGCTTCCCAGGACACAGTGGTCCTCTTTGCCCCCCTCTGACCCTCCCTACGTAAAACCCTGTGAGGCAGGCACAAGATTCATGTGCACACTTCTGTCCTCTTTACAACCACTCCTTTGCCAAGGACTGTGTATTTGTTTTAGTTAAAGAAGCTTGTGACTGAAAACAGCTGCAGACTGAGTGGAAAAATAACACCTAAAAATAGCCCCAGCCTGAGAGCACAATGTGCATTGATTTTACTATGAAGAGTACAAGAGCAGAGAGATGGTGACTAGGCTGGTATGTTCTAATACGCCTCACCCTGCCATATTTAGAGTGCATGTAGTAAGCCAGGCAGCCAAGTTGGTCCATGTAGGTATTTGACTGTTTTGGAAGGGTTCCCAGCAGAGCCACTCCAACTACAACAAATTACTGTCGTATTTTTATAAGCTGACAGTGAGGAAATCACCCCACAATATTACCATGTTCTGCAGAGAACAGAGAATATGTAACTGCTGAATAAGGAAGACAAATATCTCACTGATTGTTGCCACTCAAGGCATTTTCCGAGAATAAATTATCAGGTAGATATTATAATTTCCTCCCATCTGCTGTAGGCTGGGATGTCACCTGAAGCACAGTCCAGTTCTAGTCATGGACTCAAATACATTAATTTCTCTTGCAGTTTGGCCAGCTTCAGCAAGCTGAGCCCATGCAGCAGTTCAGTAGAAATATCTTGTTCAGATTCATTACCACAGATAGCTTGGGTGTTGATAGAAAGCACAACTCCACCAGAGACATCTTTTTTATGTTATGACCATTATGAATATGTTTTTTAAAAGGCTAACTCAGGTAATGAAGCAAACACTTGTTTCAAAGCTGGAAATGATGTCAGTTCCTGCACTTCTGCTTGATAGGGCCTATAGTTCTACCTTTAACCCTCTATTCTCTTTACGCTTTGAAATGTTACTGGCTTATTAATTGAACAATGTAGACCCATGCTGAGAGGTTGAAAAGTGCCCTGTCAGTTTCCAAATTGTTTCTGTGTCAACTACAGGTCTAATTGCACCCTAACTACTGATAGAGGGATGTACTCCCTAGAGAATGTGTCAAGAGGACACCAGGCTCAAAGGATGGGTGTAGGTGAAGAAGTTCAATGCTGGAAACCTTAGTGCTGTTAGACACCTTTAAAATCATGTACTTGTTACATATTTGTCTGCATACTATGGCCAGATTCTCATACCCTTTTAAACAACTAACTAAACTGAACTTCACAGGACTAACTCAGATTTTTGAAAATTTATTTGGTCTTCATGCAAACAGGAAGCTGAGAGAAGCCCAGCACTTCATCTGTGATTGGCAGTGAGGAGGCACTGCTACCCTTTGAGGTGAATTGATGCCAGTGGTGATCTTGCTCGAGGGCAGCAGTGGCAGGTGTTGATCTTTTCCAAAGTCAATGTCCTGGTTTGGGCTGAGGTCATTTCCTTCACAGGGTTTATAATATAGAGATGGTTTTGTTATGGCTGAGCAGGGCTTACACAGAGCCAAGGGCTTTTCTGCTTTTTGTACTGCCACGTTGGCAAAGGGCTGGAAATGAATGGGAGATTGGGGTGAAACACAGCCAGGACTGGTGATCTCAGCTGACCAAAGGGATATTCCAGGCCATATGGCATCATGCTCAGGGTATATAGAGGGTGGGGAAGAAGGAATAAGGTGAGGATATTTGGAGTGATGTAATTTGTCTTCCTAAGTCACTGTTACATGTGGGGATGGCTGAACACCTGCCTGCCCATGGGAAGTGGTGAATGGATTACTTGTTTTGCTTTGCTTTTGTGTGCAGCTTTTGCTTTCCCTGTTAAACTGTCTTTATCTACCTTAAGCTGTGCCAGGGGAAATTTAGGTTGGATATTAGGAAAAAGTTTTTTACAGAAAGGGTGATAAAGTACTGCAATGGTCTCCCTACCAGGGAGGTGGTGGAGTCACCATCCCTGGATGTGTTTAAAAAAACCTGGATGTGCCACTCAGTGCCATGGTTTAGTTGAGGTGTTAGGGCTGGGTTGGACTCAATGTTCTTGAAGGTCTCTTCCAACCTGGTGATCCTGTGTGGTTCTGTGTGATCCTGTGTGATCTCAACCCACAGGTTTTCTAGCTTTTGCTCTTCCAGTTCTCTCCCTGATCCTGCTGCTGGGGGAGTGAGGGAGCAGCTGCATGGGGCTTGGTGAGTGGCTGGGGTTAAACCATGGCAGAAAGATGTGCCCTGGTTTCAACCTGGTGTTGCCTGAACAAGCACCCATAGTTCAACCTTGATTTCACTGCAGATTTTTGAGGGAGAGTGACATCTGAGACCCACACGTGGGAGTTTTGTGTCACTCAGACCTTTTGCAGATACTAAAAGGAGCCTCATACACCAGTGTACAAATCAAGGCCTCACTTCCATACTGCACACTTAGCATCATCACAACCTGACATGTAAATGTGAATGAAAATCCTTATCCAAAACACAATCCAGTTACCTGGAAAGAAACAGTTTGTGTATTTCTGTAAACATTCACAGGCTGTTCACTTTTCTGGCACTAGTATTTTCATTTTTCTAAGTAAAGAATTCTTGCACATGACATGGCCCAGGGATCTGAGACAAAGTGACCTGACCTGGCTGACTAATTATAGAGGGAAGGAAATTAATTTCTGTTTAGGATATCTGTAATTAATCCATATAGTAATAAATGAATTAGTTGATGTTGGAAAGGTATAAATAATTAATAATTGAGAAATAGATGCAATCTGGTCATAGATTTCCCAGAAGGAGAAGGAAGATAAAGTGCTTGATGTAAATTATTTGCTCAGCTTTACCATTTTGATTAAACATTTTTTTCACTAAGAGCAAAACCAAGTGAAACAGAAATGTCTGCATGGTTAATGAGTCAGACATAAATGATACAGTACTTATTGCACTAGCTGATTTTGAAAGATACACCAAAACCGGCAAAATGTGTGCACACAGCAGATAAAATGAAACCATGTGACAACTTTTGTGCTGTAGGAGAGACAGCTTTAAGCAAAATTGCCAAAAGTAAGTTAAAACTCATACAATACTACAGATAATTCAAGACCTAAGGCTAAAACAAAACAAATCTAAGAGTATTATATGTAGCCAGAAAGTTTTTCTGTATATGATTTGCATGTATGCACATCCCCAGAGTTTCCTACAAGGCTTGTAGATTACTTGAATTTAGAAACTATCACTACAAACATTTTCTGTGAAAATGTCATGAAGCCATTGGGTTCCTGTGCTCCTTGATAATGAAAGTAAGCAGTGGTTTGGGTTTTTATGACAGGACCAAGTCCCTGTAAAAAGGTTAATGAATCTTAGAAACTAACTTGGATCTCAGTGAAACCCAAAGGCATGTAAGTTTCACAGAATGCTAGACTTCTTCTGTTGAGTACACCAGATGAACATCCCCAGGGACACAGCTTCAAAGCTAAGTATCAGGGAAAAAAGTGTCTCCAAGAGTACAGACTCATGAAGCAAAGGAGAAATTGTTGTCTGAGCAAGGAGGTGGGAAGACACAAAGATAAAGGGACAACTTTCAATAACATTAGTGGCAGGTTAGAAAAAGCTTCATCATAACAACTGAATTCAGAGCCCAAGGAAATAAACAGAAACTTCAAATTATGAATGTCCTGATTTTAGGCCAATAATGAATTTTTTAATATGAGAATAAATATACTTCCATGGATTTACCTGCAATATAGTATGAAGTCTTACTTCCACAATGCACTAGGCAGCACAATAACCTGAATATTGAGTATCAAAGTTAATCAAATACAGCATGAAATTCCCCTGCTCTGAGCTGTATTTAGAACACAACAATAACCTTGGGAAAGTTATCTTGTCTATGGGAAGTAGATAATTGTTCCAAGTCCATGGTTTCCTATCTCATTTGTCCCATGCTGCAGAACAAGCCACGGCCTGAGCTAGTGTCTAGAGGGTGCACCCTTGCCACAAATACAGGACAGTCTTTAAAAATGCAAAAGAACTTGGGTGATGGCATTGGAATGTCAAAACACAGCCCTTGGTGGCAGATACACAGTCAGTTTCCTCCAATTCTTTTCCACAAACTAGGGCCTCCAGAAGAAGAGGTGGCCTGTGGGCGGAGTTCCTCACCCAAGCACCCTGAAAACCAACGGGTTCCCTTGATACTTTCAGGCTCTCCTGATCATGGATGCCTGGTCATGCCGTGAACTCACACAGTGCACTGTGGTAGAGCTGTGAGAAACCACTGTGTTCCATCTGGTGTGCAGGTGAAAAAACACCAATTTCAACATCTGATGAAGAGTACTGTGAAATGAACACCAGCTTGGTCAGCCTGGTTTGATCAAGTAGGAGACAGTGAATTTCTGATGAAGTACTATGTTAATACTTACTGCTCTGACTTACCAAGGCTCAAATTTTCTCATGAAAATTTAGATTTTAAGAAAGCTGAATTTTTTTTTTTTATTAATTTAGATTTCAGCTCTGCTAATGTCAAGTCTTCACATTATATCTCCTCTTTTCTTTTACTTTTTCTCAATCTGCTTGCTTTGAGTTTGATTCTATTTGGAATATCAAAATCTTCTTAGCTGGTCAACATCCACTCCATTATCACTGAGCAACATTATACTGATAATATATTTTTGTTCTTCTTATCTACAAAGAAATAGGAAATGAAGTGTTATGTTTATAAATATCAAACCTCTCAAGTGATCTGCCTGATATTGTTTTGTCTTAATTTGCAGAGTTAAATACAAGGGACTTGTAAGGGGTTAAAATGTAAAGCACACCTGAAACTGGAACAAGGGACTTCTCTAGCTATAACAAGAGGTGAGGTTTTAGAGCTGGCTTAAAATAATCCAAAGCCCTGAAGAAGAATTTTCCCACGATTCTTAGATCCTGGCCATGTGTTCTTGCCCTTTCCTTTGGGTTAGTGCAGCTGATCACAGAGGTTATATTAGCTTTCCACTAAAAGGAGCTGGCACAACTCCCCTTGACTACTCATTCACGTTTTGGCAGACTAGGTAAGGTTAAATGGGTATCTGTCCCAATTAGTTGTCTTGTGCTTTTCTGAACTTGTTTTCATAACAGACATATGCAAAAAGTGTCAGCATTTCCCAGATGTGTGAAAGGATTAATATTTGTAAAGTCATCTATATTTCAGATTTGTTTGGAATTAAACATACTGTAACAATAAAGTTATTGTTGGTCTTCCTCTGAGCACTCCCATTTTGCTTCACAGCCTAATAGCCACCAGAAAAGACATCTGAAAACTTATTGTATTATTATTTATGATACATACAAAACAAATAGAGAAGAAATGTCACAAAATAATTTAAACATACTCAGCTTTAGCACAGAAAGCAAGATCAAGCTAATTAAATCCGTATTATCACTTTCTGAACAAACCACACACTGTTTTAATGTGTTGTAAATTCAACTCCCATTAAATGAAGACCTGATTGTGCATATATTTGTATGAGAGAGAGGAGATGCAAAGATCCTTCCTTCTGGGATTTGTTGGAAGCCCCTCTTGGCTCCAAGAATCACTGGGGCAGGGACTTGCATGCCTTTGTGCAGTGTCCAAGTGAAAAAATGCAAGAGTAGTAGCACTGCTGTCCCTGTTGTTTCCTAAAAGAGGTCTGGTGAGATGGAGTAGGTGAGAGTTAATTACTGATTTGGCACAAAGCATTCTTCTATGTTCTGCTCTGAATCTCCAAGAGACATATTGGATCAGCTGATCAGATTCCTTTAATAACACAGCTTCCAGGTCTACTCATGCTTATCCTTCTCTGCTTCATAGCCAATGATGGTCATGGCTTGAGGCCACAGTCTAACACTGTGACTCCAGAAAGAATGTTGTTTTTAATGTCAATCCAATGTTATTTTAAAAGAGAGACAAAGAATAAATGCATTTCCTGGAGTTCCCAACTTTCCTGGATACTGTTCAAGCTGTTTCAGAACTCAAGTGCTTCCTAAAAGCTGTCAGTGAGGTTGTGGCAACACTGCAGTGTCTCAGATGCAGCAGCTATGGAGTTATTTGACAGAAATGTGCTGAAAAATGCCAGCTGGCCAAACTTAAAACATTGCCTTCTAAAGACTTCCATTAATATTTGCCATGGTGACAGCCAGGTATCAATCTTGACCATTTCCTCAAGCATTTGCCCACCTGCTGGGGTTACTGAAAGCTGCTGCGCCCACAGGACTAGACCAGATCTGCCAGACTAATCTTACTTGCATTCAGTGGGGTGTCTGGGCAACTCAAGTCAGAAAGAGCACAACAGATACAGAGATGGCTGAAAAAGAGCTAAGGGAATACCTTAAAAGACTGGTAATTTTTCCAAAAGCATCCCAAGATGGCATCCATAGATAATTTGGAAACAAAGTTAACCATGATATTATGTATTTGCTATAAGCAGCTTACTCATTTATAGACATACTTCCTTTTCCCCAACTATATAATAATACTGGCAGTGCAGAAGAACACCCATTCATATTAGCTGTATGCTTAATGTATTTCTGCAGTACTGGGCAGACAACTCTTCAAGGCTAAAAATTCAGTTCTTCATTATTAAAAAATACCAGTCCTTGCTATAGAAGTTGATGACTCAGTGAGAATTATAATTATAATCAAAGCATAATAGGCATTTTGAGCCCCTTATAATTGCTGCCAAGAAACTATTTATTCAGCTAAAGAATTAAATCTTTGTTTGTAAGCTCTTTCTTGTTCACAATAGAAATAAAAGTGTGTGACTTGGCTCATGAGCAGATACCAGTCTGGCTATTTTACTCAGAGTGAAAAATAGGCCTTCATGCAGAAAGACTTGGGATACTTAAAACAATTATTTATACATATTTGCCTCTATAAAATCCAGTGTTCAGCTCCAATGATGCTTCTGATTGCTCTTCTCCTTTACTGCATGTTGAAGACTCTGTAATGTACTGTAGGTTCAGTGTTGCACGCATTTCTGGTACAACTCCCAAAGCTAGAAAATAATTTAGGAAAAATTAAATGCTGGATGCCAAGAAATTAATAAATGGCGCAGATGAACTTGATCAATTTTCTTGGTCCCTTACTTAGCTACTGTAATAACAATAAGACTCCCTGAAAGTACCTGATGATCTTTCTCTGAGAGGAAGGGGAGTGAAAGTGACACACTGAATTCTTCTACTTCTTACAAGCCAATACCTTAAGAAAAAAGACATTTCAGGCAGTGACAATCAATTTATATCAGCAGAAGAAATATTCTGACCTGCTACAGAGTCAACTGATGTCCTTACTTTCTGTCTTCTCTAAACATGTGAGCAAATTCAGCATGCAAAGTCTTTTAGTTTTAAGAAAGCTAGGCAGCTTCATGTAGAGCCTATTGGCTGGAAAAGCCAAATTCTTCAAAAGAGCATCACAAAGTAAGTTATTTTCATCTTAAATAAATATTATGAAGTTATGATGACCACATCGAGCTAAGGCAATGGAGCACCTCAGCAGCTGACCCTTTCCACAATGTCTGCTATACTTATCTGATTAGGTATGAGATTCTGGTTTAACTTGTGTGCTGTTTAGAGTGATTCAGCCTTAAAATCTGTTCTTCTTATTGAGGTAGGAGACCATGGCTTAGAGGATTCTACATGTGATCACATCTTTCTTTGATACTTGTATTTGGATCCCTAACATAAAAATTTTCCTTGTTAGGCATAACTGGGTTAGATACAGTCAAATTGAGTTATATTTGTGCCTATACCATGATGTACACTCGTTGCATTCCTTTCCCCCATCCAAGTTACAGAGCTTTGGCCAGCTGCTAGAAGAAAACAATATTTTGCCCAGGCACTTGTCCGAAATCAAGTGCCTTTTCTTGTGTCTTGTATCATATGTGCTTTGTACAGATCTAACTTATTTTAAGGTAATTTATTTTAAAATAGCCATGCCAACCAAGTGTTTCCATGAGTGAATGAGCATTTGCATTGCATATCCAAGTAAGAGAAAATGGTGGGAAAAAATGCTGATTTAAAGTTATTTCTTATCCCAGTAAAATGAGGGATGCTATAGGGTTGCTTTTTATTTCAAGTTCTCCTGCTGTTTGGGTCAGATTCTGTGTCAAGTCAGTAAGAATTCTCCCTTTAGCTTCAAGAAGATCAAGATTGGAGCAGCCACAGTAGTCTTAATAAATGTAAATCTTATTAGAAATGCCCTCTTTTATAGCAAGTGCCAAGCTGTGCAAAGCTCCAGGCTACATTACCTTACAACATTGACTGAAATGGCAGAAGAATTTACCATCCCCACTAATGAATTTTTTTAATTACTCTTTGCAAACAGGGTGATACCAAGCCTCTAGTGAGAAGAAAATTAATCCTTGAATTGGAATACACGAGTAAGGCTTAAATCATATTTTTAAAAGTCTTTTCTGGTCAGCAGTGTTACTCCTTAAATCAGTCTAGGAAATGACAGATCTTTTTTTATCTTATTTTTATCAATCACTGAGTTTTGGGAAAAGAGCTGCTAACACTTGTGGAGGACTTCTGCTTACCCAATACAGGCAACAGCATAGACATCAGAAATTAAAGTTTCCCCACACCATCAACTCTGCTTGTCATCCTATTAGCTAGGGATGCAGAGCCATTCCAAAGGTCTTTTAACGCCACCTTCCCTTGGGCTGTTACTGAGGAATTAAGCTTCCAAGATCCATTACAAGCTTTAATCTTCCTTCTGACCTCAAGAGATGTATCTGTGCAAGTGGGTGCTGGGATTGCAAGCGCAGTGAAAGGGCTTGGGCGTGGTTAAACTCTGGGAGCAATGAGCTGGAGATTAGGGGCTCCTTCAGTCTTGGGCCCTGCCTTGTGAGACACTGTGGAGGCAAAATTATCATCAGTGATGATAAATTGGTGATGAACTGGCTCTCCAGACTGATGGTGCACATTCCTTAACAAGTGGCTAGCTGTTGGAAAGATCACTGTGTGCAAATTTTATAGTGGCAGAAAAAATGGTGAGAACTGAGCCAGAGGAGCATGGCCTTCTACTGTACTTCCAACAGATATCTCCTGGGAAATTTGGATAGGCCTTATTCCCTTACAAAGAACAGGTGGCCAGATGGGAGACAGACTTTTTGCTAGGGAGACACAATAAAGAGAGGGTTATAGATAAATGTGAAAGTTAATATGTTTTCATTTTTAACAAAAAGGCAAGTTAAACAATGCAGGATCATCAAGAATGAGCCTCATTTTTTTCCCCCAAAAATGAAATTAATTCATACTGTAATTTTTAAAGTTTTAAACTTTTTCTCTGAATTGTCTGGAAATAGAAGTCTATGTGGATGCAAAGTACCTAAATTATTTACAGTCTCATTAGAACAAGAAAGTATCTATTTTCATTTACCTTCTCCTGTGAAAACATTTTGAGGCAACCAAGAAGTCTTTGAACTCTCTAATCTGTTTTCTAAAGAAAATAACATTAATTCAGCTGACTGAATTAAGATAGCACTCATGCATGCAAAAGCAGGAAATGCTCCAGCATGTTACTAAAATATACTGAACATATGACTAAAAGGAACAACCATTACTTAGGTAATTGGTTCAGCTATGACAGGTTCTCAATTTTTTTCCATGCTCCTGTTACATACAGCAGAGTATTTATCTTGTCCAGACCTGAACAATAATCACATACAGCTCATCATTTAAATCACAGCAACCACTAGAACCATAATAAGAGTAACAGAGGCAGAACAATTCTATGGGAAAATATTTTCTCCTCTTTTAGTTTAATAAAAAATATATATCTGAAATAGACTGCATGTCTGCAGAAAGAATGGACATGATACAAACACAGGTTCAAAAATTTTATGTTTTGGGATGTTTTGGGTGTTTTATTTGCATCCAGTTGTCAGTTTTTCTCCAATGGCTCCAGATGTTCCTCTTGATCTAAGAATTGCCACACAGAGAGAGGGCAAGGGAAGATCAGAACAGGATCTACTCTGAAAGTCTGGGTTGGCCTCACAGGGCCAGAAGAGTTGCAGCCACCATTTTGAGTAATCCCACATGCAAAGACAGTGGCACAGGTTACTGCAAGTAAGGTCTGGTTCTGCTCAGCTATAGAGCAGGTTTCCATGATGTCATGATGACATCATGAGTCATAAATACTGAGGAAAGGAGGAACAAGAGATGATCAAATGGCCGCAAGGATTAACCAGATTATGAAAAATAACATTAAGTGGAAGTTGAAAGGCCTGCCCAATCATCCTTTAATGCTATTTGCTATCACATTTCTTTATATCTTGGCCTAGACCCTGTAAGTGCAGTTAAGCAGACAAGATTACGGACTTGGATTTTGCAAGGGCAGAGTCAGTTACTTCTGAAGCCTGCCTTCATTCTGCTCTGAGGGTAAAGAGTTTGTGCTCCCTCCTTTTCCCTCTGTTCATCTCTGAATCCTTTCAGCCCTGGAAGGATCAACTGGCCCTTCCACATAGTGAGCTCAGCAGAGATGGATGAGTATGAAGACCCAGGGGGCTGCTAGAGCCAGGCAGGCATTTGCATAACTCCCATCTTTCCCAGAGAAATGTCTGAGCTCCACAGAATGTTCAGTACATATCTCGTTTTTACTAATGTCCCTGTACCATCATTATGCTGTTTATTTCTGCCCATTCTGAATTTGAATGTGAAGTGTTCATAAATAAAGGCACATACAGAGATGTATTTTGCGACCACTGTCCTTTATTAAATGAAAATTGCTTTTAAAAGTCTTATGAATGCTTAATATGAAGAGCATTAAAAAGTATCTGCAGGCTCCAGGATTTTTTTGGGTAATTGTTTTTTATGTTACAACATGTTTTTACAAATGGGTTATGTTTCTGCTGGTCCTTTATCGTGCTCCTGTCCTTTCCAGAAATTCTAAGTTTTAAATGAAAATATGTGACCTGTGTAAGATCAACTTTCGTTACTTTTGTAACTTGTGCAGAAAAGTAAGTTAGCCACTAAACATGACAAGTTTATTTGTTCATTTATTTATTTTTAAATTCTAATTAGAGAAAGGAAAAGGGTGTCAAGAGTCTTTAGTGATTCACATTTTAACAACCAGGTTATAATTTATTAATTCCCAACTTATAAAATTTTCACAACCTCTTTCCACAGGAGTCCAAGAGCGACTCAAATTTATTTATTGTTTCTACATAGGGTGTCATTAAATATTTGTTATCTCCTAAAGTTTGTTGGGAAACGGGATTATTTTCCACATCAAATCACACCAATGCTAATGGGAAAAGCATTAGATGTTGACCCAGCAAATTAAACTGTAAAATATGAGGCTCATTGTTATTATTACATACAGACACATTTTCCGTGCTCCTTATTAAAGCCATCTTAATAAAACTCATTGTATTTTAGTCATGTTTAAAATAATTATGCCAGAATACAAAACACATGAATATACAAAGAGAGCAAGTTCCACTTGAATATGTTCAATTTAACTCTTTAAAATAATTTTCCAATTGGTCTCCTTCAACATTTAAATTGATTACCTACCAAGAAAAAACACACTGAGGGTTGTTTATGCTTTTCTTAAAGCTTCCAAAGATACTATATCTATTTTATTTTGTAACAAAACCAAAAATTAATTCTGCATCTGTGAAGTTCATCTAATACATATTTCTGTAAATTCTCATTTTTAACCCTTTGTGTTTTATTGCAAATTTTTTTGTAAGCTTGAAAGTGTCCTATCATTGGGTTGAATGTTCTCTCCCTCTGGTGGCTACTCTTGCCTGGAGAATTACTGTGAAAATCCTCCTTCTCCTCTGATTCCCTTATGGATCTGCCCTCCACAGTTTGCCACAATGGACGCTGACCGAATTCATAGGACTCTTACTGGGACAAGGTAATTTTTAGTATTTTAAAACCAGAAATAGGATTCCTTTATCATCAGTGGAGATGAAATCAACATAGAGATTGGGATGTTTAATCTGACCAATCAGAGATTTGCCTTAGGATGAGACTGATAATGACCAGGGTTCTGTTGATTAGCTCTGAGCTGGATTCAAGGAGAGTCTAACTTTGACTCAGATTGTTTGTGTTTGCAGGAGTCACAGGTCACCCATGAAATCAGATCATATGTTCCATGTTGACACTGTTTCATGTGTTTGGTGAGGAGTGAGGGCTTTATCTCCTCTGCCTTTCTCATTAAATAAAAGTAAATTTTTGAAGACTAAAATGTATTGCACCAAGTAAGATTCTTAGTAATTTTGGGGTGGGAATCACAGAGCCAATGACTACAGCAGATTCAGCTGGTTGCTCATCCTACTCCCTTTGGAAACATGGAGCTTTGCCCACATACCAATTCCTTATCAAAGGATATAAATGATTGACTCTTTATGTTAACCCATGTTTAAAGAATTCAAACAAAGATTTTTTTTTTTTTCCTGGTGCCTTGTGGTGCGCATCTGCATAGGAGGAAATGGACCATCACCACAACTCCCAATACACACCACACACTGGAGCTCGTAAGCTCACCAGTCACAATGCTTCCAGTCTCTGGAATAGCTGCACACACTCAGCAGGCAGCTCTACATTCACTGCTCTAGCTATGACATGGGCCAGCACTGCTCTTCTCTGCTCTCCCTGCTGCTGAGATGTCTCTTCACTTGCTCATTCACTCACAATTCTAAAGATTCAAGTATCTCACTTCCAAATCAGGGTGTGAATCATTTGCACTCTAGCGCTGCTGGACTTTTATTGGCTGCAATAAAGTGGCATTCTCATTCCTTTCTTACCAAATACTTCGTAGACTTGCTAAATTTTGCTAAATGAATACTTCTTCTTAAAAATGTAACATAACTGTGAATTTCCCCTGCTACTTGAAACCCATAATTTTTCAGGACAGACCCTTAACTGTGACAAGGTTGAGAATTCATTATGAATTTTGTGATAGACTCCAAACTGAGCTCTCAGGTCAAGTCTTGCTTCCTGAACAAGAGGCCTGTGTGAGAGTCTTGTGGGATAGTAGGAGGTCCTGCCTTCCTGATGTTTGAACTTTCTGCCCTGCTCCCAAGGAAAGATAGCACTCACCATATTTCGTGATCTTTTTAAGTCAGCAAGAACTAATAAAGTCCTCTGTAATTTTGAGTTGAGTAATTGATTCCTTTAAGTTCAGAAACTGTACACAAAGGCTCTATGCACCTACCTATATGTATTTCCCATTAAAAGGTCCCTGACTTTTAAAGATTTAGGTGGAAATTGAGTATTAACCTTAACAGTGGAAATACTGATATGAGACAGACAAATAAGCCCTGGACACAGGTTAAGGAGTCCAACCTTGAAGTCTCTAGACCAGGTGTTAAGGAGTAGGTAGAAGAAACAAACAGGGCCATTTGGGGTATTTATCTGGGCTCTGTCCCTACCTCATAAAAATTCAAGTGGAAGATTCAGTGTTTGGATCCCCTCACAGCAGGCTGGTGAGTATCCAAGAGGTACAGCTAGTCCAGATTCTGTTACGTGGGCATATTTTCACACTGTCCTCATAGCTGGGAACTTTATAGTCCTCTGGCCTTGGTGAAACCTCTAGGAAAGCCCTCTGGAATTTAGCCACGTTCATTTGCTGTAGTCACAGGAGTAACTTCTGGCCTGAATACTTGCAGCTGAGGCACTGTGTAGTTCTCTAAACAGAGGAATAAAGTATGTCCTACTCTTACCTGAAGACCTGAGGTGTACCTTAAAATTGCACGTTAATTTTGGGAAAATGGATTCAAATGGGCTGGAAAATCTCTGTCTTTGGAGGTTTCATCTTTTCAACCAGATGAAGCCCTGAGCAACCTGCTCTGACCCTGGTCCAGACAGGAGGTGAGAAAAGGAACGTCCAAAGGAGGTTTCCTTCCAATGTAAATTTTTCTATGGTTTTATGACTCTATAGCTCTTTTATTTTGGGGTCTAAGGTTCTTTGTTGTACTAGGAATTTTCCATTAAGGCCACTTCAGCTTATAACCTCTGATGTAATGGACGTGCGACATGTGCCACACTGCTGGGGCCAGTAATCCCAGCCTCAGACTTGCCCAGAAGAATCACCTATTGCCTTTTAACAAGACATTGTAAAACATGTGAATACCTGCCTTCCAAGTAGCGTTGGCCCTAGCAGCAGCAGCAATCTGATATGGTTTCAAAGCCCAGACAGCCTGGATCTGAAGAACCCTTTCCCAGAAAGGAATATTTTACCAAGGAGTGATCTGAGCCAGTGTAGGGTCAGTGACCAGGCAGTCCTGCCAAGGCATGCTCTGCTTCGTAGCACAGACTCCACGTGGGTCACACGTCCTGCTGGCTCATGCCACCACCCTGGCCACTGTCCCTCCTTCTGTCCCTCACTCAGCAGCTTTGGGCGGCCAGCACAGAGTGTACAGGAGGGGCATGCAGAGGCTGTAAAAAAAGAATCCACCATAAAAATAGCTCAGGAGGCTCCTCACACCAAAGCTGGAAATAGCAGAGAAAACACCTCCCATGCTGGTTCAGGGGTGGCTGCACGGTGGGGAGGAACCTCTCCTTGAGCTACAGCTCTTGGTTGTCAGTTTGCATTTCGACCGAGCCACTGCAGGCTCCCGAAGCTGTGAGTGTTCCCTCAGAGGCACCACACGTTTCCTAGCGGTGTAACAAGGTGATCCCAGCAGCCATTTAATGTTTGCAGTGAGCAGCGTGGGAAACAAGCATCACCATGTGCATCCTACCAGGGATGAGCTCTTGAGGTGGAAGGAGAAGGAGATGATACAAAATTCCTGATGGAGAAGTCTGGGGAGGGAGGAAGAAAGGAGATGCAGAGTCTTGTCCAATTTGTTTTACTGCATTTTTTGAGAAACAAGTGTATCTGCTGAAATTCAGAATCTGCTCTAAATAGGGAACAGGTGTCATCTTTAAATGTGCTTTCCAGTTCAACCTCCTGGTGCCCAGGAGAAACATTATAATTTTTTTATCACTTACATAAGAGAAGACAGAGTGAGCAGGGGAGGGGGAGCATTGAGGAATGAGGGCAGGAGGCATATAAAAATTTTTATGTGGTTTACAAGGAAGAAGAACGCATTAAGAGGTTTTTTTCCTTCTTTTTAACCCCGTAACAGGTTAGGGATAATACTACTGGCTATGGATCTTACCAGAGGAGTGACAGAACACATTCCTAAGCCCAGGGGTTTTTTTGTGGTTTCAGAAAAATCTATCAATGTGCCAGGGTGCCTGATTATTCAGCCCCTGCCTTGGCGTTATACAACTCAAATGGGTGCCACACAGCATGGATTGAAGATTCACAGAGAAAAAAGCTGTTGGAGTTTGATAGTGTTCTGGATCTCAAAGAAATCTAAAAATACCAAATACAACCGACAAATACAGCCGACACATGTGCAGTGCTTTAGCAAGGCGAACATCTGGGGCTATTTCAAATGCTTCTCTTTTGTGTTGCTTATTATGCTACCCGAGAGCAGCAAAGTGCAAATAATAACTTAGCAGATTTTTGCACTGCTTCTAAGTTCAGCTACAAAGACATTAAAAACAATAATGCAGAAAATTAATATATGCCAGTTTACTGCCCCCATTTATTCTAGACTTAGAGGATACTTCTATGTGCTCTGCTGCAGCCCTCTCTAGTTTTCTGGGATAATTACTATCTTGTGGATGTATACGCACATTTTAAATGTATACATTGATATTTCCTTTATGGTGTGATTTAACTGAGATTTGCAAACTCTTTAACTGAGTTTGCAGACTCTAAATGAACTTCATATGACAAGGCTGAAATGATAATCATGTCACCTACCATTCAAAGACATGAGTTCTGTTGACATGGTACTTTTTATACTGTGATGTCAATGCAAAAAGTTTTCCTTTAAGTCAAAATCAGCCAAACAAGGATTGAGGTCCAAAATAAATAAAGCAGTTTTGCTCTTCCATGGAAGTAGCTTTGCTATAGACTTCAGTGAGATGAGGATTTCACTCAGTCATTTTTGTTTATTGATTTATACTACACAGTCTTTTTTTTAAATAAGACCACTTAAGAGAATGACCACAACTGCATGTGTCATGCATACTTAACAGATTGGGGCCAAAGGTATCCATCTGCACAAGGCTGCTTGCAAGTCAAGACAAATAGCATCATTTTGGAATCTTCTGGATCAAACAATAACTTTCCTAGATACATGCCTATTAGAAGCTTTTGTCAGAAAGGAAAAGTATTTTGCCAGGATGGAACAGCAACAGGGGACAAAGGGTGTAAAATGTCAGCATCCAAGGCCAGAGTCTGTTTTAGGGGCATGGAGTTCATCCAAAATGAAGGTTGAGGAGGAGGGGAAAGCCTTTTTTTTTTTTTGTTTTAAGTGTGTCTTTGAAATTGTTCAATTACACAGGGATGCTAACAGCTAACTGAATGGATCTTTTCTTTGGATTGTGTATTTTTGCACATCCTCAGATGGGCAATCAGCACTATTGCCTGGAAAGTAAACTTAAAATAAACTTATGGAAGTACAACTCAGAGTAGCATGAGAGCAGTACAAGTTCACACTGTGTTGGGCTGTAGGTACACACAGAGCTATGAAGGCCGGCCAAAGATCTATCTACTGGATGGTGTCTGCTATCTGTTTGTTTCAACAAAGAAATGGCTTCAAATATCAGAGGGAGGAGGACAAGGTAAAAGCATGGAAGGGTATCCTGTTTATCAAGAACTTTGACTTCCATATGGCCAAAAATGTTGTAAGAAATGCCATCATCTTGTAAAGTGAAAATGAACCATATTGGGCAAAACCATACCAGAGAATACTGATCATATACACTCACTGGCTCATCTTTAGGCACGTGGTGACAGCCTGCTCATATCCATCTAGGATTTCCATTTTGAGGGATGTCCAGCCCCCCTGGACACCTTTGCCCTTCAGGACTGCCTCTCAAGGAGCTCTGATGACTGGCCATGTAAACTCGCTGGCTCGTCTTTTGGCACGTGGGGACGGTCTGCTTGTACACCTCTAGGATTTCCCTCTTGAAGAATGTCCAGCCTCCCTGGACACCTTTGCCCTTCAGGACTGCTTCCCAAGGCACTCTGACAGCTGGCCTCCTAAAAACAGTCTGTGCTCCAGAAAAACCAAGTGACAGTTCTGCTGGCACCCCTCCTTACTTCTCCAAGAAGTAAGGTCACTATCATTTCATGATCACTTTGCCCAAGGTGGCCTCTGACCATCAGAGCACCCACCAGGCCATCTCTGTTCCCAAAAAAAGGTCCTGTGGGTGCCTGTCCTCTTTGGCTCCCTCACCATCTGTGTCAAAAAGTTATTTTCCACACACTCCAGGAGCCTCCTAGACTGTTTCTTCTCTGCAGTGTTATATTTCCAGAAGACATTGGCATGTGGAAATCCTCCACAAGAACAAGGGTCAGTGAATGTGAGACTTCTCCCAGCTGCTTACAGAATATTCTATCTGTCTCCTCATCCCAGCTGGATGGTCTCTATCAGACTCCCACCAGGATATGTGTCCTGTTGGCCTTCCCTCTGCCTCTCACAATATAAGACTCAGCCATATTGTCACCATGACTAAGTTCCAGAAAATCAAAACACTTCCATCTGACTGGAATGGACTTTCCAATGGTATTTGCCACCTATTTATTTAAGAATTTTAATTGGGTAGTCGTCAAACAGTAACTGTTAGAAAAGTCACGGATACACATGGAATGGTTTTTGCATGTCCATCTTTACCATGGTGCCCATGGGTACCATTTACAATAGGTATTTTGCACCACAGCCACCAGCACCTATCAGAACCACAGAACTCCTCCTGCCATCAAAAATGAGGAGGCTCTGCAAGGCTATTAGGACCAGCCACAAAGCATACATTGAGTATTGCATCCTCACACATTAAACAGTGGCCAGGGAGTCATAATTTTTCTTTCTCAGTCCCTTTCCCTAAAAGGAAAATAGAAACAAACAAACATCCTTTTACTTTCTTACTCCTCTGCCCCCAGTAAAGACATCAAAGTGTGATCAGCACAAAACTAAGCAATAAATGAATTGGAATATTTTGGGGTGAGCAGGTGTTCCACTTCCAGATCATCTTTAAAACCTCAACAGGGAGAGTTACAGGCAGGCTGCATAACCTGAAGAATGGCCAGATCATAGGATTTGTAATTAGAGTGAGTACATGGTGCTTCCTCACTGGGGAAAAAAAAGAGATGAGCAGCTGTCTCAGCAATATTGAAGTCAGTGAGGAGTCCCAATGAAATCAGATACTCATCTGCAGAGAGAGCAAGTCCCGTACATCCATCAGGCAGGCATGTGTCACAGCTAGTTGAAGAGAAATGGCTTCTAGAAAGTTAAGCTTCCTCTGAAACCTCAGTACATCTATTAATAAGGGAGAATGAAAAGAAGGCTAGAAAATAAACTAGAAATACAAGCAGTAGTCACCTGAGGCTGCACATGATTACTTCACTGAAGCACATTACATGCCTCTACAAGGAGAAAAATTCAAAGAAATACTTTATTGCATTAGCTAATGGTAAAAATAAACTAGTGTAGCTTACATACTTATGTGTAACATTTTCAAGACTTGAACAATTATTTGAAACCTGATTCTGACTTTACACCTGTTCTCTGTTGGATTAACTGCATTTATATTGAGATAAATTTCAATGGAGTTGTGCACACATCCATCATTTTAAACAGACAGAGATGCTCCCAAGCTTTTGTCTAAGCTCTGAAAAGATACTAGGCCTTGTTTGAAGAACTAGGAGTTCTAAGTTTTATCCTGCACTGTGCAAATATTATTTTACTGCTGCAAGGCAATGTGTTCAAGATGATCAGTAAAGAAGCCTGGGAGCCAGAATAATAAGCAACACAGTTTTCAATAGATGCTGACCTGGGAGGCCTCAGAGAGAGGGAAATTCACACAACGGTGTCTTTTCCCTCTGTTCTGCTGCTAGCACTGTGCCTCATATCGATTCTGCACAGCAGCTCAGCTTTGCTCTCACTGCAGGCCCCATCTGCCAGACCTAACCTGTCCCTGCCACACCAGGGGACAGTGGGGACAGCACGCACTTTTCCCCTGGCTCTTCCCAGGTGAGACCTGCTGTTATCACCACTCAGCAAGCAGGGCAGCAGCAAGAGGCACAGAGGTCCCTTCTTGCCTCTCACGCCCTCTCTCTCCATGTTTACCAAAGCCTCGTGGCCATTTTGAGCTCCTTTGCTGCCGCCTGAGTGGGTCCCGCGATGTGCTGACAGCTGCATCCACCTTGAGAAGTCACAGCCTGGGCACCAGGGGCAGAGGTGCTAAGAGGTACTCAGGGCCACTGCTGGGTTTCCTTTGAAGCCAAGAGCAGGGGACAGCAGCGAGCAGCAAAGATGAAAACCCACTCAGACCACTCTTTTTTTAACCACAGAGAGCATTTATTGTGTCTGTGTTCCATAATGTTTCTAAACAATATTATGGCCTGAAAGTGAAACAGAATTAAGTTGGATCTAATTTAAAAGTGCTTCAAAACCAGGTAATTGGCGTAGCAGACTAGCATGATTACATGCCTGCAGGATGAGGTGCCTTTGTTTCTCCTCAGTGGGGAAACAGGCTTCCATGGCAGTACCGTGCCACTTTCTTCCTCTCGCAGTCAGGAGAAGCAGAGAAGTAATAGCTCCAGCAAATGTTATTCTTCCTTTGGCTTGGAACAGACAGTGCTTCCCAGGCAATTGAAATTGGTACCGTTCTGTGACAGTCAGACAGCAATTAATCTGCACTCCCTACACAGCTAGATCCAATGGGGCTTCCATCTGTCCACCCTAAAACTCATGGTGGGCTGGGATCTGTGGGGAGATAAGCCTTTCTCACTGTTCCTGTGCACAGACAGCATGGCTGCAAAGCCTTGTGCAGCAAAGAGGGTGAATGAGCCTTTGTAGCCCAACCCTGCCCTCCTCTCCCTCCTCTGTCCTGGGAATGGAGGACTTTGCCAGCAGGACTATGCCAAAGGGCTTGGAATGCTCTGCCTTTTTATTGCATAATGCAGCTGTTTAGAAATGGGTGCAGGGACATAATCTTGGCCCAAAGGTAAAAAACTGCCAGCATTGCCAGCACATGTCCTGGGTGCAAACTCTTCCACCTGAAACACAGGTGACAATACACTGAAACACTGTACACATACAAAAAAACAGTGGCAATTTATATCCTTCCTGAGAATGTCTAAATTTTAATATTACTGCATTGGTGGCTGTAGTGAGCTGGGGGTCGGCCTCTTTCTCCGGGCGACAACGGATAGAACAAGAGGACACAGTCTCAAGTTGCGTCAAGCTAGATGTAAGTTAGAAGTAAGAAGGAAATACTTCACAGAAAGAGTGGTCAGAAACTGGAATCATTTACCCAGTGAGGTGGTGGAGGCATCATCCCTTGAAGAATTCAAAAAAAGACTGGATGTGGCACTTGCTGCCATGATCTAGTTGAACAGTTAGAACATCGGCTGGACTAGATGATCTTATAGGTCTCTTCCAGTCTTGAAAATTCTGTGATTCTGTGATCTCTGTAAGAGTCGGGAGAACAGGCTCAGGTCCAAGGACAAAGGACTTGCCCCACAGGTTAGCCATGGGAAAGTTTGGTGTTTCACCAAAGCCAGCAGCCCTGTGGGATGATCCATCTCATGGGGATTGCTTCTCCAAATGTGGAGTGAGCCACAGTTGTAAAGGTGACCTTCTCTCACTTGCCATGACTGTTTCAGATCAAAAACCTGATTTTCTATGGCTTGGACTAGGGGAGGTGAACCCTTCCCTTTATTCTGCTTGAATCCAACCTTCTACAGTAAACTTTCCTATATTTCACTGATAGTTTTTGACCAGGTCAGTATTTTTGGTCTCTGTTTGATAAGCTGGCATGGCTTGATAGCAGAATTTTTGCAGGGCTTTTTATTTGTAGTTCTTTTTAATTGTTTGAATTAATAATATGTTATGAATTTACACTGCATGTCACAAATTTTAGGCTTATGTGTTTCCAGCAGAACAAACATTCTGAATTTCCCAGGCAGACAGCTGTCATCCAACTCACAGGTCCACCCATGTAGTCCACCCTAGCAGCAGGCACAGTTACAACGCCCCAAAGCAGCAGAATTTTTTTTGTTAGCACAATGCAACCACTTTACTTCTAATGATCTTGTAATGCTGTGCTCTAATTGAATTTTTAATTTCTTTTATAGTATTCAATCCTGCAAACTGCTAAGTTACACACTCAAACAAGCTGCAAGATGAGCTTATAAAGTTTTCTACATTTGTTTGTTTTAGAAAAAGAGTGTATAATGACATATGTTCTTTGAACCAGTGCTTAGCAAGTGAAGTTGTTTGCTAATAAAAGTTTGTTGGTTTCATAATACACACAGAAATGTGTAACTGGGCTATTCAAGCAAACTTAAACTCCTACTTCAGGCTGATTGTTTGTATTTCTTACTTCATCTGTAATACATTGCAGAATATTCTACAAAGTAAACTTGACATATAAGAAGCTACAAAAGAATGCTATTAATATTTAATTAATAACTAAAAGACTCATTGCACAATCAAGAATTTTTAAAGTCACCTGTATGAAATATCATAAAGATACTGCATAGGCAAGTTATCATGCCTGTGTTAATAGACTTTGTTACAAAAATGTTGTTTTGACAATAAAAGCACCTATTGCAGCTCTGGCTTTATCAGCACGGGACTCTTGCAAAATGAAAGGATGCAGAATATTAACCTACAAGAAAAAGACAGGCTGAGAAGACACTGTAAAATGAGAAGTTTGTAGAAAAAATCCAGTTGAAAGAAAAGGCTTCTAGTGAGACATTGCAATGAAGGGGAACACCTACATACATCAGCTACGTGAAGATTTGTTCCTTTGTCCAACAAGAAGAGGACATATTGCAGAAGCACACTGCATAGTCAGCTGAAGGAAATGCACTAGTTTGTCTTCTTCTGGATGAATAATTAACATGCAGTTAATTAAAAGGAAAAATATATGCTAATGCATTCAAGTGAAGTTTTTAGCTACTCCTATATATGTTTTAGAAATCGAATGTGTGCAAAACAACTTATTTTGCAGGAACAGGGTACTAGTTGAAAACATCAGCTGTGCTTAAATGTAATGCCCATTATATGTTATCATTCCGTGACTAGAGAAAACTTGTAGTTGCAGAAAGTGTATTACAAAAATTCTGTATCCTCCTGCACTGAGTTACATAAAAGTGAGCAGAATCCAATTGAAATTCAATTAAAAATGAGATAAAGCAGAAGCATAGACCTCGCTTATATATGGGACTTCCTCCAGCTTCATCCTTTGCATTGTCAAAACTCAAACAGACGGAGCAGAAGGAGTGCATTCAGTTCTGAAACTGAAGCCAGAACAACAAGCAGAAGATCCAGGCAATCTGCTGTGTTCCTCACAAGGAGAATTTACAAATAGTGGGAATGTTTTTAATTGTCCGTCTCTCACAAAAAGAAAGGAAATAGCCTAATAACAACACAAAGTTTTAAAGTCAGACACATCTGGGAGTATTGTGTTAATACTCTGAGTACAAACAACAGGTGTAAAAGTTCAAGCACCAAAAACTAACATACTGTAAACTCAGGAAGTGAATTAAAAGGAGAATCAAACTGAGAGAAATACTGGGGCAGATCTATTTCTGTCAGTATTGAGTGATATGAGTTGTATCAGCCCTTCTTATTCGCCTTTCTTCCCTACCCTGTCCAAGGCACACGTTTACCTGTGGCCTGCACAGATCCTGTCCATTTGATATGTGTAGTTAATGGACATCTTACCTGCATTGCACTCATGCTCTCAGTGTGTGTGTTTCATCAGGCAGGTGTGAAGCTCTCTGTCTTTACAAAACAAAGTGGCTATCTGAAATCTGATTCAGTAGCCCGTGGTGCCTATAAAATGTCCTCTTTTCCTTGCTGGCAGCCAATGCAATTCCCCTTCTTCTTACCAGGTGTAGCCCAATTAACCCAGTGCTGCATATCTGTGAGGATAGGGTAAGTTTCTACCATTTGCAGAGGTGATGGATGCTGTGCATCCATCTGATGTGGTGATGCAGCTGTGCTCAAAACAACCCCTCCGTGTTGCATGCAGGCTCCAAGGCACTCCACAGCATCAGAAACGTGGGCACTGACTGAATTTTGATATGACTGTGGCACTAACCAAGGAATGGGGAAACAAACTTCGCCTCAAACCCTATTCTGGGTATTTATTTTGTCACAGCTATGTTCACATACAATCCACGTGATTCCTGTCTGCTGTGGCACGGGGCAAAGCATATGCAGCTCACACACATGTGACCTTTTGTGCCTAAGCAAATGCATATTGCAGAGGGAGCAACTATAAAACCTATATATTTAAATGTGAATATTATAATATTGTCTTCGTAATTATCATTCCCCTTGCTAGTTTCCAAGATGCTCTGGGAGGATCAAAACACAGCTGCTTCCCTACTGAGAATTTTCACACTTATCCCAGCCCCAGGTTTGTTTCCATCCCGGCCAACAGACGGCTCGGAGCTGCTGGTCCCCGGGCATGGCAGAGCTACGACTGTTGACTGTTACTTTTGAAAGAAGGCTAAAAACTGACAGGCTGTTTGAATACAACTAAGGAGGGAAAAGGAAAAGGACTTTGCTCAATCCAAATGATGGTCTTGCAAATCTTGACTGTTTTCCTTTAAGTCAACTAGCGATTTTTTTTTCCTTGCGTCTACAAGAACATCAGCATTTGAAACACCAATGTGGGCTTAAGGAGAAAATGGATTTTCACCATATGAACTGTATGCATAATTTCCAGATAGGAAATGGCATGTTACTTTATTCACATACATTCACATTCATTTATTCACATGAAAAATAGTTCATATTCTCAGCTATGATTGACATAAGGTACGAAGAGGATTTCTTCTGTAAAAAAGCAAACAAATTATGAGGAGTAGGAAGCAATAAGGTTGTTTATTAACACTCTTCTATCTTCACCCTCCTGCCCACCCCATCACCCATGAGATGGCATTCCAAATCCTTGACACAAAATGATAATATATAATATCAACCATACGTTCTCTGCCATTCCCATCTGAACCTCCAGCACTGCAAATGTAGTCATCTTCTTTCCACAGCGGGAAATAGCAACATTCATACTTGTGCATTACCTTTATTTGGCACTCAAACCCCTGTGAAGTAGAAATTTTACCATTTAGCACCATCCCAGCCTCACAAAATACAGCCTTTCAAAGGATAAAGATAAGCCTATGGTGTCTGAACAGATTCAAGATGCTTTACTAGCATTCTCACTAGGCTCCCGTTTGATTTGCATGATTATTCGGGTGATGGAGGTTAACTACCCTGAGCAATGGGAGGAAATCAAACCATGATCTTACATGCACAAATATGCATGAGGAGTTTTATTTCATTTCCTGCAAGATTACTGGCAATGCCTATAGTAACGCCTATTTTGTTAATTTTAGCTTTTATTACAGCCATCTCCAGGAAACAGCAACATTCCCAGAGATAATCCTTGAGCAGAAAAGAAAGTACATTCACGGAATACATTTCTTGTTGCAAATTATTGACCCGAGGCAAAAATGTTTATCAGCCTTTCTAATTTGGTGGCATAGTACAGCTCCTGGTGCAGGATGAGCTCAACAATTAATTGGTTGCACTGATGATTTAAAAAAAAAATTATACAAACAGTGCTGAATGCAGAGGTAGCTTTCCACCATTTACATCAAGGGGCAACATTGTGCTCATTTCCCTTGTACAAATTCTGGCACTGAATGAAACAAGACTGATTTTTTTTTTTCCCCATGGTTTGTGTCAGAAATCAAGAAAATGAAGTTTAATGAAAAATTTAGTCAAAGCAAAACTTAGTAGTATATTACAGAGATTTCGAAGTTTATAAATAACAGCAGGCAACTTCAAAGAATATCAGGTAGCTGGGCTGGACTGAGTGTGAATTCCCTATCACAGCAAGGCAAGAGGAGGAGGAGGAGGAGCGATATCTGATCCTTCAAGGTTCAGTAAATGTAGAGCAATTGTAATTAATCTTAAGTGACTCGTGATGCAGTGTCACTGTGGCACAGGACTGATGACAAGGAGGTGTTCCCAGGCGACAGAAGTGAGCAATTTGGTGCCTCGTGGACAGTGCTCAGAGACATGAGAGAAGTCTGACTTAGCAAATGTCAGGGTGCATCTAGAATGACTAGAGGTGAGCCAATGTCCTGGTGGAGACACGAAGGACAGGATTCCCTCCTGCCTGTTACTGGCAATGGACACAAAGCCCTTTGCCTGGTCTGCCAGTTAGGGAAAGCTCCTCTCCAACCAGCACTACCCCTTCCTCTTTGTTGTATAGATTTTTAAAGAAACACATCAAAGTAAGAAAGAACTGTTCATGTGTTTATGGAGCTTGCTAGAAAACTTGTGAAGGTCTGTGCCAGCTGGGTCACTTCTGTGTAGATGCTTATGGCGTGGATGACACATGTGGTGTGCCCTCAAGCATGAAACTTCCCAAAGGGGTAGAGAAAACAAACATGGGATTGAGGGACTGGGCTCAGCATCTTGTGGGAGCAGCCTGAGGTGGAAATGGCAATTAAGGGTTATTGTTCTGCAATGGGAGACACTGGGATTAGGTACTGACAGGGATTTGGTGACTAATTTCCCCAGAAGATTTTCCTTTAATATGAACTGATTGGTTTTTTTTGGAGGTTAATGTGTGATGCTTGGTAGAACTTAATTAATTAAAGTTGGCCAGAAGCCAGGCCATCCAGCTCTGTGATTGTTTCTGCTTTTGTTAGTTGAGGAACATTGGACTGGTTCAATACTTCCAGAGAAGGAGTGCTGACACACATGCCAGGTGCTTGGGGAGGTGCTGTTTGCGAGAGGGCTCTTCCCAGTCTCAAATGGATTGTGAAAAGATTGAATAGCCTGGGGAATCACTGAGCCACTGGGCGTATCCCCTTTCGGAATAAGTGCTCTCTATTCCTGACGGTCCTCACTGGTGTTTGGGCTGTTTACCCATGTGGATGAGAGAGACCCAGTTCTGCCTTCAAACAGCTTTGAGAATAAATTTGGTGAGGGGTGGTATGGTGTGGTGTGGTATGGTAGCATGACAGAATGGATTTAGGGAGGAAGGCCAGGGACAAATCAACAAGATGCTCTATCTAGTAATTAAAAATACATATGTATGTAATATATATATATATATATATATATATATATATATATATATATATATATATATGTGTGTGTGTGTGTATACAAATATGTCTGATCTATACATAATGTATACAAAGAGTTATGTAATTTAGCTGTTTAGCTTTCACTTCCTTCCCCAGAAACTGTTAGTGTGTTTCTAAGTGTGATTTTCCACTGCTCTCCCAGGGGGGCAGGGCCTCATTTCATGTGATGAAGTGTCTTTTCTAGCTCAGAGGGAAATGCTTCTGCTCCTGAAGTCAGTGTCCTCAAACTCAGGGCCTGCTTGTGGTGAACTCTCACCCAGAAGTTTTAGGTGACCACTGTTGCCTCTCATGTGCCTGTGGCAGCTGTCACAATCAAAAGTACCTGTACTCCAGCTAGAGCTGAAGAGATTTAAGTCAAATCATCAAAACCAATTAAAACAAATAACTAAGCACACCGAAGAATGCGATCAGCCTAAGATGCTCCAGTAGACCGAAGCATCTGTGCACCCAGCTGTTTGGTGTACAAAGCAGATGTGACAAGATGTTTGGACCTGGTGTTGTTTATGTATCAGGAGATTTGGGCTGGATGCATTCACAGGATATAACAAATTTATCCTGGCTTGTTCTTTTGATACAGCCTATTCCAGGGGACAGACACGTGGCGTACAGAGAACCCAATGTGTCAGGAACACTGAAATCTGGATATTCACTGACAGGTCTCTATAAAAGGGAATAAAAGCTCTTTTTTGGAACTTCTAATTCTTAAAAAATATTTTTTTAACTCTTTTTGAGAGTATGTTCAGTAATATGGAATACAGCAAAATTATTCTTGGTGTCTTTTCACAATTGTTGTTCAATAAAATTCCAACAAGTTTATTGTAATGTGCTCTGACACATGGGATTTTGTAGTGTGGATCTCCTAATATTTGGGATTTCAATTCAAGCACTGGTTTTGGAGTCAAATGCTTTGTGACAATCTCATTCTTCCTGCGACTTCTTACCCCCAGAGTTTCGATCTCTTCTGGTTGCAGAGAAAAGCCTGGAAACATAACCCATATTAAGTCTCAAACACCAGACGGCAAACAGAAATATACAATTTTTTTTTTTCATTCTCCTGATTTTTTAACAGTTAGAGTTGGCAATATTGCAACTGGAATTTGGTTTGAATGAAGACTAAGGGCTGAATGCCAGCTTACTCTCTCTGTCTCTCTCTGAAGAAAAGCAACGCTTGGAAATGCCTGGAAATGAAGGGCCTTGGTTCATGACTTCCTTCCATGGCAGCTCATGCTGCCTTTACCCTGCTTGTAAGCCTAGATTCTAATATTCATGTGTATTCCTAACTGTGTCCAAATCCAAACAGTACATATAGTATAAGCTCAGGTAAAAAATGCTTTGATTTCTGTATATGTGAAATCTGGATCTATTTTAAATAAGCCCATCTCTAGCTAAAACCCATCTCTGAAACTCCTAAAACAACGTATGTCAAATAATCTGAGAATTTTTTTTTAAATAATGTTTTACTGTCTTGTTTCTTCTGCAAGTTTTTTTCCACAAGAAATATTGTGAATTTTAAAAGCACTGATTATACTCTCTGAGTAAAATGGCTTCTGAATTCAAATGCTTGTACTGTAATTCTTCCTCAAAGCCACTAAATACTGGAATTCAATAGAAAAGAAAAAGTTAGTTCAACTGCTCTGAAAAATGCCAATAATTTTAGTGACTGCAGTCTTTTCTACCAAAAATTTCCAGTCTGTTACTTTGCCTACATATAATGTAACCTTCTCTTTTTGGATTGAAAGAGGCTAATTTGTCAATTTTTTTTTAGTAAATGAGAGATTAGTGTGAGGAAAAAAAGCCTCCCATACCACCCCAAATCCTTTGTGTACCTAAATATACCAGAGCCCCAAGGGTGAGCTGTACATGTTTGTGTGCATGTTCCTGTACTGCCAGCAGTTTCTTACACTGCTCAAAGAGCACAGGCTCACAGCTTACAAAAGGTAGCTAGCACAGCTGTCAGGTCTGTGGCTCAGTTTTGGGGCTTTGGACCTCCATGTGCTCTGGCAAACCATAATGAACCCTTCAAACAGCACAAATGAAATGCTCTCCTTGCAACAAAGGATGTTGTTGACAAGGTGACAAGTTTGATCAGTCACATGAAATGGAACTGGTGCTACAGGTTTTGAGTGTTGTCTCCTGACAACTCATGCATTTAGCCACAATATACTCATATATAGATTGAATGCATCCAGGAATCAATGGGGAAGGCAGTAAAACATCCGCTCTGAAGGCTCAAGTTTGACTGAAATAATCCATAAGCATTGTCCTGGTGCCTTTCTCCGTTGAGAATAACATAAGGAACTGCTTGTGAACGTGCCTCAGAAAGGCTCTTCATTTTAGTAACAGGTAAATAAATCCAAATTTGCCCTGATCTGAAGCATTTCCCAGCACAATCCACCCCAGCAGTCCTGCAGCACGCGCTCTCACACAAGCCATGCATGGCAGGGGACAGAAGCAGGCCACTGCTGTTCTCAGAACTGCCTCACCCATTGACTTGCCCTGGCAAGCACAAGGTTCCTGCAGCAGCAGTGTATTACCTCAGCTGCCAGTGTCTTCTATCACTGAAATATTTTCCATCAAAGGGAAACCTCTGCGAAGCAGCAGAGCACAAGGGCTGGCTGTCAGCTTAAACCCTTGTAATGCTTAACCCGTTGCCTCCCCTCCACAGTCACTCTTCAGATTAAAAAGATTCTCTTTGCTTTTGATTAGTATCCTCCTGACACAGTCTAGTGCAAATATTTGATATAGTAGAAAATCAGATATATTGTCAGCAGGCTGTCTTATGAGTCTATTTTCTTTTCCAGTAATCTGCCTGCCATTTGTGGCCAGGGAGTAAGTTCAGTATTACTATAAATTGCAAATAGTTTGCTGGGGAGAGATAGAAAATTTTATCACACAGAGCAGTGAGAGGATGCCACTGAAGCTTCCTGATATCTACAGACTCCTTCACACCCACCCTTTCCCTGTGGAGAACAGACAGGAAAACACCCATTCATACATGCATAAACATACCATGTCTTTGCATACACTACAAAAACTTGCCTGAGCACGGCAGTAAAAACATTGAAGAAAGTACTTTCGTGGAAGAAACATGGGGATTATGCCAGTTCACCTGAAGCAAAGTTATTGCTACTTGTAACTTGTGGCAGCAAACACTAATGGCTCTTTTAATTAGACAGATTTTTGTTGTCCTTGTTCCTTATTGGTGCAACACAGCCACTGGATTTACCTTGAAAATCCAGATGAGCTCACCTTTGCCCCTGGTACGCGCAGCCACTGGCCGTGTGTCACTGGTGAGCCATGTGCACATCACATGCTGGTGGCATGACAAAGGCAAGATGGGCTCTGCCCCCAAAAGCATGCTTACATATGCTCTTTCTCGTGCCATTTTAGCTGTCATGTGGCAGGGGGTATCAGAGACGCCACACGTGGGACAGAGTGTTTACAATTACGCACCCAGCAAAGGGCCAGAAGCTATAACAAAAAAATTCGAATGTGATTTCTCATCTCAAGAAGCCAGATCAGCAGTTACCCTTGCTGCTGGGCCCCACTAGCAGGAACCATGAGACAGCAAGAGAGCCGCGCAGATACCACACACTGTGCCGGCCTGGGGTGAGCCTTAGGTCCAGAATCCACTTTATTGTCTAAGGGTAAATTTAAAGCCTAGCAGGAACTGAAGGGGACTGAAAAAGACAAGATTTTTATAACACAGTTTTTAATAAAAGGTAAATAAAAGCTTTTTTAAAAAATTTTTTATAACACAGTTTTTAATACAGTTATATGGTGTTTTGTTGGGTTTTTAACAACCTTCATTTTCCTGGCATTTATTTTCAGATTTTAGTCTACAAACCGTAAAAAAAAAAAAAAAAAAAAAAAAAAAGCAAGCATCATCTAGCAGTAGAAAAATTATTTCCTATGGAAAGAACCCCAGATAGGGTAATATCATTAGGCTGACATGTTTTTAAATAAAGGCCTCTAAAGACAGGTATGTAGATTCATTCATGTTTAGTCACCTAAGTAAATGGATTAACCCATAGAGCATTAGGCACATGCAGTTCCCACTGTGTCTGAACACCTGTCCATGACTTAGTGAGGATTTCACTGCCCAGTTCTGGAAGCACAGATGTGAAATTAGCAGTTTTGATTTTAAAACTCAGACTTTATTTTACCAATAATTAGAAGTTATTGGGGTTTTTAAAGAAAAGGAAAGCTTTCGCTGTAGTGGGGGAAGAAACAGCAGTGCAAAAGTTATTTACAGGCAAAAGTAAAATATTTTATTCTGTTATGATCAGCATACAGAAATTTTGACTTATGTGAGGCTTGGTAAGTCTCATGTTGAAATCAGTCTGAAAAGGGAATCAATGTTGAGAGTAGGAAATACTGAGAGATTTTAGAAAAAAAACCAAAACAAACCTGTAAGCTTTCCAAAACACTTCAAACTTAAACAAAATTCACCTTGGGAGGTTCCATTGTAGCTTTCTTCTGTAACTTAATTCCCTGCTAAAACTTCCCAGTTAAGTATGCTGACAGCAAAGCGTTAAAGGATTTTCTCCTATCTTCCACCCCTCTCTAGGAATTCATCATCTAGTGTGACTAAGGATGCCACTCTGTGTGTAGAGAATAACCTATTCCCTACAAAAGCATGTGGGTAGTGGGTATCTCAAAATGCTGGGCATATGATGATGGCAATATCAAGTGAATCAGGCGTCCTGAGTCAGCATGCTGGATGAAGTGTTCCAAACCTCTGTAAAGGGCAATTCCCTTGGGTCAGGTTCAGGTCACTGGAGCAATGCAGGGAAACCCGTGCAGAAAATGCTGTGTACAGGCCCTGATTTACAGGCTTGATTTATGGCTGCACCACAGTACTTCCAGCATTTCAGGGGACTCTTACACTGAAAATCCGAACTAATTATCTGAAAATAACATCTGTTGCATTCAAGTTCCAAAGCATGCACCTATTAACAAGGAGGATCAGAAAAGCACTGATTATTTACACATCATCTATTTTAACTACCTGGTAGCAGTACTGAAATCACAACAATTTCCTGATCCCCGGCATCCCTAATCACAGAATAAGAGCTCATGGCTCCTCCAGGAGACACCAGAATAATTAACATACCTTTGAAACATCTTCACCTTTAACAAATGCAATGGGACTAAGAACACAGCTTTGTGTTTCCTAGACCAAGGGGTAAAAAATGCCAGCCATTAAAAAGCAGGTTTGCCAAATTTACTGCTGAGTTGCTTTTTCTGTGCCTATCTGTGTATCTGCTATTGTACAAAAGAGCTTTCAAGAACTGGCCCGAAGAAGCATTCTCATTCTTTCTTCCCATAAAAAAAGCAGACCTGGCACAGGCACAGTAAATAAAAATAACAAGCATATGATGCCCAAGATGCATGTGAACATTAAGTGACGTTGGCAGCCCCCGCAAATAGAACTCTGGTTAAAAATAGCCTTTGTCTAAATGTGGAAAGTGAGTAAATATAGTAGCAGTTTCAGCTTACTACAGAGGCTTACAGGCTCCAAGTAACAGAGCTTATTATAGAGCATGTGCGTCAGCAAAGGGGAGAAAAGGGGGAAAAGAAAGAAGACGCATTCTGCAATTAGTATCTACAATGAGACACAAATTAACTTTTCCCCTCGTTATTTTTCTTGTTGTTTGAGAATTGTTACAGTGCTAAAGTGGAAAAGATCTGGGATTGAGGAGACAGCTGAAGCTAGCACCGAAGAGCAGCACAGGGAGCTTTCTGCACGAAGGCTGGTCGCACAGAAAATGAGATATAAAAAGAGACAACAGGAGAGACTGTGATCTCAGGTTCTCCTGAGACAAATAAGGAGCATCATAGCCTGGCTAGAGGGAGCTCTCCTGGATTTGCTTCCCTCATTTGACTGAACATAAGCCAGTGAGCCAACTTTTGAACTGGCTGAACAGAAAGCAACACCGATGCTTTCCCTTGCCTCTATTCACTCCCTTCTTCCAAGGAACATTTGCAAGTTTTTTAGTGATTGCAAAACTTGCTTCACTGAATGAGTAAGTCTGCTCTACCTCATGTCTCACTTCATAAGCAATTTGCTATGCAGTTGAGGCAGGGAAAGCCCACAAACAAAACCTGTGGGATATCTTACACCTGTGGAAGAGCACCTGCTGTGTAATGCATGTGTATATTTAAGTAACCTTCCCAGGATGTTATTTCCAAGCATGACATTGCAGGCAGGGAATCCTTCAATATTTTTAACATTCTCCTCTGGCTGAATTGACAAAAAGGAGACAAACATTCCCTGCTTTGTGTCTCTGGTCCCTTCAAATCAGAGGGAGAGTGGGAAAGATCCTCTGTATTTCTTTCAGTGCTCAATTCAATTAAAGCACAACTCCCAAAAGTCCAAAGTCCTTCCCTCATTCATGCAGAAAAGGACACTTTTCACAGGGTTCAGTGAGTTTCTGCTTCTGTACACAGTTTCTTATCTTCTGACTTTGCATTGAGAAGAATGGGGCAACAGTGCATTACAGAAAAATTTCGGGAACAGTACATGAGATACGCCATGATATAAAAGTTGTGGCCAGCTAAGAGTTGTCAGCAAAGTTGCCTTATTCAAATGGCATGGTAAATAAATGTTATAAATTCCTAAGTAGATCCTAAATTAGCTTTTGGCATAGTGCATCACTATAACAAGTTAATTTTGCAGCTCCAAGGAATAGCCTTATATGGTTCACTTAAGTAATCGTGTTAAATGAATGTTTAAGTGAGAACCATTTGCCAAATGCAAAGCAAGTACCATATATAACCTCTTACACAACTACATAACACAGCAATGCTGGCTGGTTTTCAGAATTCTGGGGTTTGTACAGATTATACCTGCTAACTCCAACCAACACCTGAGTCAAAAAATACCTACCTGGAATATACTACCATGACTGTTTAGGATTAATAATTTAGCATTTATCCTGCCCTGTCTTCCTCACCCTGCAGAAGATCTTCCCTTCCCTTCCCTTCCCTTCCCTTCCCTTCCCTTCCCTTCCCTTCCCTTCCCTTCCCTTCCCTTCCCTTCCCTTCCCTTCCCTTCCCTTCCCTTCCCTTCCCTTCCCTTCCCTTCCCTTCCCTTCCCTTCCCTTCCCTTCCCTTCCCTTCCCTTCCCTTCCCTTCCCTTCCCTTCCCTTCCCTTCCCTTCCCTTCCCTTCCCTCAGTGTGACAAACAATAGTTTTGGCAATCTTCGTTATTTCATTGTTTTGCTAAGAAAGAAGAAATAAGAAAGGAAGGGAAGGAGAAAAACAATGTGCCAAAACCTTCAGTTATTATCTCAAAAGAATTTGAGCCTCCTCCTGGTGTAGTGCATCCTTCTCCCAGTATTTGTGCTGTTTCTCTGGCTTTCTTCTCTTACAGCCATCAGTGGCCAAAAAAAATGTACTCAGGAAAGGCAATTACAACATAATCTGTGTAAGCTTAATACTGATGGCTTCTCCCTCCCTCCCCCACCCCTGCATCCTCCACCACCTATAAATATGGCAAGCTAAAGTATTAGGGAAACTGAAAAAGTTCAGACAGACATGCCTGTGTCTATTAGTCATCATTCATGCATTGTACCAAAATAACCTGCAATAGATGTCGTCTTGTTTCTTGCTAGAGAGTGCTGTTGAGTTCTTGCATTCACAATAAATCTGTTTGGAAGGCTGCCCTTAAAGAGTTGCCATGGTGATTATTTTGGTACCATAAAGTAGAAGAAGCTAAAGTACTTACTAGCCCTATCCAAAATCTTGTCTTTTGGGAAGGAAAAAAAAAGAAATCAGCAGATGGCATTTGTCAGAAATTCAACATTCTGATTATTACTGGTGTTGTGTTTTTGGAGGAATTCTCCAAAAGGAGAGTGCATGGGGTAAGGGGAAGGGAATGGAACAAAAAAAATGACGTCAGTATATCTGAAATTCCTTTAGCTTGCACTATTACAACAGTTTAGGAGTAGTTGAAACAGTAGGTGTTAAGTAATGAAAATCTTCGAAGGAGTCTCCTTCCAGACTATTTACTAAATACTTAACATACTGTAAGCTGAAGAAGAGGAAATTGTTATTTCCTTGTGAAAACATCACAGACTTCCAAATGGTTAATTATAGCTCCCTTTTGCACCTTTCTTATGATGGAATCTCTTGGGAACATGAGAAATGTCCCAAAGAAATCCATGTATCAGTCTTTCTGCTTTGCATAGTAGAGGCACACAAACACTGCACTTCAAATTACACAGTGCATTTGGTGTGACTGTAATGGAAAAGGTGAATTTAGGTGGATTTAGTGAAACTACTGCACCATTTCACTTCAGTTAAAAAAAATAAAAAAGCCATCAGCTTAGCTGCTCAAATGCTTATTCGCTGAATTCTCCTGTCAGTCTTGGGCCTGTATATGGATTATGCACAGATTTAAATTCCAAAGCATGGCATCAAACTGGGTCAAGTATGTGTGCAAGCATGCACCAGGACGTGATGCTGGGTGTCTGCAGAGTGTCAGTGAGCAAGCGCTGGTCCCATCAGCACAGCACCGACACCAGCTTGTTTCCTAGAGGCAGCACAGCTGCACCAGGTGGGAGAGATGTGTACCAGGCAGAGTGCTGTGCTGACAGGTCTACAAAGCTCCTCAGATTTGGAGTTAGCTCAGGTATTACGGCAGGAGGCTTCCTCACATGATTTAGGGCAGTTGCAATGTGTCGTACGGCTTTCTTCATTCACAAGCTCCACTTCTGCTCCTTTTAGCTGTCAGTTTTTCTCTCAGGCAATTGCAGCCTCCACTTCTTCACATACAAAGAATCCAGAGTTTTGGTGAAAAACAGCTTTGTTTGCTTTAAACTTTATTTACTTAAAACTGTAAAATTGGCCCCTTCCTGGTGAAAGGTGCCAGCTGAACCGCTCCAGGAACTGAAACTCTTTATTTGCTGTGGCGCTCACTTGCAGCCCATTGGAGTCAATGACAAGCCTTTAATTGAGCGGTTTGCTGGCTCCTGGCTCCGGCCTTGCCAGGGCCAGCAGCAGCTGTGCAAACTCCCGAGCGCTCCCTCCCCAGCACCTCCGAGGGAGAGCTGGGTCCGAGCTCCAGGGAGCTGCCTCGGCCCAAAATCCCACCCCGAAACTGCAGCTGCCGAGCAGCCATGGAAATTCACGGAGCTGCTAATTGGGGCTGCTTTCTTCCAAAGAAGCTGTGTTCAGGGCCAGGGGATAATGGAGCTTTGGCTGCCTCTGGCACCTCTGGTGTGTGTTCCCCATCTCTGCCCTGTGCCAGGTGGGGGTATGATGCCAACAGGACAAATGTGAGAACATTCGAGGCAGCACCTCATCTCGTCTTGGGATGAGCTGTGTTCAGCTGCTGGGTCACCACTGTCTTTGGAATTATCCTTGTTTCCCAATTTTCCATCTCTGTACTTAGTCTGGGGTTTTTTTGCATTTTTACTGCCAAAAGCAGGAAGCTAGGTTATGTGGGGAAATGCAAAAGGCAGAAAAAGAAAAAACAAAAAAAGAAAAGACAAATTTTCACCTCCACCTCCAATTACAGCACTTTTGGGGAAGGAGGGATTTGTTGAAAAAGTTTCTGTAAAACTTTCACAGGACACGCTCTGTTAAAAAAGAAGAAAGCCCCACAAAACCAAAACACCACCAAATAAAACTCATAAAAGCATAACCAAAACCAACTTTACCAGCTTTATTTCCATTTCTGTATAGCTGCCAAGAAGATTTCAGAAATGACTTCTGGTCACTTTTGACCAACTAAGTTTAGCTTCAGGTTAGTGACTGGTCATAAGGGCCCTGCTGCACTATAACCTTAATTAAATATCCAGGCCCTGTCAGCATCTTCTCTCCCTGCAGATCTGAAGAGTGACCCAACATTCCTCAGCAAAACTGGTGATGACTCTTCATGGGTAAAGGACAGACAAAGTGGGGATATGTCATCAGAAAGGGCAGAGATTAAAGGCATTGTGATACAATAGGAAGCTCAAAAGATCAACCGAGGATTGTATTGTAAGACTGAATCCAAAGGTAATTCAAATATTTTGCACAGTTAGTAAGGTTAGTAGGAGACTAAAGAAAGTAGGGAAAGAGAGGAAAATTGAAACAATTTTATTCAGTTTGTTCTCTTAATGGGAAGAGAAATTGCAAAGAGGTAGCATGTGCTAATAATTTATTGTACAAAAGTTTTGAACAGCCCCATGTTACCTGTAAAGACAATCATTAAGCACTGGGTACGTGGTTAAGTAGTAAGAATGTCATGTGTGAAAGTTTAGTTTCACCATAATTCTCGAAATATTTACTGACATGTAAAAAACCCCTCTTTGCCGCATGTTATTACCACCAAGGTTTCCCCAAGGAATGAGTTTGTTTAATAATTGGCTTATAACAGATGTTAGAATGAATAAAAGAATATTAACCTGGACAATTTTGGGGTGGAAAATCTGAAATGGTGCACTAGAAGTTCCAGCAAAGAGTGATTGCAGACATCAAAAAAGTAAGAGAACAAAGGGAAAGTCAGTGGGACTGTAGAATAAGCACACCCCATGGGCATTTTCATTCAAGGCAGGGTGTAAATATAAACCACCTGGAGCCCTGGTTAAAAGTTACCTGAAATGATAGGAAGTACATGGGAGACATGACAAGTCCGGTTCTAAAGGGCTCACTCATGTTACCCTTCATTTGAGGTACTGTGGAACAACATTTGACAGAGGCTGTAGAATTTGGAGGCCTGGGGAGCAAGATGCTGAGTGGAAGCCCAGGCTGGACAGCAGCAGCGTTTGCTCATTTGACATCTCTTACTTTATTGTATCTATAATTTGGATGGACTGATGAAAGTAAGCCTGGGTCTGCTGATTCTCTCCTAGGTGCTGTTCCTCTCATAAAGCCTTACCTTAAAGTTCTTACAGTCCTGCACTAAATTATCAGTGTGTTCACTTTTACCTGTGTCAGTCTTATTTCCTCATTTCTTGATGTAATGAGTCGTCTAATTACTGCGACATCAATTCCGTCAGCAACTTCAAATAATTACATCTGTGTATTTCAATGACATCCTGAAGAGTTTGGGGGAGGTTTGCTTCAGGCTCAAAAGCATCAGGTGCCTCCTGATACATACACTTTCTGCCAAGATCTCCCTTCTTCACTACTTTCTGAAACATCTAGAAACAAATATATGTCAGTTCTAATTAAAACAATCACCCAAGTACTGGATCTGACTCAGGGATTATCATTGTAATTTTAAGAGCTGCTTTCTCTGTACAGTTGTATGAAGAGTCTCATTTTGTTTGTATTCTTCATGTTTCAGCGATACCATATTTCAGGTTTTTTCTTACCTTATATTTTAAAAAGTTACACTTTTATACACGCACAAGTTCTCTTGCTGCATTTACATATACTCAAAGGAGAAACAAAAATAGTGGTGAGCAGAAAAGTTTGCTGTGTTCTGTTACTGCACTGGTGTTGTTTGCTGTGTTCTGTTACTGCACTGGTGTTGTTTGCTGTGTGTTTCCCCTTGCTCAATGCAGAACTGCAGTCCTGCCTGGCTCTCACTGAGCCAGGGAAGGGGCAGAGGGAGCTGTAGGAACAGCAGTGGAAGGGGAGCTCCACACTGGTCTCTAAGACCAGCTCTTGAAACAAAAAGTGCCTTTCCAGAGCAGTGTCAGTATGGAATGAGAACACAGGCTGCTGTCCTGTATCCTGTACCACCACCCTGCATTAGTAGAGAAACAGCATGGTAGGCAGGCAGGCTCCCACCCAAAAATGAGCAGCCACAAACCATCTGAAAAACATGTCAGAATTCACCTTTGCAAGATTCAGATGTCCACACCTGTGCCAATCACCTAAATTTTGAAGCATAAGTGATAATACTAGGGTGGATTAATCTCATCCTAATAAAGCCATGTAAAGTAATTCAGGTAATTTATGCCACAGAAACTCCTTTCTCCCTCCTCCCAGAAATAAGAGTTCCATGTTGTAAGGTTCATTTTATCACTGATAAAGGCATTTGGAAAAAAAGCTCATGCTCTTGGTAGAGAGAACACTTGAGGGAAGAAAGTCAGTGATGTAAATGTACCTAACTGCACAGTCAGAAGACTTCACTTACAATAACCTTGGGCCCTTCTTAGCAGAACATTGCACAGGGATGTGGGTGGAGACTTTTTTAAACATTAATGCTCTCTGGCATATGTTCTAAATAAATGAGCGGAATGAAAAAGCATGGAAAAATATTTTGTACTGGGATTATTAATCTCTGTGGTATTCAGCCACTTCTTAGCAACAAACATTCCCCTGAGGAATTATTTCAATCAGAACTCACATCTTGGTCTTCAAGTTCTTTTGGGCATATTTGAATTGCATTTGGTGCATGAAATATATTTTGGGGCATAACCACAGGGCAGTTTGGAAAGACCTTGGGGACAGTTTTGTACGTAGGCTGTGAGCAGATAAATTGCATTTAAAATCATCCACTTGGAATTCCAGTGTTCTTGAGGTAGTGGCTGCTTGAGATCAGCATGAAACATCTCCTGGCTGAACACATGCAAATGTGTTATCAGGTGCATGGTATCCATCCTTAATCACAATAAAATCAGTGATTAGAAAAGTTATGGAGAAGCTTAATTATTGCAAGATTAGGTTATTTCATTAATACTTCAGAGATTGTAATGAACTTTTTTTTTTGCAAGGGGAGCAATAGTATATTTTTTTCTTGTAAAGGCCGTTGTCAGCTTGAGAAGCTTACTTCATCCTGCAGAGCTGTACAAAAGGCTGTGCTGAAGATAAGGAAGGATTTTATAAATGGTTTTTACTACATCTTTGGATAGTAACTTGGAAATTGCATATTCAGTGCTCACTCCAGTGGTCATTTATCAGAAAATGACCATGACCCTGTGGGAATTCAGCACATTATGAGGTAATTCCACGTAGAAAAGTCAAAGTGAATGATGCAAGGAATAAGTTCCAATAAGTCCCTAAAATCCCACACTTCTTTTCTGGCATTTAAGAACAAAATCTGTGTAAACAATGAATATTGGAGTTGTTTACCATCATTACTGCTTCTGTTCCATTTCTGTGGATGCACCCTTAAAGCTGTAATACTCTGAATAGCAACATAATACCTGCAATACCTATATAATTTGTAGGTATAATGAAAGACCAACATTTGGAAGGTCAAATGTAGCCAAGTGGAAGTATTGCTGTGAGCCCAACCTTTTGCTGCTGCCAGGCTTGGTTCCTGCACTGATCTTTCCACATCTGGATCAAAGAAACCAAGCATGAACATTTTTCCCCTTAGAGCAACGTCATGCCAGATCTTTGACACAAAGCCAGAATGGTGTGTGTATTCAGAAGCTCACAATGGCTACACTGTAAATGGCCTCCTAATCTCACCTAACTAGCAGGTATTTTTACATTGCAGACACACACAAACCAGTCATCCAGGTCCTCATTTAAGCCAGGGAAAAAAAAAAAAGCCTTTCTGTTGCACCTTTTTTTTAATTAACTGAACTTTTAGTTCTCTCATGCTGGAAGACACCAAAGGGTATTCCTGTATATTCATCTGGGACCATGTGGGATTGACTGGAGCCAGAGAGCCACATGTAGACCCAGTCTCATCCTTTGACACAGAATTATCCTGTCTAGGTCTGGACATCTGACAAAAGAACCTGAGCTCAGACTACCATTCAGAAGCCATCAAAGACTGATACCTTCCAAGATCAAGGTCCTATGCTGGACGCAAGTATTTCTATCAATTACTCCCAATCAGCCCCTAACCTTCTCTGCTGAGATTTGTAGATCAGAGGCATAAGGTGGCCTCCCATGATGAAAAATGCAGTGCTGTTACTGCTGCCATACCTTCTCTGTGTGCTCCTTCAGCAAGCCCTGAGCATTGAGCTGCATCTGCTGTCTCAGGCTGCCCAGCTTTCTGCACCTCCCACAGCAGCCTTCGTGTTCTGGGCATCTCACCAGGGGCTCACCCGACCCATGCAGCAGGAGGCAAAGGCAGCAGAGCACTCCATCCATCTCAGCACACCGCTCAAGAGCGCGTTTCCTGGGTAGTCTCTATTGTTTTATCCATTTGGTAACTAATTTTCATTGTGTATGCCAAGTTTCAGAGGCCAGTTAAACATTTGGCAACACTAAACAATCAGCAGATTTTCATTTACGTAGCAGTAGTCTTTTGGCAATCGCACCGACTTACAGAAGAACACTTCTTTGAGGTTTATTGGTATTACATATATTTCAGACATTTCCTAAAATAAATACTAATCCATTGCTAGAGAGAGCATTAACAAGAATATTCAGTCATTGCTTCTCAGTATCTATTTCCTGCACCTGCAAAGTCTCCATTAGTCTGCCAGCAGTACTAACACCTATTTTACTTCACTGTGCCTGTCCTAGAATTAAGTAGGCAAATAAGAGGTAGAACTGTCAAATAAGGCCTTGGAGGACATTGATTTTTGTAGTATCTTTTCCCATAATGTGGGGAGATAGGGATTGTTGTTCAGTCACTCTTTCAGAATCAGCTCACATTTTGGTCTCCTCTAAGAATAATAGAGAAATCTATTTTGATTTCAACATCTGCTAGGCCAATGAATGGGAGATTTTCCATATCTGAGATATTTTTAAAAATGCAGATGTTTATGTGTTAAATTCTGCTTGTTTTTCAGTTTACAACTGTTAGAATTGATAGGTTAAAAATCCTGATTCCTCTGTGTAAAATTCTCACCAAATAAAGCATAACAGGGAGGGGAGAATGAAATGCTGTTTTGCAAATATTCTTCTTTGGTTCTCTTATAATTTGCTACCTGGAATCTAATTTAAAATATGTAAATACAGTAAAATGTAACTTTAATCATAATTATCAGTCACCAGGTCTGGATTGCATAGCACACACAGCCTGACAAAGACCATTTTAAAGACAAAGTATCTAGCACTTCTCTAGCAGGTCTAATCCTTCATATCAGAGAAGGTGGAGGGGACTTGTTATTTTGATGAGGAGCATTTTTTATCAGGAGCAGTTCACAATGGAGGGGAAGACAGGCTTTCTCACTCTCCCTGCATTTTTCTTCATTTCTTTTGTTTTCTTTAAAATTAAACCCTAGTAAACTTAATTTTTAAATGAAAAAAACCATTTGTCTAAAGAAAAATCTAAGTATAATTCAAAAGCTTTGAACTGAACTGTCATTTCTTTTTGAAAGAAAACAATGTAATGAATTTTACACAGATGTTTCAATTAACTTGAATAGATATTTCTTAAAGGGAAAGCATCCCCTCCACATTCTACTGTTAGAAACGGGCTTTGCTGTCACTAAAAGCGGTTTGCTGCAGAAAGGGATCTCTGCCCTGATCTTTGCTTCTGTGGCAAGAAGCTACAGAGGTGAGCCTTCTCCACTCCACTCTCCACTCTTTTCTCCACTCCTAAATACATTGTCATTGTTGAGGGTGTCTGTCGAATTGTATTCTTTTCTTTTTCATCCATTTGTGCTTAACTTGAGCACAAAAACATCTTTTCCCCACTTGTACCCCTCGTACAAGCAAGGGGACAGGAAAAGTTAAATGTTTCCAAGTAAAGATGTTGCTGCTTACCAGGGTCCAGTATTTTTTCTCTCAAAGTGCAGGAATGGGAAGGTGACCATGGGGGAAATTACACATTACACTTAGCAGGTGGTAGGTTAAAGGCAGCAGAAGAAATTATTGTTTCACACATCAGAGAATCATTATGGAATGCATTGCCATTGGATATTGGAGAGGCAGGAAGAAAAAGAGTAATTCAAAGGGAGATTAAAACAAGTCCACTGGCAGCCTGTACAGCTATCATATGCTAAAGCGTGGAGACAATATCTGGCTCAAGAAGCCTCCACATTCCTGGTTTCCTGGCAAACCACTGAAAAGTATCTCTGTAATTGCCTCGCTCTGCTCCTCTTTCTCTAAACCTCTGCTGCAGGCCACTGTCAGAAGAGGCGTGTTGGGCTGGCTGCCTCTGGCCGTGACCCGTTGCAGCAGTTCTCGTGGCGCTCGCTGAGGGGACGAGGCTATCGCGCCCCTCACACTGGCCACGGAAGCTGACAAGATGCAGAAAGGAGTGCAAACCAAGCCCTAATTAATAGTGATGCAAGAGCAGCTCTGCAGGCACTGTGCCTCCCCAAGACATGACAACTCCCAGGACTGGCACGGGAGCGATAGGGGCTCCACACCATCCCTGGAGCATGGCTTGTTGCTTGATGCCATAGTTTAGTGCTAAGTATGCAAGTGCATTTTCAACATAGCTGATGGCAGAAATTGCACTTCTAAGCTGTCTGGTGGATTTATATGCTTAAAGGATTATGAACTACTGCAAACCAGTACCATTTGCAATGTTTTGCTTTCTATTCTACATATCCAATTACTTGAGGGCATATTTGATTGTGTATGTAGTTAGAATAGGGGTTTGCTCTGGTTATTTTACATTTTCATTACAAGTTAATGCAGAGGCAGACCTCGATCTAGAGATTCATGCTAAACTTCAACAGTATTACTAAACTGAGTAAAGTTAAGTATATGGGTAGGTAAAGAGGTAAAGAATTAAGCACAGACCTCAATAAACGGGCATCTCTAAGGATGGAACCACACCACAAATAAACAAATCTGGAAGGATATAAACCACACCTAATCCTGCATGAATGGCAGCAATTGTTTGTGCCTGAGCACTCACACACAACCAGATTTGAACAAACAACTTCTGGGATAGGAAGCAGAATCTATCATACGTATTATCATCCAAGTAAATATGAAAAGACTGCCAACTTTGCTTGAATACGCCACCTGATCTCATTGGGAGTTCGAAAGATGTGAAATGCATTTGCACAGAGCTGCTCATTCTGGTGCTGGTCTAGGAGGTGCATGTAGCACATATCTTGCCATGGAGGTATGAATGAGGAAGGAACATCCAGTGTGAGCCAGACTGCAGAGACTGAGACCAGAAATAGGGGAGAATGCACAGAGACCTCTGTTCCGCCTGCATTCCAGAGAGACTCAGACCTCAGACCTTACCTCAGGGATCAGTTGTCCAGTGCTAATACCAATTCTGTGTGAAACTTTGTACCAGAAGGAGGTATAAAGTCCAAAGGGGGGACTTTCACTCTTCTCTAGTTTTCACATTAGAACTAGCACAGGACACGCCTGCCCAGGTGCAGTGAGCAGTGCAGGGAGCAGGATGTGCTCCGGTGTGTCCACCATGGGTTAAGAACAAATGAAATGGCCAAGTAGGGCTCACAGACATTTCCAATTGTTTAAAACAATTGCATTTATTTTCACTAAGGAAAAACCCACCCAAAACCACACAGAGGAGAAGGAGCCCTTCTAGACTCCCAGTAAGACCTTCATAATGAAGGTTCATAATGAACCGTCAGGGTTCATTAAGGACCAAGTTTTTCCAAGCTACTATTTGCTACCTTTTGGAAAAAATACTATGTGCTCTAGTGAGGCAATTCTCACACAACAAGCACTAGGGGATATTTTGTCTAATTGTGAGCAGGCAGAGCCATAGAGAAGCATTTTGGTAGTTATACCACCCTTCTTTTTGTATTCCCAGGTAAGACCATCAGCACTTCATTTGGCTGCTCAGACCAGCTGTACCCCTTTCTTGACCTGCAGAAGCCTCTGCCCAGCAGGTTCTGATTTTATTTACTTCAGGCTGACAGCTTTTCAGAGTATCTGTCTCTCTTCAGCAGCCATTCATGCAGCTCTGTAAACAATTGCAGCATAAGTAAGTAATGGGTTGTTATAGAGAAAACAGACTCTTTTTGAAGATGCATAGTAATGAGACAAAAAGCAATGGACACCAGTTGCAACAAGGGAAATCTCAAGTAGATTTAAGAAAAAAAAAAGTCTGCATGGTGAGAAGAGTCAAGCACAGGATCAAGTAGCCTAGAAAGGATGCAGAACTTTAATCCTTGGAGATATTCAAATACTCACTGGACAAGGCCCTAAACAACCTACTCTATGTTTGGAGACAATCCTGCTAAAGTTGGGTATTGGACTACAGACCTCCAGAGGTTCTGCTCTTCCTAAGTGACTCTGTAATGCCAGTAAATCTGCATCAAATAAATGCATTTTTGCAATTAATCACCAAAGGAGACATTCTCTTATTAAAAGGGAAAAAAAAAGTTAATGGAACACGTTGATGTCCTTTGTAGAGTACAGAAAAGGCCATACAATTAGAGTGAACACCATTTTTAATGAGGAGAAGGAATCCTATTAACACACAGCTGCAATTACAAAGCATAATAGTGTTCTTCTGAGAGCCCAGGGTAAGTCTGTGCCCGTAGTTATTTAGGCATGGAGCTGTAGCATGGGTGCATGGAAACTGCACTATACATGCAGTTAGGGCTTTGATTACTTTTGTGAAAGTTGGCATTCTTTTGCATATGTTCCCACTCCCAACCTAATATCCATTTGCTGCAGACTGCAGCTTCATGCTTTTCGTCACTGAAGTAGCCAAAAGTTTGGCCATTAGATAGAGAAAGCACTTTAAACACAGTCTGTCCAGATGATTCACACTTGAAGAATGTAAAATCAGAAAAAATAGTTATGCATCAGAATGTAAGTTCAGGTGTAATTTTCCTTCACTGGTTATATTTCAGATAGAGCTTGGTCACTGACTCCCTATACATTGTGTCTGGTCAAAACTGATTTAGATCGCTTCAAAAAACTACTTTGACTAACTTCCCTTTTATGATCCTGCAGTACTACAACAGTTTTTACCTTTCATCCCTCCTCCCCCACCTGACACATCATCTCTATTTTTTTATCTAAAAGCCTTCAGCACAGAGTGACAATCACTGGTTCAAACCATCCCAGCCCAGGGAAGGAGCAGGGATGGTTGCAACACCTGAGCACAGTGTCTGCTCCCCATAGCAAAATCAATAATGAGGAGGGAAATAAAGGAGAGATTTCCCACTGCTTAAAGAGGATCTTCTAGTTTGCTAGGATCAGTTCCTGTTGATTAGATATAAAATGTAGGTACTGAAAGACACTACATCCTAGTTCCAAAAACTGCAGAAGTTCTTAAGATGTAGAGTGCCACAAAAAGCAAGAACAAAAATCAAGGGTTTGTGCACAACTTACTTGCTAAATCTACAGCAACTGGGAGCAGTGCCAGACCAAACTGCTCCAATGAAGAGAGGCATTTGCCACAACAAACATTCCACTCCACATCCTGGATCACACAGTTTTAAAAAGACATATTTGAGCAGCAAATAAAATGCAATGACGATATCAAATTTAACATCAGAGAGGAATCTTTTAGTATCTGCCAGTCCTTTGAGTGTCAAATAGAGGGGGAAAAAATCAGAGTAGCTAAGACTCTGCTTTTTGCTTTCCACTGTTTATGATGAAATGACTTATTCAGAGGACAGATACTGTGAATATGTGAGCTGTGCTATGACCAGCTGGCCTATTTTGGATTTCAGCCGCAATACACAGATGGAAAGTATGTTTCTAGATTGCATGATTTCTTTCTCAAATCTGCTTTTTTTTTTTTTTAATCAGCAATTACTGAGGTTACAGAGAAAGTGTGGCAGTTCCTTTGAAGCTTAAAGAGAGTTCAAAGATCATTCAAACACCATTTTTTGAATGTTTTTCTGGAGACTTGCACATTTTTTGTAACCCCACTGCTGAAATCTCAAACAGGTGACAGAAATTATATGTTGTTTCACAGTTTGCCCTATGGAAAAGGCATGAAAAAAAGTCAAACGATTTGACAGAGAAATTTGAAAGCTACCATGTGTATTTGCTGTCTCTGTCAACATGAGCTGCATTCAGTTTAGGCATGAGTCTTTCATTATCAACACCTCAAGGAATATAAGGAACTGGAGGAAATAGCAAGTAGGACCGTTCTAGGTGCCTTGCAGCACTGCTAGAGTCAAGTTGTCAAAAGCAATCTCCCTTCCTTTGCAAGAGCAATTTGCATACAAAACTGCAGAGGCTGAATCAGTCCTCTCTTCTTGCTTCGAATGCTGCAAGGCAACATTTCTGGATTAACTTCCATTAATCATTCCTGGATCTCAGCTTTTTTGTTTCTTTTTAATCCGTGCACAAAATCTCACAAACTGACTCTGACTGATGTCTTATTTCAGATTACAACTGCTATATCAATGCCCTATTTAGGACCAGTATATTTTACTTTGATTTTTACAGGGACATATTATCAAGCAGGTCTAATCCTTCCAAAATGTACACAACTAAACCAGTATCCTATGTGTGATGGGAAAAAGAAAGGTCCCAGGCATACCCATACAGCCAGCTGATTTCTACTCTCCCTCCATCAACAGATGAAAACTGTGAAGCTTCTTAAAACCGGGAAACACAGCTTCCTGGAACCAAAGCACTGTCTTTCCTAGGAACCCTCTGCAAATCCCAAAGGTGACAGTTGTCCCATAATCTGCATGTGAAGGAATCTGAAGCTCAAGATTTTATGTTTTCTCTCCTTAGGGAAGTCAAAGAGACAGCTCAGTCCTCAGCAAATGAAGTCTAAGTCTGGTTATAAATAATTGCTTCTGGAACTGGATTTGTTACTGTGGACAAGTAACAGTTATTAAAGCAGGATTTTATTCCAAAACCTGAAAGTCTACTAAGGGCAGCTACTTGCTGGTGAAACAAGAACATAAGTACCATGATTTTATTTCAGAAGGAGAAAAAATCCCCAGCAACTCCTGGACCTCCCCCATTCTCCCTCTCGCCACAAGCAAAGCACTTTACAGCCATAGTATTTTTATTCACCCATAAACAAATCAGTGGTTTTGCTCTCTTCTTGTACTGACAGGAAATGGTCTTCTGTGACCTGGAAAACTCAGCAAGTTTTTGAACAGAAACAACAGTATTTCTGGGTTGGTTTCTTTACCTATTCTTTAAGAGAAGCTTAGAAATGTATTTTTGTCGAAGACCTTGGCACTCTCTTCAAGAAAAAAAACACACATTGTAAAAATCATATTTTTGGGAACCACAAATCATCTCTATTTACCTTCATAATAAGCCATATTCTCTTTCTGTACAGATTGACTGTAGGACAAAGAAACCTTATGTAAGTAAACCTGTGCTGGAATGTTTTGCTATGCACCCTGTTCATGCACTTTCACTGATCTATTACTGAACAAAGTTAGCAACTGACCTTGAGAAAACAACAAAAAAACCCCCACGATGCCATAGGATAGAAAATATATTCTTTATGTGCCCCAAAATAATGTGTTGCAATATTCCCAAAATGGCAGCTTTGGACAGCTCTCTATGGAGGGGAAGACAATATAGACATAGCCACAAAAAACAAATATATTTGATTAAGTCATACACCAAAGAGTACCTTTCCTGTTCAATCAGATTCAGCTCTGTTGAAATAATATGACAGAATTTTTGCCTCATGTAGATACAAACAGGCAGTGTTCCAGATATCTCCACCGAGAATATCATTTTAAAACTAGGCAAACGAACAAAAAGAAAAGCCTCTTGAATAGTTTCAATTTCCTAGAATTTGCCAAGGCTGCTTACTGCTAGGCTGCTCTCCCTGCAGCACGCTTTTGTTAGACAGAGAGCCCAAGCCCCCTGGTTTCTTTAAGCCTTGTGCCTTGTAAGCATTATGCCCTTAGAATGGGCAACAATACACAATTATTTGAAACGTCAGAACAAAACAAAACAATTGACATCTAGAGTATCAGGTATCAACTTCTCAAAGCAAGCCATTGGTAACTAAACCTTATAAGAGAAAGGTCAGAGGAAAATTATCTTTTACAGCATACAATGTGAGGAATTTTTCTTTAATTCATTCAGCTTTGTAATTCAAATATTCTTTAATTCATTTCAGAAGAGTTAAGAGAGCCCTACTACGAAGAGGAACAGTTTCTCTGAAAAGTAACTCTTCCATCAGATTCTTTTCCCCACACTATCTTATGGACATATCTGTTCATTTTTATACTTTCAATTATTTTTAAGCTTCTCAGCAAAACATTTAGAAGTTCTAGAGGCATAATACTCTAATGATTTTTCCTAAAGTTAGTCCAGTAACTCTAACGTTTTGAGGAGTATTAGAGGTCAAGGGAGACTGAGACAGGTTATATTTTCCTAACACATCTTCAGCATAGCTGCCTTTAAGTTTTGAGTGAACCATAAGCAAGAGAGGCCATTAATGGACAGAGCCCTATTTCTGAGTCCCCCTTTGGTCAGGTGCATAGAGGAGCACTCCAGCATGTAAGAAAAATGAATAGATTCTCCTAGTTTCCAATACCTGTGTCAGTAGGTATTTGTGGTATTTCCCTTCCTAGGACTCATGTACCAAGGAAGGATTTGAGCCAGTGTGTAATATTCGTGCCAGGTCTGCAGTCTCCTGTGGACTTATAAGTAAGGTTAAATAAATGGAAATAAAAAGAGAAAACGAACAAAGAAATTAGGCCAAGAGCACAAGACATACATTTCATACTGATGAAAGAGTGATGTGTGTCTGCTTTCGTCTCTGTATAAAATGCCTGGGAGCTGTGGTAAGTCACTGGGAAAGTCTGCAATATCAACTCTACCACTTCTCCATCCATGAAAAATAAAACTATTAGTGATAATTTAGTCTATTAGACCTGCTGTCATCACACTGTAAATTAACCTGGAACTGATATGAAAAGAGGTGGGCTTTTTTTTTTCCCCTGTGAAAAAAAAATTTAAATATTTAAAAATATTCACTTTCCAGATAGTTCTTTCATTTCTGGTAATTCAAACACGACAAAAACCTGACAACCAGCACTTGCAGAGTGCTTGAGCCTTAGAGCCCAGTAGGCTGGAAGACCCCCCAGATTGTTCTGTGTGCAGCACAGAACACTGCATGCATGCCAGATCGTGCTCCCAAGGGCTCCCTTTTTAACCCTCCCACCCGCACCCCTCCAGCCTCAGGCTGACGTGCTCCCAAGGGGCCGATCCCCTTCCCTGGCATGGATGCTCCAGCCCTGGAGCCGGCTCTCCTGGCTGCCAGTCAGAAGGTGGCACCATGGAGATGCGGATGTCCCCGGGGCTGGGCTCCTCCCCTCCTGGCTGGCGCCAGAGCAAATCGGCTGCGCGGTAATTTTCCTGTAGGATCACGCAGCACTAATCCTGGTTGCTGGTTGGATGCATTGTCAGCATGAAGGTGTCTCTCATCATGAAACAAAAGGAGGAAAATACGCTGTCACTGTATGCCTTTCAGGACTGGCTGGCCAAGCTGAGTGACTTCATTCTCCATCATGTTGAGAACAAAAGTTGAAGAGATTAAAAAAAAAAAAAAGAGCATAGAGAAGGTAGAAGCCAGGTCAGGTTAGTAAGAGCAACCATAAAAAATTAGTTTAAGTGCATACAGTTAAAATTAGAAATGCCTGTGTGTGATATGAGTGATGTCTTGTTATATTTTCTGTGAACTATCAGTGCAAAGCAGATGATCAGAAAAGTTTCAGTCTGGTTGCTGGAGAATAATTAATGAAATGGGTAAATGAGACTGAGAACAGCAGCATGTTTCAATTTTTGTGTCTTTTTTTTTCTTTATTTTTCACACCTGCAAGCCAATGGCTAACAGATCTGAGACAAAGACTAAAACAGGTTACTAGAGCAGGTTTGACAGAATATATTTGGTAATTTTCAGATCAGCTAAGCCAAAAAGCATCCACTCTGGACTACTCTGGGTCAGGTATCTGTCAGAAAAAGATTTTTTATTATTTTTGAGAACCCAAAGAAGAGAGGGAAATGCCAGAAACAGAAAAATACAAATTCCTCATTTAATTACTGAAGGGAGAAGGTGGTGGTGGCATGAAATCACAGACTTGCCTTTGCTTCTGTTTTCAGAATAAAAATCTCACTCAAAAAGAAAAAGAAGGAAATGTGGTTTCTTAGTGGTTAAGTAATTCATATTAATTTTGTAGGTAGAATGATGAGTTGTGCTAAGAACAGATCTGCAGTAAGTATCTCTTGGACCACTTAGTATTCAATGTTTTTATTAGAGATATAGAAGATGAACTGGAGAGCCTGCAAACTTAAAAAACACACAACACAAAGCTGGGAATTACTGCAAAAATGGAGAAATGCAGGCTTGGAATACAAACAATCTTGACAAAATGGAGGAATGCCTAGAAAAAAAGACTGGCTGCAGTTTGTTTAGAACAACCACAAGTATTTATATTGATTGGGAAGGAAAAGAGCATAAAAATGGAGGGAGAATACCTGGCTAAGCATGGGTTTACAGAAATGGATCTAGGTATTATAGGAAATCACCAGTTGAATTATGTGTCTAAAATGTAATGCTGATCTGAAAATGGAAAATCAGAAAAAGATAGCTATGAAGAAAAATTAAAATAATTGAACCTTTTGAGAGATTAAGCATATTTAGCTATGGTTGAAAATGGATAGCAGTGGGGGTCTTCCAACTGAGAATGTGTGAACATATTTATTCTTAAAAGAAAGCTCAAATAATAAGAGAAATATGAAACAAACCAGGCCAAAATAGGATAAATGTATAAAAGCAATTGTTAAGGGAATTTAACCAATGGCAATTTCATTCTAATGCTGTATATCAGAGGTTAATATCTGAGTAAAGATAGTTAAATTGGCTTTTTATTATTGAATTATAATCACTTGAGCAATTATAAAAACAGGTGTTGCTGATTGAAATAAATTATTCCTTCACCTGATCACTATACAGCTGATAAGAACTCAAGATTGCTGCACAAGTACTCTTTTATTTGTGCTGAAGCCTTCTTCAAAGGCATTTATTAAGCCAAGATGCTCTGGAAAGAAACTCCACTGAAGGACAAGGACAAAGATTAAAATCTTCTAAGAAAGAGTGTGCAGGCTGTGGTGTCTGCAGATCTTGATTTGATCATTAAGTAGCCTTGATACTTAGTTGACTGTTGAAAATAAGTGTTTTCAATGTGTCTACAAGAATTTTCTCAGGCTTCTAGAGAAGCCTATCATTTAATCTTAAATCCTTCAGTCTGCGAAGTTTGCAAGAGTACAGTGTAATACTATGTTTAATGGCTCAGCTAAATACAAGGCAAAGTAGTAGATAGTATGTATTTGGCTTAGCCTTAGCAATAAGATGCCTGGAAAAACACCAGGGGGTTCAGCAGAAATATTTTCCACCAGCAGCTGGAAAATAAGCTTGCCTGCAAACCAGTGGATATAGCTGCTGCTCTAAAATAAAATACCAGTACATTGTATGAAGCAGCAGGCATTATCTGAAATACTTTAATGGGATCGATGTTACTCTGTATGGGTTATAATAAGTAAAATGCCTGCTCTGAGATGGTTTATCTGCCATGTAATGGGTGCTCATTCTGATTTTCTCTTTTACAGAACATTTCCTGAACTTTTTTTCTCAACCAGGGTGATTTGAAATTTTAATGTGGACTCTTAATCATTCTTTCTCATTGATAATTCCTCCATTCAACACAAAGTTTCACATATTTGTCTCACTATTGTAAGCAGTGTTATATCTCATGTTAGGTATCACTGACTCAGTTGGCTGGATAAACTCATCTTTATATACTTCTGTGAAAGTCCAGTTTCCTCATTAATGTAGAAATTGTCTACCTTCTGTGGCATAAGCATGCGTTGAAGTCAGCAGTTTGATTCATTGTGTTTTGAAACTGAGATAAATACCGTATTTTGAGGTACTTAAATTTTTCAGACTCTAAAATGTAAGTCTAGTTTTCACTCTAGCAAAATTTCCTTCTTCCTATTCAATCCAATTATTTTGCAGATGGAACAGCTGTCCAGTTTTATCAAGAACAGAATTCATAATAGGGTTTGTACAAGTTTTTACAGGAAGTAAAATGCAGGGTTACAGTTGTGGTGCTTTTATTGTGTTGTTTCATTCTGCCTTTGCTCGCTGCTGTTTGAGCAGTAGGACCTGAACATTTGCTCCAACTGAGGCTGTCATGGAGACAGTGCTAAGTTAGAGCTTAGCAAATGGTCTTAGCACAGTCTGTCTGTCCAGCTGCTTTGCCTTTTGTCACTGACAGAAAACTTTCTCCAGAGGCTACCGTAAATTCCTTTCTCAGCTGATGATCCATGTTGCGCAAAGAAGATTAATGCTTTTGGTACAAGCCAAAATATTCACTGCCAGATGTAAAAGAATAAGACAGCCTCTAGAGCAAAGTCTTTCCTCTGTTGAGAATTGCTTTGGGGCCTGTGTTTCATGAAGAGACCTTCGTGGTGGGTTTCTGAATTTCCTCTATCCCCACCTAAGTAAAGTGGCTCCCAGGAAGATGCAGGCAGCAGCATACAGGTCTCCTAGAGAATCTCCTAGAGAATTCCCAGTCCTCAAACAGCAGTGGAATCACTAATAATAAGTATTACTTGACTTACAAAGAATAAACCTCCTAAAAGCAAAGTTGGCTGATCTTGCTATGAGAAACACAAAATATGCAGGGAACAGAAATGTAGAAATAATTGACTGATATCAGCAAAACAATTGATGCTGTTTCACTATAACTCCATCAAAACCTGCAACTGCAGCACTGGCATGCAGAATAAAAACTCTTTCTGAAAATCCAAGAAAATGCATTTAAGGGCTTTGAATTCAACCAGAAAAAACTGTGATTTAGATAAGTCTTTAAAGTATCAGTTACTTCAAGAAGAATATAAACAAATCATTAATAGCAGATACAACTTAGAACAGCTTCCAAAAGTAGCAAAATAATGCAATTTAGAAGTGCAGTCAGTGTCTTAGTTACCTCAGAAAGGTTAAGATTTTTTCAAAGGCACTGACTTCTACAGATAATTTCTGGAAATTACTTTTAACATAGTATACTGTGTGTACACTATTTTTGATAGTAAAAATTTGAGCTGCTCTGGTTGCCTGGATGAAATTGTATGTTCCTCTGCAATACCTGATTTAACATACATCATCAAGTAAAGTTTTTAGGTAAAATTACTCTATTGAATTCCTATGATGCATTGCTCTTTAACCCAGTGAATTGGTTGGTAAAACTAAAACAACATGAACACCAATCTGAATCACATATTCATTGAAACATTTTGATTATCAAACAATTTCAATCATATATCTCAAGGTTGAAAATGCACAACTGCAATATTTGTGTGGAATTAGGGAAACTTGTCTCTACTTTTCAGAAGGGAAGAACATGGCATTTCTGATAGTAATCTGGTTAAAAATGAGAGAAGCTGAGTAACAAAAGATGTGTTGAACCTTCAGAGAAATGTGATGGTTTCCAGACCTCAATCTTTGAACCTCAAACTGTCTATGAGGATGAAGGACTTGCTCAGACTATCTTTGCTGATTGATGTTTATTGCTACAATTTGATAAAAATTACCTTTGATTTAATAAGGTGCAGTTTCAGGCAGAGTCTGTGGCCACCAAGCTTTACCTCAGAAAGTTCTAGCACAGGGGTCCCAGCAGATGGCACATATCATCATCTTTCCACAGGACCCCTTCCATCTGGCCCTTTTCAGTGAATGACTGGCTTTTCCAGGTTCTGCTCCTTTATGTTAGTTCCCAAGAAGATTTGCCTGAGCTAGAAAAGTTAATAAGAGGTTTCCAGCTTAAAAACATTTTATTTTATGATTGTTATTTTATATCTTTAGATACAAAAATAGTCAGTAAAGTATTAAACTATTAAAAAAATTGAAAAGCCGGGGTACATTCTTTCATTAAAGAAAATTTTGATGATTCGGGCCATGTAACAAACTACAGGCGAGTTCTAAATTCTCTCTTCTGTAAACAGCATCACATGTGGAAAAAGCAAACTTTGACTATATCAGAGACTTAGATGTCCAATTCCAAAGTGTGGAAAAAAGCAAGAACACTTATTCAGATGACTCTTGAAAATGGATACTAACGTTTCGCTGGGGAGCGTCTTCTTAAACAAGTTTTATTCTTCTCAATTCTTAGTTTTGAAGAAATTAAAGATGCCTCCTTTATATTTGGGCCTTGTAACTGTAGCTGAATCATTGTACTATATAAAGTACTATTGCAAGAAGGACATCTGTGTTTTTAAGAGCTAGTTAATGGGACAAAAGGCAACTACTTTTGGAGCTACACATTTCCTCACATATCTCCTTAATGGCACAACACAACATCCAGAATTCTTATTTGCTATTATATTTATACAGAGGGATTCTCATCCCACAAAAATGTGCATGTCATGTTTGGTTAGGGATAGCCTGAAGTTCCTTTTGTGGCCATGGTTTACAGGGCCTGCTGTCCAAAGCTACAGCCTGAGTCATGGCAATCTGCATGGGTAAAATGCAAAAAATCCAGAAAAAGAATATTTGAATTTCAGGGCTAGCCTGTGATCACGGAGCTACCAGACTTTTCTCCTATGAATATATGACTTTAGAAAAAAATCCCATCATAGTAAAATTCACATTTTGTTTGATGTCCAATTAGGGAAGTTATTCAGCTTTATAAGCATCATTTAAAACAATCTAAGAAAAAATTCCTCAAAACAACTGGTTTTGTAACTTCTTGATATTTCAATTTATTAAAGTGAGGATAAATATAGTATTATAATCATTACCAAGCAGTAATCTTTCATAACAAATCACAGACATTTTTCTAATATTTGGAGCAGCTTATCTGTCAGAACTCTGAGTGTACCAATAGGCCTCAATGGTGCTGTCCAGCCTGGCCTGAAACTTTCATCCACCTCCACAGCCTATGGACTAAAGAACTCCATCTAAACTCAATCCCTGTTCTTCATTCCCTCCACAGGCACAGCTGACTCCAGGATAGACCCTGGACCATGCTGCAGCCTTGTTTGTGGTTGTGTCTCCTGCGTGGATGTGGTTCAGGCTTTGCTGTACCTGTGCCTGTCCATGAACCTGTCATCAGCACTCTGCTCAGCCAGGCCAGGCACTGCAGGACTGCACTGTGCTCACTAAGGGTGGCCACCACCACCCTTGGATTTTGCCTTTTCCTCCCTTGTGGTGGAGCCTTGCTCTGGTTGCCTTTTTCATTTCTTTTTGAAGGGAGAAGGGCTTTCCCTGCCAGGCCAGACCCTGGTGAGCTGCCCTGTGTATGCCTCTTGCCTTCAGGGCTCCTCAGCAACCTGGGTGCCAGCAGCAGCCCCAGACCAGCCCTGCCCACCCTGGGTCCTGGTTCTGGCCAGGACAAAGCTCATTTTTGCAGGAAGGGGCATGGCTGGGACCTGGAGGTTGCTCTGTGCCAGCTCATTACCAGAGGTGGGGAGGAGGGAGTCTCTTTTGGTTGAGTGAGTGTGGCAGACGGAGCGCTGGGCTGCTGCTGGTTCTGAGTCAGGGGGAGCAGCTGGGTAGGTCCAGTTCTGAGCCAGAAGGAGAGTTTGGATGGCACCAGTGGTCAGGTCAGGCTCTGCAGGGAGCATTTGGCATGTGAATCACTCTGTTCTGTACACCTTAGTTACTAATACTGGTACTATCTATCCCTTTTCTTATCTCATTGCTGTTTCCTGTAAACTGCTCTTACCTCAACTAATCTGTTTCCATCTGATCTTCACCTTTTGTGCCTCTAATTCCTCTCTCCAGCCTGATGCAGAGGGGAGAGGGAGCAGGACAAAAAAAGCAACACATGGTTGGGAGAGTCTCAGTGGGAGCACTGAACTGGAGAGTAGCATTCCTAAACCATGACACCCTGCCCGGACACTGTGGGATGGGAGCTCAGGCAGGGACTGAAGGCCCCAGGCAAGTTCTGGGGCGCCAGGGCCTGGGGCAGGGGTGTGCTGGGGACCCTCCAGGACACCAATGGCCCTGCCAATATGCATCTCCATGACAAGGGTTTTGGTTCCTGTGCAGGACAACTTTGGCTGTCCAAAGTCTGCTGCCAATGTAAATTGAGACATAACTATTTTTCTCATCCATGAGAACCAGCCACAGCTCTTAATGGCCATACCTGGGTCTCCTAGGAGGTTGGGGGAGAATAGGGCCGGGGAGACGAGTAGGGAAAGTATTAATGCAAATCCTAGGATGTCTTTTATAGTATAGTACGGGTGGAAGGGGATTTTGTCACAGTCTGAAGGGATGCCCAGTGGTTTCTAGAAGCCTTGTATGTTTCTACAACTGTTTTCCCATTTTAGCCTAAAATGTTTTCAGTTAGCAGATAACAGCAGGATGGAGACCGACACTGCAGGGGAAAAGTAACCAAACTGTTCACTTTTGATATCATTCTCTGTGGCTGCTGTTAATCAGTGGAAAAAGAGCAGAGTAATTGGGGTTGATGGACTGCAGATACAGGAAAAGGACATATTCAGGATACATACATTGTTTTTCCACTGTGTTTTATCACCAGACTGCTTAATTAGAAAGCCAAACTTAGCTGTCACTATCAGAATTAATGATGGTGATGTAATTTGAAACATAAAAATATTTTAAATTTGATTGATCAGTAGTAGTATTGTCTGGTTAAGAGACACATTATAAAAAAAATGCCACATGGTGCTTTTGTTTCCCAAGACAATTAAATTCTTTAGTAGCTCTATATGCTCTAAAATATAGTTTTCAGCTCTTATTCTTAAGGAAAGTATTTGAATTACTAATATTTTTTATTTTAAATTTGACAATATATAATGTGTACATTTACAAAAAATACAAGTACAAATATTAGGAATATCAAATATTAGGCAATTACAAATGCAAATTTTAAGTCTTTTGCCATGATCCAGTTACACACAAGCTCACCTTTTTTTCTGCCAGGGGACCCACATCTCCACCACTCTTGGAAAGTGCCAATATCCAGAAGCTTCACGGAATTCATGCTGCAGTTCTGAACTCAGAGCTAGTTATTAGCTGCAGTCTTTTCCCCTCACAGCTTTATCAACACAGTGCAATACACACCCTGATAACTCACAATTGCTGAGGGCTAATTAAAAGGCACTGATATTTCTACTGACAGACTAGATTAGTTTCTCCTTTTCCTATCAATAGATTATTTTTGCAACAGGCAGGAATACGGCCATGACAGGTAGATATCATACTCCTACTTATTAGAAAACTTTACATCTTCCTTATTTCTCAGCAAAGGATTTCTCAGTAAAAAGCCTCTCATTTGCAAAATAGCAAGCAATGCATTACATTTGCCTCACAGGGAGAAAAGGTGCAGAGCTATTTATTCTGCTGATTTGAGTCATATTATAACTGAGTATGATAGGGCTGGGCTCTAATTTTTTTTTTAAACAATGAGCAATGGATTAGAGGCTTGCTTAGCTATTCTTCATTCATTAACACTGTAACTGTCGAATGCTCTGTGCTTAACAAAATCCGATAATTGCAGATAGCATTAGTTCTGCATCTTTGGCGAACTGCCAGCACAGATTCTAATGAAATAAGCCGACCATGCATCGGGGGATTTAGGAAGTACTGCTATGCTGCCTACAATGACATTTTATTACTGATTAAATAATCTCTGAATCTGACTGTTCTGCAGTATTTTGCAACCTTACAGTAGCTAGATTCAAATACTTTATGAAAAAAGAATAATGCGATTCTCAGTGGGTCTAATCTTTCATAAATAGAGTCAAGTTGTTCAAAACCAGAAGCTCATTAGCTAGCTCATTGCAAATTGTATTAATGCTGGAATCAAGCTGTATACGCAAAGAGTTTTTGAAAGCTTGCCTCTAAAGTAAATACATTCAGGCATATGCACTTTGAAAATTAGTATATTCATTCAGTAATAGGAACAATGTTTCATGTTCATGCTTCATAGTGGGCTGATTTTTTTGAAGGTTTCTGATTGGATTTTTAGGCTGGAATCTTGGCTTTTTGAAAGACTCGTCCTCCCTATAAGCCTCACTTCCATTATATCTCTAAAGCACTACAGCAACCACAGGGTTTCTGCTCTTTGTCCAAAGTTTTACTCTGTTTGTATGTCCAAATCAGGCAGCTCAATTCTTTAAGAGAGGATGCCACAGTCAGAGATTTTTCTGTAAAACAACACAGGTTGTAACACTGTTCTGCAGAACCTATAGCAGGCCACCATCCATCCATCCAGCTGCTGCAGATGCCTCCACTCAAGAAATGCAGTTCTGTAAATCAATAGTAAGAAAACAACTGCAGAAAAATGTAAGATGTCAAAATCACTAAATAAATTAGTCGTTCACATACATTTTATTCGTGCAGTTTAACAATCAGTCTTGCTATCATATGGACTCATGCATTATTGTGCTACAGAAGTATCAGATGTTTTCAGCAGCATAAATCTCAAGAACAACAACATATATTTTACTCCAGGGGAAATACAGTCCATGGTATTAATGTTACATTTCAATTTACTAACAGTTCCTTTGACTTCCATGAGATCTGTCATTTCAAAAGTGTCTCCGTAAGACCAGGAACTATGATGAAAGGCCTGGTGTGCACATGGGGTAAAATGTTTGGAGGTTCTTGCAAATAAACTGGCGCAGGACTTGGCAGATCATATTCTTTGACTTTTAAAATAAATTCCTATATATACTTGAACGTTATATTTGTCCTGGTTTGGGACAGATTTTGGGAGGAAACCCAGGACAATATTATTTTAGGGATGCAGTAAAAACAGTTGAGTTTTGGTGACCCTGACTGATTTGTAAGTCTTGATGCAGATGAAATGCAATCTATCATCAGGAAACACAGCATTAAATAAAATATTTGGGAGGAATTTTGCTGTATTCACTGCAGACTCCTTCTTAACCATAACTACAACTTTCTGGGACTTCTTGTCATATTTATGGTTCATACCATGAGTGAATATGGTTTGTATTTAACAGTTATGATTAATTGTTTTTATGCATCAGAGCAAAACTTGATATTTTATAGTTGCTTTGAATTTGAACTATGAAATATTCATTACATTTTCACAACAAAAACTTCTTCCAACAAATCACTCACTCAGTTCATTTTGTATACTAATTTTATGTAGGTCTAGAATACAAATTCTGTGCAGAAGAACGAGCATTACCACAACAGGCAGCTGGTTACCAAACATTGGGAATCGTGAGTATTTGAAGAAGTAATGTGACTTCAATTATTTTTTCTTTGTAGGCTGGGGTGGAGTCAATTCTTTGTTTGGGAAACACTGTTCAGACTCCATAAGTCAGCGGTATTTTTGTAAGCAGAAAATCCACACTCCCTCCACTGATGCATGTCACTCTCTGTGTCTATGGAAAGCTGATATAACTCACATAACAACTTTTAACTGATAATATTTGGCCAGCAGGTCGAGGGAGGTGATTTTGACCCTCTACTCTTCCCTCGTGAGACCCTGCCTGGAGTCCTGCATCCATCTCTGGGGCCCTCATCCCAGGAAAGATGTGGACCTGTTGGAGCAGGTCCAGAGGAGGGGGACAAAAAGGTTCACAGGGCTGGAGCACCTGTCCTGTGAAGACAGGATGAGAGTTGGGGTTGTTCAGCCTGGAGAAGAGGAGGCTCCGGGGAGACCTCCGTGGGCCTGACAGTACTTAAAGGTCACTTAGAAAGGGAGGAAAGTAACTTTTCATGTTAGCAGATAGTAAGAGGACAAGAGGAACAGTTTTTAAACTCAAAGAGGAAATATTTCAGCTAGGTGTTGGGAAGAAATTCTTTGCTCATAGGGTGGTGAGGCACTGGTAGATCTTGTCCAAATAAATTGTGGATGCCCCAATCCTGGAAGTGTTCAAGGCTAGGTTGAACAGGGCCCTGAACATCCCTGCCCAAGGATTCTGATTTGGAACTCCATAATCTTTAACGTCCCTTCCCACCCAAACCATTTTATGATTCTATGAATCTGTGATATCAGCTTCAGATCTATTTAAAATATATATTTGTTTTACCATACCTGGACATCTGTGGTTTAACTTTGATGCACTTATTTTTTATAGCAAGATGAATCATCATAGAACATAGTCTTATATGCAAATATGAAAAAATGGTGTACGTGGTTTTATACCATGAAAATCCAGAAATCTCTGAAAATCCAGAACTGAACGCTTTAATGCTTGACTTAATCCTCAAAAATTGATAGGAACCTGCTGACTTTTTCCATATCCATCCAACCTAGGTTAGCAATGCTGGAGTGAGAAGGAATATTATACTGAACCTACCTGCTTCAGATTTTGACCACTGGTGATGGCTGGCCTAGACAAAGGATCAAGGGAGTCATCCATAATGCCAACAGCTGGCCACCACTTTAAGTTTAACCATTGGCTTCAGTGTCTGGAGACAAAATGCTGAAAGCCTATACTAAGTTTGTCACAATTCAATCACCAGACTTTTGTTGTCATTGAGCATGATGATAGCTGAAGTCATAGTGACTGACTGTGTATATTTTTATAGGTAGCAGTGCTTTATGAATTTTGAAACTTTGGTCAAGGTTCCTCACCAGAAACTGGCATGGATCAGTAACTGATGCACTAAAATTGCTGGTTCAATGAGAATATTTAAAACTGTTGTAAGACAACAGTTACAGCTCCTAGACGCCATTATGTAAGAGGACCAACATTTCATATTAATTAAATTTTCTAAATTTTATGAATAACAATTTTCCTACATTTTAAGTCAGATAGTGAAAGATAAAATCATCTGTTTGAATTCAAAATGAAGCCAGTGTCTGTTTCCCTTCCAAAGCAAACAAAAAAAAGGGCTTAGCTTTGTGGGGTTTCATTTAATTTTAAAGAATTTTCTAAATTAAATGTAGGCAAATGTTGTAATGAAAGTAATTTTCATTAACAATCTGAACTTTCTAGAAAATGATCATAATCAAATCAATCTATTTCAACATTTTCTTTAGACTTTTGCCTGGTATGGTTTGGAAATTCTAAGTGGGTAAATTGTTCCAATCATCTTAAAATCCGTACAATTTCTTAAAATGTTATCATGACTTTTGAAAATATGCTTATGAAAAATTTCTTTGCTACGATGAATAAAATGTAGCTTGAAATGCATTTTTTTCTTGATTTTTAATTATGTGATATCTCTTTTTAAAATCAATTCAAATGAGGAGTCTGAAAACTTTTTAGCATAGAACTCTAACTTCTCTCCAAAGTCCTTCTCTAGTCCTTCTATATTCTGTGGGAATATAATGAATATAAACAAAGTAAAATTTTTAAAAAAATTAATTGTAAAACAAAATACAATCATTTATGTGATGCAAATGTTTTAAAGTCTGAATTTTCAAGACATTTAAATAACTGTGCAAAAATCAGACTATGTGTTTAATAGGTAACGCTGAAGAGAGACCCTGACCAACATGCCTGTAAGCAAATCCTTAAAATATCAACATTAGTATCAGATCTAGACAAATAAGTGATTTGAGCCACAAGATGCCAGAAGAAGAGAGAAATGGAGAGTTGCCACTGTGGACTGAAAAGGCAAAGGAATTGCTAAGAAAAATAAATACAAGTTTGTTAACTAAGCCAATAAAATAAGGGGAAGAGGTTATATAAAAGAAATTCAACTAATTCTGATACATAAGCACAGAGATAAAACTGGAATTCCATCATTAGACAATAGAATATGCAAGAACACAAACCTTAATCTTTGCTGTTTCTTCAATATAAACAAATCTGCTGGTTGCTAGCATTATTGCTGAAAACAGATCTCATCAAATTGTACACAGAGAATAATTTCATCTTTTGGAAATAAAGCTATTATTTCACTATACCTCTTCATCCAGGAAACCTAAATTTAAGTCTAGATTGAAAACAGTCAAAGACACAGCTTCTTATTATGTAGTCAACAACCTGAAGGCACTGCTTTCTCTAAAGGCTTAAATAAAAAAAAAAAAAAAAAGTAAATAGGGAAAGGGGTCCAGAAGGCAGGATCTAATGTAATTTAAAACTGGAATTACATCAGCAGTTTCAAACAGATGGCAGAATGTAGAGATAAATGTGTTAGCTCTTTTAGCTTATTTGGTCTCTCCATTGTTTGCATCATTAAAACATGCAATAGTTTACAATTTAAAAATATACTGTGTATTAGACACTGGAACAATGGACATGCGCCTACTGAGTGGAAGAAGGTAGGATTGAATTAATTTGCCATACTTTAATGTACAGTATCTGGGATGCTTTAGGCAAATCTGCAAATAGGTTTCCTAGGAAATGAGATGAACAAAAATATAATGACCTTGAAATTATAACCCCAAATGTCCCAAGTATTTAGCAACCTAGCTCAGAAGTGGTAATTACATAAAAAATACAAAAGATCCTTAATTGCTTCAGTTATAGTGTATCTAGGCAGGTCAGTTACTGTACACAGCTGCAAAAAATGGTACGTGATTAATAGGGGGCTGCTTATGATAGCACTAACTAGCTAGTGTGTAGTGCAAAACACTCATTTCTTTTCCAATTAAAGGAAAAAAATCTGGTTTTGATTAGGCTCTTCAGAAGGTCTAAGTCTGTAGCAGCAAAATACTCCACTCTCACACTGTTAAATGTTTTAGTCAAGGACTAAGCAGTATATATTCATGAAAAAGAGAAAGGTTTATATAAAATATTGGGGTGAAAATGCTGCAAATATCAAAATAAGACACTTCAGACCATTTTGGTTATTCTAGTTCATTGGCTATAAAACTACAGAGTAAACCACTTCAAATAAAGAAGACTGATACAGGTGCGTCTCCAGAGCTGGAACCAGGCATCAACCTTTCCTGTGATTCATTAAACTGCAGTTAATCATTCTTTCCACATAGCTCTAAACTCATTCCATCAAAGTTTGAAGAAGGAGTCTTTAAAAAAAAAATCGCGTAAAAGAACTTGCAACACTTCCACATGGTACTGAGGTTCCAAGAGGTCCAGGAGAAACGCTGAATTACATGGAGAGTTCTCTGGATTTGAGAACGTCTCATGGTTGACCCATCAACAGGTTGAGAAAAACGTGTGGTCCTGATTTTTGAAGCACTGCTTCAAGAACCTGCCCTGCAGATGAGTCATTACAGTGGTCCCTGCTCAGACCAGAGTGTGCACATATTGTAAGTATGACTTGGTCCACTGGGATTCCAGAGTTTGATTGTGCTCTGGTCACACTTTCATAGGCTCTGGTGTGCTCTAGGAATGGCTCCATGAATGTTTGGGGAGGGGAAGGGACCAGGAATCAAGGGAGGGGGTACAAATAGCAATCATCAGAGGGGATGAAATTCACAGAATTTGTGTGTTTCCTCTTGTCTCTAAGGAGTGGTAGAAAAGTTAGCACGGGTAAGTCAGCATTAATTCCTGGGGGCTAATATTCAAAACTTCAAAGGGTTGGGTAGAGAAGTTTGCTCAGGCATTTATTAGAGACTCACCTTGCAGATCTCTCCATATCCCGGCAGACTTGATTCGTGCGTCTGAAGTCACCAGAGCTGCTAGACAGTGATGACTTTTTAAGGCAGCAAAAGCTGAAGGTCCAGAAAATTAAACAAGGCTATCAAATATGTATTGTTGTGGGAAATGGGCTTTTGAAGTTGTTCTCCAAATCTTGGTCACACCCAGTTTTCTCTTCTCTTCAGGAAAAAAGTTAACAGCTACTTTTCTTGTTTCGCTGAGCATACATGTGTGTCTTCAGTCAGTGAATTTAAATCCTGCCTAATATATAGTTTTCAGAGAAAGTAACAGACAGATTTAAAAGCCCCTAAAACAACTGCATTATTCCCTGGCAGAGGAGTAGATTTACAGACAAAACAGAATCCTTTTGTGCTGTGATTTGACCCTTAAATTATTCTCCATATTGAGCATGATCAGAAGCTGTAGCCTTAGATCAAGCACTGTGAAAATAAATCGGTGAAGAAATTTTGAGAAATAAATACAGACCTGCATTCTGCTTTGCTTTTCGCTGGGATCATGGAAAGTGATAAAGGGAGATTTGGGATGCAGAGAAGTAAGGCAGATTCGGTTACTCTCTCCTGGGAGAAATCCTGAATTATCTTACCAGGGGATCCCTCCTGAAGTCTCACTGAAGCCATCTGCGGCAAGCTCCTTCCTCTGCCCTTAAAAGTCAGAGCTTGCCTAGCTCTGTGGCCACTTGGCTCTGGTCTAGGTTCACTTTGCACCCTCATCTTTTACCTGTGCAAATCTTAGAGAAGAGAACAAGCTAAACTCTCCAGCAGATTTTGAATTTGGTACTCTATAGTCTCATCTTCGGCATCTCACAAAACAGACAAAAAAGATCATTCAGAGAAAGCAGAATTTCCTACAATCAAGTCAAAGTCACACTGAATAGTCTAGTTTCTTTAAAGGGTCTGATTTCGCAAGTTCAGATTATGTGTGAATAATGATTTATAAGTGATGTTTTCCTATAGTATTCCTACTGAAGATTTCCACTCACCAAATCAAAAATAAAATTTTCATTTTTTAGAACTGAAATGCAGAGCAGAGTGGGTATCCCCCCAAGAGAAATTTGCACAAAAACAATATTAACTGCAAGGCAGGTCAAATGTTCACTGACACATCTTGACAATGCCCCTTTTCTTTACATTGACTCTATTTGATTAAACTGATTGAAATGCATTTCATACTTGTGCTTTGTCAGTCTATATTTTGGGCTTCATGAACAAAATGATACTAGATTGACTTACCCAGATACTTCACAAAGCTTGTCATGTTGAATTAATTAATGTTGCTTGTATAGCATGAGAATATGGAGATTCATCTTTTCAATTCTGTATTTGCTTTACCACCAAATAAGGGGATAATGAAACATTACCTTGGTAGTTAACAGACATTTTAAACGTCTTCATTTCTTTAGAAACCTACAATGGAAATATTACGATAATTGTTGCACACATTATGTAACACTAGTTACATAAACCCAGAAATAATAGATTGGTAACCAAGAGTAGTAGAGAATAAAAACAACTATGCTTTCTCTTTTTTCCCTTCCTTTTGGGTAATGGGTGGTGCAGAAACATAAATAAAAATGCTCTTCAGAAACCTGACCATAAATAATTTTGCTAAATCTCCAGAGTCTTGGTAGGATTTTCTGTACTGCAGTCTTGTAACATTGATAGTGAAGTCAGTAGAATGGTATTAACTGCATTTAGAATACAGTAGTGATTCCCCCATCTCATTTATGGTATCCATTTAGGATTTTTTATGGTATCCAGACCTCTCACTGTGAAACATTATGACTTAATAATTCTGCAGTCCACTTTAGTGCATTTCTTTTTGCACTAAATAAAACAAGTAAGCAGTGTAAAATATGAAAAATATCAATGAGTTTTACAAAATCAATTATAACCAATGATGTGAATACATTGTATTTTTAGGTGAGAAGATGAACAAAACATTTGAAAATGTGATTGTCATTCAGATGTTAGATGGTTGAATACAATATTCTTTCCATAAGCTGCTATTACTTGGTTTTGTTAAAAGCCCCTTTTACCTTTAATTCCTTAGTCATGATAATCCAGAGCTGGGAATTTAGGGCCGTGTAGCAAAGGTTGCTTCCAACTGACCTGATCTTTTGAAGTGGAAGGAGGAGTGAGCCTGGGATGCCATCAGCTACAGAGACAGCCATGCCATAATTTCATTGGGTGTCTGGGCCACATTTGTTTTAATTCAGCAGAAGAGACTGGGGATGTGGGAAGGAAGGAAGTGTCGGAAGGAAGTGTCGGAAGGAAGTGTCGGAAGGAAGTGTCGGAAGGAAGTGGCGGAAGGAAGTGGCGGAAGGAAGTGGCGGAAGGAAGTGGCGGAAGGAAGGAAGGAAGGAAGTGGCGGAAGGAAGTGGCGGAAGGAAGGAAGTGGCGGAAGGAAGGAAGTGGCGGAAGGAAGTGGCGGAAGGAAGGAAGTGGCGGAAGGAAGTGGCGGAAGGAAGTGGCGGAAGGAAGTGGCGGAAGGAAGTGGCGGAAGGAAGTGGCGGAAGTGGCGGAAGTGGCGGAAGTGGCGGAAGTGGCGGAAGGAAGGAAGGAAGGAAGGAAGGAAGGAAGGAAGGAAGGAAGGAAGGAAGGAAGGAAGGAAGGAAGGAAGGAAGGAAGGAAGGAAGGAAGGAAGGAAGGAAGGAAGGAAGGAAGGAAGGAAGTGGCGGAAGGAAGTGGCGGAAGGAAGTGGCGGAAGGAAGTGGCGGAAGGAAGTGGCGGAAGGAAGTGGCGGAAGGAAGTGGCGGAAGGAAGGAAGGAAGGAAGGAAGGAAGGAAGGAAGGAAGGAAGGAAGGAAGGAAGGAAGGAAGGAAGGAAGGAAGGAAGGAAGGAAGGAAGGAAGGAAGGAAGGAAGGAAGGAAGGAAGGAAGGAAGGAAGGAAGGAAGGAAGGAAGGAAGGAAGGAAGGAAGGAAGGAAGGAAGGAAGGAAGGAAGGAAGGAAGGAAGGAAGTGGCGGAAGGAAGGAAGGAAGGAAGTGGCGGAAGGAAGTGGCGGAAGGAAGTGGCGGAAGGAAGGAAGTGGCGGAAGGAAGGAAGTGGCGGAAGGAAGGAAGTGGCGGAAGGAAGTGGCGGAAGGAAGTGGCGGAAGGAAGTGGCGGAAGGAAGGAAGGAAGGAAGTGGCGGAAGGAAGGAAGGAAGTGGCGGAAGGAAGTGGCGGAAGGAAGTGGCGGAAGGAAGTGGCGGAAGGAAGTGGCGGAAGGAAGTGGCGGAAGGAAGTGGCGGAAGGAAGGAAGGAAGGAAGGAAGTGGCGGAAGGAAGGAAGGAAGTGGCGGAAGGAAGGAAGGAAGTGGCGGAAGGAAGGAAGGAAGGAAGGAAGGAAGGAAGGAAGGAAGGAAGGAAGGAAGGAAGGAAGGAAGGAAGGAAGGAAGGAAGGAAGGAAGGAAGGAAGGAAGGAAGGAAGGAAGGAAGGAAGGAAGGAAGGAAGGAAGGAAGGAAGGAAGGAAGGAAGGAAGGAAGGAAGGAAGTGGCGGAAGGAAGGAAGTGGCGGAAGGAAGGAAGGAAGGAAGTGGCGGAAGGAAGGAAGGAAGTGGCGGAAGGAAGGAAGTGGCGGAAGGAAGGAAGGAAGGAAGGAAGTGGCGGAAGGAAGGAAGGAAGTGGCGGAAGGAAGGAAGGAAGTGGCGGAAGGAAGGAAGGAAGGAAGGAAGTGGCGGAAGGAAGGAAGGAAGGAAGGAAGGAAGGAAGGAAGGAAGGAAGGAAGGAAGGAAGGAAGGAAGGAAGGAAGGAAGGAAGGAAGGAAGGAAGGAAGGAAGGAAGGAAGGAAGGAAGGAAGGAAGGAAGGAAGGAAGGAAGGAAGGAAGGAAGGAAGGAAGGAAGGAAGGAAGGAAGGAAGGAAGTGGCGGAAGGAAGGAAGGAAGTGGCGGAAGGAAGGAAGGAAGTGGCGGAAGGAAGGAAGGAAGTGGCGGAAGGAAGTGGCGGAAGGAAGTGGCGGAAGGAAGTGGCGGAAGGAAGTGGCGGAAGGAAGGAAGGAAGGAAGGAAGGAAGGAAGGAAGGAAGGAAGGAAGGAAGGAAGGAAGGAAGGAAGGAAGGAAGGAAGGAAGGAAGGAAGGAAGGAAGGAAGGAAGGAAGGAAGGAAGGAAGGAAGGAAGGAAGGAAGGAAGGAAGGAAGGAAGGAAGGAAGGAAGGAAGGAAGGAAGGAAGGAAGGAAGGAAGGAAGGAAATGAGGAGGGAAGGAGGAATGGAAAGGAAAGGAAAACAAGGGAGGAAAGGAAGGGAAAGAAAGAAGGGAGGGAAATATCAAAGAAGATGGGCATAGGTAACAGACTGCAGCAGGAATGAAGTTTTCAATTAGCAGACACAACTGACAAAATTAACTTTTTCAGGCAGCCCCACAGTATGAAAATTAGACTACAGGTTGGAGCCAATAAGTCCAAGGAAGAATATGACAAATAAAGTACAGCTGCACATCGTATTTGTAATAACACAGCTTAATTAGAAAGTGATTAGAAGGCATAATGGTTATCAAATGATGCTTATGCCGGAGATGCATTGCAACTCAACTGCAAGTGCTATGAGACCCTTTGCTTCCGCACAAAAGCCTAGATGAGATTCCTCTGTTACAGGCAAGCTGCCAGTTATTATTTTTTACTGTGGTAAAATGCTCAAAATTTCAGCATTGAAAACTTCCTTACTGTTCAGTGCATAAAATTATTCTGCTTTTATATATAGCATTGTATAAATCTCTTTGCTCCAGTCCGTGACTAATATTTCCACTTGAGTGCTTTCCAAGTAAGTTTTTTGAAGCACTTTATTCTTTTTAGCAGGATCTTTGGGATTACTTGATTGCTGACCTTTTTGGTCCCACACCTGAAAACACTTGCAAACTCAGAACTCCTGACTGAGATGAAATACAACTTTTATAATATATCCAGTATTGGCTTAACGATTTCATGTGACAGAAGCAAGGCTCATGTCTAGGTAAGTAGCTTCCAGGGGTCAACTGACCACGCCAAGAAGTAGGCACATAATTTCTAGCGTGATTTTCTACATTTACTTTCCAGAAATAGAAGTCTCATTTCTGCCATTTTCTTTGGTGTTCAACAGCTCTTTTCTGGCATGACTCCTCTTTTAAGCTTTTTCTTAATAGCATATTGCATCCATCACACTTACGTAGGTTTTCCAGACTTGTTGCTCTCTTCTGAACCCTTTCCTAAAGACAGGACTAGATAGGATTTTAGTGGCAGTTTCTTCAAGGCAGTACCTCTTCTATTTTTACTATGATATGAGGCTGCTCTGTTTCTGCATGGATCATCTGCCAGACACAGCCCAGACATCCATATTGCTATAACTGCTATAATAACTGGTCAGTCCTGGCTTCTATTATTATCTTCTAGTCTGTATCTGCAAAATGGACTTACACCACACTCATATTTTTTCCAGGTGAATGCACTGTAACTACTCAAGACAGCCAATGTTTCACTGTGGTGAGTTCTCCCTGATGATTTTGATTACCCATTGGCAGGATTTGGATGAAAATAGCAGCAGTGATGCAGCCTGTGCAGGTGTTGGGAGAAACAAACTATATTTGCTGTATTCCAGAGGGTCCTTTACAGGACCACTTTTGTCCATATACTCTTCTGATGGCTGCTAAGTGGCACTCACACATTTCACACCTAATTTCTTAAGTGGACAAAGGCAGTTGTTCACAAACTGAAAAACTTCTTATTTCTCAGTCTTTTTAATTATTTAGTATTTTCCTGCGTTAAAATCTTTAATAATCTTTAAAATATTTTTTAAACAGTCACATAAAAGAACATATTAGAAATAATTCCTCAACAGTCAGAGGAAATGCATCATGAGTGGCTCCTGTGTGTTTACAGGAACTACCCATCAGACAGCAACCTGCAGCCAACAAACAGGTCAGCATGTCACAAACAATATTCATTTATATGTTACTGATGAATTTTTGTGATTCTCAAGCAATAGAACAGGTAATTTTTGTGCTAATGGATAATTGAACCAACCTTGCAACCTTCAGTACAGACTTAGTTTCAAGCAACCACATTCAGCTGGAACGAGAGTACTTAATGGAACAGACATTGCTGCTTCATAGCTCACCCAGCCAAAATTGTCTTCTGCTTGAATTGGCCAGTGTGTATACCACAGAGATGCAATGCCAGCTACCTTCTGGTGGAATCCCCAGAAAGGTTTTGCAAGATCTGAGAATGCACACAAGTTGCAGTGAAAGCAAAGTAACCATGAAGTCATTCCTGTAGTTAAAATACTGTGCAGTTTTACTGTATCTTTTTTAATGTTCCAAAGCATTAAGGAAATTCCAGCTTAAAACTCTCTGTAGACAGCCTGCCTGTCTGTGAGAGGGATAGTGTGGTGGATTTGACTTTCCACTGTTTATTACAGTGAAGAGTAAGAACAGTAAGTACAAGGTTATGCACCCTGGTAACTGGAGGCACCAGAAAGATGCAGAGGAACAAACCCGTCAAAGAATATAGGGTGAGCTTGAGGGAATCACATGGGTGTAGCTGGACCTCCCCTATCTAATCCCACCAAGATTTCACACCTTCCTCTCCTGTCCCTGACCATGAATACAAAACCGCTAGGAAAAATATTTGGTGTCAAGAATGGTTAGCAACTAAATAGAGCAGAAGTAGTTAATCAATATCATATGTGAATTAATTGGATCATATTGTAAACAAACTTGAGAAGTTTGCAGATTTTGTTTGTCTTCACTGTGTTACATGAACAAAAGCTCGTACATTGCAAGCAAATTACTAGGATACTTGCCTACAGCTTCATGCATCAGATAAACAATTGGTTTGGCATTTTCAAAGGAACTTAACTGGTTGCCATGCCTCTTCAATGTATCTGTATTAAAAATATACTTATCTATATTTATAATGTGTTAAATACTTTCATCTTTCGTGTTACATTTGGATCTTTTCTCTGTGATATTGCCAATGTCAGAGAAGGATGGATTTCAGTAAACTGTCTGGTGCTCTTGGATGTAGATAAAATATATGTAACTGAAAATGAAATCTCAGATTTGTTTCATGAAGACGGGATGCATTTCAGTTTTAAATCTTAATGTTAATGCTATAGCAAAAAATGGATTATTTTTCCCCAATGTCATAAAATACCAATGAATAAAGTGGTCAGTCTCCTTGCTCAGTTGACATAGCAAAGAGAGAGGGATCCTTCAGAAATATTGATAGGTCAGGAATTTATATATGGAATTTACATTTTTAAAAAGAGACATATTTTACTCTGTAGAAAATCATATTTCACTGCAGAAAATAACAGTTGGTTTCTGTGCAGTTGCCTTGAGACTTGCTCTCATTATCTTCAATGGAGATGAATATGTATATCTGAGGAAATATTTTGGCCTTGAGAGAAAGAAAGAGGGAGCATTTGGACTTGAGTGTCTACATAACTCCAACTTTTCTTGGTACAGTTGAATCTACTGTGACTCTGGAGAGAAGTTGGCTTTTCTCACACTGAATACACAGCCCCAAAAGAGACTTTCATCTGGTGCTTGGTGTATGACAGAAATCATGGAATCAAAAGACTTTATTCTCTAGAACATTGTCTGGTGGGTGGAAAGGTAGAAGAGAGATACTTTACCCTCAGTTTGTTGTTTATCTACAGTTTGGGTTTTTTTGAATGTCCTGAGCTAACAAGCTCTTTTCTGGTCACATGTCAATTCTGCCTCCTCAGAGGGCTTAAGATTTCCAGTCTACAAGGAAAGGAAAGATGAAAAAGATAAAAAGAGTTATTTCTCAAGAATGACCTCTCAATTATTTTCTGTTGATATGGCACTCAGCAGAAGATTCTCTGTAGCAAAGTGCTGCCTTCTTCACTCCTGTCCACTTTTCCAGTTAAAGCAATATTGCATCCACACTCCTGCTTCACTTCTCAGCTAAATCTGTACCTATGTATCAGCAGTAAGTATAATTAAAAGAACAGGCAAATGTGTTGACTCTCTTCTCTTCAACATTTCTTTTTCAAACCTCTCTTGATAGTTTCCTCCCAGAAAGAGAGCGAGGAGTGTGTGCAAACACTTGTTCTCCACCTCAAGCCTGACTGAACAATTTCTCTGCTATTCTGAGTTTCTGGTGAACTGAAAATTACCAGCTGTACTGAATTGTGACAAACACTGTGTATGTGTGTCTCTGTGCGTGGAAGAAAATATATAAACAGAAATTATCATATCTAATGACAGCAAAATAGGTTTCACATTAATGACCCCATCTACCATTTTAATTCTATAAAATACAAATGTAGCTTTAATTTCTAACTAAAGCTTATTTCTTCAAGCCCTCACAGAAGAACATATCAAACCCTCATATATAGAGCATATGCAGAACAAGAATTCTCTAATGCCTTTCCTGGTTGAGGCATAGTCATTGAATAGGACAGCAACCATGTAAATGCAGTCATCATTGCACAGATTTAAAAAAGAAAATGAGATTGCACTAGGAAAGAAGACAGGTATTTTAGAGGTGTGCAGCATCCACTTCATACTTCAGGATGGCTGATCCACATCCAGATATACTCAAAGCTAATCAATATCAAGCTGATTTGCAATGACAATAGAAACTCATTGAACTGCAGTAACACGTTTGCCACCCTTTGATGTCTATATTCTTAGCATTAACATGGTAACAATCTAAGCTGTCTGTGTGTGTGCCATGTCACTCCCTCCATGTCAAAATAAACCACAGTAGCTATATAAAAAGTGTGGTCACAACCCAGCTAGCTAAATTCTTGCCAAAAATTGACTTCAATAGCTGTCTACAGAGTCTGCCAGATTACTGTCGGCCAACTCATACCATGTGTGTCTTTTAGGGTCATGGCTTTAAAAGAACAGCAGAATTGCTAAAATCTATCCATCTTTTCAGATGGAACCCTCTCCATCCCTCATGAATTATAGTCACACCTAATAGGAAGGAAATAGACAAAAGCCATCTGCACAGAGCACACCTAGGAGAAAGTAAATAACGCTTTCAGACTCTGAATGGGAGCACTTCGTGTTGGCAAAATTGGACTACCCAGACTGAGATGCATAGTTGCATCCTAAAAATAACGTTTTTTAAATCACTTTCTATGAATTGCCCTTACCTGAGAACCTCAGGGACAACAAATCTTCCTGGGTATTCAGTTAACTGAAACCCATACCTGATTTTCTCCAAGGACACTGTAAAAAATGCCACTTTTCTGAACATCATGGTCTGGCCAATCTGTTCCCTTGACATGACTGCTGTGGCAGAAGGCTTCTTCACAGAACCTTTTCTATCAAATATGGTCCCTCTTTCTCTAAAAGTTTGCAGTTCTGGGGAGGGATATGAGCAAGAACAGCAGAATTTAAAAGTCAAAGGCATGACTTTAATTTCATCATAACCATGACTATTTAGCCACTACACAGAAAAGCGCTACATTGTAAGTGCAGCAAGGCCACTACATCTGACAGGTGATCTGTGCTATTTGGGCACAGCAGCATTGCAGTGAGACTGTGGGAAACAAGACCCCTCCAATATTTAAGTGTGGAAACTGGGGGTTTTTATTTTACGAGCAGAGCTGGCAGGGACACAGACCAACACTATGCTTACAGGTCCAGCAGACTGCAGGAGAGGTGGATTGCCACAGAATTAATTCTGGTGGATTTAAGGGATACAGTCCTTAGGTCTCTTTCACAAACTCAGAATCTCAGGATTATGGGCTAGAAGGAGGTCACTGATGAGCTAAAAAATGAGACAACCTCTGATTGTCCCCACTGCCACTCCTGTTGTTCTTCTCTGGTATTTCCCATATCCACACTTGCATGAAGATTTGCATGCAATGTCTGTGTGCCCAGGATTACCCTTATTCACATGGCATGAAGGTACAGTGCTCTGATCTGGCAAGATGAAAGGCAAACACTGCAGACCTGCATTTTGTGCAGAACGGATAAAGTGAGATAAGCTAAAGAAGATGCAAGTTGAAAAAGGAAAAGAAAAAAATGGTCCATAAGGATCAGAAAGAAAAGGAATAACAAGAGACAGCAGAGAAAAGAAGGACCAAGAGTGGACAAAGAGAAGCAGCTGTAAAAGAAGTAAAAGCAGATGAAAACACCTAGGGAGACTGAAATATCCAGCTCCAAAGATCTGGGCTGTGACTGAGCATGAGCTCATTTCACAGTAAACTCCAACAGCAGGAAACTCTGCATGCCCACGTGCAAGGGGAATGGTGGCGACACTGAAGTCAGTGGTGGCACTAACTTTACTCACCCTCTGGGAGATGGGAGGTGGCACAAGGCAAGGGGATGCAAACAGCTTCAGCAGAACACTTCCAGGAGAAGAGAAAGTGACTGGTAGAAAACTCCCCCATTCTCCATCTTTCGTCCATGAAGATTGATGAAGTTCTCTGCAGCTCTATCCTCGTCTTTACAGTGAAAGAATCCTGCTAGCTTTCTCATAATGGCAGAAATAATTAAAAAGAGGATCAACTTCAGAAGAACATAAATACACACCAAAAGTCTGTCTCTTTAATGAAATCCCCTCCATACTTCACTGGCAGGCATTCTGCTAATCTAATACCTGTTAATTCTATTTCTAATTAGGGCTATAGCTCACCAGAGGCTGTTTTATACTTAATTTGTTGGGGTTTTATTATATGGCTCAACAGTCAGCCAACCACTGTATGCATCATGTGATCCTGGTTGAGATCTTTCAGGCATTACTGCACACTGAGGCCCTTGGAGAGAACGTGCCACTACAATTTGTGAGTCACGCGTTCCTGCTCTGCCTAGGTCTTGTCATGTGTGTGCTTGTCAGGATTCATCTCCATCTCCATTACCCCTGGGGCAGAAGTCATAGTCTGTTTCTGCTCACTTGTCTGATTTTTAGCAGATCATATTCCCATCTTCAGAACCTTAAGCAAGTGCCATCTTTGTAGAATTTAAGGTGGAATTCTAAGCGGTGATTTAGTTCAACTCAAACACATCTTCTAATTGACAGGAAATATCCTTAGTTCAACCATTTTCCAAGGCTGATGTAGACTGCTGTATAAAGAAAAATAATTAAGGTGAAAGCATTCTTCACTGTTACCAAAATGAAAACTAATTTCCTTAGGTGTTTTTCTTGTAATTCTGTCATTTTAAAAGTACTTTCTTTTAGGAGTTTGAAATGAAGATCTGAGGCAAATTTTAATTGTTTGAAACATATATCTGAGAGACACATCTTCATTAATCCAATTTTTGCCAAAAGGATTGCAATCAAGATATGAACCAGTTAAAGAATTAGCTGGGAAATTACAAGGAGAAAAATAAGAGATCACAGAGAAGCAAAGTCCATGGGGCTTTATTGATCGGAACAGAATATAGGCCAATGAAGAAACATTTTATTAAGCCACTGGAAGCCAGCCCAGGGGACTCACCAAACTTTCATTTGCCTCTAGAACATCAGCTGCCAGGTAAATAAGGATATTAGAACATCATTGACTCCAAACTGGTGAGCAAAGAAGGTCACCAACAGCTGTTAAATAGTAAACCTCATCCTCCCTCTCTGTGGGTGCCAGGAAGGATGACACTTAAAAGTTGTTCAGTCATACACTGAGAGTGAGGGTAGCACTTGTTGTGTCACCCTAAAAAACATATTGGTTCTAGAGAACCACTGTCCTTATCTGAATACACAATGGGTTTGACAGTCACACAAGCAATTCCTATGACTGGAAATTGCAGATCTTTCAGAAGCAGCATAATGGAACTTCTTGCCTATCTCCAGATAGCAGAAAATAACCTCAGAAAATTCCTTCTTTCTCCACTATCCTCTGTTAGGGTTTTACTGGAAGAGGTGGAGAGTACAAATCAAGATAACACTGGGTGTTGTGGAAAATCTTCAGAAACAGTATGTTAAATAAAAATAATAAACAAAATAATAAAGAATTTATAAATCCATATATAAAGATAACTAAGTCAGCCCATCTATCCATTCATCTGGTAACTTTAAAGATGTGACCTAGCTCCAGCCTGCTCAAAAGAGCAGTTGTTCTGGATCTGGTTTTGTCTACAGAAGCATGGTTAGCCAGATGATCTTGTGTGGTATTTCAGTGGGAAAACTACAGGAATCAGAGTTCCTAGATTGGGAAGTTCATGGCAAAGTGAAACAACAAAGAAAGCTGGGCTTCTACCCACTGTGTGTGTAGGTGAACAAGTCACAGCTGGCAACTCAGAAGTGCAGTCAAGCTACCTCCATGAGCTGTGGAAGATTAATTGTTCCAGATAGATCTCTAGAAGGGAAGACCTTGCATGGAAGGATAAAATAGAGAAGATAGATTTGCACAATGCATACTGAAATGATGCATATTGGTGTTACCCTGTGCTAGGCGAGCATAATAAACTTCTCTGAAAGACAACGAACACAGAATCATAGAATCATAAAATGGCCTGGGTTAGAAGGGACATTAAGTGTCATCTAGTTTCAAGGCCTCTGCCATGGGCGGGGACACCTTCCATTAGATCAGGTTGCTCAGAGCTCCATCTAACCTGGCCTTGAACACTTCCAGGGACGAGGCACCCACAATTTCTCTGGGCAACCTGTTCCAGTGTCCAATCACCCTCACAGTAACAACTTTATTCCTAAGATCTAATCTAAACCTACTCTTTCAGTTTGAAACTATTCCCCCTTATCCTGTCACTACATGCTCATGTAAAAGGTCCCTCTCCATCTTTCTTGTAGGCGCCCTTCAGGTATTGCAAGGCTGAAATTAGGTGGGCCCAAAGCACAGGAATGACGGTCATGTCCATCAAGAGTCTTCAGACAGAACAACTTGGATTCTTGACCAGTAAGTCTCTAGCCCAGGGACTGCTGGAGATAGGAAGGAAGGATGTAACAAGGGAGGAGTCACTCCAGAAATGGCCAGTTCTTCTGCAGGATCTGGTGCTGGCTCAGATAAGAAGTGCTAGGCTGGACAGAACTTCTCCTCACACAGAGCAGCTCTTCTGCTCTCTGCTCACCTGTCACCAGATTCCTTCCTGCTTTCAGCCCCGTTTCCATGCAGTGCTACCATCCCTGCACTCCTTAAGAAGGATTGCAAGCATCAAGGGACATTACTGCTGATGCGATCATCAATGACTGCTGCTGGAAATCCATGCAGAAATATGTGCTGTGCACAGGGAAGCAGGCAGCAACAACACCCAGCTCTCCTTCCCTCTCTCCTTTCCTCCCCCTCTAATTGAAATTCAGGGACTGTAAGTCCCACTATCTCCTGTCAGGATAGTTCCATTCCCTGGGGAAGGGGTTAGAAATAGCAAGCCATGCCTTAGCAGCAGAGTGCCACTCCACATGTGTAAAGACCAGTACATGCAGGTGGACTCTGATTTTAGCCAAGATTTTTTGGATGTGCAGGAATGAGGGATAAGAGCAAATCCATGTGCACAGGCTGACCAAAATAGCAATGTTTTGCTTGATCTAATTTTGAGGCTAATTTTCCTCACAGAAGGGACAGAGAAGTGGAAACACCCCAATTCATTTAAGACAAGCCACAGCTGTGTACCTTTGAGGAGTGAGGCTTCCTGTAGTCTCAAGCATGTTGTAGTGACATCTATATGCAAATCATCAGGCCAGGTCTGACAGCAGTAGCCAAACACATTCTCATGATCAGCAGGCAAGTCCATAGTGCCAGGGCAGGTCCCATGTCAGGCTAGGAGCAGGGGCCATGGCCAGGCATGACTGAAACACAGTTGGAGAGCAGAGCTCAGCAGAGACCGAGATGCAGTGGAGGCCCTGAGCAGAACATTTGGGTTGAGGCCCTATGGGAGTTTGATGAGAGCAGCTAAGTTTCATTAATGCACTTAGGACACTGACAATTTTTCTAGGATATATGCAACAGGAGAGGTGAAAAAGTACCAAGGAACTTTGGACTGAGCCAAAGATAGTTATTTACTATTAGATATTTGTCTGTTGTTAAATATTTATTGTTGTTAGATGTTTATTATTACTGTTAGTTACTTACTATTGTTATGTATTTAGCTGTTATTAAATACCTATAATTAGTAGATGTTTAGAATGGAGACTCGACAAGGTAAAGGCCTTGTCAAGCCTCTAAAGGAGGGAAATGATGTCTTAATCTTTAGCTTTCATATTTTTTAGATTCTGTACTGCCTTAGTGTATGACTCTGAACTTCATATAAAGTGTTAGCAAGTTCTCTTCACAGTTTAGTTAGACAAAACAATCCTTTTCCAGCCTGACAACCAAGGACACCATTGCAGCTTCAGGCCCAAAAGGTACAAATAACAGCAAACTGATGAGAGCAGCCGGGAAGGATGGGACTTCATAACCTGAAGGTGTAATTGGACAATTAACCCCAACATGTAAATGGACCAAAACTTACAAAAGTGTGAAAACTTGTGACTGGTTGCCCACCTTGGACAGAGCCATGGCTGGACTCTTGTACTGCCCAAGGTGTATCCTTTAAAGGCCTTTTAATAAATCCCTACTTTATTGCTTTAACTCTGTCTAGCCTCTGTTCCAGGTCAGCCTCTTTAGGCATCAATTCACCCCACAAAATAAGAAGCCCCAGCTGTTCCAGTGTGGTCCATGCCACAGGAGTGTCAGACAGAATCAGATGTGTCCTGTCTCATTGTTTTGCCCAGAACACTTGAAAAACAAGGAAGTAATGGTTAGCACCCGTCTGCAGTGACCATGCCCAAGAGAAGAGGCCTAAGAGAAGAGGCAGCCACCCAATGTGACTTTTGCTTTCCTGACACCCAGAAAAGCCAGCAAGAAACAAACTCTAAAGGGAGGTTAGGAGGAATATTAAAGGCATTCAGTTGCAATAGATTTTTAAAACAATCATTATAAAATTTAGCTCAAAGTACTACTTTTTTAGTATTTTCATAATACATGGTTTATATGCAAAATTACAGAGACCTACCTTTGGATGTCTCCGCTTTTGCTGTTTTCAAATTCACTCACAGGATTCTGAACATTACTTCTTTTTTAACTGAGTTTCTTCACAAGAATCAGACCTCATGGGAAGGAAGTGTCGGAAGGAAGTGTCGGAAGGAAGTGTCAGAAGGAAGGAAGGAAGGAAGTGTCAGAAGGAAGGAAGGAAGTGTCAGAAGGAAGTGTCGGAAGGAAGTGTCGGAAGGAAGGAAGGAAGTGTCGGAAGGAAGTGTCGGAAGGAAGGAAGTGTCGGAAGGAAGGAAGTGTCGGAAGGAAGGAAGTGTCGGAAGGAAGTGTCGGAAGGAAGTGTCGGAAGGAAGTGTCGGAAGGAAGTGTCGGAAGGAAGTGTCGGAAGGAAGGAAGGAAGGAAGGAAGGAAGGAAGGAAGGAAGGAAGGAAGGAAGGAAGGAAGGAAGGAAGGAAGGAAGGAAGGAAGGAAGGAAGGAAGGAAGGAAGGAAGGAAGGAAGGAAGGAAGGAAGGAAGGAAGGAAGGAAGGAAGGAAGGAAGGAAGGAAGGAAGGAAGGAAGGAAGGAAGGAAGGAAGGAAGGAAGGAAGGAAGGAAGGAAGGAAGGAAGGAAGTGTCGGAAGGAAGTAAGTGTCGGAAGGAAGTGTCGGAAGGAAGTGTCGGAAGGAAGGAAGGAAGGAAGGAAGGAAGGAAGGAAGGAAGGAAGGAAGGAAGGAAGGAAGGAAGGAAGGAAGGAAGGAAGGAAGGAAGGAAGGAAGGAAGGAAGGAAGGAAGGAAGGAAGGAAGGAAGGAAGGAAGGAAGGAAGGAAGGAAGGAAGGAAGGAAGGAAGGAAGGAAGGAAGGAAGGAAGGAAGGAAGGAAGGAAGGAAGGAAGGAAGGAAGGAAGGAAGGAAGGAAGAAGAAAGAAAGAAAGAAAGAAAGAAAGAAAGAAAGAAAGAAAGAAAGAAAGAAAGAAAGAAAGAAAGAAAGAAAGAAAGAAAGAAAGAAAGAAAGAAAGAAAGAAAGAAAGAAAGAAAGAAAGATTGTAGAAGTGCCATTTCATAGGAAAGCAAGTAAATTTTGACATACTGGTTGTAAAAGCTCTATTAGAAAAAGCAAAACCAGGAAAACAGAGGAGGGTTTAGGGAATACTTAAAAATACCAATAAGTAAGATAATAATATCTTATGTTTTCTTGAAATACATAGATCAAACTGTATTGAATAGCTTATGCCTCATCTGTAAGGCAAATTAAAAACATGATTACAAATGTTTTGAATCTTGCACAAGATCAAAATGCAGATCATTGCTGGATTGACAACATTACCTGAGTGTTATCAGAGTTATTTAGTGTTAATACCTAAAACTACTAGAAGATAAATATTATAACTTTATTCAATTGCTCTTTCAGTAGCAGAGCAAGGACAGAGATAATAACAGGGCTATCTATTCACCACATTTGTCAAAAGAGAAGAGCAGACAGCTACTTTTTGAAATCTTCATGTATCAGGGAAGATACAAGTAATTCCTTTACTTTTTATAGGTAGTATTTGCCAATAAAAGAATAATGTGAATGATCATAATCTTTGGATGTTTCTTCAGGTTTCATCTCCAAACTTTTCTCCTTCCCTACTTCCAAAACATATTATAGAAAACATGGCTGGAAGTGTTCTCAAAAATCAGCTTAGTTCCTTCCTCCTTTTAACCCACATCCAGACATAACTGAGAAATACTTGCCTAAAACATCAGCAACTATCTCCCTTAATGATGGAGATTTACAGCTTTCTCAGGCAATATAATTCAGTGCTAGGGTACCCTTTCATACTTTAGCCCTTGATTTGGCCATGAATCTCCTTTACTGCAGTTTAGGTCCATTATCTTTTGTGTATGCATTGTGAATGCTCTGACAACAAGCTATTACTTCCCAGCAAGCGCTTGCATACCTAAGGAATATTTCTCCTGCCTTCCTTTGGAGTTCTCTTTTTCAGACTAAATAAATCTAATTCTGCTTTTGTTTTCCTTGCTGATCACAGTTTCCAGTTATTCTTTTTAATCTCTGCAGAGTACATCCATTTGGAACACATATTTTCTGAAGTATGGTATCCAAAACTGTATGGAACAATCCAGCTGAGACTTCCATTCATCCACATTTTGACATGTCCAGATGCTTTCTTTTGGCTTGATTTGGTCTTGTGCAAGCTCTGTCAGTGTAAAAGGACATGAATATTTGGAAAAAAATTAAGGCACCAAATTAAAAACTGAAGGGTTAAAGCATATACTACAGGAGTTTGAGAGACCCAAACTGTGAGAATTTCATGATACTGTGATAACTACATGAATGTGCTCCAGCTACAGTCCTTGGAAGCCAACTCCAGGATTTGCAGGACCTTGCAGCTTTCAGAGCTTCCTTCCCCCAAGAGCCTTCAGACTTACAGCTTTGGGAAAGCTCAGACTCCACTGAGGAGCCCAAAATTTGGCAATATGCCTCTTGGATCTCCCTTGAACCAGAGTGATGAGTGACCTCCTTTGCCAGGAATCCAGCAACTCAGACAGGAATTCTACGGGACACCTGTGTTACAAAGTAATGAAAAATACCTGTAAATTACTCCTAACTAAATATTAATTGTTCAAACCCTATTTAATTGGAGAGCTTCAGCCTAACTTTGAAGATGTACATTTGCCCTCAAAAGAGGCAATACATACAGATATATATATATAGTTGCTCTTCAGAGGTTTTCTTTCCCCAGCAGCCAGGTGTTGTCTTTGCCTCACTACAGTCATGGATGGGCACTGAGAATGATTCATAATTCCATCCTGCCAACAGCATAGTGGCCCTAATTTTCTGAGTTTCCAAACATTGCAGGAAACATAGCTGTAATGAAAGTTAATGTATTTATGACTATGTTGAACTGTCTCTCTATAAAATCCACTGCTGTTCAAAGTAGTGGAGTTCCACACATCTTCCATGGTGGTTTTGAGCAAAGATAAAAACCACTGAACTTCCAGTATCTTGTGTGCCATGTCTTCCAGTCTCTTCTAAAATCTCTTTCCATAGCCCCAGACTCTTTCCCCAGACAATGATTAAAATCATGAAATGTACCTGTGTTAGATATAAAACATCCTTTAGTGAGCTATAGACCTGATTAGAAATAGAATTAGCAGGTATTAGCAGAATGCCTGTCAGTGAAGTATAGAGGGGATAACATTAAAGAGACAGAGTTTTGGTGTGGTTTATGTTCCTCTGGTGCTGATCCCCCTTTTAATTACTTTTGCCACTATGAGAAAGCTAGCAGGGTTCTTTCACTGAAAAGACCAGGACAGAGATGCAGAGAGGTCCATCATCCTTCATGGGTGACAGATGGACAACAGAGGAGTTTTCTACCAGTCACTTTCTCTTCTCCTGGAAGTGTTCTGCTGAAGCTGTTTGCATCCCCTTGCCTTGTGCCATCTCCCACCTCCCAAAAAACTTAGTGCCACCACTGATGTCACTGTCACCAGCATTCACATGGACACACAGAATTTACTGTGAAATGAGCTCCTACCCATCCTCATCCCAGGTCTCTGAAGCTGAGTATTTCTTCATTCATTTCTCTTCCTGAAAAATTCATCTACACAAATCAATCTGAGTCTCTCTAGAAATTTGATCTACAAAACCGTAATATTTTTTTGTCTCCCAGAATCACAAGTTTTCTCTTCCTTTTGCCTCAAATTATTTTTGAAGACCTTCAAGGTCCAAGTGGAGTGAGACACTGAATTCTACAATTTGATTCCTGCAGACAGTAGTTCTGTCTTCTTTTCATTCTGTCTGCTAAACTAAAGATGCAAAAGCTAGCAAGTTATATTGGGGCATTCTTCCACAAGAAGGTGGTTTCCTACAAAACTTCCCATTTAAAAGTCTTTCAGACTCTTTTGACATTTTTTATGTGAATCAGATCCTTCAACTTCACTGCAGTTTCATTTGTCTTCTCCAAAACACGTGCTCAGAACATCTTCTGATCCTGACTTTACCAATACCAGAAACCAGTATCTCCATGTAGACATGACCTTCTAACCATGGCCTCCAGTCAGACAACCAGACTAGGGAGATGGTGGCAAACAAAAGTGAGCACACCCCAACCATTAAGCAGAGCAGACTGAAGCCTACATCAACTGGACCTACACAATTGCATGTATTCCTCTCACAGCATAGAAGAAATTGTGCAGGGCAGTAGAAAGAAAGAACAGTGGGCAAGTAGTTGATGCATAGGGAGAGGCAGTGTTGGGAATTAGATGAGCAAGGTACTTTGATTCAGGCCTTTATCTACAGGCCTGTGGGAGATAGGGTACCACAAGACTGAGTAAGAAAGCACTGCCAGCCTTGAAATATGCAGGATAGGGCTTAGAATACCATTTTCCCCCCCAGTCAATATATTGCCAATGCAAATATTTTCTTCCTCAGAAGAATAAACCATACATCCAGGTAGAGAAAAATTAATATTCCAAACTCAAGCAACTCCTTTTTTCTTTTTAATTTTTAAAAAAGTTTTAGATTTTATTCCTTTCCCTCCCAATTATATGACATTAAGGAGTTAAGACAGCACTTCTGCAAAAGGTCTTAGTCTGTTAGGTTCTTTGTAACCCATTATTTTACTGAAAATTATAATCCTGTCCATTGTTCCCATACTTGTACCAGAAAACATCAGTAGCCTCCAGAGCCTAGCTGACACAAGATGGGTTCTTGAATAGCTCAATACTCAATGGAAACTGGTAGAAAGCAACAGCTATTGTCAAAAGGTGGCTGCAGTGTTCTGATAGATATCTAATGATTCAGTGCTCAGCAATCTGTAGCAAATGTAGCTTAGACTGCCTATCAATAAAGACATTGAGGCCAGACAGGCAAATTTTTAAACACACCTTACCAATGTCACCTACTAACAGAGAAGAATTGATCACAGAGTCATCCCTCTCTTCCTTATATATTATTCCCAAGAGAATACAATCCAAAAAATCCTACAGGTATCACGGTATGGATTAATTTCCATGCACACTACAGCTCTCACTTCAGAGGACAAAGTGCTTGGTTGAGGTCCAAGATCCATGCCAAGAGTGATCTCCCTTCACAAGGGAGACAGGGTCGTACATTGTTCATTTCTGTTCATTTCTTTGTTTCACTATCCTGTGGTAAAATCCTTGACCCAGTGAAGTCATTACAACCTCTGTCAAGGATTTTAATCTTGCCCTATATTAAGTGTCTACTTATAACTAAGGGAAGCTTTCTTGTGCAAGGACAGAGTGTTCTCAAAGTGCCATCTAAGGCTGAAATAATTCCCCAAGGAACTGGGGATCATCACAAATCTCATTACCTTCTTGTACAGGACACGTTGAATTTGCAATGTAACATGAATAGCAACACATATTTTAAAACAAAACACATTTGAACATAATGAACATTAAAAACAAAAGTTAAGGCAGTGAAGCCTTAGTAAAGCCAATGGTAATACCAGATAGTGCTGCAGCAAAAATCTTAATTAAAAATAGAAAAAATTAAATAAAGTACACTGCTCCATTTTTAAAAAGGCCAACCCCCATTTAGGAAAGGCTTTTCATCTTAAACAAGCTACATGGAGCAGTGACTTTACAATTGACAAAGACTTTGAAGCAGCAAAACCCTGCTGCATGTGACGAGATGCAGGACAAAATGGTGATGCAAAAATAGAAAGATAAATATAACTAAATGTGCCATGCAGAACCCAGAAAGCTGAGGCAGGTGTTGTCATAGCTGTCAGCTTTCAGGTTCCTTCTTTCTTCAATTTTTTCAAATAATATCTTGATTCTTCCATAAAAACCATGGAAAAGGACCAGATATGAGATTTTTTTCATTCAAATCCTTAATTCCAAGTGTTTTGAAAAGCCATCTAAAACTGTTGCATATCCTCTAAAAAAAACACCAAAAAACTGCAACCCAATAATCTTGATTTTCGTTTCAAAACTTTGTTTCTGAGAAATTAGGAAAGACAAGTTTTTGCAGAGGAAAAAAATAATAGTTTTAAAATATTAAAGCCTCAGATAAAACACATAAAATACAATTAATTTTATAAACATTGAAGTAAGAAGTACTTCTTCAAGTTACCTAGAAGAAATTGCAGCATGAAAATACTGAGTTTGCGCTTCTTAATGAAGTCTCAGAGGCAAAAGTATCCCAAGTTGTGTCACTTCTGTGACCTGGTCCCAAATGAGAAAATCCCCAGCACTGTGACACTGTTACAAAAATAGCCAGCACTGGCAAGGGAGCATCAAGTGACTTCAGTAAAGGAGGGAAATACTGGCAAGCTCAGGCCTTGACCTCTAGCAGTGATATTCTTGTTTCAAGACTTGGAGGTCTACACACATATCCACCTATTTCTGTCGGAGTCTACCCTAGCTGCAATCTATCCCTGGGCAGAGAGCCAGTGCAGAATCTCTCCAGCACAGAATCCCCACTTGAGCCATGGGTTTAACTGGAACATAATGAAGGGAGTGGCTGAAAATAACCTGCCCTTACAAGGCAATCACATTTCAGGATTCCCAGGCCATAGGGAAAAAGTATCTGTAAACAGCAGGGTCTCTGGGTCCTGCCTTTCCCATCACCTTCTTCTCCTTGGAAAAGGAAACCTTGAGAAACTTCTGTGAAAGCAGCAGTCCCAATGTGGGAAAGAGAACTTTTGGTGGCTTTGTTCTCCCTTGAACTGCCCCTCTGTGGCCATGCCAACTGCAGGCGAGCAGTGGAGTGCACTTTTTCCCAGTTCTGTACAATGTGAGAGCAGGGGAATGTCTGCTCCAGGAGCCTCTTTGCAGACGGTGAGTTTTTTTTCTGTATGCGTTCGTTCGTCCTTTCCGCTAGCTCATAATCTGCCCCCTAGCTTCCCTGGGGCCAAGGGGAGCAGGATGATCTTTATATAGCTGTCCTTGGGGACTGGGTGAATCACAGAGTAGCATCTAATCCCTCTTGCACTCCGCAACTGTAAAACATCCCAGCTGAATTTCAAGCCAGGGAAAATAAGTTGCAGTTTTACATACAAAAATCAGGGAGAGAGATCACAAGGACAGTTAGAGGAGCTATCAGTTTCCAACATAAAACTCAAACTGAAAAATTAAACAAAGGGAAAACAACCAGAGACCAGGGAGGGTGCAGAAACCACCTAGAAAAGCCAAGATACCATGCTCTTTACCTTGGCACTTAATTTTTCATAAATTTTTTAAAAATAATATTCAGTAGTCATTGGGTGAATCTATTGCATGATTTTCTTTTCTTTTTTTCTTTTTTTCTTTTTTTTTTTTCTTTTTTTTTTTTTTTTTTTTTTTAATGGAGAGGGCAAGGAGCCATGTTTTTGTAAAAGCCTGGCCACCATGTTTGGTATCTGAGCTGTATATCATGCACTGTTTGTCATTTCACGCCACTTAGAACAAATCCCAGCTGGCTGGGATCCTAGTCCTGTGGACTGTGAGTCATGGATATTAAGTGACCATCATGTGAGCTCCTGCATGCTGCTGTGTTTAGTGTGTGGCACTGTAAAGTTGTACAGTATCTTATCACAGAAGATCATCAGCATGCATACACAGTTTGAGCAGGAGCACTTTCATAACAACATAAATTTTTCGTTTTAGCAAGAGGCAAGAAAGGGGTAGAAAAGCTGAGGCAAAGGTACAACATTTATGTGATTTTTGGAAGACCTGTAAGAAACAGAAAATCAGTTGCTGGTTCTGTAGCAGCAGATCTGGGGGAAGAGTGGAAAAGGTACTGTCCATAGTAGAAGGCTTTGAAAGAACATTTAAATCTGCTTGAGGAAATCCTGTAGCAGGATTTTTGATGCATAATTATAATCCAGTCCAGTCTCACCCAGGATATCCAGTATCCTACCCAGGATAAGGAAATGAAGACAAGCATTTAAGTATTTGTCTCATAGGAACCAGAACAAATTTTGGGATTGACTAAAATACCAGTCCCAATTCAGAATTTTAAAACAAGCAATGAGATCTTTTCCATTGATGTGATATGGACAATCCTTGAAGTGGATGATTTTAGTCTAGCAGAAGCCCAAATCAGAAGATTTACTCAGCAACCCATTTTATGTTAATGACATGCAAGAAATCTGTACTACAAATCAGACTGGAAAAAACTTAGTGCTAGGGGAAAACATTTTCAAAGGATGCCATTTCATACCTGGATTAGGTAGGTTTATTCCATCCTAGTTGTGAGCTGGGCAATTTTCTGCCATCGGTGATAAAATGAAAATCCATTCTAAACAACATACAGGAGAACCCAGTAAGAGTTGGATGTGAAAGCCCATTTCCATCTTTGTTAGCATGGCTAAGGCATTCAGGTTAGAGATTGCTGTTATCCAGTCCCAAGTGTTATCCAGTTCCTGCAGGCTCCTATGAGTTCACGTACTGCTATCAGAGGTTCTTAGGAGTCTCTAATGTTTCAGCTCCCAGTTCTGGCTCCAACAAAACTACTTCTCTTGCTGCTGGTTACAGCTTAGATCTGTTTTTCTGTCTTTGCATATGATTTTCTTCCTGGTAGCAGCTACCAGCTTCTTCCCACTATCCCAGCAGTTTCCCCTACCTTTGCTTATGTTTCTACCACGTCATAGCAGTGTAGTTAGCTCTCCTTAGGTCAGCACAGCCAGGCGTTCATAGCTTGCACTTTCTAACACTTTTCAAGCACTGAGTCCTTTAAAATGTATTATATTTCTTGAATTAAGCATCAAAAACTTTGCACTTGAAGTCTGCTCACGGGCCAAAAGAGACAGTTAAAACTCACTTCTGATTTTTTGTGCAGAAGCCCAGGATTTTAGAGAAATAAATATGACTTGAATCAAATGAGGAAAATTTATTCACATTGATCCAGACTTAATCAAAATCACCATTATAAGGACATCAGCAAGTTATATGAGAGGAAGATTAAAACTACTAATGCACTGAACTCAAGTTACTCTGACTGCCAGAGAGAAGTCAAACACTATGTTGGGAAGTGTTAATAAAAACAGCATGTTAAATTACACTATGTCGCTACAGCTAGCTCCAATCTTCCTTGATTTTTTTCATTCCTTTGTTAATATAGGGGCAAAATTTAAAAATGCTGTTGAATTTGGAAGAGTTTAAGAGCAAACATCTTCAAATATGGAGAAGCTTTCATGGAAAGAGAACAGGAAGCAGGGTTATTCACAGACATATGAATGGATATCAGATAAAACATAAATCAGTCCCATCAACCCACTGGGAAGATCAGGAAGTACTATAATAAAGCATTAACAAGGAGAAGAGCAGATTAAAAATTAGACAAATTTTCATAAATATGTGAAGGCAAAATAAACACAGATGCAAATGCAGAAACAAGGTGCCAGGAAAAGCTATGAAATTAACTTCACAGGGGATATTCAAGACATTGGTCTGTGGGGAGTCACTTCAGAATAATGAAATCAGAGCTTTCAAGATGCAAAGACATGAACTGGAGAATCCATTCACCATCATCTAACCCAAATACTCAGAAATAGCTCTGGTGAGCTAAACATTATGTTGTCACAAGTTGTACTCGTTTATTACAACCCAGTTTTCTTGAAATGCATGGAATGGACAAGTATGCCTCATAACCTGAATGTGACAGCAAGGTCAGACATGGGTATCTGACTAAAAGTCATTGCTATTTTTCCAGGTAAAATCTTTCTTTTCATTTAACCTGCTTTAGTGAAATAATTTCAGAACTGTCACTTGAAAGCATACTGAGGTAAATTCTCAAGGAATTTTAATGACTAGATGCGCCTGCTTTGTTTCTAAGCAAAGATTAATGCTTTTGCATAAGGGTTGGAAAGCAGTTTTACAGTCAGAGGAAAACAGAAGTCCCCGCTGCTCCCTCAAAGAGAGCACAGGCCTGTCAGCCTGATTCTGGTGTTTGGAAATAGAAATATTTTCTTATTTTCTTTACACAAGTGTGATAACAATCTGTAAACCCATGTACAACTAAAGTGTCTCCAGGAATTACACTGTTTGCAAGAATTGCATTTTAAACTTATTATAATAGTGTACTCAAGAGCTTGAAATTTCCATGCCCACGGGGCAATATAGCACAACATTTGTGATTTGATGTCACAAGCATGTAGACTTCAGCTTTACAAATACTCTCCAAGAAAACATTTAATTTTTCTCTCCGGGGAAAACATTAAACCCTACCTCAGAAAACTGTACAGAAGGAAGGAAATTTGGTTTGATATGGCCATGTTTTGGCTTCCAGTCACCAAAATCAAATCTCCTCCCCATATGTATTCCAGATTTAGCTTCATAGCCCTGCTGCTCTGAACCTAAATAATAAAACTAGAACATATTTTACCCTTTATACTATGTTCCCATTTGTACCATTCCAGAGAGTTTTTCTTATTTTTCAGAATTCTGGAGGTCCACTATTACTTATGGTTTCTAAGGAAATATGCTTTAGATGATCACAATCTGCCCACTCATACATTTCTCTTTCCTTCTCTCTTTTGAAAAAACAGGGTATTTTTATTCACATTTGACTGGATGATGAAGATATCAAAGATAAAGCACTTCTTTGGGTAAAGCAAAAAGAACCAAGCTGGTTCTGCCAAAGGGATCCAGCCACTGTGTGGCCGTGGATGGGAGCCAGCTGCCCAGTCTGCATGTGTGTATTGACAGGGCAACCAGCACCTTGCTTGGCTTTGCCCTTGTCACACCATGTGCTGCCACTCACCCATCTGGTTAGGTAAAATTCCCTTACAAAGCTGGTACGTCAGAAATGGTCCACTAAAACCCTGCTTCTCTTTTTGGAGAGTCGTGTGGATCCCAGCCTCTGGAAGTACACTGTGCAAGATAACACAGATCCCAGCACTGCTAGGATTGCACAAGGGATGAGCCCTCAGAACAGGGGCAGATATCCATAATTATCTAATATCCAGCATTACTGAGGTCCTGCATCAAGTGCTCACCCAGAGCACATGCAGGGGCATGGCTTCAGATCTCTGTTTCTCGGCCAGAATTCATCCTGGTGTGCTCAGCAAGGCACTGCTCAGCCTGGGCTGCAAGATCAAGATGTGAGTACCCCCAGAAGTGTCGTGCCCAGTGCTGGGCAGGTCAGCACCGTGGGAAGCCCACCCAGTGTTCTGTGTTGGCAAAGAGGCTGAATGGCGGCTTTGCTGCCTCAGCTGTCATGCTCTGTTTAAAGGGAGTTCAGGTGTGAATTGCCCCTGCTTCAAATACATCCAGCTCATCATGACAATCAATGCATACACAGAATTTATTTGTACCTCATTCTGATCAGACTCAGGTTGTGCTGGGGGAGGCTTAGACTGGATATTGGGAAAAACTTGTTCACTGAGAGGGTGGAACAGACTACACAGGGATGTGGTGGCATCATGGTACCTGCAAGTGTTCAGGAATCGTGTATATGGCCCTTAGACACATGATTTAGTTGTGGGCCTGACATTGTTAGATTACTGCTTGGCCTTTTGCAACCAAAACAATGCTAGGATTGTGTGATTCTATAGGATCTAGAAAGATTTAAATCAGTTGAGCAAACACGAACAGAGAGCATTTAGAGAACGAAATTCCAAAACCTTAAAAGTGCTATCTAGCCAATTGCCTAATTAAAACCACAAGATATTAATGTTCACATTTGCCCTGTTAGTTTACAAACCACTGCAATTCTCACTTTTTACACACACAACATTGAAACACTATCTGCAGTGTAGGTACCACACATGAACCCTACAAATTCAGAGGAGAGTGGGCACTTAAGAGGACAAGAGCTGCCTAAGCAATTTCAGCCTCTGTCATGTGATGGGATCAGCTCCTTTCTGGGAAACTGGCAGCACATTAACACCATGCAGTGAGTCTGGAGCTGGCTCTGGCATCCAGAGTGTGGGCACAGCCTTGGTCACAGGGCTCAGAGGAGAGGGGGAGCTGAGACTGACAGCTGCACTGCTGGGAGCTGAAGTGAGAAAGGCTAAAGGTGAGGGTCAAATTGCTGCAGGAGCAAGTGTCATGGTATCTGGTTTCAGCCAAGCAAACTACCTACCTGCACCTAACTCCCTTACATATCCAGCATGTTTGTTAACATACTCATTTCTATCTGCTTCACATACAAACATGCCTAAAAGACACCAAAGTCAAAGGATGGGAGTTAATTTTTTCAGTCAGGAGAACTGTGCAGAAAGCTTAACAGAGAGTGATTTGGAGATCCAAAGGATTAGTATCTAATTTAGCCAAGAAGAATGCCAAGAGATAATCCAGAGTGAGCTTTGTGGTGAAATAAAGTGTTTAACAAGAGCATCTTCAAGAATCTCGCTCTAAAAGTTTTTGTGTTTCACTAAGGTAGAGGCTACATGAAGGCCTGAATGGGATGACCATTTCAGTGAAAGCAAATTAACTCCATCAAATTAAATGGGCAGGGTTAATGTGCTGGCCCTGGCTGAGCTGGAGCTCCTTTCCTCACAGCAGCCCTCACCAAACTCTGCTCTGCAAGGTGTTGGTAACTCACCAGTGCTTTGGGTGCTGCTGGGAAGGGCTGGCACAGCAACATCCCTCTCTAACCTTTCCCCTCCATCCAAAGGCTGATCCTGGGAGGGAACACAGCTGGGCTAGCTGGTCCAAATTAACCAAATGGATATTCCATACCATAGGATGTCAGCTCTGATATAAAAGCTAAGTAAAAGAGAAGGAAGGGGAGGCATTCCTTATTTACAATGTTTGCCTTATGGAGCAACCACTCCAAGTGCTGATGCCTTGCTTCCCAGAAGGTGGCCAGACATCATTTGCTGATGAGAAGCAGAGGATAAATCTTTTTGTTTTTTCTTTGATTGTGCATGCCCTAACTTCCACTTCTGCTTTGCTAAACTGCCTTATCTCAACCTATGCGTTGTTTTCCATTTTATTTTCTATCCCCTGTCCAGCTGAGAACGGGGAGTGATAGAGTGGTTTGGTGGTCACCTGGCATCCCACCACAGGGAAGAAAGAGGGGAAAAAAGCAACCTTTATGCTTTTTAATTTTTAATGATTAAGCCTGAATTTTCTTCCCTGCATATTTTAAAATATATTGTAAGAGAATTATGTGCATTGCCTACATAAATGTATGAGTCATGTAACCCTAACCTGACCTGACACTGGTGAGTTATGATTTTATATGGATATCACCGATACATTCCTGACCAACAAATGTGGCAAATCCCTAAGCAGGGCCTCAAAGCACCTCATCATGTAAAATCACTGCCCAACACACCTTTCAGAGTAGCCAAAGAGCAGCAGAGTAGATCATGTCAGGAGCTGTTCAGGTAGGTAACACTGGAAACAGATGGAAGTGTCTTCTACTGTCTGGTGACAACCAGGAAAGCACTCTGACATGCTGCAAGGTGCCAGGGAGGCCCTGGGAGCAAGATACCCTGACAAGCTGACAAGAGACTCTGTGCAGAGAAGGATATTTACAAACGTCCCACCTTTGTGGTCCTGAGGAACTTGAGAGAAAAATCATCCCAAGGGGTCCAACTTAACAGCATAGCCTCAGTTACCATGTGAGAGATGGTGGTGAGCAGAGGGGAGCCTGAACAGCCAAAACAAACACACCCGTTTTGTTCTGAGGAGCTTGGCCTGGGAAAAAAAATGGATTGTCCTTAGAGAAAGCTGTTGATAAATAAACAGAATCCAGCCATCGGTCTCATCAGGAGCTTAAGTGCAAAGGCAGAAAAGGACACTGAAGTGAGAGATGTATCTGGCACACACCACGTGCCCCTGAGGCCGCCCCAGATAAATGAAAGGTACTCCAGACTGAGACACTCAGCTGAATTTCAATTCACATATCAACATCAGTGAAAGCAGATCAGATGCACAGACGGTGGGAGAGTTTCTGTGGCAGAACTGGATTGCAGCAGAGATGGAAACAACCAGGAATGAGGAGAAAAGAGGCCAACCACCACACAGTACTACCATCACATCTGCCTTATATGTGTTCTGAAAAAGGTGATTCCAGACTGGCTTATGGCTTTTTTCAGCTGTCTAGAAATGTGTATGAGTTGCTGTCCAGGGCTGCTGGCAGAGGGTTCTGCAGAGCAGCCTCTGTGAGGAGCAGCCAGGCTGCTTCAGTCAGACCCATTCCAGATGGCTCCAATGGCCCCACCACAGGGCATGGCTGAGCCCAGGAACCAGGACTGTGACACCTTGGGGAAGAAGGGGCCCCTTCAAAGATGAGCCATTCTGTGATTTTATAATTCTAATGCCAGGAAACAACTTTAACAAATATGAATTTGATATCAGTCATGAATGATAGTAGTTTCAGACAAGCTGAAGTGTGAATTGTGGAGTTTTGTGCGTCACATTTGGCCACAGCAATTCCCATGTATCAGGTGAAAGAAATAGTGCTGAGTGTATCCTAGACAATTAGGGAATGCATTTGAAGGCCATTTGTGATCATGTCTGTATCTAAGTTGTCTTCAGACTGAAATACAGAGGGGGTAACACAAATGAGTTACTAGAAAACTGCTAGAAACAAAGCTAACCACGGAGCTGTCCAATGAACAGCTTTTATTTTGCTTTTGGTCAACTTTATGTAGTCTCAGAGTAAAATTGTGTACTTACTTATACTTACTTACATTTGTTTCAAATTCCCTTTCATATTCAACACAGATATTAATGCTTGTGGAATACACGAAGCTTAGGATGCTTTTTAGGTGACATGAGTGCCTTCTTACGCCTAAATGCATATACATTTTTGAGAAAATTTCAGACAGAACTGCATAAAAATGTTTCTAAGACTTAGAGAAACCTTCAGCACTTATATGTGCTTACTGCACTCCCATGAGAAGCAGGAGTTCAAAGCACACTAATTCTCCCGTGGGAGAATGTAACACAACTGTGACACTTCTGTACAGAGGTAGGCACCAAGCACAGTTGGCCTGCCAGTAAAATCTCAGTTTATGAGTTAAAATCACTTGAGCAGGTATTGCCTATGAGGCCCTTTGCCAAGCCAAACAACAGCATCTGAAAGCTGTTATTTACATTCTGTGCGGGAAAGAAGGAGGATCACACAGAGGGAGGTTCCAACAAGAATGGGAAAGGAATAAAATGATTTGCAATGATGAGTTGAAAAGTTGGAAAGGGAGAATATCACATAAATAGTTAAACATTTGTAATTACATTTGTGACAGTAAGGATGTTGTTTGACTTAGCTTGACTGGATTTCTTACCTAATGTATTTAACACAGTATAAAATTACACAAGGATTAAGAGAAATTAAATAGAATGGACAAAGCAAGCAACTATGCAAAGGATCATCACAGGTATTGTAAAAGCAATTACATGAGCTAGCTCAGGGATGTTCAGATGATCTGGAAGGAGAGGGGAGTGTTCAGGTTCAGGAAGGTAACAGCTTCCTGGTGTCTTTCATGTCGTGAGTTGTGACAGCTCTGCAACTTACACTTCTGCATAGCAGAATAAAAGCATTCCTAAGTGTCCAGCCCAAAGCCATTACTCCACCCAGAGCAAAGAGGATTTTTGAGATTCCGGATTCAGGGACATCTAACAAGGCTGGAAATGAGGAAAGCAGTTAAATGTCAGAGGATAAAGGAATTGAGGCAGAAAGAGACAGATGTTTCTCTGGCACATGGCTAAACTGTCTGGTGGGAGACTTTGGCAAAATCTCCTGGTCTGCATGTTCTTATTGCTGTTGAGAGGAACTGGGCTTTGTGTACAGTTATGTAAACAAACAAATGATCTCGAGACTTTCCAGCTTAGAACCCATTTTTCATCCAGATATACCCTCTTTCCTGCAAAGCCTCAGTGCTCAGTTTGCCATGAAACCAAAAGGGCAATGAGGCTATCATCCCCTGGGTTCACATAGTGAAGTAGCCCAGCAACAAGCAATGTAAAACCAAACTACACATTGCCCCGTCCATTAATCTGTGCCTTGCTTTTCTCTTTTAACAGTGATGAGCCAGAGGGAAAACAAAGAGTTGTTCTTGTCAGATTTTGGACTAACACATTCCTATTTTAATCACAAGAAAATTAGATTGGAATTAACAAGGTTTGTGTTTTCAGATGATTTGGGAAATGCTTTAAATGACATTTCTTCATATATTTTTTCAGTTTCAGGACACAGTACGGAAGAATGCAAAATGAAAATAACAATAGTTGACTTGCTATTTTGAACTGAAAGATACAATTCATTAGCAACCTGAAAGCAGCCTCTGACCTTATTGGTATCATTTTGTTGTACTCATACTAGAAAGGGTGGGGAATTCAAACAGATTAAAAATCTTCTAAATTCTGCAAAAAGCTGGCTTGAAGAGAAGGTTTTCATAGGCAAACACATTTTCTTGATTTGCTTTCCATCCAACAGTGTTCTAAGGCCGAGGTTAATAGCAGCAAAATAGAGTGACTTGCAATAGAAATACTTAATGGTCCTCTAGCATATGTGATAACTACACAGCAGGGGCTCACAGGAGCTGGCTGACAAAAATTGCAGTGCTCTGCTAGGTTAATCTAATTAGAGCTCTTCCTTGCAGCTTCGATTGACAGTTTGGAAACCTGTAAACTTCTCTAAACATAGACAGCCTTCCATTTGCTGCAGTTCAAGAGAGGACCCTCTTATTGCACTCTTCCCTTGAACTGTTTCCATGGAATGCTGTCCATATTCAGAAAAATGTACAGGTTGCCAAACTGTCAACTAAAGCTGTAATGAATGGCTCTAATTACATTCAAGTAGCAGAGAGCATTGCCATTTTAATCAAATCTGAGCCTTGTGAGATATTTGGCACAAATACAAGAGAAAGCCTGAGGAAAACACTGCCAAAATGTTAGCAACCTTTTATTCTAAATTCTGCCTGTCGGAGAACTGAATACCAACTGCTTTGCAAAGGTTTTTGTTTTATGGAATTTTTTATTGTTGCCTATATGGTCTCACCATGAATTATTATCCTGTTCTCTAACAACAATGCAAAACAAAATAAAAACCACAGCCCTGCAATTTCAAGACTAAAAATGATGATCAACAATTTCACTAATCAGTCAGCTACAGTCACGTTGCCAGTCACAGAGGCAAAGGGGACCTAATAACATCCTTTCACTCAGACAGCTTCTGCCAGTGCTCAGCTTCATGTTGTGTACAGCAAGAGACGTACAAACAAACTGCTTTGTCAAATATCCTGTCAGATGCTGGCCCAGCCCCTTTCCAAATGGCACCACTTTATGTTCTGCAGCCCTTTATTACCCTAATAGTGTGAAAGAGTTATCCTTACCGGAGTCTGGTGGTCTTGATGTTCTGTCCCTTTTCACAAATCACAAATTTGGAACCAACTCCAAAGTTATAGCTTTTTGTTTATTGATTTGTTTGTCACACCTTCAAGACCTCACACTGATTCAAATGTAAAGTATCAAAACTAGTTAGTGCCTGAAACGAAAAAGATAAGGAGTTATTCAATTATTCTTTAAGTTAAATGAACAAGAAGGAAAGCAAAATTTATAGAATTTTACAAAATCTACACTGTAGGCTAAATGAAGGCAACAAAGGAATTCTTTCTTCTTCTTCCAGAGGAATTAATTTGATAACATAAGGTTTTCAATTGTATTCAACTTCCCTCTCATGAAAGCATCTACACCAAGAGCATTATAGGTGAAATGATAAAAGAGGAAGGATTCACATCTCAGATTTTTTGTGTGAGCACAATCATTCTCAGTCCACCACCATTCTTCATTTCAGGAGATGGCTTTCATTTATTTCACAAGGCATTTTGCTGGACTTGTCCTGCCAGTTGTCACACAGAAGTCCTGCTGCTTCATGTCCCAGCAGACAGGCAAATGCCAGCCATGCCTCACTGCTTACTGTTGCATTACTGGAGTGCTCTTCCTCCAGCTCCTCTCCCAGCAACTAAGATCCTCAGAAGAAGCCTTCTTCTAAGTCCCAAGAAGTTTCCTTATTCATATTTTTTTCATTTGCATGACCTATGTTCACTCAGTATGGTTTTAAAATGGGCAAAACCTAAAAGAGGGGCAACCCAGGCCCTTTGCAACAGTCTAAGAACTAATTTTGAAGCAGCCTTCAATACATCACTACTCAGCTTCCTGAATAGTGACAGGGGCTGTAGAGAGGTTATAGGAAGCCTCACATGGTATCCCTTGGTGATAGAGCTTAGCAGCCCTCAGGAAACAACCTCTTGATTTCTAGACCTAATCTCTACTGCACACAGAGTTGAATTATTAGAGTAGCAAATCAATGGGTTTTCTTTGCTTTTTGGTGAACTTGTTTCTAAAGAAGCATTCTTTACTTATCTTGAAGCTTTTTTTTTTTTATGTGGTAAGAACTTTTGTGTATAAAGATAATTTTACTGTTATCTTTTTCTGGAAGCTGCATGTTTTGAAGCTGCTAGTGAATTACTTTTCAGGTGCATGGGATATATCATTGACAATTTCACTGTTGATGCAACTGAAATATCAGATTAGCTAATGTAAGGGGAAAAAGAGTTTTTAAAAAATTTTTAATGCTGGTTGTGTTCTCTATTCTTTAAATATATTCATTAAGTACATGCATAGGTCTTTCTGGCTTCAGCTAATAACAGATGTTTTAAACATGATGTAGAAGCTCCACACAGAAGGATATTTCTCTCCTATCAACTTCAGTTTGAAGCATGAAATATAATTATCCTTATATCATTATCTTAGCCTGCATAGTTCAAAGAAATAAGACACAATCTGGAAGTGTTTCTGTGCCAAAAAATGTGCTAGCCTTTTCTTCTTCGAAAATCTGAGTAGCAGCTAGGAGAGAGGAAAGAGAATCCTTCATTCGGGGTAATAAAAATGAGAGTACTTTCTTTACTTGATGTTCCAACACAAAGCCCAGTGTCACAACTGCCCTTCCTTCACAGCTAAAGCCTGGGACAAGATCATTCAAACTGCATGGAAGACACCTCAGTCAAAATAATTTGCTCTTCAGGCATGCTGAGTGCTTTCTGCAATTGATGCACCCCTGATGCCAAAGGACAGCACAGCCTTGGGAAACCAGGACCAAGTTTCCTGGGAGAAGTAATGTGCCCTGTTCTGTTCTATGTGCCCTGACACATATGTTCCATGTTACTACAATGGAAAGTAGCAATGGCAGAAGTAGGAGGTGCAAAACAGGTCAGAAGTAGGATCAGCAAGCAAAATAACAGCTATTTTATACAAATACTTGGATTCTCTAAGTTTCCCCTGAAACCTTGATAAATTAAGGTGGAATCAGCTACTTCACATATTAGGAACACCACTTGCCTGATGGTTAAAAGGTACAGTGTGGACATTTACATAGGAGTTAATCACTGTAAATTGTTCTTAGAGTCAATGGGCATCTAGTCAGTCTAATTAACACAAACTATGGAGACACTGTTCTTCACCTTAGGCAGATATTTAAGATATTTAAGTGGATCCCATGCTAATAGTTCTCATTGCTTTCCACTGCCAGCATGGATGGCAGTTATGCCTCCCCTGGCACAACCTGAGGCCATCTCCTTTTGTTCTCCTATTGCTTGTTACTTGGTGGAAGAGACCAGAGAACATGACAGTCAGAATGGACAAGAAGAAGCCAGAAGCTTCTGTTAGAGCATAATGCAAAGATCCAAATGGTACAGGTTATTTACTCCAACAGGCAGCTGTTTTCCTGTAGTTTTAATGCTGGAATATCCTAAGGGCCATTGTACAATGTCCTGATGCCAGCCCTCTTCATTACACAGTGTATGCAAACCTTATGGCAGCTCCATTTATGACTGAGGCAGTGCCTGGACAAGATGATGATGATGAGTCCATGGTGAGGCAACCCCGTCCCAGAGAATTGCTGTGGAAATTTAGTGGTCCAAAGGGTTTGTGGAAAGGATTGGTAATACAACAGTGTGCTCATCAACCTTCCTAGAAGTCATTGCAAATGACTACTCCCAGTGTCAAAAGCCAGGAAGCCGTGAATGCTGCTCTGCCTGAGTTCATTTTTAAATTGAAGGTGGAGGTGAAGCATGGGCAGTGTTCCACAACTCTCAGCTCAGTGATAGGGTTTTTTGTTTCTTCCATTATGTTTCACTATGTTTGTAGGTAACTTTTGTAGACAATACAGCCTGTTATTCCAGATTTTCCAACATATTTGAACACTCAAGGATAGATCAAAGCATAGATGACACTCACTGCAAAGTGTCTCAGATATATATTTATTTATATTTGGAACCTTAACATAGCTAATTATGATACCTAGCAGAAGCAGCATGACTCGGGTGGAGCAGGTTGCCCAGAGGCAGCAGCAGGGCATGTGTGACTCAGCTGCCAACAGATGATACTCAGTTTCACAGAGAGCTTATCATCATACTGCTGCCCTCTACTTTATGAACAGCATGGGTCAGCATCATACTTAGAATTCCAGGGGACCAGACTGGAACTCCCACCACATTTCAAGCAGCAGATTTTACTTGAATGTTTCAAGAGTGAATTGTAACTCATGAAGAATAAGCACAGCTTCCTCAGTAAACCACAAGTTTGCTAAAGCACCTTCTCTTATTTTTCTCATAATATAACACACTGAATGATCATGAAAATAAAGTCATGGGATAGCACACGATTATCTAAGATGAAGTCTTAATGTGTATTTAGTTGGTATACAAAAGGACGCAAATCTCTTGGTTAAAAGTAAATTTATCAGTTAAACCACTCAAATGATGGCAAGAACTCAATGATCACGAGTGAACCATGTTATCCAGAAAATGAAATGCAGTTGTGGCATTTTCATCTCACTGCTGAAGTTAAAGTAATGGCAAGATATCAGCTATAGGCATAACCAGTTATATTGTATTGGACGCTGATTAAGCAATCAGGAAAGGACTTCATGCTGCAACACTGAATGCATAAGAAATTGTAGACAAGACTAAGAATGACTGTGGTGGTGATGAAAGTTGTGTCTTTGCGTGTATCCTCATGTACACACACACTTTCCCTGTCTGATGGGCCATGTGGTTTGCCTCAAGATAAGAACACCAGGTGAGTATTTCAGGATGAGCTGTCTGGATAGATCCCCATCTCTGGCAGGGACATCTGCAGTGTATGTCCAGCACAAAAATGGGAACACTCATTTCTGGATGGTGAGTAAAAAGTACTAAATCTGATCAAATAGGGAGATAAAATCCAAAAGTAGTTACATAGATGCTTGGTTGTCTTGTAATTGCCAATCTGCAAGGCCAAAAACTTTAAACCTGTACATTTCTAGCTGGATCTTCTTATAATATAACCCTTAAGTTGTTGATCAAAACTGAGACTAAATGGATCTAACCACACCTAGGCATCTCTGTCAAATTTAGAAAGCAAGGGGTCTCTGTGAAGCTTGTGACACAACGACCTACTAAAATCCTTTCTAATGCTTGATAGAGCTGTTATTTAAATACAGCATGGGCACTTATTTAGATATAGTACCAGCAAAAATCTAATCATAATCATCCACAAAATCACTCAAGCCTGGCCAAGGACCTTCTCTTTACTATTCTGCCACAGTGACAAGAAGCTTTTACATGAAGATTTTTCTGTGTTAAAGCTGATATTTCTGGAGATATTTAAAGGTGTGGTAGAAGATTTGCTTTAAGAAATTATGGACTGGCCAGCCTAAGATGCCTACAGATTAAATCTGCAAAGAATCATGGAAAGAAGTCTGAGCCAGTAGGATTTGGACTATAGCTAGACCTGAAAATGTTCTGTTCAGATTGTATTAAGATGTCCTTTGAAATCTGGCCTATTCTGGGATTTTATTGCCATATCTTAACATATATTAACACATCTTACATAAATGAAAATACAAGTCATTGCCTTCACATGAAGATTTATGGTCATTAAGTCCTGGCAACCAGAATCACAAGCAACAATGAGCAATTGAAAAAATTGAAATGTTACAAAGGATATTATTTCTTTCCAATTGCATGATAACCAGAGATTCACTCATAGTCATTCAAAACCTTCTCAGAAGTATTTGTTCCCTTTTGACTGGCCCACACAACTCATCAGAAACTCTACAAAATGGACTTTTTATTCCTTGCCCCATCACTTCCTGAAGCTGAAAGATCCCCAGGAAGGAGACAGAAAGTGACTGCTGCATGCAGTGATAGACCTTAGCCTTAATTAAGATCTTCATCATCTGAATCAATGATCTGATGCAGAGGCCAGTCAACTGATGAAATCAGTATTTTATGTATTTCTATAATGTATTCAGTATTTCTTTTATGTATTTATATTATGTATTCAGTATTTATATCAACTGCTAAATCAGTAATTCCCCCTTGAAGAAGCCTAGGAAGACCACTTTCAACAGCCTGAGCTATTCCTCTTATCAAAGTCACTCTTCTGAAAGGCACCACACACAACTTGTTTGTTGCAGCAGGGAAGGCTCCAATCTGCCAGGCCCTCCTTTGCTCCCCAAGATCTTCACAGTTCGTACCAAATCCCATGCTTTGCCATCGTGGCTACTGTGTGAAGTGGTGGGTTGATCAGGGCATTCACATATCTCTCTGGTGCCAGCACTTTGAACACAAGCCATCTGGATGGACCTTCTGTTTGGCTTAGTCCAGACACAGGAAGCACGAGGCTGAGCTAAAGGACGTGCCACGTAGGCCACACAACCAACAAAAACCGAGGAGGCTTGGGCATATCTGAGGAGGGCTTCTTGATGGCAAGGCAAGATAAGTCTGTTTGGGAAGCAGTCCTGTTGCCATAGTCACTTTTGGTGCTGACACTCTTATAATCACTCTCAGAGCAGAAACTTCTGGGTATATAAATAACAAGAATATGTGTGACCTGATTCTCCTGCAACTTTCACCAAAGACACTGCCACTACCATCACGCATTATTTCACACTGATTAAAAGCATTAGAGGAGAATTAGACCCAAAAGCAGGGAGTGTGATAAATGCGTCAAAGTTTTTTGGGCACTGAATCTTTTAGTAAATATTATTAAGCAAATATACAGCTCTTAGAAAATCAGAGTCAGAGAACAAAGCGAAAGTTTGCAGCTGGAAAAGACTCTTGGTAGTACCATGGAAAAAGTGTAAATAGTATCAAATGGCACACTCTTCATGGATGGGGCTCCACCCATTTATGGTAGAAGAGGACTGGGCCCAGCATCTTGGTCTGTGTTCAGCTAAAGCTTCCTCTCACAAACTTTCAGCATCCCAGTTCTGCTGCTTCAAGAAACATGATACTTCCCAACATGAAGGATTCATTGAAGTTAGAAGGAGGGGCAGGAAACTTGTCTTTTCTTTCATTTGTTTCCCCCACTTGCATGCTTTGGTACCTTGCCCTGGAAAGACACATTTTATGAAAGAATTTTACAGATGGTCCTGCTGCTTAGAAGATCCTACAATTCATTTTGCTAGCAACAACCAAGAGTGACCAGCTCGATTTCCTACAAAAAGCTGGCAGCAGACACTCCAACAGCTACAGCCAATGCAGGGACCAACACAGATGAAATAACTGTCATACTAAAGATATTCTTTGATTGTAAAATGGACAAATAAAAGTGAACTAAGGGGGAAAAAACAGTTTTGGGAAGTTCTGTGCTCAAATTGGCAGCTTTCAGAGCGAAAGGCCATAATGCTACTTCACAAAATTCTGACTGATGTGATGATTTGTAGCTCCCATGCATATCAAGAGGCAGTTTGGGTATTTGTAGATTTATACTCCTTCAGTCAGTTACAAATCACAAAGGAGCAGTCATCCATTAAAGAAAAAGATTAAAGTAAGGGAGAAGAGTCACTGTAGCACAGGTATGGAATCAGAATCATGCCAAAGTGTGTTTTACTTTAATAGAACTCTCAAATTTGTCTTTGATGATAGTCTGATAAGCATGGAAAACATGCATACACATCGCATAGTTTGACACAACAGGAGTAGACACAACTAAAGGCCTGTGTTCAAAGACACCAAAAGAGCCAATCACTAGTTTGTGCTCCAACAGTCTCTGCACAGATTTGCAGAGCTTTCTTTGTATGTCTGGAGTCAAAATTCAGATTTAACTTCATCTTAAAGGAGTCTAGGTGACACAATCCAAAATTTCCATAAAACTAAATCAACACGTATCAGCAGGACAAAGAGACTGCTTCTCCAAGTCAAATCATGTGTGTAGACAGAGACAGCACAGTTGGCACACAGAGTAGTTAATAATGGTTCACCATCAGGCTGAAGACAGCATTGAATGGAGATCCATGAAAGGCTCTTCTGGGTTTAAAAGTGTTTGGTATTTTCATTAGCAGCTTATATGAAGAAACTGATTATAGGATGCTTACATTAATTAGTCAATGACGCAAAAGAGTGCTGGATGTCTACAAACTGGAGAACTGAGCTGAAAAAATAGTCTGAAATTCATGACAGATACCTAATTTAATTAATTATCTACATCAATATAGGAAATGGACCTACTAGGTTAGCACCAGTCCATTAACAATGAGTATAGGAAGACTGCATCAGAAGTTTGCCAGTTTTTGTCAGAAGTAAAAACACAGAGCTTTCATAAGATCTGATGGCCATTTCTTTGGGCCTTATCTATGATAATCTATTTGAGGGGTTGGGTGGGGCCATGAAATGCATGAAGAATTGATGCATAAAATCCCTTACATGCTTGAAGCAGAGCTATTAACTAAAAAAAAAGCAAATTATTTATTAATATCTAGCATAAAAATTTGAGTTCTAATGTGACAGTACAAATTCATAAGTTGTGTTCACATTTAAGGAAAAAAGTGCAAGTGATCGTTCTTAAAAGCCAATTGCTTTCTGTTTAAATGGGGGCTTCCTTTGTGAACACTTTGGAATTTTCATGAGAAATAACAAGAACTTTTTTTAGCAGGAACTATGAATGAACTTTTATATAAACAATGCCAGTTTCTTTGTGCATAATAATTTTTTTTTTCTTCATGCCCTAGCAGACAGTTTTGGTCTCAGCTTCGGTCAGGGTGGCTGCTTTGTAGTTGTGTCCAGTCCTGGCCTGGGTATCCTGGTGATTTGCACCTTAACCCTCATGTCCTGAGTTGATTCTCTGGCTTGATCATGGACCTGCCTCACACTTTGACCCACAAAGGGCTGTGTCCAACCCTTGCAGGTGCATCCAAGCACAGAGTGATCCCATCACTGACTCGCTGACCTGCTGCTGACCTGACCTGCTTGCTTGGCCTTGGGCCTTCCATGCCACTGGGGGCTTCTCTGGCAGTCTGGACTCTCTCTTGTCTGAAGGTGTTAGCATAAAACATGCTCCACTTGCCAGGTTCAGGTGCCTCTCCTTCCTGCCAAAACTTGTGATACTGTGTTTTGCCTGCTGCTGCAGTTAAAACCACATCTATGGGCAGACTCAAAGAAGCAAGATGAAATCGTCGTGGTCAGGTTGGGGAATGTTGGAGAATTTTGCTCAGACATGGCTTATAGAAAGAGACCATGAAAATATACAGCTGGTTGAAAAGTAAAAGGTAGCTGTAAACAGCAAAGTTCTCAGGCTTGTTTTTTAATAACAAGTAAATACCTTGTCTTTGGATAGTGATGGGAAAGCAGAGTGACAAACATGGAGGCCTTGAGAACAGTTAATAACAGGATGAGAAAAACAAGTTTTGGTCTCAATAACAAACCACAGGTATTGAAAACAAGAGGAGGGGCTGGTGTGTAATCTGTAGCCAATAATGAGCTCGGGTTTTGCAATATGTATGAACTTAATTAACACGGTTATAAAAATGTGCATGTTGGATCAATAAATTGGAGTTCGATGCTGACCAATTAGGGTGGGTCGGCTCCCTTCGCTTCCTCGGGGGAACATACAACAGAGCATCTTGACATTACAAAAAAAGCCAAGTCTGGTGAAAATGGAAGGTATGTTTCACATTTAAAGTTCAGGCTTGGAAATATCATCCTCAGATGAGTATGAATTCCATTTTAAATGGTCTTTTCTTCAGAAGCTACATTTAACATGACACAGAATTGTGATAGATATAACCATAGGTATCTCCTAATTTTTCCTCAAACTTCATTTGTCTCACAAGCCCCTGTGATGCAGGGTAGAAGGACTGCAGTATAGGAAAAAGATGACACTTTTGATAAATAAGTTATATATGTAGTGTAATTTGCCATTTGTTTACAGTCGATTTCGACATGGAAACCATCTGATCAGAAGAGAAATCTCCTAAGCAAAACTAAACAAAATGAAGGACATTCAGTTAAACAATGAAAAGGAGGGTGTTAGGAGGAAAACTGATGGCTCCTAAGGGGAGTTTCCTCTCCGTATAAAGTAGTTAGCCAGATGTTAAAGCAGATAAGTCAACAGCAATAGGTTCATCTCATTCCTATAGTTACGTTTTCTATGAACAATGCAAGTCGATGTTACCAGCTCTACATGGTGAATAAAAAAAACTGCCTGATACCCCCCTGTACCTGTTATTGCTGACAGGTCCATTGCATCCCATGATTCCCTGTGTACTAATGCTGGGTAGATATGGATTCAATACACCATGGCATGGTGTCTACCTAGCAAGTAGCTTTAGGCTTCTTTGAACTGAAACCTCTGAAGGTTAAGAACGTCTGAGGAAAAAAACAAATCATGCAACAGCAATGTGATTTATTTCAGTGTGAAGTTTAGATACTTCTATGATTTGGTAGCAAGTAAGCAGAGGTTTTTTGGATTGCAGTTTTAAATTTGAGCACCTACTTCTTTTTCTGGATGGAATTCCAGGGCACTAGAAGGAGCAAAGGAAACAGACTCCATCAAGACCTCCCAGTCTGAACAGGAGACTTGCACTGCAGGTGAGATGATATTTATTTAAATTTATTTAAATTCCATAAACTTTGGACAGTCTCCAGTTCTCAAGTTGGGATCTTATTTGATGTTGGTGGGCAGTTACAGCCAACAAGGATGACCCAAGATAAATCCTAAGCAAAAGAACATAAAAAGCCCTTCTGTGAAAATTGAAATCACTGGATTTTTCTCTCTTCCCTGTCCCCTCAAAAGCTGTTGATTTATTGCCCTGAATCAAAGCACGTAATTCAAAACCAAGAAGTTAAATAGACATTGAATTAATGATTTGTGTAGGAGAGCTTGCATCTAGAAATTATTGTAAAAATTTAGAGTACACTGCAAAAAGGAGAAAATAGCTTTGTAAGAGGAAGACTTACTAAACTTCACAAGCTAATAGAAAATGTTGAATCAAACATTTCTCCTCTGCCCCATTAGCATTTATTTCTCCAAATTTTACTAATATGAAGTTCATCATTCTCCTTACGCAATAAAAGTCTACACATTCAAAATGGATACTTTACTTATTGCTAGAAAACATGTTTAGTTAAAACTCCATCCTGAGACATGCCAGTGGAGGCTTCATGCATCAGTATTTGCCCAGGCAAATCTCGTATTTGTTCATGCAAATGTCCAGCTAGGACACATAAATATTGATTTGTTTGCATAAGAAAGATATTTGTGCTGGCAAAAGTTTTTGAAACTGTGGCCTGACATCTAGGCCCAGAATATTTAATGGCTTTTGAAGACACAATGTTAGCAGGCAAATTTTTTTGAAGTTTGCAAAAATATAACAAATTTGAAAAACATATGTTCAAATATTCAGGTTCAACCATTATGAATTTTGAATACAGCATTTCAGACAGAATAAGGTTTCACAGAAGGAAAGAGGGTCTCTATTTAAAGCAGGAGCCTGGGAAAATGAAGACATATGTTCAATTCCTGTTACTGCAATAAACTTTACTGACACTGGGCAAGTATCCTAATCACTCAGTCCGTTAGTGCCCAGCTGGAAAAAGCAGGAACACTGGTGCTTACTTTTCCTGTCTTGCTTCATTTGCCTTGAAGGTCTTGGAAACAGGATTGCTTCTGATTATGTACAGTTAGTGCTTGCAGGAGCAGGGCCCAGATCTCAACTGGATGCTCCAGGAACCACAAAGAGCAGGACTGGACAGTGTGCAATTAAAAGGGTGAGAACTTTCAGTGTGGCATTTCTAAACACATTTCCTTAAGTGCTCCTTAGAAAAGGGGGAGGGAAATGTATTTCTTTTTTTCTAATTTAAGTTTGAATTAATGAAAATATTCATACTGAAAAATAAATCAATACTTTAAGGATGTTATAAGTAAAATCCAAGCATTTAAAATTTAGGCAGCACTTCAGCAATTTTACTGAAAACAAGGCCAGCAAGTTAGCATTGAGAACTAAAACCCTAACACCAATTTCTGCTGCTACTCCTCAAACTAGTGGTAGAGAAAATTACTTTTTTCACATGAAATTCTGGAAAGTTGTGTTAGATGGGGAAAGCAGGTACAGGTAGTTCTCTCTTTTGCAAAAATTTGCATATGAAAATGGGCAAACACAGTGTGATGTAAGACAGAAAATGTCAAAGAATGTTGTTATCCCTTTGCAGCCAGGACTGAGTATTAATCACTTTCATGGTTGCACACAGCCTTCCACAGAAAACCAGCAACCGTGTGTCACTGGGAAGAAATACAACTTTTGTTTACAGTTTCAAATTTAATACTTGTAATTAAGCATCTTTGTCATTATTAAAAAAATTACACAGTCTGAGGTAATGAATAGTATTTATTTTTTGAGTCAAGATGGGCTGTAAGAAAAAGAACATCAAACATGCAAATTGTCTTCAATTGTCACAGAACTGAAAGGTGGTTATAACTAGGGCAGCACAAACATCTGACTTATGCCATTTGACAATCAGCCATTGGCTATTTTTTCCCACAGTAAAATAGAAGAGTGAAAGCTGTTCCATTTCTGATCAAATGAAATTGTTAAGCTTGGGTGTGGTTTTTGTTTGTTGTGGGTTTATTTAATATTTTTGTAATTTTTCATCTAGTTCACTATTAAATGTAATTACCTTCTAAGATAGAATTTTTTGAATAAAAAAATAATTTCTGTTTGGAAAGCATCAAGTTGATACCTTTTGAGTTAAAACAACCTAGGTTTAACAAATATTTTTATTTATTCTCTGTACAAAGAAAGCAGTAAAAAGTGTTTCACTCCACTTAGCAACACTAGACATCTCTTGGTTCATGTTACTGGCATAGAAAAGATTTGCCAGCTTCCAGGAAACTCCTGAGACTTACTGCACACCATCAGTGTTAATACGTATGGAAAAAAATTACAGCTGTTTGAAATCAAAGGAAATCTGGCCATACTCTACTTGAGGGTGATATAACTTCAAAGTGACCAAGCCTCACTGAATTTCAGGATATACCTGGGCTAGCAATAATCTGTACTCACCTACAGGGAGCTTTGCAAAGCTGCAAGATTCAGACACAAAAATGAATAAGAATTTGGTAACAAACAGCATTTTCAGGTCACTTCAGCTACATGACTTTCACTGGAGTAAAGATCCATGTTCTACATCTCCATGTTCCAAGGAGAAGTATTACCTCCTTGGAAGCAAAAATTGATGACTTCGAAACACACACACATTGCAGTGTGGGATAACCAACATGCTCCATTTTGGCCAACGAAATGTTCCAGTGTATCTTTTGAGGTCCAAAAACTTCTGTCCAACTAGTGGCATCAATATGAGCATTGCTGAGAAATCATGGCGATAATGTAGCTTTTTCTTTACAGCTCTGCTCTTTCCTGGCCTTCTTTATTAATATCATTATCAAAATAAGACCTAGATTTTGAGAAAAGAAAGGGATGTTTTCGTTTTTCTATGCATACACAGAAAACAAATCCTTATTCCAATAAATTGAAAATCAGCTCCCATGGCTATTTCACTGCAGAACCAGAACAATTTTGAAATTGCTGTTCAGCTTCCCACATGTAACTCCCCCCTAAATTATCCGGTTGAAAGCCCTGTTGATCTGTTTCCTTAGCAAGAGTCAACAAAGACCTGAATAAAGTGATTCTCAAGTCAGGAAAAGCTTTTGAAGCAACCATATCATTCTTTTTCTTTCTTTCCCTCTTTTCCCTCCAAAAGGGGACAAGTAGCACCAGTCCTGAAACTTTGGGCAAATGCTGGAAGCCTGATCAGTCCCCATACCAGGGAAAAAGTCCTGTATGATAACACTCATCCCTTATTTCAGAGGGGCCATATTTTGCTTCCCATGGAAAGATCTCTGCCATTTCCAGCCAGAGGTTACAGAAAATTATACAAACCTCCGGGTTCCACATGTGTCTGGGAGTCTTTTACATGACTAGGTTATACCCATAATTTATTTGTTCTTTTATAGGGCTTTCTCTCACACAGCAATTCCTATCATGCTACCCAGCACTTAGCATTGATCCCAGCCAAGCTCAGACATCCCTTGGGTGGAAATGCAGAGACAGAACTGATGCATCAGTTTAATGGCACCCACATAACCTTTGTGTCATGAGGATCTCTGTGTAACCCCTTGGGAGCATCTCCCTGTCCCATTTTTGCTACAGAGCCATACAAAAGGTCAGAGACAGAGTAAGCAGGATGTGTCCTGAAGGGTCATCCTCTGATCTTAATTATTCTGATGTAGTTCCTTTGAGTTATAGGTACCATTTTTGCCTGTGAAAAGATGATCTAAGGTTTCCCCTGAACCCTGACTCTATAAACACGGCTTTCTTATTTCCCCTTTCTCTTTGTCTAACAGATGGCGTTACAGAACTTCAAACACCAAGGAAATTTGATGTGCTATAAAGAGTGGAACATCATAGAATTTACTTTCTTATTTTTTTACTGAGGAAGCAATATGAAGCCTAGTGCTAGCTAGCAATGTTCAAATAAGATGAACTCTGAATCCCATGAATTGCAGTAACTCCGTGTGTCTGGTAAATGATGCAGAGCTTATTTTATCCACAATATAGGGGTCAACCACAGGGAATAGTATTTTTTAGAATCTTTAAGAAAATTCTCACACAAGTGTATTAATACCATATGTATGAAAATATGCCACCAGGGAAAATAGAGATTGAAATATTGTTTAAATGCAATAGTATGTATATAGCAAATATAACAGCATACATTAACAGTTAAATATACTTTAATTTTTTTTTTTTGTCTTTTCAGTGAAAAAAATAGTAGATCATTAATTTCTGGTGATATCTTCTGAGATCAAAAGAAATCAATAAATATTTACCTGAGAAATAGCTCTTTTAAGAAATAAAAATAGATATATTCCTTCTTAGTGCATTAGACTGGCTAAAGCAGAGAGAGTATGTAAGATTCTTTTACATGGACTTTACTGGTTCCTTCTTTGTTTCATGTACAAACTCATTGGCTTCAAATGCTTCCTTACAGCTGAATTCTAAGCTGAACTGTATCCATGTTATCCATGTTTCACTGTACTCAAGAAGTGCATGTCCCTGTATCTACAGCAAACATTCTCGGACCACTTGTCATCCCAAATGCCAAATCATGTGAGTCCTTTTTTCCAGAGTCTCTTCCCTCAGATTAATCTGGAATCATATCACAAAAAGCACTGAGAGTTTACAGTCAATTTACTAGTTTGCAGTAATTCAGAAATCTGATGGTTTGGTTGGTTCAGATAGACATCTGGAATTGGTACTAATCCATTGGATATTTTTTGATTTTTAAAAAGTTAAAAATTAATGGAAATGTAATTATAATATATCTGTTTGTGCACAGCGGTCCTACCAAAAAATTCACATTCAAACACTGACTGTTATTACATGTCCAACAACAACTATTTCAGAAGAAGTTATGCAAAGATGTAGTGTGGTTCTGTATATGCCAACTGCTCGCTAATTAATTGGATTTATCAAGGAGTTCTAACCTCCATACACAGTAAGTGAAGTTCAAGGCCCAGAAAGAGAGAGAAAATCAAAACTAAATTAGAGCAAAAGAAATAAAATCCTGCAAATATCTAAGAGAGAAAACTCCATTCACTTTACCTTGTATGACCCTGTGGGGTCTGTTTTCCACATCTATTCATGACAAGTATATTCTAGGAACTTGCTTTGCAAAATAGCAAATTCAGTGAAAATTGAACAGCAGTTTTAGTGTGCAGATACTAGGCATACATGCAGGCAGCATGGTTCACAGATTTTCCTTAGCTGGATAAAACCGCTGTCATCTTCTTCCTTTAGCTGGGTCTGCATCTAGGAGCAGAAATGTTATTAAATTCTCCATATCACATACTTAAAAAGAATAATTATCAGGGCTGACAGTGAAGCAGAAAGGGTGCTAGGCATCCTGGACCACTCTAACAACTTACCACAGTCACATTCTGCCTGTTGCAGGTATTTCACATGAAACCTCTCAGGCTTGGTGCCCTCTGTGTTATTCTTTTTTACTGTGGTAAGCCACACATTTAAAAAATACATAAAAAGCCCACCACGAGATATTCAATCAGCTTTTATTCTAACACCACAGCACTTCAGCCCACAGAAATCATCAGATATCACTACTTAATCTTCATTAACCCTCCTGAAATCTTTATCAAAGATTTCTTTTTATGTACCAGCTGTCCTTCCTCACCAAAAAGTGTGTCTCAACACCAAGTATTTCTCACCCTTATTGTATGCGCTCATCATAAATCCTGATAAAAAATGTGTAGACCAAGAAACAGACGTGCAGCATTGCTTCTCCCCAGTGGTTGTTGGTGCCTAAATATGCTCATTAGAGAAAAAGAAAATCATGCTTCTGCTGCACATCATTCACAAGGCATTATTAGCAAGAAATGTTTCCAAGTATTACACTGTTTGATTTCTTGGTATTATCAGATTATTACTAAGCAAGCTTGCTCAGCATCCACTCATAGTTTTAGATTTATTTGGAGTTTCTTGCCACTTCAAGCACAGCTTTTAAACAGTCATTTATAACCTGTTTTTCATCTAATGAATGGTAAATTGACCACTAGTATGTACCAGCATAAATGAGAAGTTAATAAAGGCCACCTAAAACAAGGAGAGATTTTTGCAAGTACCATAACACTTTTCCCTTCCCATCATAACAATGATTATAATAATTACTTCCTAGCTTATTGTGGCACAGAATCATAGAATCATTTAAGACTGTTAAGGTCAGGAAGGCCAGCTGTTCATCTAGCACTGCCAAGTCCACAACTAAACCGTGTGTCCCAGTGCCCCACCCTCACCTTTCCATACTTCCAGGCATGGTGACCCCACCACTTCCCTGGACAGCCTGTTCCAATGTCCAACAACCCTTCCAGTGAATTATCCCAGTGAATAAAGCTTTCATAATATCCATTCTAAATCTCTACTGGTGCAACCTGAGGACATTTTCTCTTGCCCCATCCCTTGTTACTTCAGAGAAGAGGCCAATAACCTCTTCATTACAACTTCCTTTTGGTCAATTGTAGACTTTGAAATAGCATCATTCATAGCAAATTAGGCAGAGATCCTATTCCCTTGTTACAAACTGCAAAGACAAAGTTTAGTACTTTTCCTGGGAATCCAAATTTTTCATTGTGACCACAGTAGTCTCTTGAGCTATATCACCATGTATCTTGCAAAATCATGTATTTCCATCTCTTCTCAAGCAGTTGTCAAGTCAAAAATATTTTAAGCCACTTGTTTTTATGTAATACCTTCATATTTTCTTACTAAAAGCTCTGTGTAACTCTTAAGCATATATAAAACTTTAAAAATCAGATGGGATCTTGTGAGGTAAAAAGTTCCTGCACATAGTAAAATACTCCTTTGCATCAATTGTATTTTTTTCAGAATTCCTGACATAGAAATAACTTAGACTTAATTACATCTTATGTTTTAATAGTTCATTGGAAATTTTGTTGTACTTTTATTAGCTGGTTGCTTTCTTATGCTCTTTCAAAAAATATTGCTTCCACAAGTGGTTCTGCTGCCTAGAAAATGTCTCTGAATCTGCGTCTCTACCCACTTCACCACGATGATACTCATTAAAACTGTTTTCTTAAAATGACTGTACATCTTATAACATAGCTACAATACCAATGCTGTCTGTATACTTCAATCAATGCTTTTTTAAAGCCAGTTCTAGGTGACCAGCATCATTGTGTTCTTCACAATGTTCTTCTTCATCCTGCCTGTTTTGGATTCTCTGTTTCAGCTGTGCCTTATCTCTTATTTTCACATCTTTATAGGAGCTCTTTTCTCTCTTGCACAACAGTGGCCTGAATTGCAACTGGGCTCCCTTAGGGTCTGTGTTAATCTGTTGTCTTAAGGCAGCTCATGGTTGATCTAGTAGGTAAGAATTCCATTTCTAAAGATTAACATGTTCTTGCAAATGCCATTGTGAGTCAATGAGCTAATTATTCTGATCCCACTGCAGGCAGCTGTGTTACAGGTAGAGTTCTTTCTTATTTTCCTACTATAATGCCTTAGTGTAAGGATCATTTTAATGTCACTGCTGGGAGCTGCTGTGGGCTCCTTCAAGTTCTCTGTAGACTCAATTTGTGTTTCTTCAGTGAGAACAGACATGCTGGTAGCAAGTTTGCTCACTGCTTGTTTCAAAGACAGGAACTGCACCAGCAGATTTTTGTACTTAAGAGGTTCCATTTTTTTCCATTCTGCTGAGATTAGGATGTGCTTTAGAGATGGTTGCTCCACCATATTTGGGTGAGATTTTTGCCTTTGATGAGACCAGGACATTCCACGTTCTCAGTCTGTTTTCTATACCTGGGTAATGTACCTGTATTATCATATATCAGCAATATTTATTTGGCTTTATATCAAAAGGAGATCAATATTCAGGCTTTGCCCAAAGTCTGAGCTAAGACAACCAGATCCTCACTCTGGCCCATCCCCTCCAGCCTGTTCAGAGGGCTCTGCTTGCAGCAGAACATGTTTGGCATTGCTCCCAAGGCCGTGGGAACACACAAGAGCTGCCACCATGACTGGAGGCTAATTTAGAGTAACAAATGGATTCAAGGAAGACCAAAGCAGCTCCCAAACAAGCGGCAGTCAGAGGCAGAGCTAAATTTATCAAGCAACACATTCTGTCCACTCACTGCTCATTCATCTCTAACGACTCTGTTTGTGAGCATAATTATGTTTTTCTGCAGTGGTTGTTTGAGAACATTTTTCTGACTATATCATGGAGCAACATTCTAACTAACCCAAAATAAAGCCTTTTTTGTTTCTTTGTTTGTTTGTTTGAATAATTAAATCCCAGATGAAAGATTTAGCTTCTCCAAGGAGGGCACAGAAGATCCTTTCCAATAGTCATGAAAAAATATTTTAAATCAGATTTGTTCCTAAGTCACAATATGCATAAAATCATTCTTAATATAGCTTTCTGGGATTTTTTTAGTACTAATATGAACTTCAAAACAAATTCATGGTATCTATGAATGATAGCTTACTGTAGCAGGAAACAAGCAGGACACTTAAGTCCTTTGAAAAGCAGAACCATATTCATTTACTCTTTTTATTTATATCTGCTAAATCACTCTTAAGCCAGTCATTATTCCAAACCCCAGAATAATACTTTACTAGATATGCTGCAAGCCATTTAAAAAAAAAAAAAGTTGTAATATTAGAATGGAATATTTATGGAAGGTAGTAAGTATAGCTCAGAAAGCCTGAAAACATACATTTGTTAACCTAAAAAAACAAAAAGGATAATTGGATACATCTGAATGAAAGAAAGCTGAAGTTTTAATTGGCCAATGAAATATCATAAGTAGCTAATGCGTGATGTCCCATTTAGTTTAACATTTGCTGTAGGAGAACTTACTCAACATCTTCTATTCACATTAATATTAAAAAATCATAAATTGCTCATTGATATATTTTTAACAGATCTGTGGTCATGCTGTGTGAATTTTATGCACCAGATTATATTTGAAAAATTCTTGTGGGCCTACTGAAGTTGGCAGGGCTACAGATGTCCACAAGTTTGGAATACTGCGCCCCCATCGTGTCCCAGTATATAACTTTAAATGCAAGAATCAAGTCCAGAATTATTATTATGGAATACAATTAAAAGAAAATTCATTAGCAGGGCATACAGCCAACTCCTCTCTTTCACTCTGCACTTGAGGGATTACATTCCTGTAAAATACTGGCTTGTTCAGTTGTGCAAGTTGGACACACCGAGCTCTTCTGAAAACCGATGTCTGTTTTGAAACACTGGGCTTTTGTGAATCTCTCTCAAACTTTACCTAATCTCATCCTGGGTTATCCTGAAGAATATTTTTCCCTCCAAGGTCTCAGATGCCTGTGTGTCTTTGCTGCTCACCAGCACCAAAACTATCCACTCATGTGCTTAAATGAAATGGGAATTTACAGAGAGCCAGGCAGGCACTGAAAGCTCACCCTTAGTTCACAACAACCAGAATTTGTGAAACATGCTGTGCAATGAAATGAATACATTTAGAGCCTGGGTTTTGATTGTGGCTATTTGAGAGCATAAGGAAACACATGTATCAGATATTAGTCTTTTGACTTGGAGGTGTATTCATGCTGCAATGGTGAGAGAAGAACATTACCCTCCAGACCCTGTTCACACCACCCTTGAAGCAAATGGCAACAGTCCAGCAGTCATAAAAGAGGCCAAGATGTGTCAAGAACATTTTTCAACTACATGATGACCTTTATGTTTTCTTTCACATGCTTCTCATTACAAAGCAATTAACAAAAGAAAGGGGGCTTCATGAAATGGTTGGAAAAGAACTTACAAATTAAACAGTAATTAAATACATAACAAGAAACTATCAATTCATGAAGAAAACAACAGACAGGATTAAATAGCACCAATGCCTTTAAATCACAGCCTCATAAAGTGTTAAAAATAAAAATACAGTTCATAAATATATGTTTGAATTCAGGAGCAAAACTGCATCTGCAATGAGAGAGTTACTGGATGAGCAGACATATTGTTTGAGCAAATTCAAATTTGCCTCAAGAACAATATTTGGGTACTAAACTTTAGGTCTACCAAAAAAGATTGTTTCTATAGCTTTTCTTCATGTGGCAGCACAAAACCTGTCAGAATAGTACCTGGTTTAAATATAAACCATATAGAAATCTGGAGAAGTAAGAAAAAGTAGTATGATGGGAAATAAAGAAAACCAAACAAAGAAAAAGAAATTTCTCCAAAATACCTCTAAAAAGGACAACAGGCAAAAATCCTATATGTAATGAAAGACAGAGAGCAGGGAAAAAAAGCAGCATGAGACAAGGGAAAGGAAATATGCATGTAGTACTTTGAAGCATATTGAAGTGGGTACTGATAGAGAAATAATAAAATTTTGTCAGTTTAATAGGATTTCAGCAGGCAAGTTTAGAGACATCCTAGGAAAAACAATGAAGGATTTCTCAAACAGAAAAGAAATAAAGCTAGCAATGGTGTGAAGGGCTACTAAACAAACCCGCAATATTAAAAAAAGTTATTTTAAAAAAGCTTTCTCAGGAAAAGAAGAGAAAAAGAGAAAAAGATTCCATTGAAAAGATTGCATCTAAAAACCTTACAGCTGAAGAACACTGTAGCAGAGGATCAAGGTGCTGATATCTCAGAAGGTGCAGTGTTGGTAAATTGGAATAAATGGGGAAATCCATCACAGGTACACATTCCTTGTAAGGAAATACTTCAGAGAAATGCTTGTAGTGAACAGGATGTATTTCTAATTGAGTGTTCAAAGTTGCCAGAATTCAGCTTTTTGTTGCTTTAAATGTTATCCATTTAAAAATAGATAGATAGATAGATAGATAGATAGATAGATAGATAGATAGATAGATAGATAGATAGATAGATAGATAGATAGATAGATGTCAAATTTCAAAGAAAATCCTGAAAGGAAAACCCATTAGTGGGCTGAAGTGTAGCTCTGTAAGACAGCACTGAGGGGGAGTTTATGGACTTTATAGCTAGGGTCATGCCAGAAGCAACACTGGACACACAGGTGTAACAGAGCTGCCTTTGTGCCCCTGGCTGTGTCACAGCAGCGTGGAAAATTTTCTGCATGAAAACACCTTAGAACATTCACCTTCTGTGCAGTTGAAATCTATATGATTTTTTTTTTTGTGTCATAACAGCATTTCTTCAGGAAAAATTAAAACAACTAACAGCTTCCTAACTTTTGCACACCTCTGTTTTGGTGTGTATAAGATAATGATACAATATATGTCATAAAAAAATTACCTTATTGGACTTGAGGTGTGCTGTATTCCTGAAGATTGAAATCAAACTCTTGAGAGCAGGTGGGAATGGAATCAATGTCTTTCTTTAAAAGCAGATTCACCTTTAGCTCAGTGTATCATTCTTGCTTCTTTTCAGATGCAAAGGTCTAGGACTACATCACCCACAGGGATGGGATTTGTTACAAATAGAATACTCATTTAGTTATCTTCCTATATTATGTACCTTACATATGAGCTGTGCAATTTTACCTCTTCTGATTAGAGCTTTACACATGTAAAAGGTCTTTCATTTTATATTTGATTGAAATTTTGCATATTAATCAAGCACTGTATGTGCTAGGTAATGTCCAGAACACAGTGTTTAGGCACATACTTGATTTTTTACATCCATTAGTGGCATAACTAAATTTGACTGGCTTCTTTAGTTATTAAATACTACTGTGTACCAAGTTACCTGTTGAACTGGAGTCACAAAGATGTGCTTCATGAACAAAAACAGTACAAGATGAAGGTAGAATTCTCATTCTCTGTGGAATATAACATTCCGTGTGTCAGGTGAACAAAAGAAAACCGAGAGTAAAGTTTTTTTATTAAGTCATTTCAGCTCTCTTCTCTACATGTTTGCTTTAACACATTAGATCTTTAAATTGTAACCTTGTTCTTTTCTTAAAATAAAAATTGCTTGCAAGCATCTTTTTATGCTAAAGTTTAGGGAAACAACATTTTGCATACACATTTGCAAAACTTCATGCAGCAATATTTTGCGTGGGCATTGCAGAAATTGATGGAGATCCACAATAAACACATTTTTATAGAGGGACATGGCCACATGGCTTTTCAGGATGTGACCTAAAGAATATGACAGTATTATTTGTCATTATTAATGAGTGTAATTGAGGTAAGAAAAAAGAACCAGTTACTACACATAATAAAGTATCAATTCCTTCACATAAAACATTATAAGAATGCTTACATTGTGCTGCAAACCACCAAATATCTGCATTAGGAGAATAATAAATTTTCAGAGTAAACTTTTTAGGAAGTATGTAATGTAGAAATTTAAATTGCTGTGCAACTTTAGCTGACTCTCACTGCACTTTCATACAGCACTTGGTAAGAGAACTAATTAATTTTGTACCATCTTTCTTCAGGATTCCTACCTCAGTTCAAAACTGAGTCAGTCAGTAAATGAGGAAATCTGCAACATTTTGCAATTCATTTTCCATAAGCTCACAAATGGCATTCATCACTGCAGCTTCTGCATGAAAGTTATTTGAAAATGTCGACTAATTTATGTTCGTAGCATTCCTGTGAAGACACAAGGTTGACTATCCCCAAGCTGGGGAGCTAGAGCAGAAACAAAGGGCAATTAAAGGCAAAAATATGGATGTCCATTTTGGAATGCCTCATAGTTGGTTTTTTAAGAGCTCTTAATGATATGCAGCATTTTATGTATCCAACATTAGGATCCCGTTGATTCTGTGTCATCCGCAGGCAAAAGTGTAAAGTGGTGCCGAACATCTTTTAAGAGATCATCCATAAAACAATTGATTTAGGGAATTCTCACATGTCTACAACAAATAAAATTCACTTATCTGAACAGCATCCAAAAAGGAACTTTTGTTTTCCAGGCTACTCCATGCCCCAGTCTCCTTGTGCATCCTCCAATTTCTGCAGCTAATGAAGGCAGCCTACAGAGAGCAGCTCCTTGGCTGTGCAAGCCTTCTCCACTGAGGGCACAGACCATCCTATGTAAAAACAGGGAGGGGAGCAAAGAATGGGCACAACATATAATTGGATACTCTTTCATATTTCACAATGAAGAAGGAGATTTTTTTTAATAATAATATTAACAACAATGTGATTTTGCTTCAAATTATGCTCTTGTGGAGCTTTGAGGCCTGTAAGAATACAATATGCTTAATTATCTTTGTAGGACTAGATTATGTTGTTAAACTATATTTTAAGGACAGCAATTCATTAATAAAACAAATGCTGTATTAAACACATTTCAGAAATATCTCAACAGATAAGGTATGTCGTTGTCATAACCCGTAAAATAAATTAAGCACAGTATTTCTGTTATTGTACAGGAAAATAAGGGCTAGTTTACTTTCTTCTACTTACTCTTAAATTTCTAAATGGAAAATTTAGGTCCTTTCAATAATGACCCAGCAAGTGGCTTCTACCTTCTGGAAGGAAGAAGACTGATAGAATACACCTCTTCAGAATGTTTTTTTTTTTAAACTACAATATAGTCTAATTATATTTTAAAACATTTAGGAGACTTTTTTGGTTTGTACAAAAATAATACACTTAATATACCAAAAATGTGATCTAGGATGATAAATGGTGATTTTATAAATCTTCCCTTCCCTTCCCTTCATTTTAAAAATAGGTTTTAGATAGCTATTTTGGCTGATGGGAGCAAAAACTGGGCATTACTTACCTACACTATAGCTGCCCTTTCAAATTTACATTTAAGGATAGATTCTAGCATTTTTTTCACAGGTAGATTTTGCATACAGGAAGCAACTGAAAGCATATGAGAGCAATATGTACTTCAAAAATGACTTTGCTCATCTAGCTGGTTAAATTAATGAGCAGAATGGATGGTAGAATCAAGAATAAGCCCCTTGATTTTAATTAATTTCCCTCATCATAGGTTAACACTGTGGTTTCTTCACAGTTCACTCCTGAGCACCTTCTTTTTAAGACCCACTTCAGGTCTGTGGCGTAGAATTAAGATTTCTTCATTATTCTCTTCTGGAGACTGTACAGCAGCTCTCCATTGAACAATTGCTCATGGCTGCTTTTCATAGTGTTAGGTTCAGGCTGTGACTTCTAGAATATGGTAACAAGAAATCAGCTTCTAAGGGCAAGAGGCAAAGGGGCTGTTTTAGCTATGACCCCTCTGTGGCTTGTATTGGGGTGGTAAGGGCACAGAAAAAGAGCACCAAAGGATCAAAGAGAGCAAGACCAAGTGAGAATCTGTTCCTAATTATTCTTCTGCCTCTCCAACAGTGATGTTTTTTACTTTCTGATTACTTAAAAATGTCTAGAAAAGTTTTGGCTGCAAATGTACCATGCAGAGAATATTCTCATGGCAATACCAAATAAGCAGAAAATTTGGGCTACCTTGAGGAAAAAAGGTTGTATGCTGGTATTACAGAAGCATCTTTTCACCAGTAAGCAGATAGCACGACCTTTGAGAGATCACAAAACATGAAGGTCTTAGATATCATTCTCACTTATCTGCTTTAAAGAGTAGAACTGCACTTTAATAAACAAAGTTTGAGTGTTTGTAATCCAGCAGAGGTCCACATATTTAAAATTTCCCCATGGGTAAAAGAACTATGTGGTTTGAGTACCAGATGAGTTGATCTGGAATATTTTATTATTCTTATTTAGCCTGGTGGTCTCTAGAAGACGACAATTCTATTTTCAGCTTGCTTTTTTCTTTCTTAATTTTCCCATAACCATTTAAATTAAGATTTCCATTAAATCATGCCTCACTGTTACTGAACGCAGTTCTGGGATTTAATGTTCCTTTATCTCAACAGTTGTATTCAGATATTTCTCTGGTGTCCCAGTTCTGCATGTTTATAAGTTTCCACATGAGCAGGAGTTATCTACATCTTCATATTGTTTCCTATCCTTGACGAAGCCTTAGACATATTGCTGACAGATTGGTTCAGAGCCAACATGTAAGCAACAGTGCTAAATGGAGCGACAAACTTTCTATTACTTGCCTCTATCATAAATTTAAAAACCTTGTTGGTTTTGGGCTGCATATGTCACTGAACTCCTGACAGAGCAGTTACGTTACAGGATTTAGTTAAAGTCACTTTTCTTAAAGAAGTCCTTAAGCCTAACCAGGAAGATAGTCCAGTCAGTTGTAGGCTCAGTTGTGAAGACTGAGGGGTCCAGAGAATTTCTTTATTTGGGAAGAAAGAAGCCCTTTGGCTCTCTTTCTCTTAACTGTATTAAATGTTAAATTACCTCTGGGTGTACATTAAAAACAAAAGCAGGGTGGAGAAAAAAGCTCTTTTAGGGTACTATCTGAGTATGCTGTTTCTTAGCCTACCCACTGTTTTGAGCAGGAGTCTAGAGCAATGACTGTGCAAATATCAAGGAAATCCATAACCTTGCTTGTGCACCTAGGAAGGGAACAAATGAATACAGGAATACTATGTGTCTGTCCATAGCAGAAGGGAAAATGTGAAAGTAAAGGAAATATGAAAAAAAGTGCTCCAATCTGCTATACTCCTGTCTTCAAAGAAATCAAACATTATTTCAGGAAGGACAAAAAGGAGAATCTGGGGAACTATAGGCTGGTCAGCCTCACCTCAGTCCCTGTGAAGATCATGGAGCAACTAATTCTGGAAGCCCTTTCCAAACACGTGAAAGACAAGGTGATCAGAAGAAGTCCGTGTGTCTTTACCTCGTGGAGCTCATGCTTAGCCAAGCAAATACCTTCCCACAATGAAATCACCTTGTCAGATAATGGGAAGAACAATGACTATTGCTTGCTTTAGCTTTATTAAGGCCTTTGGCACAGACTCCTATAACAGTCTGGAAGACAAGGTGACACTGTATGGGTTTGGTAAATGGACGGAGGGGGGGGATTAAATGCGGTTGAACAGCCAAGCCCAGGGGGTGATGATCAATAGCACAAGGCGCAGTTGGAGGCATCCCACTGGTGGCATACCCCAGGGGTCCACAGGGGGCCAATATTGTTTAACCTCTACATTAAAAACCTTGACAATGGGGCAAAGTGAACCCTCAGCAAGTTCAGAGGTATAAAATTGGAGGAAGCGAACATCGGCACAGGGTGGAACTGGGCAGAGAGGAATATGAAAAGGGAAATGCAAAGTTCTGCCAATGGAGAGCAATAACCCCATGCACCAGTACACACTGAGTTTCTGAGGAACAGCTCCACAGAGCTTGGGAACCTGGGGGATAAGTTGAAAGTTAACCAGCAATACACCATAGTGACAGAGATGACTGGCAGCATCAGGAAGAGCATTATTGAAGCAGATTGAAGGGTGAAAGGGTTACCTTTTCTTTCTACCCAATACTGTTGAGGCCATGTCTGAAATACTAGGCCATTTCTGGGCTCCCCAGTACTGGAGAGATATGGGCTTACTGGAACAGACCCAGTGAAGGGCTGTGGAGGTGACTGAGGGACTGGATCACCTCATACAAGGAGAGCTGAGAGTCTCCTGCCTGGAGAAGATTCAGGGGAGAATCTCATAAATGTGTGTGGACATCTGATGAGAAGTAATGAAGAAAACCATGTTGTTCTCAGTAGTGCCCAATGACAGGACTCAAATATTCAAATATTGGTTTGGACATTTAGAAAAATCTTTTCAATAACTTAATACATAAAAATCCCAATTTTTAAAAATATGTAAATAAGTAAATCCAAAAAATTTTTCTACTCATTTAACTTCATGTTTAATTTGTTTTGAAAACTGTAAAGCTTTCCTTTTTAAACAATGAGAGATAGACTTCTGTCAGCTACTCTTCATGAAATTAGAATTTTCATTTTCTGGAAAGCGCTGACACATTAAAATTTCACCTGTCCTAAACTGAAGCAAAGTAAATAGTAGGACTATTTTTTAAATTCACCTAAGGTAAACTTAGATGAAAAGTTTTCATTCTCTTTTTTTCCCCAATTTATAATATTGAACAGAATCCTGAATGAAATGTCTTCCAAAATGAAGCATCCAAATATTCTGTCATGACAAGATTATAAAAAAGTTATCAGAATGCTTTGTTTTGATTGAAAGCAAAACAAACAAAGTATAGTCAATCCTGACACATTCCCACATAACATTTACAACTGAATTAATTGGCATTTTCGGAAAAACATTCTGCTCAAAATTTCTGAGCCCCTCCAGTGACAAGTGTACAGAATCACTGCTCTGTCCCAGGCAACCCGCCACCCATGCACACATCCTGTTGCACTGACAAGATATCTATTGAGAATGCTGGCCTTTTTAAGGAGGAATTGCATTGCTGTCTTCATATCACCAAGGCAAAATAGGGAGGAAAAGCAGAGGAACCATTCTCAGAGGGGTGTCTCAAACGCATAAGTTCTCCTTATGCTTCCTCTGAGGAAGTCTTTGATCCATTGGTTTTGCTTCAGACCATACCTGGAAGAAGCTACTCCTTTTATGGGTCATTTAATATATTGCATGTTTACAAGAAAGAATTTGTATGCTTTTACTTCATAAAACTAACCTCGTTGGGGAAAAAAAAAACCAAACCAAAATGCAGTTAATGGGGTTCTTTTAAAACATTATCTTTAAAAATGTTCCAAACCAGTCCCAAAGTGTTCTACCAGAGGGATTTGAATTAACCACTAAAGTTTGTTGGTTAATACCTGCCTTCAGTTAACCATGTTAAAGAATCACACATGTTTTACCATGATTTTTATGATTTGGTGCTCTTGATTCTCATAAGCACCTTAGCATTTGAAAGGTGATCTGCTTTTAAAATCTATTGTCGGTTTTGTTTTAGTCCTTTCAGATGTATTAAATTTTTTAAGTAGACAGTACTTCCCTCCTTTCTTCTTCATTCAACTCATCAGAGGATTTATAAGGACAGAAATTTTCTTTTTTTTCTCCCCACTTCCTTTGGTACAGTGACTTGCTGTAAAGATCTCTACCTTTACCCCAAGACACAAAATTTCCTGCAAAGAATTCTTGAAAACTGCATGGTACATGCTCAAAGGGAATCTCTTTAACTGATTCACTTAGTAGTTGTCTGTAGTCTTAAATGCCTTGTTGATAGGAAGTTTTAGTTTTTTTGTAGGACCATATCAGAGAGAAGAGTCTCAGAGGAGCAGTAAGGCTGAGGATACCTATGCATCATATATACCATTTACACACAGTGAACTGTAGTGGGCACAAGCAGAAAATTTTAGTCACAACAGAACTCAAACAGAAAACTAAAGCAAAACATGTGTTATTTAGGCTCAGTTATGTGCAATTTTGCATGAACTACAGCAGTTTGTTCAAGCAGAAGAGCATCTACAAATCTGCAGATCTGAACAGATATGACAGGAAGAACTGAATGTACACTGGTGACCACTATTCGCAAATATTCTGAATACAGTGAACACACATTTACAACTGAGATACAGGTTTCAGAAAATGCTGGCCATATGATCTTGCATCCCATTAAACAGAAACTTTTGACTTAATATTGACTTTTTAATGACAAGTAGCGAGATAGAAAACAAGAGTATTGACAAAAGAGCTTTTATTTTCCCCTCATGTCATCTGGTCATGTCACTCACTGCAGTTAAATCCAGTCTCTAATTGCAACAAGCATTATGAACAACATTTGTTAATTTCTTATGTGGTGCTATGCCAAGCCTGCATTCGAGTGCATACTACAGTATTTCTGCATCTATAATTTTCTCTGTCTAAAGTCGTCTTCATATTGAAAGGGCTGGGCTTGTTAAAAGTGAGTGCATTTTTAATACTTAATGTCCTTAAAAACATAAGCACAGACATTTTCTTGTCTGCATGCATACCCTCATCTTTTATTATGTCTTACAATTTCATCTGTGGGAAGGGATAAAGTTTGAAAACACAGGGATCTTACACCTGTTGCTCCATTTACATGTGTGGAAGATGACTGCAAAATGCAAGAAAAACACATTATTGTGGATATGAAAATGTTTCACAGCCACATCGCATGAGCAGAGGCAAGTGTAGGAAATGACAGTAAATGAACCACTGCCTTTTGTTCTGCATCACTCACATATTGGGCACTATAAGTCATTATGAACTCATCAAGGCTGCCATATCTATGAAAGCCCCTGCCAAATCTGCAGCTCTTTTACACAACCAGACTCTTAGAAAGGAGCAGAAATACAAATGAGAGCGAGCCCATAATATTTTAGTGCTAAATAAAAGGATTGGATGCCAAAATGCATATCCAAGACCAGTAAAGACACAAAATATCTACCAGTTATATGAGATGTAGCTTTATTATGATTGTATGTCAGGAATATTGTTCTGAAATATAAAAACACAGGCTACCAGATGCTGAAGTGCACATGACTTTTTAATGTGTCTCTTTAATGCTGATAAACTAAAAACTGAGGCAGTGAATGTTTATATTTGCAATGATTGGTATCAGTCTAGTTTAGAAAATTCAGTTCCAGATTTTTAACTCCATTTGCTCACATTTTTCTACTTGGATGCATTGCAAAATCCCCAATTAAATTCCATTTTATTATTCTTAGCTCAGGAGGTGGAAGATAATTTCAGTCTCAAAGTTCATTCACATACTTTGCACACACAAGGCTAAGAAATTGATTTTTGACACCAAAATGAGCTCTGATTTCTCATTCTTCTAATTCATTTTCTGTGTGAATTATTCAAAAATGCTCAGGTGAAACACTATTAAACAACATGTAGTGACACCCTTTATTTTGTTATTATTAAATTAAAAAGCAGTTTTCAATGCTTCTTAGGAGGTAGGGATCTCAACAGAAACCTTTCGAGTAGGGGTGCAGAAGTATGTGCATAAATGATGTTGAGTAGAGCCATTTCTTATAGAACATGAGTAACACAGATCCTAAAATATTTAAGTCAAAAGGTTAACTTGAATATGTTAGAAAAGTAAGCATTTACAGAAAGTCTTTTACCACAAGTTACAACACAGTGGTGGCTATAAGGTGTAGCCTTTAGTGAGTTTTTTTGCTGGCTCATAGTGTCAGACATGGCAATTCTGCTGAGGGAAAAAATAGCATGTATCTGGAAAATTATACACATATGCATATGAAAAGTTATAAAGTCTTTTAAAAAACCATGGCCTGCTTTTTCCTCTGTTGTGAAGTATGGGAGCCAAATAGTTTCAACTTCTTCATAATGGTTTTTACAATGAATAACCTATAGTTCTGTTGATTTTTCCAATATTGTCTCTTAAATCTCCCTTCTGCAATGCCACTACTACAGCTCAGTATGAGAAAAATTAAGAAAAAGGTTGAAATGATAATATCAGTATCTTCTGCAGCTCTTAGCAATATTTTCCTTTTCTGGAAAAGAGATTTTCCAATCACCTTATACTAGGTATACCTATAAAGTCCATACAGACAATATAATGTCCATACAGGCAGAGACTGCAGGCACTTTTCCATAAGTAATTATTTCTTATTTCAATTTTCCTTACGCAGTAAATATTTCCATAACAAAGGAAATAAAACCTGAGAAAATATTTCATTAGGGCTTCATGATTTGACCAACTAATAGTAAATAAATGACTGTTGACAGATTTGTGTGAGTGCATTTTTCACCTGATGTCTTCTTTATCTTTCCAGCTAAATACCATTTTTAATTTATTCTACACACATGAAACAAGGATGCAACCAATGCTCTCAGAAATATTTTTCAGTACCCTGTTGCTCCCATTAGTCTGTATCTTGGCATGAATTTTTAAAGGGTTCCTTATAATTTTAAACCCTATTCCTCCCATTCAACTTGAAAGGGATGCCTACGTTGCCAACAGTTAATATTCTCATAAATGTTTCTCATAAACATTCACTTCCTTGCTTTCAACTCAGCATTTCTGGGATCTTTTAAAATTATTTCTTCCTCATGTCTACTGGGATCTTGCAAGCTGTCAACAGATTAACTGTGGGCAGAAAGAAAGATCATCTTTGTCCGTACAGCGTAAATTCTCCTGCGTCTTTCCTGGCACAGTTCCATTCAGCATCTCCTTTGGCACACACTGTTGTCCCTCTTTACACCAGACCCCAACCTCCACCTCAACTGTCCTTCCCCTCGTGCCACATACATTTTAATTTCTTGGTATTTCTGATATGTGATTTCTTAATCCTTCAAGAAATAGGTATTAACTGAATGAAGCAATGATTTTTAAGCATGCATCCTTTAGTGAGTATATTCACACAAACATTTCCACAAAAATCAATAAAGACTTATACACATTTGCACCTAAGGCTGCTCTACAGGCTGTTGAGCTGCTGATTTATCTTAGACAAACAAAACTGAATGAACTCAAAGGATCTTAGACCTCCCTTCACTTTGACTCTCAGTTCTGGGCATCTGTCTGGGTTAGTCTTCACTTCATTCTCCATGTGTTAAATCTTTTAAAACAAGCTGCTTTCCTGCCTTTCTACTACCTTATAATTGGCATTTACTTTTCATTTGCAGCAAGAAAAGCACTACACAGTTTCTTTAACTGCATTTAACACTGATCACTACCCCTAGGCACGCAAGTTGCCACTTCTGTTGTCACCCTGAGCCCTTTCCTGTAGCGCTGCTTTGGTTTTTGAGAAAGGTACCTGTGATGAAAAAGACAGAATTCCTTGACACAATTTCTCTTTCCTTTAAAAAGTCTTCCGTTTTCCTTGTCAACAGCTCCTGTGCTTCAGATACCTCAACTCTCCTCCTCCCATTCTTGCTGTAGGTTGCAGTATTTCTTCAGTGACCTCTTTTCCTTGTTACCCTAGGGATGGTTGCCCAGGCTTTTCCAAACAGGGATATAATCATGTTCAGCTGTTTTTTGGTTTTCTTTGTTTAAGACTGTGTCCTCCCTCGAGTTAAAAAGTATCCATGAGCATTAAACCAGCTCAGGCCTGACATACCCAGCGGACATACGCAGAATACAAAGATTTTGAGACTGCAAAAAGGCACTGTCGTGCAAGTTTGGAGAGATATGTGGAGACACAGATGCAGAGGGAGTAAGTTCCTCTGGTGCTGCACCACGTGTGACTGCTCTGTGCCTCTGCAGTCCCACAGATACTGGGGCCAGCTGGACAGCGCTGTCAGGTCACCATGAGGGAGGAGATGCTACCATGGGGCCCGAAGCTCACAGTAGTTCCAAAGCAAGAGAGAGATGAGACAAGCAGGGAAGAAGCATGAAGTCCTACCAGTCCATGCAGCACATATGGCATGTGAGGAACATGTTGGGAGCAGAGTAGGAATCTACAGCTGGCAGGATACAGCAGGACAGTGCTGTCCCTGGGCAGGTCCCTGCTCACTACCTCCTTCCAACCCAAGGTATGTCACATTTCCCTTGGGAAAAGAGCTGCTGTCTAATGTTTTATTGCTTAGAAAGGATGGACAGTAGATTGTGACATTCTTGATTTTCCCTATTTTACTGTTCTCTGCTTTTACTTTGAAATTGTTATGTGCTTCCTTCTGCTGCTACGCTGAATCCATTACAATCTAAATTTTTCCTTTCTCCTTTGCTCTTACATGAGCCTTTCTACTGCTTCCCCCTGCTCAAAGCAGAGTCACTTACAGCAGTTTGCTCCCAGCTCTGTCCAGTTAGATTTTGTATTCCTCCCAAGATGGAGATCCCACAAATTTACTGGGCAACTGCCAGAAATTGACCATCCCCACAGTAAAAAAAGTGGCCATTTCTTGTATTACAATTTGTGCCCATTGCTTCTTCTTTTACAGGGAACCACTGAGAAGAAGCTTCCCTGAACTTTTCATCTTCAACCAGTTTTCTTTTTTGTAAGTACAAAGTGCAGAGGAGTGCCTCCTTTTGTCATCTCCTTCACCACCTGGATTAGAAAACTATCATTAGTGCACTTCACTGACCTCCTGGACCACTGGGTCATTTGTGCCCTTCTCTGTTGTCCCTCCAGAAGTTATTGTGGTGGCTGAAGTTCCCTTGTGAGCAGCAGGGCCTGTGAATGTGAGGCTTCTTCCTGAAGAAGTCGTCATCTACTTCTTCCTTATAGGTACTTCTGGAAACTGGGAGAGGTGATTTCACTGGTCAGGATTTACAGCAGACATGTCTGTGTAAGTTAATATGTTTATGTGCTCCTGAGAATGGCCAGGAGGAGAAGTGGTTCTCCAGATCAGAAAGGCATAGATAATGCCCTGTGGTGCATATGTATACCCAGAATCATGAGGAAATGAAAACAAGGTCCATGGATGAGAGTCTGATGCAAAAACAAATCCACTCCAGAGAGAGAACTACAGAGGGCTGCATGTGTCAGCCCTGTGTGAGATCTGTTCCAGACCCTTGGCTCTGGAGGAGAAGACAAAATGGGGAGGAGACAAAGGAGTGGGAATACAAGTGGAACCAAGGGCAGATAGACACAGACACCAGAAGATAAATGCTATGACCAATTTTTTTCCCACTGACATGGTGTCTCTGTCAGCAGTTAGCCTACAAGCGGAGTTTAGAATGAGCTCCTTTTACCATAAAATTGCCAAATATGCCTAATCTATCCCACCCATTTTAGCACCTTCAGTAATAGAGCAGATGCAGTGCATGCCCTGCAGGACAAGCAAATTGTTCACATGTCATGTTTTGCTCAAGGATACAATTTGATTGTCAGTGATTTCTTATGCAAACATAAAAACATACAGAACATAATGGTTATTTTGTTGGAAGGTTGCAGTGGGCGAAGCAGTTTCTTCACAACCTGACATACTTGGCAAAAAATTTCAGCCACAAAATTTCAAAACACAAATCACAAGGGATTTCTCACCCGCAAAAAGCATTAGCGATGGTTTCTACAACTGAACCATAGAATGGTTTGGGTTGGAAGGGACTTCAAAGACCATCAGGCCTCAAACATTTCCAGAGATGAGGCATCCACAGCTTCTCTGGGTGAACCAGTAAGGCATTTTAGTGGCAACAAGCAGAGTACACAAGGGCAGTTTGTACATGAGTGCACTTCTTAGAGAAACCTCCAGGTAGAGTAATTCTTACAAGACCTTTCAAGGAAAGGGTAATAATAGTGAGTTCAAGTATGTTATGTGGGCCACATCATCCTCTTTGTTTTCATGGTCAAAGAACAAAATGCCTGAGATTACAGCTGCATTGTTCCATTTGGTGGACACATGACTAGTTGAACCATACAATGAATTACTCATGGCTTTATTTTTAGACCTTCATTTCAGGTACTCCTGCAACTATCCTTGTCTCTGGCACGACAGTGCATGGCACAGGGAGTCAGACCTCCAAAAATAGTAAGCATTCTACATTTTTGGTGGGAGAACACATTGGAGAGCACTCACACTGTCACACCCAATATAATCCTGCCTCTTGCTGCTCCAGATACCATCTTTGACACCTCTGTCAGCTCCTAAAATGGAACCAAAACTATGGAGTCAGCTTTTCTGTAAGAGCAACTCATAACTGGCAGAGGACAGTTAAAGCAGCCTTTAAATTATCAATGCACAGAAGAATCCCTCATTAGCTCCTCCACAAATCTTCTTTTTTTTTTTTTTTTTTTTTAATCCCTTTTCCCTGTAAGTAGATCTCTGTCTCAGTGATTGCATCTGGATGACTGCAATCCTCAGATTTTCACTAACTACTTTTGGGTAACTAGAGAGATCATCTTTGGGCTAGGGTGTCCAAAAATGTCCTTAATAGTGGCACCTCAGTCACTTTGGGAAATCAAAGACATTTCTGGCTTCATTCAAATATTTTCCTGGAAAAATATACTGCCTTTCTATCAGCTCTGGAAAGGAGTAATACATGATGTATGCCTTGCCATACCATCTGTGCAAACTTACCACAACATATAGCAGTTTTCACATCTGTAGTTCCAATTATCCATTTTAAAACAAATACATTTTCGGTTAAATCCAAAACTTCTGTTTTGTCCAATCAGAATTCTTTCCCTGGTAAGGCAAGGAATGCCTACATGCCTAACCAAAACATGTAAGCTTTTCATGGGGATCTTTACATGTATGGGAGCTGGTACCTTGGTAACTGGAATTTGAGAGCCAAATTGTCTGCTAGTGTCATCCTGCAAAAGCCATGTCCTTCAATTCAGCTCCACTGATTTATATGCCCAAACTGCATAATGAAATTTAGCCAACTGGAAAGTGGAATATAAAAGCATGTCAGGCTTTACAGTAGAAAGCCTTGTAGCTAGCATTTGTTTGGACAAATAACAAGCCCTGAAGATGTTGGCTAGATTTCCTTAACAAGTAGTTTTATTAATGTCAATCTCCTGTATGGGGAACACTGTGTTAATCCCAGGAGTTTAAACAGAAACAAAATTATATTTTTTTTTTCATTTATAAATAAATGAATAAAATTAAGGTCACAATGACAGGAAAGTAGGTCCATGGTTCCCTCACAACCTGCAGCTCCCCACTGTACTTCCTTGCTCTTACAAAGCTTCAGGATCAAGAGCGTGAAAATGCAATTCCTCATTAGTTATCCAAGAAACTACTCAGCCTATGCCCAGGTAATGGCTTCAAGGAACATTATTTAGAAGTCAGAACAGCAACTGTCTTGAAAGACCTAGAGAGCTGAAGTCACCCTATGGCTTGCTTTCTGCTAGTTTCATTCAGCAGTGCTCGCTTTGTTCCCTTTGGCTCCATTTCTTGCTTATTTGTTTCCTGTTGTATAACTTTTGTCCAGCAAAGCTTCAGACTGACTCGGGCTCTGCAATGTCCACAGAAAGTGGGGGGGTAATGTTTTGACATGTTTTGCCAGAAGTGCTGTGTGGAATGTTATTTGTGCTGGTGGCTCCCCACAGGTTAGGCACGAACGTAGACGGCTTGCCTTGTTCGTAAACCCATCCAGCCCTCACACGTTCTCCTTTTCCACAGGTGACTCCAATGTTTAATGTAACTCTAACGTAAAGAATAGCAGAGCTAGTTAAACAGAGATGAGTACCACTCCAAAACAAAATCTGTTTGTATTTATATTTAAAAACAGGAGGTGTATCCTCTAGCAGATATTCCAGTCTGCCTGGAAAGCGTATATGCGCTATTAAGGGAGGCTTACAAAGGCTTTGACGATTCCTATGGTAACCCAGTAGAAAGGCTGTTTCCATGGGGACTAGCCAAGCCTATAAAAACCTTCTGTCTTCATTAGAGTATCTCTGACACTGAATGCTTTAACAGTTACTGTTCTGGAATAGTTAACAACAATCTCTGCTCTGGGGAGAGAATAAATTCTTTCCTTCCGGTGGAAGTCCAGTTATTTTGTCAGCTTTCAGTAATACTCAACTGAATACCTGTCATGTATCAATATAAGGGACATACTAAACAGTGGTATACACTTTAAAAAGAACTCTGATTTACCCTCCCCAGCGTTACAGTATATGCACATTATGCATTTAGAAATGCAGTTAATTTAAGCATAAGGACAGAATAAATCATACTCTTTAAATTTCACAAGAATTAAATATATCTGGATGTCTGTGTAGTTGATTATCTGTCAAGGTGGTGTTCTGGTTCCCATTCAGATTCCCCTTCTCAGTCACTCACAACTCCTTCTAATATACTCTACCAAAACAAAACAAAATTATTTCTTTTGAATGTAAATCTTTCATGCTTGATCTCAGCCAAATTTGCTTTTCTCCTTACTTTTTTCCTTTTCTTCTTTTTCCTTTCCTATAAACTCAACAGTTTTTGACTTATGCAAGTAGAAATAAAGCTTTATTTCTTCCATATGTTCTACAAAAAACATTTATACATTCAGAACTCAAAAATGCCTGAAGGAACAAACTTCAAATTTCATCTCAGCAATGTCTGCATCATCATTAATATTGCCACCTCTTTCCTATACATTAATGTGACTAATTTCTATTTTCCATTCTCTTTTCCTTTAGTATAAGAGCATTTCTTAGTGCTCTCCCTCCCATGTCTCTGAATATTATTCTGCATGTAAAGACGTGCTGTCTAAGCTATAATATGCAGACCTCTGAGTAAATAAATCAAAGAAACATACACACTAAAATCTCTGAATAATTTTCAAAGAGTTTAAAAATATTCCCCAAATTTCATTTTTCTTCAGATGCAGCTCCACATATGCCAGTGCAGTATGAGTTCTTCACTGGAATTTTAGTATCAGCTTAAGTAGACTAAAATTCTTTCTCTCTATCTGAAAAAAAACAAATATCCAGGTGCCCTTTATGACAATATTTGAGATCTTTCCTTAAAAAGTCAAAGCTATGGTCCCTTGCTGTTCATAAAAACCTTAATAAAGATTTTCTTCTCTATTTAATATATTTAATAATGGAAAGTTCTCTTCAGAGTAGGGATTCAGCATTTTTCAGGGAAAAACCCCAAAAACAAGAGGACTTTTTTATGGCATAACTTTGTTCCACACTTGCAGATTTAAATTTAGCAAAGAATTAAATATCAAAACACCCCTCCATTTTGGATGGATAATGACAGAGATGATGATTGATGCCCCCAGCCGGGACCACTGTATCTCTGCTCATTTCATAAACTGTTGCTGAGAAGCATCCTCCAGCCTGGGAGGTTTAGAGAGCTCAAAGCCTTCATGTATCTGTCTCTGAAGCCTAGCTCAGCCTCAGCAGTTGTACAGGCTTAGGTTCTTCAAACAAGACACTGCTTAGATTAATCTGTCACTCATGGAGCACATGTGACAAAGCCAAAAAGTAGCGTCACACTTCACAGCCTTGCTTTCTGTAAAGATGCTTTGGTTTCCCCCTTGAAGTTCAGAAACTGAAAATTGTTCTGATGTGGAAAGAAACTGAAAATTGTTCTGCCATCTCTCATATTTATAATTCTTTTCCATGTACTAGCATGCTCTGAAAAGCACCATACACACACCACCTGAAAGACACATATCTTGTCATTTGACAATAACTGCTTATTTTCCAATATGTGTTTAGACACATTGCCAAAGACAGTTTCTGAATTATACATTTGATTCCAAGTATCACTTGATTACAGATTGCAGAGTGTGAATGCACCTTCTGGCATGGTATAATCTGATGAAGTTCCTGGATCAGTCAGAGCACTTTGGGTCATGATGGTTTTCTTCTTCATGTTAATGCTGAGGTGTGACCTTGTCTTAACTACTCAAACTGAGAACAAATCTTCACGTACTTACTTGAAGTCAGAGCAGCAACAGGAGGATAAAGAAGGCTTACCTACTTAATAGCTTTCTGATTGAGGATATGCAGTGCCTTTTTGAAAATAAATGGTATCTGATCAGGAAAAATTAAATAAGAAAGAAAAAGAGGGAATACTATCTAATATACACCGTGATTCTAGTTTATGCCTCAGTCCATGTGAGGAGCTAAGTTTTTAGAATTGCAATGGGATTAAAATCCAATTTCATGTGGGTGCCCTACTCACTGAATCTCTTTAGGCACACGGGCCTATAGACATATATTCTGTCCCTTAAGTTTACTTATTACTGAAATTGCCATATATTCATGGCTACTGCATATGCCAGCTGGACACACCACCAAATGCTTCCACATTCTGAAAAACCTGAGTCCTAACCTGTTGTGAAACAAGACACAATACTAGCCAGAATTCTGTGAACCCACAGTGCACTGCTGGGCAAGCAGACTCTATCTATCCCTGTCTCCCTGTCACCATAGTCTACATCTTCACAGGCATTAGAAGTAAAAAGAAATTACACTCAATAGGCACCGTAACACCTGTCAATCTGAACAATGAAAGCAATTCTCTTCAGGATGACCTCTTCTAAGGAGATGCCTTAAAATTACACAGCTTTTAAAATTCCAGTGTTTGCATGTTGCTCAGCTCAAACACTAACATTTAGACGGTGACAATATCACCAGCACCCCTTCAAGCAGAGCCCAGGGAATGCCCCTGAATCAGCAGTGTACGTGCCAGCTGGACAGAATAAGGTCACTTCTCTCCCTCACATCTCTTTCACAGCAAGAAATTGCTGAGAGGAGTAAGCCTCACTTGATGTTCTTGTAGTCAGGAAATCGTTGCCAATTATTGCAGCTGTGAAGGATCCCTGTCCAGAGCAGGGATGGCTCCTGAAGCCAGTCCCATGGGGCACAGTGTGCAGACATTATAATACCGAGGGCCTGAGTGCTGTAAAGGGAGAAGCCTGGGTGATGAGCGAGCTCGTTCCTTCTGCGTGGTGAGACTTACAGTTCAGGATGATTCAGTTAGGGAGTATGTCAGCAGAGGGTTTTTAATCTTGTTAAAGAAAGCAGTCTTCCTTCCTATTGGATACCTACTGGCAGTCTCTAGAGAGATGACTTCTTCCCAGCGCTGCACAGGATCCCACTGCTTGCTGTGCTGGAAGGAATGTGTCAGAACTAATCTTACAATAACAAGTTGCACTAACTGCTGACATGAATCTTGGCACTGACGTAAGCCTGAGTTGTTTAATTAGTATTTATGAAAGATGAAGTGATACGGTTCTTCAAAAAACGGTTACATTCTGTTACCATAATCTGTTATCATAAACTGATATAAAGATTTCAACCAAACTGACATTACTTGGGAAGGGGAACAGTTATCTACAGTTTAATAAAGCAGAAAAGGAATTTGGGGAGCACAGCATTATGAGGAAGTCAATACATAAGATTTGGCCTCATTTCCTATTTAGCATCTCATTTAAAAAAATAATTTTGAGTGAAAAACGCAGCTTCTTATCATGAATGCATTCTGAAAAATAGGTGACCACCACAAATGTTTTAAATAGCAGGGATGTATTAATTGATCACATTGACAAAATCAGGATCAGAATTTAATATCTCCCTAATTAAAAAAGAAACACTGCCATGATTCATAGAGCACTATTCAGAACACAGAACCTCATGGGCAGCAAAACTTATAAAAATAAATCCAATTAGTGTTTGGTAGATTTCTTTAGATTGTTAATTAATGTTCAATTTCTATAGATTAATAATAACATACATATACACAGACACAGCATGTTCTTCCATCTTCAAAAAAGAAATCCATTAAGAAATTGTTATTAAAAATTTCCTGGGGATATTTTCAGGTGTTTTTCCACTGTGATAGCATTAGCTCATGATAAATTCTTCTCATAGCTCCAAAAGTGTTTCATTTCTCACAATCAGATTTCTTTCTCCCTTTGAAAATCCAATGGGAAGTTGTTTGAATAGAAGGATACTCAGCAACATTCCTCTGTATTTTTCAAGCCAATTTGTGCATATCTCTAGGGAATGACCAGGGACTTAGGGCTACCCACAAGGGTGGGAAACATTTAAGCATGAGTATTTAGCATGGTGATGTTCCATGTTAGCATTTCTATGAATTTACATCGGGAATGAAACAAACATCTCCCAAGTGTTGGACTTGCTCTTCCTTCAAAGCCCCTTCCCATACACATATTTAAGTTCAACAGAGGGCTGATGGAGGCCTTGCAAAAGGAAGTCTGATGTTGTCAAGGTAAATTACTTTCTTTCCATGCCTCTCATTTTCCTTCCATACAGAGAGAGGGAAATCTGTGGTGTCAGGTTTTTAAAAGCCTCTTTCAGGAGAATTCCCTCATGTCTTCACTACCTGGATCAGTCTCATTTCTTTGCATTCAAGTTTCTGCACAATTCGTAAAATATCTGTCTCTCTTGTCACCATTCTCCACATATTTAGTGCTTTATTTAATTTATCATGTGCTGAATTTTGCTTCCAGATAAAGACTTTACATTCACCAAGAGACTGTTTTTGCTGCAATATGTGTCCACAATAAACAGTATATATACAGCATTGTTTAGATCTTTATCCTAACCACATATCACAGTGTAAAGATCATAGAATATATTGAGTGGAAAGGGACCTTTAAAGGCCATCTAGTTCAATTGTCCCAACATGACCATGGACACCTCCTACTAGAGTAGGTTTCTCAGAGTCCCGTCCAACCTGGCCTTGAGCATCACATCTTGCTTTCCCCTGAAAGACCCTCCACTTCCCTGATTCTCTTTTATCCCATTACTGTGCAGTGGGTTTCTCAGCTAAAGTCACTGTCTGCTCTCCAGCCTCCCTAGGTGGGCTGGAACCACAATGTTCTTACGATTCATCTATTCTCCATCTTTTAGTCTAGATCCTTCCCTTTGATACGCTCACTTCACTCTTTCAGCCTCTTCATGGTGATCCCTAGCCTACTCAACCAGTCCAGTACTGTCCATTTCCATTCCTTTCACTGACTTTAAAATGTCTCAGAGTCATATAGATACCTACACACACATATACATATCTTAGATATGACATTAGAGCACAACAGGGCAGAGTTGAGTATGGCCGCTTTATCTCTTTATTGAGATCTATGTGTACCTGAGGAATGGGATTCAGTTCTTTAGCTAGGAAGAGAACATGAAAGGGCTAAGGAGAGAACACCTACATCAAGGTAGTGATGTGACACTCTTCCCTGCCCCTTGCTGTTAAACTGATACTGAGGGAAGAGGGACTAGCACTGAACATATCCCATCCAGATTTTCCCCACCAGAAGGCAGGAAATGTTTAAGGCAAATGCATAGAGGAAAAGCCTTCCATTGATCACTGAAAGAAACTATTGAGTGCAGCAGCATCAGTAGGCCTAGACACTATCTGTGTATATATGTATTTCTGCCCCGCACTATTTCTTCAGACTCTTTCCCATCTCTGATTCACAGAGGACAAAAATCCATCAGAGCCCTGAATTTTAAACCATTTTCTGGCATCTCAGGGATATAGCTGCAATATCTTGTTCAATCCAAAATGCTGAGAAAGAGACTGTAAGATGGCAGTGAACTAGCTAGAACCCCCTCTAGCTGTGGGGTTGGGAGCCCGTTTCACCAGTCTGACAGCCTTCCTCACCAGGACTCAGAGCGTCAAGAGCTTCTCAAAGTCCTCCTGGGTCGGTACAGCTTTCTGCCACCCCCAAACAGGCGGGTGGTTGTCAGGCACAATCTGGCCTGGACTGTTTTTCATTGTATAAAGTTGCTATGGTATCACCAATTAAAAATTCTAAAAAATAATCTGCATCTGTACAGCATGCTAAAATAACCTACCAAATGACACGTCCTTTCGTAGAAAGCGAGTCTACTAATTGCTGAGGGGCAGATTCCTCCACCCTTCCTCTCGCTGAACAGTGCCTTCAAGCTGCAAATACTCCCACTGCTTTCAGCATTTGCCAAGCCTAAGTTTTCCACAGAAACCATGAGTCAGGCTCCAAAAATCAGAAGACAAGCTTAAAAAATCATGAGATTTAATTACAGCAGGTGAAGTATTTTGCCTTGACGATGGATTTGGCAGAGTGGGCATTTAGCATAAGAGTCAACCTCACAGCTAAAAGCAGGTGATCAGCAGCTTTAGCAGAGTGATCCCATCTGAAAATATGTGGTCTAACACTTCAAAGCTTTTTGTTAGTGTCTAGCAGGAGATTGTTAAAGCTTTTGTTAGTGATCTAGCAGGAAACTGAGATCTGTGTTTCCATAATTTTCATTTTCATCTTTCTCTCTTTTTTTCCCTTTTTCTGACCCTTCACCTTATTTCCAAATGCATTTCAGTAGATAGGTCATTGCAGGAAGAAGGTGAAAGTCAAGACTCAGGTAGAAAAGACGGTTTTGGTAGCCAGGGCTCTGATAAAGTCATGGATGACAGAGCTGGCCTGTGAAGACAGCACCAGGCTCCCTGGAAGAGTTGGGCTTACTGACCACAAGGTAGAATCTAGCAGTGACCTGGTGGACATGAGCAGCAGGCAGAGTGTCTGGTTTCACAAAACTTTGGTTTCCCCACAGTAACCCATGGGCTTAATACCAAAGACTTGAGATCAAATGACTTAAAGACTAAGCTTCAGACAGTTGTATGTGAGATCATGAACTTGAGACCCGTATTCCCTCTTCCATCTCACAAGCTCCTCCTTCATGGTCAAGAACTCAAGCTCATGTCCCCAGCTGAGCACCACAGACAGGTGCAGAGGCCCTGGGCACACCAGCATGCCGTACTGGCTCTGACTGACCTCTCTGGCCCTTCCCTCTTGGCTGGTGGCTCCATGTACCCTTCGCTGCTGTCCAAGCTGTGTCCTTTGGAAGGCTTGTCTTTAGCTGCCCTTCTGACCCTGGCATGCTGACTGGCCCTCCTCAGTGAGGAGATCAGTGTTCATCCTCAGGGATGCCATTATGCTGCCCACCTCCAGGTCAGTTGTGTGACAGAACAGCTCATGTCATGCCATGGAGCCACCTGAATTTAACCCTGGGGTGGCCTCATGTTGGGAGTGCAAAGGAGACTCTGTGGAAATGTGGACAGCAGAGCTGAGGGCCATCACTCTTCCCCTGATGGCAGGAACAAGCATGAGGGCAAGTGCTACATGCTGAACATGCAGACAAGTCAGAGACAGATTTAGACCTGGTCAGATCTGATGCAATGAGAGCCTCCTACTTCATTTACTTCATCCAACTATCATGAGCCTTTTCATGTCCCTACATATTACCAGCAATCTGTTATGCCTTCGACCGGAACAGTGAGCTGGAAAATCATAGTGCACAAGAAAAAGAGACCTTGCCACATTCCCCCTTCAACTCAGAACTTTCATCCTCCCCACACACAAAACACCTCAAAGATCTGCAGCATCAGCTTGTCAATGAGGAACAACTTATCTTCCAGAAATTATCACCAAGAATTAATTTTATGAAGTCTGAAAGCAAAACCCAGAAACAAGCTTGATCACATGAGTTTTACAAGGTTCTATTAATTGGAAATACATGCATTTATGTATGTTCATGTTAAAAGCTACTTATTAATTTGACTAATTAAATGAATATTTTATTTTCTAGGAGTTTATTACAGTTTGGCCACAAACAGGCTGACAGTAGCATTTGCACAGAAGAATAAACAAGTTCAGAAAGTTCCAATTCTTGGAATTTGGCAAGAAAAACATGGATTTGTAAAGTCAAAAGATCAAAAAGCTGTTGATGAAAAAGAAAGACTTTGGTAACTTACAAAAAGAAAATATTAGTTCTTATATTTTTCAAAATGGGTGTTAGGAAGAGCTAAGTGAATAACTGTCTGTCTGGGTGCTGCAAGTGGGAACATGTCTAGATGCTATAAATTTAGAGATGAATAATCTTTCTTTATAACAAGTGTAAGAAAAAGTACAGAAAAGATGCTCCATCTCAAGAAAAGTCCATATAAGCGGAATCAGCTGCCCTATGAGGAAATAATTACAGCAAGCTGCAAAAATAGAAATAAAATCTCTGACGAATTGCTGGTGTATGAATTCCTGTTACAGTTTATTTATGCAGACAATATAGTGTCTGGGATGAAACAGCTCTGTTGGCAGAGCAAGCATGAGCCACTGTATGTGGGCTCTCAGAGCACTGCATGGGAGTGTTTACTTCAGCTCTCCTGGAACCATGCAGAAGTGACGTTACCATGCTGGAGCCTGAAATTAGCAGTGATACCACCAGAACCAAGAGAGAGCCGAGTGTGTGGCTGACATCTTCGTCATCTGACAAAAAAAAAAAAAAAAAGTAAAACAAAAACCAAACCCTAAACAAGCTAAGAGGATGTATTTGAAGTATTTGAAGTATTTGAAGCCTCTTCCAAAACAGATCTCACTGATCACAAAGAGAGGTTGCATTTTGCTACTGTGATCACTTACCTGCAGTGTTTTCTGCAGGACAGGGTAAATGACAACTACCTGACTCTTCATGTTTGCATGTTTACATTGATTTATTTTTTGAAATAAGAGTTCAAATTGTACTGGATGTTGTCAAAAACCCCAGTGATATTTTTCTGATCTAGAGGATAAATCTGAAATTAAAATGTATTTATTAAATATAACCAGTTTTATGTATGGAAGACATGCTAATCTATTCTGTGACACGACACCATCAGCAGGCATTTTTGTAGCCCTATTGATGAGAACAGTCCCAAATGAAAAAGAGGAGGAAGTCCTTGTACAGGAGAGCCAGTGAAGCTGTGGCACACAATTGAAGGAGCAGGCCCTGGGGAGGCTGTCAGCACAGCCTGCTCTGCCTGCCCTGCATCACCCATCCCAGTGAGCTCTGTGTGCCCTCTCTGCACCTCTGGACTTGTGGATAGGCAGAGGTTAAGACCAGCCTTGGAAGAAAAGCATGAACACCCACCACAAGGAGACTATGGCAGCTAGAAAGTGACAGAGCAAAGAGGGACAGACAGAATAAGGGATGCTGTGAGAGCACAAAGAGCACTTCTGTGCTGTCCCTTCATGAGAGGAATTCCCCATCAGTCATCATGCAAGTTTTAGAAACTAATGGATCAGCACGAAGACCAAGCTCCAACTCATGGCCCATCTGTTTGGTCCAGCATCCCGAAGTAAATGCGAGAAGATCCATTGACTTCAGGGAGAGAGGATCACACCCTGCCATCAGCTGTTTCCTCAGACACTAAGTTTCCTCAAAACCACTATTTTGTTTTGCCCTTAGTGTTCAGCTGTTGGGAGATTTTTCTGTGCTTCCCAGTAACATATTTCTGAAGTGCTCCATGCAAGGCCTGAGCATGGACAGAGGGCAGCCACTGCTGGTGTACCCAAAGGTGGGCTCAGCAGTGGTGCTGAGAGCTATCTAAACCATTTAAATCTTACAGGTTCATTGAGGTGATGTTTCATTCCCTTCTGCTGAAGTCGATGGGAGCCTTCCCATTGATTGCATCCCAGGACTGCCCTTTGGGGTTTGCTCAGGCTGCTTATCCCTATGAAATATATGGTTTGGTAAAGCGTATTCTAAGGGGCAGGTGACTGAAATAGGCACACCTGAGGAGAGCACATTTCACCTGCTCACAAATTGCCAGTGTTGAGCAGTACAGCAGAAAATTATCAAAAACTCATGCATTGAATAGAAGAGGAAGGAGGGAACAAGACGTGCAAATAAACATTCTGATGCAGAATGTATTTTTCTGCCTCCAGATTCTACCAAACAAAACAAGTGGAGGTGTCACCTTTATCTGAAAGAAAAAAAGAAAATAAAAAGAAAAACCAGCAATAAAAGCAAACAAACAAAATGAACCAAAACCATGGGGAGGGATCATTTAATACATTTTCAAATTCAAATATTTTTATGGTCTTTGTTTAGCATCTCCATAAGTTTTCTGAGTACTGCTTTTATATGATACAAATTTCTGGTTGTAGCAATATGTGCCCTGGATATTATTTTTCTTTAAATACTCTGATTTGTCTTTGTTTGAAGATAGAAGGAATCTTTGCTTGGGTAAAACCTAGGATTGATATACATCCTCAATTTATTGAGACTTACAAAAAGATGAAAACATGCAGAACATTTTCTCTATCGTAGGAAAATATAAGTTGTGTTCTCCTCAAATTTATCTACATCTTTAAACAGTGTCCTCTCTAGTAAAGGAGGAAATTCTGAAACAATATCTTCACTGGTAAAAGAGGAAATTCTTTGAGGCTATATACTATGGACATGCTGAAACAGATGTCAGTAACTATTGTAAAAGCTTTTTTCTACCTCTTAGAGATCCAAAACAGAACTACTTTTTGGAGAGTGAAAGATCTTTGTAGTATCTACAGTGAGCATAAAAGCAGTGGCAGCTGACAGCATCAGCCCAAGCAGCTTGTGGAGATGAATGGGTAGAGTCTGTGAATGTTAAGTAATTGTTCACAGTCATTTACAGTAAATTTGATGTAACTGCAGTCTAAAACCCATAAGAAGGAAAGAAAAAGGTCACTTCTCAATCATCTAGATGCCTATTTTCTTAGTTCTACATATAGATATCTAATTATGTATATACAAATAGATGGCAGCATTAAGATACTGTGCTTATTTCAGGATATCATGCAGAGATCCTTTTCAGGCACTTGACTACCGTTTCTTCTTCTCCAAGTGCTCCTACTGAGTGTCAGTACTGTTGAAACTACTCAGGGAGTTTTAAAAATTTCAAAATTCATCTATTTGTAAAGCATGGGATTTGGAATATATCCACTTTTGAGCCTTTTTGTAATGTATTGATTTTATGTATATATAGTCATTATGTATTAAAGAAAAATATCTTTTTGTGTACATATCTATTATAAAATTCATTTGACTCTGCAGTACTGCATTTGCTCTGTATTTTTCACGACGTTACAGATGTGTAGTCTTAATTTGTTTGCTTATTTTTAACAACATTCAGTAACAGAAAAGGCTGGGTCATAATGAGCATGTGAAGTGCTGTGTCAAGCATAAGCCATTGCTTTTCACAATATGAGTGCAGTGTTCCCTAAGGCATTGCTTGGTAAATTGCATTAGTATTAAAAACAAAGCCTTCAGACAGGAAGACTGGATTGATCCCTTCTTTTTACTCTTATCCTTACCATAAGAACCTGATCCATTTCCAAAGGGCTTACCTTAACCACTGAGTAGTTTCACATTTTTCTAAGACAATTGTTATAAATATGCAACAATTGACAGGACCAGTAAGAGAAATTACAGATGTAGGTGTCAACTGGCAAGAGACATAACAACAAGACCACAGCAAGCTATTTGGAAACCCATCCAGGTAGGACTGCTTTAGAGCATTTTAGGGTATTATAAGACACCACAGAATAAGAAGAATGTCAGCATGCCCTTTGTTAACTAAAGAGGGCCCAAGGGAATAGCTGACACTTTTCTCATCGCCTGTACCAGCCCAAAACAGATTGTGCATCTCGTTATCTGAGTTGCACCCACTCTCTGAGACAAAAGGTTTGAAGCTGTCAGTACTGCTAAAACAGAGTGCATCATCCTACCTGTGGTGGATCCTTGGATACTCCAAATCACTCGCCTGCCCAGCAGGGGTTGGATGTTTCATGGTGCTATAAAGGGACTGCAATGATCTAGTTGGAAATTGGAGAAATATAAAAGTCTTCAAGACTCTATGGAGACTGATTAAGGGACAGGCTCCTGTGCATTGGAAATAGCTCCAGATGACTTAAAGATTTACTGAAAAATTCCAAGAGTTGTGGACAATTTGTAACATGTGAGATAACGGATGGCTGGTATAATAACATTATTTGCACTTTCACAGATGCCTGTAGCATTACACTCATACAGCAAAATCATAAGGACTAGAAAACTAGAAGGACCTTTTCACTTTCATCAAACCTTTTCAGTGATTCCAAAACACAGACCTTTTTCTTCCTGGAAGTGTAGAGTTATTTTACTTGATCCTAAAAGCTGAGATTTTGTTGCTGCATGCTGCCACACAGGGCAGTATAGGAAACAAGTCAATGCCTGGAGATAACAGTAAAGTAGTCACAATCCAGAGGTTTTTTCCATCTTTTATTTTTAGATGGCAGTGTAGTAAGTGGGAGAATTGGTGAAAAGGTGTAGGATGTAGCTGGGAGCTAAGGCCACACAGGCTGGAACAGTGGGGTGGTACAAAGCAGTTGAGGAGTGAAAATATTTCTTGGAAAGGTAATTTTAAGCACTGACCTTATGTAATACATGGAATGTGAGTAGGCGCTGAAGCCATCTAAAAGAATCTAGCACAAAACAGGAAAAAAGTACATTTTTTTTTTCTTAAATAACTTTTCATGTTTTAGGCATAGGAGTCTATCAAGATCAGAGCAATTTGAGGATGATGCTAGTTGCTCACCGTGAAAGGAGCAGAATGTTCTTTTAACAGGTATAAGGAAAATTTAGAAGGATCTGAGGGTCTGTCTATCCTTATGCAGAGGCTCAAACCACTGCAGGGCTATGGCATAAATTAGACCAGAGATGAAGTTGTATACTCTTTTCTTCATGATTCATGCTTTCCTGCTAGCTGCATGTCCTACGAGATGTCTTGTCATCAGAGCCTTGTTTACTCCATTCATTTAGAGTTTCACGAAGTCCAGTCCAGCTGGCTGAAATTGGAGGTGTCCATGTAAAAAGGGTACAAACACTAGAGGCTTAGATATGAGCATAGATTAGCTATGGGCAACAATTCTGAGAACTAAAAAAGGGAACACTGCATCACCGGATGAGCTCTGAATGGAACAAAAGGATTAGCTTAAACACATGCTCAAAATAGAAAATAATTTTAGCAATGTTGTTCAACTAGGAGCCTTTTATTTTTTTCCCTCAGAACTGATCTGCAAGGGAAAACTACAGCAAAGCAACTTCTCTTTGAGCTCTCAGGGCTAAATTCTCTTTCAGTGCAAGTTCTACAAACTAATTTAAGAATCTCAAACAATGAGCTGGATGATTTGAAACAGTCACATTATCATGAGTATTGTGAATGCTGCCTTGGTCGGAAAGCTTGCCAATTCACCTGCCATTCTTATGCTGCCCAGAGGCCTGGGTGGCCTCTCAAGCAACGACTAAGCCTTTGGGCAAAGTTCAGAATTTGGAGAAGTGAAAGCACAGTTTAACTGTGTGTATACCTTTCCTTTTCAGAAGGCATGTCACAATCAAGGCTGTAAAAATCACATCCATTCCTTCATTTCTTGCTAGTGCTGATTTGGACAAGAAGACAACCATGGTTATGAAAGCAAATTACAGTCTGATGTGATACAAGCTGCAGTTCAGAGTCCAGAACAAAAACATTGCCCAGTAGATTGACCATATTTCTCCTATAGAATATTGTTTCACTGTTAGCCTGCTTCAGAAACAGTCCCAGGCACATGCAACTAGGCAAATCTTACTGGAGCTGCTCTATTTATCCTACATAGCTACAGGACACCAACCACTGGCTGCCAAATGTATGTAATGAACTCAACACCTGCTCATAGCTCCTATAACACACACAGGTTGGGGAATAACATTTGATATTGTTAATAAATAAAATAAGAATGCAATATAATTTTCTCTCACACCCATTTTGCCTTATTGTGTGTGTTTAGGAGATGGGCAAATCTTCGCAGCCTAATCCATTCATTTAAGCTAGTTAGAAACTCATCTTCCCTTTCCAGACTTTCAGTAGCTGTTGAAATATGGTTGAAAACTCTTTAATCAAACCAAATAATTTCCATAAGAGGATACCTAGCAGCAGATGTGCATGCTACCAGCATGTGTTACCAGCACTTTGCCTGAGTTACTCAAGTACCTGGCAGTTCAATCAGCCTTTAGAAAGAGGAGAGCATTAATTGCTTTCAGCACCTCAATACAACTTCTTGGATAGCTTTTAAGATGACAGCAACTTGAATGGCTAAATGTGGGAAGAGAGTTTTCCTCCAAAAGCCCAGCATGCCTAGGACCAATGTTAAAATATTAGAGGCTAGATTTCATGGATACTGAACATTGATCAGATTTTTTCAAATCTCAGTAAATTCACAATTTGTTGCAGCCTTTTTGCAATTACTCAACTTAGTTCAGTTTGAAAGGATGTCTGAGAAGGCCCCACTAGGCCCCATTCAAATATTTTAGGTCAAAGAACTCCCTGAACTAGGGATGTAAATTCATCCTTTCCACTTTTTGTCAAGTAAAACTCAGTCCTCTTCTGATTTTACTCTTCACAGCAGCAGGAAGGATTTTAAAGCTGAGCTGTTTATAGCCTTAACCCATTGAATTACTTTCTGGTGAAGTGGTTGAAAAAGTCTTCCATTGGAAGAACAAGTGACAGTATGCAAGTATTCCAAATCATAATGAATTCACCAATAAGTTTCTGGGTTTAAAAATGCTTTCCTTTACATTGTGTAGCACAAATGAAGTCAGTGGGGTTTCAAATTAAATAAAACTTGGCACTTCTTCTCAAAAAGCCATATTTTGTTTTGCTAGATCTGCATAACTCAAAATTGCTTAAGTGAAAGTTTCTTTCACATAAGAGAGATGAATTTAGCACAAGAAAGAAATTCAATCTTAATTTAAATCTCAAAGGCAAACAGGTGTTAGTCTGTGCAGAATTTGGCCCTCTGGGTCCTTTTATTCTACCTCTACATTTATGTTCTCTCTAAAACAATTGCGTAATTTCACCATTCACTCAAAGATAAAATACAACCTGTCACTCTGAGACCAAGGCATGGATCTCCCATCTCTGAACAATGTCAGTCCCAATAAATGAAAGAAACAGAGAATAAATGCAATGTCAAAGTAGCACTGGAGAAAGCCATCTTTTTTTATTCTGATTTTTCAATTTTGCCTAAGATATGAAGAAAAGGACATCCTCCATTAAAAGTGTTGCAGATTTTTTTACTTACTGCTCAAATTTGTCTAGAAATAAAAGCAATAAGGATTAGTCACCCTGTTATCATGTCTTTTGTTGTTATTTTATGATCTTGGAGTTCTCAAGCAAGAGAATGTTTGCAATGTTTGCAATTACATCATCTTCTCTGAAAATTTTTATTTGCGTTTGCCTAAAAATAATGGGTTAAGAGTAATTCCAAGCTAGGTAAGTACTGACAATACATTTATTACTCAAGTATATAGAATATAAGTAAAGTTGTAGTACACAGGCACCCCAATTGAACAGCAGTTCTGTTCAAGTATTTAAAGCATTTTGGGCTGTTTTGACGTTCCTGGGTTTCTTTTGAAGGAAACAAGCAGAAATCTTAATTCTGGACCACATGAGTCTGGGGACATGTAAGCGTCTCCTGGAGGACAGCAGTAACCAAGGAGGCTCTCTGGCTGTCTCTGCGAAAAGATTGTGGGGAGCAGATGCTCAAACTCAAGGCTCCCCAGGGAGTTTGTCACAGCCACCAATTATTACAGTCAAAGAAGTGGGCTAAAAATAAATCTGATTTCTTTCCTGTCCTCTAGTCGAACATTAAATCAAAATGGTCTATATGAAGAGCCAAAAACCCTCAAAATCACAAAAACCATTTACCTCCTTCTCACTGCTGCGTCATTAAAGTACCATGTAGATATGAAGGAAGAGAGGGTATTCCTTGGCAAATATTTCATTTTCTTTGTGAATTCAAGGGAATACACTCCTTGCATGTTCTTGAAGTGCAGGGAAATGGGCTGGGATCCGGTGGGATTTGGCACGCCAAAGAATAGACTTTTTTTCTGCCAGCAGCCAGCAGGAGACAATGTTGCAGTGTTAATAAACCACGATTAATTCCAACTCCTGGAAAACAGTGAGCTCTGCTGACTACCTAGCAAGCCTCTAATGGTCAGTATAGAAATGTGAACAATATTTTTAAATCTTTAGAAAGGACTGAAGCATAAACAGCATTAAGGTGGGCTTTCCGGGGAGCTGTACCAATTTACCTTTCCTAGCACAGACCTAAGCAAATTACTTCAATTTTTGGAAGCCTTTGAGGAATTTGTAAGAATTATTTTGCAGAGCTGGCTTCTGTGGGTGCTCTGGTACCCCTGATGACACAAGGTTGCATCATCCTAAATGAAAGTTTTTGAAGATATTTTCAGACTAACTTTTTGACAGAGACCAATTTTCAAACTGCTTCATAGGGAGTTTTATCAGTTTGAACACAGAAAGAATTCTGATAGCCTATTTATGTGCAGGGATGTGACAGATACACACACACATAGTCTCTGTACAGAGAGAAAGAGGGGCAAACACATAGGTGCTCTATTCTGGTGGTGGCTCTGTCACCACCTGAATGGTCCAATGGTATTGCCAGACATTGATCTGGAAAACAGGTACACCAAAACCAAAATATTAATTCCTTGGTCTTCTAAGAACTTTAAGAAGAAGAATGACCTCCATTTTTGGACTTCATAATACACAGTCCTTTGTCTAACAAAATTGGATTTGATCCAGTGTCTTCATAACTTTTATGAGTCCAATATTTCTCCTTTTGTTATCTGCACACAAGATAGGCCATGAAGAGAAACTAATGCACCACCTTATTCTCAGTTGTCCCTCTCTGTCATCTCCCTCTATCTGATGTTACAATGCTGAGACATGCTAGCAGTGGGAGTGGGAAGCCATGAGGTGACCTATCAGCTGTCCAAGTGAAAAAGCAGAGGAACAGCGTGAACAGCTAGACTTCAGGAAAAACTGTGTCATTTGACAGTGCATGTTACTCTGTCAATTTGCCTTCCTGATTGTTTCCTTTCTTTTACAAACTGGTGTTTGTTATTCAGTTGAATCATGCATGTCAAGGGAAAAATAGCACTGAGCAACAGATGGGTCAATTTCATTTCTCAGGGTTTTTTTTTTAGTTGGTGGGATGGGGACAGAGCTTCAAGCTCGTATTTCTTTGGTATTTCCTCAAATATAAGCCCAGCCCATAAAGTGGCAAATTAAGACTTATCAGAATAGTTATAACTAAATGAAGAAAAGCTGCAAGGAGGACAAAGTAGCCTACATATTCTTTTCCTCCTTTTTCCCCCAGTGAAAGTAGAATGCTGTCACATTCCTACTCTGAAGTCCAGGTCGGAATACCATGTTTCAGTGTTTGATAGAGAACGGCCATTAAATCAAAAATATGCTTAGAGAGTAAGACCTGTCAGGGGACATGCTATCATGCACCCTTCAGGAAGATTCATCTTTCCTGTGATTGAGCATGTCTTTAATAAGAGTCTGGCTGCAGAAGAGGGACACTGGTGCAGCTATTCTTAGAGATCAGCCAACAGGACCAACAGGCTTGTATGTCATTCCTTATGGCTCAGGAGGGGTTTGGATGCTGAGCTTATCAGTTCTGACAGAGACTCTATGATCTGTGTCAATGTGAGGAGCATTCCTCCTGTATCTGAAGGCAAAGCAAAGGGGAAATGCAATGATGGTTAACTGCTGTTCACAGCTGAGCTGCAGGCACAGACACCAAGCTTTACCTTCAACAAGAGCCCAGCTGTCGTAGGAAAGAGCAGGGCTGGTGTCTACAGAAATCTGCCTAAATTCCAAGATGTGTTGATTTCTTGGCTGTGGAACTTGGTTTTTTATGAAAAAGCAGGTAACAAACAACTCAGAGACTGGGTTTAAAACACACAGTTGTTATTATGGCTATGCCAAGACTAACCTTGAGAGTCCTTACACTTAAACTAAGGCAATGCCCAGCAGAAGCAGTTACAGAGCTTTTGGCTAAGTAGTGAGCAGTCAGTATTTCTGGATGACTACTTGCTACATTACAAAAATGTCAGCATAGTGGATATTTATTTGCAGAGAAAAATACTGTCATAAAGGGTCACTCTTAGCATCCAGGTGTCTGTACTTACATTGCAACAAAAGTTTTTGCTAGAAAAGCATTAATAGTTCATTTCTCTTTGTCCTGAATCATCAGTGACAAGCAATTTTGGAAAAGGATTCATACTTAGGGGACAAAAAATGACAACTCCTGATTGCCAGCATGATCCACATATCCGGCAAACTCTACAGTGAAAACAAATTTCAGTCTTCAGTGGGTGCACTTTTCAAATCAATAGATCCCCTTACCTCTGGCAGAAAGGGAGGAGATTTATCTATATAAAACTGTAAAATGTTGCACTGAACATTAGGACATCCTCCATTAAAAGCAAATTGGACAATATTTGCAAGGGCTACCATGAGTAAGGCTATGCAGAAAATGCTAATATTTGACCATGCATTTCGTGTAGTAGTTACATGGGTATTGATCAATGCTAAGACTGCCTCAGCTAGTTCTTTGATTGTTTAAAAGGATATTTTTGCTCTTGTTGTCAATTAAGACAATGATGGCTTTCTTCATAGACACTAACTTGCTAAGTTCGTCTGTGCTAACTGCTCTGAGGACCAGTTTTGTCTTCTACATTATATATATCTCCACCGTGCCTCAGGCTTTATTGATCGTTTTTTTCAGGCTGACTAGCTATATCTTAATGGTATCTCCCTCTTTCTCCTTATTCCTCATTGTCCTTTCTTGGTACCTTATGAGAGATCCTTCACTTTCTCACTGTGTGCTGAATGATACTACACTGAACCAAACATATCTGTCACTGTCATATTTTCTGGAAAAATCCCTTCACCAGGATTTCTTCACCTGGGAAGCTGAGAAAGCTCAGAGAGGAATGAAAACAATAATTATCTGATTGCTTCTCCCTGTTTTGCTGCTTTGGAATGTGGTCTGGAGATGGTTTATCCAACAGGTGGTTGTTTGATTGGCTTCATGTGAATTGCTTTAACTTAATGACCAATCACCATCCAGCTATGTCGGGACTCGAAGCAGCCACAAGTTTTCATTATCATTCTTTGTAACTGTCTGTCTGTATCCTTTCTCTATTCTTTAGTACAGTTTTAGTACAGCATTCTTTAATATAATATAGATCATAAAGTAATAAATTAGCCTTCTAAGAACATGGAGTCAGATTCTCAATTCCTCTTTCATCCTGGGGACCCTGAAAATACCACACATATCCTCTGTTGACTTTGCTGTGTCAGAGTCCTCATGATCAGGATATGTTGTGATCCACAGCTGAGGCCCTTTACTTGGGTGGATTATCTGGACTCAACAAAGAGGATTTTGCCCTCTGTTCATTCAGACTCAATGCCTGAGGATATAAACAGCTCATTGGTTAAACAACTTCCTACATCACAGCGGTACATGCCGCAAACCACTTCAAGGGATGAGAGGAGCAATTCTTCAGATAATCTTGCACATCACAGGATTTATTATGTATGCTATCAAGTGTTTTCCAGTTTGCTGCACGGTTGATAGCACAGTTGAGTTTTGTAATACTTCAGAGTTCTTTTGTAAGTGTAGTAAGAGACTTAATCTGACTAAAAACCAAGCAACTTAAAATGGTCTGGATCCTATAAAATACTCTCCATAGCTGGACCATATGAGTCCATATGAGTGTTGACCATACTCTGGTCAACACTTGGAGATCTAACCTCATGTCACCTAAACAAGGAAGCTCCCAGGGAGTCAGGTCTGTTTTACAGCAGCAGATTTAAGAAATGAGGAACATTTCTTCCCTGGCTATATCAATAATTCCACAAGATACAGGAAGACCCTCAAGATGTTATCACAATTGCTCAGTTCAGTAACTGAATTCTGAACCACATCCCTCACTTACTTTTGATCCCAAATGTGGCACTACCCAGCAAAAAAAATGTAGCCTGCCATTTTATTTATTATAAATTCTGCAGTCTTAACAGAAAATGAAAGGTTTCATCTCAGATAAGTAAAGCTTCTTCATGTTTTATCTTCAGGTGACATTCTCCTTAAAGAAGCAATAAACAGAAAAGCAGTATTTACTGACAGAGGTTGAAAATGACATTGCTGGCATCCACAGATATGTGTTAATCTATCATAGATAAAATCTGTGCCTTTTCCCTCCTTCCACTCTCTACAGGTCAGCCATAATAATTTCACTGCCTTTTAAGACCACAATTTGATTTCGTGTATCTGATCATCAGTTATTAGCTTCTGCATAAACTCTTTTTTGATGCACTGTATTGCACTAGAGATGAAACAAAGGTCATAGGAGTAGTTCTGGGAAGACAGACAGTAAATCCTGGTATGCAGAAAGCGGTGCTCATGGTTAGAAGACAGCTGTAGAAGTGATTTTCATGGTATGGGCTAAGGAGATGGGAGACTCATAGCTACAAATCTTTCTCTAGAGGACACATTATTCACTACCATAGGCAGAAAGACAAGGTCTTCAAGGGATTTTTTTTTAACTCCCTTGAGATTTTTAGTTCTAGAACCACAGAAAGACCACAGAAAGAATTAAAGTGTTAGAAACTAAGGAAAGACTAACATAAGCAAGAGTAACATAAGGAGCATATGGGACTGATCTCTAGCTAGTCATGGTCAGAAGAACAAGCTGCCTACAGAAGACAAAGGGGAGAAGGGACAGAGAAGGAGAGAGTGGGAAAGTGGGAGAGAGACACTCTGCAGTTTGAGGAGACGATCTGAGATGCAAAAAAATGGTATTCTGGATGGACTATAGGACTCATTGAGATGTTATAATCTGATGAGGAAGCTGAGAAATATATGCAGGACATTATTTTTTCCTAATTCTACAGTATAGATTCTATTCATAGAAAATTCTATCAATTTTCTATGCTTCTCACAATGAAAAGTAATTGGATTCAGAACTTTCACATCGCTTGTCTGCTTCTTCCATAATACACATGAAAATACAAATGTAATCTTCAAACACCCAGGTGGGTTAGACAGATGAGAAAAAGTGAGAAATGAGAAAAATTAGAATTTTGTCTTGAAGTTCTAAGAAACCTTGGTCTATGGATCATCAGTTCCATGCAAAAGTGATAGCCAGAGAGGAGCTGCATCACAATGATCAAGGTAAGAGATTCCATGGTTGCCTTTTCCAAACACTAGGAGTTCAAGCAAACATGTCCAGCATGATGGCATTCAACCACAACTGCTTGTTGCTGTCATCTGAAGGGGTCTCTCCCAGGAATGTATGACACAATTGTCTGCATTTGGAAGAGGAAGAGGAAGATGATCCTTCCTCTCTGCTCAGCACTGGTGAGGCCACGTCTGGAAACCTGCATCCAGCTCTGGGCTTCACAATACAGGAAAATACAGACTTACAATAGCAAGTCCAGAAAAAGATAGAAAAGATGATTATGGGACTGGAGAAAAAGCTGAGATGGCTGGGACTACTAAACCCAGAGAAGAGAAGGCTCAGGGGGGATCTTATCAAAGATATAAATATCTGATCAGAGGGATGATGAAGGAGCCAGATAGTTCTCACTATAGCCCAGGGATGGGACAAGAGCAATGGACACACGATTAAATACATAATTTCTATCTGAGAACCAGGAAACCCTTGTGACCTGGTGGCTTTTACCTATTGTTTGCTATAGATGAGCTATTAAAGTTAATTCCCAGCCAGGTGAAGACTTTTTCAGACAATGGCACATGCCTAGAGCATCCTTGTAGCACTGAGTGCCTGGAAATACTCAGGTTTGCAAATCTAGCTTGACCAGCAGGGAAGAGCAATGTACCTAGCTCTCACCAGCTGCATGTGCCTGTGGAGGAAGAATAGAAGAGAATGTCTTGGAATGCTTGCTCTCAGTTTTTCTGCCTTTTGTTTCTTGGGACTTGATCTAAGTAATTTACTGCCCAGTGATAACTATTGTCCAGAAGTTAAGCCCACAAAAATTACTAAACCCTCTACAAGGAGTTACAATTTTATTTATTCCTTATCATGAATGCCTAGCTTTACTACCCAAGATAATCAATTCCACAAGATGAGTACAATGTTGAGTTATAGCTGTTTCACACAAGTGTATTTTGAAACAAACACATTAAAAATTTGATTCAGCGCCTTCCATATTGAAGGCATTAAATGAATGGGACAGCAGTGCCGTTTGTTGCTATTAATTATGAATTAATTATTAATAGATAATTCAAACTGAACCCAGCATTCTTTGTATTGGTTTTGTACTGAGCAGTATGACTAATCTCAGCCCATTGGGCTGACTCTGCTGTCTTGCAAACACTTTTTGATATCGTGATTGTGGAACCACGTGCTCCCCTCAACTGCTGTACATATGCTGCTCCCACTGGATGGATGAGGATGGAGATTCTGTCTATGCCCTGTCCAAGGAAAAGGTACAGAGACCAATGAAGGGATAAAAAAGAAGTGTGATAACATGTCATGCGACAGTCCTCATCACCAGGGGGAAAGAAACAGAGCATGCTGGCTACTTTTCTCAAAAAGAAAATATTGTGGCAATGACTTCCCTCACACCTGTGCATGGATTTCCCAGGCTAGAGTTACTCCTCCTCTGGACTACTACAAATATATAAGTATTAAAAAGTGTATTAATGACAGTGACCTGCTGCTAAAACACTAATGCAGTTTATATGACAGATCAGCATCATTCATCTCAGCAGGATGAAAACAGGGGCAGAGGAACTTGCTTAAGGTCTTCCAATACACCAAGTGGTAGAGATAGAAATAGAAGCTCTTCTCCCTGAATCTCAGCTTCGTGTTCTCTCTACTGCACCTCAAAAAGGATCCCTCCACATTTAGGAGAGATGTGCAAGAAGTAACTCAAAAAACTTAAGATAGCTATTAAAAAAAATTGTGGCAGCAGGAGAAGAAAAAAAAATTGTGGCAGCAGGAGACTTCTCTAAAGTCGATAACCAAACTGTCATTTCAGGTAAGGGAGACAGTAGATGGCAGTGTCCCCCAATACTTCCTAAGGAGACACAGTTCTCATACTCAATATCCCTGCTACAGAGCACAGACCCACACCCCAGCCAGTGACAGACGCCAGACAGGACAGACTTCACTCCCCACTGCAAGTTAAAACCAGGCAGTGTCTGGAGGAGTAGTGCTATGCAGGCTCCCAGCTCCTTTCTCCTTAGGAAAGCCTTGTAGCTCACTTTCCCTGTCCTGCAAGTCAAGCTGCTGTATCTGACATCTGACAGATGACAGTAGAAGATGATGACCACTCCTGGACTGAAGGAAACAGTGGTCAGTCAGCTCATCAAATATGTTCCATAGTAATAAAGCATGACAGCTTTCCATTTCTTAAAGTCCTGACATCTGGCCTTCAAACACAAGGTATTAAAAAGCCAGGAAAAAGGTCCTAGGGCAGAACAGAGATCTGGCTACAAATTGTGTGTTTCCACTGGCTTCCTGTGTCACAATGAACAAGACAGTATGTCCCTCTGCATTCTTGTTCCTGTTGAAATGCAAAAATGTCTGCTTGGGGATATATAGTAAACATTAAAAAGATTCTGCTCTCTCAATCAACAAAAGAATTCAGAAAAAACTCCAGTGACTCAAAGAATCAGATTTCTGTGACAGATATATAAATATCTGCTGAAGTCTTCTTACAGGAAATTGTCAAGATTATTCCATTACTGTTTGTAAGACAACCACCATACAGAAGCTCCTAAGAGAAATCTAGAAGAGATATAAAGAAAATAAATTTGGAAAGAAACAGCATTCTGTAATGGTTTTCCTAAAAACAGATCAAAACTGGGAACTGTTGTAGGGCAGGTATCTTTCAGATTTCTCTGAAAGAAGATGAGCACAACAAGTGGAAAGGTCAAGAATTTATACATTGACTACTTCCAGTGTTGCTGGATATTCTGTTCCCTTGTAAAAATCAACATAGTTCTGTCAACCACAATATTGGTATGTACAAGCTCGTCATCTGACCTCTTTCTGAGCTTTGGTATTATCTTGTGCTCTGAAGACTTTTATTAGAGGACTTTGCAGCAAAACAACCAGTGCAGAGCCCAGCGATGTGAACTTTTAACACCAACCATCAGACTACAGCAGGACATAGACCTCACAACTGGCCCCGGGTTCAGGGTTAAAGAATAATGCCAAAAGAAGCCAACATGACAGGGTATGCCACCAACATTTAAAATTAGCCTTAGTGAGTCATTCAGACATGTGCTAGAAGAGCAGATCCCAAACCATCCACATTCTTAGCCTTCTTCCTCTACAGCTCCAGAGTGTCACTAAACTTTTAACTACAGCATCCCAGTCAGCTGGTTTAGATATACAAAAAGAGATATAAACAATAGTTTTAAATATACTCAGAACACACTCTGATACGTGCCATGGTAGTGAAGGTCACAGAGGGATAAGGTGGGGGGACAAGAACTGATTTATAAATCAGTTTTGATCACTAGCTAATTGCAAAATTCCTTCCAACATGTTGAGGGAAGATTTCCCTACAGTTACAACAGCACAAGATGAGGAATTTCAAGACTTCTATAGGCAGGATGGGGGAAGATTCTCTTGCAGAAACTGCCAAACTGTTGGACTTGTAGCTACACAAACCTGGGTCCTCCCCACGTCAGTGGGAGGACCTCTTCACACAGTGCATTTTGCCGCTTAGTTTTCAATGGTCCACTCAGTGGTGCTGTCATTGCTATGGGGAAGGGAGAGAAAAAAGAAAATAAGAGCCAGGCACCTGAAATTCCCTCACACGCTGATTTTAGAATTCTTACAATGTCTGGACTGATTCTTCAGATCTTTCAAAGAGTGAGAAAGATAGAGTTCCCTTTGTGCTCACAAAGATTGGTTTCTATGATTTTCTCCAAATGAATTCACTTGGTCATATATAGGCATCTGAAATTTTGTGCAGTTAAAAGTTTGCCTGGTTTGTGTGTCCAGAGCTAGAAGTTTCAAGGACTGAGAAACCACTCAGAAATAATCAGTGAAGGACATAGAAGAAGAGGTTGTTCAGCTGTTTAGGAAGACAACAAAGAGTATTTGTGTGTGGATCCCTAATTTTAGGAGTCTCCATGGTACACAGGTATCTTTTAAAAAGGCACTTTTCCAGAAGTGGAACGAGGCATGAATGGCAGAAGAAAGCTGTGTTGTCAGAGAAACTTGGAAAATAGACATTAAATTACCTTTGTTTAATGCTTTTAGACCTTTAAGGGCATATTACAGCTATCCTTCCTCTCAAGGCATGCTTCTGTCTTACAATCTCCGTACTATATACCAAGTCAAGAAGACCTTTACACACTTTTAGTAAAAGCTGCCTGGGCCAGTCCTGCTTCTCTGCACTAGCCACGCATACTGCAGCATACCACTCCTCCTGGACCCATCCTGAAATGTCCTCAACATACATTCTGTGGCTGTGATTTTAGCACCAACTTGATGAAAGAATAAGCTTTTCTCAAGGGCATGCATCATCAGCAGTCCCTCAGGAACGTGCTGGCAGGTGTTCGGCATCGCAGACCTTGCGTAACTCCACAAGATGAATTGCCAAGTAATGGCTTGGGCTGGGGTTCAAAAGTTGTTTCTGTTGGCACTTTCAATTGTGCCACTGGTGACACTAAAGACAGGGAAAGGATCCAAATTTCAATATCTGGCAGGTGTTGGCCAAGGATTTGAATAACAGAACTTACACACTTCTCAGACTCCTCAGTTTTCTTTAAGAAAAGCAAGCCTCCGGTTCAACTTGGTGTCACAGAAGCCAGTGACTTTGAAGTCTATGAAACTGATAGGCAGTCTCTGAACACAGGGTGAAGCTTCAAAACAATCCACGGCTATAAATCCTTGCCTTCTAGATGTGCCTGTGTTTTCCTTCTCTCCCTGGGCCATCAGGAGAACACCTTGTCACTGTCCACTCCTCTAAGGGACATGTGCCCAAGTGCCCCTCAGCCAGTGTGGAGCCCCGGCAGAGCCAGAGCAGTGCACGTGATGTGAGCACACGGGAGAGCTGCGCCCTCCAGCCCTGTGCTTGCACCCAGCACACCTTGCCATCAGACCCCGTGTCACACTCCGTCCCAGTGCATGTGCAGGCATGCTTGTGTTTCATGCCACATGTAATAAAGAATAATTTTAAGAGGGATTGTCCTATTCTGTAACAGCTGTGACATGCAAACAGCTTGTAGAGCCTCTGGCTGCCAGCTTTCACAGAAGCCTGAATTGAACAGGGCTATGCCAATAATGGATATTTCTTTTAGTTCAGCAATCTAAGCAAACAAAAAACAAAGATTAGGTTATACTCTTATTAACCAGGATATAATTCTTCTGCTTCTATTCCCCTGCTTCCTTCAATACCAAAAGTATCACAGAGTCCTGGAATAAAATGAGTTGGAAGGGACCACAAGGATCATCTAGTTCAAGTCTTAAGTTTCTATCATATAAGTAGCTGTCATACTTCTTTCCCCCATAGGATAATGCCCTAGAGAATAACTGACCTCTAGAGATTTCATACTTTTCACTTATCTTTTAAAGAGACAATACACTCCTTGTTTTACAATACAATGTGCCAGAAGATCTTGAAGAATGTAAATCACAATTTCAAACTACATTCCTCAAAATACATAAATAGAAAAATTAATCAATTTATTAGGTGATCTACTACTATGGCATCTTACATTTCATCATTTGGTTCAAACAGCATCCAAAATTTGCTTTACTGGTCTTTTAAGGATCTAGGACAAACACATGTTGAGAAAAACAGTTTGGAGGTTTTCCCATCCCTTTTATCTATTCTCCAAACAAAATTTCAGGATTTACATTAATTGTTTTGCTTTACACTTTCATCCCTAATTAGCAATCTGCGCTATTTTAACAAGGAAACAGAAATTATTATTTGTAGTGCATAAGGTTCCAAAGGCCTCCCAAAAAATTAGTTTCACGTTCTATATGTTCTGGTGAAGCTACTGGCAGAAGCTGCCATCCTAGCTAAGGAGTCCACAACCCTCACAGGCAGGAGAGAGTAGGACTGGAGAATGAGAACAGCATGAGAGGACAGTTAGGAGACTTTCTGCCAGCTCCTGTTATGAGTGTATTCCACTAGGAGTGAAATGCAGGTGAAAACATTCATTATATATACATGTTATAATATATATATATATATATATACACTGCAGTAGCAGTGTGCATTCAACAACAGCCATGGCAATGTGCAATATAAAATGACTTGACAAACCGCTCTGTCATCCCTACCTGACCCCTGACTATCAGAAATAGCCTGGGACTACTCCTTGCAGAAGCACATGCTCCACCACATTAGTCACAGCTGTACAAAACCCTGACAGGAGTAATCTCCTGCAAGGTCTTCCATCTAGAAATCTCTGGAAATGTGAATCTTAAAGTGTTCTATTCCAGGGGACCTATTAAAACTATGCTAAGAGAAGTTACAGACAGGATCCTAATGGTATAAAATATCCACCTCTCCCACATCTTTATGATCACCAGCTTCTTTAAATCCTGGCAATATCTAAGACCTGGTGTTTCAGAACAAGAATTTTAACTTGATGGCTTGCCTATTTATCTATATTAAATTAAATCAAAGCTAAAGCTCAAAAAGAAATCTAAACATTTTGAAGAAGCTAATTTTTTGGGGTTTTTTCCTTTTTGTTTGATAATCACTATATTCTGTTGAATAACCAATGTATTTCCCAATATAGCTGCAAGGAATTTCACAATAGCATTCATTCATTTAAAAAACAGGAGAGAGTCAAAGCTCTTCTGTCTTACATCACTTTCAATGAATGCTTTAGAGCGAAATGGCAATCATGAGACCTCCAGCCTACACAAGGAGGAAGTGGTTTTGCAGGCTTGCCAGATTAAAGAGTGACATCACATTATCTTCGTCAATGCTGATTCCAGCTCTTCGATAATCAGGCAAACATGGAAAGTGCTGTTCTCGTATCACATGGGCAGCCATCACTTTCCATTCATTAGTGGAGCTCTGCCTGCCTCAGCAGAAGCCCTGCCTCCTCTAACGTAGGAAACTTGCAAAAGCTAAGAAAATGTGACAGAAAGAGCAGCCATCTCTCCTCTTGGGCTGGCCTATTCATGATACACATTCCAAAGCCACTTGCCATTTGTTTATATCGCAAATCAGGGAAAATTGAAACCCTGCCCTTGTACAGAAGAGACTGTTACGTGCCATCACTTTCAAACAAGTGTTGCAATTCTTGTGTATAAGGGTGAAACCCTCTCAGAGATCCAGGTTTTCAAGTTGCTTATGAAACATGGACTTGTAAACAAGGACTTAAACCATGACAGAAAACATTATTGTGTGTGTAGCACCCCTTTCTGAAAATGTTCTAACACAAACTGCAGATCATGGGCATGATCCCACTGATTAAGAATTCAAGAAGGGCACCACAAAATTTTTTTGTGACTATTATGTTTTTCCACAGAGTGCCAGTACCTGCCAGACTTGTACTTTGCTGTAAGAGTTATGCACTGAAACTTTGTTGAAATAAAAGATAGCTTGGGTTCATAGCAAACACTCCAGAGGGTTTTCTGAGGTTATAAATTACACAATGTGTGGTTTCTGTTAACAGAAATTTGGGCTTAACCTGCAGCCTTCTTGAAGTGAAGAGGCAAGAATATCTTTCTATAGCACCTATATATAGTCCTAGCATATTACACAGCACAGCTGATACACGCTCCTGATCTGCCTGGAGAGGAAATTATCTGTCACATATGGTCTCAAAATTACACTCATTGCTGTCCTTTAGCTGAGACTTAATGCTTCTTCTCTACATAGAACACAGAGTAGAGATGTAGTTATTCAACACTTGTCAACAGAACTCCAAAGAACAGGCAAGATCTTTTAAAGGAGAATAGATGTGGTCTGTGCCCCAGGGACACTGTGTGGTCCAAGGCATCCCCACTGCAGAGCTCTTACACCTCTCACATAAGTCAATGTCCCACAGCAGAGCTCTGCAGAGCACCAGCAGCACAGACTGTAGCACAAGGCTTCCTTCAGAAGCCCAAGGGATTCATTCAAAGCACAGAACCAGACAGCAGCCAAGGTGAAGATGAGGCAACAAGCTTCTCTCTTCAGGTCCCTTGTGGGCATCTTCTTCATTCATTTCTACTCTTTGTTCTCAAAGGCTGGAAAACTCATGTGAACTGGGAGAAGAGGACAGGCATGGAGATAGTAAAGGGAAAATCTTCAGCTGAGACTGGGTCTCAAGAGAGCATTAGGCTATTCCATCAACCCAGAGACACATTTTCTGGATTTGCGCTTGTCTGAGTTTGGAATCCAATTAGGCAAGAGATGCAGATGAAGCTTTTCTCATGGCTAAGGCTTTTAAAAAGTTCTTCTTTTTGACATTCTGGTGTCCAGGAGGAGACCAGGTGACTAGAGTCAATGTCTCAATAAGAGCACACATAACCTTGTTCTGTTGCGTGTAGCCTCATGATTTCTGTAGGGAAAACCTCTTTAGGATCACAAAACTTTGCCTGTCTAAGAAGCTATAGAAAGATGAAAAGGAATGGAGAAAGGGGGACAGTACACTGTAGGACAGGTGTCAGGCCTGAAATATTTCTACTTATCCTGGGGTGACTTCATATCAAAAGTTTCCTTGATTGCTAGATGACTCGTAAAACAATCAAAAAACCAAAACAAACAAAAAACCTAATCAAAAAAGCTAAACAAACAAACAAAAAACCAAACAAAACCCCTGAAGTGTTCAGTATAACATTTTAAATGACAGGATTAAAAATATAGCTCATCTAAACTCAGTTTACCCTCACTGTTAATCTCTGGGAACTCTGGGTAAGCTTAGAGGTGAAAGGACACCAAAATTTATCAGACTAGAAGCAAGTTGTTCCCTGAAATAAACTAAGTTCCCTTTTTCATTTGCACAGCTAAGTCATAAGTGGTAGAGGAGGAAATCTCCCAAGGCTGTCAGACCCAAAAGTGGTATCACACGACAACGCCCACAAGGTTAAATAAGCACCACTCTGATAAATGCCGGTCAAACAAAGGAAAGAATTACTGCTCCCTTTTTGAACTGGAAGCCCCAGTCAAGATTATAATCCCCAGATACTATGCCCCAAAAATAAAAATTTATAAAAATAAAAAATACACAAGCGTACATTGGAAAAAAATCAGCCAAGGAGGTCTGTCATTTGTACTGTTACATACATACTCATATAGTTCACCTGAACTGAAGCACTCTACAAATGAGTGCATCTCCTCGGGAGATTTCATTGTAAGAATGAAATTTCTCAGCTCTCAAGAGGCAGTAGACAGTAAATCATTTAGATCATGAAACCTGGATAGCAAACAGCAAGTGCACCTTGTAGCAGAAATTCACTTCCTCAAAATAGCGGCATCTATGCTGAATTTATAAAAATCCATTTTATCCACTTCTCTTAATCTAGAATCTTGTGTTGATGATAGATGAAAATGCTCTCACCACAGATATTTCCTAACTGAAAAGGAATCGGGAAGTGATGCCCAGCTTCTTCTGTCATTCAAAGGTTTTGGTTAATAAGCGTCACATTAGATCCATTTGAAAAAATTTTGCTTATAATCACGGGATGTTTCCTTACTGCTTCTGTTAATACTCTTTACTTGGAATCTAAAGGTCTAACAGGAGAAGTGGGCCATTGTGCTACACGCTATACATACTACTGTCACAAGTGGATTCTTCTCTGAAAAACTTAGGTTCTGTCAGACATTCAGGTAGGTATTGATGGGGAAAGACTGCACTGTGGACCTTAGGAGAGGTGATAGGAATGTGCATTTACACAAACTGGTTTTGCATAGCCTAGGTCTGAGCACAACTCCTCATGTAGAGCGGTCAATAATGTGTACCCTGTGAAGGCACATTATAGGCAGTTCAGATGCCAGGTGTGAACTCTTTTTTGTTAAAAACATAGCAAAGTAAAATGAAAATATCACAGAGGAAAAGTCAGTCTTATTTTCTTGAGGCTATGTGAGTAACGATAGGTGCCTTTTGGAATAGTTATAGCACACAATGGCTATAGTACTCAATGTCAAAGGATTTCTTGAGGGTGTTGTTTCTTTGTCCACACTGAAATCCTTCTCCCCAACCCTGCCAGTGCCAGAGTCTGTCAGATTCTACAGCTAGCATACCAAGCACAACCCACCTAGACCCAGCCTGAGGCAAAGGCAGGGTTGTCTGTGAAGGCAGCCAAGCACTCAACCATAAAAAAAATAAAAAAGTCACTTTTCCAGAGAGAAATGAAAGTTGGATCTTTTATCTGTTACCTATGGTCAATAAATTAAAAATTCTCTTCAGAAAATCCCTCATAAAATTCTCTTAGCTCACTGTTCTGCCACAAAAAGACAGGCACCCCAAAATTTTGCCTGGCACAACACATTTTACTGCTCTGACAACAGAAGTGATAAAGAGAGAATCTGCAACCATAAGTATACATCAGAATCACATAGCTGCAAGAAAAGAAAACATAACTAAGAACAGTAAACAGAGCTTAACAAGAGCCCTCTGTTTTCAATCACGAAAGTAGTTAGGAAGTGAACCAGATTTAATCTCCTCCCTTCTTCTGTAAAAGGGTGGTAACTTCACTTGCTCTAAATGTTGGAGCTAGTCACAGACCAGGTTAGCACACACCAGGTTTATCATTTGCACAGGACCAGGCAAGGGAATGGAGAATGGTCAGTCCCTTGACATGTGGCTCACAGCAACCCTACAGCACAACCACTAAATTAGCAGTTCTCAGTGGCTTTCCTTCGGGCACAGGCCCTTTATCGCTGGGTTGAAAATATTCCCACTAAAAAAGCAAAGGGAAACCTCTGGGTTGTAACAGGAGCAGAAATATAAACATGGTTGTACACTTAGCAAAACTCATTAAGAAATATAGATCAAAGTTCCCAGCCAGAGTCAACTGCCTTCCAAAATAATCTTTGCAGCTGCCATGAAAACCACAGTAACCAATGGCCAAAGGCTCATCTCTTCTGCCTGACATGGAAGCCTAAAAAGAGAGGTGAAGGAAACAAGGTGCAAAAGAAGAGAAGTCCCTCTCAACCAGAGGGATTTGCACCCGAGGCTGCCTCCTGCTTCCTTACACCTGCCTCCTCACAAATCAGAAAGGCTATTGTGAACTGGGAACTGATAGCTGCTATCAGATCGGCATCTGTTTGGCACAGTCCAGCTCCTTGGTGTGTGAGGTGATCCTTAAATGAAAATTCATTTAGGAACTGCTACCACTTACAGCAAGACAAATTCTATTCTTGGTTCTACATATTTGAGAGGGAAATGTAGACAGTGTTAAACAGTCTATCCATCCATTAATTACACATACAATAAATTATGAAACACTGTGGGACTATATATTTGGCCAAACAAGCATGATGGGACTAGAGGATACAAAAGTAACATCTGAAAAGGACCATGGGGTGTTTGTCAATCCAGCTTCTCTAACCAGAATGAAATGCTGAAGATGCCCCTACTTGGTGCCCAGAGTTCACAGGTGGAAAAATCCCTACATTTCTGGCAGGGACTGCAAAGATAATGCAGAACTTGCTAACCATCATGTTGCAGAGAGTTGAACTTCATTCCCACCCAGAACCTGGCAGGTGGAGAAGCAAGAGGAGGGAAATTAAAATGAGAGTCACCAGCTCCTCTGGAACACCAAGCAGCTTCAGAGCAATATCACTTCCACCTGCCCTACAGAGGCCAACCTTGTTCTCTGATGCAAGAGGACCTTGCTCTTAGCTGAGGGATGCTCTACCTTGCACAGGAAACAGTCATCAGGAAAAGAGGAAGCACAGGCTCTCCACCTCTCTCCTCTGCACCACAGTCCACAGAAAACTACCTTCAAAGATTTCTAGTTCCTTAAATGTGAGACTCCATCACCGAAGACACTCACTGACAGAGCAAAATAGGATTCGTGACCAGAGAAAGTCACTCATATTTGGACATGTATGGAAAGGAGAGAGAGGATGATGAAAGAAGAGTGACAGGAATTGGGCAGAGCTCTGTGTTGGTATTACGTTCCATTATTTAATGTTCCTAGACTGTTTGTTCAGTTTAGGCTTCTTCCATGGATGAGATTGTTTGAGTTTTCAATGACTGAAGTCATTAGATCTCCTTAATGCCACATTTGCTCAATCGCTGATCAGCTCCTTTCCTTGCTTGTGTATTCTGGAAGGTCACACAGATACACTAAAATGGGGTCATTATGCCATATGCTTATTTACTATGTGTATGTTAGACCTTTTGTGTGCTATTTTTTGCTTGTTATCCATCATTATATGTATTTATCTTCAAGTAGCATATGGAGTAGTAGGATGGGGCATATATATGGAGTCAACAGATGGTGAGACTGTGTGTGATTAATATGTTCTCATAACTTTTTATTGTCTCTTGTACTTATATGTTCTACTTTCAAGTGTCATTACTTTTGTCATCCCTGTTCTCATTTCTTTATTCTTGTGTGCTATTAAACAAAGACAAAAAAATTCAATGTCTGGGTTTGAGATCTGTCTTTTTAGTGTAAAGTCTTTTTAGTGTATAAGGTGCTACATTTATTGAGGTGTTTCATAGGTTATTCAGGCCAACAGAGCCCATGTGTTCCGATCTCTTTGTATAACATCAAGCACAGAATTTCATCCTGCAACTTCTTGAGCTAAAGGAGTGTTGCTCCCAGCTACTGCATGAACACCATCAATATTTTACTGTCTGCATTTCACATGGCAGTCATTCTATAAATGGATAAAAAATAATTTAGAAAATTAAACAATAATTCATGCTGTTAATTGTAACTTAAAGGCAGACAGAAGGGTGTACCTCGCGTTTAAACAACTTCTGGAGGCACTGCAGAAACCTGGCTGATTTCACATGCACACTGGGACCTGTGGCAGGGAAGCAATTTTGCACATGCTCTGGCCTGATCCCACATGTGACACCTCCCAGACAGTAAACAGCTTCACTCTGTTTCATTTTGACTGTCCTTGCTCAAGTAGCACAATGGTTCCTTGCGGCACAGGAAGCAAAGGCATGTTTTCCCATCCAGTGAATAGTTTTCAAGAAGCCTTTTACTTTTCCCTTATCTGAAGGGGTGGCCATGTTATCAAAGGTCTCAACTTAGCTCCATTGCCTTTCCATCCCAGCTTATTACTTTTTTTACATGGAAACTGTGTTTCCAATATTTGTTAAAATCATTCACTAATGTCTATTGATTTTTATTGCCGGTTTAAAATTTTGCTTGAACCCATGATGGTCTCTTCTCCCCTTAAGCCTCATGCATTCTTGAAACAAGGAAAGCTGTTTATCAAACTCTTCAGGAAAGGGCTTTTGCTCTTACAACAGCATGATCAGTTCAGGAATGTGCATGGCAATGAGCGCAAGCAAAAACTTCCATCTTGATCTATAAGTATACAAAGCTTCATGTCCTTGTTTACCTTTCATTTCATTATTCAATGAAATGTAAACTGACGTTGAGAAACTGCTGCTGTACATGAGATTATGGTGAAAAATCTAAGCACAGGATGATGAGAACAACATACTTCCAGATACTGAATAGGAAAGGAACTGTAACTGTATGCACCCCTGATTTCCCTGAAATATTATTTCTATACGGTTTTTATGTTAGACCCCTCTCCACATGCACCATGCTTGACACAATACTGTTTAATAGCAAGCCACCAATTAGTAACAAATGAGTAAGCAGCTTGCAGTGATATATAGGTTGAAGTATATCATTAATAGCCTGTTATTCTCTCATTCAGAAAATTACTACCAAAGTCATAGGGGTTTTGCAAATATTAATAGTGTAGATTAGCAGAAAAACAAGACTCATTTTAATATGAGGTTCTGAGTATTACAATTATTCTGTGAAGGTGATTCTATGCCTATTTATAATAAGGCACATCACAGATAATACCAGTGACCCAAGTTGAACACTAACACAATTTCAAACAGTCCCCCAGTAAAGACATCTCAACTATACCCTCTTCAGATCAAATAAAGAAGAAATATATGAGTTTCTTTATTGGCGTTTTTACCTGGACAGGGTGAACACAGACAGCAATCTTAGATGACTATCGATGACTGTCAATATTGTCAACAGCTATCAAAAGTTAAACTCTACTCTCAGGCAATCACCTGAGACATCAGCAATTAGTCATAGATCATTGGATGTTGGGGCTTTAATTTTGGAATGGTTTTGAAACTGTGTTGTACTCATATTGATCATGATCTTTTGTTGTGTTTGAGTGGTGAAGGAGGATGTGTGGAGCAACACTGGCCTAGCTAGTTAAATGTGCAGGTGTGACCCAGAGTGTTGCATGAAGGTTGATATTACACAGCACTGGTCAGCTCGAATAACCTGTGAATCAAACTGTCAGGCTTTGAGTGAAAACCAAACACCCACAAACTGAATGAGAGAAAGTGAAAAAGGCGACCAAAGACATGTCATCAGACTCGGTTCTCCTCATCTGTAACAGCCTGATGACAAACACTTGCTGTTTTTTCATCTTTCTAGTAGACAAGGCCCTACTAAAATTAGAGGTGAATTTCACAGCAGATTTATAAATATGGATGACAGTGTGAAAGAACCATGAAATTTGAGTGTATGAGTTACTTGTTAGCTGGCTGATTACTGTTCCTTCCTGGTAAGTACCAAGATAAAAAATAAAAGAACAAACCAGTGAAAATGAAGATTTTAAATCCCTTGTTTGATCCAACTGGTTTAAGAAGAAAACATGCTTTGTGGAAATCCAGGAGATCGGTTACTGTCTTTGCTGACACCCCAGAAATATTAACATGTTGACTTCAGGGGACATTCTTGTTGAATCAGATAAACTAAAATGAAGAAAGTACTCATTTTTAAGAACCCTGAATGCTTTTAATTGCTGAGGTTTTCCCAGCCAGAGTCTTCTGCATGTTCCCAGCCAAGAAGGACTTGGCAATAGATCCAGATATATTGCGAATGTCTTTCAACTTCTGGAGGCTCAGGTAATATAAGCACAACCTGTTTATATTGAAGGATGAGTAGTGGTCTCAGATGAAGAAGTGAGGAGAAGAAAAAGACCATACAAATGGTATAAATGTGTGTTAATGATGTGCTGAAAATATGCTGTGATGACAACAGATGTTGCAGCTGTTACTTTCCATAAACACAAAGTACAGGCAACAGCAGGAGTGTGAGCTGGTATGGAAGGATGTTGAATTCAACTTCCTTGGAAATAAATTGCATTTACACCATTGTTTTCAAACTATTCGAGAATGCATGCTTTCATTGCTTATGTGTTCACTACAAATATTTTCCCTGTGAATAATTACGTGGCATCTTTTTGTTAAATAGCATCTGGTTACCTACACAAAAAGACCTGAATGCAGCATTTGAGTTCTGTGTCTGGAATTTTACTCTGTCAGGTATCCCGGCATATGCTTCAGCTGACACATCTCTTTCTGATGCTGCAGCAAAAAAAGTACAAAGAGAAACAATGACTGTACATGCCTCATGCCAGTGTTCTACATATATTAAACATATAAACATATATTAAACAACTTTAAGGGTAGAATGTGTGGCACTGATCAACGGGCTCCAGTTTTGAAGGCTTCTTTTCTGTCTATGAATGGCACACTTCGTTTTCTGGGACTTCATTTTCAACACTGTTTTCTAGAGAGAGCTTTGGCTATCAACTACATAGCAGCAGGTACTGAAAAATAATTACTTGAATTTCACTAAGCTGTTGATTTTTCTTCCCAAAAAAAACAAAAAAAAAAAAAAAAAAAAGAAAAGAACAAAAAAGAACAAACACAGTCTGAGATTACAAGACTCCTCTTCTGTGTTGTCCATAAGTTTGACCAGGAATATGGCACTGAAAGAAAAAGAAGACACAGTTTGAGTAGGCTAGCAGAAAGATAAAATAAAAAAATGTGGATTTTTTTTTCAGAAATCAACCTTGATTTTGCACAGGATACATGTTGACAAAGAGGTACATGCACCGCACATTACATTTTAATGAGACCTCCTCACTGACCTTTAATCAAACCCCAGCTGAGCCCTTCTCTACACTCTTCCTTGATATCTGTACCAGTTTTCAAACTTGAAAATAGGGTATTTTTTTCTCTCCATATATGCCCAGTTTGATTATTTCTCCACATTGGTTAGTCCTTTGAGTTTCTTTCTGTTCAAGACTTTAAATAGCCTCTTCTAAATACTTATTCATCAACTCTTTCAGATAGAATTGATTTCTGTTCCATGAATGCTCTGTTTTTGCAGAGGAGCACAAAGGTTTCCTGTTGCTGACAGCTGACAAGAAAGAATTCCTGTCAATCAGTTCTGTGCTCAAGATCAGGTAGAAAATTTCAGCTTTCTCTTCAGTACCATACACATTTTAGAATATAGGCTAATATGGTCTTTCCTTAGACAAACCATTTAGAAGTAATTGCTTTTAAGTGCTGGACAGGATTGCAGACTTGCTCACACTGATGTAATACAAACACAAAGAAGCTCTCTTAGAGATCACATGGTCCAACCCAGGTTGCTTATGATCAGCTTATGACCCATTATCATTTCATGTCTTGACTCTGGCCTTCTTCTGGTGAAAGGAACAAGTCTTGTGGTTTCAGCTACAGAGAGGTTTTGGTTTGCAGCTTGCCTTGTCAGTGAAGGTCACCACCCTGCCTAGAGAGTGTACTTGAAGCCACAGAGTGAGGAGATCCACTTGCTGCCTCTCCGCAGTCTCACAAGCACTCCTGTCATTTCCTCTTCAGACAGACCTTGAGCAGAGTCTCCTCACCCCAAGCAGCACTTGTCTCCACAGAATGTGTCCCTGTGCATTTGGAAACATATGTCCCACTGAGTTTCGCGGGAGTTTTGCAGTAATAAAGCACTGTTCACCATCAGGAAGTAGGACAGACACTTATGAAAGTGCTAGCATGAACAGGTTATGAATTATGACAAAGCACATTTGGAATAAAATCAAAATGTTTGCACAGTACAAGCAGCTTCAAATGAGAAAATAAACACCGAATTACAGAGGGTATCTTGATTCCATTTGGAAAGACAGAAGTGGGGTGTTAAACAAGAAAATTAAAACATTTCCTCCTCTTATCTTAGCTTTGTCCTGGCATGAGAACAGAGCCTTGCATTTTCTAGACACTACTAGAAAACACATTTATAATGGTACTCAAATATAGCTATTACCATGTTTAAATATTTCCCTACTGTTTATTACTTACACGGTCAGCTATAGCTGTTTCCAATTCAAGACAATTACGACATGCAGACGAAAAAGCTGAAGGGGAGGAGGGAACAACTTTTGTTCCTAAACAGCTTACCTCTTCAAAAAAGAACAATGTTTACTGAGATAAATGAAGAGAGGGTGGTTGTTTTAGATCACTATGACTAATGTTAAGAAACAGCTGGTAAGGAATATTAGGTAATCACATACACAGGCTGCACATTGGGAACATTACGCTAACATACCTACTATAATTTTATTCCTTTCCCCACGCATTTATTCAAAGCTGCAGCTGTGATACTGGCTTTTGAGCACTAAAAACTATCAGGAAAAGCAGCATGAATCATCATCTTTTGCTTGTGTTATTTAACTTAGTCACTCAAGAGCAGTTCTTCCAAGAGAATAATAGAAAGAAAATGAGAGATTTGAGAGATTTCTGGAGACTGTATTTCCTTTACCTTTCCTTTTTCCTTTCCATTTTCCTTTCATTTTTCCTTCCTTTCTCTTCACATCTCTCCCCTTTTTTGTTCTTTACTGGAGATAATCACTAGATTCTTCAATTAATTCAGAGTTCTAGCCACCACACAAGTGGTGAGTAATTCATTCAGATACATTTTGAAAATATCACTCAGGATCTCAGACATGCAGTGGGGTTCTGCAGTGAAGTATTTGTGATGGTCCCCATTTCTGAGGACTGACTGGGATTGACCTAAATTTTGCAGGCAGGTAGCACCTTTCAGATGGCAGCACATTTGTTCTACCATTTCACAACAAACCAGTGAGGAAGGAGAGAGACACAGCAAGGTTTATTCTGTACTGATGGCAGATTCTGTTATGTCCTCACTGCCTCTGTTCCTGATCCCTTTAGAACAAATTCTGACAAAGCAATTCCATCTCATGTCAAGATGTTTCTAGTGGCTTTGTGATTAAACACGCTATTGCTCATGAGGTCATCCATTTAACTTAGGCCAGATGACAATTAACTTTATATCCTACTGAAGGCAGCCCTGCAGCCCAAAGCAAGCTCCTCTTTGCTCAGTGCTCACCAGTCTGCTGCTTTTTTAGCAAAACTGCCATTCCCTTGCAGTTTTATGCTTCTGTGAGCATGAGTAGGCCACAGAAGTCAATTCACTCACAGAAGGGTCTCTACTGCTTCTGGGAAATGCAACTACACTCGAGGCCAAGAAATCAACCTAAAGGCAGGAAGGTTCCTGGAAAACTGGGTTCAGTGGACACGCCTGCAAACACCAGCAGGAACCATCCTAAGGACCACTGAGTACTTTTAGAGAGGCATAAGGAATTTACAGGACCAGCGCTTAAAGCTTCAGGTTATTTTGGATGCTCTGTGACACTGAGACCACAGTTCAAGCCATCCGTTCCTTCCACTGTATGGCAAGTAGAGCACTCCTGTCCTAGGTTTTACCAGTCCTTTATACACACACACATGTGCAGGCAATATTTGCCCATGCTTTGGCATTTTGTCAGTAGCCTTTCAAGCCTCCCTCCTCCATATCTCACTTCCCTAGCTAAGACTTTTCTTCTGGATCACAGGTTTGTTAATGCAAACTTACTGAGATTCTGGGAACAGCCTCGTGCCCTTGCCACAACAAGTAAGATGTGGGAAAGGAAGCCATAAGGAATAAACATGGAGTTAAAAATGCATAAAATAAATTGGTGGAAATAGGTCTACCTTACATTTTTAGAGGAAGACCCAGAACAGAGCAAGACTTTATTGCTACACATCTGTACATGGCCAAACAGGGCAAGATCCAGCCAGTGACCTCCCTCCAATCTAAAAGTTCTAGAATATGGGAAGGATCAGCACAATTACTCACCTGATATCTCTAGTTTTCAGTTTCTGTGTCCTCTCCTTGGCATCCAAACGACAGAATCAGTTTCTGTCCCCGCAGGATTTAAGGCTGGTCCCTCTGAATTGAAATATATTATCTCCCAGAACTTACTCCTGAAGCTCTCCACTACACCATGCAGCACTCCACAAGCACTCAGCAGAGCTAAGTAACAAAAAAACACATCAGGCTTATGGACAAAGATCATTAAAATTCCACCACCACTTACTTCATGCCACAATAGATACATGGATCTATAAAAGAACAAGGCCTTTCTCCTTTTCACCATCCTATCACAGCCTTCCTTTGAGCTCAGTTCCTTGGGAGTTTCCAATCAGATCACATCCTTCTCCTGAAACACAACTCCCAAACTAACCATTGTTTTTCTAACCCAACCTGCCCATTAGAGCATCTTATCTGTCTCCAATATTTTTTCCCTGAATTTCCCCATTAATATGCTTTTTTTTTCTATCTCTGATATTTTTCTTTTAATTTAAAGACAAGACAGCCAGAATGGTTTGTTCTAAAAAAACTTCGGTCGTTTACTCAAATGTTTTATATTTCAATCACTAACTATCAAAATTTAGGAGCTAACAATCGTCCTTCATCTGAAGGGATGTGACAGAGTCTCACCTACAAAAAATGAAGGTGCATGGGGGTAAAAAAGGTATTTATGATACAACAATATGTATAGCCAGAGTCAAAAAAGAACTTCATAACAACAACCAAACTCAGGCAGAAGTTTCTCAGATTATGCAGGTCAGTGTGGTAGGGATGTTCAAGAACACCCTGTATCTATTTTAGGAAATCCCTGCTCTGAAGTGTGCCAGTGGTACAGGAGAAGCCAGAAGTGGTTTCCAGCTGGCCCCTGCTCACTACCAGGCTCTCCTTTGATTCTACCTCTTCCAAGATGAGTGGCAGACAAACTCTGGAAGATTTATTTAGCTGAGTCAAAAATATCACTGTAGCTTGTGAATGCTTCTTTTCTGCACCTCCCTGCCACAGATTGCTACCCCGACAGAGCAGGCAGTGGTAGAGTACCTGGGTCTGCCTGTCAGTCCACCCCCTAACACAGTTTTATGAAATACTAGATAGTGACCTTGGGCAGCCAAGGAACTGATGTGAATCCTGCTTTGCTCCCTTTGCAGCAGAAGCAGTAATCCCTGGGAACTGACACGGCTGGGGACCAGCCATCCCTTAAGGCTCCACAGCTACATCCACCAGTCAGTCCCCAAACAACAAACAGGCAGCTCCAAATATTCTCTGGCACAGTTCCCATCTATTGACCAGTGGATTCTTCTCAGATGGCAATGCATAAACCAGTTTGTAGCTCTCCCTTCTTCCCAGCAAAACCTGCTTCTGCACAAATCACTGTGGAGCCTTATGGGTACACTGACCACCAAAAGAGAAAAAGTTTGCTCTCAAGAAGCACTATTCCACCAGTCTACTGGGACATCATTTGAGAGCTCAGAGGATAAGCACAACATTCCTGAGTTCACTGCTCCTCCAAGTTGCCTCCCACCATCCTACAAGCCATTAAAGTCTGTCATAACAGTGACAAAAAAGACAGGAGGAGGGAGAATTCCTCCACAAAACTGTCAAGTTCTTTAACTTAGTGAAATTTTGAGAAGTTTGATAATTGATTTTAAAATGTGGCAGAGAGGGAAAGCTAAGAACTTTGTTAAAACTGAACACAAATCAAAACTCAAGTTAAATATTTTTTAAAAATTAATTTCAGCAAGTTTTTGCCAGAGGTGGCAGAATTCTGGATGGACAAAGTCTATAAATTTTCCATGCACCTAGGCATATCAGCAAGCATAGTCAGTGTGGGTGTGGGCAAGCAGTAGTATCTTCCAAGTCTTGAAAAATGTGTCTGTTAGCCAACAAGGCTATAAATACTTAACTGTAAATAGCATTTATGAGCCTACAGGTGACCACAGACAGGGCTGTTTGATGACTCCCAACTAGGTCCTTTGGAGGGGAAAAAAAAATCATTCTGTTTCGTCCACAAGGAGAAACACTAATTTTCAAATGATCCATCTCAAACTCTAAAATCTTGTTATTCTGTCTAGTTTTGAGCAAACCAGAACAGAGATATCTCTGGCAATATTAACCATTTGAGATCCCAAATCAGTTTGTCCCTAACTTTGTCTTGCTGCCACCACAATCTCCAGCTTTCTTCCCAAAAGTTTAGCAGGGTCTGCCAGGACAGTGTTGCCACATGGCAAACAGGAGTTTCACCCAGCTACACCCTCATCTTTACCATCATTTCCAGACAGGTGAAAGGTGCCTTGTTAGCAGTGAGATTTTCAAAGGACAAATTAAGTTAAAGCTGACAGTTCTGTCTCGCTATCTAAAACTACGATCTATCTGGACAGGTGCATAGTTCATCGGGAGGTATCAAGTGCCTGTTCATGGACACCTCTTACCATTATAGACAGCCCCCGTCCTAGAGACATGATCATAGCAAAAATCAAAACAATGCTGAAAAAGAAATCTCTTACAGTCATTGGTGATAATCTAGAGTGTTCCAAAGTGAAGGGCTGACTCCCTGTTACTTGTTCCCCACCAGACCAGCTCTGTTTATTGGGGCCATTGGCTCTCAAACTGTGCCTTTTGGCTTGTTGGGAGGACAACACAGGGATGATAAAATTTGCCCGGGCTTCAGATTACAAAAGGTTTTATTTGCATCAACTCTACTGATTACTGCAATGACTTCTGAGGTTAAAGAAAGCAATAGGTTCATTCTAACAATGCAAAGCTGATTCTTCTACTCATATTTTTCTAGGTCTCACTCCTCTCAGGGGTATTTGCAGCTCTCTTTTGATGAATCAGGGCTTTCCAAACATGGCACATTAATGAACCGTCTTAGTTTTAGGGGAATTATATTTAGCCAAAGTGAGGAACAGATGGTGATCAGAGGTCCTTCCCACTATCTCATATAGTTCCTGAAGTTCATTCCCACTATCTCATATAGTTCCTGAAGTTCATTCTACCAGCAGCATGAAAAAACAGGCCCAAAAGCTGCTACTGGGTTTCACCGCACAAGGTTTACACTGGCACCTGTGGATGTTGGCAGGAAGTCTTTAGGAGGATGCCAGTGCCCTCAGGCCTGACACAGGCATAGTCATACCTTGATGCCTGATCTGACTCAGGTGTTCCCTGGCAGCCTAAGGAAAGCATGCTGCCCTCCCTCATTAGGGAAGCAGGTTTGTTGCATGTGCTACGGTCAGGACAAGAAGTTTGGATTATGGCCCTAGTTCAGGCCACAGTGATAAAGTACAAGACTTCACAACAGGTATTCCCCCACAGCACTAATCACAGCTTGCTACCTACTATATTCCCTTTTCTTCTTCTCACTCTCATTTGTTTCACCATTCTCATTCTCTCCCAAATAAACCCAACCACCCCTGCTTACTTTTCTTCCCACAGGCCCCAGTGTTGTGACATAAACACCTTGACACTCTAATCCAGGTGATTCTGCCATTCCTGATGGTATCAACTGCAGCTTTTGCCAGCTTCTTGCTTTATTGCATCATGTTCAGGAATTTCTAATTTGAAGCCCAGTAATCTCTCTTCTGTTCAGGCCAGGCCTTGTCAGTTTCTTACCAAGACAGCTAAATATAATTGCTCTCCCTGGAGAAATATCAATTTTACAAAAACAAAAAAAGGCAACAAAACAAACAAACAAACAACAAAAAAAACCACCTCACAATCCTATATTTGCACAAATCTCATCAATAAGAATAGATTTAAATAGCATTGTCTTCTATTTTTAGTGATTCCTTGATAGCAAAAACTGATCCTACAAAGAACACTCTTAGAAACAGTTGCATTGTGCACCACTTCTATCTACTCATGCCTCTGACTGAATGCATCTTCAGTGAAACCACTTGCTCCTCTCTTGTTTTAAACTTGAACAGCTTGAATCTGCGATCAACCACCATGTAAAAGCATAAAGAAAATGGATGGCTTAGAGGCAAGGTATCTTTTTTCTTCAAAAAGCTTAAGGTAATTTCTATAACAACATCACAGGCACAAACTTTTCTGTTACCATGAGCTTCCTGGTTCTTCTAGGTGAAACTTTTCCCCAGGATAACATTTTTCCTTGTTTGAAGCTAGAGGGAAAAATAAAGTGATTTGCCAGGAAACACCAGAAGATCATTGGCAGAGTCAGGAGGAGTGTACTGATTTTTATCACCCTGCCTGATGTGCCCACAAGCCAGCAGAAGTCAACTCAAGCCTGTGTGCTTTCATTCCGTCTGACATAATAGTCCCATTCCCCAGGACCGGTATCTTCTTCTTTGTGGGATTACTGTCCTGGAAGGTCCAAAACAAATTCAGATTCCTAGCAGATATTACAGGACAAGTTCTTGAGTGCCAGTCAAGCAGGGCACCTTATGTGAAGCCAATAAAGTGACCAACAAAGCACTTGATTTAGCTGCTCATCAACTGCACATACTTGTGGGTTTCTGTTGTGTGGGAAGCACACATTCAAAGCTGGTCATGTTCCTTTCTTCCTCTCATGTGATTCTGTGTGGATTTCTTAGCTGTAACAAGTACTTCAATTCAAGAAACATATATTATGGTCTATTGCTTTATTAACTCATGAATACTAATGGAGAAAAAATCCCAACAAGTAAAGGGAAGATAAGTCTCTCTCACAGCCAAAGACACATGTGCAAAGGATTTTTGTTCAGTTGTCATGGTTTAAGGATGGTACTCCTCAATTCAGTGCCCTCACTGAGACTCTCCCAACCACCCACTGCTCTCTCACTCCCCCTTCTCTTGCCCCTTCTGCTGCAGCAGAATGGAGTTGAGAACTGGAGGCACAAAAGATGAAAATCACAGGCTGAGATAAGAGCAATTTACTGGAAACAGCAATGAGATAAGAAATAAACAGTAACAGCAACAGTATTAATAACAAAATTATGCAAAAGAGAGAATGATTCACATGCAAAAATACTCACTGCAGACCCCAAGGCAATGAGCAATGCTGGATGGCTTCCCCTGTGACAGCTTTGTTCAATCATACTTTCCTGCCCTTATCTTAAGACTGCTGTTTTCACTGAAGTGATTTGGAGATTTCCAAACTGAAGAAAAGTATGAACACATTGACATCATGGAGGTTGACTGCAGAAATTCTTCTTGCCATGCCAAAACACCCTCTGGAACTTCCTCCTCGGACATTTAAGTGCCAGACAAGGCACTTACAACCTTCCATCACACTGGTCCAGCTTTTAGCAGAGATACATGACTCTCAGTGTCCAGAACAGGTCTTTTTGGTGCTGCAGCTAATTCAGATGTCTTTTCGTAAAACAGCAAGAAATAATATGATAAGGTTCAGGCTGATGTCCACTTTGCTGAAAAAGAATTAAACGACAGTTTTCACAGGAAGGTGAATTTGCCCTCAGCCTGCAATTCATTAGATCCCAGCCCTTGCCCTCACCCTTTTGCCTTGAGGGAGTAAGAAGAGGAGCCATCACTCCCGACAGTGACACAGCCCTGATTTGGAGAGCTTGAATGATGGTTTCCCAAAGAAGGGCTGAAAAACATCTTCACACCTAAAGCCTTCCCTTCCCTTACAGGATTATTTTTCTCTTTAAAGCAGTTCCCCATTATGGCAAAAACCAGACTACATGCAATGGCTGATAGTCCATTATTCGTACAGTCAGCAAACATCAGCTCTCAGGACCAGTGCTATTTTGAGGCCTATCGATAGAGTTATTACAGGAGAATAACCAACATCATTACTGCAGTCTAGACAGCAGTGGCTAGGCCTTAATTGCAATAAAGAAGTTGGATTTGAGTACCACAGCTCTAGAAGCTGATAATGAAAAAGAAAAAGAAAATTCATTAGAAAATATAACCTATGAAGTTCATCTAGATATGTTCAGTTGTTGTCCCTGCACACCTAAATGAAGACTCTGCACATGCCAATACAACGAAGACAAGACCAGAACAAATAAATGCAATTTGTTTATGAGTAGAAGCTTTCTAAAGAGCAAAAATGTAATAGAACAAGCTTGAAACTACTGCCATTTAATATGGATACCTATATGCAAGGTGCAGCTTAACAATATGAGTTTTTTCATGATTAAAGGCCAGAGCAGCAGTACAGTTACCAGATATTCATAACGGATGCCATACTCTTGACAACATGGGTTTTAATTGCCTTGGAAATTGGGTCATCATCTTTCATGAGTGAAGACATAAAAGAGAAGGGAAATGCTGTTTTTATTCCAATTTGCTCTCATTCAGCATTCTTGTTGCCTTCACTCTTATACTATCATATTAAATTTATTGAGATAAATCTACTAGCGAATGCTTTTTTATATATGTACGTTCTTAAGGTACTTTTTAAAATCAATTTGCATATCCTTTCACTTGTTCAGCTCAAGTTAACATTAATATATAGCTTGGGCTTAACAGAAGCAATATTTCAAAAATTTCCATACCACTTGTTTTTAAAAGGGAAATGTTCTCCAGAGTGTGTACTCAAGTCAGCAGAGAGTATATTAAAGTCAATGAATTTAGAAAAATAGAGAGAACAAGACCTTAAAGATAGAGCCATACAACAATTTCTTTACACAAGGCTTGTGCCACAGGTGTACTATCAACATGCTTGCCTTCCACAGAACTCTTCAGCCAAAGGTTCCTTATCCAGACTTGGAAGCCCAGCCTGCCTCGAACATCTGTGATTTCCTGAAAGGACAATGCTTTTTCCAGAGGAAGCAACTGGCTCAGTTCAAATGTTGTTTTGTTTGTTGTGGCTTTCATACAAATTCTGGGATTTGAAAGGTGAATGAAATGCTGGCTGTTTTTTCTGCTTCCATGTGAAGTGTATTTAAGAATTAGACTGTGATGCATGAATCAGTTGTCAATTCTTTTCCTAGATTACCCTTCAGAAAAAGTATGACATCATTAACTTCAGCACACAGAAGAGCAGGTTGTTATGATTTTTAAGTGTATCATTAAAAAAACCTTTTAAGTAGTTATTTAGTCATTGAAAGCATCACTCCCATCCTCCTCATCCTTATAGAATTTTGAAGCTGCAATTAAGCAATCTTCACCTAACGTAGAAAACTAACTTCTAATACTGAGGAAACTTCAAGATCCCTTCAGCCACACAGTTAACACATTTTTCTTAAATTGACAGCAGAGATAATATTTTTGTGGAGTTATGCATCGGTAGTTCCAAATATTCAATCCTGATGAAAAATCTCCTGCAACTCTGGAACTCTTTTGGCCATTGAAGAAAGGTTACTATAAGCATGATTGCACTTTTCTTTTTAATCTGAGTAATAACTTATGTACAGCATACTTTGCTGTGCAAGTGGATCAGGAACCTGCCAGTGCTTCTGCAAAGTCAGTGTTAGATTTATGAGTATAAATATTATATGTTCTTAAAAGACAAATAATTTTAATGCACTGTACATTTCCAAATTGCAATTATTCCAAATAAGTGCTTCTTTTTTAATTAATCAATAGACAGTGGTTGTTTCCCCCCTCGAGGGAATGAACAGCTAGCAACATATCGATATTTTCACAGAGAAATTGTGAGATTGTTGCCAGAAACAAAGTATGTACCCTTTCCAACTTATTTGACTAAATTTTTTCTCATCTGAAAGAGAACACATTATTATAATGTACACAAAGTTGTAGTTCTATCAAGAAGTGTTACTTGTGGATAAATCTTGGAAGAGAGGACATTTCAAATTTTGTGTCACATATGAATGGCTCTACACAGCACCAGTATTTCTACAGGTGAAGTTCCACACAGAAAACAAAGTTTAATCAAGAGCATATGTTTTAGCATCACTTTGCAAATGTTCAATTCATGTGACAAACTAATGAAATAAGGAATCTCCTTTAAAGGACAGAAAAAATTGTCATCTTCCCCCCCCCCCCCCCCCCGCCCCCCAAAAAAACCCAGCAGATTTTGTATTCCATTATTAAGCCTCCAAATTAAACCTGCACTCTCATGATGCAGTCAACATGTGATTAGAAAAATTAAAGTTATTAAAAGAAGCAGTTTCTGAAAACCACTGTTCAGATGAGCCAAGACTAAACTTCCAGTTGGATAGGAACTGTGAGGCAGATTTGCTTAAAGTTTGCAGGGAGAACTTCCCTTGCTCCTAAAACAATTGAAAGACTTTTCAAGTAAAAAAACAGGTTCTAGTAAAATGCAAACAAGAAGAGTTAATTTTTAATAATGGATATAAACCAAGTCCTTAGGTAAGACAGAAATAAAATTTTAAAATGGTTTGCAACAAAAGGTCCTCTGATTCTCTTATTGTCCTGAAGTACTCCTTTCTTCTAGGCTTTCTGGCAGCCCAACAATCTTGGGCTTTTTCTTGAGGTTGGAGCTCAGCTCTGTGAGGAGCCCCTCCAGTCCTGAGAATCACTAAGGCCCAGTTGTGTGTTTGCTCCCCTGCTCTCTGTAGCCATTTCACTGCTCCTTGGACAGCTCTCAGTCTCAGACATCCCTCCTCTGCCCAACCAAGGAGTATAAAAGCTTTTTTCTCCTCCAACACCCTCAAGATGATCTCCAGGAGTGACCTGCCCCTTTCTCAACAGGTCTATGCTTGAATCTGTCATTGTTTTTTTGTGAGGGACCAAAACATCACAGCAGCAGAGTAAAAATAAAACACCATCCATCCCTGAGCTTCAGCCTAACTTGTATCTCACTGCATAAAACTGATCGTTTTGAAGCACAAAACTAATCCACTAATCCATGTTGATAAAACAGATTCATTGCCAAAACAGTGAAAAGAGGAGTCTATAAGGCCTTTCAAACCTGTGTGTTCAAAGAAATACTGCTGACTGCTGAAACAATGCTGACTGCCCACTGGCACAGTACAGAAAGCAGGAGATGAAAAGGGCTTTGCAAGAAAGAACTTTCTGAAGTAGGGCTTTGGTCCACAGTTCTGGGCTGTCTGCCTTATTTGTTACAGTGCCCTGGGTTTGAAGATTTAGAAATGCCTACAAGAGAGTGCATTTCGATTTTCCATGGTTGACATCATATTATTCCATCCACAACATGCCAAGACAAGGACTAACATGTCTAGTCCATTAAAGATACAACAGAACATTTATTATTTCCTAAAGTTTAATCCAAATTTCTCAACATCGCCAGGGGTAAGAAAGTATCATAAAACCAGAAAACAATACCATGAGATACAACTAAGCCATCAAGTTTTCTTCTGAGCATAGATACAATCTTAACTTCACAGGAAAAGGAAGAAAATTGTGGAGATTTGTCACAAATCCAATCCCAGCTTTCTTTATTAAGTTGAAAGATGAATTGAGAATTAAAATACACTGCCAAAAGAAAGAGGGGAAAAGGGGGGGGGGCTGTTGTTTCATTCTTCCCCACCATTTAGCCTTGTCACCAGCTGCAGCAGCATTTGATCATGGAGAAAAGACAGTGATCCTATTCTTCCACAAACATCGTCAGCAATTAACAGGAGAGTAAAACAGTAGAAAACTTTGATAATCTCCTTCTATCTGCAGGATAAATCAAAGTTCCCAAACTTCTCTGGAGCACTGAACCACTCCTGGAATCTTTTGGACCACCCATGTGGGACTTGTCACATGCTGGGGAGTTAGCAGTCGTGTGAGGTCACGCAGCAAGGAAGAAACACTGCAGCAGAAGATAGTGATGGCAGACTCCAACATCCACCATAAGTATAACATCCTACAATGTTATATCATCCACCATAATGAAGTGTGACATCCATCATAATGAACAAACCACATCACTGGTTGTATTTCCATGCAGTTTGCAGATCTCCAGAAAACTTAATATAGCCTTCCAAACCATCAGGGTATTAGAGGTGAAGTATTAAAAATCACCAAATTTCTACCCACTGCATTTTAGAAGTAATATCATACAGTGGACCTGTAAATGTGCTGTATATAATACCTGACAATGATAGTGAGAACCAGGACTCAGGATACCTGAGCTTCATTCCAAATTTTGCCTCAGATACCTGTACCAGCAATTACTTAACTTACCTATGCATCATTTTCTTTGGAAAAACAGGCTGGACTGCATGGTATCTTCATCATACACCCATTCCTCCTACTGTGACTGGAGGAGACTTTTTGTTTTTCCAGGGTCATTGTGATGTAAGAGGTCCATAAAAGAAATAACAGAAATAATATCTCATAGGTGTATTCAAAATCATAATATGTAGTGAAGTATTTTGAAGAGTGTGGATCTAAGTCATTGCAGCAATGCAAATATTACATATATTACATATATATACATATACATGCAGTTAGGATTATCCTTATGTACTACCAGTCTAGTCCGATGCAAATTCTTACATTATTTTTGGTTGCTGTTAACTTTCCTAAATTAATGTTTTGACTCTTGGTATGTTGAGATCCCATAATTATTTCCATGACTCCAGCATAATTGAGAGAACTGGCTGATTTCTAACGCTTGCTAAGAAGCAAGAAAGAATTTAGGGGGGAAAATGGTGCAGCTGTGTTACAGAAAGGATACTACATAGCAGAGTATCTCCTATCATTTCAGTCACTATGTAAGCTTTCTGTCTCATCCTGATTGGATTTAATTAAAGTTCTTTCTTATAAGTGTAGCTCCCAGGTTTGGCCACTGCAAGAACAGCTTTGCCATTTTTAACTGATGCTGGCTTGCTCCAGAGAGTTCAAAATGCATCAGCTCAATCTTTCAGCCACACCAGTTACCCAGCACCCATCACAGTGACACTCAGGTTAAAACAGAATCAAATTATTCTGCTTTTCCTTTCAGAGCCCTCCATGGGATCTAAGCTCTCAGGTAAAGGAAAATTATTTTACACTGACACTTTCTTAAAAAGAGAAATTCACAGCCTCAGTAGTGACCTAAAGCATGCTGGCAAGCCAAGGAAAAGTTCTTGACTGACTTCTGAAGGATGCCTGGAGAAGTCTCTGTCCCTACAGAAGAACTGCAAGGGGGACAGCAGGCATGCATCCAAGGATGCCCAGGGACTTGGAGTGGCCAGAGGCAGCCTGCTGGCACACTAGAGTGGCCAGCTGCACATTGCCTGCAAGACAGCATTGTGTTCTGAGGGCAGCATCCTCGCGGTCTCCTGCCAAAAGCCATGCAGACAGGCCTTCTCCAGGGACTCTGTCTTTAGACAGATTCCTCAAGCAGAAATGCCAAATGACCATGAGTCCCTGTGACTTCAAGACTGAAGTCCCTTTTTGTCATGCCCTTTGTCATACTAAAGTTAAATATGACTTTTACAAACATGGATGTTCTGTACCTGTAATATAAAATTATCTATATTGCCGGTAGTACTGGAATAACTCACAAAGCTATGGGGCAAACATGTAAAAACAACCCTAATATTTTAGTTATCCCTTGTACTTCACAGTAAATCAGTATAATCTGTCTTTTATTAGGTTACTGGATGCTGTGGCAAGAAAAAAATAAAACATATTTGGCTTTTAAGCACTTCAAAGTGAGTACTTTGAAGCCTCAGTAAGTGATAATCAAGAAAAATGGCTCTAACAACTTATGATAAATCTTCTCTATATATTTAAGCAGGATTACTTGTGAAACCTCAGAAATTAAAATGATTATATATAGCCTTACTTAAGACTTGAATTTAATAAAGCATATGATATTGGTTTTCAAAATCCTGTCTTTTAGAGCTCAGGTAGCTATAGCAATGCCATTCAAATGAGCTCTTCTGTGATAAGGAGAACTAATGAAAAATGGTCCCCTTCAACCCATAAAAGAGGCAAGGAGGCAAGAGAGTGTATGCAATGTGGATAGTCCAAAGTTAGACTTTGCCCATTGCTGCCTAGTAAAGAATGGAGTGTGAGCTTTCTGCCCAGCCTTTCCTCAGCAGCACACAAACCTGAGCCTCCTTCCTCCGTGCAGCCCCTAATTTTTCACATAACTTAAAGCAAAGATAGTAGTGCAAAATGGCAGCTGGACAGACAATACCACAGCATAAGTCTCTTGCATAAACCTTGAAATCAGCTTAAAAATAATTTATTTTAAACAGTCCATTCAACTAGAATTACTACCAGAGATTTTATCGTCATAAAAGTAATTACAATTTTTACTGTGGTGTGATTCCAGAATTTCTTGTTTAGTTATTAAAAGAAATAAAATAAAATTTCATGAAATCTCAAGCCTCTTGGAAGATAGAAGAATTTTCTATAAACTTCAGCCTCTTGTTTGCCTTGTAAAATCCCGTTATTGAGCAAGAACAAATTCATTTCTCCATAACATTTTTCTGTCTTTGAGCACAAGAGCCATCTTTCTGATGATCACTACTAGCCCATGGAATCCAGGTACTCTTGTATAAATACTTCTAAAGTGTAAGTTAATATTCATAACATGATTTAACATTTCTAGAAATTAAAAAAAAAATTTAAAAAGGGGTCCTAAGAAGGCAAGGAGACTATGAATTCTAAGTAATAAATAATTTAGTTATTTGACATTTGGGGAATTTCAAGTTTACTGAAGTTTGCAAGAAACAAAGAAGCAATTGTTTTGCAAGTGTACATCTTTCCAAGTATTCTCCAAGTGTTTTCACACAACACAAGGGACATTTTTAGCTCTTCTGTCTGTCAAGCTTACACATCATGGACAAATATTATAACAGCAGTCTTGCATCTAAGAAAACTGTTCTTGAAGATTACACTAAGTATGTATATAAAGAAGCTGAATTGGATGCCTAATGCTCACAGCTAATTGCTTTGGTTTTTAACACCTCTCATTTAACAATGGCATGTTTCCTTTCCATTCTTCAGGACTGGTAACAGAGCCTAGAGTTATGAGGAATACCTATCAAAAGTACTGAAAAAAGAAGCCCACCTATACCTTTCTAGACAGCTGATCTTTCTATTGAAGTGTACTGGGGAAAAGATTTTATAAAATATTTTGAGCAGCACATAAAAATAACACTATAAAGTTACCACACTGGAACTAACACAATGCAGGTAGTCCCTTGGGGGAATCAGTCTACCTCATTTAGGGATTTATCTTGGTTTTTCCAAATCTTTAGATTAAAAATATAGCAATTTAATATTTTTTAACAGAGCCAAATCATAAATAGCTGTAATACATGCTTTTTGACTAGAGGCCTTTATTTCAGGTCTTGTGTGACAGATTTTTCAAAAAGGAAGCACCTCATTTCAGCATTCATCAGACAACCATGGTTGCTCACAAGGAGTTTTTGGATGCAGCATTTTCATTAGAACAGCAGCTAATAAATCCCACACCCCAAGCTTCAAGCTCTAACTGGATTACCAAATACATTCGAAAACTTCCTGCTGCAAGTAAGGCTGGGCACAACACCCAAGCAATCAATCTGAACAGAGCCTGTGCACATCTCATGTAATGAGATGGACACTGCAGAAATGCAATGGGCATTTCTGGAGACTGCCAAGGGGCCAACATGGATCCCTTTCCTGGAGAAGCTTCTCTCGGCTCAGGGACAAAGAGAGACGACAGCACATGCATGTGACTGTAGACAGGAGAAGGCTTTTGTAGACAGACCTTTCCTCAGCCTGGCAGCAAGAACAGCAACACCATCCTGCAACATTCATCAGCCCATTGGCTTCCAGCAGACTGGAGGAGGGTTGAAAGAAAATAGATTTGCTTAATGCAAGGATTTCTTCACCAGGACAGGATAAAAATGGAAGTGTTTCTGCGCAAATATTTTCGGAATGTTCACCAACTTGAATTTGAATGGTAGGACTATATTAAACAAGGTATCAATAAAAGAACACTTCACTTAAAAATAAGACCTTCTGAGCTTAGACATACTGTTTGAAATGTTTGGATGCCAGAATAGCTGAATACTGCATTCACCACCCTGAGCCTTACAAAGCACGAAGGAGGAAACAAAACAATCCTAGAAAATTTAACGAGGAAATGGAGGATATTCACCATTTTGCAGAAGACTACCCCAAAAGTTGTTTTGTGACAAAGTCCCATTTAAGAACTCAAAGCAGTCATTAATAATAGGTCTTACAAAACTGACAGGCCATTTTTTGACACTGTCCAGCGATGTCTTTGATTCATAAATCATTTACTTTATCAGTTCTGCTATGAGCAATTCCCAGATTTAACAACTGCAACATCTTCTGGGAGACACTGAAGAAAGCAAAAGGCCACCAAGGCAGCCATCAATTTCTGCTCTTCAGAATTAGGGAAAGTAGATTGGTTTTAACCCTCTTACTGTATTTAACATAATTAATGTGCTTCTGTGATATGGAAATGAAAACATTCAAAACTATAAGTATTTAAGTAAATATTCAAATAGGAAACTCCTTATAGAGCCTACACTCTTCCAGAATGTATGTGTTCCCTTGTCCCTTCACCATACAACTGTGTGATTTTCAGTGTCTGCAATTTAAATAACAACCAGTAGACATTACAAAAAGAATTTTAGCTGTTGTAAATGCTGGGCAAAACAAATTTGAAGTAATTTGCAGTTCTAGGAATGTTCCACCTATTGCATTTTCATCACATTCAAAGGCAAGTTTTTGAGCTAACAAAAAGCCAAGAATGAATTGGCCCTAAGTATATATCAAAAGTGCCTTTTCATGACAAGGAATGGCAGTTGTGAATAAAAACTGTATAGAATATTTTTTTAACAATTCATTATAACTAATAATTTATGTGATTCAGATTATTAGTGAAAACTGTTTATCCATCCCTTGTGCAGACAATGAATGCTTGGAGAGAAATTACAGTAGATCAGTAGATTTTAACTTGTTCATAATACCTCTTTAGGATTCATCTATTGGAAACCAGAGGCCACAATTCTGGAGAGTTGAGTTAAATGTCAAAGTAAACTAGTTTCTTTCACATTGTAAGCCAGAAAATCAATATGTTGGGGGGTTTTACCAACAAATATCTGTGCCTGCTGAGAATGACAGTTCAAGTTCTTCCCACTTCCCTAACACATGTGGCTGATAGCAGTCTGAGAACAGTATCCCAAAAAACAGTGAGAGCAACATTACACACCTGCATGTATGAGCCATCTGGATTTGGCAGGAGAAAATGTGGTGCTGTTTATACCAAAATGCCATGTAGCCACCTCAGCTAGACATTCTTGTGGAGATTCAGGGGCAAGGAAAAGAGTAACAGGAACAACACTCCATGGTTTCTTTTTGCCAGGTAAAACTGAGAGGTTAGAGCAATCAGTAGTAATAATGGTTGATAAGGGTATTATGGGGTAATATGACAGCATTTTCCTCTACAGTGCAAACCAGAAAAGTCCATTCTTTTGAAAAACTTTTTAATAGCAGCTATTTGTAATTAATTTTAAATACCTCTGAACATACATAAAGGTTTCTTGCATATGTTATCTTAAACTAACCAGTAATTCGTAGACAACATTTGGTTTCAGGGTTGGAACAATCCTGTTAAAATTGAACTTTTGCACCTGAAACAGATGTGGACTTGTGCAACAAAATCAAAGCAGCACTTCTACCATCTAATACTTCATCTCTGGCAAATGGTTTTTCAGATTTTTCAGAAAGTTTCTTTTATGTTGAAGCTATATATTTATTTGTGGAGCTGCCACTTCACTTCTGAATTTTAGTGATGTGAAAAGAACACAGCCCAGGCAACATCTTAGGCTATCACAGAATTCAACAGAAAATTACCTAACAATTCTAATATCTTGGCAGATTTGAGCCTATCCTAAGCAAAATAAAACTTCAAGTATCCACAAGAAAATGTGACTGAGATATAGTTTATGTACCTATCTCCACTATGCTTAATCACTAGGATCTGGCAGAAAGTATTATCACCTAAATCCAGATTAAACAAGTTTGACTGGAGATCTTGTGAAAATCTGAAATTATCTTGGAAATCAAAGGATGATGGCAATGATGATGAGAATGGCAACAATAACAATAATACCAGCTGATGTTGGTATTATGAATCTTTTTCAGTTATAAAAAATGGATAATATTGCCTGGCTGATGAAGACATGTAAACTAATCCTAAAATGAAATAAGGATTTGAGATTTTAATCCAATCTAACAAGACTAAAGCCCCTGAACTAGCTATCTTGCTCCTTACCAAGTAACTAAACTGATTCTGTCCCAAACTTTCCTAACTCTTACATGTCAATAATATTAGCCAGTACAGATGTCCTATCAAGACTGATAATATCCTACTCCATAATCTTTTTCCTAGACTGTGCCCTCTATTCTTTCCATAAGTGTCAAGACAGTGTCAACTATTCTTTCCATAAACAATGTATAGGTTCCTTACCCTACCTACTAGACTCACCTGTAATTATAGGATGCCAATCCTTTGGAATAATCTCTCTTTTCTTCATTTAGCAAGATCAAAAATTGATTTAAAAAATTCATTGTGATATAAAACTCAAGGTTTGTATATAACTCCCTCTACAGCACTCTTTGTACAAACAGAGTATCAGTGGCTTCCAATAAGCAACACACATCAATCAGCATTCTTTTAATTATTCTACAGCAGGCTGAATGATTTCAAGGATACTGCAAAATCCAGTTAACTTACATGAAAGAGAATAAAGGCAAAATATAAAGGTCAAAACAAAGTCCTGCCTAGTCACCTTCTTAGCCTCTTTAGTAGGCCTCCGATTCACCCCTTACTTGTGTATTGATTTCCAGTTGAAACTAAATATTTTGGAAGAATATAATTGCTGTGTTCCTGCTGGAGATGACTGGCTGTTTAGTTTATATTTCCATGCTTGGTTTTATAAACTAACAATTGTTCCCATTTGAAATCAGGTCAGTGTCAAACACCTTCCAAAAACATACAGTGAAATAATTGCCAAATATTGCTTGACATTATTGCAAAGACGTTAGTGGTTATTTGTGTTAAGTTTCCATGCTGTGTGTGCCAGAACCAAAATGAATAATAAGTATACCATGTAAAGTAATGACAAAATTAAAATAATTTTGTGGCCAGCATCATTTGGTTACAGTATCAAAGCAAAAATATTACTGGATGCCAAAAGATAGAGTTCTTTCATCACAGCAGGACCATGAGCAATGAACAAATAAATGTGTTAGTGGAACAGTCAAGGATGATGAAAATCTACGCTGCTAAAAAAATAATATGCAGAACCCCCCTACCCAGTGTTCACAATTACTTGTTAATGAAAAGTTCACAAAATAGAGTACTGGTTTGTTTTTTTATTTTCACAAACCTGATTGAATACAAAACCTTCTCAGTTGTTCTGGCAGCCTTCTGTGGCTACAATCTGGAAGGAATAATCTTCCTCAGATACTTCCTTGAACTATCTCACTTTGAATGATAACACAGAACCCTTATGATAGTGTATAGTAGTTGCAGGTTTTATTTCTTTGTCCAACTACTCTGTGAGAAACCAGTCTTCAATATCTGATTTCTAAATAGTTTCAAATCACCTGCTAATTTTTCTCCCTTTGCCCGGAACCTTGATAATCTTTCATTGAGAGCAAAGCTTTAAGGTGCTTGTCTGACATTTGATAAAATATTATACAGTTTACAATTGTACATATTTGGCTATTGCACGATAATCCACAGTGAGATGAAGGAAATCCCTACAACCTGAGGGAATTACTCTGTTTTTCTTGTTCTCCCCTGGGTCTGACACAGCTCACAGAAAGAAGGGTATGTACACACAGACCAGGGCAACCAATAGTCTTGATTCTGTCCCTGCCTCATTTTCTCCATGGCTTCATGCATTACAGGAGCCTGGCAGAGGATGAGAGCAGATGTAAAGTTTAGGAAGCAGAAATTAAGACAGGTGAACTCATTTCCAGGCCCGACTCTTCCATAGATTTCACAGAAATTTCCAGATTTCCCTCCCTGCCCACAAGACAGAAATATTTTTCAGTCCTCAGTTTTTTGTGTGTCTTGTTTGTAGCGCTGACTTTCAGGGGTGTGATGTGACCATGCACTTTCTCAAGTGTGCATTCCTAAGCATGCTCATGGCCAGCTCTGAAGAACAGAGCAGTGCTGGGAGTTTCCACACTGACAGACTTTATCCTAACTGCTAGCAAAACTCTCATAAAAAGTCCTTTCTGACATATTTTCCTTGTCTTTAAAATAAAGATAACACAGCTAAAGGCTAAAGAAGAGATATTAAATTTTTTTGTTGCTTGGTTTTACCTATTCCTGCATTTAGTGAGACTGAATCTTGTGTAAAAGAAAAAAAAAGGTGTAATCATCATACAAGTGAGAGAGGTCCAAAATTAGTATTGCCCAGGAAACTGTAACTTTGTTTTTCCTTTAAGATCTTCACTTTGACACACTAACACTATTTCAACAGGTCAACTGTTTGCATAATCATAGATAAAGGTCAAGCATCAACAACCACCGAAGTTGTTAGGGAATGACTCTGTAACTAAATAAATAGTAGAAGCTTAGAGAAAAACAGAGGCAGTTTCTATTGATGAGGAAAGAAAACCACACTGCTCCGGAAACCACGAGCAGAACAAACTTAACTTATTTCCTACACAAAAATAATAAGGCAAGCACTTGAGGAAGTCAAAATAAATGAACCATGAAGGGATTACAGAATGCAAAATGATCACACTACCTGTGGAAAGGTGGCTAGAAATCAAGTGGCTGCTGGCTTTTCAAACTGAGAATTAGGGGCATTAATGAGAGTTAGCAAGACACAGGTTTGAAGAAATAAAAGGAGATAATTCTTCACATAACAGGTGGAATTTACCCAAATGCTCTTCTGCTATCAGCACCTAATTACAAGAAAAGCATAGACAAATTGGATTAAGTTCAAAGAAAAGCTGCAAAAATAATTAGGGGAGACTAAACTAAAAGAAAATACATGTATAGTGTTGATTAAATGACATAAAATTACAATTACATCTAGAACAAATATTTAAAATTTGCAAACTCCACACTGGTCCATAAGCAGAATCATTTAGAGAGATACAAGATAGTACTACAGAAATATCAAGGAAAAACTAAGTTATGAGCATTGAATTTCAACAGCACAAAAAAACATTTAATTAGTCTCTGAAATGAAACCATTACATATAATAGTAGATTAGATAAACTCTAGCATTGACAAACGTTTGGGAATGATCCTGCACTGCAGTAGGAGAACTAGGGAATATAGTAAGAAGTTTCAAGGATTTTTGATCAGCAATTTAAAAAAAAAATTCAAACCTAGTTGGTAATTTTTTCATTAAATGCCTATTTTATTAAAAATATTTATCTTTGTTGATATTTCAGATTGCATTATTTTAAGAATTTTGGGGGGTGGTGTATAAAGTACAGCAAGGGGTGTATATAGAGAGTATACAGAGAACTGTATCAATAATTTTTTCATTCCTCTTAAAATTTATGTTGGAAAATAATAAGTACTTAATCTGTGTCCTAACATGTCAAAATTCTGTCACTGTCATTTGCAGTTACAACTTTATATCTAGATCTCTTCTTCCAGATGCGCTCTTTCCTTGTCCCATGCCTTTCTTTAGTCACTTACCTTTCTGTAGTTGCCCATTCCCTCCAAGCAGCAGCTGAGGGGCATTTTTTGACCAAAAATCCATTGCAACACCCCTACCAACAGGCAACTGCAGTCAGAAAGGTCTCCTTGCCTCTCTCCCTCCTCAGTATTCTGTCAGCAGGAGACAATAAAACAGCTCTTCAGAGACAGGACCTCACCCACAATTCTCATAATTTGGCACTTCTCCATGTTCATCTGTCAAAACCACTGAGACTGTGCCATTTTAGTGTCAGTCCTTAAGTCTTTGCAGCTTAATTATGGATTTTTGACAGCAGATGGTGGAGAACTCTCCAAGGCTTCAAAACCTCACCACAATTTTAAAAGGGAGTCTTTCACAAGAAGGCAAAATGAAGGTAAAGAGACCTAGTAAAGTTAAGTTTCCTTGCCAGTCACATCCCAGCTTCCTCAGGATTCAAAAAAACTTCTTCACAGAAACTTTCAGCAGCTGTATCCCCACATACTCCTAGGCTAAACAGCACCATCCTGGCCATGCTCCCTCCAGGCTTCTTGGGCACCTCCTTGTTGGCAGAGCAAGACAAACCAAAAAATCCTTGACTTAGGGCAAGCACTTCTTAGCAACAACTAAAACATCACCATGTTATCAACATTACTGTCCTACTAAATCCAAAATACAGCACTGTACCAAGTACTAGGAGAAAATTACCCTTATCTCAGCTGAAACCAAGACAGTACCCACCCCTTATTCTATTCCATTTATGTCATGAAAGTCCCACACTTTCCAATACACTATCACCTTTCCTGTGTTTTGCTAAATACACAGATTCTGCCACAGGGGACATGTGAATTGGACTTCTGGATCTGTGGGTGGCTGCACATTGTTCAGGTCATAATAAATCATCTCTAGCATGGCTAATTTCCTCAGGTACTGGATACTTCTCTCCATGGCAGTACATTTTCCTGAGTGACATAAATATCTTCCTTGAAGGAATACTTTTCCTTCACCCTTGACAGGAGTTACTTCCAGAGGCTGAGGACTTGCATCCCTTTTCCAAGTGCCTTGCCAATGCCCCCTTCCCTAGAAAATGATCCCAGCTGTTTGGCTTTCTTCCTCTCTAATTCCTCTCATCACCCCATCATCATCCTCTAATTCCTCTCATCACCAAGGCAGCCAGATGTGCTCATCTGATTGACAGCTAAAATACTTTGCATATGCTGGAGCTCACTCAGGGATAGGGATGCAGATGTTGCCTTCTTTTCTGCCTCTTCCTCAGGTTCTTGTGGTGGTTCTGCTTAGTCCCCTTTCAGTAAAAGCAATGGCTCCATTTCTTCCCTGTGTATAAGAGGAAGCACAGGCTAGTGTCCTGGTTCAGCTGCAGTGCCTGTCCCAGGGGTTGGAATGGGATGTTGTTTTGTTGTCTGATCCAGAGACCATTTCCTCCCCTTGAGGGTAATGAATATGGTCGGACAGGGCTTGGAAGGCCTCAGCCACAGCCCAGCACTTTGCAGTGATTCTTGTCTCTCTGGGTTTGCCAGGGTGACATCACACTTTTTCCAAATATTTTACTAGATTTTCCAGATCGTGCACTTGTTCAAGGATGAAGTTCTGAAACACTGGAAGTGCCCATAGCCTTTGGCACTCGCCCATACTCTCCCATATACCCTGCCACCAACAATTATCTGGCTTCAGGGCAGACCACTGGGTGATATTCTTAAAAAGTTTTTTATTCTTAAACAAGACCTGGAACCCACTCAGAATACATCGCAATACAATCATGCTGGTTTCATCATCCCAAATATATTCAAAATTCTCAAGAGCTGTTTTAATTGGCCTGGAGGAGAAGGGGAAGATGAAGGGATGTATCTCCACCATGGATTGGGTCTCCAAGAAGGAAAGATAAAAAGTACAATTGTTCATCGTTTCTGATAGATTCTTCCAAAGTAGAGAGATGATTGCAAGACTGAGCACAAATACCAGATCCATTTCAGAGCCAGCAATTCTACCATATCATAAACCAGAATTACAAAGTACAACATGACATCTTTGGTCCAGTTCCCACAGGTGACAAACAGCACAGTGGGGAGCACCTACTGCAAGTCAGGTATCGTATAATGCAACTTAAGAACAAGCAGACCAACTTTGAGAGAAAATGAATCAATGGTCTGACCAGTGACCATTAAACTATAAAACAAATTTGTTCTAGCATGTTCTGGTCAGATTTGTTGCTACCTCAACCCATCCTGCTTACCCTAAGTCAGGGACTTTTCAGTGTCCCTGCCAGTGAGCAGGCACACAAGAAGCAGGAGAGGAGCACAGCCAGGACTGCTGATCCAAACTAGCCAAAGGGACATTGGTTGGAGTTTGCTGGAAGGCACCAGTCACTAGCAGACACAGGCTGGGCATCACTCAGGGGTTAGGGACCAATTGCACTGTGCATAATTCCTTGTTTCTCTTGGGCTTTATTTCTCTCTCCCTTCTTGTTGGGCACTTGGCATCTAGCCAGGGCCAAACCACAACAAGAAGCAAAAAGAAATACATTGGAGCAAGATATGGCTAAAAATGGAAGCACTTATTGTAATCCATGAACTAAACATAAACAAATTAAGCAGGTAATGACGTGGCTTCCAATTTTTAAACCTGGGGAGATTCCACAGGAAACCTTATCTCTAGTTTACAAAGAAGCTTTCTGCTGTTGAATATCATAAGAATCATTTTGGCTATGTACTTCTGAAATATGATAAGGACCATTTGCAGACCATACAATCATTTAATGAAAACACAAAGTACTAGCTTTTTCCAATGTACCAAAGTAGCAAAGTTGTACAATAAGATCATAATGGCAATAGTTCATCCATGAGTCTGGGTTTTACCTGCACAGACTGTTTAATGTATTTAGCTTCTATGAAGAATTTGATAACAGTAAATCAACATTGTCATTATTTAATAACATGGCTGCATTCCATCCTGCCGGGTGGAAATAGTCAATTCTGACTTTCCAACATCTTAATTTCAGAGGTCAATTTATCAAATGGGCAGCATTAAATAGAAAACACCCAAATCAGAGCAAACCTAAAGGTCTAATATGATTTTGTTTGGTATGAGAAATATACAGTGACATATCCTTGCCATGCAAATTTATCCAGAACACACAGGGTGAAGAAAGCTGTGTTGTATCATGTTTACCACGTACACAGAGACTCCTATATCACAGAAGCAGAGCCACAGTGTGAAAGACTAGTCTCCCAAAAGATGGGTAAGAACTTTCCTGAGGAGGCATTCCAGTGGTGCAGGGGCAACAGTGGCAAAAGCCACTGGGATCAGCCAGCACTCCAGGACAGAAGGCGGCCATAGCCAGGCTGAGGAATGCTCTCCTTGGGCAGGCAACACTCTCTGTTACTGCAGTCTGGCTGGATCCTGACCCAAACAAGGGGCACTTCTGAAACACCTCATGCTTAAGATGCTGTAATTTGTCCCATTAACATATCAGAAAAAGTGCTAACCCCAAAAAATGCAAACAAGATGCTCCTGCATCCAAAACACTTAGGTACTCAGAACAGTGTCAGACTTAAGACAACATGAATTTGGATATACCAAATATTTGGTTCTACAAATGATTACTTTTCACTACTTTTTACAACCTCACAAGCAGAAAAAAGGCCTGAGAAAACACAGATCTTTTGTAGATCCCTTGCACCGGCAGCAGGGGCATTGTTTCCTTTCTCTGCCTGACCACAGAAATAAAATTAGTATTATGTCTTCACCAAAACTTCTCTTGGGCTAGTCTAGACCTAGCTAGTGCTCTTCCCTTCTAAGGAAAAGACCCTGTTGCCACCTCTACCTGCCAAGAGAAGGTGAAGAGGATGCTACTGCTTCAGAGAGGGAACATGGTTTCTGGGAAGTGCTGGAGCACAGATGCCTTCAGCATCAATGACAGGAGCTCAGCACTCTTTTCTCACCCGAGCCAGTCAGGGGTCACCTTCTGGGTTTCCATCTCACAATGCTCCCAGGCTTAACAGCACCACGCAGTTTTGCTGGATAAGGCTCAGATGCTCAGCTTTGCAAGACCAAATCCATTACTTAAAATTGAATCAGGGTTACCAAGAACTAAATGGAAATAGTGTTGTTTCCCAGGACACAGCAGATCTTTCACAATGTACTGGGGTGCATGTTTTTTGTCTCCACTCAGCTATGAACAATAGAAAACTCTCTGCTTTTATTAAAAACTTTGAGGGATTATTATTTTAGTTAAGCCTTTAAGAATTCATACCTATCTGGAAAGGGCAGATTGGGTAATGTGCTTCCTGTTTTCATCATAGCTGGATACTGCTTTTTGCTGTTGCCTGTTATTACCCAGTTAATATGAACTGCTAGAAGTTTATTTTTAGCTCATTTGAGCCTATTGTAAAGTCTGTTCAAGAACTTCCAACCAGAAAATGTAGCTCCTGCATCTAATGCCGAGTTTAGGAATATATTCTTATATCCTTTTAAACAGCCAAAACATAAAGTGAAAATAGATAATGAATAGTTGTTGAATATTAGCAATCTGTTCTACTCAAAGATTACATTTTATTTTCAAATTATACCCTTAATTTCTAAAGTAAGTATTTATTTGATAAAGAAGTCATGCTCCATTCATTTAATTGCCAATTAAAACAGCAGAGATGAATAAATATTTGCCAAAATGAGCAGAGGATTATTTTTATTTGAGGAAAAATATGTAATTATCTACACGTCTTGAAATTACAGAATTAAAAGCTCTGAAGTCTTCTGTGTCAGACACCATTTGTTTCATCTATATCAAATCACATTCAGCACAAATGAAAAGTACTTAAGGATACTTTTAAAATGAGACTGAATGTAAACTAAGGAAAAGACATCCTTTTACAACAGTCTTTCAACGTCTCACAGAAAATAATTTTAAAATATAGTCATCATCATCATTACAATCAAAAAATATGTTAAGTAGGAAGAGATCGATCAGGATCATCAAGTCTAAGTCCTGGCCCTGCACAGGACATCCCAAGAGTCACACCATGTGCCCCAGAGCACTGTGCAAACACTTCTTGTACTGTCAGGCTGGTGCTGTGACCACTTCCCTGGGGAGCCTCTTCCAGCACCCAACCACCCTCTGGGTGAAGAACCTTTTCTTGATATTCAACCTCCCCTGATATAAACTTCTTGATATAAACCTCCCCTGACACAACCCCAAGCCATTTTATTGGATCCTGGCAATGGTCACCACAGAGAAAAGATCAGTGCCTGCCCCTCCTCTTCCCCTCATGAGCAAGCTGTACACTGCAATGAGGTCTGTCCTCAGTCTCCTCTTCTCCTGAAGAGCAGGCTGAACAGACCTGAGGTCACCTGAAGTGACCTCAGGCACTCGTCATACAGCCTCTCCTTGAGGCCCTCCACCATTTTCATTGCTCTCCTTTGGACGCTCTCTAAAATTTCATATTTGATATTGTGGCAGCCAAAACTGCCCCCAGCACTGGAGGAGAGGCTGCCCCAGTGCAGAGCAGAGCAGGACAATCCCCTCCCTTGCCTGGCTGGTGATGCTGTTCCTGATGCCCCCCAGAACACACCTGGCCCTCCTGGCTGCCAGGGCACTGCTCAGATTCAACTTGCCATCAACCAGGTCCATTTCACCAGTACTGCTTTCCAGCAACTCAATCCTGAGTTTGTATATCCACGGCTGTCCCACTCCAGGTGCAGAATCTGGCACTTCCCCTTGCTGAGAACTTCATACACTGATGATTATCCAGCTCCCTAACTTGTCAAAGTCTCTCCTCCAATAACATCATCATCACATAGAATCACAGGGTAATTCAAGTTAGAGGAGATCTCAAGTCCAGTATCTTGCTTATAGCGGAACAAGTCTCATGGGTCCATTCAATCTGACTTCAAAATCCTCAAGAGTGGGGAGTAGATTGTCCCATTTCGGCTGTTCTAACAGCCTGGTAAGGCTCTTGATGGCCTTGAGGCAGGCCGCGCTCCAAAGGACGAAAGGAGTCTTCAGGTTTTTCAGTTCTTCAGTGTTGTTTATTAATTCTTATCTACAATATTTTCTCCCGGCCCGACAGAGGTCCACACAGCAAGACAGCCATGAGCACACTCTGACTCCCTCGGGGCGGCTGCTTATTTTTATACCAAAAACTACGTGTAAGATATTTACCTTTTCTCCCCAATACCTTTCACCCTTATTGACAAGTGCACATTCAGTAAGAACCAATCTCAAAGTGCCACCATCACCATTGAAGATGGATGACAAGAAGAAGAAGAAGAAGAAGAAGGACAGGACATGCCCTAATTCCTCCATCTTGTCTCCTAGAACTCCCCTGTACTGAGATTCTAAAACCTGTGTTTTCACTCTATAATTAATCTATCCCTTCACCATTTATCCCCGTGCGATCCTCCCATCCTCATACAGTTGTTGCTTCCTTTGCAGTATCAAAGTCTAGCCACCAAACACTTCTGGCAAGGTTCCAGGACTTCCGAGCCCCTCAAGGGTTGTCTCGGTGACTCTGCACATCAGGAATGATGTGCTGAGTTCCCACAGTAGATAACCTCTTCTGGAAAACATATTCCAGTATCTTGAGTGTCTTTGATGTGAAAATGTTTCTCCTCAGCCATACTGTGAACCTCTCTTGTTTCAACTTCTGCTTGTTGACTGCCACTGCCCCACATTGTGCCACTGAGATGTGCCGGGCTCTGTCTTTATGACCTTGTCCCATGTAGGAGGATGCTGCTATTAGGGGCCCCCAACACATTCCCCCCTTCTTAGGCTAAACAAACCCCACAGTCACAGACTCTCTCCCTTGGGCAAGTGCTCCAGCCCCCAGTTGTGGTCCTCCTCTAAACCCACACCAGTTTCCTTCTTGTTTGCAAGGGCCCCAAACTGAACACAGTGTCCAAATGTGGTCTAGCAGGTGCTGAGCACACGGGAATCGCCACTTCCCTCCAGCCACTCACTGCACTCCCATTGCTACAGCCCAGGATGCTGTTGGCCTCCCTTGCTGCCAGGACACATCGCTCGATCCTGCTCAGCCTGATGTCCATGACCCTTCCAGGCCCCTTCCACAGAGCTGCTCACCCTGTCACCAGCCTGTGGTCCTCGTGGGGTCCCTCCTTCCCTGGCACACGGCCTGGCATTTGTCCCTGATGAATTGCTATAAACTTCATTATGACAGATAATTCCATGTATGATTCTTAAACAGAAGCTTAACATTTCCTCCTTTCTGTTTTACTGTACTACTGCAGACTCATTTTACCACAATTTAGCTGAAAGAGAAGGATCACATAAGTCAGTCATTTACATCACATAAATGTAAAATCTGTTCAGAAAGGGAGATAAAGAAGTCTGTCCCATTTTTCATGCAGAATTTCTTTTTCACTGTTTCACTTGACATGTATATTTTACATTTGCTGTTGTAACTACTTTGTCTTTGACAGACCCAGAAGAATCACAGAAGCATTATACTAAAAAAAGTCCCAACTTTTTGTTTCTTGAGCTAGTCTGATAAGCCATGAGTCACAGTATTTTCTATGTGCATACACTCTCAACAATTCCAATATTATACCTTAGCTATGATAATCACTACATTATTTACTTTAAGCCAATTTTATATTAATAGTAGTAAGTATTCTGCAGGAAAAGTGAACATTAGTTGGCAACAAATACTTTGAAAAGGATTTATAGGTGAAGGAGGCAAGTTTGACAAGTTAATTAACAGTAGTTTCTTTAAGTTTCAATTAATTGCATGTATCAGTGATACTAAAGGAATTTTTTGTTTTGTTGTAAAAATAATTTATTTCTGGCCATCTGCTGCCTGAGAAATTTCACAAAGAATAGTGCACTTAAAAAAAATGCTATAAATTACAAAACTGAATACAGGGTATAAGCCCTATAAGGATGCTTTTCTCTATCCTTTCAAGAAGACTGTAAGACTATAAGACTATCAATACCAAGTTTAAATTTTTTAAAAGGAAATCCAAAAGCTTCAAGAATTATCAAAGCTAGCTATTACAGGCTGTTGAACAAAGGACACATTTTCATTTTTAAAACTTTGAGGGCATGGTTGGGGTTCTTTGCTACATATCACTAGCATTGTGATTTTTATTTTATTTTACTATTTATTGTCTTTTACTTAAGAAAATTCACCCTGAAGATAAAAATAAAATCAATAAACATTGTCATTACAAATCTTACAAGAAAATTAAGACAATTTGCAGTGAAAGCTACCTGTGTTTGTTTTTCTCTTTGAGTATCTATTCAATATTAGGTCTGCATTCCTGCTCACCTTTCTTTACATCTCCCTCAAAAACAATTAAACATCAAAGACTTCATCATTAGGAATTACACAGCAAGTATTTGGTTTAATTAGAATATTCATAGTCCCCACGTATAACAAAATGCATTTATGGTGGGCTGAACCTGCTCTGCTGCCAGATGCCCCCCCAGCAGCTGCCTTACTCCCCTTCCTCAGCAGGACAGGGGGAGAAAATTAGAAAGGATAAAGACAGGGAGGTCAGTCATCAATTACTGCCACAGGAAAACCAGGACACAATAAGATGTGAGAAACAAAGACATAAGTAAAACCATCTACTCCTCACTTCTGCCTTCTTCCCAGGCAGAAGTGGGACTTTACTCCTGACTCCTTTACCCCTGACTCATTTACCCTCTCCTCACCAAGCAGTATAAGGGATGGGGAATGGGGTCTGTGGTCAGTCCATAACAGCTCCTCTCTGCTGCTCCTTCCTCCTCATGCTGTTTTCTGCTCCAGCCTGGGTCCTCTCCATGGGTTGCAGATCTTCATGGGCTGTTCCATTTGGCCCCTTCACCTGTGCTGCAGTTCCTTCAATAAAGACTGCTGCAGCATGCGGTCCTCCATGAGCTGCAGTGTGGATTTCTGCTCCCCATAAGCCACAGGGATTCAAGCCTCCTTCATCATGGTTTTTATCTAATAACTGAAGGGGAGTCTGTGCTGGGACAACTGGAGCACTTCCTCCCCTCCTGCTGCTCTTGCCTCAGGGCTCTCAGGGCTGGTTCTCTCATATTTTTCCTCAGCCCTCACTGCCAGGCAGCATTTGCCCTTTCTTACACAAATTATTTCTGAAGCACTACCACCTTGACTGCCAAGGGCTGTGGTGGGGCCATTGGATTTGTCTGGAATGGGCTGTGGCCAGCAAAGGGCAGCCCTGGCTGCTTGCCACAGAGATCCCTGCATCATCCCCTGCCAGCACCTGGGCACCCACAGCTGGTACAGCCCAGCCCAGACAAAACTAAACTCTTTGGTCACCCTCAGGTGCCCTATAGTGCATAGGGTGGTTGATTCATCCTGGTCATTCAGAGGGGTCTCTTTTCCCTTCTTTCCAGAGAAGCCTACCTCTAGGGGAGAATCTAGGACCATAAAGAACCAGTCTTGTCATGTGTGTCCTCACCTGTTACAGCCAGAAACATTCAACACCCGTTCTTCCACTGTCTCAGATTCAAACACTGATTCCCTCACACGAGCAGAGTGTGGGAACACACTTGCTCACCTGCAGAAGCTGTCTCCTGGGATTATTCTCCTCTTTAGACAAGTCAAGCACATCGAAATTATATGGTTGAAGGCAGAATCTGTCTATCATGCCGCTGGTAGCAAGCCTTCTTCACAGAAGTATACCTAAGGATAAGAGTTTTGTACAGGAACCATAACACTGATTTAATGCCTTTGAAGCACACTGCAGGTCCATTTACTTATCAAGCAAAACAATTTTTTTAATCTTACTGGCAAAATTATTTTAAAAATACAAGAAAGACTTTAACGACAAGCAACTAACATAAGAAAGGTGAATTTTGACTTAACAGCACTCTGGCTATTTTAATTAATGAAATAAAAATGAGAAGCAAGGGAATATTTGAACTTAACCTTCTAAACCAGTGAGATTGTTTAGGGCAGAGGATAACCTGCCATGAGACGTCATATCACTGAAGCACTGTATTTGCAGGATGAGGAGACAAACAATTAAGGAAAACAGTGCGGCAGCCCAGGCAAGTTCTCTTCCAGCAGTGCAGAGGGAATCCTGGGTCATTTAAAGATAATTTTTCTCTGATATTCTGATGTGTAATCTGTTATGCCCCAATACAACACCATGTTTCATTAGCCACAGAAAATACTTCCCACACTGGAATCAAATACAATGATGGAACAGCTTTAGATGTTCAGTAAATTGACAACTGTGCACCACAATTCTGGTACGTCAAAACCCAAACTACATAAAACTGCAATATTTATCTCCAAAACCATAACTGTCTAAACATTTACATCAAGTTTCTTCCATAAAACACACATTGAAAGTTTAGAAATGTTGACTGAATCATTTCCTGTGACTCAGTGATTTGCTATTGCATCTGTGCAGAACGCCAGGAGAACTGGTTTTAGCTTGACAATTTTACAATTCAGTGGAATGTTAATGGCCTCTTAAATTTCATATGAAACAGCTACTTATCGTGTCCTTAATCTCTTATCAGATATTATCTAGAGTAAAAAAAATCAAGGTAGATTATAACCATGGAGAGAAGAAGCAAGAAAATTCTCCCATGCAACCAAACTCAGATTAAAGATTAGCAAAACTGTGTGCCAGATATTTCCTGTGATTGATCGGATATCTAGAGAACCATTACACTGCTCCCCTGTCATATATTACCCAGCACACACGACAAGAAGGGGGAGGATGCTGCTGCAGATAAAAGTTGTAAAGTTTTGCTCATAATAGCAGCCAAAAGCCCTGGGGTCACCCTTAGAGCAGTCCACAGACATACAATCTGTGGCAACCATCTCTTCAAAGCCACAGTGAGATCTAACCAATCTAAAGGTGGTATGAAACAGGGCAAATCCCACACCTGTCCTTAAATCTCATGGGATATTTTCTGTGGCTTTGTAGAACCTCTACTTTTTTTAACAGGTTTCACATCCCCCATATTTCATAATCATAGAAATGAAAAGAACTCAGTGCATGTCTGTATAAAACTCTTATGGAAAGAGTGAAACTGAATACCCACATTGTGCTGGCACATGGACAGAGTAAACAAACTGGAAAGGGAGAAGGAAAGAAAGAAAGAGCAAGAGATCCATTTCCTTCCCCCCCCACTCCTTCCAACCCTTCTACTTACTCCAAGTTTAAGTTTAAAGTAAGCTTTAAAAGTAGGGTAAAAAATATTGTCAACTTGATAACTTCTCATTTACACTTGTCTATCAACACCTTTTCAAAGATACCCAGGTTTTAGAATGCACTGTTTGTTTGTATTAGCAGAAGCTCTTGCTGCATGATTGCTTAAAGCAGATAGGATGTAGCAAACTGCGTGGCTTTTGTTGAGCCTGCCTTTTAGAGCAAGTATCTTTGAGGCACAGCCTACTGAGAAGAACAGCTTTTCACAGGAAACAGAGAAACTACTGTGTGCTTGAGACAAATGGGATTTTCCCCAGGCAAGAGAGATGTAATAAACATCTCAATACTAAATTAGTAAAGAAATATGTAAGTTTGTGGGTTGATCTTTGCTTTTACGAAGACAAAGAATAAAAACATCCATGGCAAAGGACCTACAAGTTCCTCTAGAGCAGATTTCAGATATAAATAAAAAATTTAAATGAATTCTCTGATATATGCCTGCAAACCAGCCAGTGTGACAAGAATGTGTAAGGAATGGCAGAAATGTGGATCCCATTCATACAGTCACACCACACCAACAGACTAAAGCAGCAGAATTGCTGTAACACATCACACTCACATTCTTCCTTTTTCTCATGCTCCTAATGTTCCATGTGCACCTTATACCTGCCTTTCCCATTCTTCATCTTCAGTTAGTGCTCTGTGTTACCCCATGTTTGTTCCCCTGTTCCTGATATGAGGGTCTCTGACACATTCCCTGCCCCCACATCCAAGCGTTCTAGCCCCTTCCCTCCAGTGGGGCTGCCTGCTCCTCATCCCTTCTTGCTGACAGCTGCTGCAGTGTCCACTGGTAATTATTAGTAACCATTTAAAGACAAAAACTCCAGAGTCTAGTCCCATCCAAAGTGCAAGCACAGTTTTGAGTTGGGGAGCAGGGGGAAAAGGAACCCTGAAATACCTGCATCAAAGTTGTATGCAAAACACCACCTAAGGCCAAGGTGAAGGTGCATGCCCAAAGGTCTGAGCTGGCTGCACAGATATGTTATTCTGAACACTTTTTTATAAATATCTCATTTTTTACTTAATGTCATGATAAACAGAAACACTCCCTGACAGACAAGCTAAAGCCTAAATGTAGGATCCTTGAACCACTAATGCTTATGCTTATACTTCTACTGCTGATCCTGCCAAAAAAAAAAAGGTCTAATTGTTTCTGCTTTTTATTTTTATTCAACTAACACAATTTTTAAAAGAACCAAGTACCTAGTGTAGTTGAATACTCCCAAATGTAAAATCTAGTTTTTCCCAAGTTTCTATTACAGAGAGAAAGGTCTTCGGTAAAGAAAATTCTACAGTCATCAGTGAAAGGAACAGGTTTGTTCTGGCCAACTGAGTGTTGAAGTTGTCAGTCATTCAAGTTGTCAGTTTGTCAGTGTGTTCACAGAAAACAAGAATTCAGACTTATGAAAATATATTACTTGACTTTGCTCTTCCTAGTGGGCCCTGAACCACATAAAATTCTCTCTGTCCTTAATTATTTTGTCTGAACTTAGGAGAATGATCCTATATTTAGCTGTTAGTGTATAATCCTCATGAGTCTCAGGCTAAAAATGTTGGTTGATATTTGACCTGCCTTTCCCTATTAGTCATTGCTTCTAAAGACCATTGTGTTTATGCCCCATCTCTTCTTGCTGTAATCTGAATGTCCACAGGAACAAAGGACTAGGTAAAGCAGTGAAGCTTACTCCACATTTTAAAGTGCACTTCCATATGCTTGACATTCAGTGTTTTGTTGCTGTTTGGCTTATCTATTTTTCCCTTAGCTGGAGATTTTATTAGTGTTAAGTGATTCATGTGAAGAAAAACATACAGAAGACATGGAACATATCTCATGAAACAAGAGAAGACCAACATCTAGGTCATGGAATTCAGCAAGTTCAGAAAAATTCAGGCATGTGAAGAGCTAAAAATGCAGTTTATCTATCAGTTCCTCATGCAAGCGAAAAGAATGGAAAAACGGCATTTGCAATTTTTAGAAAGGAAAACTTCAATTTTCATTGGAAAATTTGTTTTAAGTGGCATAAAGCCACAGCATAAGTTCAATGGGTAGATAAAGCCAATAAATATCTCCTTGCAGCTGAAAATATGAAGTCTGTCCTTTTTCTTTTTTCTTTTCCTCCTTCTCACTTTCTGTGCCCCTCTCTTTCTTGGCCCCTTCAGAAGGCCACCATAGTCCACTGTCTCATTTTGCAGCTGAAATTTCAGAAGACTGCCCACAACATAGATGACAAAAATGGATCCTTCATTTCAGTGAATTAAATAAGCTCCTGGAGAAATACAAGTGTCAGAGGATGATGGAAAAAGAAAGGGAGAGAGGATCTCATCTTTTGGTAGTAGTGAGCTGGTGTGCCTGCTCATTCTGTCTCATCCCTTAAAAAGATCCTGCTTGAGCAGACATATCTGTGTCTTTGTACCACACATTCCACACCTGGTCTGGATCCACAATTTATCTCAGTGATGCACTAGCTATCCTGGAACTGCATCAAAAGTAGCTTATTTACTCAGGAATCAAACTTCCTCCTATGGCTTCAGAGCACTCCATTTTGCTTTTCAAGGTGTTTTGGCATGTACTCTGTAATTCAGTGGATCTGTTTTCAATAACAAGGACAGAAAACCTTCTGTCTACAGTTCAGGAGCTCTTTTTCTGATTTTAGAGTAACAAGAATAATCTGCACTTAGTCCCAAGACATCACCCTCTGAAGAAGCTTCTGTCCAATATTCATCCTTCATGGCTTCATGGTTGAGCAGATGCACAAAATTCTTCACTACCTCTCAGCTCAGAAAGGGTTCTACACTCAGCTCCATGTTTGCAAAAGAGATCTGCAAAAAATGTTCTTTGTTTGAAAGTTATTGTTCCTTGGGGGTGGTAGAGCATGCTCCTTCTACAAGACAGAATAGACTCCAAGGCCCCCCATGGCACACAGCAGCTTCCAGGGAATCTGTGATAGGCCAATACCCCCCATAAGCCTCTAAACCATCCACAATCCCCAACAGCCACCATGTCAAATGACAATAGTGCAGAATCCCCAAAAGAGTTTCAGACTTCTGACAATGAATTAGGAACTTTATTACAATAAGTAGACTAGAATTCCCCTTAAGAAGGCATTCCCAAAGTATGGTGCAGCAGGCCAGGCTAAATGCTCGAAGGCTGGCCAGCAAATTCTATGAAAACACTGTTTTCAATAGTGTCTCTTTTAAAGGTTTGATGAGACAGCCCAGTGGTGGTACCAGAGAATGAGGCCAGCAAGTATCTATCCATCAGAAACCTTGGCAAGTACCAACCTAAACCACATTTCCCCTCGTCCTTCTACTTCTGGCAGTTTTCTCAGACCCCTTCTGCCTGCTACACCTCTACAGATTTAAAGCTCCAGCATGTGCACACCATTACCAGGATTCCCCTTCTCCATCAAGGCTCTGACTCTTCTGAGGAGCAGCAGGTTCCAGAGCCACACCAATGCTCACCTTGATGATCACCCTGCAGATGTGGGTGACCCTGTCTAGAGAAAAACTCTGCCTTTTCAGTTCTTTTGGGTATCAGAAGTCACCAAAGTGGGCTTCCTTCAAGACACCTCTTGCTAGGGGTCCAGCATGAGTAACCTTAGCCTTGGCAGCACACCACAGCTCAGTGAAGTTTACATACTTCTGTTGAAGGCAGTCACATACAGGCTGTCTAGAGATAGTGATGTCAACAGGTATTGCCCAACATTTTCCCTACTTAGTTTTATTGCCACTAGATTGCCTGATTTCATCTTGCGTAAGATTTTTGTGGTTAACAAAACGAATGATGGATTTTTGACACCTACAAGTCTCCTGTCATTTACAAGAGGGCACTTGAAATTAAAGTGGTGGTGTTCCCTGCTGCTGACTACGCGGCATGCCGGACTATGTGACTGTCCTTTAACCAAGAGGAGCTCACACCAAACAATGTTGCCACAGATGTCTCTCCTCCCCTTTCTTACCAGGCTGCTCCCTCATGGAAGGAGTGACCAGGATGTTCTGTGCTTCAAACCACACTGTGGTTTCCGCAATGTCTGCATCATTACCGAAGAAACTGCTCTTAATCACGGCTATTCCTTCCAAGCACCAAAAGAGAAAAAATGCCTTTCCAAGACACATTCATTGTGGTTTTAGGAGAGAAGTGTTTCTACAAATTTGGATAAGCCAGTAATTGTGACACAGGTAGGTCATAGAAGTGCAGTGTCATTCAGCAGATGGTGCTCAGGCATGAGGGAACACCTCACAGTTGGTATTACTCTGACCTCTGCTCTCAACCCAGCCTTCACTTATGGACAAGCCCAAAAACTACTCCCATAAAGGTTATACTTCTTCCTACCACATGATGCTGTATTTTCTACCCATTTCTGTACTGCAACCAATATGGGGAATCTTTATGTAGTTGATTCACTCACCAAAAGAAAAAATGGGATTATGGAATTACAAATGCCATGTGAGTTGTCTGACAGGATATATAGGATCTTTGATGTTCATTTTGGGTATTTTTTGAGATGGAGATACCACAGGTTATCTTTTTTGTGCAACAGTTACCATCAAATTTAGATGTAAGTCTGATGCCTGTCTCATGGTTTTACAAATTGCATAATACATGTCATTAACATCTCTAAAAAAAGTAACTTTCTAAAATCCTCTCCTGGATGTGCAGATGGAGAACATACCACCCTCTAATGTCTTCTTGGTCAATACAACACTTGAATCTGACCTTGACCATATCTCCAAGTATATCCTGTTTAGAAGCAGAACAAAGCAAAGCTGCTCCTCAAGTTAGTATTAGAATTTGTTTTGCTATTTCTCTGAGAATTACCACCATACCCAAGATTACACTTGCTATCTACTACAGTTCCTCACTCATTAGAAATTTTGCCAGTGACACTTAACAAACTAGGAAAACAAGGGACAGATCATGTATTGAGAAGATAAATCATTGAATGGGGTTTGAAACATCAAAAAGTTTTAGCTTTTCTTAACAGTTAGAGTTTTCTATCCTTTTCCTGTGCTTGGCACTACTATATTCACCTTTCTGCCTTTTCCTGTACTTGCCAGGACATTTCTTTGCAGACAGACAGGAAAACTGTCATCAAGAAGCAAGAACAATGTGAAGTACTTGCCCTATATTCTGTGAATTGTCAATAACTTCAAAGAATGTCACTGTTGAAAACTACTCCATTGGAGGTCCTGAACACCCTTTGAAACAGTCTCTTTCCCTAGCACAGCACAGGGAGTCCATTTTCAAACTGTTTTGGAGATATTAGTCGCATTAGAAGTGTTCATCAGTGTAGAAAACAGTAGAGAGCAGAGAAGCAGAAGTTGCATCTGTGTTGTAAAAACTGGGGAGAAATGTGTACATAATTTTTTTTATCTGGAGGATATGATAGCTGTAACCAAAGGTGCAGGACAATCTCCAGCTGCAAGCAAGCAGAACATGGTCAATATCATCAATATATCCCATGTGTGTATTTCTCTTCACTTACCAGACCCATCATCACAAACCAAAACTACAATCAAAAGCTCCTCATTGTTTCAAAATCCCCTTCAACTTGTAGAGGGCATGATACTATAAACCCTATCCATTAATCCCATCATCATAGTATTTGTCCTTTTTCCTTACCTTACAAATATTAAAGTACAGTTTTTTCTTTGTTCTGTTGTTTGCCACCTTAACAGCCTTTCATTTATGGCTGTGGATTTAATCTAAATATGTGACACAAAGACATGGACAGTTTTCATTGTACTAATACATTGGCCTTTGAAGCAAGATGTTGTGAGTCAAAATAGTCTCTTTATATTAAAATTATTTTGAAATCCTCTTCTACCCCCAATGAGGTATAATCCTTTCAGCATGTGTCATGCAATATATGTATTTATGCATATCTCATGATGTTTTTGCCCTGTATTTTGAAAAGAAAAAAAATATATAAATATTACTGAATCCAACAATACGCAAAGTAAGAAAAATAGTCTGCAAACTACATTCATTCTGAAATACACCATTCTCCTAGTCAAGAGCCTTGAAGTGCCAAGACAACTCCATTTGCTGATGCTAAACAAGTAAATATACAATTGTCTTGACATAGTATGAAGCTTTCCTTTTCAAAACATTCGTGTTCCCCACAGGCTCCTGCCACAAATGTTGCAACAAGTCTGTCGGAGGTTACAACTAATTCAAGTTGTAAAATACTTCTCACTTCCGTCTCTGTGTCTCTCCTTACAAATTGCAAAACAAAACCAATACACAGTCAACCAAGGATTAATATCCCTTTTAAATATTTGTACTCAACATGTAAAAACAAATACCTGTCCTATTTATTCTAATACATTTATTATGAGCAGTCTAGACTATTTAAAAATCCCTCTGACTTAACATTTTAAATTATTTACCTGTGCAGAGCAACATTACTGAGAAACTATAAAAACACTCAACTATATAACTTTTTTTGTTGTTTTTGTAGACACCTGAAGATCTCAGTAAAGGGTGTGATGTCTTAAGCAAAACTGTTAGGAGGAACAGAGATACCAATCTGGCATTACACTGGCATAGCTTATAGCTAAAACACAACATTAATTAATACTAGTAATAATTGTGTTTGGAGAAGGGGAAATTGTATTAATTCTCCCATACCAACATAAATTGAAGCTGTAGCACTCTGAGTAAGAACAAGCTCTTCTGCATGCATGCATCCTCTTTCAGATCTAGCTGTGTAGAATGAAATTGCCACCCCTCCTGGTTGTTCCTCATAGCCCATCAGGTGCAGGTTACCTTTTGCAGAGCCTCACTATCAAAAGAGCTCTACCTCACTCATATCACTCCAGTCTGCAGGTTATGAGCTGTTTTAATCAGACCTTCTAGATGGGCCTGTAGTGGATAACATAAGCATGCTTATTTCCATTACGGGATTTACCAGGGTGATTCTCTTCAGTAGCAAGATGGGTAATGAATGAAGAGATGGTATTTTAACATCTCCAGCAAGTCCAGCTATTTATGAATAGCTGGTTATCAGCAGCTGTTTGTGGAGTGACTGTGCCTCAGAAGAAAACAATGCCTGCTGGGATCCAGCATTTAACCCCATTCAGCCTCCAAGGCTTCCCCTCCACGGTGAACCTTTAAGGTCTGAAGATAGTGACTGATAACCTCATACCTACATACTTCCTCAAGGATAGGTAATAACCCCTGCCATAAATATACAGATACACGTAAATCACTGTTTGCATCACCCATGGAAATCTGGCTTCTGACTCCAACAGTGGTTCCATTTTAGAAGGACTGAAACACAACCTCATGTCCTCAGGTAATGGTCTGAAATATAAGAGGGTGCCCGTGAAAGCTTGACTATTCCATTATTGTGCAATTTGATTATGGCAGCCCAGGAGGAAAGTGATGTCATTATGCCAACAGGTAAGAAATCATTCCGTTACATCAGTGATGTCTTTACCTAAAGGCAAAATTTCCGTCATCTTCAGTTTTCAAGGTTTTCAAAAAATATGTAGTCAAATTTCTCCAGTCAAATGTACAGCCCTGTTGTTTGGTTTGAAACGTTAGCAGCTTATATCATGTCATTTAAATTCTCTGCTGTGAGTCTAAAGAAATAGAAAGTCACTAACACTGAAGTGTCAGCTCCAGAAGTGGAGAAGTTCACTAAGAGAAACTGTTTTTTTTATAAGTTGCTCTGATACATCTTTGCCATTGTGTTTTTAAACTAACAACTCTTCCCCATGGCATCTAATATCATGGCACTCGTTGCTACTGACAGCCAATCTTACTGAGAGCTTTTGAGAGTGCTTTAGAGTATAGTGAAACACTACACTTCAAGGCCTTATACTTTGAGTTAAAAGAGATACTTTTAACCAAGTCCTGTAGTAACAAAGCCAGTGACTGAAACAAGGTAAATTGCGACTACAAGTAAGGAAGAAATATCTTGATCATGAGGGTGGTGAGGCCCTGGGATGGGTTGCCCAGAGAAGCTGCGGATGTCCCATCCCTGGAAGTGTTCAAAATCAGAAGGGACAGTGTGGTCGAAGCTCTCTTCACAGAGAGCAGCAGGCACAACTCTCCCAGGCATTGTCCTGGGGGAGGCTGTGAGAAGATCAGAGAAAAGAATGATAAATTATTCTTATCTTCACTTGCTGCACCTGTGGTTGTGCACATGTGGAATGTGTTATGGAGATTTGTTTACCAAAGGGTGATTTCTTAATTGGACACTGGTGATGGTGTTTAGATCCAATTGACCCATCTGGTCAAAGCTGTATTGGACTGTCTGCATGGGCAATGACTCTCTTAGAAGTATAATATAGTATAGTAAAATGAAGCAATTGATCAGCCTTCTAGAATCATGGAGTTAATACTAATTATTGCCCAGCGGGGACCCATGCTATGATAGGACAGGGCTTTAAGCAACCTGATTTTGTGAAGGATATACCTGCCCGTGAGACATGGGCTTGGACTAGACGGTCTTTAAAAGTCCCTTCTAACTCATATTGTTCTATAGTTCTGTAATTCCTTGATTCCATGAAAAGTAGAACACTTGTATTGGCATATTCTGGTGACTTTGTCCAGAGCATGAAGATCTTTCTGCACAGCTCTGCATAAGTAGTCAAATATTTTTTTTTTATTTTAAGTAATAAACCTGTTGTTAAATTAACTGTTCTAACCCAAACTTATGGTACTGACATAAATCCTTAGTCACTGATGCAGAAAATGCTTTGAATGTTTGCCTTGAACCAACAGTCAATGGTACCCAATGAACACCAGGTCACCCTTCAGCTCAAAATCATCAGATGAAAGACTGCAGTTAGGTTGCAGAGAAGATTGAATCAGTTCCTTGAAACCAAGGCCCCAAACCCTCATCTTTCTCCAAAATGTAAACATGCTCATGGCCACAAGAAAAAGTCATCATTGCATAGCTTAGGTCTACATTGTGATGAGAAGACACATAATGCCAAATGCACAGAACACACGAGATCATTCTACACGCCATGTTAAAAAATCTTCAGTTAATAAGTTATTGGAATTGTAATTGTGAATAAATCCACAGGCTGCTAAGTTTCAACAACTGCATATGCTTTAGGGTCAACAGCTTTTCCAATGTTATGGAATGACAAATATGTAAAAATAGATTTTGGTTTCATAATAATTCTGTATTTATAAAACTAAATTAGCATTGCATTTAAATATCCTTCTTTCCACAACTTCATAAATGTAGTTACCATTCCAAATCAGGCATGTGAAAATGACTTGCTGAAATTTTCTCCAAATTCCTGCCTTCTCCTTCTGGTGTTTCATCTTATACCCAAAATGTGTTAATGCGCCACCATTACTGATTAAAACATGAGACATTAACTAATAGAAGGTTGCTACTCCCCAGAGCACTGTTTTTCAGAAATGAGTCAGCAGGTATCTCAGAGACTGCTTTCATCTGAACTAAAGGGATGCTTCAAACTCTTTAAACTTTTCCTACACAATGCAGGTGGAATTAAAGTAATTTCAGCATTACACTAATGTATGCATACTCTCAGGAAAAAGAAAAAAGGACTTGCGAGTTTTAATGCTATATGATACTGTTTTTCTCCTTTTAATTGGTTATTTGGTGAATTGAAACAATGACTGCAAGTGGTTCAATATACTTCATACATATCAAACATAAGGCTACAGTCTACTGTCATATTACAGTAGAAACATATATACATCAGTTTCTGCTGGAGAAATTTGGTTTCAATAAAATGTCTTTGATTATAGGCACAGAGAGTTATTTGTTCACTATTTCATTTTTTCCTCAAAAAGCTTTACTTAATTATACTTCAACAGGGTCCTTAAAACTTCAAACGTACTATGAAAAGTAGCTCTGTGGAAAAAGAAATTAGCTTCTTACCAGCTCTATTTTATTATATTTCAAATCCAGAACCATAACTTTTTATTCCACCATATGGATATCACAGCAAACAACAAACATATTACTGGAATATAACAATTACTGCTCCACAGCTGAGCAGCAGTAACTGACCCCACACATGCTTTTAACAAAATCAGATCCATTATTTTGAGCGCTGGTAAGGATATACACTATGCTCTTCTCACAGCCCCAACAATGCAGTTATCTTCTTCCAAAATAAAAATTCACTATAAGACAGCAGTCTAGATTCTGCGTTTCTTCCTGAACTATCAGCAAAACCATGTACTGAACTTTACTTCATGTCTTTACTGAAAATTACTGAAGACTAAGTGTCTTCAGCACCACTAAAGGCCAACAGAAAAATTATATGGCTCAATGTAGATCAATGCCTAAAATGTTCTGCAATCTTTTTTACTGTGGAGACAGAATAGAAATGTGTGGTGAATTTCATGTGATCCTCAGATCTCAGGCTGCAGTAGGAAGTCTCATCCTCATCACACATAGACAGAAATCTCCTGATTTGTGCTCTCTAGAGACCCAGCAAGTATGGAAACAAAAGATGTCTAGTTTACAGAATCCCTTTCTGATTGTAGGGGGAAGAGTAAGTTTTGCTATGAGGTGTTTGTTATAGCTAAGTGGTAAGTTTATCTTACAGCAAACTACAGACTATATTTTGGTAATTGAAAAGTATTTTTAAAATTCTGTTATCCACAAAGAAAACTACTCAAAGTGTCATCAGCACTTCCAGGACTGCACTGAATGAAAACATCAGTGAGAGATAGAGGCTCAACAACAATGCAGATCCATACATCCCTGGATTCCTGTGTGCACACCTCCACCTGTGGCAAAGAGAGAGCTTGTCTCACATTTAGTCTGTGTAAACTGGCCATCTTTTAAATGAACTCTCAGATTCAGCAATAGTGATTAAGGTTGTACAAATCAAGACAGGAAGAAACTTAGTGGGGGAGCTCCACCTAGCTGGCAAAATTTCTCAATTTGGCCCAGTTTAGTTTCACACGGTGAGCCTACTTCAACGGGCAAGTCGTTAGCACACAAAAGCTCCCTGCAGAAACCACAAAGCCACATGGGTACTTTCCAAATGCAGTCAAACATCACACTAATCAGGCATGAAAGTCCTGAAGCAGAAGGCCCCTTTCCAGAGATCCTGTTTAGAAGAGAATCGGGGGAAAGCAATCCTGCTGAACACCCTCCTCCTCTACCTTCCTGTTCTCTTGGTTCCTACTCAGAATGGAGGGAAAAAGCAAAGGAGCAAGCAGACCAAAGAGAGAGAAAGTGTTAGAAACATGGATGCTAAGTGCCTACATCCAAGTGTACATCACAGCTTTGATCCTCAGCCCCTGTAGAAAGGACACAGCAAGTTCATAGTCCTTTGTGATTCAGATTAAAAAAAAAAAAAAAAAAAAAACAGTGGAAGAATTGCATAAAATTGATGAGCAAAGACAACTTTTACTAAAAAAAACATTTTACAGAGAAGTTCAAAATGCTGTGAGGTTAATAAGCATATTCCTTCTTCAACAAGCTGACTACCAGAATGAACTCTGGGAAAAGGAGTCTGGGTCTTTTCTCATGACCTCCCTACCTTTTGGATTTATTGGTTGGTTTGTGCTGTGGGGGTTTTACCCTATTTTAATTACAATGTAATGCAGTTACATTGTTGGAAGCTCTTTATAAGGCCAGTGGAGTTTGAACACTCAGTCAAAAATCTGGAGTCAGCTGAATCCTGTATTGTGACAGGTGAGGACAAAACCAAATATGTAGAAGTACTTTTCCCCAAATTGTAAACTATCGTGTGTGTCACATAAGTTCAGTCTGTTTCAGTCTATGGAAATGACAGATACTGGACATGAAAGATCTTTAATGACTTCAAGAAGGATCCAACAAACCAAAGACCAGTATGTCTGATCTACTGATCAAACCAGTAAAGGTGTCTAGTAATTGACTAAATTCTGAGAAAGGGAAAGGAAAAGGAAAGAGGTAATAGGTAATTTGTAACAGGAATAGGTAATTTGTTTTAACAATAAAGAATTCATGGAGTAATATTGGAACTGGTAAGCTTTCTTACCAGTTCATAACTTTCTTAGTATTGCAGAAAGGAAAACTTAAACAGATTCTATTGGTCCAGAATAACTAAATTTGATTGAATATATTGTAACAGAGTAGTAGAAGAGAACTATCTCAGTCAGGCACCAGAAATACACCCCTGATTACATGGATGATTGTGATTAGATTTATTGCTAATACAATATCTAAATATTGCCTATGAGGTGTAGAATATAAGCAGGTCTAAAGGGTAACAATATAAGCAGGCTGAGCAAGAAATCTACAGGTCTGCAGTTTTGGCTTTGCAGAACACACAATCACAAAGCACCTACAGAGCTACTTTATGAGTTTATCTCCACATGTGACTGTGTCTTAGCAGTTTTGCTCACCTGTCTAAAAGTGAATATATTCCTTATGAGAGCATCAAGAGAGTTCCTCCTGGTATCTTGTCTTAGGACAAATCATATTGCCCATCAGAGACAACCACATGAGAGAAGGAGTACATCTGTGGGGTGAAGACTCCCACATGGCCAGACCATCTTCCATAGCCAGTCATATATATATGCCAGCAAGTTACTTGAAAGAAAATCTCCAGTTAATGCATTAATAAATGCATGAATAAAAGCATGTTACTGGCAAAGTCAGCAACGTACTTGGGATAAACCCCATGCAGAGAAGGGGTTTGGAAGTCTTATTTATTTATTTTATAAGCATTAGGAATCGAAATAAGTTATTTCAAATTCCAGAGACGCTCAAAGCATTAGTGGACTCAAGTACCACAAAATCACCAAGAGAACTCTCACAGGTTTAAATTTGCTCTTCCTTCTACCACTGCACATTTTTCTGGGCCTTCCAATGGAAAAGTCAAAATCAGTTGTCTGACAAAAATGGACAGATCACAGCAAAGACCTACATACAGGAGATAAGAGTGACATTATGTTTAAAAAAAAATAAATTCAGTCTGGTAACTTTAAGAAAGAAATTACTCAAACCAGTACACATATACCAGATATTTTTTACTATTATTTTATGAGTTATAAACCACTTAGCATTGTCTGTTAATTATAAAAAGTACTTGCATGGAGCATCTTTGTTGCTTGTATATGGACTAAACTCCTCATTTTCTACTTACTGTGCTTTTTTTGAAGATGGGAGTCTCAACACCAATTCTCAGAACTTGGTTGTAGGCAGTTTTAAGCACAGACTCTCTTATTGCCTTCAGTCTGATTCAGGAGACATTTTCCATGGGGACAGCTTCTTGGTATTTTCTAACAGGTGCTGAGCAGGTAGGCACTAGAAAACACATATTTCAGCATTATCTCACTTGCTTCGTACCGGTGTTCTTAAAAAAAAAAGAGGAAAAAGAACACACTGGTAAGAGTAAAGTTACTTCCAGTGTGAGTGATTAAATCTTGCAGACAATAAACAATAACTCTATAAGTTTCATTTTCTCTTTTTATTATTAGCCTATGGTCCAGGAAATGCATCTAAGACACTATACAGACATGCATTCACAAGACTGTCTTTGTTGCTTTGTTGTCTAGGTTCTCCCCTGAGACCATGAAGTTAATATACCCAGAAGGTCAGTAAAAAAAACTTTTTCATTCCTGACATCACCACCTTCATTTGTGGGGGTTTTGCCCCTTTAGAAGTACCCCCTCTTGCTCGTTTTTAAGCTTTCATCCTGAAGACTTAAATTTAATTTGATTAATGGGAAAGAAATTGTTTTCTGTGTGTCCTCCATCCAATATTTATCTCCCTGTAAAGAGCTATCAACTCCTCTCCCCTGGAATCTATTATTTAAGGGAAAAAACATTTCTGTTCTTATATGAAAATATTCCATGATTCTTGTTTCTTTGCTGAGGCTGGATTTTTTTAATTCTACTCTACCTTCTTTTTGATAAAGTGGCTGAAAATGCATGCAATGTTGAAGATTTCCATGGATTCATACACCAATTTGATGGAATTTTCTCTTTTTTTCCACTCTTTTTTTTTTTAAACTTTTTGCTCTTTCTACCTTTTCCTAAAATGGTTCTGCTTGCCTTTTTGACCCCTATTGAGTACTGAGCTAACATTTTCATATAACTATTCACAGTGAGTCCAGGACAATTTCTGAGTATTAATAGACAATACAGAGCACATCACTGCACACATATAATTAGTGCACATGCACTATTTTACATTTATCAGTTCTGAATTTCCTCTACCATTCTCTCACTCAGTTGTACAAGAACTGCAAGATTTTCTGCACTAGGGCTGCTTTACAGCCAGCTTTAGGTTTGATGTCTCTGTAAGCTTCACACTCCCCTCACTCTCCTCTTAAAAGAAGTTTAAAAGACTTCATTTTATTTAAAAGAAATTTTTATGTTTAAAAGTTTTTAAACATAAAAATTGTGCCAGATCAGTGATCCCCTAAGCACTCTGTGCAGTATTGACTAAAACCAAAGATGCTTACAGAATGGCATCAGAACACAACCCTGGAACACATACCACTCCTGACTACTCCTGTCTGCATGCTGTGTTTATAGTTCTGGCTCGATTTTCCACACTGCTGTCTCCCTGGCCCCAGAGAAACTCGTAGTGTTTGTCATGTCATCGGGTGTAGAATGTCAGAGCTTAGCCACACACTGTGCAAAGAACCACCTCCTCTTGTTCTGAACGTGGCTTCCTCTGGCACCCCTGACACTTGGGCTCTAGTCACCCTCTAATGACACCCGTTCTTTGGTGGACTTCTGGTTTTGAAGACTGAGCCATTTGTTAGCTATTTGTGAACTGATTCAGAGTTTCTTTAGGCTCCGGATCAAAACTGAACTATCAAGCAAAAGGACAACAACAGTGAAATGGGCTATCAATATTGTCCAATGCTTTTTTGGAAAAAATTGTAGCAAGTATTTTCTTGTTGATATTTGATCTATAATTTAAATGTAAACTGAAACAGATTAGCGAGGTTCTTGCCCCAAGAGCAGCTGCAACACTCCTGCAAACAGAGTGAGAATTAATAAATTAGACTCTGGGATCTGGCATGTGAGGGAGACTGAGCTGCTTGTGTATGATGAGATCTGTGCATGCCTTTATGTATCATGGTCTTTTCTACTAGGGAGTAGATCTTCCCCACTTATTTGGTCTGCAACTTGCTTACTCTTCCATGGCAAAGCCAAGACAATTAGAGTGAGAGTTAATAAATTCGTTAATAAATTAGACTCTTGCATTTCAACAATATGTAATACAACTGTAAATTTGAAGTATATTAAGAATAGATGTGCAGAGGAAAGAGGGAAGCAGAAAAAATTAAACAAAAAATTTTAGAAACATTTTTCTGAGTTGTCTTTCTGCTTGACTTTCTATTGTCTCCTCTTCGATTGGGATTTTTCCTCACCCAAAAAACCCCAAGCTTAAGTAACACTTTTACTGCTGGCCAGCCAAGTGAAAGTTGTGAAGGGTTGTGAGGAGTTATGAGGTAGACTACCAAAAACTGCACAGGAGAGCAGACAAAATTTACCCTATTCTTACCCTATACTTTCATATACTTTGTTATTTGGGCTTTTAAAACAGAAACGGAAATCATCCTCATCTATGCCCTAGGGATTTTTCTTCCCCTGGTCATTGTGGAAAGGCGAGGTTGAAGCAAGTGAATTTTCACTTAATTCCGAGGACAGAGAGGTTTATAGTTGCTCTGATGTGTTCCAGGAATCAATCCCTCAGTTGTGGGCTAGCTGCAGAAGCAGTTTGTCTCTCCCATTCATTCCCCATTTCACCAACAATGCCATTGTTCCAGAGGAATGCAGCTGTCGTGAGCAGCCGTGACTGCAGAAGGTGCTCCCTCAGGCAGCCTGGACTGCTGCCACCAAGCATTGTAAAGTGTAAGACCAAAACCAAAACCTTGAACTTGCCTCGGTGCTCAGCAGGGCTACAGTGCAATGAGAGAACTTCAGGGCAATATGCTTTCAGCAGCCTGTAATAGGGAGGAGATGAATGGCTCCATTTTGCGTCAGCTTTGCAAATCTATACCATATGACTGGCTACTAAAAGTCAGTGGCCAACCCGAGCACAAGGATTTGTAGCTTCTAAAGTTATAGTGAAATTATGGAGGGGAGGGAGTGGTTCAGTACTTATACAAGTGACAGGCACAATCTGAATGCAGGAAACTGCTTAAATATAAATAAATCTGTACTGTGTGGCAAATCACACTGCCAAAGGCCTGTGTCCACAAAGGAGACAGAGGAGCCCTGCAGAAAACAACTTTATTCAAATAATGGGAGAGTCCACTGGGCCAGACCCCAGTGGGATCTCGAGTTGTTGGAGGACCCAGCCTCCTTTTATCCTAAACTCCTGTTGCGCGATGCCCTCCTCCTCTCCCCATTGGCTGAGGTACTAGGAAGGTACAGCCTTCCCAATCCTGTTACTACATATCTCCCCTACCTCATCTATGCCCATGGCCACTCTTTCAGATCCTTGTTCTCAAGACATTTGTAAAGACATACACACCCATTTGTCCTATCAGTACAATTTTGCATCCATGAATCCGCTCAATCCCACACACTGTTTAGCCAAGAACTTGCTTTAGCTTAGCATTTAACTCCTTTCTTCAGTTTTAAAAAACAATTAGGAGAGTTTTCAAAAAGGAAAGTGTTCATGTGAAAATGTACATCAAAGCTCAACTCTTTATATCTATAAAATTATTATACCAAGATGCACAAACTGATTTTACGAGGCCAATTCAAGCATCATTCCAAAGTAGTGGTTAACAATCAGGTTTTGTCTAAATTATAAAATTTTGCAAAACACAAGCTTTTTAATCAACCAAAATCTTTACTGGAGTTGCAGAACTTCAGTGGGACAATTCCTGTATTTTTCTTCTGGGTCTCCCAATGCACCTACTCCAGTCCATACAACCTTTAAGAGATCTTGCCCAGTATTTCCAAGACTTCCTTCATTCCATTCTTCCTGCTTTATCACTCCTAGCAAGTTCTATCAACGATTTTCAAATAATTTCTCTTGTACATCTACCCTTCCCCTACCCAACCATGTCCACCAATAATCAGCCCAATGTCCAAATGATCACAGCCAAGACCAATAATTTATATCCTCAATCACCCATTTTCTAGCTTTTCCCTCACCACTGACTGAGGTAATTCAAATTAAATTAGAACAACCTGCAGATGACTGCACTGGTTACCTTCCATTATTTTTGTAGAACTTCTTCCACAACTAAAGTGCAAGCAGTTAATTAAGAGCATCATGCACTTTTGAAGTATCAAATTAACTCCCAGCAAGAAATAAACTGACCCAAGCATATTTCTGTAAATAAATTACCAAGAATACATACAATATCAAATCACTTTGACACACAGAATTAAAAGGGCCAGCATGATAGCAACCAGTGTCCTTCACACAAAGAAATACCACACTGCCTCTTCTCACATAGAGGGGATTAGTCCTTCTACAAATCAGCTTGGAGGAACAGAAGAAGGACAGCAGTCACCAGTCCTCTGTGACTACTTGCTGCTCTTTGGCTCTACAAGCCTTAAGAATATCACATCTCAGGCTTGAGTCTTCTTGCCACTGCAAAAGTCTTGGCTTTGCCATGGAAGAGTAAGCAAGTTGCAGACCGAATAAGTGGGGAAGATCTACACCCCAGTAGAAAAGGCCATGATTCATAAGCAACTCTGTCTCCCTCCCATGCCAGATCCCAGAGCAGAACTCCTTACTAGTTTTGATTCATGACTGAAGTCAGTCCTGAGCGACAAAGTCAGTAGAAGAGTGCATAATGAAATACAAATGTCAAAAAAATGTTTAGAAAAATGCTGAATGTATTAAAGAAAAAGCCACACATGCTTTAGACATTAGCAGGTTTCATTAGCACTTCTCCCACAAAGAGACCAGCTTGGAAAAAAAAGGTAAATAAAAGTTATTAAAACCCTAGAAAGTTAACATGAAATCTCTTCTTAATTTTACTACATAAATGAACAAAAGCAGTCAATTAGGGATATGTGAAGCAGGAAAGTCCAGAACTGGCCTACTGTGGAAGCAAGGAGACCCAAAACAGAGACTGGAAACTCTAGGGGTACAAGGCAGAAGAGAGATTAGAGTGAAAAGAAGAACAGAAAACATAGAAACCGAGAAGGCACTTTTACGTGTGACCACAGACATAAGCTGAAGGCTGACATTAACAAACCACACTATCTTGTGCTCGTCTGCTTATGACTTCCCACTCTATCCCATTTTTGCTTCTCATTAAATGCAAAACAAGGGAAGAAAGAAAACAATGCCACTAAAATCTTTTTTAGAACATGGAACCCTTGCATACAGCATTGTTACAATCATATTCAAGAAATGTACCAAGACACACTTGTTTGTAATTGAGATACCAAACTGGATTTTAATACAATCATGCACGCTGTTATATTCCATCCAAATGTGTTTGTCTAAATTAATTTTCTTCACTTCAACAAATGAAACGTTTCTGGAAAAAAAATCAACAAGAATTTGCTCAAAATAAAACTTTGCAAATCTGCTCCTAGACATATATCACAGAAGGAATAGAATGCCTTTCTTTTTTGTATTTAGAATATGTATCTGACACATTGAGTTCTGTAAAACAGACTGAGTGACTTCACTGACAAGTATCGCAGTCTACCTGAAGTTAGAGATCAAACCTTTAGAAAGAATAGATATTAAGAAAAAACCCAAAGAAACTCTTCTGATTAGCCGGATCACAGACAGCATCACTGTAGGGGATTTTTTACTCCCAACACTGAGCATTAAGAAGCATCCAAACCAGAGTAGACAGCTATAAAGGAGACAAGCTTTTTGCTTTATTACACTACAAAGTATGACTTTGTGTCAAACTCACCTTTCTCTGCTTTTCCCTAAGCTCTATCTTTGTCCTGGTTGAATTTCTCTTCTATTGAAATGAACCACTACACTGGTAGAATTCTTGTCTGTGCACATGAACGAGAGAGTTGCCATTTGTTTGTTTTGGGCTGAGCCCCACCAAGATCACCTCTGACTTCCCATTTTTTTCTTCCTCCTTAATTCAAGACCTTGGGACCCACCATCAAAAACTGACATGATGTTAAAGTTAGCTTTTCTTGGCCCACTCTCAACTATCTCAACTCTAGACTTTCTGCAGGAAGAGAGTTTACTGCACCCCTAAATGCTTTTGCTATCAAAAACCCTTAAATTGTCCATCAGTCAAACACTTGAACCTCAAACAAAAAGCCCAAGATGAGTTTAATGGAAGCTTGCTAAGAGTGTTTTTTTGTCAAATACATCTAAAGATCACTTTTCACCTACCAGTGGTACACTGTATGACAGCTCTCACCAAAGTTCTCTTTGAAATTTCACAGGAAATAGATCCTAAGCCAACACTTCCTGGAAAGAGAGGGCTGTGACTCGACTCCACCATTTTCAGAAAGGTTGGTTGAGAGCTTGTTCATAACTAGATCCTTTCATTTTTTCCCCTTGCCTCTAGACAGCTGCCAGTGGCTTGGAATTCATAACTTGGGCATGGCTAGGTAATGGCAATGATACCATCTATCCCACTGATGATGTCACAGGCAATTTCTCCTATTGCAATGGTAGAATATGCCAAAAGAAATCCATCACAGATAACTGAGCTGTTCCTAGTTTCAGCTCACCTGTGCAGCCATCTCAGTGGAGGAAACTTCTCCTCCTTACAGATAAAGTAGCTGCAGAACCACTGAGCTTCTCTCCATGAATGTGATTACTGAAGTTAAATCATTTTGCTTGAGAACTGAAGCTGGCTTAGTGTCAAAGATGATGGTAGAAGGCTGACGTAGTCTCTGCACGTTGTTCTAACAGACCATGTACCTCAGAGGAGGGCATACATCCAAAACTGTGAGATTTAAAAATGTTCACACTTGTCCAAGGAATTACTATGTCAAGTATGCCCTAGAAAGTTGACTAGCAATTAGGAATTACAAGTATCACTATTCAACACACTACTAGTGTGCTCTTTCACAGCTAGAAAACACATACAAAACTCCCCACATGCACAGAACTCAGTGGAAGCCCTAAATCACCAAAGTGGCTAATCCCACAAGTGAGAGAAATTGCTATTCTGAACTCCACTGATATAAAAGCACAAGTCAAGAAAAATGTAACATCAAGTACTTTGTAATTAAAGCAAACATATCAAGTTTTAGAGGTTAACCTACAAGGAAGCACAAAGAGGGCCAACAAACCACACACTAGAAAGCCATTAAAATGGCTGGATTTCCTGAGACCCCAAGCACTAAAAGAGCTCTATTAAGTAAATCTGCCATTTAAATTTTCTTTGTTGCTGCTTTGCAAAGACTCTCTGGAAGAAACACACACCTTGGTGCTAGCAGTAAGGGGTATGAGAGACAACTGTGATGCTCCTGTACTCAGAAACCTTACAATCAAAACTAGGTAATGATTTAATTTCAACACTATTCAGCAACAGTCTAAGCATTAGAATTGAATTTCTTTTTACAGAACTGTTTTCCACTAGATTCTTCAGACAGGCCTATCTTTGAACCTAGCCCTACACACTTAGGATGCAAGTGAGACGGCCAAACAGGAAAGCCAAACACGCTGCCTGTGCCTACACTCCCACCCAAAGGGGTTATCTGGCATACAGCTCTGCTGTGGACAGACCCAGAGGTGTTACCAGCCAGGCTGACCTGAGGATTTGTGTACCCACCCCAAACCCCAGGTAGCCCACATACTCAAGGGAAAGCTGAGCCATGCCTAAAGTGACAGGAGGCATCTCCTTTTGAGCATCACTTCAATAGGCGCTATTGCCATGCAGTGCTGCCATCACAGACAGCCCTAGAAAACGAGTCCAAACCGCTGTCAGCAAGAGAGATCGCAGGAATCCTCCTTAGGGCGCCTCAGGCAGTATTAGTACAGTTCATCCAGCTGCTCGCTTATCCAACATCAACTCAAGAGCTGTGGGGGCGGTAACTCTGGCACAGGAAAGGCAGCAAATCGCTGGGGGAGAGTTGCATCTTCAGCCAGCACAGCTGCTTGCAAAATGAGTTATCTTGCTACATACACTCCTAGCCCCGAGGGGCCCAGTGCCTGCTGACACACAGAGACTGCTGACACACAGAGACCAGCCATCACAGCCACTTCTACACAGCAGACCACCAGCTAAAGAACTTGCCTAGGCTCTGAGAACATTCCCTTCTCTCCTGGACCAAAAGGGATCCAAAACAACCACTGCCTACCTCTTGGGAGATGGCTGCAGCTGAGCCTATCGAGACACCCGCTCTATAGCTGGGAATACATTGCCTATGTTTATAATAACCAGCTAAAATACACAGAGATTGCCTGTAACCCTGCCTGGGATCTCAGACTAGAGAGAACAGCAGCACTGAAGTTACTGCTCCTGCCATGTACTCCCATCTTAGCTGCACATGGACTCAGGCTGCAGAGTGACTCCTGAATTACTAACTCACGGCCAGCACTTGGGCACATAATGATTTGTGTGTCAGTGAAGACATGCTAAGAATATTGTGGCTGTTCAGCCTGGAAGAGAAAAGGTTGTGTGGAGACCTCATTGCAACCTTCCAGTACCTGAAGTGGGCCTACATGGAAGCTAGAAAAGGAATTTTTATCAGGAGCTGTAGTGATAGGACAAGGAGTAATGGGTTCAAACTGAAATAAAGGGAATTTTGAGTTATGTGTATGAAACGAATTGTTCACTGTGAGGTTGTGAGAAACTGCAGCAAGCTGCCCAGGATGGACATGGATACCCCATCCACGGCCGCGTTCACGGCCAGGTTGGCCGTGGCAGTGAGTGGCCTGGTCTGGTGGGAGATGTGCCTGCCCGTGGCAGAGGGGGTTTGAGCTGGTTGATTTTTAAGGCCATTTCCAACCCCTGGAACATTTCACGATGCTGAACTCCGAACAGGCTGCGAACTGCCACCGCTCAGGGCCCCTTACGCCGCCGGGGAAGAGGCGGAGGCAGAGACAGCAGCACCTGCTGCCCGAGCGCACTGCGGCCCTCACGGCGCAGTGACCTGCCCTGCGTGCCCGGGCTGGGCCTGTGCGCACGCAGCCCAGAGGCCCCGAGGGAGCGAGGCCGCCGGGACCGGGAGCTCCCGCGGGAAGCGGCAGCGGGAGCGGCAGCGGCGGCGCGCGCCCGCCACTGGCACCGGCCGCCGGAAGGTTATTTATAGCTTGGCCCGGATACGCGCTGACGTCACGGAGCGCACCGCCCCCGTGCGTCAGCGTAAGGCGCACGTAATGGGAACGTGACACACGCACGGCGCGCAGGAGCTATTTATAGTCGGGAGAAGGCGGAGAGGGGAAAGGGAAAAAAAATTAAAAAAAAAAAAAAAAAAGGAAAGAAAGGAAAGGAAAGGGCCGTTTGTTGGCCGTCCGCACGCGCTGGTGGGGGGAGGGCGTGGGCGCCGTCAGGTGACAGGGCCAGGAGCGGGGGGAGCCGCGCGTGACGGGGGCGGGGAGGCGGCGGGCGCGAGGGGATTCCCCCTCCTCCCTCTCCCCCCCGACCCGGGGAAACCCCCCCATGGAAAATAAAAAGTGTCAAAGTGGCGGTGCTCGGGTTTCCGGGAAGCGGAGCTGCGCCCGCCCGGCTCTGGCGGTGCCGCTCCTGAGCCGCCGCTCCTCCCGCCGCCTGCGTGGGACGAGCAGCCCCCCGGCAGCTCCCGAGCGCCTTCCTGCCACCGCCATGGCCCAGCGTGGCGGGAGCGGGGCTGTCCCGCGGGGCCGGCGAGCCCCCCTGGGGCAGGGACCCCGAGGAGATCCCGTGCTGGGGACGCGCCGTTCCCCGGAGCCGGAGTTGTTCTCGGTGACAGTCCCGTCCCCGTCCCAGCTCCCAAAAGTTGCAAAGAGGCTTTTCGGAGTTTTTCCCTGCGCCAATGACACACCCGAAAGGGATCTGGAGTTTCTCTTACGAAGAGAGCCTGCGGGAGCTGGACCTGTTTAGTCTGAAGAAGACTGAAGAGGGGCTCTCACTAATGCACGCAAATATCTCCAGGGCGGGTGACAAGAGCGTGGGGCCAGACTCTTTTCAGCGGTGCCCATCAGCAGGATAAGAAGTAGTAGCCATAAGCTAAATCACAAGATGTTTCACAGCGTGAGGAACAACTTCCTGACACTGAGGGTGGCAGAGCGCTGGAACGGGCGGCCCGGGGAGATCGTGGAGTCTCCTTCTCTGGAGACGTTCCACACCCACCAGGACGCGCCCCAGCGTAACCTCCTCTAGGTGACCCTGCCTTGGCAGGGCCTTTGGACTCGGTGATCTCCAGCGCTCCCTTCCAGGCCGGGGCCGCCCCGGGTGTCCCGGGAAGCGGCGCGGGGACACCTGCTGGCGCCGCCACCGCCGTCACGCGGCGCTCAGCCGCGCGCGCTCGTCACGGGACCGGGCGCGCGTGCCGCCGCTGTCACCTGCCCGCGCCCCGCGGGGGACAGGCAGGGCGGGAGGGAGAGCCCCGGGGGAATGGAGGGTTTCACCCCCAACCTCCGGGGCGGCCCCGGTAAACGGTGGGAGAAAGGGGTTAAAGCAAATAGTCCCAGATGGCGTCCTGCGGCCGCTTTTCCTGGGAACGGCCGCTTAACTTAATCCTGGCTGGGTTCCACCCCACGGCGTGGCAAAAGGCAGCGAACTCTTCGGGGAGGTGGGGGAGCGGCAGCGGCTCCGCCGGTGAAGGTTTAAAAACCAACCCGAAAGCAGCGCGTGAGCAGAAATGAGGGATCAAGGGAATTTAGTAGAGTGTGCTGGTGTGACACAAATCCTGCGGGTAACGCGGAGCCCCCCAGAAATGTTTGTAATACGGCAAAACGATTAAAGAGCCAATTGGACAGCTAGAAAGAAAGGAATCGTGAAATGGTACAATTTTTAATAAAAGCCTATTTATGAACCGCAGAGTAATCAGGGCTGGAAACGACCTCGGGCATCATCCAGTCCAACCTTCGACCAAGAAGGACTTTCCCGGGCACCAAGAGATATGTGCTTATAGACAGAAGAAGATCCATTAAGAAGATCCATCCTAGGTGGAAAAATAGTAAATAGTAAAGGAGTTTGTTGGTGAGACAATCACCAACAATTGATGGGGTTTTTGATGATGCTGTAGGAAAAGAGGAAATCCAAAGGCCTCCAGTGTTAGAAAGGACCCAACTGGGGGGTCTTGTCATTATTTAAATACCATGCTAGGAACAGGTATAATGAATGGTAAAATTTGTAAAGCTTAGTGATGTTACTTTTCTGTTGAAAGCATGATATTATGGCTTAATATAAGAGCAGCAGCATGGAAAATAAAGGGAATTGCCTAAACTCTGAAGGGTAGAAACACTGAAAATTTAACTTACTACTTCATCAGCAACAAAAACAATAAAACTGGGAAATATAATAGGAAAAGATATCTAATTTAGAACAGATGGCAGGAAGCTTTTTTCCCCCCTTGCATGGAACCACAACTGCGCAGAATGATCAGTGGGGAATTTTGGTAGGGTGAAAACACCACAGTTATTCTTGCACTCAGCACATGAAAGCTTTGGTGAATGGGAAGAGAAAAAGGGAATGAAATTTGCTTTTTAAATTGCCCAGAACTTCTAATTAGTTTCTATTGCCAATTTTAACTGCAACATGACAAAGCTTTTGCCTCATCATCCACAACAAATTTCTTATAAAAATACAAAACATATCCTAGTACAAAATAGGAGAATAATTCTCTTCATTAATTCTCTTGCTGTGCAACATTCTGCTCTCTTCCTGTAAGGCAGAGTATTGAGATTGGCCCAAACTATGCAGGACAAGATCTTTGCAAACACATTTGCTGGTCTTCTTCCTTGGGAACATGCAAAGGTCCTTTTACCAGAGAAACACATACAATCATAGAATGGTTTGGGTTGGAAGGGACCTCAAAGAACATCTAGTTTCAAGCCCCCTACCACGATCAGGGACACCTTCCACTAGATCAGGGCCCCATCCAACCCGGCTTTGAACACTGCTCAGGGGTGGCTCATCTGTGCAGCAGTGAGCACCTCCACTGATTTTCAGTTCCACTTGGTGCTTCCCATTTGCCTTTGTGAAGCTCAAACACTCAAAGGAGGATTTCTTAAGCAAGCAGAAGACAAGGCATGGAATCTCTTTGCTGAGAGATTCTCCCCCTCGTTCTGTCATTGAGACACATAGGCTTTCTGTAACTGGATCTCTGCTCTATGTGCCCCAGAAGCAGTGATGATTGTTCTCTAAGACTATTTAGATGTGTTTGACTTTCAGTTCTTGTTACAATATTTCAAACTTTTTGCTATTTGAACCACACCATTATCTCATACAGGACTCCACCTGTAAGTTTTTGTGTAGTTTTTTGCAAACACACACTGATGTTTTTCTTGTTGAGCAGGGCTTACACTAAATTAAGGACTTTTCAGTTTCTCACATCAACCCACCAGTTAGACTGGGCATGCAGAAGTTGTGAGGGGACATAACCAGGACAGCTGATCCCAGCTGACCCAAGGGACATTCCATACTATGTGGCATCATGCTTAGCACATAAAGCTGGGGGAAAGCTTGGGAACAGGCAGGGCATTGGTCAGCAGGTGGTGAGCAGTTGCACTGTGCATTGCTTGTTTTGTAAATTCTAACTAGTGGTGGTAGTGGTAGTAGTAGTAGTAGGAATAAGACTTTCCCATCCATTTCTCTGGTATGAAACTGTCTTTATGCCAACCCATTAATTTTACCTTTTTCCCCAATTCTCTCCTCTCTGATGCTGGATGGGGCACATAAGCCAGTGGCTGTGTGGTGCTTAGCTACCTGCCGGGTTAAACTGCAACATCTAAGCAGCACACCTGCACTCAGTGCACTTTGCTCCTTTTGTTCCTAAGTTTGTTTTGGCACTCCTCGTTCCCACTATCTCCAGAGGGCTGCACAGAGGAGCACGTGTAACACAGCTCCGGGCATGGCGTTCCAAGCCCACTCTGGGCTGCAGCAGCCCCGACTTGCCAGTTTCATTCAAGTTTGGATTTCGTGATTTTCACAACCCCAAAGACTGGACGCTGAGCTCATCACCCTGCTCCTGGGGTTGGGGCTGTAAGTTCAGGTGCATACACCACGACACATAGTGCAGGGGGGTGGAAATGGAACTGATTTCATCAGCTCATTCTAGCAGCGTATCTCAGCTGATTCAGAGATGCCAGAAGGTTTAGACATGATTGAAGAAAGCTGATGCTTAAACTCTCTTAACCTGTGACGTGATACTAGTGCCCACTTCTGATCTTTAAGATGTGATAAGCTTGAAAGAAATAGTCCAAATTCTCTCAGGTAAATGATTCATTTTTTTATATAAGAGGGGAAAAAAGGAATTACTGTCATTGAGGGGTTTAAGGCCTTGTGCATTAGTAAGAAATAAACAATAATAGTAATTAGTCTTCATTTCTGTGCCTTTATTTCCTAAAGGAATAATTACTCTGTTGTAATTTATTACTCTGTTGTAATTTTACAGATGGGGAAACAGAGCAGGTAGAAGTAAATGAAACTGTGCACATGTAAATGAAACTGAAAGGCACAAGCCAGGAGAGAGATGAAGCAAAAAGCAAACTTGGACAGGCAGTTGCCCTGGCAGCTGGGATCTTTCACTTCTGTCCTCAAACACCTCATCCTACTACAGCTGAAGAACTGCTACCCCTTGGGTCTTGGGAACAGGCAATTCAGATAGCACAGTAGTGACAAGACAAAGAAACAGACAGGGAAATAATAGGAAACAGAGAAAATGCAGTCCAAGAAGAGGTAAGAGAGTAAATGAAATGCAATGCTGAATAACATAGAAAGATCCATAGGTTTGGAAATCATTAGGAGCAAAACAGGGTAACCAGAAAGTCAATGTAATAGAAAGCAGATGAAATTTAAAAGATCTTAGAAAAAGTAAATAAGTTACAAGTTGTTGCTTTTGAGGAGCTATTCTTTATCAGCACAAATAGAAAGTCTGCTAAAAAGGTAGTGCCCGTGCCTGCTGAACAAGCCTAAATCATTATCTGGTATAAACTATTATTTTTTTTTACAACTATAGAGTTGCATTTGTTTAGTATTTCATGTGGTAAGTAAAAAGACTCCTTCTTAGGAATAAAGATTGACAATCCAGTCAAGAATTAAATGTAGAAATGAACGGCCCAAAAGGAAGCCAGAAAAATAACTTAAAAAATAATAATTATAATTGCTATAATTTTATTAATTATGAGATAGAGGGGAAAATATTACATTTTGGGGGTTGTAACCAGTCCCATGGCCTTGATCTTTTATTAAAATCTATCTCTTTGTAATAAACATTACAGTCTGTGAGATCTTTGCCTAGGATAAGATGAGCTTCAACCCTTTTCTTCCCCACTGTCTCCTTTTTCTTCAAGTGAGCACAATCAAGTAAGGTTGTCCTTTTGAAAGTATCAAGGCCAATGCAAAATGTAGTTCTTTTGTATCCATTATAAGTCCAGTTTAAAGCTGCTTCATTATTACACAATTAATGTACTTCATTTAAGATCCCTCTGAATGCTCCTTCATCTCCTTGTTTAATAATCTGCTGTGCTTGCATGTTCTGAACCTTGTCTGGTCCTGGCTTCTCCCATTCCTAATCAGCTCTTATATTGGCAGTAGGAATTATACTGTCAACAGCCCCTCTGCTTAATATGATCACAGTTCAGTCTGTGGGCTTGTCTAAAAGGCAATCATTCCATTTGTTAATATGTGACCTCCTTTACTTTTAATTTGGATCTCCACAACCAAGGAAGAATTGTCTATTGTCTTACAAGCCAGGCAAAGTGCACAGGCTGAGTCAGTCCAGGAATATTCAAGCCTCCCCATCTGTGGTATTGCAGAATTCCAGGGCAATTCCACCAGTTGGTGGAGCTTCTGTCTGGGAAAACAGAGCTATTGTGAACAAAGCATACTGTGCATATTTCTAACATTCATAAAAGACTGGGTTTGAATCATTTGAATCTTTCTCAAAATTTCTTCCTTTGGGGCAAAAAATTTCCAATGCATGGCCATAATCCAATTATAGTAATTTGGAAAATCTGAGCATAAACCATGCAGCCATGTCTTTAACTAGTTGTGAAGAGAAAAGATAAATGTTTGACTGTAAAAGTAGGACAGCAGGCTGGATTATATTGGGACTTCATTTACTGAAGACTAGGACTCGGTTTTAGCAGGGCACGGTCTGCCAAATACACCACCAAAGACTAAGATAGGCCTTCCCCTCTTCCTCATCATGACCTCTCTATGACAAAGGCTCCTTTCAAGCAAAGGAGGCAGAACAAGTTCCTTTTTTCAGTTTGGAAACCTAGCAGTGATAAACTGGATGTCCTGACAACCTTTTGTAGCATGCTACCTCTCATCTAGAAACGTGCTGGCCTAATGTTATAAGGCAGCTGAGGCAGAGCTGCTGTTCTAGGCTATCAAACTCTGCTAAGTGTCATTTTGACCAGGGTCATACCCTATTTTCAAGACCTAAGTGACCTTGATCAGCACCAGAAGGTGTTACATTTATTTTCTGCACAACAGAATACCTCTGAAGGGCAAGATTCTGACTCAGACCTAAATCCAATGATGTTTTAGATGACAAGATTAAAAACTGCAGTGTTTTTTCTAGTACGCCATGCACACAAATCCAGAAATCCAAATTAATCATTTAACCCTTCACATGATTGCAGGGTACAAAACAGACAAAGTTCAACACTATGATAAGGGCCGTATCCCAAATCCCATCTCTCTGGAGCAAGGAGATGTAGTTTAGGCCAGCAGGAAGTCTTAGGCTAGTATAACCCTACCTCACCTATGAGATTTTTCAAAGACAGCTGGAAGGAGGTAAGTACTACTTTCTGTAGTTCTGACAATTACAGCACTCCCTAAACACAGAAGATCTGTGATTCAGCTCCTTTCTTATTTTAAGAAGACTCAAATCCACACTGACCTTTATCTGAGAGAATGGCCTCATCACCAGGTTATTGGTTGTCTAGGAAGGTATGGAGGGGATAAAGGAACTTTAACACAGAAATCATGCTCAGTCAGGCAAGAAAGTTCTCTTAAGGCCATGGCAGTATTTTAATACTATAGGTGTGTGATATAAAATAACACCAGCCCTCCTTGGAGCAGGAATGGATAGGATAGGCAGGTCTCCTCCATCCTAGCAGACAGCCTGAAGCACTAGACTACAGTGCTTGCACACAAATGTGAAAGTGGTTTCACCACTTCAAACAAGTGGTTGAGATACCACCCAGAATGATGCAGAGATTACGGCAATCTCCTGGGAGGTGGGGAATGTAGGTTAAGTTTCCCCATTCTCATTCTTGCCTCCCTGCCCCAGACAAACTTGGTGAATCTGAATGTCCTGTTTTCTGTGCAAGTGCTGGAACTACTGAGCTACTGTGTAATTTGGGTGCACCAGCCAGCTCCTCTTTGGGGTTTCCCTAGAATGGCATTTAGGTAGATGAACAGTTGTTTTCTACATCCTGGAGGAAGACAGGAAATTTTATTTAAAATAATGCCAGGGGATACTCTTTGCATAGGAAGTTAGACTAGATGCTGTTTCTGTGATACTACTGAATCTATCATAGAATGCCCTGGGTTGGAATGGATCCTAAAGATCATCTAGTTCCAACCCCCCTGTCATAGGCAGGGAACCTTCCACTAGACCATGTTGCTCCATCCAGCCTAGCCTTAAACACCTCCAGGGATAGGGAATTCATAACACCTCTGGGCAACCTATTCCAGTGCCTCAGCATCCTCACAGTAAAGAATTTCTTCCTAATATCTAATCTAAACCCACCCTCCTTCAGCTTAAGGCCATTCTCTCTTGTTTTATCACTGTCCGATTTAGGTGCCTCTGGATAGATGGCAGCTAGTCAGGATTTCAGAAGTTTGACTTGGGTATCCTAACCCTAAAAACAGTGACATTTCATTGCCTTGGCCCCAGAAATCTGCAGCCTAAAGACTGGCCCTGGTCTTGGGGAAGCCGAGCAAATTCTGATAATGAGTTGTCATCGAGTTATTTGGCCATAAACGCAAACATGTGTGGGTACTGGAAGTGAATCCCTCATCCTCTCCACACTGTCTGCTCCCACTGTAACCTTTGGTTTCCCCAGTTCTGGCAGCACCCAGCAAACGTCCCTGTCATGGTTTGACCCGGAAACAGGATTTCTGGGATGCTGTGGATAGGGCCAATGAGTGCTCAGATTTGAATATTGCCATCTGGCCCAACCACTGGGCATTGGATCCACCTCTGAGAACACAGGGTAAAAGCAGGGCTCTCCCCCTGGCAGTTCCTCTTTGGATTTCCGGCGGGAAGGAGTTGGGTCTCTCCCCCGGCCCAGTTGCTGGCTGGGCGGGGAGAGGGGAAAAGCCATGCGGCCCGGCCCGGGAGAGGTAGGCCTGGCCCTCCCCAAGGGTGGAAAGAAGAAGTAAAGAAATGGCAGGAAGCAATGGGCAGCCTGTTCCCCCCTCTCTTGGAGACAGACAGAGAGAGAGTGCAGCCTGTGTTTGTGGCTGTTACCTTGAAATTTAGTAAACATGTGCTGGCAGCAGGCAGCCCGGCTGAGGAGATGGGGGGGGGGGGGTGCAGCCAGGAGTCCAGCTGCTCAGAGGAGTTTTAACCCTTCTGGGACAATGAAAACCTTACAGAACATTAACCCTTCCTAGACGAGTGATGAAGGTCTGGACCAGAGAGAGAGAGTGAGAGATGTGGAAAAATTGAGAAGATGAAGTGGCATTTTATGCTGGACTCTTTTGTGTAGCCATGGACAGAGCCATGTTTCCGTGTGATACAGAGACTGAGTCCAGGGGGAGAAATGTCCCAGAGCCAAAGAAGATTCAGTGTGGGTACCCCTCGGCCCCAGGGGGTATATAAAATATGGGGGGGACAGATGTCCCAAAGGTGAAAGACTGTGCTTTTCTAGAACTGGACAAAGCATCCTTAAAAAGACAACCCTGGAAGCAGCCCTGATTCTTGCTCGGTGGTGAGAGCACCGGAACAAGGACGGAAAAGGCCACCACGACACATGGAAGGACTCCCTCTCCTCTTGAGGAACTGAAAGTTGAGCATTCTAAAGGGTGGTGCTGGACCCAGAATTGGTGATTTTGGAAGATGTATTGTATTGGGAATTTAGGGAGGAGGAGGAGGAAAGTGTTTTTGTGAGGTTTTCATTTTCCTTGTCTTTTTCTTTTTCTTTTGTGTGTAGTCTAGTAATTGTTTTTGTAGTTTAGTTAATAAACTTTTCTTTTTTTCAAGTGAGAGCCTGCTTTGTTTGTTCCTGGTCAAAATCTCACAGCAGACACCAGAGAAAGTGTATTTTCATGGTGGCATTTGGCCTTGTGCCAGTGTCAAACCTTGACAGTCCCTCAACAACCTTCCCCACTTCCTTGAACTTTATTTCACCTAAGGCCTCCTTCATACTGATGTGGTCTTCCTCCCGTTGTCGCAGTGCCTGGTTTTATTATCCCGAGTTATCCAATAAGCCCTGGGAATGACATCCTTCTGGCCCTCTCTCTTGCACCGCCGCCTCCAGCGAATCAAGCTGTGTACACACCAGTTAGACAATTTGCCTACTGTTGTTCCTGTCCCCTTATCTCTCCCCCCGCCCCCGCCTCGGTGTTTATGCTTAATGGATTGGGAGTTCCTTGCGCCATGAACTTCCTTTTCGCCTCATGGGAAGCACACGGAGTATAGTGAGTGACCTCTCATGTCATAAATAACTGCAGGACAGCAAACCGTGCTCTCCGTTGAGGGAACCACTGCCTCGGTGAGCAAGTGCCCGACTCCCTGCACAGCACCCGCATCTGCCCGAAGTACATAGCGCACTCAATGCCACTTTCTAATCATTTTCTCCAAACATCCCATTTCCTGTTCTTTAAATAGCACCTCAAAGATTATTTTAAAGGCTTTCAAAACACTCTTGCCGCCGGTTTTGGGTTTGGAGTGGGTTTTGTTGGTTGGAGGTTTTTTTTTAGCCTTCTTGCATGACGATATTTTCACGTCGTGGGAGACAGGAACAGCTCGAGGAAGCTGCGAAATTGCACGGAGTACCCGGGGGAGGAAAGGCGGGGGGGGCAATTCGGTTTCTAGGACAGTCCACCTGGCACCGACGTTTTGCTCTCGCACACGCTTTCAGTGCGGAGCTGCGAGTTTCGGGATGACTCTGGAACTTTGTAGCCCTCTCGGGGGTAGCCCGCCCGGAGCGGGGCGAGGGGCCCGCAGGAGGGCGGCGGCGCTCCGCGGAGTCCCTTTCCCAGCACAGAGGCCGCGATGCAAAGGAGAAATGACAGCATGGAAAACGGAGTATTTTTATCGGGGCCAGTGCCCGGGGTGAGGGGTGGGCGGAAAGTGCCACCCTCTCTGTCTCTCCTCCCTTGCCCTCAGCCGCCCACGCCGGCAGCGGCATCAAAGGGAATCTCCCTTGTCGCGCCGTGTCAGCACCGGGGATGAGCGCACCGGCCCGTCATGGCATTTTCGCTTCTCCCGGCGCTTACTCAACAGGCGGGAGGGGAGGGAGGGCTGGTTTGGAGGGGGGGCGGGGGGAGGACTCCCAACCAGCGCCGCTTCTGCCATGAGGTCACCGCGGCGCTATGCGCTGTGCCCGCCGCCGCCCCTGCTCCGCTCCGTTGCGTCAGGCAGGGGGTATCCCCGCCGCGGCGGACCGAGCGGGGCATCCCCGCCGCGGAAACACCCGCGCTGCTACGCTCGTCCCTGCCCGGCGGGCCGGGGGGTGAGCCTGCCTCCATCCCCTCCCCGCCTCCGCACCAGCAGCCCCCCGCGCAGGGGGCGCTCGGCCGCGGCTCGGCAATGTCAGCAGCGGTTCGCCGGGGGCCGGGCAGGGATGGCGTGCGATGCGATACGGAGGGAAGGCACCGCGCCGCACCGAGGGAATCGCGCCGAGCCGGCCACGCGGAGGGGAACTCCAGCCACAGCCACCAAGAGACTTTGGGGTTTTTTTTTTTCAGGAGGAAGCCGGGTCTGGCACCCCCCGCCAGCGTGCGATTGCAGCTTTACCCGTCCCCCCCGCCCCACCGTGGGGGCTACCGGGAGGATGGGTGTGCGCGCCGGGGTCCCCGTGCGCTGCCCCGCACTCCACCCCCTGCGCAGAGGAAGCCGGGCGGGGGCGTGGCCCCACGACAATGGGACTCGCCGGCGCTATAAATACCCGCCCGCATCTATATTTGGTTTGGCCGGATCACAACCGGGGGGGCCGGGAGAGGGGTGTCCCAAAAATAGCCCCGCGCTCCCGCCCGCCGCCGCTGCCGCCGCTCAATGGGCTCCGGCCCCGCCCCCTCCCTCGCGCGCGATCCCGAGCGCCTCGCGCGGGGCCCGGCGGGGCTAAATTTAGCATCGCCGCTTGCGTCAATGACGCGGCCGCCGTGCGTCAGCCCCGCCGCGCCCCGCCCCTCGGAACGGGGCCCGCCGCGTCCTGTGCGTGGATTGGCCGCGGCGGCGGCACGAGGGCGGTGACGTGGGGGCGCGGGCTGGCCCCCGCCGGGGGCCGGCGGCGTCCGGAGGGGAAGCGCGGCCGCGCGGGGAGCCCGGCGGGTTCCCCCGCGGGGGGAGCGGGCCCTGGCAGCGCCGCGGCCCCGGAGGGAGGGAGGGAGCGAGGGAGGGAGCGGGGGACGCCCCGGCGCCCGGGGGAAAACGGCGCGCACCGCCTCGGGAAGGGGATCCCGGGCTCGGACGTGGCCGTCGCGCCGCCGGTCCGCGGCTTCCGCCGAGCCCTGCGCCAGCCCCGGCTTTGCCTCCCCGGGAGGCAGCACGCTCCGCGGCGGTGCCGGCGGCGGGACGGTGGAGCGAGAGGCAAAGCGAAAGTGCCGCCGCTGCCGCCGGTCCCTCCTCTTCGGGGCAGCAGGCTCCTCGTCCGCCTCGGCTCCCGTCCGGCGGGAGGACTCGCTTGGCGGAGCCCCTCTGTGCGAAGCACAAGCGCAGCTCCGGCCCTCACGGCTGCAGTGACAGTCGCGGACGTCCCGGCCGCCGGCGGTGGATGTAAACACGGCACCGGGCACGGCGGCGGGCGGCTGCTGCCAGCGGAGACAGCGGGGGAGTCGTCCGCCGCCAGCCTGGTGCCCCAGGCAGACACACGGACACCGAAAGACACACGGACACAGACAATCACACGCAGGCGGCAGCCCGGACGCTTCTCGGGGCCGCTAGCACTTGTGCCCGCTCTGTGAGCGGCACCTCCCGCAACCTGCTCCTTGCTCCTGCGCACTGCAAAGTTTCGAAAGAAAAGAAAGAGTGAAAAAAAAGAAAAAAAAAGAAAAAAAAAAAGTTGGAGAAGAGAAGATAATTCGGGAAAAAATTAAAAAGCAAAAAGAAAAAACTTTTTAAAAATGAAAAATAAAAAAGTGAAAGAAACCTTTATTAATTAATCCTAAAAGTTCCACTGAGTAACCGAGCAAAGCTTTTTTCATTTGAGCCACTTCAGTAAAGATAGAATAATTTTGTGATTATCACTATCTCAGTAATAATAATTATTTTTAATATTGTTATTATCAGCTTTGGGAGCCACTCGCCAGGCTGTGGCGGGCAGGCGGCCCCGAGGCGGCCGGCCGGCCGTGCCGTCCCGCTGCCGTCGGCTCAGCACGGCTCAGCCGGAGCTCCGCGCCGCTCCGCGCCTCTCGGCTGTGCGCGGCTGTGCACAGCTCAGCTCGGCTCGGCTCGGCTCGGCTCGGCTCGGCGCGGTGCGGTGCGGCGGGAGCGCGGCGCACACACTGGGGCGGGGGGGGGGGGGGGGGTCAGTAGCGTCAGGCTCCCATGGCGTCACTATTGACGTTTCGCATTCCAGCCGCTCTATGGAGAGGCCGCTAGGGCTCCTCTCACATAAATGACGTTCAGAGAGAGGGAGCGGGAGAGCAGCGCAGAGAGGCGCCTCCGTCCCCTCTCTCCGGCGCAGGCACACGCGCACCCCGGGGCACTCGCACCGGGACGCGGGCACAGGTCCCGGCCCGGCTCCCGCCGCACACACACACAAAGGCACATCGCGGCGGCGGCCGCCGCTCGGCATCCCTCGCCCGCCCGCCTGCTCACTCCCTCCCTTCGCCCGGGGACGGGCTCCTGGCTCCTCAGGCTTTTTCAATCCTTTTCCATGCCTCGGGATAACGCACCCTCTGGACCTGCAGCTACCCGGAGTCTGAGGGATTTTGTGTCTCGGGTCCTGCCGCTGGACAGCGCCTACACACGCCTTTAAGGAAGCGGGCACCTACAAACTAGATGTAAAGACGGAACCTCCACAGCAACCGAGTACGTATGCGAGTGAACGGGAGCGGCTGAGGGAGAGGGACAGCGCGGCGTGTCCCCACTCCGTGAAAGTTGCGCCGGCGGGGTAGAGATGCTGGGGAGATGCCGGCGGCGAGCGATGCGGCTCAGCCGACGCGCTGCCGTGCCGGGCTCTCGCTGAAACTTTTCCCTCACCTTCCCCCCCTCCTCCCCCGTCTTCCCCGTGGATGTTCAATTGCCGCTCGTCTTCCGAGCGTCCCTGCCGTCTCGGCAACTGCTGCCGTGCGCGGGGCACTGCTGCTCCTCGCAAACGGGAGGGCTGTGGTTGAGCGGAGCGGGAGCCGGAGCCGGTGATACTAAGGTATTTCTGCTAGTTGTTGTCATGGAAATGATGCTGCCGGCGGCGGCGGGGAGTTTACAGCGCCGGTGATGAATGGCAGCAATTTGTCTCCCTCCTTTAGCCGCGCTCGGGAAATAGGTGGTTCTGTTTGCACAAGTTCAGCTGTCTAATAGGGACGGCGAGGCAGGTTGAGCTCATCTCACTTTGGGAGAGAGCAGCCCCCCTCGGCAGCCCAAAGAGCTCGCCCGAGAGGTAATTGCTGGAATGTGACATATTGTATTGAAATGAGACGGGATGTTTGCATGGCACGTCTGCCGGGCATCTGCTCCTCGGAAATGTGCACTTTTCCCTTCGGAGGTCAGGAGCGGTAACGAGGGGCCGCGGTGCCCCGGCACGGGCGTTACCGTGCGGGGAGGCTGGGCTGCGCCGCCGCTGCCCCGCTCCCTGCCCCCGCGGCGCCTCTCGCCTTTGCCTCCTCGCCTTAATAGCTGCGAAAGAAGTTTCAGTCTTGGAAAGAGGCGAGAAAGCGCGGGCGTTGGGTTGTGATATTATGTAGAGGGACAGTGATCGGGACAGCATTATCGCGATAGCCTGTCCCGGGCGGAGATGCCGCTCACCTTAGCGCGGCTAGTTAAGAACGCTGTCACTTAACTTGCAATTTTTGGATACGATGGGATCCGTGAGAGGATATTTCCCAGGGAAAGGGCGTAAAACACTGTTTTCTGTAGGGGGATTAGTGTGTTGGGATAGGATTTTTTTTTCTCCAGGAAAAAAAAGTTTGGGAATGAATCGCTAACTTTTATCCAAGCCGCTTCACTCGATTACATTCTTCGCCCTATTTTTCTCTCCTCCGTGGAGACCGTTGTATGCTGGAGTCAAGCCCCGGTAAAAAACAATGGACTAAACCAGACCAGACGGTTTCTTCGGAGGTGAATCTCACGCGATCTCGTGGATATTTGCTGGAGCGACCGTGCGGCTCGGGGCGATCCCTCCCACTCCCCCCCCCCAAAAAATCGCCAGCTAACCGGCGGTGGAAATCCAGCACGAAACTTTTTAATTGAATGGAGCTTCCCCCTCCGCAGTCCCTCCCGGGTAAATGAAGGTTTCGAAACTCGCCTGAAGAAGTCACAATCACAATGGAGTGTTTCACGGTTTCCTCCTCGTATTACAGGGTGGGGAGGGGTGTCACTCGGGGCTGAATGTAAAGTGCACCGAGGAAGAAAAGAGCTTTGACAAGGGTAGTTATTTCCTCCTAATTTACAGCCCTTACGGCCCTGCGCTCCTGGCTCGGGCGGCGGCAGCCCGGAGGGGTGCTGCGTGGTTAAAAGCGCAGCGAGTGTCTCTAGGTAACCGGCGGCTCGGGGGGGCAGAGAGGAGCCCTAGGGCGCTCCGCGCCGAGCGGGAAACCGCCTCGTAGGAGATGGTAAGGGAACAAAACCCTCGGGAGAGAAAGGGATGAGCTGACAGGCGCTTAACACCCCAGGTGCTGGCGGGGGTTCAAAGGCGAGGGGCGCGGGGAAGGCAAAAGAAAGACGAGGAGCGGGAGAAAGAGTCGCCGGGGAGCGGCTTCCGTGGGCAGGGGCCGGCGCGGCCGAGCATCCCCCGCGGAGCCCGGCTGGCAGCGCCCCGAGGGTCGGGGGGAGGCGGCTGGGCTGCGCTCCCTGCCCCGGGCCGGCGATGGTGGGCCCGGAGACACCGCACAGGGTTAGCGGGGCCGGCAGGACATCCCTCGAGTGTGGCCGGTACCTTGCATAGAAACTCCCAGCCTGCTTTTCCCCTGTCTCTGCATCCCGAAAAGAGAAAGTTCTCACGGGGAAGTGGACGCTCGGGGATGCTGTCCCGCTTGTTGTAGTCACCCCGCCCGGAGTTCTCCTCTTGCCTTCCCCAGGCTCCTCTCCCGGAGAACAAACCGGCGGCTCCGTTGTCCCAACCCGGTGCTCTCTTGCCTTTTGTGCGATGAGGGAGCGGGAGCCGGCAGGAATGCGCTCCCCGGCCGGCTCCCCCTTCCCACCCGCGGGGCGAGGCGGGGGCTTGGCGGGGGGACGATGCCCCCGAGGCGCCGCGCCGGGGGAGGGCGGGGGGCTCCCTCCGCCCCGCCGGGCACCGCCGCCCCTGACTGTGCCTTGTCTCCCGCCGCCGCCGGCGGACAGAGCCCGGGTCGGAAGAGCGCCCCCCGCCCAGGCCAGGCCCCGGGCCCGCCTCCGCAGAGAGGTCCCAGCCGGCACCCACCCCGCCGCCGCCGCCGCCCGCCGCCGCCTCCGTCCGCACCTCCAGCCCCACCATTCAGCGCGCAAGATACCCACCAGGTAAGCTGCCGCTCCGGGAGAAGGGCGGGAGGAGGAGGGGAGGTCCTGGCGGGGCCCCTACCCTTCCCAAATCCCTCTGGCATCATCGGCCCCCGACGTCCCGGGGAGCTGAAATCCCGAAAGGATCAGAGCAGCGCGTGCCTTTCGCGGCGCTCTCGGCGATGCCGTGCCGGGGCACACGGCTTGCGAGCCCCTCGCCAAAGACGTGCCAGCTCCAAGGGGGGGCTGCTTGGGGGTGCTGGTGTCCCTGTGAGGCGCCCCTGGCGCTAAACTGGGCATCCTTTATCCCACGTTCTCGCAAAGAAAGCAGAACACCATGGTAATAGCTTCCAATGTCCCTGCCCCGATGCTTTCAGCCATTCATTTAGGTTTTGATGACAGGTTGCTCGTTAATGCACCTCCTGTGGGGCCTTTTCTTTTCTTGTCTTAATATTGTTGGGTAAAGAAAAAAAATCCCAGGTTATTTACTTTGCGGGGGAATTAATACTGGTGCCCTAAGTGGAAAAGTAGGGGTTAGACTTAGACAAGTGCGCTGGCAAAAGACGAGGTAGGAGGAGTCCCACAGAGCCAGGAGAGACCAGACCTTTAGGTTAGGGATATTTTTTCAGTCCTCCGGTCAGAGTTATTTTAGACTTCTGTTTTTCTACTCCACTTTGCACAGAATTCAGTGGCAGGACACTGTTATGCTCAGAAAAATGCAGGAAAAAAAAGGACATAATGATCTTGAACTCCTGCTCATTTTCTGAGCTAGCAAAAAAGCATTTTTCCTTCATAGAGCTGTGTATCAACATGTCCAGTTGTGACATTAGCTGTGAACTCACTCTGTTGTGTTCCTCCCTCAGTTCTCAGTGGAGGTGTGTGGAGAGAATTTCTTTCCCTTTTTATTTGATTAAGCACTGATCACTATGTTTTAACAGCCAGTCCTTAAACTAACAAATGATAATGATACAACTCGCCAGGAAATGTGTGTGTGTGGAATGGCATGGACAGAAATTGACAGGAAAAAAAAGAGAACAGCAGAATAATACATAAATAACATTGGGAGGCAAGGCTTAGGGGGGAGGGTTGTCCTGCCTCCTTCTTTAAGCTTTTGGATTTAGGGCAAAGAAGGTCTTAATTTCAGGAAATAGCACTATTTTTTTTTTCTCAAATTTTAGTGTTTTCTCGAGAAGAAGAAAGATGTGAATGGTTTGTGTGACAGTGTGATAATTTGTAGTTTAAATATGATAGTGCTTAGTTTAAATATGTTTATCTGTAAAGCAGGCAGGAAAGAATTAAAAGTTGATTTAACACAAATTATTTGGAATCCTGCATGCCAGGAGTGAATATTTTAAAATTGTAAGTGAAAAGAGTTCTTAAAATATTGAGGAAAACCTCATTATTTCCAAAGCAGTTTTTTTTTTTTCAATATGAATTATTTCTCAAGTGCTTTTGGAATATAAATTACCATGATTAAGAAGAGATGAACTGCACTTAATTTTGATATACATTTTATCCATATTTACTTTTCTCTTTATTAGAAAATTTATACTAATTGATGCATTTTATTCCTCTGCTGTGGAACCAAAATACACCACACACTTTTAGTTCAAGTTGCAAATATTGGTCTAGAATCTCACAGTGTTTAGTCAGGCAAACCTCAGTGAATTGCAGAATTGGGTCTGCTTCCTGTGACCAGCAAATTACATGGCAGACTAGTAGGAAATGTAAAAGAAAATAACAATCAGATCTTTTTAGCCAGGCACTGTGTTGCTTTGACCATCCCAGCTATTAGTGAACCACATTAAGTTTCATGACTAATGAATAAAACCAACTGTATTACTGGCCTCAACCTTGCTTTCCCATAAAAAGAGAAATGCCACATATCTTTTCTCCTACATTTTTGCAAATTGAAGGGGATGTCGTATCCTCCACTTTTTAAAGGAGAACATTCTACCAAAGATAAGCCTTAAAACTAATAATGAAACAGCAACCCTAAATTATTAGCTGACCAGAAATATTCTTCAAAGGTCCAGAGCTGAGTAAGCAAAATTGATGCAAGTCCTGAGTAGAAAACCTTGTGATTTGAGTAATTCCTCTGACATGCGCTGCAGATGCTGCTTCTTTTAAAATAAATGTAATTTTTAATATTATGCATTTGATAACCTCGTTTACTCTTTGTGAAAATTTTACAGCATGATTTGAAGGCATAGAGAGGTAGATTTAGAGTCATAACTCTTCTCGTTGTGCTTATCTAATTCTCATTGACACCTATGTATATTAAGCAGCAGATGTAGGGCAGCTTGAGATGGATTCTTCTCTCACTGACACTGGTATAATATAAACTGGTGAGTTTCTCCCTTGACTAGATGAGAGCAGACTCCTAGTACTGAATACTTAGTTGCTCCCTGGTGCATATTTCTTGTTGAAAGCAAAAGGCTCGAGGCTAATTTAAATGTCCGAATGGGAGTTGGGCGCCTATGTGAGCTCTGGGAAAGCTCTAGGAAGGAAGTTTGTGATGCCTGGGCCACAGCCTGGTGCCCTGGGCCTGTTGTTGACGCGCCCCTTTGCCCTTGCAGATATGCCCTGTGTGCAAGCGCAGTATAGTCCTTCACCGCCCGGTTCGAATTATGCATCCCAGACCTACGCCTATGGCTCGGAGTACAGCTCAGACATCATGAACCCCGACTATGCCAAGCTGACCATGGACCTGAGCAGTACCGAAATCACTGCCACTGCCACCACCTCCCTTCCCAGCTTCAGCACCTTTATGGAGGGTTACTCTGGCAGCTACGAGCTCAAGCCTTCCTGCCTCTACCAAATGCAAACTGCCTCCTCTGGCCAGAGGCCCCTCATAAAGATGGAAGACACCCGGCTGTCCCCGTACCAGCCCTCATTGCCCCCGTCTACAGATGAGGGGATGCCCAGCACTTCCATGTACTTCAAGCAATCGCCACCCTCCACGCCCACCACGCCGGGCTTCCCTGCCCACCAGGCCCTGTGGGATGAGCCCCCGCTGCAGCCCACGCAGACCTGCCTGCCTCCCGGGCACCTGATGGACGCCGCCCCCATGAAGACCGTGCCTCCGCGCTTCCCTCTCTTCCACTTCAAGCACTCGCCTCCGCACACGCCGTCCGCGGCCGCCCACATGTGCTACGACCCGGCCTCGCTGAGCCTGCCCCTGGGCTCCGACAGGCCCGCCGCCAGCCAGGCTCCCATGGAGGGCCATTCCTACGGGCTTCACCTGGCCAAAAGACCAGCCACCTTAGCCTTCTCACCGCTCGGCCTCAACGCAGCCACCTCCAGCCTGATGGGGGAGAGCAGCGGCAGCGGCAGCAGCGGCCTCCCGTCCCCTCCCAGCCGGAGCTCCTCGTCCGGGGAAGGCACCTGCGCTGTCTGTGGAGATAATGCCGCCTGCCAGCACTACGGGGTGCGGACATGCGAGGGCTGCAAGGGCTTCTTCAAGGTGAGAGATCCATGCTCTGCTTCCCTCCCTGCTTGATCCCACCTCACTTCCCACCCTCTCTGTTCTGACGTGCTCCTGGTCCTGACCTGGGGCTTCAGGGACATCGTGTGCTGAAACTCAGGCCCCCACAGCAGGGTGGGAGGGATGCCCAAAGTTTTTGAAGGTCAAGGAAAGCCTTGTGTAGGATAAAAGGATCAGCCAGTCTCAGCTGAGAAGAGGCCATGGCAGTGATCTGGGGGAACCACCTCTGGTCTGCCAGCGCTCCTCAATGAAACGTAGGTCACCCCAGTTTCAGCTATAAACGGCATTTATTCTGTAGTGAAACTCATCTGGAGTACATTCAGCCTGGGTTTTACTCAGTCACCAATTCCAATTACACTTTGTTTTTAGGTGAGAAAAGAAACCCTGAAACTGTAAAGTTCACTTAATATTTTAGGCAGTGGCAGCAGTGCCCTTTGCTTTGCAGGGAAAATTGGCGTGAGGAGGAATGCAGGGTGGTCAGCACCGGGAAGAAACTGCTTTCACTCAGGGGACAAACCCAAGTACTCCTGGTTGCTTTTGGTTGCTGCCTTGTCATTCCCCTTCAGCTCAGGAGCCCGGGGAGCCCTTCCCAGGGGAAAGCTGCCTGCAGAGCAGTGACTAAGCACTGCACGGGGTCCCGGTGCCTGCTCTGCAATGCTACTCTGCTACTCTTTGCAGCTGAGTAGCAACCCAAATAACTTACACACAGCAGTTTCTCAGCTGGAACTTTGCGCTTATATTTTCAAGAGTTGATTATACTCTTTAGATCTTAGGTTTGGGTACTTTGTAATTTCCTTTCAGCAGAGTTTGAAGGTCCAGATTCCAGTATTAATTTCAGAAATAGCTTGTTTAAGGGAAGAGGTTGTGATTGACTTTTGGTAGGATGGTTCTGCACAGCAAGTTTAAGATTTGAAACATTTGGGGTTGATTTTGTGTATTTCTTCTTGCTAAGATAGCAGTTATGCCCTTATTCTGGTAAAAGATACAATGGGAACAAAACCAGTCCCAAAATATTTGGGGGGAGGGCTTATAACATTTTTTTATTGTAGGTGGAGTTGTCAGTGTTACTTAATAATAATCTGTTGACCACGTGGTAATACACACGTCTCCTATAAAACTAATTTGTTATTTAAATATAACTAGAAAAGGGAACACAAATAACATGGAAATAGCAGCTCTTTTTATCCCAAACCTGCCCCTGTGGAAATCAATAGCATATCCTTGAGTTGCAACAGCACCTAATTCTGCAAAATTAAACTGTTTTCAGCTGCAAATCACAATGAACAATATTTCCTGTATCTCATACATTCAGTACATTGAGGCTGTTATTTGATAACAAACACAAATTATGGAATAAAATTTATCCATTAATTTAATTGCAGTTAAAGATTTAATATTGAATGTTGAGTTGATCAATTTGTTCCTGGTGTCTTTTCTAGTAATACCTTTTTGAATGTTATTTATTGATGTATCTTTGATTTTAAGCATGGCAGCATGATATGTTTTTGCATTGATATTTGTTACATTCTTGCAACGCTTACCAGGTTTCTATACATTTTAATTTTGCTTTATTTTTTTCAACATGACTTTACAGTTAATTAAATTTACATAACTGTGTCATCATTCTGTCCTTTTTCTTCAGGTCAAGTTAACTTTCCCAGAGTATTTAGCCAAACATATTTTGTAGGGGTTGCTGGTGTTTTTATTTTTCTCCCTGATGATTTTAATGGCTAACCAAACCAGTTATTGTGGTATTTGACTAACAATAGTGATAGCAAGAGAAGTACATTGCAGATCATTTTGATTTTATTTTAATAAGGTCAGCAATAATCAAGGGAATGAACCAAGTAGAAAATTGTTCCCAAAGGGATATTAAAAGCGGAGATAATCTAATCCCCAAAGGTAGATGTGATGACCTGGTAATTTCAGATATGATTTTATCATTCAAAGTTGCCTGTCTCCAGAGACTTGCTTCAGAAAAATCCTAGATGATTTTCATTGTCAGCAGCTAGCACTAATAAAATTGTTTTTCCTGCAGGCTAGTGTGTTAGGAAATTAATTTTATCTAATTATATGAATTGCACTGTCACTTTTCATGTTGTAATTAAAACACATTTTGTCAGGTTCTAAGCTGCTCAAGAAACAATCAGTTTACTATCTTTGTGTTGCATTTTTGCAGAGAACAGTTCAGAAAAATGCAAAATATGTTTGTCTGGCAAATAAAAACTGCCCAGTGGACAAGAGACGTCGTAACAGATGCCAATACTGCCGGTTCCAGAAGTGTCTCAGTGTCGGCATGGTTAAAGAAGGTAAGGACTCTGGCTATTTATGATCCCAGAAAACTAAAATATTATGTTTTATGAATCTGTGTCTTTGTGTGTGTGTGTGTGTGAGAAAGCATGGATGTCTCTACAATAAATTTGACAGTGATGAGATTCATATCTTACCCCAAAATATGTGCATTTATGTAATAATGTATTGATTTTATGCTTTTCACCCCTATTATCATATTTAGACCATAGACCCCAGAGTTCAAGAACAGCAAGGTCACAAGAGGATAATTTGACAGTGGCCAAAATGTCTCCTTTATTAACTTTGAACATTGCTCGATAATGCTGTTGGCTTCCCCTTGTTCTCTCACTGGGGGCTGCACTGGATTGTGTGCATTTTGACATAGGATCTCGTTTCATTCCCGTAAGCTGATTGTAAATTTGCAATTAATTTAAATGGAAACAGGATCAACTCATTAGTCCCAATTCTGCAAATATTTAAGCATGTGAGTAATATTGTGTGAGCAGTCCCATTGCAAATACTGACATGGATAATATAACCTATATAGTGAGACCGTGTTTGTTCAAATGCTTTAAGAAAGCTGAAATTACTTTGAATGAATGCCTCTGCCATTTAAAAGGCACACTGCTAGTAGAAACATTAAAATCTGTGTTTCACATTCAGCTTGTTTTCAGCAGTGGAGTGTCACAGGCACAAGTGCAGGGGCACACTGACATGCTGCAAACAAAGCATGGACACAAGGAACACAGCTGGGCTCTCACTAAGCAGCTACATTGCTGCTTACAATCGTAGGTCTGACACAGTTCTGGTGCCATTTGTGTTCCTTTGCAATCAAAGGCATCAAGAGCACATGCTGAAACTGGAGAACACTTATTTTTACTGGTCTGGCCACCGTAAGGAAAGCGGGCTGTTCATTCTGATCCATCATTTGCTGGTACCTTCACAACTGATTCCCTTGGGATTTTTTTTTTTTCACCTAGTTGTCCGTACCGACAGCCTGAAAGGGAGAAGAGGTCGGCTGCCTTCCAAACCAAAGAGCCCCTTACAGCAAGAACCCTCTCAGCCCTCCCCGCCCTCTCCTCCCATCAGCATGATGAATGCCCTCGTTCGAGCTTTAACCGACTCCGCGCCCAGGGAGCTGGACTATTCAAGAGTATGTCTCACTTTCCTTTCCCCGTTTGCTTTCCGCACAGAAATGATTTGCACGCTGCATTTCTCCTTACCAGCTGCTTTGCCAAAATGAAATTAAGTGTGAAATTTGGATGAGGGTAGAAATCGGTCCAGCCAGCCGTTGTCTTTTCGTGATAGGTGGACAATGAGAGGAAAGGAAGTGCAGTAGATATTAGTGTTAGTAAGTATTCATTGTGAGGATCTCAATCACAAAAAATGATCTAATAATCTGCAGTATATTCAGTGGCTGAGTTAAAGCAAAAATGCATGGATAAATAGAGCATTCTTCTTGCAAAAAGGCTGTGCCAAAACACAATCAATTATGATGTCATTGATTAACCAGGAGCAGTACTTGTATGTCCAATATCTTTAATTCCATTTTCTGAAGGCTAAAATTTAATAGCATTTCCCTAATATTCAGATAGAAGGGTTGCAAAGTGTGACACTGGATGGATAAGACCATTCCTGTTGAAATCAACAGGAATTTTGCCATTATTTAAATGGGAATAGGGTATGCTTTGGATACCCCAGCCTAGATATTCCTTCAGTAAAACTCACATTTTTAAAACAAGCCTGTTAAAATTAAAATTCTGAAAAATCAGCAAAGCTTTACCAAAGATCATATATTTTTGTAACCTTGTTCTTTAATGTAGCATAGTCACAATTTAAATATTCATGGAATATTCTGAAAGCTGAAAAAAAAAGTTCTGTAGTTATTAAAATACAGCATTGAAATGACTTGTTAAATACAATTTTTAGGCATGTTGATATAGGATAAGAAAAAAACTACAGCTACGGAAAAACAAGATCAAATTCTTCCCCCTTAAAGAAATATGATTAAATTTGAGATTGTTTAAAAATAGCAGCTGTACTCAGACAATAACTTCCACTGGCCATTTATCACTTGTTGCTAAGTAATATTTAATCCTAAAGTATATTTACTGCACTTATATAAAAATTACATTATGCTATTTTAGACTATACTTATATACATAATTTAGCAATTTAAAGCATGCTGTAACGTATTTTCTTCAAACTATTCTGGAAGTATTAAATCATATTATTTTTCAAGTTATTATCAAGAATTTAGCTGTTCAGTGTCTGACAACCTACTATAGGGAGAATGCATTAGCCATATCTACATGTACTTTAACTTACCCAGAATGTCTCAGGGATCGTTCTGCAAATACCAAGGTGTGTGACAAGCTGTGCTCTTTGATAGAAATCTGCTGGGTTTCACAGAATTGCAGGAGTCCAGGGGCCATAGTTTGTATTTATTTATTGATACAAAGTTCTTTTGCATTTACAGAAAACTGAACAAAAATTATGTACTTGTGACTTTTTTTCACTGTCCTGCAGTAATTATTTCTCTTTTAATGAAAACAGCCCACAGATTTAATTGTTGAACAATTCTGTTGGACTTTACACAGAGCATATGATTGACAGTAAATTAATTTAGTCTTGGTAGCTAAAAGATTAAGTATGATTATCTGTTAGGACATATTAATATCTAAGTTTTTCTTTACACTAAAATATATTATAGTCTGTTATGCCCGGTGGTGCTGAAATGACAAAAATATTCTGCAAGAAATAAGTAGATTCTTATTTTTTTCAAAGACCCTTATACTTACTTTGAAAAGTTAGGGCAGATCAAAAAACAAATGCTGTGTAAAGAGCAAGATAAACTGAATTTAATGAATTTAATGAAACATATAATAAACACACTGCAGTGCTAAAATATTCCTATGAAGAATAATCCTGTACCTGTAAAGACTAATTTATGGCACATTCAGCTAGGCTGTGACCCTGCTGAGCACCACAAATGGGCAGATCTGGAGACCTGGCTTTGGAGTCAGCCCTGACACTTCTGCTGATACGACCTTAATGTTTAGCCTGGTCTTCGTGTTTACAAGCTGTAATATCTTGACCATCTTAAAACTACTGATAAAAGTTTCAGAGAAAAGTGTGTATCCCTTCTCTCCAGAAAACCCTGTAGAGACACATACTCACAGAGCAACCCAGGAAAAAAACAAAACCAAAAATAAATTACATTAGCTACAAACTTTACACCAAAACATTGGAAACAGTTCTAGTTCAGAACATGGCTGCTTTTCATCTCAGCACTGGTTTTAACTTACCAGTCCACAGCCGTGGTATATTTAGGTACTTGGTTTCAAAAGGCAATTGCCAAGGGCTGTAGCCTGGTCTCACACCTGTTTACTGGTACAATTCCCTGAGTTTACGCTTTTAAGGAAGTGAGATGAGAAACAGACCCTTGCCATTCATATTCATGCAGAGTAGGCACCCATGTAAATAGAAATGTTGCCTTTTCAGAGGGGGAGTGCAACATTTAGGCAATAATCCCCCCCTTCCTGGGCCACAAAATTAAGCACAAATCATGGCTTTTGGAAAAATGAGTGTAGGCTTTCTTCTGTGCAGAGAAATTATTGTTAGGCTTTTGCAGCTGTAGCCGTCGATGAAGGACTGATGAAAGCAGGCAAAGGGCAGAGCTAAGTTGTGCTGTCGGGCTTCCCAACCTCAGGCTTTCCAAATCTCTTCAGATACAACATACAAATTAATGTTGCTTGCTGCACATGCAACCCCCTCCTTAAGTAACAGTCATATTTCATTTCATTCCCAAAGGAGCTCCAAGGAAGGGAGGGGGGCAGAGCTTTGTCTTTTGTATTTCTCCTGGTTTGCCTCCAGTTTGCACAGGGCAGGTTTAGAAATGCAGATCGGAGGGAGCCCTTCCGTCCTGTGACGCCTCCTGACCAAGAGCAGGATTGCCAGCTGTCTTGGTCACAAGTTAGGTCAAATATCACTTCTTCTCCATGAAATAATCATGGAAAAAACCCACAACTGTGGTGCATGAAACAGAAACATAGATATTGTTTATGGTTACTTGTATGCTCCTAAGCCTATTACAAGTAAATAATATTTTAACAACTCTTTGTAAGTGCTAATACTTTATAGTGAGCAGTGATGTATTGCAGCAGCTGAAAATTATACAGTTCCATCTAATCTTTTACCTTTCTTCTAAAATTGCTCTCATGGGATAGACTATGCAAAAAAAAAAATACAGGTTATAATTTTTTAGATGCATTTAATTTGATTCAGTGCCCAGTGTGGGGTATACCACACTGTAGCAATCACAGTTACATGACATAATGCAGCATTCAGCTTCATAAGAAAATGTTAAAACTTTGCCTTACCTTTGCCAAAGGAATGTTTTATAAATATTGGGAACAAATTAACACCTGGCATAATTACTCTGAGTTGTGATGAGTTATATTTAGAATGAACCCCTTCAGAATGGGTAGTACCTTTTCTCTTTTCCTTTTGTTTTCCTTCTTCTTTACTGCTCAAAGGATCGAGGATATATCTCAACTTAGCAATACCTGTTGTGAGGCAGGAGTTTCCTTCAGCCTCTTTCGTTTCCCTGTGTAGTAAGGGTCAGAGTCATGGTCAGCCCCTGTGTAGCAAAGCACATCTCCCAGTGCCAAAATGCACACTTTTTTGCTCTGCATGGTCCCTTCTAGAGGGTCCAGAACATGTGTGGTGTCTGAAAAAGCAAGTTGTCTTTGCCTGCCCATTAATTACCTGTGTGAATCTTGCTGCGGTCCAAGGTGATTCTTGCTGCTTGAGTGTCCTCAACTGCTCCATTCAAGTGGGGGCCTGAACACATAAATATTATGCAGCATACAGATTCTACTGTTGCTCCCCGTCTTCTCTGTATTGTGGCCTCTACCTGCCTCAGTGTCACAGGATCCTTTGGAGCAGCTGAGGCAAAATTTGTCTTTATATGAACTTCATAAGAAGGATTGCACGTGTTTCACCAGCTGATTAGGGATGTGAGCTGGAAGGCACCGTGAGAAACTCGTGCAGTTAGGGTTTGCTAAGCAGAACAGAGTCACTAAGAGCTAGTACCAGGAACCAGATGCAGACAGAGGTCTCTAGGATTGCTGTGGTTCTCCCATCAGTCAGCAACTCTGACATTGTGTCCTTCATCCCTTACCTGCCAACAGCAATGAGCTCCAGCTAGGAGAGGCAGAGTACAGGACAGCTACCTGACAAGTTCTGCTTGCGGCCCCATCCCTCTGTCCTGCACAGAGGTGACTTTTGGGTGATACTTGCAGCCCATGGTTGTAATATGGTATTCCCATGCTGCCAGACCACTGTTACTGATGGGGAAGGAGTTTTTCCTGCTTCCACTCTGGCTTGGAGAGTAGCTGAAGTGGCCTGTAGGCTGATGGACTCAAGCCTAAGTGCATGTGGGAAGTTGTTTCCAAGGAGTATGCAAGCTTCTTTTGGCTGTGCACACTACCTCAGCCTTTCTTTGGCTGAACCCATACGAGAGAGAGTGGATATGAAGTCTCTCCCAGAAATAACCCAGCAGGTGTCTGATGATGAGGATGTTACTACAGTAAATGCCACATTATTCAGTACCTGCTCAGAAAACCAGCAGCACTTTCCAAGCACAGAATTAGACTAAGCCACAAAAGCTCCTGTTTTATTTTCTGCCAAGAAAGAGAGAGCAGTGTCAAAGGAGTGACAGGGATCCACTGGTGATGAAGTAGGAGATAGTGGGGAGGGAGCTGTCAGAGGGTCACAGGGAAGCTGAGCAAGCTGAGACTGTCAAATGGTTGCCTGGAAGAGTTATGGCCACATAAGCAGGATAATAGGTTCTGCTGAACCTCAAATGCTTCAATTTGAAGGATAAGAGGTGATATGGGGCAGCTGGTTTACTTTGAACCAATTCTGTATTCAAATGAAGCAATGCTGCATGTGTCAGATAAAATGTGATTTATCTTATGTGTCTCTATCACTGTCAGATAAAATGCACTTTGTGAGGTTTTGGAAGAAATCTGCATTTCTGACATACTGAGACAAATTCATCAATGGGAAAAGTGTTTCATTGTAGTAAGCCAAATAATGTTCCTCTTCTAGTGTGGTGCAAATTATCCTACCCACCAGCTTTCTATTTCTGTTTACTAATAGCATATAGGTACTTGTAAAATGTGGTATTATATTTTAGTTATAAATTTGAAATTACTTCTATACATATGGAAATATTTTTGTAATATCTGTCTGAATAGCAAAATGCCTGTAGGTAACCAAATAAGTAGGTAGATGTAGACCTATTTTTATGTCTTTATTTATAATACCAGCTTTGCCACAGAAGGAAATGTTGTCGGGCAAATAATGCTGTATGTTTCACAGAATGCCCTTAAATGCATATAACCTTGCTTTCTGTGGCTTTCATTTTAGTACTGTTCCACTGATCAGGCTGCTGCAGGCACAGATGCAGAACATGTACAACAGTTCTATAATCTTCTGACTGCCTCCATTGACATAACTAGAGGCTGGGCAGAAAAAATCCCAGGATTTACTGACCTCCCAAAAGAAGATCAGACATTACTCATAGAATCAGCTTTTTTGGAGCTGTTTGTACTAAGACTCTCCATCAGGTAACTATTTGTTTAATTTCCTCTTAAGATGATGTGAAAAATCATCCATCTGAATGTTTTTAAGGAATAAATATGGCACTATCTTTGAACATTGTCATTTGTACCAAGAAAAAAGCACAAAATATTGGCAATGTCTGCATACAAAGGATATGGTGTTTAATTTGTTTAACACTGCAGGAAAAATCAAGAAGGTGATTTAAAAAGAGATCATAGGTGTCACTAATGTGCTTCTTTTATTTGATCTGTCCCATCTTCCTCCTACATAGTAATCAAAATTGATCCTCAGGTACTATTTGAGCAAGTCTGCTTTGTACTCATGAGTATAAAATATAGAAACACACTTCAAGTATGATTTTTTTTTCTTTTCCCTTTTTCTTCTGTTTTTGAAAGGGATGAAGAAGATTTAAAATCTTATTCAGATTGGTTTTCTTTTTAATACCAAGTTATTTAATAGAGTGAGATGCTGTTTGTCACTCTAGCACTAGTTAAGACACTTTACTGATTTCACTTTCAGGAACTGGCAAAATTGCAGACTGGTGATTTCAGTTATGCCCGTGTTTATTTAAGTTGAAAATGACCTTTTCATGTGTTTTTTCAACAAAAATATTGGTAATGGAGAGGGAATAAGAAGAGAGCTTGGCTGTAATTTCTCTCTTGCACACAGGTTTTCATATAAAAGAGTTTATGCAGTTATGTGTGTTGTCCTGCATTACTGCATGTGTTCTCCATTGTTTTTTCCTTGCCAATTTTTACAATCTGAAAAAAGCAGATGATACTAAGTAAATGCTGAGGGTTGCAGAACCTATCTTTTTATTAGTTTTGTATATCAAAATGCACTCACTTAGTATTCCTTTGGTTCAAACATACAGTATTTAATGCAAAATGTCTTCTCTGTTTATGCCTTTGGGCAGGACCAAAATCTTAACTAATTAGACAGTCTACACCACATGCTGCAGCTAACCTCAGGCTTATAACTCTACCAAGTAAGCAATCACAGAAGCTTGTTTGTTGTACTTTGGCCCCGAGGGAGAAACATATTGTCAAACGTGAATGCCCACATATGTCTCAGGATTATATGCCTTGGATTTTAAATGACAGACGCTTCAATACTGGTTATGCATTTTTCTGTAAAGTAGAAGATGCATTTATAATTTTTTCAATTGTTTTTATTTGAGGTCTGATACTGCTGAAGATAAGTTTGTATTCTGCAATGGACTCGTGCTTCATAGACTTCAGTGCCTTCGAGGATTTGGGGAGTGGCTCGACTCTATTAAAGACTTTTCCTTAAACTTAAAGAGCCTTAACCTTGATATCCCAGCCTTAGCAAGTCTATCAGCTCTAACTATGATTACAGGTAAGTGCTTCTTTGTTAACAGAAAGCTTCGACTCTAGTGCTTTGCTTTATAATAGATTCAAGCAATTTCAGTTAATTTAGCTATATTCAGGGTGAAGTGATTATGATTTTTAAGCATTAACCAAATTGAAATTGTGGATTAACATTAGGCTATCAGATACCCTTCTTAAATATAGTCTAACTATTTCTTTGCAGCTTCATTGTTTTCTCAGAGTAGTCTCCAAAAAGCAAACTGCTTCCAAGCAAATTGTGTGGCTCCTGCAAAAATATTCAAGATACTTTCTGAAGTCCCAGAAAATTTCAGTGAAATTACCAGAGCTAATTCTTCTGTGTAGGAATGGTAATATCAAGGCAGCTTGAGACCTAGAAGCCATACAGCTAGCATAGCTCATCTCTCAGCAAGATAGCTAGACCAGAAAAAGTGCTCCATGAGGGCAGGCAGGCTGCATTTGGTAACCAGGCTAGCCTAGGTATTCCATGTACTGCTTTTCTGAGAGACAAAAATCAGAGAATAATGAGAAAAAAAATCACATTTCACAGTTGTACAAAAGCTTTTGGGTGTGCATGTGACTGTATGACCCTTTCTGCCTGCTGGGGTGAACAGCAGGAAACTAATGTCAGAATCTGCCAAATTTGTCCAATAAGTACAAAACAGGGGAACATAACCTTTTAAAGTGTAATTTTTGCATTCCTGAAAAAATAAAGCCCAGCATACCTTGGGCATCTTGCAATAGAAGAGTCATGGCTGATGGCAGCATAAGGAGTTGGGAGAAAGGGTGTCTGAGATCCACACAGCAGAATTTGGAGCAGAAGTCATCTCCACAAAGAGCCTCACACTCATATCAGAAAAACTGATAGTTTAACAGTGCAACTGTGCCATCAGTGTGAGACAGGGCTTCAGTGTGCCCTGAGCTGGATCTTCCTAGGGATGCTTATAAGCTCCACTTGGATAGATACTGATTTCCTTCTGCGTTTCAGGCATCTACTACTTTGCAGGCAGTGGCCTCAACAACACCAGCTGTAGTCTTTATTTTACCTGGGATGAGAATGATGTCAGGGCAACCCTGAGATAAAACACTCAATGACAGATATAAAAAAATAGAATTGGCCAATTCCTGCTGACGTTTGCGGGGCCAAGATTTTGGGTTCAGAGTTTGCACAGTATGCTGTCTTCCTGCATTTTGGTGAAGGGTTAGTGTATGTATGTATCTCTTTGTCTCTTAAGCATTTTCAGGTTTTTTATTAATTTTTGTTAATTTCTTCTGCAGTTGGAAAGGGTACTTTAAGATCTAGATTCCAATTTCTTTGATAAAACATTTAAGACCAGAATAACTCATTGGAGCTGCTTTACTCTGTATAAAAAAATTCCCAAAATGAGTGGTACGTGTAAGTCAGAAAGAACATTCCCAACTTTTTTTTTTTCTTCTGTGTATATACATCCACTGGCATATGTTCACACCTACTTACATATATGTACTATAAACACCTACATGTATGTGTATGTGTGTGCATATTTATATACATGCATAATGTATTTATGTATGTATATGCATTTAGATAACTAAATCAAGGACAGGTGCTGTCCCTCTATATATTTACATGCAGGCATATATGCTCATATATATAGCACATATGAGTGATTTAGATTATTAACTATATATGAGATATGTCTTTTTCAGGTAGCCATAGGTAGTGTGTTGTTGATTATCCTCCTGGACACCAAGAGTATGCAGACTGATGAACAGGATTCCCAGCAAGCTACGTGAATGTAGCAAAAGCAAATGTATAGGAGGAAAACTCACTGCCCTTACAAAGCCACCTTCTGTTTTAACATGGTAATTTGTTCAGTTAAGCACTGCTTGCTCGGCCTTACATAAGGAGTCAGAGTTGTCCAGTGGCTGGCTCAGTTCACCCTAGGATAATTAGAAACAGGTTTTAATTGGATACGTCCCACATTTCTTTCTTTCCTTGATCCCAACACTTCCATGAGTTTGCTATATTGTGGTGGTCTTCCCAAAGTTTCCAAACAAATGGAAGCCATTGTTGCCTTTAAAAGGAGACAATTTCTGTATATAGAAGCTTTAAGATTTTCTCTGTCAAGTTTTCTCTTCTGTGTGAGATGGTGTTTAAAATTAATGTTGTTTTCTGCTTATTCTTTTATTTCGTGAGGCTGGTATATCTCTGCTGATTTGTTCTAAGGACAGCATGTATTTTCATGTGATCTAAATTAGACCAAAGCTCTAGTGACTTATATTCACAGGTTTCAGATATCCAAGGGCAGTTAGCTAACTCAGGGACTCAGCCAGAAATTTGGTCACCTGAAAACAGATAGCATTGTATAATGATGAACAATGTTAAAAATAAAACATGCAAGAGGAAATCAGGTGATTCTAGCTAGTGTATTGAAATTTTTTATTCAGGAAAACCTTGAGATTTGGCTCTGATGTGGCATCCCACAAGAAATGGCTTCTTGTCTCCTCCCTGCAGTTTGAGTATGATAAACCATGTGATGGTTTTCAGCTAGTCAAACCAAAAGAGAAAAAATAACAAAGAGAAAATTTGCAAAGATGAAACCTGAAGAAGTCGGAACTGTTGAACATTTTTAAGCATTGTTTTGAAGCTTGGCTTAGATTTGGATGGGTGGTTTAGGTGCCATTCTTTATCTCCAGGGAAGGCACCTTTTCTGCTGTAATGGACTGTTGGAAGCAATGGGTAGTTGGCAAATTCTGCTTCAAGCCTTTTCTGTCAGTCAGATGAAGGAAGAACAACCTTTCCCAGGAACACAGGATATCCAAGTATTGAGTACCACTGTCTTTTGTCTTAAGAGAACTTCATACATTTCATGGGGCCACAGCAGGGGTGTTGTGTCTGATGATTTTTGGACAAGCTGGTGGTCAGAGGGACACCCAAGGTCCTATCTCTGGTCTGATTCCAGCAGGAAGGGAATCTGACCATGGTTCTCCCGTGTCCCAGGTAGACATCCGTGTCACTAGGCTTCAAAATAACAAGTGAGAAAGCTTTCTTTTGTGAATCTAATTGTTTGCCTTTAGTAACAACACTGTAAAACCAGAATGCTGCCTTGAGCAAAATTTTCTTGATTATCACACAAATTGCTTATGACTTGATGGCTTAACAAAAAAAAAAAAAAAAAAAGACAAGACAACAGCCCTGTGATCTGTAGTAGTCATGGCCTGTTTTAATATTGTACAGCATCTTAGGTAGCATTAAATTCAAGAATTGTCTTTCCAGATAAAGAAATATTTCTGCTGAGGATAATGAGTGGGTAATCCTACTTGATTTCACGAGTGCTGTCCTTAGCCCAAACAAATATGTGCTCTTAGAAACCAAACCTTCTTATATACTACCAATCTTTGGCAGTTTTGAGGGAGAAGAGTAAGAGGAGTCACATATTCTTTCACATATTCTGTCTCTGTTCTTCAAGAGTGACAGGGAGAACTAATGTCTGTCTCCCAGTGAAGGAAGAGGGAATAAATGTAAAATTCAGTGTTGGAGACTAAAAGACATTCTACTGGTCCCAGTGTCCTAAGATATATGAAGGCTGTTCCTTCATTTTGGGATGTCAAATTGTGTGTCCAGTAACAGCTCCAGTAGTTCCAGCAACCTTCAGTTAACCCTGCTGACTTGTTTGGAGTTGCAAAGCTCCATGTCCTATCCCAACCACAGCTGCAGATGACAGCATAGGATGCAGGGTTAAGAGCACGTAGGGTCATTTGTTCTTTTCAGTGTAGTTCTATGCATTGTTTGCTTTGGGTAAAACTAAAGGTATGTACAATATTTTGCATTATAGATTCCATTAGAAAGTCCATATATTTTTGCTTTTTCTATCTCTTTTATGTGTCCTGGAAATCTGTGGTATGTTGCCTAAAAGGAAAAGCATTATGTCAGATTGCTGATGAGTTTTCAAGTCCTCTCAGATAAGACATCAGCTTGAAAGAGCATCCAGAATGAAAGAAGTTGCATCTTTTGTACTGTGGAGGCTTGCAAACAGTTAACTTAGAACTCTGTCATGTCAAAACACATCTTTTTACTGTAAGGTGCTCCTTTAGGATCTTCCTCTCTCTGTCTCTCTTCTCTTTTTTTACTTCCTTTAGTTGGTTTAGAAAAGCTGGACACAACTTCCTCCACAGCATATAAGTGTTGCTCTAAGCATAACCCAGAAGAAAGTAGATGGGAAACAACACATGACACTCACCTCACACGCCTATGAAAGTAAAAAAAATTAAGTCTGTCATCTTCTTCTTTGGATCACTTATTCTGTTGGTATGTAGCATCTAATGAGCTAAAGAAGAGCACCAACATGGAAAGGAAATGCTGGTCTTGGGTCAGGTTCTGTTAATTCCATACAGATGATTTCTAAGAGTTTAGTGTGTTCATGGATCACAAGTGTTCCTGCACAGCCACTCCATGATGGACTGGGCAGTGTTGAAGACAAAGCTTTGCAGAGTAGACTAGATACTAACTCAGCCTATGCTGGGAAATGCTTCTTAAACTTCCCAAATGACTTTTTGTTAGTTTTTTTCAGTCAGTGTGAAAATAGAAAGACTGAGAGTCTAGTACAGATCATCTGAAGGGCACATTCTAATTCAGCCTCAAATCTTTGCCTGCTCTAGAACTGCTAGTGTTTTCTCTCTCTCATTCTCCTAGTTGATTATGTTTTCCTCTCTGCCCTTTCCTTTCTCTATCCACATCAAACCATCATTATTTTGCCCACTTGACACTCTCAGTGGGATGCTGCTGAGTACAGAGCATGCTAGCCCTCATTCAGCCAAGCTCTTTCAGCATATGTTTTATTTTAAGTGTGTTACAGACCAGCCCAGAACCACTGTATATATTTGGCTTATTCACACTCCTAATGCTTTGCTAGACTGGCACCAGACCACTGAAGAATATTGTGAGGTTTCAATTAATGAGGAGTTTGTATTTGTCTTCCTGCTGTTGGGCTTTCTGTTCCAGTTTACAAACCCAATTTTTAGCACCATCAGTCATACCAAGAAACAGTGATGAGACCACTGTGGCTAAAAAGGGTACGACTGCTGCAGTTCCTTCTGAACATGACTTTGTCCAACCTCCCAATGGAATCGACACTTACCTACTCTTCAGCAGCAGATATCCTTCAGTCCTCTTGCCAGGATATCCTCTGGAGTGGGTGCTTCATGTGCTGGGTCTACATACAAGCAGGTGGCAGACTGGAGGAGTGTAGGAGAGCTAGTTATAAAAAAAAAACCCTCCAGATTGCATTGTCTGCCTTCCCCCTGCCACTTAGCTGAGGGAAATACTGTCAGCGTCAAAGTAAAGTACTCACTCCTCCTTTTTCACTCCCACCTCTTTATTGAGGCAAGAACTCTTTACTTCCACAGCAACCAGCAGTCTCTGTGTCATATTATGGTTTTCTTAAGAGAGGAAGCAAACTGTGGTGTTCTGTGTGGCCACTCATCTCACCTGACTTCAGGTACCTTGCACAGCTGATGGAGAATACAGGGCACCTCCAGAAGATGATTCATGCACCTAAAATTGTAATAGTCTTCTAAAAATGCCCATCCTTACACTGATGTGAGGAGGAGTTTGAGAGGTCAGTGCACCAAGGCTGGGGACCCTTGTGGAGTGTCTGAGAGTTAGGCAGGATAAATATGGGCCAGACTGCAACAGGAAAGGGGACTCTTGGATCTGCCAAGTTGCAATGTTCCTGTGTAACAGCGTGTGCATGAGAAAGCTGTAGGCAATTGAGCCTTGTGCTTATTTGAATTATAGAAGGGGAAGAGAAATGTGAAGGGGGAAGAGAAAATCACATAACTACACTGAAACCAAGAAAATCAAGAGGCTATTTTAAGTCTGCAGTGTTCATTCGTTGCATTTCTGGACACCTCAGAATTAATTGAATCTAAAAGTGATGCCCCATGACACAGAGTGCAGAGCCCAGGGTCTTTGAGGTACTCACACTCTTTGAGAGGCATTTGCTCAGATAGTGTAAAGTGAGGAATTTGTAAAAATAGTGCTCAGTCTGCCTGACCCTGGCATGATCTACCTCAGGTGAAAGGTTAGGGTCTTTGCTTTCTTCCTGTTGAGCTTTTGCTGATCAGTGTAATGATAGCACAAAACCACATTCAGCTTCCCGGGAAAAGAAAAAGGTGTAAAAAACTTGCTGTGTTCAGTTTACCAGGATAAGCTAAGTTTGCAGAGCTTTAGAGGTAAGGCTTTTGATGAGTCATTTTGACAGCATCTTTGCCATAAATCACCATTTTTCTCACAAAAATCAATGATATCCTAAAACACATTCTTGGTTTTTTACAGGCTGAGAAATCCTGTATTCACTTAACATGTGCCTTTGTCATTATAAGAAAGTCTGACTACGATAATATTTACACATCTCCTCAATCAGTTAAAGAGAACCTATCTATTTTCACCAGCCTTTCTTCTTGGGATAAATCTTGGCCTTATCATTCCCATGTGGATAAGAACATCCTATGGAAGACAGTGAATGATTAGAGGCCCTTGGTGTCAGAGCCACTGCACACCCTTGCCACAGGGGCCTGGTGCTGCTCCCTCTAGGTTGTATAAGAAAGACTGTGGGTCTTTCTTTGTACACACAGAACTGGGCGTTTGAAAAAGGCAAGGAAATGTGTTTCCTGTTATTTGAGCCCTGTTCAATCTAAATCTTTGAGCAAATTAGGCCCTAGATGCCTCAAGTCTACCAAGGAGAGGGGCCTATTCTTAGATAAGCGTGCTCTTCAGAAAGTAGTTATGTTCTACCACCGGAGACTGCAGTGGCAGGGCATGCAGTGTCCTTCCCTAGCACAAGGGCTTCCACACAGATGGCTTTGCCTTTCTGTGAATGCCTTAGGAGTTTAAGACTGAAACCCCTAGAGGCAGCTCCAGGCGTGAGGGATTAACCCTTATGGAGATGTGCAAGTAGTGAAGGCCATTGTGTGGCAATTCACTCAGGGGAGGATGATTCGGTTTATCAGGGACTGCTTTGATATTGTAGCACCAGACTTTAAGGACAGAGTATCTCTTAATTCTGAATTTCCATGATTTTGTTATGTAAAGTAAGGCTACTGATATGATAATCTTTGCACACATAGTGTTTTGCCTCCTACATTTCATGGCTATTCACGAAAGACATGATTTTTTCATGAAACCTTCTGAACTTGTCAGTGGGAGACAAGCTGTTTAGTTCTGGCTGGAAATGCTAACAAAGTTGCTGCATGCTCCAGAGCCAGAGATAATTTTTCATACTCTGCAGCAAGGTACCCACCTACTGAGGCAGGGGTTTGAAAATGTGCTCTGGTAATTTGTAGTGAGGTTTTGGTTCCATTCTAGTATTGCAGCTCCCTACATCTATAAAAATATCTTCACTTACACAGCTAGGAAACAAAACAGATTAAAAGATGGGAACTCTTCAAAGATTGCAAGATTAATTTAATGTCCTGCAGATTCTCTCAGTAGGCTAGTGGTAAAAAAAAAAAAAGCCCTACAGCTCTTCCAACCTGTATAAAATATTTATCTGCCAAGATTTTTAATGGCAGAATCTGCCTAAGTATTTACTCTCAGTGACCTGTATAGTTAAGGCTTACATAATTACTCTATACACCATTTACTGGAAAGGCTTTAAATATTCATTGACTTCTCATGTTTTAATGTAAACAAGGCACTTAGAATACCTAGAGTTTTTAATTCCTGCAAGGTGAAAACGATGTCTGAAGCAGATGTCACTGGTTGGATAAGTATTGCTTTGAAACAACAGGGCAGATTGGCAGTACTTAAATGATAGAGCACAGTGAATTCTGGACAGAGATGTCCATGTCTGCACATCTCTGATTCTGATCCCAAACCAGTATTATTCAGGAGCTAACTCTGCCTAAGTAAATACAGTTGGAAAAAAATGTGTAAAATGGGTGAATATCAGTGGAAAACCAGACCTTTGCATTTCTGACTGCCCTCATTGAATCCTGTCTGTTTTATTGGTTTGTACAGAGTATCTAAGCCAAAACAGGTGGTGAGCAAGGAGTTTATATACACAGGCCTGGGCAAGGCACCACTGTGCCTGGTGCAGGCAATACTTCTGCTTCTGGAAGTAGAGAGAACTGTACTCATTTCACTGTTTATTAAGGGGCAGACAGAGAACATGTCTAGTGCTTGCTCCTCCTGGCATGGAGGAACAAGACTTGGGGACAGTGGGCACAATGTGGCTGCTGGCTGCCAGGGATGGGAGAGAGGTCCAGGGAAGGAGATGACTTCAAAACCATCAAACACAAGAATTGCCACAATTTCTTCTTATCCACTGCTGTCATTGTTTTATATATCTAATTGACTTAATATAACCTGCATTTTCTTTGATTACCGTATCTGGCACCATTCTATTTCACATGTAAATTATTATGACTTTGCTGTGAAGCCATTTCTTACTTACCTGTGTGTTTCAAAGTCAGAGACAAATGAATACACCACAAATTTGAGATTTTTTTCTGAATTTTTTTGTTCTGTTACTTTAGTTCATCCACTGAGCCTTGATAGCAAACAACATAGAATTCTTTCCCCAGTAAAAAGTCTGCTTTTAATGAATCACAAATCTGATTAATTCTACTTATGCTTAAAGAACTGTGAATGCATTTAACATCATTGTTGTATTTTAAAAAGAAATTTGAAGGGTAACAAACCCCAGCTCTCCTTCCTTTTAGGAGTGCTGAGGTTTTTGTGCTGGATAACATAGCAGCTGTTCAGGCATTGCTCACTCAAAGCAAAATAGTTAACTTCCAGGCTTCTTTTATCTTAGAGCTTTTAAAGATGAATAAACTAAAAAGCAGCAGCTGATCAAAATAACAAAGGGTAGTAAGGTGCCTTTAGTTTCTTATAAGAGTGTCTGCAAATTCCTGGTGGAATTCTAGGCTGGGCGCTGATGGAGCTAGCTAAGGATATTGATCGCCACTTGAATTCACTGAATAAATAATGGTTGCCATAGTTATTGAGCATTCACAACTGGTGGGGAAGCACGGAAATCTCCAAAACACCTCCTGTGATGGTTTTGCTGCAAAATCACCCAATTAATTCTGCCTCATATCATGGAAATTATGTCAGATACGCAGGATGCTTGGATTCCTTGTACGAGAATTTCAATCATAACTGAGCATCTCTGTCACCTGTTTTAGTAGATAAAGAGAAAAGGGCACTTGCCCTCTCTTATTTTGTGTGGCAGAAAGGTTAACTGGCTCCATGTAACCCCAGCTGTTCTGAGAAATCTGCACTCTCAGAGCACTTTTTGCTCTGAGTTCCAGAGTATGCACCTGGGTTACACCTAAGTAAATGCATTTGTGATAGGGATGCTGACGTGGTTTCTTTCCTCTGGCTTTGCAGAACGACATGGATTAAAAGAACCAAAGAAAGTGGAAGAGCTATGCAACAAGATCACAAGCAGTTTGAAAGATCACTTAACTTTCAGTTGCCAAAACAAAGGACAACCGCTCGAGTCTGCAGAGCCGAAGGTACTGGGTGTTCTGGCTGACTTGCGTTCTCTCTGCACACTGGGACTGCAGCGCATCTTTTACCTGAAACTGGAAGATTTGGTGCCAGCCCCTTCTATCGTCGACAGGCTGTTTCTGGACACCTTACCCTTCTGAGTCAAACCATCCTCCCGAGAGGCAAACGCCCGCCAGAGCAGGCAAACGGATCGTGACTTACAGCTAACATTTCTGCCCTCACCTAACAGAAAAGCCGCTCCGAGTCTAACATGAGGTCTTTTCTGGCGCTTTGTCCTTACAACCTGAGGCCTGAAACTTACTGGCTTACTGGTTTGGGGTTGTGTTCTTTGTTTTCTTTCGTGTGATTTGGGTTTTTTAAATGGCTAATATGGCACTTTTGGACAATGCTATCCCAGCAGCAGTAAAAGGTTAACATGACTGTTTTAAATCTGTTGTTTAACACCTCATGGTCTATGAGGAGTAAAATTGTAGAAGCTGTGTTTGAAAGAACAGCAAATTGTTGTTTGCCAGGGTAGTATGTGTTTTGTGAGGATACCTTTAGCATACTTCCTGCATCAAGGGCACATACATCAGCACAATCTAATCAAAATTTCACTTTTTTAGCAAAGTACATTCAATTAAACATTTCATACAAATCAAATATAGCAAAATGACAATGGCTGTTAGCTCCCATGTTCAAGTGCAATTTTTTAAAGTGCTGTCTTACTAAGTCTCGTTTATTAACTAATTTATTTTATTAGGAAAACAAACAGAAGAAATCAAGGGAGAAAATTACATGCACTAACTTACCTGACAGAGTTTTCCAAACTTGATTCCATGTAGCGTGACTTATTGACAAATGTATGTGGAAGACACGGGAGCAATTGTGGCTCAGTTGTTCCTTAGCTAAGGAAACCCGAGTAAGTAGTGATTGGAGCATACAGGGTCAGTATCAGGGATAGTTCAGTTCTAGACTTCTAACACTTCTAAGCGACTCGTTAGTAAACAGACAGAAGATGGTTTTCAAGAACAAGCAAGTCTTGTAAAATAGTATGAATGTAAGTGCTAGGAAGGATATAGTGGGCTGCGTTTAAACATTCCGTGTTCGTACTCCTTTTTGTATGTTTATACTGTTGATGCCATATTAATTAATATGAGATAATTTGTTGCATAGTGTCTTTATTTGTATAAATGTTTGTATGCATGGTATATTGTAATGGCTTTGCCTGTATTTATTGCAATGACTGCCAGCTCATGGGAACCCTGTTACACATGATAACTAAATGGGGTGTTCACACTGACTCAGATACACCAGTTGGAAAACTATATACATATATATAATGTGTATGTATATATATGTATATACCTATATTTGTGTGCGTGTGTGTGTGCGCGTGTCTTTTTATTAACAATTTGTATATAAAATATCTGTCAAATCACAAGCAGAGTTATTTTACAGTTTATTTGCAGTGACTTCTAAGGCAGTACTGTTTAGCACTTTGATATTAAAATCTTGCTCATGTTTTGCTAAATTCAAATAATATTTAAAAAGTTCAGTTCTAAAAAACTTTATATGCACTGTATTAAGTCAAAATTTTGTTGGTCATTTTGCTAAAGAAATTTTTGAATGTCAACCTGATGTCACTGTATCTTTTGTTAGCTTTAAACATTCTAGCTTTTGTCTTTTTTTAAACTATGCTGTTTATATGGAAATTAAATTATACAATCAAACAGATGCCAAATGAATTGCCTAATTGCTGCAAAGGATAACCCAGATATCGAGTCACTGTATGGTTTTCAAAAAGTAATCTGGTATTTTATCACTTACTATGTTTGGATGTGCTTTTATGAAAAAATTATTCTTATATCAAGATTTATAGTAGTGTCAATAGGGAAACAGACTTCTAATCACTATAGTTAATATTTCTGGTTTACCTGCAGATAATATTTGGAGAAGTATTGCTTTTTGTATTGACTTTTAAGCTTATGTGCAAACATAATAGCATAATTAAATATCAGAGAAGCTAATGTTTCTTGTAGGTTGCTGTAACAAGCCTGACCAGCAAGACAAATATATTTTGACTGAATTTGCTTTTGTATATACTAAATATATATATATACATATATATATATATACACACTCACACACATGTGCGCATACAAGAACATACAGACATAAAATCCAAAAAAAGAATGTTTGCTTTTGTCTCCTTGTGTAAGACACAAGGTCCCTTGAGAAATTACTTTTATCTAAGGACAAATCCTGCCAGGTGCTGAGCACCACCCAGACAAGGGCTTGCAGGAGCTTTTTGCGAGCGCGCCCTTATCAAGGATTTTGAAGCAAATCAGCATAGTACAGTAAAATTGCTTTTTTGTTGAGCAAGGTTTATTTATTAAGTGGAATGTGAGTGGGAGGAAGCAGGTTGAGAGCCCCGTGTGAGATTTCACGTAGTCTGTGTCCTCCAGTCTTCCATAGACAGTCTTAGCTGTGATACTCTCCCAAATCCCATCATCTGTGGAATTGTCCTTCATGTCAACTTCAATACACTGATTCATCCTAGAGTACAACCGGTGACCTGTCACAGTGGTAAAAGAAAGAGTTAATGCAGAATAAATCTACTACTATTCTTAGAGCTCTCTCAGTGTGAACATGCCTTTGTCTAGGCAGAATTCAGGAATATATCAGGTGTTAAGGGAGAGTGCCTTGCTTTTATTTCAGACAACAGTGTCTCAAGAGTTTCTTCACTCAGCTAACCACAGTACTTTCTTTCTTTTTTTTTCTTTTTTTTTTTTCTTTTTTGTGGTGTTAACCTGTGGGTTGAAAGAAATGCTCATGTACATATACAATGTAAATTAAAATTATTAAATTGAATAACATTTTTTTTCAGAGGCCCCATGTGTGTTGAATAAGTATGCTTAATTCTGTTAAAATCTGATGTGAATTTTTTATCATTTATAAAACATTAAAAAAATTGTCTACTTGAGTCTTAAAAGTGGAAAAATTGGTGAAGCATGCTTAAGAACACTGGCAATTTAATGGCTAGTCTTTTGATTAAAATAGCTTTTATATAAATACATGCCTGCAGTATCTGGTTATGCAATCTCAGTTAGATATTGAGAGCTGGATCATGGTTGTCCCAGAGGTTGAACCACATATAGACCAGAGCAGAGAGACTATTCACCCCTCACTGTATTTCTCCTCTATGACAAAAAGGGATTGTAGTTGTTAATCCAGAGCTGATGAGGCTGCAGAGGAGGGAGTGGATGGCTACAGGGCTCATGGCACCAATGCCTGGCCAGGAAGAAGACAGACTCCCATCCTGTATTCAGCCCCTGTGCATCAGTAAATCCTGCTAAGGCATCGCTCCAGCAGGCACCTGCACCATTTTCTTCCAATGCCCATCCAGCTCCTTTCCTTACCGTGCCATTGCCTTGCAGGATGGATGGCTTATCCCCTGCCAGACAAAACTGTTTGGCTACAAATGCGTTTCCAACAAACGCAGTTTGGAGAGGCATCTGCTGCTATTCCGGGCATTGCCGTGAGTACGGATGGCTCCGGCAAAGCTCTGCGAGCGCTGTTCCGCAGGAGCTGCTCGGCTGGAGGCTACATCAAATGATGTACTGTGCTGGGCTGCAGGATTGTTTTGTCACATTTCCTGCCCTGGAAATGTGACAAAACAAAAGGTTGTGCTAACTCTTCCAAATTATTTTCGGGGTTTTTTGTTGTTTTTTTTTTTCTAGGACATATTTTTAAAATTTCAACTATGAATCTTAGGATTGTTAATGATAATGACAATGAGTTTTACATATTAGCTCCCTCTTGAGCAAAATATGCAGATCTTGAGATCAAGCCACACCAGGGCCTGAACTTTCACCCTACAAGATGAAGTTTATCCTCATTAAACTTACAAGTATTTCATTTTGTAACTATTTTAGGGTCTTGTGTCCTTAGACATGAGACTCGGCCTATATCCTGATCTAATCTGCACTTCTGTTTTTATGTGTGCCTTGTGTGCTTACACCTCTAAAACACATCAGCAGCAGAGGCCTTGCTAACAGATGTGATGCCCAAAAGTTGATTTTGGCAGTGAAAGGTTGGGCTTAGTCAGGAATATAATAGCAGGTTCCTGTAGTAACCACCACCCTTGGACAAGAGACAAAGGCACCCAAAATTGAGGAACTTTAACTAGAGGTGAGTCAAATCCCTTTCTACAGCTTTCCTACTTTTTACATTCAGGTTCATTTGCCCAATATACAAAGCTAAAATTTCAGTTATGTTGTAGAAAGGAGGGAGACAGAGTGGTTTAATTGTATAAAATTAAGTGTGGTTCTGGGAAAAATTGGCAACACCCTCTGAGGACACTGAAACATGTCTTTTGATTAATTATTTGTATTATAGCAACACCTAGAGGCCACAACAGAGATCAGGACCCTATTTTGCTACCTACTCTAATTAGCACCTCCAGTTCCCACCCACAAGAAGCTCCGGTCCAAACAGAAAAAATAAAATAGGAGAATGCCAACCCAAGGGCATACAGCATCTCGGTCATAGAGTTGGGATTACAACCTTCTTTTTGCTGAGCTAGTGTCCAGTGAATGCTCTTACTTCATTTTCCTTTTCTTTCCATTATACTGCCACTGTGTCAAATTATAAAAACATGATAAAAGCATTGACAAATTCAAAATAACCCAGGTATTCAAACTGACTTTTCTTACCCTGCCTATGAAGTTATCCATGAGACTATTCAAAATCGTGGTTAATCACGTGTTTTGTCAACCAAACTAGATAGTATTTAGAAAAGAAATACTTATCTGTCCTTTATTAAATTAATGAAGTCAAACATTAGGAATATTGCAAGATATGGATTAAACAATAATTGCTAATGGACAAAAAGGATTAACTTTTAAAAATGCCAAACTATTGATGTAGTAATTGAATAAATGGGGTGCCAATTAATCAAATTCTTAGCAGCAGAGGACATATTTGAGAATTGTATTCCAGACCTGCGTTTGTGAGCATTACCAATGCGGTGATTTGTCAAATAAAAGTAAAAGAAACTTGTTTACCAAATGGAAACACTTATTGCAAATTTTATTCTGTTTTCTTTTTTAGCTTTAGTCACCTTTATGCCTATATTCATAATATGGAATGTTGTGGCTGTGTTTGATCACAGAAGGAGTTTAAATACATGAAATTGTTATATGGCTGTGAAAGTCAAATGAGATCAAGATTCTGACCTTACCCCACAAAATCAAGGATTTTCTTTATAAAGAAGCATGGCATTCCACCTTATGCTGGTTTTGGTTGGGATAGAGTTAATTTTTGTCACTGATGTGGCTGTGGCAGTAGCTGATGTGGGGCTGTGCTCTGGATTTGTGCTGGAAGCAGTGTTGGTAACAAAGGGATGTTTTTGTTACTGCTGAGCAGAGCTTACGCAGAGCCAAGGCTCTTTTGCTCCCCACCCTGCCAGTGATAAAAGCTGGGGGTACACAAGAACTTGGGAGGGGACACAGCCGAGGCAGTCTCCAACTGACCCAAGGGATTTTCCATACCATGAGCATGATGTTCAGCAATAAAAACTGGGGAAAGAAGAAGGTAGGCGGGGACATTCGGAGTGGTGGCATTTGCCTTCCCAAGTCCCATGACAGAGGCCTGCTGTCCTGGGGATGGCTGAACACCTGCATGCCCATGGGAAGGGATGAATGAATTCCTTGTTTTGCTTTGCTTGCATGTGCAGCTTTTGCTTTCTCTATTGACCTGTCTTTATTATTGGGAGAAACCCAAAACTTTTCTCCCTTTGACTCTTCTGATTCTGTCTCCGAGCCCACCAGTGGGGACTGAGCAAGTGGCTGTGTGGGGCTGAGTTGCCTGCTGGGGTAAAGCACAGCACAGATATAAATGATGTTCTGTATATGGCAAGAGCATTATGTGTGTATAATGAAATTACTCAAGTAGTACAAGGTTCTGAAGTCATGCCAAAGATAAGACCATGGGGAAAAAAAAGCATTTTTTCCACATTGTTTAATATTTTCATTGAATCGTTGAAACATTTAGGTTGTAAAAGACTCTAAGATGGAGTCAACAGTTAACTTAGCACTGCCAAATCCACGAAAAAGGTATGTCCCCAAGTGCCACATCTGCCTTTGAAATATCCCAGAGGCAGTGACACTATCACTCCTCTGGACAGCCCATTTGAATGCTTGACAATCCTTTCAGTGAATAAATTTTTCCTAATATCCAATCTATATCTTCCCTGTCATAACCTGAGGCCTTTTCCTCTTGTCCTGTCACTTGTTATCTGGGAGACTGATTCCCACCTGGCTACACCCTCCTTTCAGGCAGTTGTAGAGAGCAATGAAGTCACCCCTTGTTGTCACAGGCCCCCAGCTGGGTAATAATTAGCATTGACTCCATGATTGCAGAAGGCTGATCAATCACTTTATTATATTGTATCATACTATACTATATTTCTTTAAAAACTCATCCCCTTGCAGACAGTCCTATACAGCATTGACCTAATTGGTCAATGAATCAAAACACCATCCAGTGTCCAATTAAGAAATCACCCTTCGGTGATTTCTTTGGTAAACAAATTTCCATAACACATTCCACATGTGCACAACCACAGGTGCAGCATATGGAGATAAGAATTGTTTCTCATTCTTTTCTCTGATCTTCTCACAGCCTTCCCCAGGACAATGCCTGGGAAAGTTATCTGTTGCTCTCTGTGGCCAGAGAGCTGCTGCCACAACCCCTGAGCCTCCTTTTCTCCCCAAACAATCCCAGCTCCCTCAGCCACTGGTTGAAGCATTTCCCATCCAGACCCTTCACCAGCACCATTGCCTCCCTCTGGACTCACTCCAGCACCTCAATGTCATGCTTGTTCTGAGGAATCCAAATCCAGGGATTTGAGGTGCAGCCTTACCAGTGCCAAGTACGCAGGGATGATTCCCCCTCTGCTCCTGCTGGCCTCATATTCCTGACACAGGCCAGGGAGCCATTGGCCTCCTTGGCCACCTGGGCACACTCTGGCTCTTGCTCAGTCACTATCACTCAGCACTCCCTTTTCCACCAGAAGCTTTCTAGCCCCTCTGCCCCCAGCCTCCAGCCTGGGGATGTTGTGACCCAAGGACAGGGTCTGGCGCTTGTTGAAGCTCAGACAATTGCCTCAGCCCATCAATCCAGCCTGTCCAGATCCCTCTGCAGAGCCTTTCCATAGATCAATATTCCCACCCAGTAGATTGATATTCCCACCCAGCTTGGTGAGAGTCTGCAAATTCACAGAGGGTGCACCTGATCTCCTCATCCAGATCACTGATAAACCTATTAAACAGAACTGGCCCCAAGAGCAAGCCCAGGGGAACCCCACTTGTGGCCAGCCATCAGCTGGATGTTATTCACCACTACTCTCTGGGCCTGGTTGTACAGACAGCTTTTTTTCCAGCAAGGAATACGCCCATCCAAGACATGGGAAGCCAGTTTCTCCAGGAGAATGTTGTGGGAAATGGTGTCAAAGGCTTAGCTGAAGTTTAGGTAGACAACATTTCTTTAATCCACTAAGTGAGTCACCTTGTCACAGAAGATCAGGTTGGTCAAGCAGGACATGCCTTTCATAAACCCATGTTGTCTGGACCTGATCCCCCAGTGGTCCTGTATATGCCACTCGCTGATACTCAGGATTATCAGCTCCATTTTAGATTGTTTATCAGTTTTCCTAAAAGGAACGGAGAACTCGGGGGCTTATTTAGGTGGAATTTTATCTCAAAGAAACAAATAAATAAATTAACTTGCTAAGTGACATTTAAAGAAAGAAATGGTTTAAAGAAGCTGGAATAGCTCAAATAAGCCAAAGTCTTTAACTTGCTAAATAACATATTAAAAAACTCACTTCATGACAACTTCCACGGTAGTCTATGATAAAACATTAGTGTAGAATGAAAGTGAATTACAGAAATGCTTGATACTGAGGAAACTTTCAAATATAGCAGGCAGAAAACAGAAATTAATTTACCTTTCATGGGCTCTTATTATTTATCTTGCTGTGTTTCCTAAATAATTGACGATATTGATGTTTACATAGGGATTTGGTCCTTTCCAACTTTGCTTGATCCTGTGAAGAAGTCAGAATGCTGCATTTGTAGTATCACATTTATTGCCATGGCAACAGTCAGGGATTTCACAAACACTAATTAGGGTTGGCAACTTGGAATGTTTTCAGTGCAATCCCATATAATTTTCCCTCCTTTATCCATTTCTCATTATACCTTACTTCAACAATTGACGACTTCAGTCTGTGTACAGCTTTTTTCCCACATGACTTCAGGATTCAGTTAATACCTCCTCTGATTTGCAGCCACCTTTCTTATACGTTCTCACACACTCAGTTAAGAAGCAGCTGCAGTCCTACCTGCATTTGTGTTAAGCTCCATCTCTTCCACTTCAAATTAGTCCAAGTTTCAGTACAACCAGCTGGCTTCTGCCTCAGCATGTGCAAAAGTAGTAAGGAAAGGTATGGAGGCTTAGCTGTATCTTCCAAGGTACTTTTAAAGGTAGATGCTAAATCTTGCTCAAGGTGGACTACAAACCTTCTGTTCACAGAAGCCTAAGTTCTGTGAACATCCAAAAAAATAATATTAAATATTTTAATTCAAGTATATCAAAAGCGTTTATGGACACTTAATTTGTTATGCAATAATACTAAGAGCTGTGCCCATATGAGCCTCATGGCCTTTAACAAGGCCAAGTGCAAACTCTTGTGTCTGAGTCAATCCCAAACATGGATACAGGCTGGGTGATCAGCCAGCTGAGAGCAGCCCTGTGGAGAAGGACCCAGCAGGACTGGTGGATGACACAATGAATATGAGCCTGCAGTGTGTGCTCACAGCCCAGAAATACAACCGTACTCTGGGATGCATCAAAAGAAGAATGGCCAGCAGGTTAAGAGAGGTGATCTTCCACTCCCCTCTACTGAAACCCCACCTGGAATACCATGTTCAGGTTGGAGCCCTCAGCATAAGAAGGACGTGGCCCTGCTCAAGTGAGGAGCCAGAATAGGCCCAGAAAGATGGCTGGGAGCTGGAACACTTCCCCATGAGTACTGGCTGAGAGAACTGGGGTTGTTCACATGGAAGACAGAAGGCCTCAGGAGACCCTGTTGTGGCCCTCCAGTACTTTAGGGAGGCCAAGAGAAAAGAGGGGGAGGGACTCCTTATCTGGGAGTGTAGTGGTAGGACAAGGAACAATGGTTTTAAACTGATAGAGGATAAATTTATATTAGACATTAGGAAGAAATTCCTTATTCTGAAGTTTGTGTGACGCTAGAACAGGTTGCCCAGAGAAGTTGCAGATGCCCCATCACTGGAGCTGTTCAAGGCCAGGTTGGATGGGGCTTTGAGCAATTTGGTCTAGTGGAAGGTGTCTCTGCCCAGTGCAGGGAGTTTTGAACTTTAAGGTCCTTCCAACCCCAATCATTCTATGGCTCTATGACTAATCATGTATTATGGTCATCCAATTGAGTTAGCACTCAAAAGTCTTATCTCAAAAGTCTTATCAAGCCCTGTGTGGGTAGTGAACTTTTGAGCCTCTCAAAAAACAAAATGTATTCATTTGCTAACAAAGGAAGGAGGTGAATTTGTGATAGCATCACCAGCAAGAGAGGAGGTTTTATTTCATTGTGCATGCTCAGGGTAAGAAAGAGAAATGTCTACCATTCAAAGGAAAGATTCCCATTCTGCAGATTACTTGAGGACAAGTCCCAGCTGGTTGGCAAACTGTCTTCCCAATAAAAAAGACATCCAAACAAAACCAAGGAGAGAAAATCAAATTTGGAAAGGAATATGATAAATCAAATTGGTTAGAGTATATTTATACTCCAAGACACTACAAATTAGTAGATAGAAAGAGAAAAAATAATGGAACCACCTGAATCATCGTTGTTACAGATGAAATCAAACAATTTATTTCTAAGACAGAAAGGATTTTGTACATTATTAATGGAAAATAGGTATTTGAAAAATAAATTCTGAGTCTGATCACCATCTTCTTTCCCTATGTGATGGGGTGGTAAAAAAACTTTAAATTCTGGAAAAATGTCTCATAAAGTATGAAGGAATTGAGAGCTGGTCTTGATGGTAAATCATTGAATCTTTGTAGGAGGTTATACTGGAAATGAGGGAAAAGTTACTATACTTTATAAGGATATCTTATTCAAATAAACAGTACGATGTGTTAAAAAACCAAAGAAATTTAGATTGGACAGTCAAGTCAAAAGTGAACCATTGGAAGGAGCTCTGTATTTCTACAGACACTGAGAAAGCTGACATTAACATCTAAAGAGTGCCTTTAACTGAAAGAAAGCCTGTTGCCTCAGAAGTTTATGTTTGCCTCCCTGTTTTGTGAGGAAAGACTGGACTGTGCCAGCTTGCCCAGTTTTTGACAATGCCTCCTGCTGCAGTTCACTGCAAAGATCAGTTTTAAAACCTAGTCCTAGTGCTTTTGAGAAATTTGAACCCAGAACCCTTCAGCCTTTGGGATCTTATTTTCATAACTTAACTTTGTTCCCCCTATCCTTAATTTCAAAAGGCACGGCCAACTCATGACAGGGCTTTTTGCAAGCTTTGTGAACTGGGCCACAGTCAAGAATTTCCACACTGAATAATTTTATTACATAAAGTTTCCTGACTGCTGTACAGAGCTGTGCAATATTCAGCTTGCACATCTGCTTTTTGTCTGATTGCTAAAGGAAACTCTGGTGGACTGCTGGCCCTTTGAAATTAAGGAGTTGGGGAACAAATTTAAATCATGAAAATAAAATGCCAAAGCTGGAGGGCTCTGGGTTCAAATTTTACAGAAGCAATGATGCTCTGTTTTAAACTGATCTCTTGAGGGAAGCACAGTGGAAAATATTTCCATCCACTGGGCAAGCTGGCATATTTCAGTCTTTTGGAAAGAGAATCAGGATCCATCACATGTTCAGCTGCACAGTTACACCCATTTTGGACCTAAGTTACAGCCTTCAGTAAAAGACTTTTCAAGGTAAGTTAACAAGGATGGCTGAACCTGAGAAACTGAAAATACAGATAAAAATAGATAATATATAAATAAAAAAATATATGTTATGAACTTAACTGAAATCTTCAAATTCTCTTATGAAATATGAGACTTTTTAAAAAAAGGTTGTTTTACTCCAGGCCTCCAAATCAGCCTCTCTTCCCATGAGATGGAGTTGTTAATGCAACACTAAAAGGTCCCCAGGCTTTCAGGGGCAGGGAAAATCCCCAAAATCTAATAAATATGGTGGAAAATACTATTTGGTGTTGGCATTCTCTACTTTTCCATACTGCATTACTCTTGCAGCTCAAGAGTAATGCAGTATGGAAAAGTAGAGAATGCCAACACCAGGAAAGGCCTGGTTCTGTCTGGGCAACTGCATCATTTAGGCTGCAGCACTGCAGATGTGACCTGCACACAGCAGAACTACTGCCAGAAGCAGGGACACCAACACCCCACACTCACTGCTTCCCTCTGTGGTGCCTTCCCTTCCTTGGGCTGGGGCAGGGATCGTGTAAATGGGAGGAAAAAACAGCAAGAAACTCATCTGGCTTAAAACTAACCTGGTTTTCCCAGACTGGGGTCTTGTCTGTGCTCTTCCTGTCCAGTTTCTGTCCGGTCCCTGGGGTAAGAAAGACATGGACCTGTAGGAGAGGGTTTAGAGGAGAGCCATGAAAATGATCAAAGGGATGGAGCAACTGTCCTGTGAAGAGAGGCTGAGAGAGCTGGGATTGTTCGGCCTGGAGAAGAGAAGGCTCCACAGAGACCTGGTTGCAGGCTTTCAATGTAGAAAGGAGGCTTAGATGAAAAGCCTCTTCCCATCCCTCGAAATGTTCAAGGCCAAGCTGGATGTGACTTTGAGAAACCTGGTCTAGTGGAAGGTGTTCCTGCCCATTACAGGGACGTGGGACTGGATGATCTTTAAAGGTGCCATCCAATTCCAAGACATTTTGTGGTTCTGTGATTCCTGTTCTTTCCTTACAGGTCTGCAATGGTATTAATAGACACTTATTGACACATTTGCTGTCAGGGTACTTTGGCTGAATTTTTAGATCTGCTGCATAGCCGCAGCATCAAATAGAACTAAGAATAGCCATGGGTACTTTTTGGAATCTTACTGCCATATATTATTTGCACAGGAGTAGCCTGCAGAGCTCCCAGCTGAAATAAGGGGCCCATTGTGCCAAGTTCTCCTCACTTACATAATTGGAGACATCCACAGACACCTCCAGGTCCAAAGACATTTACAATAAATGAAAAGAGACAGAGGAAAAAATATTACAGTTGCCGTATTGAGAGAAATTTTATGGACAGCGGCATTTAGAGATTGGTTCTGTCATGTGGCAACTTTGGGAAAGTTAAGAAGTTAATCCAGATCCTACCATACTAGCCCATTGCTTTAAAAGATAAACCCTTCCTCTCTCATCCATGAGTCAGCAGTCTTTTCCAAAGCTGTGCTTTCGGACTAGCAATCGTCAAATTGCTTGGGGAGACTCTAACTTGACATATTTAGTACGTTCTTCCCACATCCCTCACAGAAGCCCACAGATGTCAGCTTCAATCAGACTCAGTCAGGACTGCAAAACCCATCAGGTTTGCAGGGCTAGAAGGCATGTGAAGATGGCCTAAAAAGTAAATCCTCCCAAAATTACTGTGTTTTCTGCACTCTTTAGAGAGAGAGAGAGAGAGAGAGATGAAGCTGCAATGGAGAGCATTTCTAACAGCCTGCCCTAAAATAAGAGTCTAGTTATTGGCTCCATATTGGTTTTAAACCTATAAATTTCTAGACCAGATGAACACTTTGGAAGTGGACTACTGAGGTGAATCTCAAATCTGAGAATCAAATCTGTATTGTGAAGAGCGGTCACCATCAAGTCAGTGGAGCCCAAACCAGTCACAGAAACCTGCATGTCATAACATATAAAGCAAAGGATGTCACTGCAACTGTCTGTATATTTATTACAATCAGAATAGGTTGTAAAAAAAATTTGTTTGTTTTCAATACTGACTATTAGATGGGTGATTTATGACTGGATCATTTAAAAGATAGTAAATCAGTAGGGAGGCAAGAGGGAGAAAAAAAGCTTAAATAAAAACCCATATATTGTCAGAAAGTTGCAGATGATCCACAGTTGCAGAAGATTTGAATTTTATGGATTAAGACTACATAACAAGTCATGATAGTTCCAAGGGAAGGTCCATCCAGCCCAGCATCCTGACAGTGCCAGGACAAACCAGAAATGGGCTGTGCAGGCTGATCATGACTTTAAGATCACTGAAAACCTAACAGTCTACTTACTCATCAAGCACTGGTCTAAACAAAAGTTTAGACTTCTGTTTTTGTGAGCCCCTATCACTAAAACAATTTTGAGCATCTACCCCCAATATACACATATTTGCATATAAACTACATACATACATTTATTTCTTTATAAACTACATATCTATACTAGTAAAGTTCTGTATTTTTCCTGCATCCCACTGGACCATTGCCTTCACAGGCATTTTGCAGCCCATATAGACAATTAAGGATGTTAAAGACCTGCCTATTTGGCTACCTGTAATCACAACCCTCTCTCATCTGCTTCTTGCACTTTGAATGAGATACCACTCAGACACAGAAAGGGACAAATTGTCCAAGCTTAAGAAACCCTGTTGCTTTAACACGCTAGCAACATGAATTTAATGTGGGAAATATTAATAGGAACTGGAAAATGTTCAAGAACATTCTACCGAGTATTAAAAAAAAGATGCAAATTTGCAAGTAGAAAAGAATTCATGCTGAGGAGGAAAACATTTGTGAAATATAGAAGATGCAGAAGTTCTAGTCAAACACTAGCAATAAAGATACAGAGGATGCAGAAAAAGGATAATAGCAGTTATTTGCAAATTTTAAAAAATGTACCCTGCTAAAAACAGATATATCAGAAAAGATCAATGGGAAACATAGTTAGAAGGAACATGCAAGAAACAGACTAAAAAAATTCTGCACCAAATATTGGTCCATTGCTAGAAACAGGTATTACAATTTTGAACACAGGCTCAGAAAAGACAGATGTGTTCATCACTATTTCTCTTCTCATTTCAGAAGGAAGCAGGAGGATAAATCTACCCAATAAAACACTGTAGATGGTCTAGAAAACCTGGCATCTAGAATGAATAAAAATATGATGCAGAGTCAGCTGCAATTACAGACGTACAAATCAAGCAGCTTAGAGGGAAACACAGCACAGAAAACAGGAAAAACCTCAAAGACCTCTGACTTGCCAGTGTATTCCAAATATTTTAAAATAGCAGAGAGATAATACAGGAAAATACAAATGTATTACTCAGATGCTGAACCTGGACAAGTAATGAGAACTTTCATTTAGAAGCCCACAACATAGAATTCAACACTTAGGTACATTTAACAATAATCAATATGATTACATGGAATGCAGGTTTTTTAAAACAAACCTTCCTTGTTTTATCTTCCACAACTTTATTTTTCACAGCTGACAATGACAACTGTCTTCATACAGTATATTCACATGCCTGTACTTTACATCATTTATCCATGGATTTTAAACATCACATTATATGGAACTAAAAGGCTGTAACTCAGGAATTGGTTCCTATTAATTTATTAGTGAATTATTTTGTCATTCCTACAGTTTCCACTGATTAAATTTGCATAATAATTCATGTGTCCCATCATGGAGCATAAAAACTACAATGCAATTGAAGTGACAAATTATGCACCACAAGCAGCAACTAGTCACAGTAAACAACTCACAAGCATTGACAATTTTTTCCTTCTAAATCTTCAGGTGAGGTCTTTGAAAAATAAATCTATCCTGAGGAATGAAGATCAGTTTGTGTATGATTTGTGAATAACAAACAAAAAGGCTAAATGGTCCCTCCAGTCCTAGTAACACCCATGCTGACACTGCATCACTGACACAGCCAGTTGCTCTATTTTTAGGAAACAGCAGAGCAATCTCATCACACACCACCTTGACAGAATTCTGTGCAAACAGACAAGACCCCGTTTTCCTCTAGTGCAAGCTGCTGTCTCTATTAGTTTTGACAGAGCTATTCCAGAGTTTCACCAGCTCCAAATCTGGAGTTGAGGAATAACATTGAAAGCCACAATAGCAATAAAATACTATGGATTGCCTGTTTTCTGAAGGACACAGGTATATTAGCTTTGAATAGGTTTAATGGGCTTTGTGTACAGTTATGCACTTTACTGTACATATTTGTGTTTCTGTCCTGTTTCCCACTTGTTGCTCCAAGTTTTCTCTTATTTTGTTCCCATAAGGTTCTCTTCAGCAATTTTTCCCTGTGCTCCTTTGTCTTTCCAGTGGTTTCCCATCTTGTTGAGCCCTCAACATTTTGCTTTATTTCACTGCTAGGGGTCTGTACCAGTTAGCACACAGTGACATTTCTCTCCCCTCGGGTGATGTCGCGATAACCTGCACCCTGTGTCATGACAAGTTTCCCTTTATGTCTGACACCTGCGCCTCAGACACGTGTAACTTTTTAACTTGCTGCTCTAATCTATCCTGTATCCAACTGTGGCAATCAATCTAGTCTTCCTCCCTGTTCAGGAGGTCCGTGGATCAGCTATGGCTTCTGTGAGGAGCAGCACCACTGTGCTTCAGAAGCACTTGGTACAAACTGCATTCGCTGTACTCCATTCTGAGCCCATGAAGACCCAGCTGTCCAGTCTCCATGTAAGCCTTGCTATTTTTAGTTTGTTGCCTCCTACATTTTACCTCTTGCAGATTTTCTGACATTTTATTTCATTTCCTTAGTGAAAACATATGGCAAACAGATGCCTAAGCAAGGCCCCAGGCACTCATCTCTTTTTTCAGACTTTTCAGAATATCTGGGAAAATTCTGAGGTTTACCCTGATATGCATCACACTTGCAATTTATTTCAAGCACTGCATTTTCAGCGACGGGCACACAAAATACCATCGACTTTGGGGAGATGTCATTGCAAAATCAAATTTCTGTCTCTCTTTTCTTTTTCCAGAGGCAACTTTGAAAACATAAATGAACTAACCACCGGGTTTCAAGGTGGTCATAGTTGGTTACCAATCAGGGGAAGCAAGGATGATCTAAAGAGCTTCTTTCTCCTTCTCACATGCACATCTCAAAATTTAGAATCATTCCTCTACAAACATCAGTTTACCAGTCCCTCCCTAAACCTTAAGTAACGTTTTCCACACAATGGCTTGACCACAGCCTTGTCTGAGATAAAAAGGAAATGATCTGAAGACTTGAAAACATTAAATCTAGCTCTGATTAAAAATTGCTGGTACCCTCTGAGGCTGGGATTTAGCTGTTTTGCATAGATTATGGGTATATTGAGCTTGGGCAGCAGCCTTTGCTATGGCCAAGGCATCTATTCCATGGGAGAGAGTGTCTTTCAAATCACCAGGAAAATGGGCAAGTCCTCAGTAGAGCAATCCATCTCTGTCATGAACTTTTCCCTGTGGTACTTCTTCCCCCATTCCCATGCCTCACCCTCTGTTATACTATCCTAGGGCAATGCATTTCAAATTAATATTTCAATATGTTGAAATTATTTCTGAATTTTAATGGTGCACGTGTATTCTGAAGAAAGTTTATTTGGGTAAGGGGGCTCTACGTGGATTTCGGCGTTCTTTCTTAAGGTTGCTTTGTAATTAATAGCTCACATGGGACCTGGAAGCCAAGAAATAGCATATCTGTTTTCTCTCTGCTGTGTCTCCTTCCCAGGATTCATTCATGCCCAAAACATGAACTACTGAGTGCAGAATTTATGATGTAATCGTGTTTAGAAGAGAGTACTGAGAGCCAAACGTGTGGAAGGTGCAGATTTACCCTTAAAATTGAATCTGCCTCCCAAACATGAAGATAGCCAAGGTGTGTCAAGATTTGCTCCAGATATCAGGCATCAGGATGTAGATTTATTCACAAAGTGCAAATGTTTAATTTAGAAGCTGTTTAAATGAACAGCCTCTTGAATTTATTGTCATACTTCCTTTTTTCCTTTCTCATTAATAATGCTGCTTTTTTTTTGCACAAAGGATGAGACTATTGCAATGCACTGTTTTCTGTATTGATATGCAGCAATCAAATAAAGCTGAATAAAATGATTTTAACATTTCGAAGACATTCAGTGGAAGCTGATACAAAGGCTGGATGAAATTGCTCTAAAAGGCACAGCACACAGAAAGACTGTAAACTCTGAGGCCACAGGGTCTTTTTGAAGTGGTTTGCTGGAATTATGTTTCATATTTTATATCAAAATCACACAGGTGAAAAAAAAAAAGCACAACTTAATCAATGCCACCCTGATTGTTTTATGTGATGTTTCTTTCTTTTCCAGATAATCTACATCAACCTAAAACATTCCTGATGAATGAAGGACCCCTTTTTGTTGCCAAAGGAAGGACTAGAGAAAATAATGGAACAGAAGCCAGCACAGGTGATTCTCAAGGGATGCTTACTTTTCCTATACCAACACATAATGTCCCTTACAGATAAAGGAGCTGTTTTTGCTGGTTGTACCAAGGAAGAGCTAAAGGACACAGAGAATTTCATCAGACCAGGTCAGGAGTGGGGCTGCTTGGAGGAAGTAAAGCTCTGTAGTCCTCCCAAAAGATGACTTTTGAGTATCTAGGGAGCATCTTATTCCCCAAACTCCAGCTGGTTGGCTGCTTAGCTGTAGCAGTTGGTTAGTTGGGCAACAGGGACAGCAGCTGCCTGTACTGAGCTGAGACCTCCCAGCCAGCAGGACTGAAGGGTGCTTTGGACTGTCCATCCTTTTGCACGGGAATGGGGCAGAAGACTCCCATGGGCAAACCCAGACATTTCTGCAGGTCTCCTTCTGTTCTGTGCCTGAAGCCTCCCTGGTGCAGACTGTTGGACCATTTCCACAGCACTCTGTTGATAACGTGCTGCTTAATTTGCCTCTTTGTTCCTATTCACCATTTCACTGTTAATCACCAAAAGTGTGTGAGCAAAGCCTTTGGTAGCCTGTCCTTCATGGCTGCAGGGCAGAGCAAAGGTGCAGGACCCCAGTGGGCGCAGGAGAGGCCGAGCACCACCCTGGCAGGGAGTGCCACTCTGCTGGGAGCCCTTCCAGCCTGTGCCAGCTTCTGTTCCAGCACTTCCCGCAGCGCCGCAGGGGCCACAGGAGAAATCTGACTGCAGAATTACGTGATTTCTGCTTTAATTAAATGAAACACTTGTATTCATGTCGGAAAGGTACAGACATTTCTTTCCCCCGGAATCACTGTTTTCAAAGGAAACTGATTGCCATCACATGCATTAAAAATGTATTTAACGGTGACTTTATCAAATGTACTGAAATATCTACGTTACATGCAAAAACGTAACATGTTTCACCTTCTCTATCTAATCCAAAGGCTTCTTATTTTCTATCCACCCACTCGGGCACACAGTTATTCATTAGGTACAAAAATGAACTGCACACATTAAATATATTCAGATTATTGTAAAACTGCCTCCACCTTGCTACCAGAATTGCCAAGGTAAAAATATATATCTCTTTTTCAAAAGATAGATGGTGATAATATAGAAATGTTTCTACTTCCATAGCACCTATACTAATACAAGGAGTCAATTCTATTTAAAAATAAATTCACACTTGAACAGTTGCTGTACTCTATACATGTATTTCACACACTCAGAAAAAAAATTGTTAAAAAAGTTATGTAGCTGTAGTCAAGCATTTAGAAGTTAGGAAATAAGAGTGAAGAAGAATCTTCTGTGCCTGAAGAAACTTTTTTCTCCCCATTCCTGTATAAGCATTATGACATAGTCCAAAATTACATGAAAATATGCTTTTTCACCACAGGAATCCATCTTGTTTAAGCCCAAGAACATCTTTTTCTCTTCAAATTGTTCTACTTCAGCCACCTGTACTATGGATATCGATAATATTATTTAAGGCCCCTTCTAGCCAGGTTTTCTAGGCAAACAAATCTTTGCTATGATTTGTCCCTCAGACCCGCCCCACTGGGTGGGCTCAACCAAATACAATGGAAAAGTGGAGGTTTTAAAGAAGAAATCTTTTCCATGTTTCAGGACAAACAAGGAAAAGGGAAAGCCCCACCAATGCCTTCATCGAAGTAAAGGCTGAAGGTGAACCCTGCTCTGCTGCTGGAATTCAGGTGGCACAGCCCTGAGGTCCTGCACCTGTCCTGCTGCACCACAGCTGTACCCCTCACTTGGCCTCTCTTTTCTAAACATCTGCTTCTTCCAAAAATCCAATTTTTATAAAAATCTGAGCATTTTTTAACCCAAAAAATGTTCCAAGTGTATTACCTTATAGCTTGGGATGATGGGGATTACAATACAATCAGATTTACATCCAGAAATCTGGTTTCACTCTTTTCTTCTTTCCCTTGGTACTCCCATTGGCCTCAGCCTCTTGCTTTTATCTGGCTGATCATCTTCGGGCTCTATATTTCTCCCCCACCTTGCACACTCAGTTTGTCATCAAAACTCCCCCTCTGAGCTGAACGTTTGAGCTGTGCTATTTAGGTTTGTAGCCCGGAAGTCTGCAGTAAAAAATCTACACTCAAGGCGTGTCAGGGCAATTTCAGTATTAGGTGATGAAATTCCCCTTCTTTCTAGTCACCTTTCAGTCAATGTTTCCAACAACTGCCCAGTCTCTCAGAACCTTCAGGGTAGCTAAGATGGAGCTGGGTCACAGACCATAGCAACAATGTCTATGTCAGAGAAAAAAAAAAAGAATTGATATCAAAAATCAGCACACTACCTGAGGGTTCATCAGCCATCTCTGCCAAACACAGATCTTGGACAACATATTGTAATTTTGCTAAAGATTGAGAGCATCTCAATAGAGATGTCTGCACATTGGCAGGAAATTGATTGATTCCCACTGTTCTTTTCATTCAGAGTCCGTTTCCATTTTCTCTCATAAGACAGAAGTGTAGACAGCAGTAGATGGTGGATAACCTCTGGTGTATTCACGGATGCCGTGCAATACGTATATACCCATTATCACATTGATTTTCCTGTATGTGCCTTTACTGTCACTCCTCATTGTTGCTAATGATTAAATGAAGTAGCAGGCAGTGAAAAACTACAAGAGCTTTCAGTTTGACACTATCTGTAACAGCAGCTAATCTGCTTCTCTCCATGAATATCCAACTCCTCCTCTAGGAATTACCATTTCCCTATTTTGTAAAGGTCTCAGTGTTGTGTTGTACAGAATAACCATCTTTATTTTGTTTCTCTCTTTCTCTTGCTTTTTTAAGTCCTGATTTGATGATTCAGTTTGTATCCACATGCACTTAGTGACAAATAACACTCTGCCTTAGCAGAAAATGTCTATTGAAGGGTTGCTGAGAGACTGGACATCAATCTAGAGAAGAAACACTACAAAAACTACAGAGCCCACCTGCAGTGAAAGCAAAAAAAAATACCCAACCCAACCTAAATTCCAAAGTACACATCTATGCTGTATAATCATAAGAGATTTTGTTTGAGTTCCAATATGTCAACACTGAAATAGGACATTTTTACTTCTTAAATGAGTCAAATACTAGTGACTGAAATTAATTGCAAGATTCCTACTTGCTGTGATAAAATGTGACCATTACATGGAAAATTTAAATTGAAAAAATGAGTTTTAAAGCATAACATCTGCACTCTTCATGCCTCATGCTAATTAAATGATATATTGTTAAAGAATCAAACAGTTTTATATAGTTTGAATTTCTATTGTTTCCAGTTTGTTCTTTAACATACAAACCCACAAAAGAATAGAACAAATGGATTAAATAAATACATTTCTATGATTACATCAATCTAACATTTGACAATAAAATTTTAACTTTTCATACCATTTTCTTCTGAAATGTTACTGTATCTTGCAGCTTGCCTGGTCTTTGGAAGTTGCTTCAACAATGAGTGGATAGAACAAAACTACTGAAGACTCTACCCTGCTAAGAGTGGTGATGAAATTGTATCTTTGACACTTCTTCCTGAACTTACAGTACTATGCTTGTTATGTATTTTTACAAATGCTTTTAGCACTGCTGTAGTGCTTCCAGGTCTGCTGTAGTGCAGCATAGACCCGGGGCATTGGGACAGCGGAAAAGAAGGAAAAGCTTTTGGGATGAGTCATCCATAGGGTAACAGAGCTGGAGAAGGAACAAGGACAGAGAGAAAAGACTAGTGGCAGAGTACTCTGAGGGTGGCTACGTAAAGAACAAGGCTATTAATAACAAGAAACACATGTAGGGTGTGGGCTGGAAGATGGCAGATCCCAGCATTCCAATCAGCAAGCTCATCCTACTGCTCCCTGAAAACCTCCTTCCTTATCCAAAGGATGCAGAGCCAAACTACCATCCCACTTATGTTCTTTCTTTGCAGAACTACCTGTGAAGACAGACTTCCACAGGAAACACAAGTTGCTTCACTGCTCCTCCACTTGTATCTGCACGCAGCCTTTTTCCTAGGAGCCACCACTGGTAGAGAACTGGGTGTTGCATGGAGAGCATCAACTGGTGGGATAGCTTTTCATGCTCCATGCTTGCAATCCTGGAAAGAAAGTCATAGAGGACACAGGGCTACAGTGAGGAAGTTCATGAAAGACTAACTTGTTCTCCTGAAATGTATTTCAAAGGCACTCTTCAAATGGCAGAAATGTATGTGTTAACATAAATCTTACAGAGTAATTGGAGCCTAAAACAGTCTACAGGAATCTTGTTTACTGCATCTGAACATCAAGTTCTGCTGTGAGTCCATTAACCTGAACACAACTAGTCCCAGGAAATTTCTTTAGTGATCAGCTCTGAAACAGTCCTGAGAATCACAAGGCACGTTCAAATTCCTGGCAAATTTTCATCTGATTCACTAAAGAGCTAAGAACCATCTTTAGGAGAGCCAGACTCTAATTTGACAAAGCCCTGAGCCAGAGTCCCAAACCAGAAGTTTAACCCACACAGCCTTAGGTTAAAAACACACCAGTGCAAAATTTTAATGCCCACTCTATCTTGGTTCTTGAACTACTTTCCTCCCATATGTCTTCTAGACTTCCCAGACAAACAAATTGAATCTGAACTCATTCCTACCTTCAGTGTAGTCCTTTTGCCATGCAGATCAGGTGTCTTCTTCTCTCATCCAAGAACTGCATCACTTCTGGCCTGCTTCTTGCAGCCCCCATACCTAGACATCCTCCACATCAAGTTTGCCCTGGCCTTACCTCTAAATTTTACAATACTAAAAGTGAAGTTGTTGGCAGATTTCCCATTTGCTTCCAAGGACTGATGCTGAGGAGTGAAGGGGAGCAGTGAAGACAACCTGATTATTTGTCACAAGAGAAATCAAGAAGAATAATAATGACGATCCCCTGAGGTACTGGATCCTCTCTCCCTCCAAATTTTTGGTGTATTGCTTGGGAAAATGATGACAACTATTTCTGCGGGGCCATAGTTCTGTTGTAAACATAGCAAGAGACTGGACAGGTCAGAAATATGTATAGCAGTGCAGCAGTAAAACTCTCAATAAAATCCTAAGGTAATCAGAGTCACATTAAAAATTACAATTGAGGGGACCAACTAAGAAACCCAAGAAAATACCTGCAAAAGAAAGACAACTAGCACTTGGCTCAACAGAAGTGTTGTCTTGGTTTATTTTGAAGCTTGGGGCTCATAAAAGCTATTTTGCGTTGATCACCTCCATGCTGTTCACTTTGGGACTGCTGTCCAGCTCAGAGTGACCATCAGCAGGAAGCAGTCAGATAGACTGAAAACAAGATCCAATCATGTTCCTCAAACTGTGCAATCAATGTGCAATATTGCCAACACAGCCACACAACAATTAGAGTTCTTTTGTTTTCTCTGTGTTTTACTTGCCTGCAGTGATGTGGAAGACAACCATTCATAAATCATCCAAGTCCATTCTGTGGGCAGTACTTGCCACCAAATATAAAACTGCTTATTTAACTCACTCTCTGTACCACCCCAGCTAAGCTTAGCCCCATCACCCCTAAGCTAAGGCCCCCCCTTAAGCTTCTCTGAAATTCAGAGCTTTTGCACACAAAGAAATAATCTACATTCACAGTGCCCACAGAACTTAGATCCAATCTACTATTTCCGAGATATGAAATAAAACCATTTTAGTCACAATTTAGTGTTTAACTCAAACTGTAATTATACTATCTTTTAAATAGAACTTAAGATATTTAATTTAAAATGGCCTTTATTACATGTTCATGTTTTCCCTTTTAGTATTGCAGAAAACTGCAGCAGGGAGAAAGAAATATTATCATGGCTTATCTAAATACTAAACAAAAATGTAAATATTCAGTATGATGTGCAGGGAATTAGTAGTAGCTTTAGCTCTAATGCGACTTGCACTGCTAACTCTCCGCAGAGCTAGCTGAACGTGTATCCCAAAGTACTTACCAAGAAAACCAAATTTTCTACCACATTTTAAAGTAAAATAGGCTTCAGAGGCTTTTTTTCTCTGAGATAAATCTTTAAAGTAGGTTTGTCTCTACAGGACTGAACTTCAGGACTTCATAGTCTTACTGCCATACTAAAGGAAAATAGAATAAGATTTAAAGATTATTTATAAAAATAATTCTTACTATGGAATCAACTCTCTTTGCATATCTCTTTATGCAGTATCTTCAGTTTGTACTGTTACAGAAGTTGAGCACTTCACAGTTTTAGTGCATACATGGCACTGCAGTAATATGAAGAAATGAAAAGATCTACCTTGATTTCACAACTGAGTAGATAACCTTCAGCTTTGCATCTTTGATGCTAGATTATTGATTTTCTTTTTCAGTAAGTGTTGATGAGCACCTCTGCAATAAAACAGTCTATCAGGGAAGAAAGAAACAAGTCAGAAATGTGAACTTAAGCCATTTGTCTTATGCCATCATCCCCCTTCATGGCTTAGATACATATGACCTATGAGGAAGCAAGAGACAGTGAAGGAGTTAATTGTGACTATCTTCTCATTTTGTGTCTTTCAGAGAAAAGGGTCTGACTTCTGCTAGAAGCAAATTAAACTTTTCAAGATAAAACCAGCAAGCATCACTGTAAATGTCCAGGTCATGAGGGGTCCCTTTGTTGCAAAGAATTTGATGATTCTGGAAAATGTGTAAGACTGAAATAATCAAAGCAGCACCGGGCCAAAGAAGTTTCTCATTTGAGAAAGTATTTTATGACATATTTTTATCTTGCTAAGATAATTTGTCAGTTACATTTAAAATTGTATACCACTTGCCATGTATTAGAAATGACAGATACCTTCTAGCAATAGATTTTGAACTATACCTCAGCCATTCCTTCACTTCTGACTCAGCCTGACTTTCTTGTGAGTAGAAGTATTCCTCTGTAAAATTGCTTTATTCATTTTGTTGCCCTGAATCATTTTCAGTGCAACTGTGTGGCCCATTCCTAAGGTAAGGAGCCAACCATTTTGTTGGCCATTACTATTCAAAGTAAGACTTTGAGATTAGAATGAAGACTTGCAGTAAAACTTCTCAGACCTGGTTAAAAAAAAAAAAAAAAAAAAAAAAAAAGAGACAGATGTATCAAATGCTAGGCATTGTTAGTAGAGTAATAGAGAACAAAGTGGAAAATACAATTATAATCTTGCATAAATATGTATTTGCCCACAAAATGAACACTGTGTGCTGTGTGCAGCTCTGGTCCCTTCACCTCAAAAAAAAAAGCCAATAAGAAATGGAAAACACCCAGAGAAAAACTGCGAGGATGATCAAAGTTATTGAGTACATTGACCACAAGGAGTGGTTGAGACAAAGAAAAGGCAATGCAGAGCAGAAATGAGGTCATTGGAGCAATGAGTAGCAAGAGGAAGTTGGACAGCAATGAACTGTCAGAAGAATCAGCTTCTTTATACAGACAGCAGCATACCTGCGAAAATCTTTGCCAAAGGACTTTTCTGCTCAAAAGAGCCTTGCTCTCTAGAGGAGATTAGTTGAGCATTTGGAAGAGAGACCCACTGAGATTACTGATAATCCAAACCAATTCTTGTTCAGGAAGGCCCCCCAAAAAAGGTGAAGGCTGGGAGAATACGGAGGAGGAACTAGCACACACTCTTTCTTACTCTGACCTCACCGTGCACTTGCGGCCGCTGCTGGAGACAATCCAAGACTCTGTGGCACACAGGGCCTTTGAATCAGCAGTGTGATTAATAGCTCATTGTACTGACAGGTAAATTCCTGAGCAACGTGATGCCAACTCGATGGCCTTAAAAAGTAGGAGGGTTGATCTAGATTAGATATTAGAAGAGATTCTTTTCTGTGAGGGTTGTGAGGCACTCAAACAGGTTGTCCACAAAAGCTGTCGATGCCCCATCCCTGGAAGTGTTCATGACCATATTGATTGGGTGGAGCTCTAATCAACCTGCTGTAGTGAAAGATTCCCTGCCTCCTTGTTTATTCACCTCTCAGCACAAGGAACCACTTTGGCAGAGCTGAACAATATTTTTCAGGTTATCACATAAGGCAGAAGACAGAAGGCAAAGACAACTCTAAAATCTTAAAAGTAGATATGTAACATCAAGTCAGTGGAAAAGGACCCTAAATGAATGTAAGAACTCTAAATTTTAATTTTTTTTTCTCAAATTCCCTGAAGGTTTTATTGAACAGGCGGTTGCTCATGATCTGCACATTAGAGAAACAGCAGAATCAGAAACACATTCCTAACTAAGCAAGAAAAATTAAAAATTGATTTTAAAAAGACTTTAATCTAAATTGATTATGAATGTAAGATGATGATATTTCACTTCTGGTTCTGCAGTTAGAAGACATCCTGAATCCTTCCTTCTTTGCTAAATAGTTTTAGAAAAAGAATGTTGTATGGTAGGTATCATGGATGAACTGGATGGATGAATGAATGTTTGTTCAGTTGATTTGCCATTTTCTATTTTCTATCCATGAATATAGTTAGTCTTTTTTTTTGCTTTTGACTCAGGAAGCATTGGAACCTTGACAAAGAATTAAATTGTCACTATGCTGATTTTTATGGAAATGTTACATTGCCTTGATTGGCACTAAGATTTGGCGGAGAATTTCTAAGGTCTTGAATAAAAACCCGAAGGAAATGAACCAACTTCCTTTAGTTGGTAAAACTGCCTTGTGTGGAAACTCCTTTTTTTTAATTGGAGTGAATTGTTGGGATTAAGCTTAAGATGATGCCAATATAATCCAGTATAACAAGAGACAAATGTGCACAAAAGACATTCCCACTCAGCTGAGTGAGCTCAACCCTCTGAAACAAAAAGGTGCTGAGGTGACCTAACAAACAAAACTGGGAGTATCCATAAACCATTGCTACAGCACATGCTGAAAGCTGATCAGTAGCTCTCTGTGGGAGAAATCCTCTTCAGTGGGAACAAAAAGACATTAAGAAGAAAACACCAAACATGGATTTTAATGAAATTCTAGTCATGGGTAAGTTCCCAAGTATGGCCACAACCCCAGCAGCACATTTTTCAATGATTTACCTGCTTTGATTATGCCAGCAGTGGATAGCTAAGGCAGCCCAGGCAAAGCACTGCAGGTGCACATTCCCAAGTGCCAGCTACACAAGCTCCCACCAGCTAGTGATGCTTGTTTCACCCTGCTCTGGTCTGAAGAGAAATCCTACTGCAGACCAGGCATTGTAGACAGTCTCTGTAGCCACCATCCTCTCTGTGCAGGCTTTCCTGTGTGACCCTTGCAGGGGTAGATCTGTGGCAGGTACTACAAACCATTCCTGCATCAAGGTCACACTGTGAGACCTGTGAATATGCTGGGAAAGACCCAAATAGCCAGTGCAATCTTCTATCAAAACAGAATCTGCTATGCCCTAATTTCTTTCTCTCCTACTTTTACACCCTATGCAGCATTACTGATACTGCAAATATGTTAATATATGATAAACCTCTTCCATTTCACTCCCATTTGAGAGCCCTAATTTTGCAGTAGTATACAAATGATTCTCAACCGAATCTTAGATGGTTTTGTCACAAAGTACATGGAAAGAAATTTGGATCAGAATTCTAGAAAATGTCAAAAACTATAGCATAACTTTTGCCAGCAGGACGAAACAGTTTACCCCCAAATTAACCCCCAGTATTTTGCTTACATCAAGAATATGGGTTTTTTAAATACTGCCACATATTCCAGCAAGAACATCCCTCAGTCAAGAATTATGGAAAGAGTTTGATTGTTTTTCCAAGGATGTATGTTAATAGGGGATCTTGTTTCAAAGAAGCTCATGCTCCTGAAAGACTGTGAGAGAGAGCAGTGTTCACTGTAACACAGTAAGGGCTGTTTTCCATGACACAGTGGAAACTTTATGAATGGTTTTTGCCAGCACAAGGCGTTTGACACTGAAATCAGTGTATCTATAGCAATAATGTTGAAAAAGGCAACAGAATTTTGAAATGCTTTACTGGAAAAAGATACATCTTTGGGAACATAATGCAAGCATCTTGGAAGTTCTGTGTCTATTGAGCAACACCCACTGAAATATCCCCAGCATGAGTTATCTGAGAGTCTGTGCGTAAGGAGAGATTGCTGGGAATAGAGCTAAGCATGTTAAATTAATTGCCCATTCTGTACCCATGTATCAGAAAACTATGAATGAGCTCATGTGGAAAAAGAAATAGAAAATGCTGCAAGCTCTTCCTCAGTCAGATGTACAAAAAAGTTCTGTGCCTTTCTAGGATTCCCTGTTATTTTCTCATACATATTTACTGGTGGTACAGAACAGTTTGATAATTATATAGGGATGCACACAGTCATCAGATCTGTAAGAGACCACTCAGAATTGATCACTGACTTGCAATGAAAGTCTGAGTCTGTCTGTAATTCAGGAAGTTGAACTCCATCTACACTTTTTTTTTTTTCCTGAGATATCTTTTGCCATCAGAGGTAGTATTTTCCCAGACCTGAAGGTGGAACTCTTGTTCCTTTGATGATCTCTACACGAGTGACATAGCATTTTGCATTGTCATTTTTAGCTTGAGGAGATTTGGACTTCTCTGAAGTCACTGCTGGGCAGTCAGGAAACCAGCATTAGCCCTGGTAGAAGAACTGGATAGTCAGGCATGAAAGTCATATTCACAATGAAATGTGCCAGAAGTTCTTCAGAAGTTGCCTGTTAGAACTCTCTCTCTCTCTCTCTCTCACACACACACATACACACACACACACACACACATCTTTCCTTTTGGAAATACTGTGATCCTGTTCCTTTTGCTGCTATACAAGTAGACTTCTTGTTTTTTTTTCTGGAGTCATCAAGTGTAAGGAAAGGATTGGCTGTGTATAACCTTGTGGTTAGGCCACATCCATATTGGACCAATGTATTCTGCTGTTTATGCTTGAACTACAGTGGATCTTTGGAAAAAACCTCCATGTTTTTACTGACAATTTTGCACTGTTTAAAAACAGTTTCACAATTTGATCCTATAGCAAACTAGGATATGTCACATTTCTAGTCTCATTTTTAGTCTAGTTTTGCTTTCAGAGTTTTGTAATTTTCTGAAAAGCAACACTTCTCCTCAAATATCTCTAAGTACTACTTAGACAAGTACTACTATGCTTATGACAAAAGTACCTCCTCACCTGCATTGGATTATATTGTTTATGTATATATTATATATATCCATATATAACTCATGTTAATGCACATCTTCCACACCTTTCCTAACTTTCTTGTGGACTCTCTTCAGTGTTTAACATGCCTTTGAAGTGTTAATGCTCAAACTGAATGCATTTTTTTAATAATGGTTTCATCAGTTCTATAAGAAGATGGAATATCCCTTCCAGTTGTATTTGATGTTCCTCTGGTTTTCTTCAGAGTATTAGCTATCAAAAGCTTTGTTCTGAGACCTCATGTTTAGCTGCTTATGTCCAGGTCCTTATTAGCGCTGTCTCATGCCAGTCATTCTCCCAGATTCCAGGTGTGCATTTAAGGCTTTATCTTGAATGCATGGCCTCCAGTTTGACTGGCTTCAGAGGAGTATTTTTGCAGAAGAGCTTACAAAGCAATTCAAAGGAGTTTATCTAGGCAAATTGCTCTTATCTCTATTTATAAGAGCAAAGCAGTCATTTGGTATTTTTGTGTCAGTGATTTATAACAGCATCAGGCCAAGAATAACAGCACAACAACCTAGCGACAAATCTTCACGTAGAATCACTCCTCTCAAGAACTGCTACCTGAATAATTTATTATTATCTTATTATCACTTATTATGAGGAAAGGCTGTGGGAACTGGGTCTGTTCAGCCTTGAAAAGAGACAACTGCAAGGGGACCTCATCAATTTCTACAAATATCAGGAGGGAGGGTGTCAGGAGGATGGAGCCCAGCTCTGCTTGGCAGTGCCAAGCAACAGGACAAGAGGCAACAGGAAGAAACTGATGCACAGGGAATGCCACCAAACACCAAGAAAAAAATTATTTTCTGTGCTGCTGACTGAGCACTGGAACAGGCTGCCCAGAGGTGTTGTGGAGTGTCCCTCACTGGAGATACTCAAGAACTACCTGGATGCAATCCTGTGCCATGTGCTGCAGGATAACCCTGCTTGAGCAGGGAGGTTTGACCCAATAACCCACTGTGGTCCCTCCCAACCTGACCCATTCTCTAATTCTATGATTCTGGGAGCTACATAGAATCTGCACTCCTCATTGTATTTATGAGAATACCATAAATGGATAGATAATGGATAAATACCAGATGGAAGCTATTACTTCATCATTCCCACCTTTATCTACAAAAGTTAAATCCAAACACATTTAATCAAATATTTTTCATAAAAATATGTTGGCCGGCATTTAATTATCGGCATTTAATGACTGTATCCAAGGACAGCACTTCCACGATTCTGCTCCTAATCTGGGTCAAACTGTGAAACTGTGTCAACTTCCTTAACCATTTTAAAATATATGTTCAATGTAAGCTTTTTTTTTTAGTACCATGGCATTCCCCAGTATTCCATTGCCATTCCAGAAGCTGTACTGTGAACAACAGAACTAATGAAGCCATGAGATTCTGTTCATTTTGATTCTTCAGCCCCTAAATAGGCTTAATTATAACTAAAATTTATTCTTCATTACTCCTCTGAAAACCCTATCAAGCAGTCTGGAACTGTGTCTACATAAAGTGGATGGCCAATATATACAAGCTGACCGGCTGCTTGTTGCTACAAGAATGTGTAAGAGCTGAGCTATTTGCTTACTATTCCTTCACTGAGGAAACAAATTTAGGTTTATTTCCTCAGTGACACATCAATACCCACAAAACTTACAGGACCATAATGACTTCCTCCAAATTAGATTGGAGCTGGCCAAAAAAGTCATGGAACAACAGATGAACAGATAACATAAATCTTGTTTAGACCATCAAAATCAACATACATTCATATTTGTTACTCTGGAGATCTTTCTTAACTTTGTTTTATTGATGTTTAGCTAAAAAAGGGTCCAATATTGATGTAACACAGTTGCTCTACAGATATTACCAGACAGTTTTACGCTTTGATTCAGATGTGATAAATTGATCAGAAGTGGTACAGGTTGCCCTCGGAGGCTCTGCTCCACCTGTCCCAGAGGTGCGGGCACACCTACAGGGACAGATGCTCTGGTGTCAGGGTAGGATCCAATAATCGGTGTGTCAGGCACAAACAGATTACACTTATTTTCAAAATGTATTAGTGGAATGGCCTGAAGTTGTCAGGGGAGGTTTAGGCAGGATATCAAGAAAAGGTTCTCCACTCAGATGGTGTTTGGGCCCTCGAACAGGCTCCCCAGGGAAGCGATCCCAGCACCAAGGCTGACAGAGCTCCAGGAGCGTCCGGACATCGCTCTCGGGCACACGGGCGCTCTTGGGGATGGATGGTCCTGTGCAGGGCCGGGAGCTGGACTCCATCACCCTTGTGGGTCTCTTCTAGCTAAGAACACTTTATCATTCTATAAAAAGCTCTTAAAATTTTGTCGGGAATCTTTGGGTCTCTTTTAGAAGAAAAAAATCAACTTTTCCCTCCCGACAAGCCTGATCCCAGACTCCCGGTACCCCCTCCGTGGCCAGGACAGCTTCTCCGCCTCCTTCTCTTCCTCTTCCTCCTCGTCTCCGACCCCTTCCCGCCCCCGGCCGGTGGTTCCCGAAGGGGAACAGCCCCGTGGAGGATGGCCCGGGGGCGGCGGAGGGGGTGTGCGTGTGGCGGGCGGGGGCTGGGCCGCGCCCCGCGGCGGAGGGGGAGCCCAGCGCCGGCTCCCGCCCAGCGTCCCGAGGCCGCCGCCGCCGCCCGCGCTCAGCGCCCGCCACACGGCCGCCCCATGGTGAGGGGGTGAGGGGCTGAGGGACCGGGGGCGGGCGGGGGCGGAGGGAGCGGGGACCAGCGGGCAGCGGGGCTGGGGCGGCTCCGCTTTCGCTTTCGCTCCCCGTGCCAGCGAGGCGAAGGGAAGAGAAGGGCCGAGCCGGGGCCTGGCGAGCGCACGGTGAGCCCTGGGCTGGGCCCTGCCGAGCCACGGGGCCGGTGAGAGCTTCAGCGCGGAGCGAGCGCCGGGCTCCCCCCGCGACTCCCGGGGCCGGGCCCTCGGCCAGGCCGCGGCGGCCGCCGCTGACCCCGGCCCTGCCCAGCCCGACCCGGGGCCGGTGGCGGAGCGGCGGGGGCTCGTCCTGCTCCCGGCCCGGCCCGACCCGGCGGAGGGGCTGGGGGTGACCGGCCGGAGGCACGTGCCCCCAGCAGCGGCCGGGCCCGAGGTTCCCCCGCGGTCGGGCTGTGGGGTGTTGATCGTGACAGAACGTGTCACACCAGTTTGGATTGTCTTGTTTACTTGTTTACTTATTCTTTGCAGCGTGACAAATTGTTAAGCCTGGCATTGCCCAGGCTTTTAAAACTATAAGTCAGGAAAAAAAGAAGTAGTTTAGTCTGCTTGAAGCCTTTATGTAAGACTTGAAGGCTGTCTTTATTTTTCATGCTTTTCCTTTTTTCACACACGCCTTGCTTTTCCAGGGCACGGTTGCAGGCAGGGTAGGCCTCCAGAACCTGTTGATCTTATGCTGCAACAGGCGAGGTTTAGGTTGGATGTCAGGAAGAATTTCTTCATAAAGGTTAATTAGACATTGGAGTGGGCTGTCCAGGAAGGTGGTGGAGTCACTGTCCCTGGGGGTATTTGAGGAAAGACTGGCTGTGGCACTCAGTGCCGTGGTTAGTTGACAGGGTGGTGTTGACAGGTTGGAGCTGATGATTCCGAAGGTCTTTTCCAACCTAATTGATTGTATGGTTCTGGGGTGAGACCAGAGGTGAAGTTCTGTTAATAGTGAGAGTTGAGTATTAGGGCTCTGATTGCAGGTTGAGCTGTTGTGGCCTCTCGTGGCAGGCGTCAGCCCACTGCAGACTCGCTCCACCAGTTCAGCTTTGTGCAAAAGGTGCTCATGTGTTAGTCATTAGGTATTTTCTGCCCTTCTGCAGCTGGCTTAAACATACAAATCCAAGACAAAATGCCTGTTGTCTGCTCTGAATTCTCAAAATGCAGTCATGTGCCCTCGCCTTGCCTGGATCAAGTTTGTGTTGCCAGGTGATCCACAAGAGCACAGATCTACTGGGAGCCACAGCCTGACCTGTACCGCTGCTGATTGTGGGTGTTCTGTGGGGGATCCCACACATGTCTGTTTATTGCACTAAGCAGTTTCATGTTACTTTGTGAACACGCTGGGGCTGGTGACTGTGCCTTATTTCAGCCTAACAAAGTTCTTTTATTTTGATTCATTTTAGAGACAAAAAGTAAAAGATGTAATTTAGTCCCAGAGTGCAGTTTGTCTGTAGCCTACCAGAGGAGTGTGTTCCTCACTAACTACAGGCCTTGGCCAAGTGAGCAATAGCATCACTGCAGTCGTGGGGCCAGTACCACTCTAGGAAATGTTTCAGGTCACCCTAAGTAGAAAGCTGTTGTACATCCTTATATTCCAGTTAATTTTATTTACAGGGAAAAACTTCTTGGCCTTTCAACCCTTATCAACAAGGCATTTATGCTGGAGGTACTTTTTGTAGTGGCAGTGGTTGTCTAAAGTGTTGTGAGTGAATTAAAATCAAATCAGTGAATTACATTGTGTTTCCCTGGGCAAGCAGAACTCCTGAGGTTTGTTGTGTATTGTACTGGGTTTCAGGGGAGAACAATAAGCAGTTTAATGAAAGTTCATGAGTGTTAACAAGCAAAAGTTCACAAGTATTAACGTTTGAAGTGTGTTAGCAGCAATTTCTGAAATTCATAGCAAGTAACAAGTATGTTACCATACCTGGAAGAATTTTACTTCTGGTTGACTGCAGCTATGTGACTTGTGCTGCTACAGCCTGCTTTGGATATGTCTTTTTTATTTACCTAGTTGACTGAAAGTTATTCTGCATCTCAGTCTTGATCACTTCTGGGTTAGAGTTATTTCAGTCACTGATACTCATATCCAAGGACAGAGGCAACTCACCTCCCTAAGAAGCTGAAGCTGAGTGCAGTGTTTTCACTTGGTCCATGGGCCAGACAGGGCTGCTACTCAGAGGAATCCTGACGGGATGGAGATATGGGCAGACAGAAACCTCAGAAATTCCAGCAGAGGCAGTAAGAAAGCCTGCACCTAGAACAGGTTGGGAACACTTGATGGAGGGCAGCCTTACAGGAAAGGACCCTGGTGCTGTGGTGGTTCGGGGGCTGGAGCACGTGGCATTCTAGGAGGAAGAGAGAAGGGTTTGTTCAGCCTTAAGAGAAGGTGGAGGAAGGGGAGGTCTTGCTCTCGTGGGTAGGAGCTGTAGAGCCAGGCTGCTCTTGGAGGTGTGTGACAGTGGGATGAGCAGCACTGGACGCAAGCTGGTTTAGCTACAGGGAAGGTCTTCATGGTTGTGGTTTTGTCTGTTTGTTTGTTTTTAGCCTGGACAATAGTCAAACACTGAAGGAAGGGCTCTAGTGAGTGAGGAATGTCCATCCATGGAGGTGCTAGAACTTTACTGGACAAGGGTCTGTGCAATGACATCTGATTCAGCTTGTACTGGATGGCATGTGAAAATCCCTGCCAACCTAAACTGTCCTGTTACTCTGTGATTGCTGAAGGAACAGACATTATTGCTACAGAAATCAGTTATTAAAAATCATGTTTAGGAGAACACAAATCATGTAAAGTATGGAAGGTTTCCTTGAAGTTGCATCAGCAACAAGCAGAAATGCATAACATCAATTTTTTTAATTTAATGTTAATATTTTATGAATGTTAAAAAAAAGGAAGACATTGCATTGATAATTTATGGCTTAGAATTTTTGTTGCAGAAGCTACTGTACTATTTGAAAGAAAATTAATCAGGAGACCTGATGAGAATGTAAGGAGTTTTTATATTTCTTTCTTAGTTTTTCAAATTTGTTACACAGTGAATTTTAGGCAGCAGTGTCTTTAGAGTAGACACTGTCATGGAAGTTACTTTACTGTCAGGAAATTCTTAATGAGAAGAAAATTATTAGCCAGAGCTCTGCATGCAGCCAAGTCTTCAAAATGCAGAATTCAGATCATCTACCCAAGGCACATGGCCATTGTTTACATCAACTGTGCTTTCACAGTGCTCCAGACTGTAAGTCATCTAAACTATCAGTTTTGACTCTCATCAATCTCCAGATGTCATGAAAGGTTAAGGACAAAGTTATTGTTAATTTCACTTACTCTCTGCTATATTTCTTCTAAGGCAGAATGGGCTGTGTGTTTCTGGGAGTTCATGTTGTGTTACACATTTGAAGAATTTGCATCAACACTTCTTCAAGATGATTCCGTATTAAGGAGAAGCATGACATGGCTATTAAATATCTTTAGGGAACCAATTTTTAATTAATTCTAGCTCATAAACTCATGGACTAGTGTATAAGCTGCCAGGAAATTAAATGTCTGTTTGAGGAGGAAGTACTGCAGTTTGGAGTATGATGCTTCTTATCTTTTGGACATTATAAAAAAAAAAACTCAGTTCTAGACTCAGAATAGAGTTCATCTGTGATCTATGAGTGCCTCTTTCACAAGTTAGGGACTGTAGTGACCAAGGTATAATAGAATGTATTTTTTATCAGCTTGCATTTAAACTGCTGTTTTTGGAATGGTGAAAAGAGTGAATCAATGCAAAAGGTATAAAGTTCTTTTTGCAACCTGAAAAGTGTGAGGTCACCCATCCACTGCATGTTTATTTGAAGGTTATTATTAAATGCCTTGGGTTAGAAGGGAATTTGTAAAACCACTTGATAGTGTGTCTTTATAATTTGAAGTGGGTATGATTTAGCAATGACTGCAAAGTCAGTTGATGAAATAATTTCCTTTTGAGGTTCTGGAAAAAGAAAAGATGTGTCATTGAAACCTTAAAGATTGACTTCACCTAACTTGGTCTACTCTCAGTAAGCATTCAGCTTTCCACAGTTTTCAATTTCTTTGTTGATTGGGATAGATCAAAGGAGGAGAGTCTCCTGTTAGCATTCTGTTCTTCTGAAAAATGCAGCGTTGTTTTATTTGCAACCATCTTCCTCCCTGTACCAGAAGTGCTTTCCCTTTCTTGCTGGAGGATGCTTCCCACTTGGCTGCTTTGAGTTTGGAGCAGGTTTGTAGGTGTGCTCCCTGCAGCCTGCACCAGAGGGCTGGGGCTGAGCACTGAGCAAAGACCCAGTGCCATCAGCTGGAGTCTGCCCCATGTTCTCCTGCCTGCAGGAATCACAGCTCTCACAAAAACACCAACACCCTCCCTCTGCGTTTTCACACCCTTGGCAGATGTGGGAAAAGTGATGTCTAATTTCACTGTTGATAATATGTTTGGCTGTGGGAAAAACAGGAATGTTTTTTAACCTGTAATGTTCTGCTGTGCCTCACCTGTACCAGGAAGAATATGCTGGGTTAATTACTTTATATCAGTTTATTGCCAAAAGAGGAAAATTGGGAAAGCTTTCTGATATGGTAGCTGATGTACTTCAGGTACTTCCATATAACCAAGTTAGCATGTGTCTTTTTACTGAGACTTGTGACAAAACTTTTTCTTACATGTCTTCTTTCCCCTTGTGCGCATGCAGCGTGATGGAATTCTTTTATGTTACTCCTATGCTCTGTAGATAAATGCTATTACATGTAACAATACACACCTCTTTTGGAGAAGTGAAACACAAAAATTATGTTTTACACTATGCAGGGAACAGAATTCAGGCTGCTTATGTGCCTACTGGTCCTGCAAATATTTCAGCAGCCTATTTATACCCCTTGTTAGGTGGTGCCTTAGTCATTGTCGGCAGGGAACATATGCAATTTGGAGTGCAAATCTTCATTCAGGAGCTCTTAACATTACCAGGAAATGGAATTCCAAAATTATATTCTGGTGTGTTTTCAGGACACGTTTTACAAATTTTAGGATGATTCTGAATGAGAATTGGCAATATGCGAATTCTGATCCATCAAAGCATCTAATTTGAAGGTTTTTACCAAACCTTTTTATGTATCATTATGCTGTAAAACATTTGCCTCTGCCTTAATTACTTAGCTGCTTTTTTTCTTCTTGTTAGTGTTAAGTTTTATGAAAAATTATCCCCAAAGCCTGCAAATAAGTAAAGGTAATACATTTAAATGCAAACATCCAGATATTAATACTGCTTAATTTGGTTTTGGGGGATACGTGGTTATCAGAAAGACAGATTTATCTTATTTTGATTCCTTTAAAAAATGATTCAGGTTTAACTTTCTTGTTTAATTTTTTTTTTTTTTGGTTTTTAGGGGTTTTTACCTTGGTGAAGATATATTGGACAACTGTTGGCTTGAAAGCTGCTTTTAGGATGTTTGAAGATGAGGAAAAAGTTAAACTCCGCCGAATCGAACCTGCAATTCAGAAATTCATTAAAGTGGCAATTCCAACAGATTTGGAAAGGTTAAGAAAACACCAAATAAATATTGAGAAGGTTAGTGTTCACTTTTTACTAATGTAGTTATTTTTGCAGTATAGAAGCAGTCTCACTGAAAGATTACGTAGAGTTTTTGATGAGAGGTTGATGACAAAATGCTTTGATTCAAATTTGGCTATAGATGAAAGTTCTATATTTGTAATTGTGTGCACAAAGGCCTTTACATTTGTAGTAAACACGAATGTTAGCAGTAGTTTGGTGGAAATACTTGTATGATAGTTCATATATTATATCTTTTACATGAATTTTAGCCATAATGAATGTGTTACACTACTTTTGTGAGCTGTCATGATGATTTTCTCTTCAATAGTTTTTGTAAAATTAACTTTCAGCCATGCAAACCAAACATCCCTAGAGGTAAAAGGATAATTTTATAGAATCTGATTCTGTTTATTTTACAGGCTACTTTTAAGCAAAAATCACTAATTATGTCCAATTGCTTAGAGCAGCAACATTATTTACTTATGATGAAGCCAATATCTCTAACCTCATTTCATGAATATTGATTTAAACCTTAGGTTCCAGAGATAGTCCAAACAATTAATCTCCTAAATCACTGTTTGAAGAAACTATAAAATCAATATATAATGAAATTTGAACTTGAATACACCTTTCCAGAGGAAGTGGCTGCCATAAATTCATCATCATTGCTTCTCAACTATATGAGAGTCCAACTTTCTATATGACCATTTTGGAAAACTTAAAAGCTATAGCCTTAAGAAATAAGTTCTCTGGAATTCTTCTTTCTTTCTACGTTTTCCCTCTGAAAATTCTTGTTTTCTATAGCACATTCCATGGATTGGATGGCCTTTCACTCCAAGAGGGAATAAATGTGTATCCAAAAGAGGTACAGATGTCTCTAAGTCTCTGTTAGATAGCAGCAATTGACTTGGCAGTACATTGGTACTACACTTCCTGTAGTAGTACAGGAAGGTGGAGATTTTGTTTGGCTTACTGCCCTAGACTTTGTTGGTGATATGCAACAATCCTTTCAAAAAAAAAAAAGTGCTGTAAGACACTCTCTCTTGCTTTCAAGAGAGAAAAATTTCATTTAATTGTTTCAGTTTCATTTCTTGTACCTGTTTTAAAAGATGCTGTGTGAAACATTTTTTACCTTTGGCTGGGAACCATTGTTGTGGTGGGAATATATGTCAAGGTGACACAAAATGAGAAATTAGGGTATCTGAATCTTCCTGCAGTCTTATCCGAGTGTGGATGTTTGTGTAAGACATTTATTGAAGAGCTTTTAGCAGGAGATACTATGACAAACTTCTGAGTTCTCTCCATGTCCACTGGATACTTTCAAGGAGAGGTGGAAGGGATCCAAAGCAGAAGCATGAAAGTTTCTTTCTAAAGAGGGCTCTCAAGAGAATATTCATAGAGCAAAAGAGATGGAGTGTCTGAGAGTAACCTAATGTTTTATATTTTTGTTGTGGAATGCAAACTATTTGGCTATAGCACAATTATGATTAAATAGCACAGAAATATGGGACAATAGAGTGATTTGGGTTGGAAGAGAAACTTTAAGATCATCCAGTCCAACCCCCTGCCATGGGGTGGGAACACATTTCATTACATCAGGTTGCTCAAAGCCCATCCAACATAGGCCTTCCAGGCCTGGGACATTTACAACTTCTCTGGGCAACCTGTTCTACTTCCTCACCACCCCCATCAGAAAAAAAATTCTTATGTCTAGTCTCAGCTTACCCTCTAAACATTTAAAAGCATTGCCCCTTACGCAGTCACTACAGGCCTTAGTAAAAAGTCTTTGTCTTTCTCCAAAGCCCTCTTTCTTTATGGAAAGGCTGCAATAGGGTCTCTCAAGAGCCTTCTCCAAGGCTCAATCCCAACTTTCTCAGCCTTTCTTCATAGGAGAGCTGTTCCAGCCCCATTTTTATGTCTCTCCCTGGACCTGACATGAGAGGTTAGGATTCCATAGCTGTTTTTACTTCCTGGACTTCCCTTAGTTTTACATGTATTTGTTCAGGATAAGATCATAGAATGTTAAGGGGTTGGAATGGACCTTAGAGATCATCTAGTCCCAGCCCCACTGCCATGGGCAGGAGCACCTTCCATTAGGCCCAAGGCTTTGAACACTGCCAGGGATTGGGCATCCATGACCTTCCCAGGCAACCTGTTCCAGTGTCTCACCCCCCTCAGAGTAAAAGATTCCTTCCTAATCCCTAACCTAAATTTCCCCCCTTGCAATTTGTACCCATTGCTCCTTGTCCTATCACTACAGCTCTTGGTGAAGTTTCTTTCTCTGGCTTTCTGGTAGGCCCCCTTCAGATACTGGAGGGCTGCAGTGAGGTCTCCACACAACCTTCTCTCCTCCAGGCTGAACAGCACCAGTTTCCACAAGAAATAATGTCAATACCATCTCTTCTCAAGCTTTACTGTCCTTGAGGCACCAGGGTGAGCACTGTCCAGGAGTGTGGCCTACTTTGTGTGGCATGACAAAGAGAAGTCAACAAGGAGGAATTCTCTGACCATGTGAATGTCAGTGTGTTAAGTCATTGGATTCTTTGGGCTCGTCACTAGCATATTCTGAGTTTTGAAGCAAAGTAATAAAACAATATATTAAGCAGATGAATGTGCTGAGCATCTCTAGAAGAAATTATGAAGAGCAGTAAAGGAATTTTTCTTAACTGGTAACAGGATATTTTATTATTAGTTGTTTGGACAATGTATTACAGTCAGCTGAAGTCAAATAGGTGATTTTTCCCTAGAACCTCAGAAATTCCTGTTTCAGTACTCTTTGACTAAATTGGAAGATCTACTGTTGACACAGGGCTTTCTGTCCATTTTATTTTAAAGAACACTGGCAGTAATTTTAATGGCATAGCAATTTATTCAGATGTTATTATTATTCAGTTTCCTGGAAGAATTACGTTAATCTGACTTTGCTGAACACTAAACCTTTTATCTTCCATAGCACTACAAAGTCCTAACATGAAAGAACTTTTTGCTTTGAAAATAAGTAGTAACTTTAGATTTCTCCTTGTATTTTAGGAAGCTGAGTAACTTATGATCCTTATTGCTGTGGTATCTAAAATTATGAAAATAATTATGGAAAGATAGAGGCTATAGATAAAGTTTTTTATTGGTAACAAAGGTTATTAAGAAATTGAGGAATTAGATTTTACATAAAAATACCTTAGAAATCATGGTAAATATTTTGCCTTTTTATCTAAATAATTAAATAAATATTCTAATATCCAATGTGGTAAATACATTCTTTGATAGTTTCAGTACACATTCCAGGAATCACAGCTTCTACTTCTATTACTTTTTTACTCTTTTTCATGCTGAAGTCTCTGTATTATTTGTGTCAACTGCCTGTAGCAGGCACTGATTTGTTTGATTGATGGAAGGGTTGATATGTGATAATATGCAGTTCTTTTGCCAAACTTGCTCTCTGCTAATGTAATAGTTGTTCTGGTCTCTGTCCCATGGGAAGTACTGTATGGATAGTTTCCCACTAAAGTTAGTGGAGCCTCATGGAGGTGCCAGATCTGGCCTGATGGTTCTTCTAGCTGTGTTTGTAACTATATAGAAATGTTCAGTGTAAATGTAGACAGCAGCATTGTGTAATGAATGCCATTTTCCATGTCAGTAGTATCAGATACTTCATTGTCCTGTACTGTCCTTCATGACCAGTACTGTTTATCCACTATTCCACAACTTCCTTCTTTTTCTGCTGTTTGTTTTACTGCCCACCAAATGATTTATGCCACAGCAGTGTCAGGATGCAATATCACTTGGATGTTAAAAACTGATACTGATACTGGTTGTCTGTAATTCAGTAAAATATATTGTACAAAATTTTTCACAAAATACATTGCTATTTACCTCTCTAATTTTGCAGTGGAACTATTTATGACTCAACTTTCAGTTTTGGAAAATTAAAGTGATAATTTACCAGAGGTGGCTTTTTTTCTGCATAGCCAGTTGGTAAAAATAGCAATTCTGAGAAGTCCTTTTCCTCTGTTTTAGTATCAGAGATGCAGGCTCTGGGACAGACTGCACGAAGAGCACATCAACGCAGGACGAACAGTTCAGGTAAGGATATGAAAGTGGCTGTGCTGCTGATGGGGTTGAATTACAGACATAGTTCTGGACACCTCAGGGGTGGGCCTTCAGGGAGACGTACACTTCACAGGTGGGTTTGACAAGCAAGCACACAGTTTCACTTCATTTAAAAGTTAGGGATTTCCTAATTGTGTCCTATGAGGCAAAAATGGTCAGAAATGTTTCCGTGTTCTTGAAAAAGCAAAAGTTTGGAGACTGTGATCTTTTGCAAACTTTCCTCTTACGTTATTAAATTAGAAGACAGCTCTTGCAATAAGGGATACTGCTAATTTTAAAGCATGATTTCAGACAGAGAACATCTGGACTACTAGTTAGATGTGCACATCTGTTGTTAGGTACATGATATCATCAAGGGAGGAAATACCAGCACATTTGTCAGCACAGGCATCATCTCAGTGACTTCACCCATAATAATCCATAACTCAGCACACAGGGAACTATACACTCTTTCTAAAAATACATAATGTCTTGATGAAAATTATGCAGAAACTCAGCCAAACATCAGCTAAATAGCACACAGGCAAAGTAGATTATCAGACAGAAGGACCACATCAAGGACCACATCTGCAGCACAAAGTTTGCTGAGGCAGGTGTAGCACCTGGTGTCTGTAACAGCTGCATGCCAGTGTTCTAAGGACAGATGTGTGTTGGCCAGGAGAGGCATCTTGTGTGGGTTTCTCAGGTGTGGTTCAGAGGGACCTGTCTTTGCTACTGTAAATGACCTACACTGCCCATGGACAAGCAGGATTTGCCAGCACAGGTGGCCTAGTCATAAACCATTGCTCACAATTCTAACACTGTGAATTTCCATGTTTGTTTCAGTGTCTTACTGACTCTTGTGGGAAATTAGAATAAACTAAAAATGAAAAAAAAAAAAACCACCACCAAAACCAGCTCACCTCAGAAAGAAGAACTTAATCCTGACTGAACAACAGAATTAGATAGTAGGCAGAGCTGGAGTTACATGTCTTTTTTGAAGAATAGTGAGCTTTTTCTTTAGTGTAGATGATACGATGTGACACATAAAATCCAGTTAATATTCCTGCTCATTGGAGGTTTGAATATATTTTAATTTTTCACTGAGTACTTTTGAAATTTTAATACAAGTTTATTCTTCATATTCAAAGAGGCTTCCAAAGGTGGAAGTTCTGTTAAAACAACGTCATTTTAACAGGTGTGGTATAGTAAGTATGTATTTGCTTGTGTCTGTTCTCTAATCTGTTTTCATCTCTGAGTTGTGGGAAAGGCTTCTCTTGTAACTTTAAGTTACCAGTATCATTTATTTAGCAAGACAAAAATCTGTCAATAATTACAGAAAAAATAATTGTGTTTAAGATGTTATTTTTAGATATTTTAAGTGTTTTAATAAGAAAACTGCTTATATTTCTCAAGAAACATTTGTATTTGTCTTGAATCTAAAGCTTGATGTTTTTACAGTCAAAGTAAATTTTCTTAGGTTTTATTTAATGCTTATTGCTTCTAGCTCTGGATACAGATCTAGATGCATTAAAGTGGTTCACATTCTGATACCCAGAGAGCAGAATAAGTATCTGGGTCCATGCAAGAAGAGCAGACTGGCTCTTTGTTTTAATTAAATAGTTAGGAGTCTGGAGTACTCGATAATAAATTATATGACATGTAGAATGTGTTTGCCGTAAGCTGTTTAAATGTTTACTGATGGACTTGTGATCTGTTTGTTTGCAAAGAAATCAGATTAATTATTGTGATACCAAATGTTCTCTGCAGCACACACTTTGCTCTCAAAATTAGATGTTGTAAAAATACATTAGGAATCCCTAAGTCAATATTGACCCAAGGCATCCGCCACAGGTTTTAGACAAATATATGCACAGCCATTCTACATTTAATCCATGTGCACATAATTAGCCATTTTTCTGAATTTTCAGTTTACCCAGAATAATTACTTCTGTTGTAATTTTGATGATGGTCAAAATTATAATAGAAGTATAGATGAGTGTAAATCTGTTGCTCTCCCTTCAAGTGACTGGGTGACACATTAAAAACTTCTATAAAGGATGGTGAAGAAAACAGATAAATCTTGCTCAGGGCATGAAGAGACCCTTTCAAAAATGTTGAGAAAATAGCTCTTGTGTATCATGTATTAGTTTTTCTGAACGTGCTCTTGTATATTTTCATTTTTAGGGACAGTCCATGGACTTCTTAAAATGTTAGGGCCTGAATGAATTTGAAGTTTTCTAGGCTTTGTCTGCATACATGCTGACTGTACCACACAATTAATTACTTCAAGGTTTAAGCTAATTTCAATGAAATGGCAGTATTTTGTTGTAACATCTAAGGACTGCCCTGATCATTTTGGTGGTGAGAGGAAGAGAAAAGCCACAGGTACTAGAGAGGAAATAAGACATTAAACAAAAAAAGAAAAAAAAAAGAAAAATGCAGTGGATGAACAGTCTGGCTTTAGTCTTTATTCAGCCCACAAAAAGAGACTCTGTTCTGAAAAACATATTTAGGCTGACATAGTCTCTCCACTGTATTACTCTAACCTGGAAAGCTGCTTGAGGAATGTTAATCTATTTTTTCTTTTTCACTTTTATGGTTTCTAGTTCAGCTGAAAATGGTTTACAAGTTAAAGGTGGTTTCTGATCAGCTCTTTTTTGCATAAATCTTCAAACCTCAGGTTGTTGGCTCAAGGTCCTGTATGGCTCAGGTCTTCTGTAACATTTCTAAAATGCTCCTCTCTGGCGTACTGTGTAGATAAGCTGAGAGGGCATGAGGAGTAGTGTAGAAAACTTCATTTCTGCAGGAGGTTCTTTGTGGTTTCAGTGAAGGATCATGTAAAATCAGAGCATTATTGCAGCCTGTGGCCATCTGCAGGGTAAAGATGTCCTTAAACTCAGAGTTCCTTTGACCTAGGCCAAGAATTTTTTAAGACTTGAGGGACATGGAGTAGAAGTGAACTGACTGATTGTGTGGTAGTGGTCCAGAAAAGCCAGATAACTTAGTGAGATATATAAGCAGGAGGGCAGTCAGTGTGGTCTCTCCTACAGTCTCTTCAGTCAGCAGTAATAGGATCCCAGGCAGAATAGTCCAGTTTGGGCACCACACTTCCAAGGAAGGCATGAAGTGAATAGGGAGAGACCACTGAATGCAGTCAGAAATTGAGAGAACAGGACTTGTGGTGAAGATCAAGAAATCACTTATTTTGCCCAAAGAGCGTCCAAGAGCATCATGCTGTCTGTCTGCAAACATGGAGAGCATGGTTGCAAAGAGGACAGGGCTTGTCTTTCCCTATTTTGCACAGAGAGGATTAGAAATACCTGGTTTAAGCTGAGGCCAGAGAGATTTCTGTTAGACATAAGGAAATGCTATAGTATGCTGAATTCTGGCAGTGAGGTATGAAGAAGGTTGTAGCTCTTCGTGCAGAAGTCCTTTTAAGACCAGATTAGATAAACAACTGACAGGAATAATATAGGGACAGTGGATCATGCATTGAAGGGATAACTTCCCAAGGTTTTCACCAGTTCTATTTTCCTGCAGTTTTTGTGAGAAAGCCATTTGAAACAAAGATTCTTGTTTGATTTTGGAAGTTAATGGACTAAAATTGCAGTTGTTATAAAGAAAAATTCTGTGTCTTTTGGGCTGAATTTGGAGAGTGCAAATCTTGGAAGTCTCCACAAATGAAAAGAGAATTTTTTATTACCTTCCTTGCTAAATAATCTTGGTTTTAAAAGTGCAAACAGTTGAGATGAAAGTGATACACTTTCATGCTCTACCTAGAAATTAAACTCAGTGCCATTAAAATTATTATGAGAAGAAGTCAGAGTCATTTGCATATCCATAACATTTGTGATGTTCCACCCTGGTGAGCTCCTGGGATGTGACTCCTCACAGCAGGGCTGAACTTTCCTGCTAGGCTGAATCCATTCACCTTCTGTTTTGACAGTAAGTGGAACACAAGTCCTCCCTACAATACCACAAAGGAAGAGCTCCTAAAATTAAATTTCACTAAATTGGCTAATATCATCATCTGATTCCTCCATCTTCTTGCATAGAAATATTTCTCTTTGATTAGCAAGGTAATAATGAGCAGTGGAAGTGAGGATCTGGTTTATTTATTATTTATTATTTATTTATTTATTATTTATTATCTGGATCATTGCTTAGGGTGAGTACTTCATACCTCTTTAAGCCTCTGTTCAGGATCTGTGCGAACTCCCATCAGCCAGTTGTGTTGTGTTGGTCCCTGCACAAACTTGTGATTTGCCCCAGCAGCAGCTGCCATGGTACAGATCCCAAGCAGAACTGCATTTTAAGTCAATTTCAACTGCAAAATTCTCCTTTTTCTTTAAAAGAAAAAGGAGCTACTGTGGAACCATTGTTATCTCACCCCAAACTCATTGTTGTCACTGTTTCACTAATTTTTGTTTGTTTGACATGCCTCTTTTTTTTTTTTCTCCAATTGTTGCCAAAGACAGGATAATAGTAATAATTTTCTTTACTGAAATAAAACTGCATGATCAACCTCAGTCCCTTGCATATAGTTCTAGAAATTAGATGATTGAGTGTTGTGTTTTGATAGTCCCCATTTTGTTACTTCAGTGAAATTCCAAGATTCTATAAACCAAGAATTTTGGCACATGGTGCAGTATGAAAGTGGTGACGTTCTCCTTTTCTGGGGACATAGGGGCTCGCATGGGGGGAGATAGCAGGAAGCAGGAGGTAGACTGAGATGAGGAATGAATGAGGAAAGTTACTGGCTACCATGTTTCTAATTCAGCTCAGTGTCTTCCACAGTTGGGGTTTTTCTTTTCTCTCTCTTTCTTTTAATTGTCCATCAGTGGTTTTACCTGAGGTTAGTCTTGAATAATGCAGCCTAATTTGGCTAATAGTACTCTTAATTTAAGCATACAGTATAATCTAATCTAATCTTAGTAATTTGCCACATGATTTTAACGAATCAATAGTTCTTTCTTTGGAAGCTTGTGCAACAGGTTGTTGAATAATTTCCTTCCTTCTTCTCTAATTATATTTTCTACTTTTTTTTTTTTATAAATACTAAAAGCAATTAATTCCACTAGTGTATATAAATAAAATTAGTTCCATCTAGATCTTGCTTTTCCAGATAGTCAGTTTTACCTCTCTAAGGCATGATCTGTACCTGGTTTGTATTCTGGAAAACCTTTGTATTTCTAACCACTCATTGGTGTCAATCTATTCTCTTGCTCTGTTGTGAGAAGAGTATTCAAATTAATTGGTAAATAAGCGACAAAGAATAGAATTTATTGTGTCACTGTAAAGTAATGCAGAGAATATATTTTTGTCTTTTTTTTATATAATTAGATAAAAACTCTGTCCTAAAACAGTAAGTGGTGTAATTTAAACTGTAAATTTTGTCTTTTCATTTGTAGGAAAAGAAAATTTGTGTGTATTTTTAAAGCCCAGGCAATTAAAAGCCCCTTTATTTTTAATGCAGAAAGAAATTTATCTCATGTGAAAGGCCTGTACACATCCAGTTCTTGCTAGTTGTGAACAGTTTATATCTCCTCAGAAGTCTTGTGACTAAAGAAGTATTTACATGTTTTATTAAATTTGATATTCCAATCAAACAAATGTATTTGTTGTTCATCTGAAAAAAAGAATAAAAGAAAAAAGTAATCTTTGTCCCTGAAGTTGTCTTCACAAAATGAAAGATTTAGGGTAGTTGGGGGTTATGAATGACGGTATCGTGAGGTCCTGTGATCACCATCGTCACTTACTATTATAGAAAAAGCAAATTTTGAGAAGCACTCACTTACTTTACTTGGATATTATTGCAACTTATTGCAACTTGTGTAAATATTTTGGCAAAGACCTAAATTGACCAGAGAAACAGAAATAACTTGAGCGATTACACAATTAATTAATTAATTAGTTAAATACTTTAATTGAAACCCAAAATAAACCAAACTGACTTGGAAAAGTGGATAAAGTACAAAAACGACAACTGGAAAAATTCAAAATAGTGGTGGTGATGGCTTCAAAAATGTTTCTCCCTTGATTATAAAGAGGATAGGTGCTTCCCAGGCACTGAAGGCATCTGGTGTTTTCACAGTCAGCTACAAAATAACTCTTAATGCTCTTGCAGCAGCTCCGTGCCAACATGCGCGAGATGGAGAAGTTGTGTTTGCGAGTGCGGCAGGAAGACATCCCAGTTCTGCAGAGAATGATAAACCCCATTAAAGAGGAAGCTTCAGTTGCCATTAAGGACTTCCTGCAGCTGCATTCTGAATCTGCAGAAGAACTTAAAAGGCAACTCAAAGGACAGGAGGATGCCTCTTTAACCAGATCTGCAACTCTAGGAGAAGGTAGTAGAATTTAATTTCTGTATTTATTGTATCTCTGTCATTGTATCCAGTATGCAGTTTCTCTAACCAGATATAAATGGCGTAAACAAATAAGATTTCAGTTGAAGAGTATTGTTAATGAAGAAGTAGATTTCTTTCCTTACACCACACTTTTACCAGCCCTGTGACTGAAATTTTGATAAGCAGAAAATGCTTAAATACCTTAAAAAATTAAATATCTTTGGCCTTCTGTGGCAAAGGTCCTGGACCCCTGGATCTTGAAATAGTGGACTGTTATAGGAAGCAGAATACTTTCATTTATGTTTCAAGGTAGCTTGGCTTCTTTTGTCCCCCCTGCAAATCACTTGATTGTGTGCAAGTAATAATTTTGGCCATTTTCATTGAATTGAAGAAATACCAGGAAGATTTTTTTATGATAGACAGTGTAATACAGCATTGATGAAATATATGGAAAAAGAGAAGCAAGTTCCTAGGTAAGGAAGAACATCTCCTCCTTTAACATTTTAACTTGGTAACTGACAAGAAAGGAGTATAAATCCATTTAAATAAAGGATTTTGAAAACATACCATGACATGCTAGAAATTGGATATGTTTGCTGGTCTTCCCTCCTTTCTGTATAAAATGTCTTTCAGTCTTTGTTCTACCATTCTGTCTTCAGGAGAAGTCTCTGTTATGCCCTGGTGCTGGCCAGTGCTCTCTCCTGATGATCTGTGAGAAGGTTGGTTCCATCAGGAATAAACCTTTCCCATATCTGTAATTTGATTGCTGCAGTAGCAATATTACTTAAAATGATCTGAGCATTTAATGTGTCCTAAAATCAAAAGAGCATTCTCAGGCAGTAGCATTGTTGTAGAAGAACCTGCTGTCAGATTTGATTTCATGACCATTCTTGTTGCTACATGCAGAACTAGAGGAACTTTTTTCAAGTGTGATTAACAAGCCAGTGAGCGTCGTGGTTGAGCAGGGAGAAAAAGAGAATTGACAACCGGGCTTGCTTTCAAGAATGTCATGTGCAGTAGTATCAGAAAACCTTGTGAACATGGAGATAAATCAGACACAATCCCTTCTTGGGTTAGAAGGGACCCTTGGACCATCATCTAGATCCAAACCTCCTGCCATAGACAGGAACACCTCCAACAGACCAGGCTGCTCAGATCCAACCTGGCCTTGAACTCTTCCAGGGATGGGGGCATCCACAGCTTCTCTGGGCAGCCTGTGGCAGTGCCTCACCACTCCCATTGTAAAAACTTCTCTCTTACAAGGCCAGCAGAATAAACTGAATTGGCTTCTGACATAAAAATCTCAACCTCTTGAACACCTTCAACATGTTGTAGTTAGTTGTTCAGTAGTTTGTTCTAATATCTTCATGGATTTCAATATATATGATTCCCTTCATATATATTGGCCATTACTTTCAGTCTCCTTGTGTGCTGTTCTCTGTTGTGATCAGAACTAAATTTAGGATATCTCTTCTGTTGGTGACTTTCTGCAGTTGTTCTCAGTTCATTCCAATATTTCATTGGAAAGGCTTTGTTCTGGCTTACTGCTTCTGTTTTTTACATAATTACGTAGGTAGCAAGTGGGAACTAGAATTTAATTTCGAAGTACAAGACTGTTTCTGAAATACCTTTGAACTACAGAGGATATTGAGAATAACAGCATTTCAGAAGGACAAATAAATTTATTAGAATGATGAAGATGGGAAGAACAGAAAAAATATTACAGGAATGGCAAGCATCTGCAAGTTTACTTAGGAATGTGGAAATAATTCACCCCATTTAAAGTGAAACAGACAGACAGACAACTAAATACAATTAATTAGTTTTTTTTTTTCAAGTTTGCCTGCCTGTGCAAGCAGCCCTGTTGAATTGCTAACCCAGACACAGTGTATTGCCTATTCCTTTGTGCTTAGAGGCTGCAGTCCTGAAAGCAAATCTTGGCTGTTGATCTTAATCAAAGGAAGTTCAATACGTGCCCGTTCTTTGTAGCATGTTGCTTCCCATCTGCTAGAGAAGGAAGGAGTTTACAAATTCAAATCTCCCATTTAGAAGGCATGTCAGTGATATGATACAGTCCCCTCCCCCATTCACCATCCTCAACTGAGGGCCAATAGAAATGGAATTTAATTGCATATTAAACAAACATTAACAAAAGGTGAGACTCCACTCTTAAAATTACTAAAATCTTTTAAGCAACATATTGGATCTTCCAGAGCATTAGATTTTTATCTCAAGTGTAATGAGGTGTAAGGCTCCTCTGTGAAATCTGCAGAGGTGTTCTGTATTATTGTATTTCTGTGGAGATGCTGTAAAAATGAACTGGTAGAGACACTTCCATTCTCAATTCTATTAAAATTGGTTAGACTTGATAAAAAGTGAAGTAGTGAATATAAATTTCTTACTCATACTTTCAGCCCAAATGTGACCACCTCTTGCCCTTCCTGTTCTTTACCTTAGTTTTTTTAAAGCGAATAAAGAATTTTCATGAGGAATTTTTTCTCACTGATTTTTAGTTACTACAAAACGATAACATGTAAACCTACTTACAGTTTTAATTTCTTTGAAATGTGTGTCATGCAAAACCTTGGTTTTACAACACTTTCAAGGATATGCTTTTCTACAGTAGGTCGGCATAGATTGTTAGGAACAGACCAGAGCAAGGTCTTGGGAGCAGGCAGCTTTGCTTAGTGAGATTTTTATTTTGCTTTTGAATTATGAATACTTTAGTTTTAACCAACTTAGCATGCATGTGGTTGATTAGGGAAGAGTACACCTTTCTGGGCAGAAGAAACTTTATTTTGAAATAGGATTGTGTAGGATTGAAATGAAATAAAACCCTCAAAACCCGTGATAAATGTCAGAGTATGTGCCTGAACAGTTTTCTCAAAAAATGCACACATTTGGATATAGAATTAATTATATTGAAAGGGGAAAGGAATATTTTAGAACTGAGTATGCAAACTTAATTAATCTGAGGTTATTAATCAAAAATATGTTCAGGAAGAACAGGTGATGATTGTAAAACATGAAGTGCCTTCTGTGTCTGGATTCTTAAAGGAAAAGGGGCAGAAATACTTAAAAAGAAAAACAAGCCCAAGTCAAGCCCCCAAATTGCTTAGTGCATTCGTGTTACTCTGCTCACTTAGTAATTATGTGTAAATATCAATTTCATTCATGTTAGAATTCTACTGAGCTGAGAGTAGGAAGATTGGGTCCTTCATCTATTTTGAGATATTGGGATAAAAAATGTTGAGAAATGGACAAATGTTAGGAAAATGTATAATTTTTATTTTATCTTAAATTAATTCCATGAATGAGCATGCACTGATTTTTTTTTAAGAATATGATTATATTTATTTGTTTTCCATTGGACATATCTGTTGTTGTAACAGTTATAGAATATTATTATTGTACCTTGGCACAATCGTTGCATCTAAAGATTTTAATACAATATTTACACTTTAGTATTGTTAGATGTATCTAACCAGCCTTCCCCATAATAAGCTTTCTCTTGGGACTGCCTTCCCAAGGACGTTAACACCAGTGTCCTGCTGAAGGAGCGATCCCCCTTCAGAAGTTGAATCTGTTGGAATTGAGATGATTTTTGCACTGTGTTTACATGTACACCTTCTCCAGTCTGCCTTCCAGACTCCCAGCCTCTTCCTGAGTCCTTGTATTGACAAGCCAGACTTGTTTGTTTTTTTTTTTTATTGCCCCTCAATTTGTTGTCCACAATTACAGGCATGTCCATGCCCTCTGCAGTGGCTCTGGAGTGACGGGAGGAGGGCTGTGTGAGCCTGTTCATGTATCTGCTCTCCCAAGTGCCACTCACTGTCTGTCATTCCCCATTTTTAACACCATACTTTGTCCAAATGCCTTCTGCATTCAGTCAGGTGATTTAGGGAGGAACACACTTGAGAATATCTCGGGTACAGCACTGAGCTGCAAATGTCTGCCATCCTTACAGTACCATTTACTCAAATGATCCAGCTTGGAATGCTGGGTACTACATTACTTGGGTTTCACTGCTTTTACTTTGAAAGCTTTTTCCTCCAGCATCTTTTAGTTCTCAGTGGCTGAAAATCAAACCAGTAGCATAATAATCAATCGTAAAATGAGTCTGTTCAGTTTTGGGAGTGTTCCTATGTGTTGTATATAAATGAAAAGTTTTTGTCCCAAGCCCAGTTTTCTCAGCCTGGTCGATACAAAATGAATGAAATGACCTTGAATTCAGGAGTATAATTTAGTATCATGTCAGGACTGGTTGTGAAAATGTGCTGATAGAAATGAATCTATTTCTTTGTCAATAACATCCTTTTAAGAAACTGTGTAGTGCTGTAAGGCATCTCCCTATATGATCATTTTTGGGGCTGTTGCTTGGCTTGAATCAGGTTAAGTGTCAGATTACCCTTGAGGAACTTCAGGAGTGAGAAATTCTGCACACCACCTGCATCCTGGTTCAGTGCATTTATTTATAAACATCATGTTTCTCATTCAGAAACTTTATATAACACAGAAGTGAAGGATGGCTCCCAAAGTTTGATCCAGATCTACTCCTGCCTTCCGGAAATACCTCAGGAAGAAAATGCAGCTGAGTCCTGGGAAAGTTTAGAAGGGGTATGTTGGAACTCCCTCCCTGCCATGTTGGTGCTCTTTGTTTTAGCAGCTATCACAGAATAACATTTTTTTTTTATTATTTGCAGGACTTGGTTGAGCTCAGCCAGTTGGTGACTGAGTTTTCTCTCTTAGTCTGTGTAAGTATTAATTCTGCATTCTGTCCTACAGAGTCTCCCACAAAAACAGGGTGCATGGGTAACTCCTAGGTGGGGTTGGGTGGGGACAAAAACGCTGAGGATGTATCTCTCCTGTGATTCAGGCTCTGCCAAGGTGACACTTTGAGGAGGCAGCAGTCTCCTCTTTCAGCACTAGTGCTGGGAGTTGCTCCCAAATTCTTGTCAGTGGAGCAGCTGTAATGTTCCTGCCAGTGCACGAGCTGAACCTCAGCAGAAGCTCTGCTGTGCTGATTGCAGACTTCTACCCAGGTCCTATTAGTTTTTACAATTTCTAATTGTAATGGTGGTGACAGCTCTTACTGCACAGGGTGTGTGTTTGTCAGGTTTCTTTTCTCACTTAATCAGGAGTGCTAGAAAAATCCTCACTTTTATCATGCCCTTTCTCTGCTCTCACCACAGTGCCAAAATGTTGGTTTAGTTCTTGCTGTGCCATAGGGACTTTAAATGCACAATTCTCATCTCCTAGGAGAGTTCTTAATCTCCTTGCTGTTGGGTTAGTAGGGATAAATAACCTAGCTTTTATCTTTTCTGCTGAGTATGTGCTGCTTCATCGATACAAAAATACTCAAGTAAGAACCATTAGACTGGAGAGGAACTGCAGAAATGTTCATTCAGTATTCTAAAGGTTAAAGGAAGAGGTCCTGTTCCCAGGACTTACTGGATTTTACACTTAACCATCATTAGATATAATACCAAGCATTTAAGGTGGGTGGACTGCATTGTAGATGAATACCAGAGCTGGTGTACTCAGCAGTTTCTGACTGAAAAAGAGGCAAAAAGTTCAGAATGCCTTTTATTTTCAGCTGCACATCAGCCATCTCATTATTTTGTGACATAAACCAGCCTGCGTAGATTAGAATAAGAACAAACAAACCCACAAACCCCTTTATCTTCTGCTCCAGTGTTCCCTGGGAGAGACTGCAGGGGCACCTGACTGACTGCATTTGGAGAAAGGATGGAATGTTTTTGTAAAATCAAACAGTAAAATACAGAGTAACATCAAGTGTATTTTCTGTGCCGTCACTATTTCTAAAGTTATTGTTCTATAATGTCATAATTAAATACTTCTTAGATTTTTTGATACAGCTTTGTATATTGGAGTTAGTACTGATCTTATAAATGCCCTTTATAGAAATTTTTTGAACGTGAGACTCAGCAGGAAACAAAACAGGCTACTTTGGATTATTTTTCCTTTTGGACTCTGAATTCCTCTATCTATAGGAAAGATTTAGAAACCATTTTGAGTTGTTTTCTCTAACTGCAGCAAGACATTGTTTAATATCCACCCCATATTATTACTTAATAGTTTAGATTTTTTTTGAAGTTAGTCTGTAGCTTCAGCAGAGTTTAGCAGATGCTAATCATGGAGCACTACTAAGGCTGCCGGGTGCAGATGAAAGCTGCTGTGGGGCCCTGATTACAGGCATTAAAATGGTGTGTATTGGCTCACTGCTGCTTCCCAGCAGGTTCCCTCACTCATAATTCCTTTGCATCTAGTCCCAGCAGGAGAAGATTGACAGGATTGAAGAACATGTCAACAGTGCTGCTGCGAATGTTGAAGAGGGAACCAAAAACTTGGGGAAGGTAGGGATCTGCTCCTGCTGGTGAATCAATGGTGCTCTGCCTCGCAGCCACCCTCTGTATTAACCCCATTGATCTGCCGTCTTTAATGCTGAGGGAACCAGCAATTAAGGAAATAAAGAAGAAATGACCCACAGGTAGCAGGGGAAAAAAAATCAATCTCTCTTGTAATTTTCTATCACATCCAGGCTGCTAGAAAATACAATTATTTAATTTGGGGGGGCCTTTGAAACACTATTCTGATGGTTACTTTGTTTTACCTGCAAAGACAAGTGCAGTGAGTGACTGGTTCACAAGAATCACGTAAACATTAAACAAGAGCCTGATCATAACCTGTCATTGCCATCCTGTTCCATGTCAGTTGCTAAATAAACCCCAAAGCTGCAGTCAGAGCCATCACTGAAAAATCGTAGCATTTCCTCAGTTTCTGATTTAAGGATGGTGACCAGGTAACACCCAGTGTGCACACCATGTGAAAGGACTTGATTCACAACTGCATACACAAGACAGGATTTTGAATTGGTGTTAGCATGTTCTGTCATACTTTTTTTAAATACTAATTTGTAAAGTTTATTTATCACTGAGCATTCATGTCATTGCCGAGAGCAGTGAGGGGAAAATGCACATCGCCACAGGCAAGTATTCTGACTTTTTTTTTTTTCCTTTACAGGCTGCAAAATACAAGCTGGCAGCTCTGCCTGTGGCAGGTGCAGTCATTGGTGGAGTGGTGGGGGGTCCTATTGGTCTCCTTGCAGGCTTCAAAGTAGCAGGAATTGCAGCTGCACTTGGTGGTGGGATTTTGGGCTTCACAGGTGGAAAATTGATACAAAGAAAAAAACAAAAAATGATAGAGCAGGTCTCTTCCAGCTGTCCAGAGCTTTCTCACCAAAGTGCCAAAAAATCCAGCTGAAGTATAGATTCATTATGGCCAGGAATAACAGTGTACTGAGCTAATGACAGACTTGCAGCCTTATGCTTTACATACAAGGCTGAGTTGTGTGAATTTTGATGACAGTTCTGCTCCTTGGGAGGGCTGAAAAAGTCGTGTCAGAATTTCTCTTTTCAGATACGGTGACATCAGTCCTTTGAAAATTATATGGATAACTTTTAATTACATAATTATTAGATAAGCTATATTCACAGCTATAATGGTGGGTGACAGGTGCTTCATGCCAAATTTGCACAAAGTGTCTTGCAGACAATGCAAAGAGATACTTGGAAAATCCTAGTGCTTTCCCATGAATGCCATGAGAAGCTGGAGCTTTTACTGTAGTGCTCCAAAGAAAAGGAAATAAATGCCATCATTCTTTCACACTCATAGTATTTTAAATTTACCTTAATTTATCTGGATTCCCAAACTCTTCCAGTTATTCCCCAGGATATGACTGACTCTGCCTGTTTAATAATACATAGGGAAGCACATGCTGTTGTAAGAAAAGGTGAGAATGTGAGTGAGCAAAGTGGAAAAAAGTTATGTGTATATCACATCAGCACTGGAAGCAGCTTCTCCCCTTTCCAGGCAAAGCAGTTAATTTGTAAACTTCCCACCTGGCTCAAAGTGTAGTTGTGAATTGAACAGTCTAAGCAGCAACCCTGCAGCACTGCCACTGGAGGGTAATAATTTTCCATAGCTGTTCAGCTCCTTGGCTTGTGCTGAGAACACTGTACAGGATGAAGAGCCAAGCTCTGGCATTCTGCACCTGAAGCCTCCCACGTGAAGCAGCACTTACTGCAGGATGTTGCCTTTGCTTCTCCTGGAGCCCAGAGCGCCCTGGTGGGAGAGCTGAACAGCTTCCCTGGAGGGCAGTGCTGCAGCCAGGCCCGCTCCCTCCACGGGCTGCTGTCCCTCAGGGCTGCTGTGAGGCCCAGGCCGGCAGAGGAGCAATGAGGGAGGTCCCTTCACACCGACAGTGCCAGCTGGCAGCCCCAGAGCTGGGGACAGGGCTGGAAATGTGAACCTGATAGAGCTTACGACATAAACCACGCCTGTTTGGGCAGCTGCACTCTTGCATTGCTCTCCGGTGCCAAAACTTCTGCTTCCACCCACACTGCAGTGTAGCTGCTCAGCCTCTTCAAGAGTTTGGGACATGCTGTGGAGCCTGTATGGGGTGAGATGCTGGCAGTGCTTTTGCTTGCTTTTTATAGTGGACACCTGTTATCTGACCCTCCTTAAGAAGCCTTTTGCTTCTGGAGCTTTGATTGTTAAATGCAAAAGTGTTAATGTGTTGTTATTGTTATATAATTGTACAATTGTCACATAATTTACTGTTCGGAACATGGTCCTACCTCCACCCTTTCAGGACACTTCCCACACTACTGCTGCTACTGTTTGGGGGAACAGAAATTGAGGTTGGGAAGCCGCTTTTTGAAGTTTTTAGATTGGTCAATTCATCCTGAGCTCTGCTTGAGTTGTTTTCTTAGGTGCACAGTGAAGTCAGTATTGAGATAAGGCTCCCTAGCAGGGAACACGGTCCAGGGACGTGTACTATAGAAAGAGCTCCCTTTCAATAACCAGTACTTTGATATCATCACTGGAAATCACTGTCTGCTAATGACAGATGATGGGGTTTTGTGCCTAGAGACATTGTAAGCAACTGTTAGTTACAGCACAAATAACTTCTAAGCAGTGCTTCCTTATTACTTTTAAAATACTGAAATTGCTATCAGCCAGAGCATTATGTCTATTTTAAGTAGGTCTGAGATTCAGGGAAACAATGTGTGCAAGAATAGTTTTCACAAGTAATGGCACACATTGTCAGAACTGCATGTGTTAAAGCCTCGGTGCCTGCACTGGTAAACTCAGCTGGAGTGCAAAACATGACCTGAGTAATTCAGCTCATTTGCTTCTGACAGGCAAAAAGCCCTTTCCTTTCAATGCATCTACTTCTGATGTAAACACAGTTAATGAGCCTGTAACAACTTCATAGTAAGGCTGTTCATTCCTTTGATATTTATTTTCTACATTTAAAGGAAGACAATAAGAAAAAAGTGTTCTTAATCAGAAGCTGGTTGATTTTTTGTATGATCTTCAAATGTGCTCTCTGCTTTCCTGCTGTATGCTGTGAAACCTTGTGCATTTAAATGACAACAGCCACATCAGCGATGTTGTGGACTCCATCCTCTCCCCCCAAACTGGAATAATGCCAGGACAATCTAAATTCATAAGACTGAATTCTGCCCCAGCTTATACAAATTCAGCTTGGTGTGCACTCATTTTATGAAATGTCTACTACAGAAACTATTCTTCCCCCTTGCATCCTTGTGGAAGCAATTTGAAATCATTGTGTACACACTAGATGTGGGAGACTGTTATTTAAGCAATGATATTTTAAAATAGGTGGATTATTTACATATGCAAAGAAACATCAGCATGTGAGTAACCAAACTAGCAATTAAATTGCTAGGCATGTTACTCAGAAGATTTGTAAGATATAAATAATTCTTTCAGATGAAATAAAAGTTTTTGCCTACGAGACTGGTTGGAGCATTTACTGAGAACATCAGGGTTTATTTCCTTTCAGCTTCTAAAAGACTAACCCCTCCCAAATTTTACATTATTAAAATAATTGCACTACCAAGATACAAGAATCCTGTAATGAGTTCCCAAACACATACTTCAGCCTTCGAAATATTTACATTGACTGAAATGAATAGAACTTCCTAAAATGTCAGTAAATCCAGTAACTCATACACACACAGTGGCTCAGAAAGGGACTCAAGTTCAGTGGAACACAGTTTGGAATGGTTTTGTTCCCTAAGGGGATAACACTAATATTTTTGACAACTTCTCCTGGAAAAGCTGTGAGAAGTGTTAAAGGGAGTGGGAAGTTGAGCACCAAATGGTTAAAACCACAGATGCAGATGTTCAGAGTGCAAGGGCTCAATTTGAAACACAACTTGGCTTTTGACAAGCACTTGGCTTTCCCAGGTAAAGGCTCAATGGGCAAGCCCAGCTCAGCTTTAGCTGTGCTACCTCCTACCTGCAAAGAGAAAAGGGACTTGAGCACTGGTGCAGCTGGGTCAGTGGTCATCAAGAACTCAGGAAAATCAGGTCCAACTCCAATGAATGCACCAAAATTACTTGAGCATGAACTGTCATAAAACTGTTACATCTAACCCTCAGACTAGTGCTGGGGATGCCAAAGCTCTGGGAGCAAGTCCTTACCCTCAAAAGGAAACTTGAATTAAGGCAGGGCAGAGGGGGCTCATCTCTTGCACTTCCTAGCTGAGAGCACCAGCCAGTGGACTGCTGGGTGATGGTGATCATCTCTCTTCAGAAAGAGAAGTTTAGATACCTTCTACCAAACAGCAATTATAAATCCCATTCCTCCAAGAATCTCAAGGAAAAATAGGAACCTCAGAGAAGTAAGGTAAGTACTTGCAGGTATCATGTAATAATAGACTAAAATTTCAGGTCCTAGAACTCCAGAAGTTGCATAATACAACCTGCAGATAATAAGTGCCAGCCTTAAAACCATACCCTGCTCACATCTTCTGATTTCAGCTGGAAGGCAGTATGACTCAGCTGCCAAAAATGCTTGATTTGTGATGAGATGGAGAATGGGGCAGGAAAAGACCTGGCTTTCAAGCATTTTATGTGCACTCCAAAATGCAGATTCACAAAACCAACAAAAAAGTATAGCTGTAAATAAAACTTTGCAATATTGTTTCAGCTCCCAACTCTGCAGCTGCATAGTCAGCTGTAGCTTAGTGTAGTACCAGCAACTCTGTCCTCAGAAACGCTCCTTAGAAATCTGCTGTGCCTGGTGCTGCAGGGGCTTGAGTCAGGAGCCTGTCGTGGGATCAACTTTTGCCACAGCTGCTCAGGACCATGTCACTAACTGTGTCATGTCCTCTGTCAATAACTGAGCCAGTGGCATCAAGCTGAGAGGCAAAATGGTCCTGAGCAGTGACTGCACAGGCTGGGGCACTTTCCTAAGTAAACCAGAACCCAGTGTTCCACCTGTGCAGAGAACAAACTTGCTTCCAAGGACACTGAGCCCTGGGGCCCAAGTCACAGATGTACAGTCTGTGCAGTAAGGGCACAAATCCAGTAATCTCCAGCAATGCAGCACAAATCAAGAGATATTCTGCCCTCTCACAGTTACTGTATGTTCACCTCACCCAGCAGCTTGAAGGTTCATTGAGGAAACAGAATGCCACAAGGAAAATGGTAATTCCTTCTTCAGAACAGAATTCAAAGAGTACACAATAAGTGAGGCACAAGCCAGGCAAAGAGTAACAGAAAATTTGCAATGGTTGTTTGAACAGTGTCTGCCAGGGAGGCAGGGACCCAGAAGGAAAAAAAACCCCAAAATACCCAGAGACTAATGGTAACATACATACAGATAAAAATTTAGGACTGACAAACTCAGGTACCAGTCCAGTCCTAGTCCTCTCTGATGCTGAAAGGTTTTTAACATTCCTGTCCTTCTGCCACAATCTGGTGGGCAGCATAACAATCTGAGTTCCAGGAAATCGGAGCAGGTCAGTACAGCCCCTTCATTGAAAATATAGCCATTATCATCAGAACTTTTCCTCTCCTCACTTGGTATTTTAATATTCTGGATTGTTAAATTGCTTAGATATTTACAGCCAGTAAAGCACCACACAAGATTCTGTAAAACTTTAATTTATTCCCCTCCCAAGTATCCAGAATAGAAGACCCTCTTAAGTTGGAGAAAATGTGACAAAGAAATAGATTACCAGGATAGCTGTTCACAGAAGAAGAAAAAGCACATACTACCAAGGTTACACAGAAAACAACCCAAAAGTCCTATTTAATGGGATAGTGCAAGTTAACAGCATGTCTCTGGCAAGGATACCTTCATTTGGATTATAAAAGTTTTACAGAGTTAGATCAAGAGTCTGGATGGGTCTCTGATATTTTACTATAGCATTAAGAATGTATTGTTTGAAAGATGCTGTACAGAATGACCCACCAAACCAAATGTATTTACAAGCCTGGGGAGAAAAAAATTATTTTTCAGTTTATTCAAAATAAAAATACACATAGAATTATGAAAATATAGGTTTACTATTTCCACCACACAGAAGTCAATGCTGCTGTCTGAAAGGCTTGCAAGATTATTTCAAGTTTTTTAAAGTTCATCTTTTTCCCTCAATAAGGTGTACCTATGTTCACTGGGTGCCAGTTTCTGGAATGAGCTCTCTGGTGGGCTGCTTGCTAAATCCTGAATTGGCTGAAAAACAGAACAAACAGTAAAATTGTTTGTTAGACTAATAATGAGTCATCTCCATTAAATGAATTTATAGCATTATGTGAATGCAGAAATGTTGGGGGTTTTTTTGGAAGGTATGTTCAGAGTCCCAAGTAGGTGGAACACAGACACACATTAATTAAGCAATTCCAGTTAAGGATATTCCTTTTGTTGTAACATCTCAAGGGCAGTGGCCATCACATGAATTTCTGTACAAGTCACACAGAAGTATTTCAAATGTACCCCATTGTGTATTTGCTTTAATCCACCACTGGCTTTGGAGGCATTCTAGATTTACCTGCATGTGTTTTATGAGATATACCAGGGCAGAAGTGACTTCACTGCAAAAGTATTTTAGAATTGCTTTTCCATGGAAACTAAAAGAAAACACCCCATACAAAAATACATGCAATTCAAGGGGCATGGGTGACCCACGACAGCAGCCTCCAGTTTAGTGAGTGCCAGTATTTATTTCCATTGCATCCACATCTTCCACAAGATGGCAGGATGCCATGCAGAGATGGCAATGTAAACATCCCAGGTTTTGTGTGCATTTTTCAAGGCAGAAATGAGGCAAGAGCGAGCCTGCAGCTCTGGTTCCTGTGCCTGTGCCCAGATGGGCAGGCAGCAGGATCCAGGGACTCCACAGGCTTCCTCCTTCCCTGGCCAAGCCTCCTCCTCAGGGCAAGTGCCTGGCCTATGCCTCAGTCCCAGCCCTTATTTCTGCCCCTCCTCCTGATGACCTGAATTCTGGTTGCTCAATGAATTTCTGAGAAACACAGGGAACTACAACTCAAATGAATTACTGCTGAGACAATTCAGCCCACGTGTTTTCACAGCCAGTCATGACAACATTCAAAATCAGTCATTCTCTTGGCCAAGGCAAGCCCTCCAGGGCTTTCACACTTCTAAATCTTTTGAGCAGGGAAACAGGAGGCTGCAATCGACTTAGAGCAGTGCCATCCTTACCACATTCTGCAGATGCGCAGGAAAAGGAGACTGTAGCTGTAAATAGTTTCTGTCCCTCAGCCATGGAATGGCCCAAGGCTCCCCAGCACAAGGGCACCAGTGCTCCTCTGGCACCAAAGTGGCTCTGAGCCCTGGACAACACCATGTATACCTTGAACAAAGTGTTTAAAAAAGGTTCTTTCTTTGGAGGGTGCCCAAGGTAGAGAAAATGTTCCCTGACAGTTAAATTTGCACTTTTCAGCAGGACCCCAAGCTTGTGAGCTGAGTGGAGTATCAAGAAGATACAAAGGCTGATAGAGACACCATTAGAAGACTGCAATGAGCATAGGGAATTGGGACTGGTCATGTCCTTTCTTTTCTGACACTGAGGGCCTTCTGACTTTTGTCTGGAGAAGGATCTTGTAGTTGTGTTTCTGAAGAGATCCCAGAAGTGACTTCCAGGCATGTAATTACACAACATGACAAGGTTTGAGTAGAACCATGAGGAAATCAAACTGACAAGTGCAGCCTGTGAGCACTGCTAATGCTGTTTGTCAACCACATTAACAAAAGCAGTAATGCCTATTACTGCTCACCCATCCTTTCTTGATGCTCTAATAATTTCCTTCTGCTTACACTGGTAATATATAAAATATTCAATTGTTGTTTCCCCTTAGAAGCACCCTCTAGTAGTGTGCTGTGTGGAAATAATGCAGCTATGATGGATTATCAGCTTTTGCACTGAAGTCACAGGAGAACCTAAGAGCAGCTCTGTGAAGTCAGAGTCATCCAGCCCAAGATCTCCTGTTTCAGTGGAGAAAATAAATATTCTTATACTCTTCCCTTATTCAAGGCAAATAGGTACCATATTACCCTAATGCCTACCACCCCTGATACTCCCTTGCCTTCACCCAGAGAAGGTTGAGGAGCCAAGCAAAGGTGGTAATGTTATGCTTCTGTTAATAGATTTTCTCTTTCAAAAGACAGAAGTTTAAAGTACAAATATACCAGAAGGTACAGCTCTGACAAAGAGTAATAAAAAGGTCTTTACTAAATGACCAAATGAAATGTATTTGCTGTAACCTTACCTGACCAGGTGCTACATCAGTTGGATCAGGGCCATGATGAAACTCTCTATGCAATTTTCCAGAATGCAAGTCTAGTACAAATTGCTTCAGTTTACCTGGAACTCTGGAACAAAATCAACAGAAACATCCACATGTTTATTACAAATTAAGTCCAAACACAGGAGATTTAAAGTGCACTGCTTAGAGTAGCCAACTCCTGTTTACCTAGCACACTATGCCTACTTTTAGGTGATTAATAGAGGACAGGGAGCCACATGGTTTGCTAAGGTATCCCACCAGCTTCTTTTTCTTTCCACTGTCTCTTGAGAACACAGCAAGTATTTCATCTTTTCAATAACTCCCACAGAGCTGTACCAGCCAATAACTTCATTGTGAACTCCCTTCAGCTCCCCACTAACTGTAATGTAAGAGGGAACAGCAGGTTCCAAATGCACAGTTTACAGATACAAATGACACTTGGGGAGCACTATTGACAAAACATCTTTGAAAGGCTCTCTACTGCCTCAGCAACTGCACACACACCACAGATAAGCACTAAGAGGATATCAATGTAAATCTAATCTGAGATCATCTACTGTCACCCACAGCAAACGTGCTAAACTACAGCATCCAGTTTTATTTGTGAAATGTCAAGTTGACCAAAAATCTCAAAGGGAAGAATTAATCTAGTAAGTATTAAAGATGAGATAAAAAATTCTAGTGTGGGCACTCCGCATGCAATCTAAAGGTAATGTGTGAATGGACACAGGTTTTGCAGGGAGTATTTCATGAAATTAATTACATGTAGGAAAGAGGAAGAAAGTGTGGTCAGACAAACTATCAGCAATATTTAAAATCATCAGAAAATGCTATGGATAAAATGCAGCAAATATTGATTCAGAGGGTATCATTACAGCAATGTCTGTAACCAATCAGTATTACACTGATACTTTAAGAGGCCCCTTCCCATCCCAGATGAGATCATTAATTAGTATCAATGGAGAAAAAGGGGTTCATTCCAGCCTGGTTATAGGGACAGCTGACTTACTGCTCCCTGCTTTTCCTTGGGCTCCTGCCCCTGTTCTAGGGCAGACACATTGCTGGAGGCATTCTCCTCTCCTAATGCAGCAGGGGCACTCGGTGCCTGCAGCCTTGTGTGGCTCAGCCTGTTCTTGCTGAAGCTACAGCACATCTGTTGGACACTCCCTGCTATCGTTTCCACCCTGGAACAGCAGGATGAATAGGGCCAGGTGGCCAACAGATGAGGATAAAATAGTGATGGTCTCATTTGCCTGCCAAGTGCCTATTCTCCAAAAAGACAATGAGCTCCCTAAAGAGAGAAGAAATCTTTTAGTAGCCCAGCTCTCAAAGTGCCACATCCAAACCCTGTTGGCTGCTGGCAACACTGAGGTTACAAGAGACAGCCCGGAGCCAGTTTATCAGAGTCCAGAAGGTTACTGAAGTGGTAGATGAAAATCTCAGAATTAAGATTTTACTTATTATTGAAAAATAAAACCACCATACAAAACCACCCAAGAAACAACAAAAACATCCAAACCACATGTACACAAAAGAGTATCTTCCCAGGAGCTCCAAGCTCTTCCTGTTTCCCAAACTGTGTTTTGCTATTTCTAAGTATCAGCTCAACGTCCTAGAGTAAGGTTGAGTAATTATTTATCATTAGGCAACTGTCAACAATCCTGACATCTCTTTCAGCTTCATTTGTAAGTGACAACTGGTACACATCAAGCAAGTAGCTCTCATTATTTTGACAGTGTTTCACAGAAACTGAACATTTAAGAAACATAACATCAAAGCCTAAACTAAACATCTCTACTACCTCTCAGTGAGATGTTAATTTGTTTTAGAGCTGTTTAAAAAGTGCCAATAAAAAGAGAGGTTTTAAAATGAAAATATCCTATTTTTTTCCTGGGGTGTGCAGTGAATACAATCTTCCAATGAAACAGAAACACAGGGAGAAAAATAGTCACTTATCAAGAATTTCAACATACACAGCTTCAGATATTTGAAAAGCACTAATCAAGATACATCACAGGCAACATTTTGTAGATAAGCCTGTGGAGAACTGCAGAAAGAAGCTAAGTTCAAACTCTCCTCCCAGATGTCAGTATCTCGGGTAGAAGAATGTCTCCTGGAACAGCAGAACCAAACATGATACTACATTGACGTTGCATGCTAAGTCTGAATCCTTGGTTTTGACAAAAATTAAATATCCAGCCTAGACATCTAACCAGGAGTTAGCAGGCAGTGTATGTGCAGCTGCCTCCTTTGAGACAGAAACTGGAGGTTTTTTTAACACCCAACCAGAAGACAAAGACAGAGCACTTGTCTCAGGTGGAAAGCCCCTGAAGAGAACATTTACACATTTTCATTCCTTGACTGACCCATGCCAGACAGAACAGCTGCTCCCAAGGACAGAGCACCATAGTCAGGCTGAGGCAGTGAGGGTTATCCCAGCAGTATTTCACCCAAGCACCCCAGTACTTTGCTGTAACATATTTTATCCAGATAAACATGCCAGTGATTGGCCATTTTCCAAGTTGCACATGGAAAATTTCACAAACCCACACAAATATTTCTTTGCCAGCTTTCCAGGTGTAGACTAATGCAGGAAGGCTAGAACTGCACTGCAGGAAAACCCAAGCCAGCAGGCTGGGAATTATTACATGCTGCTTTTCACAGTAATCCCTGAATAACACAGTACTTCACATTCCATGTAGTATTTTTAATCATTTATAGTTGAGATATCTAAATCATTACTAAGAATGCCATGCCAGGCTTCAAATGCCTAACCATGGTGGAAAAGAATCTTCATATGAGATTCTTTTCTTGCATAAAGTAATACAACTCCATTTAAACAATGACTTCACGTCAGCTCATCCTGCTATAAGTCTCTGACACTAAATCACACAGAGGCAGCCTTAGTGACATTAGATTTACTCATCTTCTTACGACAGTACTGATTAAAGTATGAGCCTTTTCACTTGCTCTTTTCAAATGAAAATGCACCAAGAAAAATACTTACGACAAGTCACTGAAGTCTGGAAAGACATACATGTGCCTGAAGCTATCAATGGCAATGACAGGGCAGTCTGCTGGAGTCTTCTGAATGTGGAGGAGTGGGTGCCTGAATTTGTCACAGTCAGCATGGAGGAAGTTTATTGTACCTTAACATTGTGAGCAGACAAAAACCCATGTTAGGATTTTTATTATGATCATCTTGAAACCCACTTGAAACCACTAAACCCCTTTCCTAAGTATTACAAAGGTGGAGATATTAGATAGATACAACATGCAAAACCTGAAAATAGGTCTGAATAAGCAACACCACCAAAATAATAGATTTTCTTAAAGTGTTTTTTTTTTTCCATATTACAAACTGAAGCTTTGTTTAATGCCCTCTCAAAACACATTAAGTCATTCAGACAAAAATGATTTCTGAAACTTACTTACTAATAAATTGCGCATCTATTTTAATAATTTCCAGAGGAGTTGGTCCTCACTGCCAAAAATGCATCAAGCCCTTCAGTCTCAAGAGCTTGAAAGCTACAATTCTGTTTGGCCTTTGCTTCCACTCCACTGAGTTGTCTGAAAAAAATTATACCAGTAAAGTCAAGAAGTAGTGGGAATTATTACAAACCTTTTTCACCTATTAACTGCCGTGCAACCTCCTGTTGGAATTTCTCTAAACTCTCCAAGTCATCTTTCATGTGGAAAAGTATGAGAAAAGGAAGGCCTTCTTCTGTCAGTTCCTGCACAGAAAACAAAGGACAAACTAATATCTCCCATTTCTTAAAGGCACCAAATTAAGTGATTCCACAATTTTCAAATTCAGTGAGAATTCCACTTTAAAAAACAGGCAAAAGAGCAAGACCAAAGATGTAAACTGCTGACCCTTCCTCTGAGATACCCGAGTGATACAGTTAACCACGTTTCCTCCCTCTTATCATATACATCATACAAAGGATGAGAGAAAGTCATTATCAGCATTTTGGGAAGGGACACACTTTCACTGGAATACTTGTGCAAAAGAAATAACTCAATTCTGAGGAAACACAGCAGCTCCAGAGAAACCACCAGACAAATAAGGCTTGAAACACCAGGGTTGTTAAATGCTACAGAAGGCTGAGGGTGTACTCTAGAACCCAGTTCTAGCTTATTCACATAGTAAATTGGTGGTTTCTTAGCATAACACAAGAAGTGTCTTTGAATAATTCTATTCCCTCCTCACTAAAAAAGAGAAAAGCAGAAGCTAATGACACAGCCAGAGCAGTTATGATCAACTGCTGCTCTCCTGCCAGTAACTGTGTCCTGACTGGTCATCCTTTGCTGGACAGGTAAACTTTAGTTCCTCATATGAATCTGTTCTTGCAGCCTTTTAAAGACCTCTGCCCACAGACAGATAAATACAGGATTGCCTTGAATAATTTATTCAGAATTTTCTTTTAATCAAACAAAACACAAACGCTTGCTCCAAAAGTGATTTTTGTCATCTCAACTCACTACAGCCTGATTGAAGAAATAATAATTTACCATCTAAGAAATGCCTACAGTTGTTTATCTTTCATTTCCACAAATGCATTTGTATAACAAGCAAGTGCTGCTATTGCTTTGATTCTAGCCTACATCAGCACAAAAACTGTGCTTTTTGGGAAAGACAGTAGTGGCTTATTCTGCTGCCTAATAGAAGGGTTTCTTCAGATATTTTCAATTTGCTGTAAGCTGAAGGAAAGACTTCCCCTGTCAGTAGGCAGCCAGTTACACAGGGTTCATGAAATGACTCAACCAAGTCCACCAGGTAAGTTGAAGCATGGTTTTTTAAACAGAAGACTGCAGAGATCCCCATAACTTCAGTGCTCTTGAAATCCAATCCCTAAAACAACAACTAATCATATTTGCTCATTCTCATTTTTACACACACATTCAGCTGGGTCTCAGCCTCCTGTCCTACTACAGGACGGGAAAAAGTCTGTCTTGTACCACTATAATTATGGCTCCATTTCTCTCTCTTCAGCAAGTGCATTTCCAGAGGGAGAACTCCTAAACAGCTTCATATTCTGGCTCTAAGGTCTTCAGTTGCTTGCAAGCAGCTAAAATGACAACCTCAGCAAGTTACATTCACAAGATCAATTCATCTCCAAACAGGCTTTAAGAACAGCTGCATGAACCTTGCTAATTTTAGCCCTTCTATAAGATACCTCCCTTTGTTTCCTGTGCTATTCCAGCTTTCATACCATGTCTCTCTGACCAGGCAGGACAAGTGGAAGCTCCCTCAAAAGGAGAGGGAGCTTCCCTACTGTGTTGTTTGGCACTAAGGAAATCAGAAGACTTTCCATTACATCTCAACTTCCCACATCACTTCTGTGCGCCTTTGAGGAACTTCTTACTGGTTCCAAACCTCACAGCTCAGCACCACTGTTGGATGACACAGGTTCACTGCAGCCATTTAACACAGAACTACACAGCCTGATTCCAGGTTAAACAGGGATTTCTTCTGAATTATATCCTGATCCCAACAGCCTTTGCCAGTCAAGCACAGGAACTCAAATGGGCAGTCCTTGAGCAGAAAATCCTGCTTCAGAGCTCAATTACTGGGTGTTTAAAGTGCATTCTAGGGCCATCAATACAGTTTAACAGTCACAGCAGTTCATATTTTTATCTTGTGTGCAGTATGCACAATATGAGCCCATTTAAATAACTGTACAATCTCAGCATGCAGAAATATCTCAATTTTGGCATGTTTAAATTTGTTTGGGTACCAGTAACACGGAAATTTTTTAACAAACTTTGCCGTGCAAAATGTCACATTGCAATTGTAACTATCTGCCTAAGCAAACCAGAATCAAGGGTTAAGGGAACAACCAGAGAAACCACAACAGAATGTGGTACAAGCTAACAGTGATGAACCTTGGCTTCCAAGGCTCAGAATCCTGTTTCACCATGGAAAAAGTACACTGAGTATCTACCACACACTTCTAAAGATGTTAACATGTGACATCTTTTACATTTTGAGTTGCAAATGAAGAATTAAGATCTGTTAACTATCAGAGCTTTCCAATAAAAGCTGGCAGGATTGACTAGAAAACAGTCAATAATCATGGCCTAAGTAAAACCACCCTGTCCCTCCCTCTGCCATGAAACCTGAAGTGCTGCATGTGCCTAGAACAGCAGATTCAGGATAAAAAGAATTAAGTGTGCAAACTGTGAATGAATCACGACTGATTCTCTGGTTTCTCATCCAGTATGGACAGTGTACCATTATTTGTGATAAACCTTGGCAGATTTTCTAACAGATTCTGTACTTATGTACAAATACTCCTTTTGAGATGCTACAACCTTGATAATTTTCCAAGGACTTTTTTTCACGTTATTTATTTTACAAAGAACAAAGTAAAATATGGAATAGGATATGAACAAAAGAAGCTACAAAAGAAAACAAAAAAATCTTGAAAGAAATAATAATGATGAGAAGAAAATATGTTTAAAAACAAACTCCCAAATTCTACCTGACAAATTGCAGCCAAAAGAAGAAAAGCATGGGAAACAACACATGAAACTAAAAAGATTAAGTTACCAGTGCTTTTACACAGATTGAAAATAAAAGCCCCACATGGTTTTCATTACCATTCCCAGAAGATTCCATGGTCAGCCACCATTTAGTGTGCTTATTTATCTGATAATGCTTTGGAAGTGGTTAATACAGTAATATTTTTCTACCACTCACATTAACATCAATGGGAGGGAGCTGGGGATGTTTAGCCCGGAGAAAAGGAGGTTCAGGGGAGAGACCCTGTTGCTCTCTACACCTGCCGGAAAGGAGGCTGTGGCCAGGTGGGGGCTGGCCTCTTCTCCCACGTAACAAGTGACAGGAGAAGAGGAGATGATCTCAGGTTGCACCAGGATAGGCTTAGATTGGATGTTGGGAAAAACTTCTCCATGGGAAGGGTTGTGAAGCACTGGAACAGCCTGCTCAGGGAAGTGGCAGAATCACCATTCCTGGAAGTGCTCAAAACCACGTGGATGTGGCAACTGGGGACAAGGTTTAGTGCTGAGGACAGTGGTGCTGGGTTAACTGCTGGACTCAATGATCTTAGAGGTCTTTCCCAGCCTTAATAGTTCTGAAATTATAGCTGCTTACTTTGGTAGTGTATAAATCTACTACAGATCTGCCTCCAGTGAATTTCAAGAGTAATCAAAAAGATCCTAAAGAATGAAAAGACATTATCTGACAGCCATTTTCTGTCTAAACCAAAATACACAAAGCTTTTTGATGTGGAATAGGGACCTTGAAAGAGACATTTTGGTTTCAAGAAAGAAACCCCAAAAATAGAATAGCAGAAAAAGTCTTACCTCTCCATTTTCAAATGTGATTTCTCGAACTAGTGGTACACATTTATCTTGTGTCCATGCATAAATCAAATCAAAATTGGTTAGTGAGCCTAAATACACCATATCTGGAGCATTTTCCTGTTGAAAATAAAAACAAAGTAGGATGAGAAACAGTAAAAATGACATTGCTGCCTACAAAGATTAGCTACTCCACATAAAATTACAATATTCATACAAATATTTAAAACAAATCTTACACCAATATTCAACGTTGTGCATGCAAGATTTCTATTAAATGTGTGATAAAAGTACAAATGGAAAATAAATATTAAATATAATTTATGCAGTCTATTCCATTTTATAAGACAATTTATAAATAATGGGAGATACTCTGTTTCCAGATTAGGGATGCTTCAAGTAAGGGCTACTTAGATTTCTGCTAGGCTGAGAAAAACTATCTCCAGACCTAAACTAAATGCAGATAGTGAGCTGCTTCAGTGAATGCTGATAGTTACAGAGACTCATCAAAACCCCCTCCTAATGTCCTACAGGACTTGAAACTGCTATTTTACATTTGCTTTGCCAAAGAGATATGAATAAATAATAATTTTCCTTTATTTGCTAGTAGCTTTAACTTGTAATTCAGTGCTAGCATCCTTTAATTAAATTACAATTTTGGTTAACATGAAGTGAAGCATGACTTCGCAAGCTGCAGCCATGATTAAGCACACCTTAATTCAGAAATGCCATATAAATTAGGTAACTCCATAAATTCTGTTGTTGGAAAAAAATAAAAATGCTTTGAAACTCCCTTCCCCCTCATGTCTATTTGCATCTATTTCCTTTTTTGTAAGCAGCTCTTTTCATACAGTAAATTTGAGAAAGGAGCAAAGTTTTAGATAGTATGGCTCTATAAAGCAATTCTTGCAGGTTTTCTTCTGTACTGAATTTTCCTTCCAGTAAAACTATGTTTATGAGAGTTTGTTAACCCACAGTTAATTTTATTAATTTTTTTTTTAATTAACAGAAGAGCTCTTAACCCTTGCGGACTAAGGCATACAAGACAATTAAGTATAGACAGTCATAAAAATACACAGTAACTGTCACTTGCTTTGAAAAACATGAAGTGTACCAGCTTCAGAGATTTTAAAGTTCTACAGAACACACATGATGTGTTGACTGAATAAAAAAAAAAGAAAGATTACATTTTTTGACATGGATATTTCAAACTATAGGTTTAGGTTTTGTGCTTTAACTGTTAACATGTGAGACTGATCTTTTTCACTAACTCAGAAACACTAATTTCTATTATCCTATTCTTCACACTATTCAGTGATGGAATAAAACTAAGATCTGAGATGCAGTAACATACTGAATGATCTGAATACAGTCTCCATTTGTTTGTATTCACATATAATCACAGCAATAAAAATAAAATACATAGTTACACTTACCCCTGGTGGCTTGTAGATTACATTGTCTCCGCTAATTCTCTCTGCTTTTGAAATAGCCCTACAACAAACCAACCAGTAAGCATGTCTTGGTATAGACAAATAAAATAACTGAGATACCAAATTCATGTTTTAATTTTATATCCTTTCCTTACTTCTTTTTTTAACCCCTTCACAATTTGAGAATTAAAATCCTGAATTTTTAAAGTAAACTGTAAAGTGACTCCATAGAAACTTGGCCTGCCTGGATAAGAGGGCATTAAGGGATTCAGCAAGATGCATCCCTAAGATCAGAAGTCTGGACTAAAGGCAACAAAGTGACAAGTGATAAATGCCAGGACAATTTTGGGTAAAGACTATCAAAGAATTAAAGAAAAAATCCTGAGGAAGCAAAGAGGAAGGTGGATTCTTGTTTGCATTTACTCTTCCTATTCCACAGTTTACACTAAGAATTTCCATCTCCTCTACCCTGACAGAGAAGGGCTTTGAGGTGCTCTGTAGGAAAAAGCAATGAGAAAATGGAGGGCAAGTGAGCCCCCAGTGTCCATTTTACCCTCAGAACACACCTAGAGAGAAGACACAGCATGCAGTTCCTGGCCACTGATGATACAGCAAGTGTACCTCTAAGATATACAATTCCTCCTTGCTATTCAGCTTACTACCTCACCTTGCTAAGTTCCTCTCTTGTCTTTAGAATATTTTACCCCAAATCACAGCAAAGCGCCCTGAAAGCTGCTGGTTTGTGCACCAAAATTATCATCTCTTATTCAAGTAAGTTGGAACAGCTGTGCATCCAATGAAGAAGATAGAAAAGTAAGAGAAGTCAAATAAATTATCTGAATTTACTTCACTGCAAGATGAGCTACATCTTCCAGGGGGGTCTGAACAATTTAGAGTGCCAAGAAAACTACAGAAATCATAAGGCTGAACTCAAAGTACCTATGTTTTATTGATTTCTTTTGATCTAATTATCTTATCACATACAAAAGGTGCCTAGCATCAGTTATGTTACACCACCAGTATTTGCATCAGTTTAGAGATGTGTATTTTAAAATGCATTTTTGTATTCCTAGCATGACTCTCCCCATAATGTGAAATGAGCCTTCCTAGCGACAATCATGACTGAAGTAAACCACTTGCATCCCAAATAAACCTTCATGGAATAAGAAAGTGAAGCCATGGAAGCCACCTGCACAATCACTGCTTGCAAAGCTGATGATAATCTATAATGAAATACATGCTCCAGGGTAACCCTGTGGTAGAGCCCAGAATGTCCTCTTATGTGTTCTTCCACTCCAGTAGCTGCAGCTATGACTGATTTTTTTTCAGATAACTCAAATAAAGTGGGGACATGATGTGAAAACCCCAAATGCCTGAAGATACACCTTTTTAAAACAACTACTAAAATGGAAACACTTCAGTTTGCATTTTGTCTTTTTTGAAGCAATAATGTACAAGGTGAATCTCTGGAAAGCACACAACCCCCCCACCCTCCCCTGCCATACTTACTTGCTAATGTAAAATTAAAACAGTTCCAAGATTTATCACTTTCTGCCATAAATTACTTATAGTCCATCATAGCCTTTTAAGATGAAAGTATTTTTTGCCTTTTTTTTCCCTGTTCAACATTCTCTTCCATGTTCAGAAACATTACAGATTCATTCCTCTCTATTTCTAAAATCTAACTCTAACAATCTCTTAATGAGATTCTTCATCTATCTCCTCCTGCTTACAAGCCTTCTTTCAATAATCTTCTTCTGTGGTCACTTCAGATCTTAACAGAACTGTAAGGACCAGTTAATTTAAGAACAGTTTTAAGCATCAAAATCATCTGCAACTAAATACTATTAACAGAGTTTTAAAATAAGCTATTACAAGTACCTAAAGACAGAATAATTTTGGCATAAAGGGACAGTTCTGCCTTGACAGAAGTTAGTCAAGCAGCTATGTTCCTCCTGTCAAATTGATTGTTTTACTTTAGCTTAAGAGAAATTTGAACATGACCACTCATGTAACCTCCCCAAACCAAGTAGCTGTTGAACTCTGTCCATAGCAAAACCAAAAGTCCTTTCCAGGGGCTGTTAGGATGCTCAGTCAGAAGAGTTCAACTGATCAATGCCAGCTCCCCATGAAAAATTTTGCTATATATAATCTGAATAAAAAACACTGATCTGTAGCCAGCATCTCTCTTGGAAGTCTTTGCACATACAATTTTTAGGAAGTTGAAGAGCCTCAGCTACTGAGAGATGAAAACATTTAGCTCCCAAGGTTGCTGTTGGGAAGGCTGCACTTTAAAACACTAACAGCTCCAGGCTAGAATGGGAATGGGTATCTGGAGATAAGAATAATGATAAACCTGCTGTGCAATCTTTATTTACACATGCAGGTTATCAATAATCAAACTCTGATCCATTCCACTATGTCTGCTTATTGCTTATATCTGGACAAAAAATAAAAATAAACCCCCTATAGTACTTATAGTACTTCAAGAACAGTGCCCAACAACCAAGTGCTAACACTGAATTGGTGGGAAACTGCTTCTCATTATGGGCAATTGACAAACTGCAAACCAAGGATGAACAGACTCAAAAAGCAGGAGAGTGAATGTTGGAAGTATTGCTATCTTACTAATAAGTTTTAAAATTATTTTTGAAAAGTTGAATGAGGGGCAAAAAATAATTTAAAATTCTAATAGCAACTCATAGTGGCTGTGCTGAGAACAAGGATGGATGCAGCCATCAGAAAACACTTGAGATAATGGCACTCACCAGGGATGAGACTGACAGACCTAGAGACCACAGATTTACAAGTCATGGCCAGGGCTGCTTACACAGTTGTAGCAGTACCTGACTGGGGACTGAAGGAAGGGAAACCATGTGCAACCCTGCACTTTGCAAACACTCATACCCACCCACAAACCATTCCTAGAGACAAACTGGAAGAGGCATCAGGGACTGACAGCAGGTTTTGTCCAAACACATGAAACATTTTCTACCTTGATACATCCTCTCAGTTTCTCTGCTATTCTCCACTACATCCAATTAAAAAAACCCCTGAGGCAACCCTGTGCAACGTAAAATCTGGCATAAATCATGCAAATTCCTGATTTTACAACTGCGGGTAGACTGGAAACCACGACAATCACATTAATGCCCAATCACTTCAAACTGGGCAGTGCTGGCACATTAAACACTGCAGAATCAATCTAGATTTTAATATGCTATTTAAAAAGTGAATCACTCCCAATCTATTCTTCTTCCACTGAATATTTTGAAATATCACTGTAAATCTGTACAAGGAGAAATCCGAATTCCTGTAGATTTTTCTTCCAGACTTACACTGTGTAGCTCACCAATGCAATTTTCTAAGCTACTGCACTGTGCAGTGACATAAAACCTGCATGAAAAAGCCCCAGGCACAGAAATTAGGTATTTTGGAACAAGGTCTGCTCCCCTAACACCAAGAGGAAATGAGTAAGCAACTACATTCCCTAGAGAGAAAAGGAAAAGAAAAAAAAAAAAAAGACAGGGGAAAGAATAAAAAAAACCCTCTCCCTCTAATAATGCAGGTTTTTGGGACACAAATGTCTACCATTCTCCCACCCAAACCTCCTCAGGTACATTTAAACTATACTAACAAAGAATGGCAAAAAAAGAAAAAGGAAGGAAAAATTAAAATTTTAATTTCACAGCAAACATTAAGGCTAAGAAGAGTTTTGTCCTTCTATCCCTTCAGTGTATTTATCCATTAAGGTTTAGTCTCTTCAGCTATGCCACACTGAAAATAATAAAGAAGTCTATTTAATAAAATTATATAGACCTCATTAACAGAATTTCAATAATGAAGTCATGAAATCAAGAAATTTCAAAACTTACCCAAAGGCAGAGAGGAACACACAATCATCATGCAAAATATTCGCTACTCTTTCAAAGGTTCTGTAATTATCAGAGTCCTTTTGCTCAAAGTACCCAATAATATTTCTTCTGCTGCGCTGTAAAAACAAAGGTTGAATTATAACTTGCATCAAATTATCAAAAACTGTCATTACTCCCTACAGATATTAAATTGAGAGATGCCATTCATTCAACAGTCAGTAAATGCAGAAATTATTTCTTTTTTGCCTTTCCAATATTCAGAAGAATATAACAATAATCCTCGTGAGTATTTTTTTGGTGAGGAATATTTAAAAGTATCTTGTCAAATACAACACATGATTCTTTTCAAATTTTTAAAAGCAAGATAAATAACTTAGTAGTGGAATGAATGCAGCTCAAAGTGACCACACTAATTTTTAATATTGCATGTGATCCAGTTTTCCATTCAGTTAAAAAAAAACTACAAGATACTGAACATTCCACAGTTCTACATTGAAAGAAATTCCAGATAAGGAATAAAATTGAAACACTTACATCAAGAGAACTAATTTCTTCCAAATCCTGGACCTCCCGAATAGGGTTACTCTTCTGCTGCCTGATGTAATCTGCTATTGCTGTCACAGATCTCTGGCCCCTGTATTCCCTCTTCATCATCATGCCATTCCGGAAGAGCTTCAGAGTTGGGTATTTGCTTATCCTGTACCTCTGAGCTATATCAGCTAAAAAGAAATTAAGACAATGAAAGCAAAGCTCTACAAATACAGAAATATACTGAACATGGTTTCTTATGCATGTACCTGTCTGCCTAGATGTGGAATCTCTGAATCAGCAGTTCAGTCTTTAAGCAACAAGAAGACAAAGCAAAAAAAAAACCTCAAAAACACTCCCCACAAAAATAAAGCCCCCAAAACCTCCCAAAGCAAAAGCACCAAAACCCTTCACATCTATATTCATCCCATGTACTGATTGTCATGAAGGGAAAAATTACCAAATCTGTGTTAAGCAAAGACTCAGCTTGGTCGTGTACACCCATTTAGTACACTTCCTACAAACAACTAGGAAGGCAAATTTAAGAGCATAACAAGAACATGAGAATCTTCAAAGCTTGTCAATCTCAGTTAATTAACCACTTGAGAAAATATTAATAAAATAAATAATCTATTTTTCTTCAAACTTAGGATTTTCATCTCAGTTGCAATGCTGGAAATACAACTGTCACGTCTAAAATGTTTGAGAATGTAAACCCTGTGCAAAGTGTTTTTTGAAGGCTGTGAAGGCCAGAAGACTGCTGTTCCAGTTCTGAGATGTTCAGGTTTTGAACAAACACAAAATTCCAGGTTTCTAGATTAAGGCAAACACCTCTCTGGTCAACCAGTTGACCTCTCTGGTCAACAGTACCATCATTCCCTCCAAGACAGGTCTTCATTCACATCTGTACATACAGTCCAGACTTCTTCCAGACTTGGATCACACAAAGCTTCACACAACAAAGTAACAAAGTAATTGGCATTAATCTAGGATAAGAGCACTAGCTATTTTCACCTTTATCTAACAGCTCAGTCATTTATTTATCCACAAATATTCTTTTACAAATGTAAAAGAATAAAACCAGAAAGAGGCCTTACAGGAAAATTACAAGACCAGCAAAGAAGAATGCTAAGTAGAAAAAATACAAGTTTCCCACAATTGTGCATCCTGTGCCCTTACAACCACTACCAAGGCACAAATGTGGTTCTTTACCATAACCCACCAGAGTTCTTAACATGCCCCTGTGTCCCTCTTCCACTTTGCTAAATCACTGGGACACAGCAAATTGCAATAGGAATGGCAGCTAGTTCCCAGCCACACATTGATAGGGAAGCTTACACATAACCAGCAAGTGATTCATGCCACACTGAGCAGGATCCAGCCGCCTGGAGTTTTTACAGCAACCTTTGCTATGGTGTAGAAATGTGGTTTCTGCATCTCCAATATTCAGCAACTTCTTTAATCAAAGTTTTTAAGTATTTAATAGCTTTGAATGCTAGTCCCCCTTTCAGATGTGGCTGAAGTCCAGCAAAGAACTTGACAATTTTATGAGGAAGAACTGAAGAAATTAGGTAACCAGATATACTTTGGGTTCTTAGGAAAGCAAGAATAAAAAGAAACAACAAAGACAAAGTATGTAATGTTAGATAGATTTCCAGAAGCACTTTCCTTTGGACTTTGCTTTGCTTAATTATTCCTTCCTGTTCACTCCTCTCCTGGAAATAAATCTAGAAAAAAATAAAATCTCACAGGCCCTGTGAAAATTACTTATCTTCTTTTACAGAGTGGGATGCAGTTTACTTATATCTCTGGACCTAAACTCAACTAAATGCCCCCCAAATATGCTCAGCTTCCCGAGCTACTTAACCATTTGAGGAGACTCGTTCCAGTCAACCACACCCACCAACCACACTTCTCCTTCTTTTCTCTCTCAAGGAAAGACAGAGGTGGTGAATTGAGCAGACTGACCTATCCTTTGGAGACAGAGAAGTTTCATTCAGTTGACAGAGAGAGGAAGGCATTGCAAGTGTGGCCTGTACACATATCCTTACTTTTCACGGACTCCTTACAAGTAACAGGGTACCCTTCAGGTCACCTGGATTAGCCCACAGCAGGTAGGCAACCAAATGGGGTCCATGAGCACAGTACTGAATGATGCGAGAAGAAATCCACTCTGACAAAAACATCCCTTCTCAGCTATATATTTACCACAAAGCAGATTTACTTTCTATCTTACACTTACTCTTTTTAAAAGAGAATGGAGAAGTCTGAATTCCATGCTGCCTGGAGAACTCTCAGTGAAACCAACTGCTGCTACAACAATACTAATCCTATTTGCAGCTTTAGTTACTGAAAATAGTCTTTGTACAAATTGCACGGCTTAGATCAGTCTGAGAACTGAAAACAAAAAAGCCTGAAAACAAGACAATAAGAACCAGGTCTGCTCCACAAAAATGTTCTCTAACATCTTCCAAGTAAACTTCAAAGCTTCACCAGCTTAGCCCAGTTCCTAAAAAGCTTTGCATCACTATAAAACAGCACAGAATTCAGCCTATCAATTCTGACTAAGAGGCCTTGACTTGTTTCCTAAATATCCCAGAAGTGCATTTCTTAATGCACTAATTACAGATAAAATTAAGGTAAAACATTTTATGTCCTCAGTGAAGAGTACTTTTATTTCAAATGAATACAAATTTCTCCATGGAGGATGTCAATATATTCAACATTAATGAACATTAGATTAATAATGTTTTCTTCCCTTAAACTCTACCACATTTTAGTTAAAGTACCTAAGAGCTGCCTGCAGGAAGGTGGCAAGTACAGCAGGAGAGGAATCACTTAATATTTGCTTGGTAGAAGACAAACAACATCTGCAAGCCAGGCATTTCTGCCCCTCTCCCTGCTGACAGAAGGACCTTTGGTCTGACAGTACACGTGAGCTGGTCCAACCTTGACAGGGTCTGACAAGGGACAAGGAGCACAACATGTCCAGGATTCACAGAAACACACTGAGATCAGTGACTGCTCCTGTTACAGAGCTGAGCAAGGGAGCACCAGACTCCACACTTCTTTGTCTCACCACATGGACTTCTCCCTCATGTTATTTCCACAGCTATAGGAGGATGCAAGGGTTGAAGAAGGGGCATTCAGGGGATCATGCAGGTTCTCCAAGAAGGAGATTGCAGTACCTAAGGATGTGGATCTTCATCAAGGGCTGAAGTTGTGTAAAAATATTAATGGCAATAAATGCCCACTGTCCAAGCTGAATTCAAACATTATTTCATAAGTCAGTACCTGCATGATCTTTACAAATTACATTGAGATTCTAGGAATGCTGATATTTGAACTAACACAGAGAAATGACACTCCTACACAAGTAAGTATTTGAAAACCATCTTTTTACAAAAAATAAAATGCAAGTACATGAAAAACTGTTTGAATTAATTCAAAAGTCAAATAGAGTAAACCTTAAATGCTTCATTAAGCCCTGGCACTTGATACAGGTAGAGTTAGCATAAGCAGTGCAACTACAAAATTATATTCCTTTTAAAATTGGAAATACACAATGCAAATACATGGAATATTGTTTGAGCTCATTCACAGATTGCATTAGTTATAGTAAATCCAAAATTAAATTTAAAAATATTTCCTGACATTCCCACTGCCTGTTTTCTGATGAAAGGAGGTATTCGAAACAGACAAGGGCAACCTACCTAAAAAAAAAAAGTCTCCCAACTACAACTTTATGACTTTTTATTTTCTTCAGATATGAAGGTGTGTAAAAGGAATAAGCCTTGTGTTTGTATTTTGCTGAATTAATCATTAAATTATAAATCTACTGTTTACCAGAATAGTTTCACATTAATTATGATAGGAAGCTACTGACATACTTGATCATCATCTTCTCTTCTACAAAACGGAAACTTTGATCACAGCAATGACTGCTGGATTCAGATGATTCTCCTCTTGATTTTGCACGTTTACCTGTTGACATTCAACCACTTCCAAACTGCTCAGACTTTTTTCCACTATTCATTCTGCCAACTCCAACATAAATATCTTGCAGTCACCCAGTTCTCTTGAGATATGCACTGATTGATATGTCTTCTGAGCAAAGCTCTGTCTTGCAACAGGGAAGAGACAGCAGCTCTTGTTTTGAAACAAATTTTTATGTGAAACCTGACATTTACACTCATGTTTTCTAAGAGTCTCCCACATCACCTTCTGAGCAAGATCCTCTAAGAAAGCAGGATTTGTGAGCTATCATTTGTGATCCATATCTCTATCCTATCTCTTGTACTGTCAGCCATTTCTCCAGAGTATCATGTGTTCCTCTATTCAAAGGAATGCCAAAGCCCATTTTTTTGGGGTGTCAGGCTTTTCCCATGGTGTGTACACACATGAGCCAAGCCACAGCTCCAAGCAAGCACACAGCCAGTCACTTCTTTCCCAGAATGCTTCAGACTCCACCATTCTAGGCTACCACCACAAGACACTATCCAAAGTTCAGCTAGCTAGATGTCAGATTCCATCACCAAGAATCTCAATTCCACTGCCACCAAGTTGAAATTAAATGAACCTGAATACAATGAACTTGAGTACAAAGACTTAAGTGTTGAAAAATTGCACCAAGACTCACTACATTGAAAAAGGCTCCCACCCACAATGTAGCTAAGAAGGTCCTCCCCAGTGAAGGACTAGCAATATTTAAAAGGGTCACCATTAACTCAGTACACTGCTCTAATTTTTCAGGGCCATAATTCACACTACGACTAAACTAATATTTAGATTTTAAGTCTACAGGACTGGTTTTCAAAAAATGTGTCCAGTAGGATTTGAACAATATTGCTAATTATCCTAAATGCCTACCTCATCATTTAAGGCAGCACCTGTAGAATTCACATGCTGAACAGAGGACTGTAACAGCCTGAAAAGTTATCTGAAAGAAAATCAGAGTTTCAAAACTCAAACCCTGTAAAAATAACTTCTGAAAATACTCAGTGTCCCTTTTCCTAGAGGAGAGGGGAATGGTCTCTTTATGTGGTCTGAGGAAGAGCTAGCACAAACCCAAGCTACTGCATTTCCTAACTTTGGTGTTACATGATGGTGGTAGGAGTTGCAGCTACACATAGGGAGAGTTTGAATTTTCTGGATCTAACACTAATCTTTACTTTATGTGTCAAATCATCTTAAGTCTTCCTTACCCTTCTGCAATATCTTCCATCTCAAAAATAACAAATCCTTTCAGCTGTATATTTGAAGCTGGAATGACGAAATGAGTATTTCTGCTAGCTCACTTGAGATCAGTCAACATCTTTTGAAGTCCCTCAGGCTACCCACTAGGGCACACTACAGATGACAAATGAAATCTGTCTTTGATAGGTACCTTTTACTTTCATAATACACCATAAATTCTCCCCAGTTAAACTACTGCTCTTGTGACACTTGCAAGAAATCATAAGCCCCACTGGAATACTCAGAAGCGGCAGAATTAGAAAGGAACTTGGGAAAGAATATAAACTAAGCATCCTACTCCAATGATTGTGGTACTGGTGACTGGTATGACGGACCAAAACAGGTAGAAGGAAAGCAATCAATATTCTGTATCAAACCCAGGTAACAGCAAATTCAAACCACTTTCTGCTGCAAAGGAGCATTCACAACAGCCATGCTGCTCTAAGCAGGGCCTCATCAGTAGGCATCCCATAATCTTTGACAGACTAACAAAGTCGCTCTCCTAAGGAGTGCCATCAACAACCTCTCCAAATCACTTACACTTTTTATTTTACCCAAAGATAACTCTCTCAGACTGATTTTTTTTCCCAAGAAAAGTGACACGAATGCAATGAAATCCTCATGTTTGTTTAGAGTTTCATTTAGAGTTCCTTTATGAACTTCCAAATTTGTTATCATTCAATTCTTTTGCTTACCAAAGGCACAGTAGCAACACAATCTCATCTCTGCCGACTAACATTATCAACATGAGCCCACATTGCAGGAACAGCCAGTCACAAAGAGCAGCAGCTCACAAAATTTAGGGAAAATACCACTCCCAGACACATTTGGAGTGGAAGAACAGTTCCCTAAACAGTCTGTCCAGCAAAGCATCTCCTTACATACCCTCAGTGAGAAACTGATTTATGATTGGAGGCACAAAGATGTACTGTTTTTATTTAACTCAGAAACCAAAGGAAAACATGGTGCAGTAGAATCAAACCCCCAATATATATACTTCAATTGACAAGAATTTTGTATTGCAGCTCCTAATGCTGAACTTAGAGAAACTGTCCAAAATATAAACTCTCCCTCAGATAAACATGAGTTCTAGATTGCAATATCCACTCACAGAGAACAGAAACATAGGAAATCTATTGTACCAAGTGAGTTTCCAACACTGCTGCTTAACACAAATGATTAAAAACACTGAGACACAAGCAAGAAAAAAAAACACCAAACAAATAAAAAACCCCAAACCATGAAGCAAAACCTTTCTAATAACATCTATGCAGTAAGATCTGTAATTTTATACGGAAGATCACTTTCACCAGGTATTATACTTGGATAAGAGGTGTCCAGTATTTGAGACAGCTGAATTACTAAACTGAACATACCAAAACCATCAAAGATTTTAACAAGACACAATGTAGCAAAATTCAGACATTTTTAAGTTATAAAAGAATGTGGTCTTGGAAAAGCAAAGAGTACCTGCTTTAACTACCTCCTCCAGATTTACCTTTAGTGTATGTTGCACACCAGCTTAAACACAGCCTGGTGACTTTGCCTACACATTCCAGATATAATTATCTTCTATAATATTACAAACTAGTGTAAAATATAACACATACAGAGGATTAATATAGTGTTAATATGTATATTTTGTATTTTATCACATTAGGGACTATCACTTTCCAGAAAAACATATTTATATTGGCTATAAGAGCAGACAGAATGATGGTTTTGTCATTAGGCATCAAACATTTGGCAGTACATCAATAATTCTCTTTAATTTGCTTTACCCTCAGAAGCTGGTGTGAGCTGTTGGGCCCTGCAGTGTGCTTCAATAATAGTGCATTAAATAGAAAGTATCTATGCCTGAGTAACCATTCTGAAAGCTGTTTTTGAGTGGCCAGAAATCAGCTATTTGGATTCCCTACAGAGTCTTGGCCTCAAAAAGAACCAAATCATTTGTAATGCAAATAATCCACCATCTCTACAACACCATTCTAACAGCAAATTACTAGTGGTATGAAATCTACAGGCATAACAAACCACCAAAATATTGACATAAAACCTCTAGTGTTGCTAAAATATGTAAACACATACAAAAATATAAAGCTTGAGTAAGAAATCCCAAACCACTAAGAATCCTGACACCAGCAATAAGCAAAATACTACACAGGCCCAACCTTGATAATACAGTAATATCTGCTTTCTTACTAAAAAGCTGCTATTGCACACATTAAAATCCAAGTTAAAATACCTAAAACTTTAGGACATGCCAAATAATGGTGTGCCATAAAAAGTACCATTGTTTAAAACCCAGCATATAAATACTAGAAACCAGGAATGACATGCACAACTCTGTTGTTTCAATTCAAAAAGGCAATGTAAATTGCCTGTCATTAAAGGATTTTATTCTTAATTCTCACATTTTACATCTTCTGCAACAGCAGTCATGGTCATCTACTTAAATTAAGGACAAAAATAGTAAATACTAAGAACTAATAGTATTCCAGAAATATAAAGATAAACCAAAACTCCTGGCTGCCTCCTACTACTTAGCCCACTACAAGTACTCCCAGGAGGGCTGACAATCTCTCCTGTAGCATCTCCTCCTCTCAGCTCTCTGTAACAAGCACCAGTTACCTTAATTCAAAGAGCACATGAGAGGATTAAGCATTTCAAACTTTTAAAGCATTTCAAACATTGGTGGGGGGCAAAACAAAAGTTTTCTTAACTATTGCTGCTAAGACATGTCTCATAGCTAAACACTGGGCATCCAGCAGCCCAGACTCTGAGTTATTTAAGAAACTGAAGCTACAGCAACCAAAGCAAGGACTGCAGCAGTTAATTTAAACCTCAAGAATAAAACACAACAACACAGGATGATTTTACTATGGTCTTTAGTGAGAACTTTACAGAAAGTTTTGTTGTCGCTATCTTGACATGACAAGATGAGCCAATTTCCAGTGATGCTTGTCCTTACAAATTAACAGTTTTGTGAAGCCCAAATAGTATAATCAGTATCAATTAAACTGAATTTTTCTGTTAATACTCTTTGGGAATCATAAACCACTGTTAAGAAATTATTCCTAGAAATGCTGGTCTCCAAGAAGCATAAAATAACACAGCTGATCCAACAGTGTAATAAAAATCCTGGTACTATCCATTTGCCTTTCAATGTGCAGCAGATGTTCCTCACATTTTACTTATTAAGGGATTAAAAAAGAATTTTAGGAATTAGTACCAGCATAAAGTAAGATATTGCATATAATTTTCATGCCTGGGCATGGGGAAAACCCAACCCAAACAGGGAACTGTTTGCTGGCATGTGTAACAACAGCAGAGCAAAGCTCTGATCCCTGCCTGGCTGTGTGAAAGGAAACTTACAGCCCCTGCCATGACTCCAAGGTGCAAGGAAGATTTGATCAGAACATATTCTCCATGCTAACAGTGGAAGGTTACCCCTTCCTCTTCTTGGTTGTGAAGACCTGCATCATTTGTTGCACTAGTGCTTCTCTGACATGTGAATGAGCCAATTCAATTTATAATCACAGCCCTATTTCCCTCATTAAATGAGATAAACTGAACTGATAAAAAAAAGGATGTTGATGGATGCAATGAGAAAGAAACACTGGAAATTGCCCTGACAAATTCAGAAGAGGAGGTTTGCTGATATATTAAAAGCAACCCTGGGCTAAATGATGGGCCATCTACAGCTACACTTGGCACAGCTATTTAGCATATTTTTCAACACAGTTACTAACTTGGTAGCAGGACAGCACAGAAAAACCTAAATCAAGATTTACTTACAATGCTGATCACAGTCTACTCTAGCAAACACCACTTGATTCTTATCTGGATACTCTTCTTTGATTACATTAGAAGCTTCCTCAAAAATAGGATGCAGCATTTGGCTGAAGCGGCACCTGTAAACAGAACACAAAATCATGACTTCAAAATATCGCCTTGAAATCTTTCAATTGATGACTACTGGAATATTTCAATCTTTGAAGGAAAAAGGAAAAAAAGAAAACAAAGAAAAGCCTTTGAAAAAGATCACATCTGTCTGTAATCATCCCAGTAATTGAGTGGATAAAAATCAGTTCAAAAGTAACTTGAATGAATCAGGTGCAGAAAAATAATTCTGAAAGAATACATAGTTCAAGATATGCTCCCCTGCTTTATCTCTCTAGGAAACACCATTAATCAATTAGAAGCCTGTAGGAAATACATTCTATTCAGAAAGTATGTTAATTTTTTCTACCTGAATTACCCCATGGAAAGTGATTTTTAAAATGTAGTAAAAGTTGTTCCTTAGATTGTTGAGATTGAAATATTCACCAACACCTTCAAGAAATATCACAGGTAATTTTCTATGGGTCAACAATACAAGTTATAAGTATTATGTTTTCTATTATTGCTCAGGTTTGGCAGAATTTGAGCAGACTATGTTTACAGCAGCAAGAATAAAGAGAACCCTGAGGGTCCCTTCCTCCAGTAATGTCAGATTGTGATGGAAATTCTCTCTTTTTGCCCACAGAAAAGGTGGTAGGATTGTAAAGATGCTTCAGTGGCTTTAGGCAGTTTTGGGTAACAGTAGTGCACAAGCAAGCCCATTACAAATATGTCAATAAAATTATTTTATATTGTGTCCTTCCAAACATATGGCAGATTTTTAAATTGGAGATGTATAATGGCACTGTAGAAATTGTGAGAATGAGACTTCAAGGAGTAGACTTGCAATAAACCAGCCTGCACTGAAACCCACCTTAAACATAACAGTGACAGCCTGGGGATGCAGTTATGTCTGCAACAGCAAACATGTAAGTGAAGAGCAAGTCTTGCTCTCAAAATGCCAAGAGAGCTGAAGTCCACCTTCTGAAAAAACCTGACTCTGGGCAGCCCAGCTGTGTGCTACACATTGATGCAGCATGTATATGTTATATTCCACAATGGCTTCTTGTCTCCCATTCTTCTCCACCCTTAAAACAGAGAATTTCCGTGATCAAAACTGATCTGTTCTCACTCATAAGTCAGGTTACATCACAGACTGGCAGTGTGCTATGTTGAGGGATTATTGCTGTATGCCTAAAAGTAATGATCATAATTAAGGCTGCAATGTTTTAAAACTAAAGCCTATAATAATGTGAACCAAGCAAGCATAGGGAGAAGCAATCAGGACATAAACCCAGGAAAGAATTGGTTTGAAAGCAAGAGACTACCGTATTTTCAATTAGAAAACTACACCCAAACATGATAGTTTTCAAAAGACAGAAGCTTAAATATTAAAAAAAAAAAAAACAAAAACAACAACTTGAATAACTTACCAATCAGCATAAAAATTAACTAAAGCAACATCTGCATTGTCTGAGAAGAAAGAAAAAGAAAAAGCCCAATGTCACATTGTGAGGCAAACTTCTCAGTTCTTTTATTCAAGATTATAAAAGTATGTGCAAAAAAACTACAAAAGCAAATATTTCTAGATAATTCAGCATAAAGCTTAGTCTGATTGCTAGAAAACTGCTGGGGTAAGTCTCATCTGAAAAATAATCAATAACAAACTGGAAAATATGGAAGAGGCCTTCAGTCAAGTGTTCTATTGACTTTATTGATATGTAAGACAAAAAAAATGCAAATACTTAAGGCATATAAGACACACAAAGTAATTAAGTGACATATGCAGCAAAAATTATTTCTGGATTTACAGTTAAGGCACTCCATCCAGAAATTGAACTCTAGTAGCTCTTAAGCACTAGCTCTATTATTCATAAGTGTTAAAAATCAGTCAAAAGCTGAAATCCCAACTATTTGGGGTAGAAGACTGACGAACAGGCAACCTGTCTGTGCAACTTGCTCTGGTTTGTCCTTACTTGTCTTATTTAACCTGGATACTATGGAAAAAGGTTGCAAAGAAATTTTCAGTCCCCAAAACCAGAAAAATAATAAGGGACACTAAAAAAACCGCAGTACTACACGAATACATATAATGAAGTAATGAAGTAATGTTATTATGCATTCCTTTTTACATATTAAGAAAAAAATAATAAAATGGATAAATTTCTGGCCCAAAAATGACGTATTATCTTTATAGAATTTAATAACTAACCATGCTTTAAATTAATTTTTAGTAGTAGTACTGACCTAGACATTTAAAAAATTGAAATACATGCTCTAACTACAGAATATCAGCCACAGCTTTATAAAACAGAAATGCTGACAAAGCAGAAAACTGACAAAGCTACAGAGCAGTTACATGTGAAGATAAGGATGCTGAAAGCCTGGAAAAGACAACATGCTGATAAAGACAACTCTTGAGTAGGCTGGAGAACACCACAGTTTGATTACAATTATGGTGTTAAGATTTTTATTATCAGCAAGGGATGCCAGTGGTGAAGGGGTAAATAACAAGCACTGAAAAGTTAAGGGTCACCCCCAATGTATAAAGTATTTCTTGAAAGTAATGGGATGAATTTCAGAAGCACTCACACTTAGCATATATTTCCCTTTTGTGAATTACAATGTATAAAATAATTTTACATTTTCCACTGTAGAAAAGGTATTTACAAACAGCTCTCATATCACAAAGCAATCTCACATTATAAGGCAGGTTCTAGTCCAGACATTATTAAGGATTTTTCACCCTGGATATATTTGAAACAATGCAATAACTTTTTCCTGCAAAGACAACCAGATACAGGCAAGTTGCATACTTCTCAGAGGGAAAGGTTTCAGACAAGAAACACATATCCCGTTTAATTTAAAGATTCCCATTCTATGAGCCACCAGAATCAGGACAGTGCTTAACCTGGCAGAGCTGAACAAGCAAGATACTTAAGGCCCATAACCATGGGTTTCACTTGCTGCTATTTTTTTGGGGGGAACTTTTAAAATGCCCTCTAGACTAGTTTTGGTTATGCAATCAAGCATTCCCTTCTGCAAACAAGATAACAATTATTTTCTTAAGACACTTCAAATTCTCATTGCAATACATTAGTTCAGACAGCTAATTTCAACCACAGGCATTTAATATTTCTAAGCCAATTGCAATTCATATATTCAAAGCTAGGCTATGAATATTCATTTAATACCACTGCAATGTTCACACAAATAAGTAACTGCAGACATACAAGGAAAAAAATTACTCAAAGTACTCACTTAAAATGTCATCTATATTTCCACTATCTAGACTTGTTATTTCACCTCTTGCTGGATCAAAAAGCCAAGACACCTAAAAAGAGAAAGCAAGCCAGTAAGGTATGTTTCAGCAGTGAAGTAGTAACCGATGTGTGATTTTTAAGTGTTGCAGTTCAAAAGCTGGAGAGAACAGTAAAAGAACTGTAATTCAGTCAATGCATTTCAGATGACGGCAGTACTACAAATATACAAATAAACTACCAATATAACGTGCTTTCCCATTGAAAGAAAAATTAGTTTTTTTAAATACCATTCTCTGTTATGTAGCCAGAACTGTTACAGGTAAATTTGCACCTTTAAGAGTAACTTATACCCATAACTTCACTCTGTAGAAAGAAATGAAACCCCATTTCAGCAACTTCACACAGGTGGGCACGTATGTTTTACCCAGAGACAAGTAATTCATTCTGTCACTTAGAGGACTTGTCTGACAAAAAGTTTCTCATTAAGTAAAGCCTCAACTACCTGCATTTTTATTGCTGTTTTAGGAAACAATTTCAATACATCTAACTCGACTAGCTACAGTCTTTTATCTCCTTCTGTATTTCCACTTGACACTGCTTCAGTCCCAGCATGCAATAGATTCATCAGACTATAAAAACCAAGACACCACATCAGCCAAATCATTCAATTACAAAGAAACATTTATATTACTCTTAATGCAACTCTTGTAGCAATACACAGTTTTATGGATGGACACTCATTTTCAGTGCAACTGGCCCAGATATTTTTCTTTCTAAAATGCACTGAAAGAAATAGGAGGTACAGCTCTATCCGAGGTGAATTACAATTTATTTTTGCTTTGAGAGAGACAAGTGTGCAAATGTTTGAGTAGGATAATATAGATTCTTGTCTGGAACATGAATGCTTCCATCCTGAGTAAGCCAGTCAGAAAGTGACCACTTCTGTAAGCACAATCAGAGCATGGACCAGATGCTCTGCTGTGATGCCTTCATGCCTTCAAGTGATGGTATGGTTCCTCAGCTGACAGAGGTAACAGCAAAGGAAAAGGAAAGTTTTTGGAAGAGAAATGACAAGAATGCACAGATCAAGGAGTTGGGCAGAGATCAGAGATGCACACAGACATCCCGCACTGAGATTCAGCAGCACACAACATACATGCTTTTGATGTTCCCAAGAGACTTATTTACTTCTTGGGGTGCAAACAACATCTGCCTATGGCTCAAGAGGCACCAAGGAAAAACACAGGTAAAAGCATAAAGATCATCCAAATAAAACCACACAGAGCAGCTGTATAGCAGGAACCAGTAATATGGTTCTCTGCTATACAGCTTCTGCATTTATGGAAGAGCTTGAGACCTATAGTAGGACCATGACTACAAAGAACAAGCCTCCAGGATATACCTACCTTTGTTTACAATTTATCAAAAAACTCACTTAATGTCACACACCAAATTTTGTTGCATTTATTACAAGTGTATATGAAATATTGGGAAAAAAACTGCCGAACTGGATTCCTGCTTTCCTTAAGATCAGCTTCAAAGATGGTAGGAAACTACTGCAGTGAGACACTGTTAACAGCTCTAAAACTATCACTGTAAATCACACACTGGTGAGATTTGCAGCAATCAATCATTTTCAATTCTTTCTGACTTGTGGATCACTAATCAGGAAGATTATTAATGTGGATCACTAATCACTTCCCAGTGAAGATAGGGATCCTTTGGCATTTCCTATATGGAGGCCCTTGGGTAGCAGATAACTCTGTCTTGCACTACAGCCCGAAAACACACCAGCTGTTGGAATACATAATATGTACCAGTGCTCTTCTCTTGGTAGTTGAATAAGATACCATTCTTAAATGCAAATCTAAGATTTGTGGTGGAGTTTGCACAGTCTTCCTGTGGCACTTCAACTGCTTGAGACAAATGTCTTAAGTGTGGCTCTGAGACAACTGCACAGAAACAAACTGAGCTGCGAGGTCCAGAGATTAAACAGGCAGTGTAACAACACAATCTGCCAAAAAATCACCTGATTAAGCAAGCTATGCAATGCACAAGTTCCAGCAGGCCAGTGTTCAGGGAGTTCCCCTGAAGATGCTGGCATTGCTGACTAGTGAGCAGCAAGAAGGTAGGATCTGCCTTTGGAGTAAGAAGCTGCCTGTATGGACCCAGATCCACACTGGCCAAATTACAGCCAGAGAAGTAACAGCTGATGGCAACTCTTAGTGCAGACACCTTGCTTGGGTGCTGCCTGGGATGACAGCTTCCATGGTGTTGCTGGGGGGAGGTTCTGGCAGTAGAAGTTATGTTTGTAGTGAGTGATGGGTCAGGTCAGCATGGGCTGGCACAGGTTTTGCTTGTATGCACGTGTTGCTTTGTTGCAAATGTCAGGTTTGACCTGAGTACAATTGAAGCAGTAGCTACAATTAACAATAGCAGCTGAAATATTGCTCTAGACAATAATGGATTGAGTATTTCAACAATAGTTTTCTTGGCCATCATCTGATCCTACTGAAGGTGACTTTGCAAGTTCAATGTTCTAAGGCTTTAGCTGCCTTGCAAGGCCTCAAGAACCTCTGATCACCCTGAAGACCACAGAGTTACTTAACCTGCCTGTAATCTTGGACAAGGTTTGTTTACAGAGAAAATTCACACAAGCCTCTGGAAAGCAGGAGCTTTTCAGTTGCTGCACACAATCTCTGCATCACCATTCATACTCAAAAAGAATTTCCATTGTAGGTCTTGGCATAACTATTTTCACAGGAGCTCAGCAGAGGCACTTCATATTGTCTAAACAAACCAAATGGGTAAGATAACAATTTCTTATACCCTCCTGGCTTTTTCTAGTATAACTTTCCAGCAGCAAGACAAATCTTATCTAATAGAATTAGTTACACGTAAATTAAACATAACATAGATAAGTGTATTATTTGCAGTCAAGAAATAGGCTCTGTTACTTAGCAGATATATTTCAATGGATCAGGAACTGCGGTCATATTTGTAGATTGCCACAACACACTTTAAACACATTTTACTTGCAATGCAAATATTTAAGTGCACCATGAAAGCACAGGACTTACTAACCAATGAGATCCTCTTCTAGACTGTGCTATGTGCAGAAAAGAGGAATTAAAACTAATACTTCTTTATTACACAAATAAATTTTGTGATTGCTTTCTTAACTCTTACTGTGGAAATGTGCATGGAAATGTGCAAGCTGCATGTACTAAGACATTAACACCAAAACAAATATTCCAAGTATCTTCATGTATTGAAGGTGAAAAACAAATTAACCATATACACTATTGTCCATTTGTGTTGCAGTAGTGGAAAAATACTGAGACTAAGAGCACCTTCCCCCAAAAGTTGCACAAAATCTGAGATAATTGAAATACTTTTCTCACTAGAAGTATGAAAATTTCTGTTTCATCAAATATATTCATAATCACATTCTCAAACATTTAATACTGACTAAATAACTGTGGGTGCCAAACTTCTAATAATAAGTAGACAGACTCATGGAAAAAAGCATTCCTTGAAGAAATGTCAATAAATATGCAAGACATACTCCAGGCTGAAGCTTTCATTAAGGTATAATGCCTGTAAGGGAGAAAACACCTCTTTTTGACCCAGTAATCTTGCTGCCCCATGGGATGCAAGAGGGTTTATGATATTACTAGCATTAATATTTATCATAAAGGAATACAAATTTGTATTTGAATTTCTAAGAAGCTACACTGTTTTGAGAATATTTTCTGACCTTTTTTGAGGCATATGCTTGATACCCATGAGCAGAAAACAAGACATTTCTGAGGAAATAATTTCTGAATATCAGCTACACACTTTATAACAGGTATTTATAACATAAGTTCTGAAAAACATACTGGCTAAGGAAAGTACTCAGAATTTTTCACTTTTAAATGCAAACTTTACATTCCAGTGCTCATAGCAGGACATATGGATGATGGTTCATATTTGTATCTGAAGTGAAAAAAAAAAAATCAAACTGGCATTACAAGATAGCTACAAACTCATTGAAGAAAGCATCTTGGAAAAATAATTCAAAAGGAAAATTGGTTACTGAAATGCACATGAAAACAACTCAACTTTCTGCACTTACATTGGATAAAATTAAGTATTTTTTATTTCTATTTTTTAAACATTCAAACTGAAAATCCAATGGTAAAAGTAAGTAGCTATGAAATAGTATTTTAAAAAATAGAGTAGAATATAATACCTAAAATACTTGAGTGAAGATGCTCAAGTTAGATTAGGATGTTTATAATCTACTCAGAACATTTAACACTACAGAAAAATAACAAAACAAATGTAGACTGAAACAAGCGAATGCAGAAAGCTTTATGCACTTACAGAGTACATTGCTCGGGGGAAGAATCAGGAACTGAACAATGTGTTCACAAAGATAAAATTTAGCTCATATGGGGGAGGGAAGAAGAGGTGATGACATACACTTTTACTCTTCTGGTCCTCAGAAATACTGTCAAATAAAGCAGGAACATCATGGCTCAGGTTCCTGGGAGTTTCTGAAGATAACAGTGGTCATGCTTTTACTGGGAAGTTTAATTAGTACAGAAATCTTAGTGTTTCTGATCAAGACTTGGTCCTCACTTGAAGTCAGCCAATGGCTTAGAGAGCCAGTAGCAGTCACTTCTGAGGAGTAATTAGCTGAGATTTATCCTGATTGTTTCCAGTGAAAGACCTCAAAGCACTGCTGGAAAGTCACTATGGTCCTCCCAAACACACCATGCAATGCCACACGAGTATCCTTACACAAAACAAAATGCCTGGACAGAACCTATTCAACCCATACCCAACACTGAACTTCTGCCAGGTGTCACATCACTTTCCCAAAGAGGAAATAAAAACACATCCAGTTTCAGCTCACCTTCTGCTAACAGTATTCCTTTTCAATTGCCATTCCACACATCCAATTAATAAGCCTGCTGGTTACTCAAGAGATTTAAATCAACCTTTTATCAACATTTTACCAGCACCAGTTAGTGTTGTTATCTCTTTAATTGCTAACTGGAGAGACAGGCCTATAGTTTAATGGTATTTCAAGTGCATTATACTTTACATGCCACTTTCTTGCAGAAGATTTTAACAGTTTAAATGTGCATAACCTTAAAATTGAAAGAAAAGAAAAAAAGAACCAGGTCTGCTGCATTCTAGTTCTTTGTGCCTTGATTTTTTAATGCACATAATGAAGCAGAGGTCCTCATTTCTAAAGCAAACTATCTGTAGAATATAGAAAATGTATTCATGAAGCATTATGATTTCTAATTAGCACTACAGCTGCAAAGCAATCAACAAGAACAGCCTTCATTTTCACTTGCTAAACTTTTCATTTACCTTTTCCTCCTGCTGGGAAATCCTAAAGGCAGACAACGAAACCATCTTTCTCCCCTAACACAAAATCATTTTACATTTGGCAACCAGGTCTAGCCCACACCTAAGACTGGCATGTTGAAGTTACCACCTGAAGTCCAAGTTCCCCAGGACCCTGCTGCTGACTGTCAGCTCCTGAGTGCCTCTTTTTTTGTGCATGCTGCTGATCTGCTGCTGCTCTGAGGTCTGCATTAAACTCCTGGACAACAGGAAGCAGACGGGTTTACAGCCTGCTGTAGGATGATACAAATTGAAAGCAATCCCAGAAGACAGCAATGCCAAAGCTGGCTAGACATTTTAAGAGCCCCTGAATTTTGGCTTCAGAACCATCAATCAGGAACATCTTGCTGGCAGCATTCCCAGAAGACCCATAATGAACCACAAAGTTCAGAGCAAAGAGAGGTAACAGTAAATAGAGAATGCTGAAGGAAAATAAAAAAAGAACATTATTCACCCTCTCAGTGAGAGCAGTTCAACTCTTAGTTGTCACCACTTGATTTCAGACTGTGCCCAAATATTTTCATAACTTAGACTGACTGCTGCCATCCCTGGTGAATATGCAGGGTTTTATTTATTGGTAAGGTAAGCTGCTTTCATTGTAAGACTATGAGATAAAGATCTATTAGTTCAAAACATTAACTAACAATCCCTTCTCAATTACATTCAAGTTTTCAGAGCTATTTTTAAATGGGCAACAAGAAACAACTTCTTCTAATTTTTCACTTAGGAACCGAATCTTAAATTTAGTCAGGAAAATTTAAAATGCTCAAAAGAAGCTACTCAAAACAGACTTAAAGATTGCAGTTACTAATGTTCAGGAGAACAGAACATGGATAATAAATATTTAGAAAGGTAAATTTACTTCTTCAGCCTTGATAGACAGTTCACTGTTAGGCTGTTTTAGCCAAACAGTGCTATAACTGCACAAAGCTAAGTAGAGACCATCCTATGAAAAAGAAGTCATGCAATTTTTTGTCTTCCACACATCTTCTTGTCTGCTCCCATTTTAAGTGTGTGGAAGGAATATTTAGAGTAGGTGCCTATCTTATTAATGCTGAAAAACTTACTTTCAAATGAAACTACTGGAACAGACAAATTCACAATTTATAATGCTATCTTTGAAAAGCCAAATTATATTGATCTGACAGGCCAAATTAGGAAAAAGAACTCACAGCTAATGGTTCCTAATACTGAACTTAGCACAAAAGCAAAGGAGTTGAAGGATTTGACTGGGAATGGCTCAGAGCTGCAGAGATCTCTCAATGGCCTGATACCACAGCAGCAAGGATTTCCAGAAAAATGGCTAAGTTAATCTCTCAACAGTTTGTGAACTATCATTAGAAGACACAAGATGTTCATTCAAAAAGTCCATTGCAGAGATGAGAATTAAACATACTTATCACAACATGCAGTCCAATGCATTGCATTTTTTCCACAAAGCTATTAGTAGCAGAACCATGCACCCAAACACAATTCTAAAGCTTAAGTCTCTGAGCACAAAGCTATGGATCATGGTCTTTTACAGAAATGTTTAAGCAAGGGTTCAAAAAAATGACATGAGGCATGTCTAAAAAAATGTCACTGAGATAAGACCTGTAATTTATTTCCAGCTGAATTATTTGTAACTTTCAGTTATTTCTCTTGGCCTTTAGGGAAAAGAGTAATCTCCAGTCAGGGCTATAATGCACTGGTTTCCTTGCCTCATACATCTACACAGAGAGAACACAGTCCATACACCCTTAAAAGATGTAAACAGATGTCTGAACATCTGTATTAAATTGTGAATAATGTTCAGAGTGCTCCAAATCTTCACAACTAGGAATCTACCTTAAAGCCTGTTTCACAGATTTAAAACTACAAATTCAGCTCCCCAGGAAACTACTGAAAACTCTGAATCTTTAGACATTTGCCAAGCTGCTTCTCTTAAACAAGCACCTAGAATTCCCCTGAAAAAGAAAGGTCACATTTGTGCAGCCTTTTAGGAAAAAAACACCTCATGTTCTAATAACTCTTTCTTTTCCATTTTGCCAACTGCTCTGATTATTTGGCAACAACACAAGGATACACTTTCAAGCAGGAGTAACACATATAAAATACAAATGCAACCTCCAAAATGATTAGCACAAATTAAGCAGCTGTTGCTGTGTGTGAGAGCCAGCACTCTTAAGATCCTCAACTTGTTAAAGCATGATCCAGCAATTTGAAATAAAGAGCAGCTTGGTCTTGTCAAGACTTTGGTAAGGCTGGCAGAGAAGAATAGTTTGCTGCCCCTTCTCACTAAGTCAAGGAAAAAAGCCCTGTTCTCTGTTTTGGCCACTGCAATTAAATGTAAAACCCCTACCAAAAAAATTCGTTGTAGACAGCTTAAATATTGGAGACTGTGTACTTTTAACTCCATTCCTCATTACAAAAAGCAACACATTACCCTGCTATTCATTATAATCTATGGGCTTTCCTGTTCTCTTTATTGTAGTTTTTACACAGGGCCATTGAAGAACAAGAAATTAGCTTTTTTTAAAATAATACAAATGTATTTATGTTTTGTTCATTTTTGAACTGGTGATGAAAATGCATATTAAAATAAAACAAAAACTTCTACATCCTTCTATTGGATGAGTGGCTGTGGAATTCAGAATCTCTCCTTTAAAGCATAGATGAAGAAACCAAAAGTAGATGTAGTGTTTCCATAAGAATCTGTATTTCTTATGTCACATGAACGTTTGCTACCTTGGAATAATTTGAAGTATTGAACATATTAGTGGATAACAGAATTTTCTATCCTTGCTGCCTGCGCACATTCTACTGCTTTAAAAATAAATACAATTTTCATTTTGAGACATTTTACTACATATTGAGCTTATTCTTCAATAAGACAAAACCAACTATTTTAAAGTGAAATGATCAACTTCAACAACTATGCACTTCTAGCTGCTTAGCTTTTTATTAATGACACAATCTAGTTACAATATTGAACACATTTTTACCCTACTTCTCCAAAACATCAAGTTCTCCATATCTTTGCCTTATCAAGAAAGGTGGGAACTTTAAGCAAAGACAAACCTGTCCAGTTTTACCTTTCAGCTGGAACTTGTTTTAAGAGTGGGTATGAATTACCCACTGCTCAAATGCCAGTATAATATGACTACCATAAACATACAGCAACTAGCCCTCCATGAGAAAAATATCCACACTGGACATGGCTCTAAACCATGCAGTTGAGGCATTGGGTTAAGAGGAAAAAAAAATGTAGAAAAGGCAACAAATAGACAAACAAAATACTTAAATGAAAAATACAGCTGGGTCATCTAGTCCACCCAAAGGGATGCAAAACATACTGGTTTAACTTGCACTCCAAGGGGAATATAAGGGAAGACAAGTAGACAAGCCAGTTTCGATAACACTGTTTAAATTGTACCATTTACCTTAGTGCAGCTGCTCGTCTGTACTTCTGAATAACAAAATCTCTTTGAAAGCACAGAATCACAGCCATTGTGATTCAGCTCATCCTTGTTTGATGCTGAAGGTGATAATGGTTAGAACTAAACAATGGAGCAGGGCAGCAAACTATGGATGATTCTGCGGCAATCAGCAGTTCAACTTAAATTCTGACTCTCCCACTTTCACTATTACACAGTCATGTCATGCTATTCAATCTCCACCACAACGAACCCACATGTAACCACCCATTTATAACTTCAGATCCAGAGCTTTCAGCACCAATACTACCAATATCACTAGGACTCTCCTTGTGCTACAGATTTTATTTTTCCTTCCGCATGACTGAGATGCCACTTTTCCTCAAATTACCTGCTAATACTGCAGCAAGAGGCTAAGGTATTGTTTGTACAACTATCAAAAGACAGCTATAATAATTTGTGATGCAGCCACTCGTAGTGTATGAAGTGTTTGCCCACACATTAAAACCACTGAGATTCAGTCCAGTGTTGCTCCTCCCTCTTCTTCTGACAAATCAAAATGAGGAACACCTCAGAATGTCAAAATTACAAGCTTTCTAAAAGACAGTGGCATTTTGATAATCTCTGTTTATCGTTCCCTTAACATCAGAACTCTGAACTTTAGAATAAATCCACTTAAAACATAATCTGAACTTACATTACTTTGGTTATTTTATTTCTTCATTCCAGGCATAATTGTGATGCACACTCCACAAACTTCCACTCTACACATGGAAACTGCCAATCATAGCGTATTAAAGCTCTTGGGACATCCATTAGCTTGTCTCTAGCAAACAATTTTTAGGCTAGCATTTATTATTTGTTACCTTAAAATGACATATGAGTAGATAATGGAAAAGATCTTTCCAAATAGGTGGTGATTCTGTGTAATAGAAATACTACTCCACAGCTGCATTCTAATTGACAAGCTGGCATTGGAAAAGTCTTCCAATTCAAATGAGGAGGTTAAAACAAAAAAAAGATATCTTTTTACAAATTAATCCATTGGCTTATCTTCTAGGGAAAAGCACTGATTAAAGCAATGCTACCTGAACCTGAAAAGAAAAATTCACTTTTGGGAACCACAGCTGCATGCACCTTGAAGAATGAGAGGCTTATTTCAGACTGTATAAGACCAATTTCCTTTCTGCTCTAAACAGCTGCTAAGGTCCTGCACATATGCAGTCAATTTATCCTGGATTACTCTGGACAGCAGAAGAATAAATAATGCAGACGACCGGACACATACCACAGATATTTTGAAACGCACAAAAGGGAATCATACAGAGATTGGTCTACTTCTCTTCAAGGAATATTAGACCTGCCAGCTTCAAGCTGACTCCCACAAAAACATCCAAGCAAGTATTCCAGACTGGTCCTAAAAATAGTATGAACACACTAACATGGTGCAGTGCTTGAACTGGGAGCAAGTTTCAGACACCCTGGCTCTGCAGTCAACCAGCTTCATGTAGCAATCTCACTGCTCTCAACAGGGAAGCCTGCTGCAACCAAAACTGCCACCAAAACCCCCAGTGAGGTATCACAGCTATTTAATGGTTTATTTAAAAATATTTATTCTCTACATAACACCAATTATATGTGGACATTTGCATTGGTTTAACAAATTCTGCTGGCCTATGTTGACAGAAAAAAATTCTAAAAAGACCTCTCCCCCTTCAATTACACCTTTTTAACCAAAGCAGATTTAAATGCCATTCGAAGGTAATTCCTGAGAGGCCCGAACACTTGCTGAGCTCCCTTCACTAATTAACGGATCATTAGAAGGAAAGAATCCCTAACTGTTCACCCCCTGCACCACATACTGTCTTAATTACCTTTGTGAAGCAACCAATTTGTCTTTCAGTTATTGTGTCCAAAATCCCAAGTGAACTGACTCAATAGGGAGAAGGAAAAAAATAAGGAAAAAAAGTTGTTTCATACACACGTTCATGAAAATTCATATTTTGCATGACTGGCAAAGAATCTAGGAGCTGTGTTTCTAGCAAGAGTTAAGAAAGGAGATTTCAGTAAATTACGAGAGTCAGAAGTGATAGACTGACTAAAGGAACAAAAAGCTTTTCTTGGGATTACAAATATGGATACATCACTGAAAAGCTTTCCCTTTGTGCAGCTTTTGAGAAAGTTAATTATATCATCACTTCATAATCACGACAGCTATGGGAAACAGCAAAACACTATCACAGCTGTTGTTTGCTTTTCCAGACCATTGGAACAGGCACCTATTCCTTGCCTTTCAAAATACTTCCTTGCAGAGTTCCTAATGAACAAGTTCTCTCTGTGTTTATGCCTGATTGCCACACGAATCCAGTTGGAGACAAAATATAAGCTTTACTGCCAGTTATTTTACAACAGAAATTAGACTGCTCTTCTTCTCTCATTTTCACAAATTTATGAAAATAAAACCCAAAAAACCCTTGCAGACATTCATACTTTTTTTGGATGCACCTCAATGAAACACACAAGAAACAGGCAAGAATCACTGATGCCAAACAAGACAGAAGACAGGCTGGCTGCAAAAAAACATGCCAAGGAACCAGGTCATTTACTATCCTCCATTTCTAGAGTTCTATGTTCTGCTCAGGTTCCTGTTTCCTGAACATCATTTAGGATAAAAAGTTTTAGTCATTAAAGAAAGCTAAGCCACAGAGCAGTATCTTGCTTTGGAACAATGTAGCAAACCACATACCTGAAATGTCTCTGTGAATTAACATAACCTTCATTTTGGTCCCAAAGTGAAGCAGATGGGAGACTCCAACACGTAAAATGTGAAAAATTACATCTTTCAGAAAACAAGATTTTGGACCTCCTGTGTTTCACTTCATTGCCACTGATAATGCAACTTTTACATATATGACTGGAGCTCACACTAAATCCCATCTATAATCTACTACGATATTTATTTTTTACCTAAAAATATGTACCTCACAGGACCATTGAATAAAGTGACAAGACTTGAAGGCACTCGAGTCCTAATTCAGCTCACTCATAAATCGTGTCTCAGAAAGCCAAAAGGACCCCAAGAGCCTGCTGACCTTCAAGGAGAACCTCTTCAGAGCTCAAAACCAATCCACTCCACTGGGCAGAAAGCTGCCATGGCAGAAGACTTGCACAGGTTAACACAGAATTTCTGGATGATTAAAAAAAAAAAAAAAAGGGAGCAAACAGAAGGTAGAGGTAAGAAAAATACTTGGTAGGAAGACAGAAACACTGCTTGAGCTGGCAGCAGTCCAAGCTCAGCTGGAGTTGAGAGAGGGATGTCAAGGTAAGCTGGCAACAAAAGGAAGAGAGGAAGAGAGGAAGAAAATTGTAGGCTGCTGCTCAGCTAGCAGGAGACATAGAGAGAAAGCACACAGAAAAGGCTTAGACACTCAATGTTGTCTTTGGCTGATTTTATACTGATGAGGTCTGAGCCCATAAGAGTTCCAGGGAAAGAAGCATTACTCAAATGAGTAGAAGACCAAGTTAGAAAGCTCTTCTGCAACTGGGATGTGTACAGAGACACAGACCCAGAACAAATGTTTTTTTCTCTAGGTCACCAGGAGAATCGTGGAAACAAATTTTCTTTCCAGAAGCCACATCCATCCAGCATGTATTTGGAATAAGTAAATCAATCTGTTTTCTGTGGCAAGACATTTAGCTCTGTAAACAAGGAAAGAGTACTGGATGTTGTTTGCCTTGACTTTAGGAAGCTTCTAACATAGCACCTCAAAGGATCCTTAGACCTAAATTGTTGATGCATGCACTGAATAAGTGAACTATGAAGTGAGTGACACAGCAGCTGAACTGCTGAGCTCAAAGGGCTGTAACCAAAGATACCATGTCCGAGTGGCCTCTAAGGAAGTTTCTCTAGAGCAACACTGGGTTTGAGATTTGTCTGTAGGAACAACCAGAAAGATGGAACAGAGCACCTCCTCAGCAATTCCCCAAGGATACAGGAACTAGGTGAAGTGCTTTCTAAGCTCGAGGGAATATCTGCTATTCAGAGATACCTCAAATGGCTGGAGAAGTGGCCTGACAGAAACCTTGCAAAGTTCCACAAAGGCAAAGTCCTGTATCTCTGTTGGAATAACAGGCTGGGAGCCAACCAGATGGATAACAGCTTTGCAGAAAAGGTCTTGGGGAGCAAGTTGAACAGGAGTCGGAAGCGTGACCTTGAAGCAGAGACAACCACACACTGGGCTGTGTTAGCAAAAGTGTAGCCAGAAGACCACAGGAAGTGATTCTTTCCTTTCATCTGGCACTGGTGTGAGCACATCTGGAGGACTCTGCCCACCTTTGGGACCACCTGTACAAGACATTAACATATGGAAATGAAGCCCAGCAGATGGCTGTGAAGGTGAGTAGTGACAGGAGACCAGGGTATACAAGGAGAGGGTGAGACAGCTGCATTTGTTCACCCTTAAGGAAAAGTTATCACTGTTGCTACCAGCGACCTAATCAGAGGTTATAGAGAAGGCAGAGCCAGACTCTTCCTAAAGATGCAGTGACAGGACAACAGACAATGTATACAATCCACACCTTCAGACAGACTTCTCAAAGAAAACTTGCAACAAAGTTTTGATTCAACACCAAATCAGGCGACAAGAGAAGTTGCAGAACCTCCATCCATGGAGTTCTTTAAGGCAATTGGAAAAAAACCTGAGCAATTCCATCCAAGTTAGTCTTGCACTGAGCAGGGAGTAAAACCAGATGACTTTAAGAAGTCCTTTAAAATTTAAATGATCAAACTTCTAGTGGCAATCAAAAAAATCAGAACTCTACAACTTGATCCTATCAGGTAAACACAGTGAGACTCTTTAGTATTCCTCTCCATCAAAGCTTTCTTGCTAAAGCCAGACACAGATCAATAAAGAAGGGAGGGAAGAAACCTAGAACATTTACCACAACAACAACAGATGAAAAGGAGATTTACTGTGTTCAGATGAAAAGGAGATTAACTGTGTTCAGCAGAAGCCTTGTGCTGCATCTATGATTCCCAGTTATTTGCTGAAAGTATGCCCAGAGCACCTGCCTTCAGGTAGCCACGTGCATCCTCAATGCTTTCACCATCCCAACCACTACATGGTTTAAGGCACAGAGCACTGCACTTTGCATTTTGCTTAGTGCCACTGTAGAGAACATTTTATGTCCTATCAGCACCCATAGAGCAGATCTTGTGGATCACTACCACTAAAGGTCTATGTGCATGCATGTGAAGGAGCTTCCAGGTTTTGGTTCTCTCACTTTCTTCACTAGAAGAAGCTCCAAGTCACATGTGCTTTTCTGGAAGACACAGTACTGGAACTTTGCACACGTTTTAATGGCATGAATGGCTCTTAGCTATAAAGGGTGTACTACCAGGGTAGTCAGTTTCTCAGCAGTAGCATATATAAAAATAGGAAAAATTATAGAATTCTCTCCCAATATGCCTTGTTGCTTTTAGCAAGGCACTTTTACCAAAGTGTGGAAACAGTACTACAGCTGGTTTGGAAAAACAGAGCATCCTCAACCAGCAGTGAAAAAAACATTCTGAGATAGTGTCATAGTATAGCAATAACTTTGCAGAATAACTCTTAAGAATGTAAAAAGAAATACCTGAGTCAATTTGAAAACAAAATTAAAGCTATTCAAACTTCTAAAATCTTATCTATGAACTTTTTTTAACTAGACAATATGAGCACTTGACATTCCTAAAAGTGTTGGAAAAGTGCATGTGTTTCTACCTATGGTTAGGATGCTCCTGATGAAGGAAGACATGTCAAGGAGAAGAGTAAAGGCAGAACACTCAAAAGGAAATTTGATCTCACTTATTTTCTTAAATCTCTATAACACACTTCTTCTCCTCTACTTCTCCAGGAGCTTTCTCCAGTTTGGAGTTTTGGAAGAATATTCTTTAGGCTCTGATCTCTGCACCTTGTATTGCTTCTGCTTTCCTCCCCAAATGTTGCTTTGTTTCCTCCTCTAGACCACCAGAGAGCTCACTCTCAAATGGGGTGGGGGGAATAATGAATGAGTTGCTGCTAATGCATCCAAACCCACTTAAAGCATTATTAAAGCACTTGCTCTTGAATTATCTCTAGACTCTCCTGAAGAGGTTTTGAAGAAGGTCTGGTATAAAATTTACAGCATACATTTTTGTACACTTGCCTTATGCATGAGACAATTCCCTCCTCCTAAGCAAACAAAACATCTGGAAGATATACAAGTGAGGCTTATAAAAGAGTCTGCAAGGTGAAAAATTGGTTCTCCTGAAAGCAGCACATAATCCTAAAGTCTTTCAAATTAATTAGGTTTGATTAAACCATATAGTAATGCTGCTTTCTTGAGAAAGCAATATAAGGATCAGTCTCTTGCTTAGGAAAACTGTCCTACCAAAAAACCATGAAAAACCCAACCAAACAAAAACCAAAGCAGATTATGGAAGTGAACAGCAAAGATATCAAAGAAAAAAGCAAGGAGTGTGTCATCACAGCCACCAGCAACAGAATCTCTGAGATCTTAGTGTCAATAACTCATTTAGACATTTTCCAGCATTGTTAGAGTCTTCTGTTCCAAGAAACAGTTCAGTTTCTCCTCTTTTCCCTCCTGAGCACTCCAAACAGGAAACTTGCCTAGCATAGCACTAAGAATACAAGCTGTCTTCACAGGAATTCAAGACTCCCCTGCTTCCCCTCTCCAGAGAGCAATGTTCCTCAGTTACCTGCTTTTTCATTTAGAAATCATGGCAGATGATGGACAACTCAGAAGTCCTGTGCTACCCTCAAAGGGAACCCATTTCATTGTATAAGGCATAGTGGTCTAAATTTTGTCTGTAATTACAATTTCTGACTCATGCTCATATTCAGAATATGATATTTTGAGCAGCAGTCTCAATTATAAATTTAGTTTTCTAATACAAATGCAGAGAGGCAAATGCACAGCTATATATGGTCTAGACATAAAATTTACAAAGTTCAACTTCTTCTTGGGCAACCTACTACACATTTAACACTAAGTTAAAAGACAATTTTTATTTAATTTTACTGCCATTATTTGGGTACTTGGTGTCATGTTATCAAGACATGAAATGCAGTGGCAATTAAACAAGAAACAAAAACATTACCCTACAGTATTTTTCCAGTTAGGAACTTCCCTCTTTATTTCCCTCACTATCGGTTGGTGGTTTCCTCCAGCCACAGTTTTGCTCAGGGGCACTGTGCCTGAGCCTCCCAGGGAAGCACTGAGCAATACAAGTGCCTCTCAAACACAGGCAGAAGAAATATGTGCAACGGTGTCTTGTTCTAGAATTTTCTTTAAAGGCAAAGTATACCTGACTGCAACTACAGGCAAACATACAGAATGATGGAGCAAAGCCAGAGAGCCACACCTTGCCTTAGGGGACAATGTGATGAGCCACTCTCCCGTCAGCATTTATTCCACTGTCTCGGATTCATCTTAAAGATGTGTCCTGCCCAGTATTAAGAAACATACCAACAAGGCAGACACATCTCACTCTCCAAGGGCCCCATGACATTTCTGTGCGTCTCTTATTCTGGTCTTGCCAACAAACAGCTGTACAGGACCCTCTGCAGTCTGTGCTGTGCCCTGCTCACCCCTCCTCTCAGCTCTTGAGGCAGGGGTCATGCCAGCCTGCACCTCCCCTGTCCTTGCTCCAGATTCCTCTCAACTCCCAGCAGCCCAGGACAATGCTGAAAAGTTGGAAGGGCAAAGAGTTGTGCTGGGACTGCAGGTATCCCTTTGCACTGCAATCTCCCTCCTGTCAACTCAAACTTCAGTGTGACACCAGGGAAGAAGAATATTAGCACAGAAGAATATGAGACACAAAGCCCTTTACAACTATAGTGATCTGTCAAACTTTAAACAAGAGAATTTATTTTGATTTGACATTGTATCTTTTCTTCTTTTTTGCAGCATATTAAATTCCCATCTGGAAAAGAAATATGCTTATCCAAAAGTCTGCAAAAGAATTCCTCATAACTTCATTGCTACTACTAAGCAAGACCAGCTTAGCAAGTCGTTTTCACAGCTACATATCAGTGTGTATTCTGTCTTATGAAACCCTGATGTAACACTAACAAATTCACTTATCCACAAAATATGCCATGCTCCAAGAGCCTCTGTTAGGTGGCACACCCTTTGGACGAGGAGCAGAAGGCCAAGTCGCGCTGCTGGTCTTAAGTATTCCAGGCAGTTGGTAACAAGAAAAACAAAGTTACCGGAACTTCAAAGCTTATCTGATACATCTCAGGGACATCAGGGACACTGAGTATCACAAGAAAACAAACAACACACAAAGTTTTTTCAAAGGAGGCTGCGGCCAGGTGAGGGGCGGCCTCTTTGAACAAGGCGAAGTTTTTTCAGCCCTTTTGAAGAAAGAGGACCCCTCGCACTCCCAGACTGCTTGGAACAACTTTTCCAAAACCTTTAACAAACCTACTAAAAAGCATGATTCATTGGCTTGATTCATGTAACTAGGCATCTTACAACACAGGACCACGGGTGATAGAATGACACTGAATAATTACACAGATAACATTGCATTTAATTTTATTTTTTTAAAAAAACAAACCTATGAACTGTATTCTTCTTAAATTTTTATGTATTCTATTATTTTAAACCACATTTGAAATGGGTTTAAATGAGCCATACACAAAGAAACAGCAGACAAAATACAGAGAAGTTGCAGATCAATAGTTGCAGCTATTTCCTGCTAGTTTTCTTTTTTGTTGGCAAACATAATTCTTATTGATGCATATTTAACTTGTATTGATCAATCGTGCCATGAAGAAAGAAAAACTCACTGACTTCCGCCCACTTCTTCAAATTTGTAGTTGTCTATTTAATGGACACATTCCATGGTGTCTTTGAACAGCACATGCTCCTTGGTTTTGCTCATTAGTCTGTACGTAAAACAATAGTGAAAACCAATCTAGCACATAAGCAATATTGTTTTAATACACAGATGACTGAAAAGTATGAGGTTCCTAACTTCAGTCTCTCATATAGTCTTTTAGCATGCTATTGCCATCTATATATAAACATTTCAGAAGGGTTTTTTCAAACCCTACCAACGACATATGTTTTCCAACCCTGAAATGACAGCAAGTTCATACTATTTTACCCAGAGCTTACCCAGCTAGAAGTGCACATTTCAAAGGGATAATGAATACTTGTACTGTTCATTACAGAAGTGTCCTCACATTCCTAACCAGTTCATCCATTCATTAGCAGCTATATTACTCAGTATACTTCCTTGGACTTCTAGAGTTCTATCTACCATTACCTCCAATTATTCTTTAGTTTTCTGGCCCATCTTATTCTTCCAAATGTTTAAAATAGATTGACTAAAATCCTTAGTATCTTAAGAGAAAAATCCTACTAAAATTCATTTCATTCACACAAGTCCCCCTTAGTTCTTCAAGTCACTTATATTATGAAAGGTCCAGAATCTGACCCAATATATCTCTGGAAAAGTAAGAATGAATCACCACAGCAGACTGGTTCCTCTTTCTTAAAAAAAAAAAAAAAGAACTATAGGGCAAGCAAGTTATCTCCACAAAACACACACATCAATGATTGCATTTGTGTACTGGCAAAGCTGGAAGGTGGCTTAGGTCATGCATGTAATGCCAGCCTAAAAAAAGCCTAAGAAAAAAAAAATGCTGTAGTCTGTCAACTAAAGATCACAGAATCAATGAGGCTGGAAAGGGCCTCTGAGATAATCGAGCTCAACCTATGACCCAACACCGCCGTGTCAACTAGAGCACGGCACTAAGCGCCACATCCAGTCATTCCTGAACATCTCCAGGGACGGTGACTCCACCACCTCCGCGGGCAGCCCACTCCAGTGTCTAATGGCCCTTGCTGCGGAGAGATTTCTCCTCACATCCCACCTACACCTCCCCTGGCGCAGCTGAGGACCACCGCGTCCTCCCGCCCTGGCAGAGGAGGCCGCCCCCCTCCTGCCCACAGCCTCTTTCAGGGGGCTGCAGAGCCGCCCCCGTTAGCGCCGTTACGGCCGCTCCCGCCGGCTCCGGCACCCCCAGAGCCGGGCCCAGGCCGCGCCGCCCGCCCGGACACTGCCCCGGGCCCGGGCCCTGCCGCGGCCCCACCCCGTGCGCGCAGCCTATCGGCCTCGGCCACACCGCCGGGCCCCGCCGCCGGGGCCGCTCCCTCCCTCCCGGCCTCTCTCCCTCCTTGCCGGCCGCCGGCACCTGCTGGGCGGGGGAGGGGAGCGAGAGAGGAGCCCCGAGCGGGGCCCGCCGGCCACCCCAGCGCCGCCCTGCCCGAGCCGGCGCGGGGAAGGGAAGGGCAGCGGGGGCCGGCGGCTTTTACCAGGAGGAGCAGGAGGCAGCCAGGGTCAGGCAGGAGCGGGAAGATGGCGGGTCTCATGGTAGATCGGGAGGCCGGGAGCGGGGAGGGGAGAAGCGCGGCTCCCACTCTCCGCGGCGGCGGCAGCGGCGGCTCCTGCACTTCCCCCGTCGCCAGGAAGCACCCGGGCAAGTTCCACCGCGGGGCCCGCGCTCCGCCGCGCGCTCCCGGGGCACGCCGGGAAGCGTAGTTCCGGGAAGGGGAGGGCACGGAGCAGGAGGAGGAGGAAGGAAAGGGGAGAGAGAGAGAGGGAGAGCGGGAGAGGAGGCGTGGAACCCAGAGCGCACCGGGGCTGCCCGCGGGGCGGTGCCTGGAGGCGGTGGCGCGATGAGGAGAAGGGCGGGGTGGAGGTGAGTTACGGGGCGCAGCTGCAGTGCCGGGCTGGGGAGAAGGGAGGGGAGGAAGGAAGGCGAGAGGGAGGCGGCCTGGGCGAGGCAGGGTTAACCCTTCCCGCCGTGGTGGCGCGGCTGTCCCGGGGCACCGCACCCTCTTCCGCTCTGGATCGCTCCGTGCCAGCCCCCAGCAGCTGCCCGCGTTTCCTTTCGATCCCGCCTTGTGCCTTCAGCCCGGGCTGGGCACGCGGGTTTGGCGTGGGGAACAGGAGAAGGGGAGCTCAGGAACTGTGCGCCTTGGGGGCTTCGTGTCCTCGGAGTTTGGGAGGAAACTTTGTGCTTGAAAGCCTGTGTGTGACGGGGCTGGGCGGGTTGGGAAACTTCAGCTCGCGTGGAGCGTCATCGTTGATGTTTATTCCTTGGCGCTTCCACAGATTTGCGCTTTCTGTCGCTTCCTCAGCTGTAAATGCTGAAAATGAAGAACACCCGAAGTTCAGGGCTCGGCTTTCTTCCAGTAAAACTTTGGACCTTGCAGAATACGTACACGCTCTGAGACCTTGCAGAGCTGTCTCAAAAAGATGACAGAAGGCTGCGCTTTGCGTTTGTCACATTTCCAGTATGCACACGTGTGTAAGGAGGGGGACGGGTGTAACACCATTTAGAAGAAAATCCTTCACATCGGCCTTTTTCAAGTTAGGGCTCCCTTGGTTTTAAAGAAAGCCTGACAGGCTCAGACTTTGTGTGGCCCTGCAAAGATCTCGTGGCCTGTCAGTTTCGTGAGCTGCAAACACTCTCACACACGTAGATATACATACAAGTCATGTATCTCTTATTGTCTGAAATTGAAACTTGGCTTTTATCTCTTCTGCTATGACTACCTTGAGAACTTGTGCTCTTTGATCTGTAGAACGATTATCTTGTGCCCTAACTCACATTTGAAAAATCTTTGATATTTTTTCAAAGCTGTCTTCACTTGGAAACTATCAATAAAATTTGATAGCATGGTTGTGCTATCATGTTTAAATTTTAACAACCTCATGTTTTGCTGAGTGGATATGTGATGTAATTCTTGCTGTGTTATGCAAAGTAGACAAAATATTGTGCTTGGTATAAAATTTCACCTTGAAGAGGCCTTGGTGTCCATGTGAGTGTTCCTTCATTTTAAGTGACTTGAGATGGCTAATATTTTTCTACATGTAAGCTTAAAGAAGAAAAGTGAATTATTTACTTGATTCCAAGAATATGATGCATATTACAGATATTGCCAATTATGTAGCATTTTATAAGCAGACCTTTTACTTATTTCATGGGGTTTTTATTGACTATGTCTCATTTTTTTTTGTTAATGAGGATCTTTATCAAGCAAGTCTTACAGACAGCAGCCTGTTATATATATATATATATAATATATATAATATATATAATCTGTTTGTTATATATATGAGAAAAATACCTGAGGAATGTTACAAGTTTTCCTTTTCAAGTCCCTCTTAATATTTCAGAACTTCTCTGATGCAGAATTAGCCCATTCAATGGAATCATAACACTTTACTAAGAATTGCTGTAGAGGCAATGGATTGCTTCTCTCACCTGTATAATTACTAACACTTTATGCAGAACTGTTGCTTTCATCGGGAAACTATTAACATTTTTTCATTATTAATTCTCTTCTGTATGCAGTCAGTTTTATGGAAAAATTATTGTTGATGTTATTGGGATGTTTCTGGTGCTTCACTGAGTTCTTTGCTATTTGCTGAATTTTGTGCTGCTGCCCCTAGATTTCTTTTATTTTAGTTTATTCGTTGAGAGGTAAAACGTGAAGGAAATGGAGGAATTAGATGGTGAGATCCCCTGAGAAAATGCTTGTGGAGGTGCTGGGGTCCATCAGTACTGGTCACTTCTTGAGCATCACCTCCTAAGTGCACAGGGGCTGGCAATTCCAAAATGTCAGAGGTCAAACACACGAGGTAGAAAGCTGGCTTGGCTTACCAGGCATCTTCTTTTGGAGCTAATGGAAAAAAACCAAGGTGTATGCCCAATAGAAGTAAGGTCAGTTGATGGAATCTCTTTGGATTTCAGTAAAGCTTTCAGTACTGTCTCTCATTATCCTCCTGGACAAAATGTCCAATACACAACTGGATAAACAGGTCATGTGATGGGTGAGAGACTAGCTCATGGGTTGGGCACAAAGGGTTACAGTGAATGGGGTGACATCAGACTGGGACCTGTCACTAGTGGGGCTCTGCAGGGCTCCATCCTCAGCCCTGTGATTTTCAATTTCTTCATTATTGACTTGGATGTGCAACTGGAAGGGATGCTAAACAAGTTTGCAAATGATACAAAATTGGGAGGAGCTATTATCTCCCTCTAGGGCAAAGAGGCTCTGTAGAGAGAGCTCAACAAGTCAGGGGCCTGGGCAATCACCAACTGTGTGAGGTTTAACGAGGCAGAGTGCTGGATTCTGCACCTGAGTGCTTGGACAGACTGATTGTGAGATGCTGGAAAGCAGTGCCGTGGAAAGGGGTCAATGGGAAGTTGAACCTGAGTCAGCAGTGCCCTGGCAGCCAGGAGGGCCAGGGGTGTCCTGAGGGCACCAGGCACAGCATCACCAGGTGGGCAAGGGAGGGGATTGTCCTGCTCTGCTCTGAGCTGGGGCAGCCTCACCTCCAGTGCTGGGGACAGTTCTGGGTGCCACCATGTAAGAAGGATATTAAACCATTAGAGAGTGTCCAGAGGAAGACGATGAAGATGATGAGGTCCCTTGGGGTGTTCAGCCTGAAGAAGAGGGGACTGAGGGGAGACCTCATTGCACTCACAACTTCCTTGTGACGGGGGGACAAGGGCAGACACTCATGTCTTCTCTGTGATCATCAGTGACAGGACCGAATGGAATGGCTTGGAGTTGTGTCAGGGGAAGTCTAGGTTGGATATTAGGAAAGGGTTCTTCACCCAGAGCATGCTTGGGCACTGGAATAGGCTCTCCATGCAAGTAGTCACAGCACCAGCCTGACGGAGTTCAAAAAGTGTTTAGACAGCGCTCTGGGGCGACTCTTGGGCATGTTCAGTGCAGGGCCAGAAGTGTCCATTGTTCAGTGGTCCCAGTCTGTCCATTCCAGTTCAGGATATTTTGTAATTCTATATGGAGGACTATAATAAGTTGATACTTGATAACAAACTTTATTGAAAGTTAAGCTTTGAATTAAAGCATGCATGGCAACTGTTCTGAAGAACAGTCTGTTTGATTTGCACAGAAACACTTTACAGACTTTGACAAAGCTTATGGACTGAAGTTTGTGTTTAAGGCAATGAAACTACAATATATAGGTATATATTTCTTAATGCAGGCTATTTTTCTGGTGAATTTTGGCTAGAGGTAGATTTAATTCACTGGTAAAACCTGTGTTTTTTCTTTTCTGTTTTTAACAGAAGTTTATTCTCTTTAGCATTGTTTGAATAATGTTAATGACTCATCATGAAAATAATTCTATTGTTAATGTGGTTTTGGGTTTTTTTCTAGAACTGAATATCTACAAAAAATGTTGGTGGCCCAGATGTGACCTACAGTAATACCTTGAAAGAGTATGAATATTTCAGCAAACTGCCTCTTCAGTGGTTCCTCGTTAGCGTCTGAAGTGCATGCTGCTGCTGTTAATGGAGATAAGAGTACCCTCCAAAAGCTAATAGCAGGTAAATGTTTTCACTGTAGATGCATTTGGATTACTTCAGAACTGAAGCTTTTTGGTTTCAACTTACAGCTCTGATCTTTAAGATACTTTTGATGTCTTGGTTATATGTGCTTCTAGAATAAATGTTGCCCTGAAAATATGACTGATTTTTCTTACTTTTTATTACCTGTTGCTTTTGATTGGTACTTCTTTGTGAAGTAAAATAGAAAATTGGTTAGTGATAGAACTCCTTTCAGGGAATTTGAAGTTCTGAAGAAGTGCTTTGTGCTGAAATACTTCAGCTGCAAATGCTTAATTTTTTTAATTGCTTTTTGGCAAATTTGATAAATGTTTCTACAGATAATTTATTATTGTTTCTGAAGTCTTGTCACTGTGTAGTATGTGTTAACAAAATGAGCCCAGCCTTATTTATTACTTTGATTCTGATAGACTGACAGTGTTTCTCAAAAGAAATTAAAAGTAATGAGAGTGTCTAGTCCTGTTGAATCTGAAGTAAAAAAAAATGCACATCCATTAAAAAGCTCAGTATTTTGCCTTCCCTTACTCTTCAGGAATGGTATGGCATTCCAGGTTAATAGTTTTTAAAAGCAGTATATATTCTATGTTCCAAAACCAGTCTTGCATATATTTGGAAGGCTGCCATATTATAGGTGAAGACTTGGATTTTTCAGAGCTTCTGATTAAATGCAGTTCCAGGTGATACTGAAGAAGCTCTATTTGCTCAGTGTTTTTTGGAAAATCCTATTCCCAGAGTTTAGCATGAGTTGAAGGACTGTGAAATAGTAAGAAGCACAGGCTGTATTTATGACACTTACTGTCATTTTTAATGTGTGTGAAGGATTTAATGATAACAGCATGAAACCAGCAATCAGATTTCTTTACCTATCTTCTGCTGACCTCTGTTGAAGGCAAGGTGAAGACTTGTTTGGATGTATTGTCCAAGCTGCACAGAAAGCAGTAAGGGGCTCTTCTTTACAAGGTGTATCCAATTTTCTCAAAACATAACTAGAACTCATTTGATTCCAACAGGATCACACTTGAGGGAGCTGACTTTATAGAAGCTGCACTTGTTGAAACAGTTATTTTTTTGTTGGGCCTTCAACTTTGTCATGTGATAGTTCAAACATATACTGTTTGCATTTAATGCTGTTTGCTCTTTTTAAAAACATTTTATAAACAGCAGATGATATGGAGATACTTCTAGAAAACTGTGAGATTCAACTACAAAGCAGCTTTAAATATCCAAGTTTCTAAAAAACCCTTCTGCCTGCATGTGGAGGTGAAAAAAGTGTGGGCTTTCAAATTCTGAAGAAGCAACAAAGAGTGTTTGCTAACTTCAGTGTGTTTTTGTTAAACTCAGCGCCAAAAGACATATTTTTGGAAACATGAAAGAAATATTATTTCTTGTTGCTGGTACATCTTGTCAAACATACCACAAAACAGCCATTAGAACCAGAAAAGGAAAATGCTCTTCTTTCAATGATGATCATGCAGCAAGAAGATAAAAATGCTGTTTTACTTTTGCATGGGAGAGAAAACTGCACAGTCTTTGTAGCATTTGCTGTACTAGCAAAATTTGGCTTTTCTGCTTTGCCGTGTTTTGACAGGATATGACACAGACCTTACTTTTTCCAGAACTGGACCAAAAAGAAAAAAAGAAAAAAACCAACCCAAAACTTCACGTATTGCCTAGCAGAAGAAGAATGCATTAAAGTAATATTTTTAGCTGTTTACCAGTCACTGTTTAAAATATAACTTGATGCCAGAAGCAAATTGAGCAATTGGTGCTTTTCACTGAATTTCATGACTGAACTCAGCAGCAGCAGCTAATTCAGGACAGTACTCCAGTGTTATGTCTGCTGGATTGCTTAAAAACACCTCTCTAATACAGCCAAGCTCTGCATCTTGGATACATAGCTAGAGGTGGATGCAGCAATGGACAGTCCTGACTTTCTCCTCCTTTCAGGGAGGACCCTTTATTCCCTAAATTCATTATTGCTTTCCTCTTCATGCTTTCCCTGTTCAGTTATTAACAGAGGAGGGGCATAGAGGCTGGCCAAACAGTCTCTTGGAGCAGCCCCTCAAACCTCTTTGGTGATTTTTCCTTCTGCCATCTGTAGCTTGGTGGAGTGTGTGTGGTTGTATACAAACAGAGATGCTTTATTTGCGTATAATTAGAGTATGGATGAATTTTAAAGGACCAGGTGTTTGAAATAATACAGTGTGTTCTGGATAATGTGTTCCTTTTGACACCCTGTGCCAGAAAGAGGCACAGACAGAATCAAAGGTAGGTAGAAAATTTATTTAGAGAGAGGAGGCTTTGTAACAAAGTATCTCTCTATGTTAACCGCTGCTAATGCTTAATCACAGGACTTCCTAAAAAGCTTGTGGGTTAAATGCCATAGAGTACATGCCAATTGTATAATCAGTGTTCTAACAGAAATGCACTAGTTGTTTGCATTGCATGAGTTGTCCTGTGCTGTATCACATTGTTTTAGAATTGTACGTTCTTGGGCTTTGGGGAATGCTCACAGTATTTTCTTTCCTGTGTTTTACACAACACTGAACATGTCTTTAATTAACAATTCTTCAGTGTTAAAATCCATCTGTATGATTTTGATCCTAGGGAAAAAGCGAACAAAAGTTAATTTTGTATTTGGAGGATCATTTTCCATTTTATGCTTTGGGAAGAGGCATCTAATTGTTTTAATTGTTTAAAAGAAGAAAATAATGATTATAATAATGATTATACTGAAGTGTCTGTTCAGTCCAGCTCCTCATTCTAAAGCCCTTATCATGCATTGCCTGCATCCAAATGCTTCTAAATCTCTGATGTGATGTTTCACTGTTAATTTTAACTGAACCATGGGTTACAAATATGCAGTTGTGTGCTATTTGATCCTACTCTCTACTTCTCTCTTGCCTGTTCTACATTGGGGAGGTAGGATAAACCTGAGGTACTGCAGCAGGCAAGATTCTTGCAAGTGACAAGAAATGGTCTGTCTTTTAATAATTAGGGAGAGTTCAAACCCTCCTGCTGCCCTTTCTCATTTTCTGGTTTGAAAAATGCATAGAAATGTTAAGAGTCTGATATGACTGTTTGCATGGAGTGTGAGGAAATTATGAAGTACAGCTATGAGAATTAAATTTTGGACTTGGACCCTGGATTCTGTTGTGATCATGATCTCTGTTGTCAATAAGCTTATGGAGTGTATATTCTGGTGGGTGAGGACTTTTATTCTAAAAGGGAATGGATCTAAAATTTCTTTATTAGGCAGATATGTGAAGAGAATTTATTTTTGCCAAAGCACATTTTAGGTACCCTATGTACCTAAATATGAATGTTTTGAAGGCTACCTGTGCTTTCTTGATTTGCAGAAATGGTAATTTGCTGCAGCTGTGAGGTTCACAAGGTGCTGTGGCTAGTGACTTTCATCAGCTTAATCTCCCCTTAGCACCTGATGGTGATACAGTAGCTCCTAGCCCTTGTCCTGTCTCTTAGCCTGAGCACAAGACACCCTTTTAGGGAAATGCTCATAGGATTTTAATCATTCTAGGGGCCTTGCAGAGCCCTGGTAAACAACAGAAGAAAACCTGCTGCTAGCTGAAGATTGTTCCTTTACCTTCAAAAATAGTGCAGGAGCTTCAGGCAGATTACTGGCATCAAGTTTTGAGGCTCTTGCTCATTTTTCCCTCAGTCTGTATGCAGTCATGGAAACTCCTTGTCATCAGCTACATCACTTTTTGGGAACTGAAAATGAACATAGATATCTGTTGCTCTGCTTAGTTATGTGGCATTTGAGCTTTAGGCCATTTTTGCTTGTGGTTAGCCTCTAAATCTTTTGTATGTGTGTGTATATATATATCCTCTGACATTCTGTAACAGAAGGGGAACTGGAATTTGAGAGAAAGGTGCTGGTTTTGGACACTGCTGATTTAAGAATCATCATTGTCTGAGCATAAGTCCATGTGCTTGTGTCTTATTGGAAGAAATGAATTTTTATGAATTTCTCTTAATATATTTGTTCAAGTCCCATCAGCTTCAAGCAATTTAAGACACTGTTGAGGTTATGTTAACACTTAGCAGTGAAATGTAGTGATTGGTCATTAAGTAAAAACAATTCACATGAAACCAATCAAACAACCAGCTGTTGGATAAACCGTCTCCAAACCACGTTCCAAAGCAGCAAAACACAGGAGAAGCAAATGAGATAATATTGGTTTCCTTTTTCTCTGAGGCTTCTAAGCTTCTCAGGAGAAGAATCCTGGGCAAGGGGATTTTTCAGAAAATATGATGGTGACACCAGTAGAAGACTTCTTGTGGGAATTTTTGGGGATTGTTTGTTGTTTTGATTTTTTTAGTCAACTGCTAGTGGCATCAAGATTAGTTGTAAAACCAGTGGGTTGTCAAGGTGAAGTCAGAGAAAACAAGTCCACAGGTGAAGAAAAAAAAGAATTTTTCTATATCTGCATCACAGAAAAGTTTGGAAATGTTCTTAAACTTTTTGCAGAGCAAAAAGACTTTTCTCAATGCAAATCACACTTTCAAGGCAAAAAAAAAGTGTTACATAGTGAATCATGTGATTGACATGGTAATCACTCTACAGTTTTAAAGGAACTAAAAAATGTACTGAGTGAGTAAATTATTTCTCTAACTGGCACGATCCTACTTGACAGTGTTTTTTGTAAGTGGCTTGATTGGTACGGAATGAATTTTAATTCTTTATATTCCCCTTGATTCATATTTAATCTCCTTGATTCTTCTTCTGGTGAATCAATAGAAATTATAATTAAGAATAAAATTACTGGATATGTATATAAGTGTAGTATGATGAGGGAGAGCAAAGACTCTGTAAAGAAGCAGCATGCCTCTGCTGGAGTGCTTTTGAGGCATCAACAGTCAGGTGGACAAAGGAGTAATTAAAAAGCAAAACTAACTTGCCTGTAAAATTCAATGTTCCTTGGGTAACTGTAGACAATGGTTCTCCTTTGGAGATCTGAAGAGTCTGGATGTGTGAGATAGTTGACAGCCATGAAGTTAAAGGTGCTTGCCTTTATGTGGTGGCATCATAGAAATATGAAACTTTATAGTGAAACAGCTTTGTTTGGAGGGTTTTTTGGACTCTGAGTAGGAATAGTGTTTTGACTTTTTTTAACAGGATCTGAAATTATTGCCTTATTAACCTTATCAATTCAATAAAGCTTGAGAACTATTTTAGTAGTGTCCATATTGTAAGGCACCCTGAAGTAAATGATGGTATTGATGTAATATTGATGTTTATGCTTTTAAAATAAACATTACTGTGAGTAGGCTTCAAAGTTTGTTTTAACTACAGTGTTTACAGGTTTCAGGAGGTCTATTTGGCTTCTGTGCTGTTGATATTTTTTAAACTAATCTGTGCAGCTGGGATTGATGTAACTATTTGAAAATTATTTATAGTTATGCCACTGCAGAATCTTACTGGTGGAAGGTGTATTCATGGAACTAATGTTTTCTGAATGTCCTTTTTTTCTGCAAATGTATTTTGAAATATTCTGTAACTGCCAAGTAAAAGTAGGACAGAATGTAATGACTTTGAGTTTATCACATACTCCAGTTTTTGTTCAGCCTAGTCACATTATAATGAGATACCTACTGTTCATATTATAGTAAGATGACTTTTTAATTAAAAAGTACTGCTTTTAGCTAGATACTGATATACTTCACTGGTTTAAATGGGTGCTTTGTTTTGGTTTTTTCAGGAAACTCTGAGCTGAAAGATAAAGAGGACCAGTTTGGAAGAACTCCCCTTATGTACTGTGTGCTGGCTGACAGGCTGGACTGTGCAGAGGCGTTGCTGAAGGCTGGAGCTGATGTTAACAGAGCGGATCGCAGCCGAAGGACTGCTCTCCATCTTGCTGCACAAAAGGTAATTTCTGTGAAGAGCTCGTGAAGTCAGGGCTTTCACCACAGCTGGGAGGTGGACTGACCCTGGCTGGGCACCAGGCACTCACCAAAGCTGCTCTATCACTCCTCTTCTCAGCTGGACAGCAAAGAGAAAGTGTAACAAAAGGCTCATGGGCTGAAATGAGAGCAGGGAGAGATCCCTCACCAGCTCCTGTCATGGGCAAAACAGGCTCAACTTAGGGAAATTGGTTTAATTTATTACCAGTCAAATCAGAGTAGCATAATGAGAAATAAACCCAAAATAAACCTTAAAATCATCTTTTCCACACCCTTCGTCCTGGGCTTAACTCCTGAATTCTCTACCTTACCCAGCAGCCAGTGGTGCAGGAGAATGCTGTCAGTTCATTACTGTCTGTTTTTGTCCTCTACAATCTGTCCAGTTACATTGTCCCCCTGAAGAAGTGCTAGAGGAAGTCTACAACAATAAAATAAAAGGCAATTGAAAGTATAACTTGAGAGCTGCAAGAAATTTTGAGTGTGGTTAGGCCTGGAGGAAGTATCCACGGTCTCTCCACAGGAGACTAAGCAGGCTGCTCATGGGGGAGGAAAGAAAAAAGGGAGTGGCTTTGGCTGCTAAGCAAGACATTTGAGTTCATAAACTGTGAAAAAGACCCCACAGAGAAGATTAGAAATTCAAACTGAAACAAAGAGCTTTTTATTACTATTTAAATTTTTATAGTATGTTTAAAACCATAACTGCTCAAAAATTAGCATTTTTTTGTGGGTGTTACTGTCTTTTGGTACCATTTAGAGCACCTGCTATGATTTCCATAGCAAACCATTTCCATACATATCTTGTCACCTGTTCACATATTTCATATGTTTTAATACAATCTGCATTTCTTTATAATTTTATTTTAATTAGGTTTATGTAAAGGCAGCTGTAGTATAGGCATGATATTCAGTAAGGAGCAGTTAGATAGAAAACCATTTTGGGAAGACTATAATAAGGTGATATTCTCCAGGTACATTTGCATAGAAGTCTACAGGAACTCAGGAACTTTGTGGTTTGTGTTACTGCATCCCTTACAGGGAATTAAAGTGTTGTAGGTTGTAGTTGACTTGAAATAGGTCAATTCATCTGCTTGGTTGCATACCATTACACTCTGATGACAATAATTCAGTCATCATCATAACCTTGTTTCCAGGATTAATTCTGTATTTCGAAGGGACCAACCAGCTTACTTGTGCGTTGTTGTTTCAAAGATAGGAATTTCATAAAAGCAGCAATGTCAGAGACTTAAAAAATTGCTGTGACATACTTTACTGTATTCATGCAGACATTCAGCTTTTATGATGTGATAGACACGTGAACATTTTAACTATATTAAAAACTTCAGTTTACAAACTATGTTTTCCCCAGATTTTAAAAATACATTTTAGCATATTAAACCATACAAATTCTTGTCTAAATCTTCATCTGAATGTTTGTGTTGTGGACATTTGTATTGTAGCAATTCAAGGCAAGAGAGATTTTGCCTTGGCTAATATCCTCTAACTGCATGTTATCCTCTAACTCCATTTCCTTATGCCTCGCTTCAGTCCTGAAAGTGCAGATTGTAACATGGGATACTTGGACCATCTTAGATGGACTTTCAGCTGACAGTACAAATGAAAAGGAAGGTAAAACAGCATGAGATAAAGATTGTAGCAGTAGATTTTATGTAGTCACATAATTACTGTATAAGGTGCTAAATAGATGTGATGCACTCCCTAACAAAAAGGGTCAGGAAGCAGCCCTTGCAAATGCTTTTTATTTGCCTCACTTAGCTGTCCTCTAAAATTCCCTTCTGTGTTTTCTGAATAGTTACTTGTTATTGATGTCAGCTTATGAAATTAACATTTCATGTGTGTGAAATTTTGTCTGTAGTCTTTCCATATTAACATTTTTAGATCTACATTTCTGTCACGTCTTCTGAAAAATACGTAAAATTAAAATTCAGAACAACCTAATGTTTCATGCAGTTTTGGCTATTTAAATAATGTTTTGCATTCTGCTTAAAACTTGCTGATACTTTTGGTTTATATTCCAATTTTTTTTCTCCAAAAGTAAAATTTCTCAGTACAGCTGACTTTGAGATAGAAAAATAAACATGCTATGACATCATCCATTTCCAAAGTTGATTTGTCCTTGTTGGTTAATCATGAATATACATATTTACCAGGGCCACCGTATGGTTTTTGTTGTGCTCAAGCTTGTGAGTCAGTAGCTGTCCTGTGCTTCATCAAAACCAGGTTGACATGACTTTATAAATCCCCATTAATTGGTAGTCACAGGTGCAAGCTGTTTAGAAGGGCAGTGCTTGGAAATTCAGATTCCTAAATTGTACATGTGTTGCATCCTAATTTTCCTTTTCTTAGGAGAGAGAAGCTAGGTTACAGACCTTTACATGCAACCAGTGAAGAGGTAGGAAAGAAAAGACACCTCTTTCTACACTGATGCTAACTAAAGCAGATGGAGGTAAAATTAAGGAAGGTTTCCTGAGTCAGAACCTTCCTCTCTAAGTACCAGGATTACTTTTGCCGTTCTTTGCTGTCTCTTTGGAGGGCTTTTGGGACACCTTGCTCATCAGATCACAGCAGACAGGCATTCTGAGGGCTAGAGTTTGTTTGCAAACTCTATATATTTCTAATATTTGAGACTCCTTAGGTCATCATTCTACAGGCTGCCTTTATGTGTCCCTTTGCACTTTTTCCTCTGAAAAAGTCTTGCAGCTGATTTCACAAAAAGTGGTCTCTGCTGCCTTTCTTTGGGAACCTCAGAACTGTCTCAGAGGCAAAGAGTTTGCGAGAAAATGCTCTTCTAATGCCAAACAGAAGCAATGATTCAGCTGTTGTGAACTGAAGAGAGCTGAATGTCTTAATTTGTGTGTTTTCAAGATGGTGTCTCTCCCATTAGTAATCCTGGTTATCATAAAAACAATTGGTTTTGTTGTCTGTAGGATGAGGTGAGACTGCCCCCATTTTTCTGTCTGGAGATTTCACTGTAAGAGAACTGCCAGTTCATGCCTTTCAGTCTTAGTAAAATTGCTTGTGGGTTTTTAAATCCCTATAATAGAACAAATATTCAGAAATGTGGCATTGACCTGAATTCAGTCATAAATCATCAGAATTAGGTAAAATGGATTAGGACTTCAGTTGCTTTTCTTTTCAAGGATGGATTTCTGCTTGGTAGGACTTGAACAACTGTAACACATCGTTCCATTAACACTTGTAAAATTAGCTTCTGGCTCAACCTGTGTGAGTTGCAAACCTGGCTGTGCTGGGTGAGTGTGTGTGTGCATACACCTGTGTACATATCAGCTCTACATTGTTTTATTCTTAACATCCACCTCTCTGCTAGTTTTATGCGTCCATCATGTTTGTCATTATTGTTACATAAGGAGTTCATTCTGTAATAGCATTTCTTCCAGTCCTTCAAAATGCCAACAATCAGATCCAGCGTTCAAAATGCAGATTGTTATTTGTTATTAGTACAGAGTTCTTCTGAAATTATAGGTAAAGATTTTGGCACTATCCATATGGTCATATAAAACATTATCTGATATATAGTTTAACAATAGTTCCTTAATCCTTTTTCTGTTCTCTAAGTCCTTCTGAAGTAGTTACTTTGTTACTTGCAGTTGTGTAGTTGATCTCCTCGCAATATATTGGTGCACTCCAAGTGCCTTTGCTTTGTTTCACAAATGTCCCAGAAGACGTCTTTCAGAGCCATGTTTTGTTAAAGTAGCTCTCTTTTGATTTGGGTGTCAATAAGCAGTACCAAAATTTTTGCACTTGCTATGAAAGCAGCTCACAATCTCTAGCAAAACTATTTCTGATAGCATACCTAGGCAGGCTGGCCAGTGCTTTTGCATGTTCTTTCTGCTCCAAGGGTTTCAACACAGGTAAGAAGTGATCTGATGATTTTGGTACCTCTGTCTAGTGCTGTTTTAATAACCAGGCCGTATTTACCAGTCAGTGAGGAAACTCATGTCTCAGAACTCAGAGCTGCTGTGTCATCCTGGTCTTGCCATGCTTCATTCAAATGGTTTTTGTCACTGGACCGTGTCTACAAAGCAATAGTTTGGTGAAAAGCTGTCAGGTTCTCATCTCAACATCTGTTCTCATGTCAACAGAGGATTCTTATAATCTCTCTGTCTCAGATTTCACTAGTGACGTTCTGGACTATTTGCAAGAAGTAAGGCTTTAGATATCCACTTTCTATCCTTGTCACCTTTCTAAGACTAAGCATTCTCACACCTTTCTTTGCAAAAAGTTCCTGAAATTAATAAGGCATGGTCAGAAATTTTGGCTGTTCTATTAGAAACACTAATGCTTTTTGAAAAACACCTGTGGTTATATATTGAAATTATTACCTTCGATGAGTGGGTGCTTCATGCTAATAATTATGTTCTTAATGGTTAGTCCTCTGTTTAGTGATGGGCATCCTTTGTATTACAGCTTTTAAGTTTTATACATCTGTTGGTCTGAGAAAGATTTTTGGCTTGAATAAAGAGATAGTTTCTGTGTGCTTAAATGTAACAAATATATCTTCTTTCAATGGAAAATAATATAGTACAATGCAATGTGAGATGATGGGCTGAGAATAATATCATGAAACTAAAAATTTATATTGCAGATATCTACATATGAGCTAGTCATGTAGATAACTTAAAAGTAATGCACTTGAGGGTGCAGTCATTCACCCTAAAGTGAGATGAGTACTCTAGGGCACGCTGACCAGCTGATTCTCTCTTTCATGCATCTGTCTGATGGAGGTTTTTGTATTGTCAATATTGTAATTGTGACGAATTAATCTCACCCAAGGCATACATTTTTTTTAGCAACTCGTTTTCCAATTGTCTTTGATGTGATCTTTCATAGGATCTATCTTTCTTTTATCAGCCTTATGATGGAGGGGATTCAGTCTTTGTAGGTAGAAGGCCATGTAAATTAAGTTGTTTGGTGTTTTTCCTTTTGGATTTTATTCTGTTCCACTCCTTTGGTCTCTCTTTTCAAATGGACAGATCCCACAAGCAATTTTGAAAGGGTGCACACCCTTTAAAAAATAAGAAAAAGGGGCAGGTCAAGTCATTAACTTAATAAAATTTAAATTAGAAGCAGTCAAATATAAAAACCCTTAAAAATACAAACTCACCAGAAAATGATACAAATTATTGCAGGAGTGCACCTGCAAAGATTGCCATGGGAGTTTCAGAAGGTGGTTGTAACTTCCTGAACACGGATGTAATTTACTGGGAACTGAAACTGTGACTGATTGCAACAGAAGTAGAATCATTAGCATAATTTGTCACTGATTTTGCACTGAGGAATTGTAGTACTATATGGGTAGAGATTATTTAATTTTGTAGAATTTAGATTATTGTGAAATAAACATGTTGTGGGGATTTGAGTACAGGGATTACAGTTTAACAACAGGCATTCATTTTCAGTTGCAGGCATTTTGCATTTGTAGCAATTTGCTTCTAGTGTTAAATTGCAACTTTTTGAAACACCCACGTGTGATACTTATGAATGGAAATGTTTCTACATACCCAAAATACATGTATATGTTTTGTCATTTATCTTTCATCAAGTAATTCCAGTTTAATTTGAGGTGTGTGGGGGAAAGCAGGCCTGCCTCTTTCAAAATTTCTCACAGGGGATCCTCACTTGTTAGCAATCTGCTTCTTTTGGGGAGTAATCTACCTGAATCTTTCTGAATACTTTAGGCACAGCCTTTTGTGTTCATAGAGATAGAAGAAAAAATGCAATTTTTTTTGTTGGTTTCTAATAATATGCACTTCAAATAATCTATCAGGATGCTTAAATGTCAGGAGGATATTAATTTTGGCTTCAGGAAGATTAATACAACCCCAGAGGGAAAATGTGACTTTAGTAGCGTTAAATATTATATAGCTTTTATTATTTATTTGCTAACATTGTTGTTGATAAATAACAGTACATCCAGGATGCAGTTAGGAGTTCTGTGTAAAGTAGAAGGATATATTTTAATGGTCTTTGATTTTTTCTTTTAAACTAGAAAAAATGTACTACTGAGTGTACATTGTTCCTGTGTATTCAGTAGTAACAGTAAAAGTAAAGTAAAAAAAGACAGCCTGTGGCAAGCATTAGACATGGTAGAAAATTGGAAACACAAGGTAGTCTGTAGTTCACTTATTATATGAAAGTTTATTCTCAAGTCTTATCTAATGAGTACAGTCAGGTTAGTCCAAGAACTGCAAAAAGAAATTTTTTTTTCCTTTTCTTGAGCAGTGTTTGTATTAAAAACTCTTGAAATAACTTGCCTGGGAGCCAGTTTATACATTTTTCTCTCATTACCTTTTCCAAGATGTGTTTCCTGGAGCTGTGGTCTCTCAGATCTTTCATAAGGCTTTATTTGATCTGCATAAAAGAGCACATGTGCTTCTAACTTCCTTTCCCAATCTATGTAATAAAAATAAATTATCACGTCAGAGACAATGGTGGCCAGTTCATGTTCTTGTTTTCCTCAGGCCAATAACCTTTTATGATGGTTCCCCCTTAACTGAGAGCTCATAATGAGTAATATTAACTCTATGCATGTAGGTTCCTGAAATGTAAATAAGCTTTACATTAATTCTGTGGTATTTTCATGTGAACATACAATTTGATTAAATGTGAGAAATCTGAACACACCAGGATGTGAAACAGGACTGTTTGCCTACCTGCCAGGAGAGGTGATTTTTTTAGCATGTGGGACTGTAGTTTCCTTTGTGATTAATTAAGCCACAGACAATAACCATGATACAAATGTTTTCTTTAGTTTCCTGAACAATGAGTTCTCTCTAGTGAATGTGGCCTGAAGTTGCTCAAGGGTGGAAGGCAGAGTAGTTCCTTGTGTGTGATTTGTGTGTGTTAGACTGTAGATAAGCTGTCCTGGCTACCAAGGGGTTGGTACCATCCACAGCCTTCCCCTGAGCCCTTTTCACAGCTGTAGAACTGCTCACTGGCCAGTGAGTCGGCAGAAAATGAACTCTACAAAAGAACAATTAATTTTCTGCCTATTTAACACAAGGCCCCACATTCCCAAATTATTTTTACTGTTGGTTGATACTACCATTGATCTGTGCTGCAAGCCCTATTGAAATGACTAAAAATAGCTACAGGAAAAATTTAAGGAGAGAAAATTCACATTGTTACAGAGATCTGATTCACAGTAGACTCCCCAAGAAAGTTGTGCTGTCACTGCTGAGAATGAACAATAACACAGAGACTTTGCAAGGCTGAAATTTCTTAAATGAGCAGTGACATAATGAAAAATATTCTCAAAACCATAGGTAAGAATTTTAGCATCCTATTTGAGTTCAGGAAGGATGGGAGCCCTTTTGCAATTGATGTTTTTCTGTGTGTGATAAATTGCTGCTGTGACTCTTTCAGGATCTTGTATGTATTTCCTAATTCTGCTTTTGAGTGTTCTTTAGATTTCATTAATACTTCCAATTGCCTCTGCTGTGTCTTTGTTCAGAGTGAAATTTGGGCAGTACTTTGCAAGACTGAAATGCTATTCTCATATATTCAGGCAGTGCACTATCAGCTTGCGCACTTTGTCATGTCTTGTAACAAGGCAAGAACATGCACATTTATTGTTTCCTCATTAAGTGTTAAGCTGCTATAATCATATGGTATCCAGCAATTTTCTGTCTCTACTGTCAAAACGTGGGTTAAAATCCAGCCAGTTCTTTTCTCTGCAGAAGATAAAACTGTGGAAATACTGTTCTACATGTTAGGTTTCAGTTGCAGATACTAAGACATCTGAATCTGATTTCTCACTGGTTTTATGTTAGCATGAAACCATATTTTAAGACAAGGTTATGCAAAATTTTCACGTGCCAAAGTATTCTTTTGACTTGAAGTTTGAGATCAGAATTTCAGACTAACTGTAAGATCAAACTTGGTTTCTATACAAATTTCATTGATAAATATGGTATGAATGTCTAGAGTCAATGGCACTTATAGAGTTGATTTTTAAATCATTTTAGTAGCAGTTGGCTACTAAACTAACTTACTCTGGTGAAACATGTTTGAAAGTATTGCTTGCAATTTGTGGCTACCTCCCTGACTATAGCTGCTTTCCAGCAGATATTTTACACATCAAAGGAGTTATTGCATGGCTAACCAGAAAAGATAGCGTCTGTTACTGTCTGTGTTTAGGATTGGCTGGTAAAAGAAAACAAATAAAGCTGTCTGAGATGCTAAAATGAATTATTCTCTAAATATGACAGATTTGCTCTATAGCCTGCTGTAGACAGAATGGTTCTATCTACTTCCAGTCGGAATAGCAAAATGTTATTTTCCCTCATTTAGAGTAGTAGAAGTAAAAGCTGAAGGAGGATGGAGGATGTTTAAGGAGAGGGTTTGCAACAGGAGCACGTGTGGAGTATTTACCCCAATAGTCTACCCAGTAGTAGAGTATATTTGCGTGGAAAGGGATGGACTGAGTGTCGTGTGTTCCTCTGACATGCATTTGAAGTGTTGGTCTCCAGTTGCCTGGGGCAGTTGTTGACTGGCAGCCATCATTGTGCTATCCAATTTTTATTTTTGTAGTATCCAAGGATTTTATTGTGAGGTTGTAAACATAATCTAAACACAGAAGAAAGAATAAATGCATCTAAGGTTTTCGGGAAGATGTGTGGATTAGTTCTTGCTTTGTGTAAGGGATGTTCAGTATGATTCTCAAGGAGGCACATCTGGAACACAGCTTGAAAAATACAATGGTGTACCATTTCTGATTTTGTCTTGTAATAGTGGAAAAGATTCTCACTTAACAAGAGTTGTGATCATAAACCAAGTATAAATAAGGCTTGCAGTAGCAAAGTCCCAAGTGATAACAGGTACACAGCTCACTCTTTTCTTTCGACTTCTTGCAGACAGACGGGGATACAGAAGATTGTTATTCCCCTTTTCTCACTGTTTGAATCTGGAGAATAGTGTTGAGAATATCCTTCTGTAGTTTTATACAGGATATGTGTCAATGTTCATTAGTTCATTAGTGTAAATGTCTTAAAGTCGCTTACAGATTTTGCTAAGATTAGGTGTTAAGAACAGTAATTTTTCTTCACTGTTTGGCACCACCTAGTCCTCTAGCACAACATTGTTGTGTTTTGTTTTTTTTTTTTAATAAAGCAAATTGGGAGAATAATATGTGTTCCATTTCTCTTTAATCAAGGTATGTGTTAAAAAGAATGAGAGTCTGCTAAATATGAACAAACCATAGCAGTGACTATAACCTGGGATAAGTAGGAGGTTTGTAATATAAACAATAAAGGAGTTTTTGATCCTGGAAAACCTGAGCAGCTTCTGAGAACACTGTGCTCACTGTCACCAGCATAGGCATAAGTGCCTGTACATGAGTGGCAGGTTGGGAAGAGTTTGCTCCATCTTCCCTGGGGTGAGGGTTGGGTCAGGCCAGTTGCACCTCTGTAGGTCTCCTTTTCACAGGGGCTTCTGTGGGGCTCAGGACTAGGAATTCTGAACTGATCTCCTTTTGGAAGGGGCAGGCAGCTATTTGAAATGGGTAAAATATAAATAAAACTGTATCTCCTAAATGTTTCTCTCTGGTATTTGAAAATGACAATATTTGTCTCCTCTTTGCAGTGATTTATTATGTTTGGAGTACATTTTAGAGTGGAATAGTAATAATTAATATTTATTCATAGAAATGTTATATACTGTTTCAAATTTTATTTGTAGGTTTGCTTGAGTTTTGTGAGAGCCAACTTATCCAAATGTCCTGAAGTTCAAGTTTTCTTCAGGCTATAGTCATAAGGGATCTGTTTGCCAAACTACTTACTTAAATATCTATATTTTGTGCTCTATTGCCCATAAGTAAAGTGTTAAATCATCTATGTCTGGTTGAAACGATCAATAAATATGTATTCACCCCCAGAAATATTTTGTAAGCCTAAAAAGTTAAAACAATAAAATACTACTTTATTTTTTTTACTGAATAGATCTTTTCACAGTGTTTAGATTTCTTAAATTAATATTGTATTGCACTTGCATAGTAATTTCCTTTATCTTTGCAACCTGTATTTTGAGCAAGACCGTATTCCTCATTTAAAATAGAATAGCAGATATTCATGTTTCATGTCTTTAACTAAAACTTTAAGTTTTCATGTAATTTGATTTAATAATATTTTTCTGTTATTACTTTCAGAAGCATAGGAATCCTTTGCTGAAACAAACATACTCCTTTTAGCATAGTTGAAGAACCAGTTAATTAATTTTGGCAGGGCAGTATCAATTGCTTTTTTACTGTTTAAATAATTTGCATATTTTTATTCGCATTATTTGTTTGGTTGCCTGATTTTAACGATATTCCTGTGGTTGTGGTGTTTTATTTTGGGGTTTTTTAATGTTCTCTTCTATCGTTTGCTGTAGCAAACAGCCACAGTTTAGGGACTTTGCCTCCAATCTCACTGGTTTTGGATAGTACCACCCTGAGAATAATAAATGGTTTCAATTTGCCTCAGAGTGATGTGACTTGTGAGGTCCTGTGTCACTAGATACTGCATATTGTCCTAGAGAAAACAATTGAAGCAAATTTATAATGATAAATTCAAATTATTTAGTCCTGGTTTCTATCACTCTGCTGCAAAGAAAAAAAAAGTGTAGATATTAAATGGAATAACGACTGTAACATCTGTCTGCCATCTAGCACAGTATTGGGATTCCTTTTTCCTTGCCTCAGTGTTTCCCAGCTCAAGCTTGGTTTTCTGGGGTTAATTTTCCCGGAGTGTCTGCCTGGGTTTTCGAGGAGCCCTGTACAAAGGGAGTCAGTACAGCCTAGTGGAGAGCAGAGTCATGAGCATTTGCATCTCTGGAATGTTTTTATTGACAAACGGTAGTCTGCTATTGACATTCGTGTCCCTTGATGATACTTCTATCCTAGCTTATCTTTGCTGGTCAAATGCCTTAATTGTTCTGGCCTTTAATTCAGTCAAAGTTGGTGCAGGAGTGGAAGAGAAAACAGAAGGAACGGGTCTAACAGAGCATCAAGCTTGAGCTGTGAAGCTGCTGGCAACGATCAACCTGTCATAATGTTATGATTTGTTCATTTTTATACCATTTATTAGCCTTTACTTGTTGTGCCATTTGGCCTCCAGGGCAGATAAAGTGCTGTCTAATTTGGTAGGTTTGCTTCTGTCAGAGTGGCCTCGACAGAGAAGGTGTTAGCTGTAGTGACAAATAATCAATAGCTGTCGTTGTCATGAGAAACGTGAGTAGTTGGGCCTTTCATCTGGAGGATTAGAGGTCTAATTGGATTGAGAATAGGGAGGGTGAGCTGTTGGGTAACCCTGTCAGCTATGTTAAGCTGTCAAATGTCAGCTTGCCTGAAAGGAAGAAGGAATGGTTAGCTTTCAGAAACAAGGAAGAAGACATATGAAAGCTTTTTAAAAAGTAACAGATAGAAAAGTAGAATAGGCTAACATAGGCTTTAACCCTTTCTTGTTTAATTACATATCTTGCTAGTTAATGAGGACGTGTGGTGTGCGCTCTCTCACTCTCTCTGAGACAGGCAGAATTTGTGTGAAACAGATTTGGCAGTGTTATACCAGATCAGACTGGTTTTATGTCTTGAGGAAAAGCCAGTTAACTACTCAGATAGGGAATATAAATGCAAAAGATTATGACGTGGGGGAAGAAAATATCCATTAATGGAAGGAATCACTTAATAGAAGCTGTAAGGAAATCAAATACTTTATTTTAATATTTCGTTCTAAAGATATGTTGATGCCAGTATATTTTTTGATATATAAGCAGTTGTTTCAAAGTAAGTGGAGTAATTATTACAATCCATTCCTGCACTGGACTTCAAAATCATCAGTTGAATTTTGTCTGCATTTTCTTATAGTTGTTTTTGATCTTTGCTTTCTAGTCTGTTTCTTGGAGAAAGATTTCTGTTGTTCTAAATAAGATAAATCCAATGAAAGATCCATTATACATGTAGAACATGTAATTTTATGTCACAGATGTGCTAATATTTACCTTCCCGGAATAAGTAATAGGACTAAAATTTTAATGAAGGATTTGCTTATAAAATTGCTGAAATAGTGGTTTCTTTACTTGTAATCTTATTCTGCCACTTTCTTGTAAGCAAGTCTTAACTGTAACCATGCCAGTATTCCCCTTCTCTAAGTAACACATTTGCCTTGAGATCTGCAGTACTTGGCCGTGGTTATCTGTATAACAGATCTGGAAATAGCAAGGATTTTAGACAGTGGAATAAAGCTTTTTATTTTGCATCAGCTAATTTAACAAAAGACAATTGTATATTTTTCTTATTTTTTTTTTTTAATGGATTTCTAGGTATTTCAAAACTCACAGATTTTTTTTCTTATGTGTTTGGTCATTTATTCTGAAGTAGTGGTTTTACTATCGGTGTTTCAATTTGGATTGATTCCCCTGCTGCTCCCCTCTCTCCCCTGCAGCACTTATTGATGGTCATCTGGACTTGCAACATGGTTTTTACTGGTGGTCTGCTGTAAATACTGGCAAACCCATCCTGCATCTCAAGTTTATCTTCATAGATTAGTACAATAGTGTAAGCATTCCAGAGGCAGAAATCTTGAACAGATTGTCTGTTACCACATTTCAGTGGTGTTGTGTGTCAGGAATCAGGGGGGTTTTATCCCTTTGAGATTAACTGCCATGCTCTCAAACACCTATCTTTGTGTGAGAGCCTGAATTCATGTGTATTGAATAATTTTTGGGTTTGCAACTACTTATCTAACATGTACTGTACCTCTGTCATTTATTTTCTGATAATCCAGTTCTCATGACTTATCTTTCTCTGCTTTGTTTCATTGCTTCCCCAGCTTGGACTTTATGGTCTTGATATTTATTTTTGAGTCTGACTAACCTCATTTAAGTACACTTAACCTTCTGGTGTGGGCTGCAGGATGGACAGATGAAGAAGTGACATCATAGCCTACTCTCACGGCTTGAAGGTGCTGAGCTACAGGAGAAGTACTGTGCTGCTGTGGCCTGGTTGGCTTCAGTATCCATAATATCCATTAAGCTGACCCAGCATTTCTGCACTGTGTGCTTGTCTGCAGTGTAGACACACTGTGGTAAAATGAGCAAGCCCAGGCCTATTTATTTATTTGTTTTTTAAGTTATATATTTAGCTTATTGAAAATCTATCCATGTCCCTGATTTTTTTTGCAAAATTATATCTTTTGTTTTATCCATTTTGATAAAAAGAGTGTCATAATTCAGTATCTTAATTTCTAGAGTATTACCAAACACTTGGTGTGAAAATCCTCATCCAGTATTTTTTCCCAGACAACTTCCTTGCCATGACAGTGATCTGTGGTTTCCCCAGTCTTTCCCATTTTTTCTCTGGCTCAAACATTGTTATTGGTGATGTTTTCTTTCTCTTTTGCTCCAACAATATCACAGCTATTTTTGTTAACAAAATTGATTTATTTTTTCATTGTACAAATGACACTCTCCCATTTTTAAACTTATACTTTTACCTCTCTGCATCTCTGTTTCACTTCTTGCTCTGGTAACTCTCCTCTTTTCCTCCACTTGGGTTTATATATTTTGCTACCATGCTTGCTGTGCTTGAAATAATCCAAGGAGGATATTGTCTGGCCCAGAATATATATTGTGTTATCATCCTTGTGCCTCTGTTGAGCAGTCTTGCTCTTGAGCACTTGAAATTTGAATATGAAATTTCATTAAAATAATAAGAAAAGGAATGTCTCCAACTGCAGTGATTTTTCTAAAAGATTTTGCAAATATGGTTTAAGTGCAAACCATGGTGGCAGAACATTGAGGAGCCCTGCTTGTGTTGTGTTTCCCAGTGAAAAGGAACTAATTCTGCATAGCATATGGAATGATATCTTAAATATCTGTGCAGCCAGCTGGTAGAATTACTTTATTTTCATCTATTGAGTTCAGTGCATACTTTTTGTGAGTAAAATTTGGAAAAGCTTCTGGACTCACCTGTTGTTACTTTTTCTGATCTTTACTAAGGCCTCTTCCATAACAATAATTTTTCAGGCTACTATCAACAAATAAAATAATTTGTATTAATTTCTGAAGATTCTCAGTTACCAAGAGTGAGTAGATAAAGCGATCCTGTTTTAAAAAAACACCTTAAATGAGTACTTAAGTCTGAAAAAGTATTGGTGCATAACTTCAACTCAGACATTTTATTGCAAAGACCAACTAGAACTGAACATGATAAAAATAGGCCCAGCAAAGAAAAGTAATTTGTTCAGGCAGGAGCAGTGCTTTTTCTGTAAGAACATTGTTCCAAATTGCTTGATATTTGTCTCTTTTAAGTTGACTTAATCATCCTGGTTTCAACTGCTGATTGTCTCCTACATACTGTTGTCAAACAGCTGCCTCCTCTCTCTCATTTTGCTTTGTTCAAAGGACAGGTGAAAATTTCTATCATTTGATCTTGAAGATAATGATTCCATCTTAAAAATGGTATTTTCTTTTTAAACATGGTGCTTGCAGTAGTGGGAGAGTTACACTTGAGATCTGAATAGGATTCTTTTTGTTTCACTTATTATTGTTTCTTGAGCATGTTTCTTGAGCATTGTGGCATCCCTCAGTGCACAAGGGACTTGTCCAGCTCTTCTCCCAGGACATTGATGTCTGCTGCCAAGTCTGTACCTTTAAAAGTACCTTTGCAGACAAAGACATTTCCCTGTCTGAGTGTCCTTTATAAAACATCATTCTTGCATTAATTGCCCCTCTGCAGCTGACCCCACGAGTGATCTTTAATGGTTATGAGAAGAAATGTTGTTGTTGGGACTGAGAAACCACTTACTTGTGTGTGTCCAGATTTGGCACTGACAAATTAAAACAGAACTTCCACTGTTATTAGCTCATCAGTTTGGTTTAGTCCCATTTTGTGGACTGTAGGGTGATTTCTGTTGGAATAAGGTGTCTTTTCCCAGCTATTCTGCAGTAAAAAGGGAAGATATTTGTTTTCACTGATTATAAATGTTATTCTAACTTCAGGCAAATTAGTTTTGTGTTAAATGTACCCACATATGCTTCAATAAATGAAGTACCAGCAATAGATCATCTTGAAACAGGGCACCTTTCTGCTGAAATCTCCAGGAATCTTCTATCAGGTGTCTGACACATCCTTAATCTGATGCTCAGGCTTGTCATTTGAATCAATAGGATACCAGATAGGATGTCTTCAGCATGCAAGCCTACTGCTATAGGAGGTATTTGAAAAATAAATTCAGGTCTTATGGCCAGCCACAAACTCCAGGAGCACTAATCTTTCATTTGTCTCTCTCTTTGTCTGCAAACAGTTGGTTAAATTGTTGATTAAAGAGAATTAAGTGAATCACACTTAAGTCAAAATTGATATGTATGAACTGCATAAGCAAATTCTGTTGCTGCCTGAAAAGCAACAGCTAATGTCAGCATTTCATAAAATACAAAATTAATTTAACTTGCCTGTTAGGAGTCTAAATTTTTTTGTCTCTTTGTAGAGTGGTTTGAAGCTGTCTTTTGTTACACTTTTTTTCTGTTAATGAAGGATTAAGGAAGAATGCTACCAGTTTTTATTAATGAGGAATATTTTTTGCTGAAATATTGATTGATTTATGTTATAAATATCATCTGTCTGTGTTCAGCCTTATGATGGGAACACTTAAACATAGCTAGAGATCTGCACAAAGGATGTGTTTTTCAGCATGGTTAATATGGTGTGGATTTGGGAAGGCTTTGCAACACCAACCTTGAGCTGTTATTTTATCTGCCTCTAGTCCAAACAAAGAGAAATAAATCTAGTACTTTTATTACTGCTAGGATGCAGTTTGAGTAGATTATGAAGGCTTTGATTTATCTACCAGTATTTAAATAGATTATGGCTTCATTTTGAATATCAAACATCACTGCAGTATCTATAGAAACTATTAAATTTTGCCATATGTAAAAGTAGCCTGAAGTGTCTGAATAATTATTTAAATTAAGAGTAAACCTACCTTTATTGCTGGTTGTTTTCAATATGGATTGTCTGTCTACTTCTGTAACAGTTCTGGAGATTTCACTGTGGCTGGAGACCTTTTCTCGTCCAATAGAAATTGATAGGTAGATTTGCAATTATTTCACACAGCGGTTTGTTATAGGACTTAATATGTTTGAAATATATTTAAATCACATAAAAGGCATGCTTTTATTTGCAGACAAAACAGCAGTTAAAATAATAACAAAAAATTCTGTGAAGCTGTGCTCAAAATTGAGCATATATGCAACGTTTTCACTTTGCAAGCGTTGTTGCTTCCAGCAGTCTGTAAGGACATGACATGCACACAGAAGGGTGCAATTAAGAAGTACAAGGCAGTAGTGACACAGTACTAGTCAGAGTGATGCTTAGTAGTAATGGCAATTAGTTTGCTTCCAGAATGAAATAGCACTGCACAAAGGTAAGATAAAAAACTTAGACCGGACTAATGGCTGTTATTTAGACTTGTTTTCAGGTAGAATTCTGGGGTGGATTATACTGTGATCTGTAACATTTTTATTAGATTTTTTTAAATGCGTACGTGTGTTTCAGGGATATGTTTTTCTACAGTGCTCTTACTTCAAGACAATTCAACTCAAAGCCATTAAGATGAAGAAAATGAATGTAGTAACTTATTTTCTAGTACTTTTATTTTTGTGGAGGAGGGAATCAGTACACTTTCTGAGAAATCTTTCAAATCATTATTTTTTGAAATAAAGTATTTTTTTGAAAGCTTAGTGTTTGATTCTTTATGCAGAGGTGGGCAGTGATCCTGTAAATATGAATGATGCATCTCAGGCTTTGTTGTAAATCCCCAGAGATTGTGTGTTGTGGGTACTTCTGCCTGAGTGACTTCAAAAGAACACTACAGGAAAACAAGTTCAGAAACAGTGGAAGAGATCAACTGGAAATGAGAATGCTAATTGCATTTTCATCCTTGAAGTGTTTTTTACATGAAAGCCACTAATTTCAATAGGTTGACCATAACATTTATTGCTGAAGAGCTGAGAACACTACAAAGGAGCAACATGTACACAGGCCATGGATAAACGAGGTCAAAGGCTGGAAGATACAAACACCTATTTTCTTTCAGCCTGTGCTGGGAAACAGTTTTACCTTGGCTTTTACAGCACTGGTCCATTGTCTTCTCTCTTGTGTTCTTTAACTGTGTGCCAGTTGATAGTTCTGTCTATTCCTATGGAAACCAAGAGAGTAAAGCCAATCTTGCAAGAGGCTTTAGGGAGAATTGCTTGTAGTTGAGACACTGCCTTGCTTTCAGTCAAAATGTCTGATAGAGCTGGCCTCAAGTCGTGCTGATGTTCTCTGCTGATGTATTGCCTAAGATGCTTTGCCAGACAGATGAACATGTTCAGCTTGAAAACTGGTAAATAAGGTTTCTGTTCGGCTGTCTGAGAGATTTTCTCCAGTTGAGTGTTTTACTTTTGAGTCTAGAATGCTGCTAACAAAGTTGCTAAAAGGGTACTTCACGAGATTAAACCCAATGTCAAAAATCAGTGATGTTTTTGTCATGGTTGACTTGAAGGGGTTAGCAGAGCATTACATATTTAAATCCACCAGTGTTTGTTAGATAGAAGGCATGGCATCATCCTTACCATCCAGAGGTAATAAAGAGTTTGCAGATCTTTTTTGTCAAAGCTCTAGTCCAATGGATGACTGCTAAGGGTTATGCGTAAAACAATAATCCTAAAGATTTTCTCTTACTTTTATTTTTCAGTTACTTTTTAAATCAAGGAGTTAACCTTTAGTTAGTGATAACCAGAGAGACAACCTGATATTTTGATGGTAACTTTACTAGTTTTTACTAGAAACTGGGGTTCTAAGTAGGGGTTCTATGTTGACTTGGTTTTTTTACAGGAGCTGTTTAAAACAAATTTACTGATATTCAAGGAGTGTAAGAATGGTGCAGTCATATACAGTAAAGGGTAGCTTTTACAGGGCTTATAGCTGTTGTAACCAGGCAATATGAATTCAGTTTCAGTGTATTAGAAAACAAGAAGCTCTAGTATTTCATGCATAGGTAGGATTTCAAAACACAAGTGCTAATTTATAAATCCAAATAATTCTTAATTGCAATTAAATTCATATATCTACTTGCTAGTCTCTCTTAGTAGTTTTTCTTCTGAAGAATTCTTGTGAGATTTCTGGCAAGTAGTTAATAATATATCAAAATACTCCTTTTGATGTATGGATTTCAGTTACTTTTGGAACAGTAGGCTGTTCTATAGATATCAAATTAGACGTATGATGGAACAGATTCTGTTTTTCTAAGTGCTTAGTTTGTTTCCTGAAAAGCTACTGAGACTAGTAGGTGTTGGTGACAGAAGTCCATATCATTCCAAGTGGTTTCTGACATTCTTAGAATGTGCCTCTTCTCAAAGAGATGCTAAATGATGAAACAACCTCTAAAGAAACCATGCGCACAGCGCCTTTCCTTTCCAAGGTCATTAAAATATTTGGGCTTTGAAAATTTGTTTATTTTGTGCAAAGTTTATTTGTAAGGTAAAGCATCTTCTCTTCAGCACCTCCTCACTGGAGAGAGAGTGAGCATGTTTGTGTATACAGTAGGATTATCTTCTGTAAGATGGAGTAGATCAAAGAGCAGTTTCTACTCGGTGAAGGTAAGCAGGTTAAATTCAGTTGCCATTTTTGTTTTAAAGAGAAACCTCATGGATGTATTTGTCTTTCAGATGCTTAGCTAGCAATTAAGGAGTTCAAGTTTTTTGACTTTCACTGCTGCTTGAAAGCATCTGACAGCAAAGAACTGTTCTCCACTTGGGCTTTAGCATCTGTGCTAATCTGTTGGTGAAGCATGTTAATGCAGTGCCAAGTGGCTGATCTGTTCTGCCTGGGTTTTTAAGGCAAAATCTGAAATACTTTCACATTGTGCATGTTTTACCTCCATGAGTGTCTATGTTACAATATGATTTAGGATTTGTAAAGGTATAGATTTCTACTGGCTTTAGAAACTGATGGGCCACTATTAAAAAAGTACAGACGTTTTTGTATTTTAGGTGCAAGCAATGATTTAGGTCTCGACTCCAGCTTCTAAGGAGTGCTGGGTTTAAAAGGCTTAACTAACCTAATCTGACTATTAAAAGATCACAGTAATCTGTTTTGGGTTTTTTACATTTATTTACTTTGGACAGAATGTGCTCCTCTGGAAAAGGAGATCAGTGGCCTGGTATGCTAAATTTCAGTGTACGTTAGCAGTTCTTAATCTTGGTCTAAAGCAAATGAAAAGTGTACATGAGTGAATATATATGCTATAACCTATGATATAGTTAGTTTTTCTGTTCTCAAGATGCTGTTATATATATATTCGAGCTCTACTTTCTTAAATACTGTTTGAGAGTTTAAAAGAAAAATTAAAGCATTATTAATATTTAAGTACAATAATAATCTAATAGATGTATAATCACTGCCTGTGTTACGATTGGTGTAGTATTAGAACAGGAGATGTTTTATCTTTGCAATTAATTTAACTGTAATAATTTTGTGCTGTTCTGTTTGTGAAAAAGTAAAAGTAACAGAATTATATATTACATTCCTCTGAAGAGGATTTATTGATTGTTAAATAGTCTGTCTTTTCACAAAAGATTGCTAAGAAAATTTTGCTAAAATGTCTTACATAAGTGCTGCTTAATTAATAATGAATATATTTCAGCAATCAAAATTTAATAAGCTAATAAATTATTAACCTATGGCAGAGATGTGTAATTATCAGACCTCTGAAATCCTTTCTGCCGTGGCTGGTGGACTTGCTGCGCTGCAGTCTTCAAACACACCCCTTTCAATAGGCTGACCTTTGTGCTGCTCATTTTGTGGAGCCTCTGTTTTACCACTTCCCTGCACACTTGCTGACCAGGCTTAGTTACTGCAGGGGCTGTAGTCAGGGGTTAATGCCTGATTTTTGGTAAATTTCATCTCATGAGTACAGAAACAGCAAGGGATAAGGTGCAAATGAATTTTAATCAATGAATCATTCTTTAGGAATTGAGACATTACAGAATTTATGGCATTCAGTAACACTTTAAAATAGTGGTAAGTAATGTTTTAAGATGGAAGGAGCTGAGAGAGACAGCCCATTTGACCTCAGTAGCATATAAGAGTTTGAAATTATATGGGGCTAAATATGTATGCAGAAATAGACAACTGGGTAAAATGAACACCTTCTGTCAACAGTAGGTTCTTTAAGAGTAACTGGATATTTAGTTAGCTCATTTCATGGAAATAAATTCAATAAATTGCCTTTTTAGGCCTGTACAAAAATATTAACTGTGATGCTAGATGGAAAACTGCAAGCTTAATTAGAAATTAGGACACAAAATGTAAGAGAATGGTGAATTATAATTTGATAATGAACTGAAAACAGATAGACCTGAAATATGAGCTGTAAGATCAGAAATATGAGCTATAAGATCAGAAGGCATGTGTTAGAATTCCTTGGTGGTTGCACTTGAATCTAAATATTTTTCATGAGCAAACTTATAACCATGAGTAGTATTTTTTTAAGGATACTTAAGAATGGCACAGTGTTAGGCATGATTGTCAGTCAAAGAGAGGACAGCAGTGGCTAGGATATCAGAAGAAGAGGAATACTGAAGGTAATTGAAATTTTTAGAAACATTATAGTTCAAAATGCAAGTCCCAGGGGGGGTGGGTAGGGGGGGGACAACAGACAACACACCTAATGATTTATTCTATGGATTATAAATTTATTATTTGAAACATGACTGACAAGGATGTAATGAGCTAACTGTTTGGAGAATGTACTTAATTTATGGGAGAAGTGCAGTTTTAGGTACATCTCACAAGATATATATATTATCAGTAGGCAAGTGTCATTGGGATTCGGTAGGGTGGGACCCCCTCGGGTAGCCCTGTAATCTCTGCTTACTTGTGTTCAAAATAGAAGAGTTCCAACTAGAATAAGTGCAGAGAGCTGATGATTTTTTGAGGGCAGTGTAGGGTTTATCCTTTGTTACTGAGATAAAAACCCCAATGCTTGTTTAGATTTTAAAAGCCACAGTGTATTTTCATGGGTAGAAGAATGAAATGTGTCCTTGTGTGTGTGTTGGCTTAAAAAACCCAGAAAATCCAAACAAGAATCAAAACCTAAAAGCCTGAGTCTGAAACAGAGAACTGGGAGGAGAAAATCCTGAACACTGTAATTCCACTTAGAAGAAATCACTAGGAATTTTTGAAAAGGATTAGATGTTCTTGCTCCCTATGGTGCTAGAGGATGGATTTACTAATCCAGAGGGTCAGTTTCAACCTTCAGTTCTAATTTGTGGTTTATCTGTAAATATTTCTAAGGCTTTCTGTTCTGCTGCAAGTGTATGCCCTGACTGCATCTTCAGTGCTTATGACTGCCAGCAGTGAAAAGCCCTTGAAAACCACCTCCTTTGTAAGGGTTTGTGCTCTTTTGGTCTGTCTGTTCCCAGTGCTGGGAAAGCAGGTATGTCATTTTGGAGTGGAGCCAAAGTAGCATCTTCACGGTTTAACAGCTTGGCATTCTTTTTTATGACCCCTGCTGTTTTTACCAGGAGGTTGTATAGAGATGCTGGGCTGCTTTTTCCCCAGTTCCTCTAGCAACCCTTACAGTGCCCTAAATCTTCACAGGCCCATTGTAGGTATTCCAAAATTCAAGCCTAGCTGTACTGTAACCATTGTCAGCTCATGTGCTCTACACTGTAAATCATTACAGATCAGTCTTTCAAGCAATGTTAAGTACTTCATGTGGATTAGAATTGTTACAGTTTTTGTAAATGTGGGCTCAGCAATTAATAGGGAAATAATTAATTTTTCTGTGTGCATTGTCCCCTTTTATCCCACTGATGATGAGGGGATGGCAGCCTAATTGTGGGTGTGCTTTTGATGTGCATGTAGAGGTGCAAGATCCTCTGACTCTTAGCCTTACCTTGTACAGCTCAGTTTCTCCCCTTGTAAAAGATGTTGGGCTTGTTTATGTTGTGCTGTATTTATTTATGCAGTGTGTTTTTAAAATCTGAATATTAAAAGTTTTGTGTCAGAGATGTACCCACACTACAGGGGTTAGTCAGTGCAGAAGCACACAGCTTAATATAATGACCAAGTTAACTCACCAAGAAATAGTGGGATGAGAATGGAAATAAATTTTCACAGACCTCTGTTGCACATCAGCAGAACGTTTCTAGCTAGAACACAGGTGTACTCTTTAAAGCAAGTTTGTATGCTTGTGAAACACTTAAAATTTGCTGTGAAAAGTACTTAACTTCTGAGGAAGTGTTTGAAATGGGCACGTGGCACTGGGTGACTCAGAGCAGGACTCTGTGGGCTGTACAGAGTGGAAAGATGTGAAGTGTGAGATGATGTTTTTAGTGCAATGGCAATACAACCAGTAGTTTCAGCATCAACCTGTGATTAGAATTACAGCACCACTGAACAGAGCTCATTTTTTCTTCAGCCTTTCACTTAGGTGACCATATGGGACAGCCTGACTGTGGCTGTTTGACAGATGCCCACCCAGCTGCTCTCTCACTACACTTCCTCAGCAAGCCAGGGAGAGGAAATAAAAAAGGTTGAAAAAGCTGCTTTAGATTAATAAAGAAATAAGCACATTTTCTTCTAGACCCAGAAAACTAGGTAGAAAAATTTACCAGTGATTTTCCACTGAAACCTTTCCCTGGCAGCAGAATCATTCTGAATATACTAGACAGCTTTTTTTAATGACCCAACTTGCAATTTTGGGGATAATTTTTTCAAATTTAGAGATATTCTAAATTCTGGCAAACTCATTGGCTCTGACTGAAATACTTCTTCCATAACTCTCTTCTCCATTAAAATGTTCAGAAAGTTTTTCTGACTGCTTAGCTTGGAGTCCAGAACTTTCTTTGAAGTTATTACTTGATGACAGAGCCATGATTGCTTATTGAGCTGTCTCCCAAAAAATGTGTTCTACTAGTACCTTTTGCTGATTTTTTGAAATAGCAGAAGTATTTCTTCTGATTATGTTGAAGTCAGCTGTTCTGTGATACTCTGGTAGTTTGCAGAGTCAAGTATTTTGATTTTCAAAAAATTTTAACAGAATCTAAAGGAATATTAAGAATTAGCATTGGAATGGTAAATTTTGGCTGCTAGGAACCAAGTATTCTGTACAAGTATTTCATCCTGTTCTCTCATGGTGTTTTCTGCTTATAGTAGAATAAATTTTGAGTCACTATCAATGGTAAGAGACCATGGACTGACTCAGAGAGCTTCATGCTGCCCAGCAATGTTTAGGCCAGTCAAGTGCATTATTTATGAGTAAAAACCTAGCCAGCTTACAGACTTCTTATACACAAAAACTTTATTAAAAAGAGGAATTGGCTTTTCAAATTAAGCATTCCCTCCCTCCACCTAATAAGACCTAAATTGCATCAGCCTTCAAGGCATGTTGATACATTCCATACTTGTAAACTTAAGCAGCAATCAATTAAAGGTGGGGAAATTTTCCATTGTCATTAAAAAGTGCAATATTGTTTTCTAAGAAGTGAAAGGAAGACAGCAAAATTCATGGTATTACTAAAGAAAAGAACAGTAGTCAGAAGCAAAAGCACGAATAAGATAATTCAAATAAGTAATGTAAGTACAGGTGTTTTCTGTGGTAATCACTTGGAAGAAACAGAATCTTTTGTGTTTCAGAATGAAGGGATTTATTACAAATTCATTTGCTAAGGAGAGGGATTTGTTGGCTAAGCATGCAAGAGAATAATGTAGTAGTAACTGATGGAAAAATGTGTAATAGCAAATATAAAATACAGTATAGGGAGAGAAATTCTAATAATAAAAGGGCATGTTTCCTTAGTTTTATGCATTGTTTTAACTTTCAGTCTTCTTTACAGTGGAATTCATTCAAAAAGCAGAATGTACTTGTAAATCTTCCAATAAGTACCCATCAACAAGACAAAAATAATTTTCTTTCTCTCATGGATATGCATGCCCTGTGTGCAGGAAATATTGAAAACTGCAAATGTATTATCCTCTGTGACAGAGAAAAGCAACTATATTTCTTCCAAGACTAATATTCTCTTAAGTTATTTAATATTTTTCTCCTCCCATTTAATTGCCAACCACATCATGATACACTGAGATTTTTTGCTAATTTTAATTTTTCTTTTTTAATGAGTTTTCTAAATTTTTCTCATATTTGCCTGTTCAGTGTAATGGTAATAATGAAGAGTATTCTCATCCCTAGCTCCACCCCAAATTTATCATTAATTAATTCTGAGTGTGTTCTCTGTGGTTTAGGAGCTCTGCAGACATCACACTGTTCTGCCCCTGTACTTCAGAGTATGCTTGGTATGTGTCTGTGTACTACAGGGACAAAATCCTGAGGTTGTGCTTTCCCTGACACCCAGCAGAAGAAAAATATGTATTTGGTCACTTCTCACTGGGAATGCTGTAGTAGTCTCTGGCAAGAGAAGTTTGCATGTTCAGGCAGGTCTGTGGTAGGTTCTGTGGCAGACTTTTCTTGTAAGCTGTCACTGATGAGCAAGGACTAGTAACAGTAAAAGGTAGAGGCAGGATGAAATAATTTTATCTGAGCTCGTTCATGATTTGCTTTCCTTGATTTGTATTTTAAAATAAAATAGTGTAGCAGGAAAAAAAGTCGCATACATTTATTTTGGCCATACCTGGTGAAATCCATTCTGCATCTGTAAAGCTCAAGTCTTCCATTGCTATTAGACAGAAACAGAACAGTAATTTTTGTAAAGTATGCCCTTCCAATGTTTATGGCTGCTTTGAAAAATGAAATCTGTATAGTTTTTATGCCCTGGCACTGGATACTGTGGAGGCCTCTGGAATCCTTTGGCCTGTCTCCATCCTACCATTCTGCTGACAAAAACACTTTGCAATTCTGAGCCTTATGAGATACCAAAGTGCCCCCGTTCATTAGCATTGCTTGCCCTTGTCTACTTGGTTGCTTTTTTTCATAGTTTTTCCAAAGACAGCCTAAGGGAACTAAGCTAACATGCAGAATTTGTAAAAGAATTGTAGCAGACTCAAGTATGTTAATTTGCAGGTAGTTTCATAAGCAGAAGAATCCAAAGACATGACTTCTATTGATTTTTGTGTCACCTTTCCTGTGTACATTGTCTGATAAAGCTTCATCAAATGCTCCAGCTTTTCCCTGAGTGGGGGACAATTAGTAGAATTTATCTTCTCTTTTGAGCTCTCTGTTTTCATTATAGTTACAGTTAATGATCTATATGGGAAATTGGCAAAAACTAGTATCTTGGGGAAAAATTGGAAGACAGTGAGCAAAATTAAGAGACAACACATTCTTTTCACTTTAGGAAAGGTTAAAAGTTACAGTACGAAAAGAGCTGAGGTGTTTAAATCATGATGACTGAAGGCAGGTGCAGATGTTTTGCTTTAATGAGTTATTGCTCCAGTTGCTGGTCCTCGATTGCAACTTAACTGCTGAAGATGATTTGATCCATGAACTTTGGGAAGTGGAAGCATGATAATGTTGCATCTCTCCTAGATGGAAAATAACTTTCAAGCAAGTCAAGGCTGCCTGTACTACTAAATCAGTACAGCTTCTTCATGATTGCATGTTCATGTCTTTAATTTTTCACTGGCTTCTTCAGTGATTTGAGAAATAAAACCAGATTGGGTTTTTTGGGATCCACCCTCATTTATTATATGATTATATTTATATCAAAGAAGCATTTCTCTGTTATTTCTTTTGAAGACATAGTGAAAACCTTGTGAAAGTCCTAGTGTGAAGTATTTTCAATGTGTTGTAACGCTAGGTGTCCCATCCATTTATTGTATATACTATAGACCAAAAGTCGTGCAGTTCTCAATTTAAAAATGTAAGAAACAATCACTTCTGCATATATTTGCTGTGTATTCAGATAAGTACATTTTATCTTTCTGAATCATTCCCGGTTATTTTTCTTACTTTCATTTTGAAAATTATGTTCTTTCTTCATGTTTAGTTTTATTCCTCATCTGATAACTGTTTACCTTGCTGAAACCAGCAGGTAATGATCTTATTTCAGTTTTTACATGATTTTTACTGAGGCTAAACGGTTAAGAAAATTATAATATTACAGAATTTTTTGTATTAATGAACCCTGTCTTATTCTGCTAATGGAATATAAATATCTAAAACCAAGTAGCATGAGAGACCTAAAAATGAAGAGTTCATGTTAACAAAAAAAATTTTCATTAGATGTTTCCAAAGCTTTGAGCTGTTTTGCTTCAAGCTTTTTTAGGCACAGTAAAAAAAAAATAAATCTATATCTATGCATCATAATTTGCTTTGATAAACTGACATTAATTTCTGATATTTTTCTTTACCCAGGGAAATTACCGCTTCATGAAACTTTTGCTGGCTCGTAGAGGGAACTGGATGCAGAAGGACTTAGAGGATATGACACCACTGCATTTAACTACACGTCACAAAAGTCCAAAATGTTTAGCTTTGTTGTTAAAACATATGGCACCTGGAGAAGTGGATACCCAGGACAGAAACAAGGTAAAAGTACTGCTTATTGCAAGATAACTGCTTATTTTAAGACAACTGCTTATTTTAAGATCTGTAGCAACTTCAGGAATTGGTTTTACATCAAGCAGTTGTGTGGAAAAAATTATTTTTCATAAACTTTTTCTAGGTCTTCAAAGTAGAAATATTAATATTTTTCTGATGTTAATGATGTCAAAGTTCATTGCACTGGCTCCACTGACCTTCTTCTTGAGAGTAGTTACAACAATAGAAGATTCAAAAACCATCCAAGTCTTTCTATAACATTGTGATTCTTGTTGGAGTCTGGATAGCATGTGCTTATGTTGCTTTTCTGCCTTTGAAAAACCTCACATTTAGAATCTTGTAATGATAAGAGTCACTAGAAAACTGCCTATAATTACAGCAGTCATTCTGGAGGAGTCATGCTGACTTCATGACCATGCTAATTAATTAACAAAGGTATGCATAGACCAGCCAAAACCATTTAGCAACCTTGCCTGTTCAGCAGATTTCCAAGCCAGTATTTAAAGCATTGCCAGATTCCCCACAAAACAGGGAGCACTTTTCTCCTGGTTCATGTCATGAGTAGTCACAGTAGCAAAAATGGAATTCAGGTTGGTGAAAGATGATCTCAGGCACAGAGTCAGACCTGATTGACCCTGTTGGGCACATGGCTTTTTCAGTTTCCTTGCTGCAACTGTGCACATCAAAATTGTCAAATATAATTCCTGAAGATGAAGGAGAACAAGTGTCCTTTACGTCTGCTTCCATGTCGGTAACTGACTGAAACTGGTTGTAGATGAGAGAAGTCAGTGAACCAAGGCTACCAAGGCCTTCTGGTATCCAAAACTTTCTGCTTGCATTGCAACTGTCAGCTTCCAGGAATACTGATCAGCTCCAGTTAATAAATAACACTCCTTAATTTAGTGCACATTTTTCCTGGTACAAGACTGTGGTGGTGCTTTGTGGAGCCCTTCTTCAGTGAGTGACAGGCAGAAAAAAAGGCTGTGCTATCTTATTGTTGCTACCATGGTATTAAGCCAATAGCTGGCAGCAACAAACACAAACAGGCTCCTTTTTGCCTTCTTCCTTCACAGAAAGTTGAAGATATGATGGTGAACTTACAAATTCCATGTCACTGTTTCAGGATGCTAAGGCAGGGTATTGTACTTCAATACATAAATGTCCTGTAGGAGTTATTTCTCTGTTTCTAATCAAAGTGCCAAGTGATGTTTGGTAGGGGTGTTGGGGTAAGAGAGGTGGGAAAAAAATTCATTCTTTATCTTATAACTCTGTTACTTGGCAGTTGGGAGAGGTGTGTCTGGTAAATAAAATACTTGTTAATATGCCAATGTTTTGCTGGTTAAGAAACCCCCACACACCGGTTTGCTTATGTAGTTAGGAACGTTGATAAGGCCTGTGAAAAAGCTGTTGGCAGTCAGGAATTGGCAGTAGGAGCATGGATTGCCTTTTGAAGTTTTATTGGACTGCCATTGGGCATTAGATTCACTAATATTCAACCTCAGAATTCTGAGTTATCCCAGACAGTAAAGTCAAAACCTTAGTTCAAGATGGATCTGAGTCCAGTGTCAGCGTATGGTGTCACCTTCCCCTAGTGGAGAGTAGTCTCCATCAATTTGTGTCATCCCAACAGAGCCTGAAATTTAAGAGGGACCACACTAATCACTGCAGTTGCTCTATAGTGCAGCTCTGGGGCTGAGGCCTGGTTCAGGTCAACATTCTAGCTTGGATGTCATTGCTTAATACCAAGCACAGATATTTTCTCTGGGTGTGAACTGCTGCACCAAATAGCCATCAGGGCAGTGCTAAGTGTCATGCACATTTTTCTCTTGCCATAGTCCAACAAATCTTCATAAAAAGCAGTCTCCTAGCAGAGATACTTATGTTCCAAGCATAAAGGCTTCTCAGTTTGGATCCCTTGGATGCAAGGTGGTGCAGCTTAGACTTGACTCAGGCCTCAGTAGGTGTGTGATGATCTGCCCTTACTGAAGTAAATGGGCCTTTATTCGGCTTTGTTTAAAGCCTATTTTCATAGATTTTCAGTTGTCAACCACCCCAGGTACATGTGATCAGTTTTTTTGTCAGTCCTCTTTACTGAAGTGTAACAAATGCTTGTTTATTTGCCTGTTGTTTAAGGCTAATTTTAGCCAACTTTAATTTTCATTTAAACATTAAACATTTAATTGTTTAATGTTTCAACAATTCTTCAACGTGTTGAAAAAGCTTGTGAAAATTGTATTTCAGCAAACTGCATTGCATTGGAGTGCCTACTACAATAACCCAGAGCACGTGAAACTTCTCATCAAACATGATTCAAATATTGGAATTCCTGATATTGAAGGAAAAATCCCACTTCACTGGGCAGCTAACAACAAGGACCCTAGTGCAATCCACACAGTGAAATGTATTCTGGTAAGAAAGTCTGCAATATATGTATATAACACTTGCTTTCCTTACTACCTTCCTCTGACAGAAACATTTTTTTATTCTCATAAGTTTTCTCATTTTGGTCCACTGACTCTTTGAGAATGGAATAATTGGCTTTTCCTAACATCCAGAACTTCGTAAGAAGTAATCCTAAATATTTTTGCTGTCTCGAAAAGAGTTTGTTTGATTTCTATGGGTGAATGTCTTTGCTTGAAGTCTTGTAAGGGGGGAGGAAAGACTTAAAAGTTTTCATGGATAAAATGGCCAGTCATATTGCTCATTTCAGCTGCATTTTGCACACTGATTTCTTTGTTATGTGTCTTTCCTTCATTATTTAAAAGTTTATATCTAGTTATCTGTCTACTAAAAATTTTGGTTAAATTTGGTTTCTCAGGTTAGAATTCTGGGAAATATTTGATCAATGGTCAGTCAGCCCACAATCAGTTTGCAGAAGGACTTTCTACGTGATTTTGTGTATCAATTCAGTACTGTTTCCTTGATAGCATATTTTCTCTTTTTGCAATATTTGAGTTTATCTTCTGCAATGACAGCTATTATGAGTACAATGAAATCATATGCTCAGCCTGATTTTTACCTTAATTTTTATTTTGTGAAAATTTCTGATCTTCACTAACATGGAAAGATACAGAAACCTCAATTTAAATTTTCTGTCACATTAGAACAAACTTTCTGTATCTTTGTCTTTCAAAGGTCTTTCAGAAGTGGACACATGGTGATTGTACTTTAACTACAAGGACTTGTATTTCTGTCTGCCTGATTAGCTGGCAAGCTGAGAACTTAAATATGAAAATGAAAACTTTCTTTGCTTTTTTTCAAATCACACTGACAATCTTACAGTCACTGATACTTATTTACTATAATAAATAGTTTTAGAGAAGATTCCAGCATCAAAGAGATTGCATTTCTGTAATACTGCTCTTTATTCAATATATTTGTAATTTGTATCCAGCTGTGAAACAATTTGTTACAAAGTTTTGTCACGAACTTTGAATTTGTATATCTGCTTTTCTGCTGGAGAAGTAAACTTGCTGCAAAAAATATATGGATCTTTGTATTTAACTACAGACTTTTTCAAACATTCAGCAGTCAAAAGACAAATATTTTTTAAAGTTGTGATGTGTTTGGCTCAGACAAGAGCCTCACACCCACACAGGCACTCACTCACCTGCCCTCTTTCAAGGCAGAGAAAATAGAAGGAAGGCAAAAGAAGACTTGTAGATGAAGATAATGCCAGCCCAGTATAGAAAGCAAGAGCTGCATGCAGAAAAGGAAATTTATTTACTCTTCCCATCAGCAGGCAGATGTCAGCCACTTCCGGCAAAATGGAAAAAAAAGCTTCAGCATGCTTATTCGTGCTTGAGAAAACAAATGGTGTAGCCATGAACATCCTTGCTGCCCTCCCCCTGTCCCTGAGGGTTTTTTCTTAGCATGATATTATATGATATGAGGTATTGTTTGGGTCAGTTTGTGTCAAATGTCCCAGCTGTGCCCTGTCCCAGTCTCTTCCCCACCCTCAGCCCATTCACTGGGGTGAACAGGGGAGCAGGATGTGAAAAAGAGGAATCCATGCTATTCCACAATAGCCAAAACATGGGTGTGTTATCAACAGTTTTAATCACAAAGTCCAGTTGCTGCAAGGAAAATTAACTTCATCTCAGGCAGATATACTACAAAAGATCAAAAATACTTGTCTCTCTACTGAAAGTGTTCTCAAAGATTCTCTTTAGGTAATCCAGAATTATGATAATGTCCAGGATTTTTGGTAGACTTTTTTGGTTTGGTTGTGTTGTAGTTTTTTGTTGTGGTTTTTTTTTTTTAATCTGACAATTAAAAGAATCAGAGAATAGTTTGAGTTGGTAAGAAACTTTTTAAGGTCATCTAGTTCAACCACCCTGCCATGGGCAGGGACATCTTCAACTACATCAGGTGGCCCAGGGCCCTGTCCAGCTCTTCAACTCTTCCAGGACTGGGGAATCCACAGCTTCTCTGGGCAACCTGTTCCAGTGCCTCACCACCCTCACACTAGAATTTCTTCCGAATATCAAGTCTAAACCTGCTCTCAGTTTGAAATCATTCCCCCTTATCCTGTCACTCCATGCCATTATAAATAGTCCTTCTCCAGGTTTCTTGTAGGCCCCCTTTAGGTACTGGAAGGCTGCTGTAAGGTCTTCCTGGAGCCTTCTCTTCTGCATGTGAGAACTCTCTCAGCCTTTCTGCATAGGAGAGGTGCTCCATCCTCTAATGATCTTGGTGGCCTCCTCTGTACTCACTCCAACAGTTTGATATCTTGCCTGTGCTGGGGACCCCAGAGCAGGATGAAGTACTGCAAGGGGAGTGTCAGGAGAGCAGAACAGAGGAGCAGAATCCTCACCTTCAGCCTGCTGACCACACTGCTTTTGGTGCAGCCCAGGACCCGTTTGGCTTTCTGGGTCACAGGCACACATTGCAGGCTCATCTCCAGCCTCTCATCCTTTACCCAGCACCCCCCCAAGCCCTTCCTGGCAGGGCTGCTCTTGGCCTGTTCAGCCCCAGCCTGTGATAGTGCTGGGCTTGCCCTGACCCCTTGTCTTGCACCTTGCACTCACCTTCATTGAACTTCATGAGTTTCCCATGGGCCAACTTTTACTTCTTGAGCTTGGCCAGGTCCCTCTGGATGGTATCCCATCCCTCAGCCTTGTCAGCTGCACCACCCAGCTTGGTGTCATCTGCAGACTTGCTGAGTGTGCACTCAGTCCTTTCACCTGTGTCATTAATGAATGCATTAAATCTCACTGGTCCCAGCACAGCCTCCTGAGGGACATCATCATTTTTCATTGGGATGTTGAGACAGTTACTGCTGCTCTGGATGCAAATGTCCAACCAATTCCTTATCCCTCAAACAGCCCACCCATCAAATCTCTCCAATTTGTGGACAAGGATATTGGGGGACTGCATCAAAGGCTTTGCAGCAGTCCAGAAAAATAACATCTATAGCCATTCCCATTCCACTGATGTAGTCACTCCATCATAGAAGGCCACTGGGTTGGTCAGGCAGGGCATGGTGACCACCAGGTCCGGTGACCACATTCCCTCTGTTGGGGCTGTCTATCACCTGTCTTGAGAAGTTATCCTGCCTTCATCCCAGGCATCTCCTGGATTCCCAATAGCTCACCGGGCTGCTTCTCTGCAAATGACAAGGTGGTTGAGGTTCCCCAGCAGGACAAGAGCCTCCAGCACAATGCCTCCTGCAGCTGGAGCAAGAAGGCTTTGTCAGGAGGCTCCCCTTGGTCAGGCAGCCTGTAGAAGACATTGACCACAGGGTTCCTTTATTGCCTTGGTCTCTGATTCCTGCCTACAGCCTTTCTACCTGTTCATGGCTGTTCTCCAGGGACAGCACATTGCACTCTATCCATCTGTTGTAGAGAGCAACCCCTTTGAACCTTATTCCTGTCCTGTAGCCACACACCAGTCATGGATTCATCCCACCAAGTTTCAGTAATGGCAACTAGGTCGTGGCTTTCTTTTGGTCGTTTCCAGCTCCTCATGTTTGTTGCTCATGCTGGGTGCAGAGGTTTAGAGGCACTTTGGCTGGGCTGAAAAGCGTGTGTTCTTGATTTCATCCAGGCTTTTTTATGCATCAACTTAGTTGTTTATATTGCAATTAGTTACATCTATATGTGCTTAATAACAGAGTAAGTTAATAACAAGTTTAAATGGAAAAGTGACTTAGCTATGCTGTAAAGTTGATGATAGAGGAATGTTGTTATTAGGTAATCAATCTGTTGACTGAATTTTGTTGAGTATAAATACCTTTTTGTGCTGGTGGTAGTGCCCTGAGTTTAATTCTGTAGTAAAAGCTTCTCTCCAAATTGAAGTGTTATTCTTACTTGTCTTGAAGTGACAGAGCTTCACAGCACAGACACAGCAGAACTCACAGTCTTCCCCTCCTTTCTTAGCTACTTTTTCCCTCATTACCCAGTTCCAAGGCAATTGTCTAAGCATCATGTTTGATTCTCAGTCCTCTCTAGGCCTTCTAACTTTACCGTTTTTCACATTCCATATTGTATTTCTAATGGATGTACCCACAGAGTAAGATTCTGTAATCTTGTGTTTTAAGGTATAATTGCATTTTTAAATTTGCAAAAACACTTTCTTGTGGTGATAGCAGTATAAAAGGCAAGTGTCGGTGTCACTGTTGCTTCCCCATTTTTAATTACATCCAACCAAACCATTTCTCTTTGCTTTCTCTAAGCACTGTGCTATTGCCCAGACAGCAGTGAGGTATCTGTGTCTGCTTCCAGACTACCTTTAATGTCTGCTGGCCAAGTTATGAAAAACAACTCTGCTGTTGTTTCTCACTTGTTATCTTTAACACTGTGGAAGAATTCCACAGAAAATTATTTTTTCTCTAGTATCCCACATTGAATTCTCCAGCGCTGCTTTACAAAAACTTGACAAGAGTTTAGCTGCTGGTTTTATTGAGACCACAGTCTATGGTACTGAAAAATACTGTCTTGTTTTTCTGTACTCTGCCCTCTGGGTGTGGCCAAATATTGTCTTCTGTTTATAAATTTTTAAAATTAAGGATCATCTTTCTGTTTGGTATTTGTGTAGTACAGAGTCCATTGGTATTGTCAAAATAAACAATTATGAAAAGAGCTGTGCTGAATGCTGAGAAAGTAGGTTGGGTGTGCAGGGGTGACAGCTGGGCACAAATTGGTTATATCTGATACTGAAATCCATGAAATACTGCCAAAACTGAACACAACCTATGTAGAAAGTAAACATGTGAAGTAGAGAGAAACTCTAATCTGGAGATCCTCTCATGGTCAACTTCCTTTTCCACCTTTCCAGATTGTGCTTGGTTACGTGAAAAACGTTGGGAAGATTTAAGGAGAAAAGAACAGCATAAGGTTCCATTATTATGATGGAAGCAACTGCTTAGTACTCTCTGTCTATTTTGTATCTCTTCTCTTTTTTTATTCTTCATGGTAAGAGACATGACATTTGTTTATACCACACTTTCCATTATTGCCTACAATTCCATTGTTCTAATTGCCGCAGAAAAATGCTTAGCTTCTGTTTCTTCTCTGTATTGTGCTTAAAATATTAATACAGTATGACAGTTTAATTATAGCTAACCAAACCCACTTAAAATCTAAAGAAATTATACTTGTGAATGTAGGCAGAAACAGACTTAGAAAATTTTAATTTAGGTGGCCAAAAAATTCAAAACACATGAATACTTTTAAATTAGAATATAAATAGTGGCTTTGTCATTGGAGAATCTGTACTGTTTTGCATAAATAACACTCTTGAGTATGGGTATATTCTTGACAACATCAGTGACTTTATGCCAGGAGTTTTAGGATTAATTTATTTAGGATGTTGTTGTGCTTCTGGAAGGCTTGAAAATTAGCTGTCAGGATTACATCAGCAAATTATGAGTGATTTGTTTTCTTGTTTGTCCATTTTGTTCAAACACATTTTCCTCTGGTGGACTTAGAATTTCAGTAATAACTTCTGTGCCTGTTATAATTCATGTTTAGCCACTCTTAAAAGTGATTCTCATAAATTGAATTTGTGCAGTAGGCTCTATGCTCCCCCTGCTGAGCTCTATGAATAGACAAAAAGTAAGCATATTATCAGTTAGCTTTCTCTTCAGAATTATTTAAGTTAGGGAGCAACATACAAGCTTTCACTGTAGTGGTTCAGGTAAATGCTTTTGAATGCTTGTCAAAAGAACTGTTATGCAGGCTTTGATTATTGTGTTTTGTGCGTGTAATAATGTTAAGTTTGATAGCACTTTTAGTTGAGAGTCATATTTATCAATTTTGATGTTTTTAATAGTTTATGGTTATTGTACTGATGGCTACATATATTAGTGAGCTCCAATGTGTTTTATGTTAATTTTTGACTCTAACAAAGCATGGCTGATGGTACTGATACCTAATCTAAAACTGATGAAGTTTTTTGTCTGAGATGGGCAGCTTAATTAGCATTTGATTAGCATTGGCAGATGTTATTGCTCAGATACTGTACATCATCTTTGAAAAGGCATGGAGAACAGGAAAGGTGCCTGAGGACTGGAGGAAAGCCAGTATCACTCCAGTGTTTTGAGAAAGCCTGGAGAAGACTGAGAGGGGATCTTATCAATGAGAAATACTTTAAGTGTGGATGTCAAGAGGATGGAGCCAGACACTTTTCAGTGGTGCTAAGCAACAGGATAAGGGGCAATGGGTACAAACTGAAACATGGAATTCCCATTTGGATATTAAGGAAGCATCTTTACTGAGATGAAAAGTGACTGGGCATTGGAACAAGCTGCCTAGAGAGGTTGTGGAGTCTTCTTCTCAGGAGATATGTGAAACCTACCTGGACTTAATTCTGTGCAACCTGCTGTGGTTGAACCTGCTGTAGTGGGGGGTTGGATTAGATGATCTCCAGAGACCCTTGCCAACACCAGCCATTCTGTGATTCTGTGATTTGCGTGCAGTGTGCAATGTATGTAGCTCCTTAGATCTGGAAAACTTACATTAACCAAATATTAGGAGGTTTAACTTGGCACTGTAAGAAAGCAAACAGTAAGAAACAAAGAATCAGGGCATTGCAGAGTTGAAGTTACTACTGCTGTATTAAATTAGCCAGATTGCACTTAGAAAATATAGTGAAATATGACTCTAAATGTTTGGAGGGTTTTGAGGGTTTATTTATCCATTACATAGAAAATATAGATTGTACAACTTTGGTCAACTAGTATTTGTGTAGAAACCATAATTCTGGAATTTCCTTTTTTCTTCTTGACTTATTGTTCTCAATGTTAGATATTTGTTTTCTGTGTAATAGTTACTGCACATCAAGTAATGCAAATGCAAGTGATTCTGCAGCCAATTTGTGTACCTAGTGGAGCCAAAAGGAAAGATTGCAGTTAGTTTCATGAGAAAGGGGTCAGGAACTTGCTTTAACAGTTAACAAGCTGCGTTTACCACAATTCCTTGCTCCTCTTTCATAAATGTATTGTGATATATAGTGTGTATTTTCAGGAGGATTGCTTTTCTCACTTATGAGTTAAAATCCCCTCTAGTGTTGGAAGTTAAAAATCTCAGGACTACATTCCCTTTTAATTCTGCACAGGGGTCCCATAACTTCATTGATTTGTTCTGAATTCTTGGAGATAGAAAAGCACACTCACTCCCTCTGATTTACTTAAACTCTTGTTTTGACAATCTGCTTCTACTCTAGATGATAAGTGTCCTGCATCCTGAGTTTCTACTGTATTATTGTTTACCACTTTTTAGTAATGCCTCTTTTTTACAGAAAAGTGATGTTTAAAGTTTGTGTTTCATGGGCCTTTATGATATTTGCCATTTGAAGATCTCTCAGATGCTAAGATGATGTTCATTTGCATCTGTTCCAGTCTTCTGGAATCAGAAAGAGAAATCTGTATAGAAAAACATTTGAGAGATGAAATTATCACAATACAAAACTATATAGCTAGGGACCTTATGTGAAAGTAATTTAGCATATTTTTTAAGAAAAGGTGATGAAAAGTCAAGTTGTATTTATTAACGCCTGTGTTACATGATCAAGTGGCTAATCATGAAACTTTAAAAGACTTTTTAAATTCAAAATTAAGCCCATTAGAAGTAGATGCTTTATTAGAAGTACTCTCTTCTGTTGGCTAGAGATGTAGACATCTCCTTTGGAAATACTTTAGGGACATAAAAGGCTAGAAGAATATTGTAGTAAAAGTCACAGAATTAACTTGTGCAAAAAGGGAAGTGTTGTTGGAGAAAATCTGAAGATATAGATGTCATTTTCAACTTGTAAATTGTGTAAGAATTTCTAGTTATTTTCCTAAGAGCCAGAGTTAATCTTTTAAAGATCTGTTTAAGGAACCACTTGCACAGCAGACTGGTAGAACTATGGGGTATGTACCAGAAATCTGGTCTTGTACTATAATTAAGTATAAAAAAGCATTCCAGAAGAAATACTTGAAAGTAGCCTATACTGTAACAAAAGCATTTGATTGTAGAGCAACATTCTACTGGTCAAGGACAGTGTATCTCTCTGAAAAAGCACCTGTAAAGATTGTATAGATTTTCTTTTAAATTTAAATGTTCTTAAAATGTTGTTGTTTCTTTTATTTTTGAAGGAAGCTGCACCTACAGAATCTCTGCTGAACTGGCAAGACTATGAAGGACGAACTCCTCTTCATTTTGCTGTTGCAGATGGGAATGTAGCAGTTGTGGATGTCCTGACCTCCTATGAAGGCTGCAACGTGACATCTTATGACAACTTGTTTCGAACTCCCCTGCACTGGGCAGCCTTACTTGGTAAACTGGGTAGCGCAGAAGTCACTTAGTCATTAATTAACTGTACTGTTTAATCTTTGTCTCTGATTTTTATTTAATTCCAGCCTGGCAGTATGACAATCTCTTAGAGCAAGAAGAGTTTCTGCTCAACCAGGATTAGAAGTTTGTGTGTAGACTGCTTATTTTAGCTTCAGATTCTCCAAGGCCTTGTACAATGCATCGCTTCAACAGGTTATATGTGCTGATGATTTAAGAACAATTAGGGTATATTGAGATCTTGCATATTCAGCTTTGATCATATGTTAAAAAAACCAGATGCTCTGGAGCAGTGGTGTCTGAAGTGGGGTTTGCACAGCCCAGCATGAAAGCAACACAATCTATGGGAGTGCATGAAGAAAATGCCAGAGTTTATCTTTTATCTGAAAAGATAATTTGACTAATATTTCATATAGATTTAAGCTAGTACCCTTGTTTGGTCCATATGTAAGAGGGTCACGTGGGGTTTGCAGGGCGCCTGGGGGAGCTGAGCTGTTCCACAGTGCAGAGTGGTTGATGGTGGCATCACGAGTCTCATACTCACTTTCAGCCTACTGTGATGTTCTGCAGTTCATGTCTGCCTGGTTAAGTGGATTTATGATTATATTGTCTAGTTTTTATTGAACTACTCCTCACAAACTAAATAAGGGCTTAAGAAGATTCCCACAAAGAAAATGCAGATACTCTGATACTGCCAGCACAAGTAAACAACAAAAAATGGCAAAGTTGACACTTCTAGTATAAGCTCTTCATCAGACACGCTATGATAATCTAATCAGATCCGACAAGGAGTTTTATTTGTATAGATTTCTTCTCTGTTTAGATTGTTACCCTGAGACTCAGACACTCTGTAAATTGTAACCTTGCACATGTGAATTTTGATTTGTGTTTACAAAAACTGGATCCTTGCAAAACAAGTTAAAACATGATTAAATGTAAATAGTCTAAATGCAGGGAAACACAACCCCTAAAATGACAGACACAAAGATAATATGATTTAGAAAATTTACCTCCTATTTCCATTCAGGAGGAAAAAATAACCACTGGATAAAAGAATCTTCAAACAATCTCTCTCCCCTTTTAACTGGCTTCATCCCAATGATCCTTTGGGACACTGCAGACAAAGAATGCCAATATAAGAATCAGAATCAGATGTTCACTGGAGCGAGTTACTGCAACTCCAGTGGCAGTATACATGTAATTTGATTATGTTTATTAAAACAAAATAGAGGGAAGGGTGTTCCCAAATTTGTATGTATGTAGGGATATTGAATTTTAACAGAGAAATTGTGAAGCTTTTTAAGTGTCACAGGATCGGCTTTCCAAAGAAATAGTCATTATCAAGTGGTTCTGTCCAAGAAGCAAAATTTATTGCATTTTGAAATTGATTGTATTTGAGAGAAGTTTTGTCTGTTGGAAAAATGGATTGTCTAATCATTGTAGAATAAAGGGGGAAGATGTGCCAAGACCTCCAGACTATTTTGTGAACCTGATGAGGTCTGTAGGTAGCATATGTTCTTTGGGAATTTCTGATTAGTAAATCATGATTAATTTTCAGGGTTACAGTTTTAAGTTGAAGGTGATGTTCTATGTAGGCCTTAAAGAGAGTGAGATGTTACTATATAGGTTAACAACAGGAGATTTAAAGCAGTGCAGGGAGGGAGGCTTCCACAACTTTTCTTAGATGTGATGGGTTGCATGTGACTGCATCTTAAGGGCATTGCTGCTTCTCTTACCTTTTCTTTTTGCATTGATAAAAGTCTTACCAGTTACATCTCTGCTAAATAAAAGTACAACAGTAATGACAGTTCTTGACCCCAAGAAATGAGTTTTAATCTTTACATTAATGGCCAAGTGAGATGCACCTTTGCACCTATTTCTTTACTGTTGCACCCAATACAATTTTTTTTTTAACTCCTTCAAGCCTTATTCTCATGGATAATTTAGCTAGACCCTGTCCTCATTATGGAGTTAGGTTCTCTTTTTCTAGTTGTCTGTCCTGAAAGGTCAGGAATCTTTTTTATCAGGCTTGGTACTCCTAAGGTTTTTCTGCTAGGATTTCACTCCAAAGCAACTTCTTCCAGTGAACCTCAATTTCACTTCTTAGACTCTTCAGGTGGGACTAGAATAGCAACATTATCTCTCTCTCTCTTTTTTTTTTTTTTTTTTTTTTTTTTTTTTTTTTTTTTGGTTTTTCAGTTTTGTTGTTGTTGTAGGAAGGGACAGAATAATGTGATGTTTTGTATCCAGTGTTCTCTTAATGGCTGGCAAGGAAGAAGAACCTTCCTGTACACCCTAAGGCCCCTAGAAAGAAAAAATGCTCTCATAACTCTTCATCCTTTTTGACCCAAGTTACCATTTTCTCCCATTTCTGATACTTCTGTATGTATAAAGTCTGAAAGTGCCATTTCACAAAAGTGGGCTTGCTTAGTCCTCCATGTCTTAGGTTTTAAAGAGCTACAGAGCACAACCGTGTCTCAGCTTCATTCTGGAACTGTTGGTGGTTTCATTAAAAATAATCTACTGCTAGCAGGAAGGTTTACCTACCTTTTCATTTATTCTGAAGTGATTCAAGACAACTGTGCAAAAGTAACAAGGGGCAAAATTGGTTGCTTTTCTGACATATGAGGTACTGGAGGTTTTCACCTGTAAAATCAGAGTGGTTTTATAGTATTGCTTGAAATACCAAATCATTAAGATACTCTGTGAGCTGCATATGCTGACAGGAACAAGTATATGAACGAACTGGTTGGCTTTAGTGGCAATATACTGTACTTGTCTTTGTTTTCCTGTCTGTGAAGTGAATATAAAGTTTACCCATCCTCCAAAAGTGTTGTGATTTTAATCTCAAAATATTTTGATCAGTTTTTATGAAGGAGTTGTGTGTGAGCTTGTTTATAGCAGCTGGTAGTAGGCTAGCCTCTGATTCCGCTATACATTCTTGGATGAAATTTTGGTTAAATAAAACCTGAGTGAAGAATTTACACTTGATTTCTGTAAAGCAATGTGATGTGTGATGAAATTGTCAACATTGATTTAGCTTGTCTTTTAATGCAGATGGACAAATGCTCATCATCATCAGCCTATGCTCACTTTACTGTTTCTGACTGACCTGTCACTCAAATGCAGCATCTCAACTAAGTTGTTATAAGCTTTTTTGGAAATATTCAACCACTTCATTATGAGGTTAATATCATAGCTGTCAGACCAGTTACTGCTGGTTTCTTTATTTAGGGAAAAGCTCTAGTGATTTTGGTTAAAAGAAATTTTGTATTTATAAGTCATTCTGATTTATAAATGCCCCCCCAAAATGACAATACAGAGTAGGGCACCGTACCACTATTGGGAATAAAGTACATGCCAGACTTAATAGTTCAAATATCAAGTCTTATGTTTCTCTCTTACATTTAAACTATAATGGCTACAACACAAATGTGTGACTATTTGTGAAAGTCTGTTCATTTTATTGTTTTGTTTCAGTTTAGGTTTTTCATTTGTCAATGATGGGGTTTTTTTACCTTTTTCTTAACTAAGCTTTTTAGTGACTTTAAGGTTTGATACCAATTTGTTTTTATTACATTATTTTTTCAGGTCATGCACAGATTGTCCATCTCTTACTAGAAAGAAATAAGTTTGGAACTATCCCATCTGATAGCCAAGGTGCAACACCCCTACATTATGCAGCGCAGAGCAACTTTGCTGTAAGTAGAACATACCCTAAATGTGAAGTAAACATATTTTGCTGAAATCTTTATAGTTTAGCAGAGTGTTTGAGTTGTTTTTGAAATCATATAAGCACAGTGTTGTTGGCATGAGTTAATTCAGAGTTCTCCTATGTAATCTGATACCAATGTGGTTGATTTCAAACTATTAAAGATAGATGTACAAAAACTAACTTTCTTTACAAAAAAGGCCCTTTGAGCTGTATGTTTGCATCACAAAATACAATAGTCATTCAGTTACTTCAACAGAAAGCAGAATGGCACCTACTATTTCACAGTGCTTTCAGGTTTCAGGGCTCATTATAATGAAGTCTAAGCAGTTATGAGGTATCTAGAGTAAGATGACCTGTAGGAATATTTGCACAGCTGCTGCAGGACCAGTCAAACCAGTCTTTGCGTTCAAGAAGGTAATTAATTTATGAATATTTGGCATTATGAATGAACTGTTGTCTCATGAAGCACAGCTAAAGAGTTGAGTGCCTTTTGTCATAATTCTTCAGGAACACTGTATTTTTAAAATTTTTAGAAATATTTTTTAAACTCAGACAACAAAGAACATTGGTTTCTCAGACAGCTTAATTCTTATACCTTGGTATCATAGGTTTGTTTTTTTTTTCCAGAGCAAGTTCAGATACAGTAGAGCCAAGTATAAAACTCAGCACTTCATTGATTGCCAGTCACAGATGTTGCAGAAGTAGTTCTCAAGCACTGAAAATTAAGAAAGCTTTTCTTAAGCTCCTTTATCTCTCATAGTTTTCATACCCTCCCTTTATAGAAAGAGTTATTTAGTGTCTAATAATGTAATAATTACATAGTCCACATTGCAACATTTTCTTAGCAGGGATAATAATTTGTGTCTTTCTTACATACCTACATGTTAACAAGGAAAAAAAAGAAGGAGAATTTAAATGCCCCTGAGAACAATTCAAGTTAACAAATCTAGAAATAGTATTGAAAGAGGGAACAGAACAATCAATAGTTTTGCTCCCAAGTGAGTTTTGGGATGTTGGTGGGGTTTTTTTTGGAGATGACCTTACTAAGACCATCCAGATGTTTTTTAAATTCTGACTTTTATTGAAACACATTCCTCTGTGTAATCTCTTAACTTTAGAAAATTTTTTGTTGATGCTGATTTTTGTTGATTTAGGGCTGTGTACAATTTGGGCCTAACACATTTAAAATATTTGTGTTGTAAAAGCCTTTCTTTCATGTTTGAGTTAAAAAAAAATATCATCTGGTGATTGTCTCCACATTCTTTTATCTTGTTTTGGTTTTTTGGGTTGTTTTGTTTGTTTGTTTGTTTGTTTGGGTTTTTGTTTGTTTTTGTTTTGTGTTTTTGTTTGTTTGTTTGTTTGTTGTTGTTTTTTGTTTGGTTGGTTGGTTGGTTTTTTTTGATGTATTCCTAAAAAGATTTTTCATACTGGTTTTCTTTGCCTGGGCTTGATTCAGTTAAATGAAACATCTTCATTATGCTGCTGCCTTTTGATCCCATCAGCCAGCCAAATTGTGATATCATCTGTGTTTTAAGGGGAAGTGAAGTACATGGTGGAATCAGACATTCTTTTGTAATCTTGTGTACTTACAATGAATGTACTGTTTGCCATATTACGTGAAAAATCACACAGGAGAGTTTCATTCAGATCTGCAGGCCTCTTTTAGCTGGTGATGTACTCAACAGCCCCTGCCTAAATTATGTCTGGAGTCTGTTTTCACCAGTCCAGTTGTTTTTGAGCACCACTATTTGCCTTTTTGTCTCCTTTACATACATTTCATTGAGTAATTCCCACCACTGCACTCCATATACGTGGTCAAACTACTGAGTGGAGATACATTCATGTTTGTTCTGGCAGTAGCATCTCTATGCTCATGGTTTGAGAGCCACATTGTTCTATTCAGTCTGCCCAGTTTTAGGTGTAGTTTTTCTCAGGTAAAATGTGATGTTTCTTAGTCCCTAACAAGAAGAAAATTTGTATAATATGACATGTTTAGGTTTTTTAAAGACTGAAGAGATTTAGCCAGCACTTAATTTATGGGAAGCATTTGTTCCCTAAGACTAACTTATCCCCACTTACTGTAGACAGGAAAAGTTCTAGAAGAAAAGACATTACCCAATATAACCACCCAAATTTAGATGTCTTGGGTATCCCAAGGAGGTCCCAAGAAACACTGCTATTTAAATTTTTGAACTTCATGTGTGAAGGAAGATGAGAGAATCTTTATTTCCAGATCACAGAATATTCTGAGTGGGAAGGGACCCACAAGGATCAAGTCCAGCTCTAAAGTGAATGGCCCAAACAGGGATTGAACCCAGGTGTTATTAATACCACACTCTAACCAACTGAGCTAAGATGCTCCCTTCATATTGATTTTAGTATGCAGGACTAAATTCTTTTTTCCTGAATTTTACCAGAGGTATTCAAAACAATGTCCTTTCCTTTCATGTATTTATATAGATTGATCTAGTAAATGAAATGTGGATACCCGTGTCTTATTTTTAAATATTCAAAAATAATATGTAGTATTTTTCAGTTTCCTGATAGCACAGAATTAAATGTTTCATGCTTAGCTCTCTCCTTTACTGTTATTTTTCAGATTTATTGTTTTTTATGTTGTTTCCTCCACTTTTTTTAGTAATTTTAGAACACATGTAATCTTTCATATAATACATGTAGAATTAAATTGATTGATACTTCTATTTCCTGATTTGTTAGTTATCCTGGTGTAATTTAATTTTGTTTTGTTTTCAAGTTGTGGTAACTTCATTTTGGAAAATAATGCTTATAGTGCTGTGGGATTTTCTTCTACTTTTTCCAATTAAAAAACTGTAGCAAAGAAAGAGTCATTGAAGAAGCGTTGCTTTGCCAAAACTTAGCGGAAAAATAAAATATTTGTGTTTTTTAGAATGTTTGCCCCAGCACTGAAGCAGTGCAGCCTTTGCAGTGCTTTTCGCTCAGCAGGATTTCCAGCAGGGCAGAGCCCTGGGAGGGTGCTGAGTTTCTGGCCTAATGAGAGGCTATTTGTGTCTGAGGTGTGGTGGTGGTCAGTGTGAGAACACAGAGATACAAACTCATGCTGGGTTTGTGTGGAAAGCTTTGTGCTTCCATCTCTCTCTGCTTCTGCCTGGACCTTTTCACAATAAACTGCTAGTTCAGACCTAAATTCACAAAGCTGTGAGGATCCTAGATCAGTAGCATAAGATAAATGAGACATTTCCTATTTCTTTAGAGGGATGAAATAGTAAGTAGTAGTGAAAAAACAAATCCAAATTGATCAATGGTACTTAGGCGTTCAAACACCTTCATGGTTAAAATAATTTAGTTCATTCTAGGCAGGAAATTCTTGTCCTGCCAAGAGTAGGGGGGTAGCTATTGTTGGGTCACACAGAGGAAAGGCTAAGATGGTATTAATAATAAAATATAAATATAAAATAATGAAATCTGGGGTTTTTTTCACGTTTTTATTGGCTAGCCTACCAGTGACTCATATCAAATGTTTCCCAGCTGTTACATACATGGCCTTTTAAGGCATTAGATAGAAAAGGGAAAATCTTCCTTTTTAGTTGTTTTCTAATAGTTGTGATTTTCTCTCCCTTCCTTTCCTGGGTGACTCATTAAGAATCTGGCAGCAGGTTAAACAGTGGACTTGTTTGCTGACAGCTTAACACAAACACAGCATTTAAAGAAATAATTAATTTTTTCCTTGATTTGAAATTTTAGTTTAACAGTTACGGTGGAAAGACTGGACTCAGGTCTAAAGATTTCCTTAATATATTCTGAAATATAGTATTTCAGTAATTAGTAACCTGATTATTAAACATGAGGAAATATGTCTATGCTGACCCCTCCTTTTTTTTAACAGTCAAAATATTAGAGAAAGACAAAGTAAAATATTTGCATGTGCAATTGTATTTATAATTGGAGAGAAAAAAATATATTGGGAAAATATTTTGAAAGAGCATTGTGTTCAGGTTTGGGTTGGACATCAGAAGGAGTCCCATCACAGACAGGCTGATGGAATGTTGGAATGGGCTGCCCAGGGAGGTGGTGGAGTCCCTGTAGTATTTAAGGAAAGATTGGATGTGGCACTAAGTGCCATGGTCTGGTTGACATGGTAGTGTTGGGTCATAGGTTAGACTCAATGATCTCAGAGGTCTTTTCCAGCCTAAAGGATTCTGTAATTTTTTCATCACAGCATTACTGTCAGGTGTGGATAAACCCATGATATTTTTCCCATCACTTTCTTCACAGAGACTACGGTGTCTTCTGCTTCGTTGTGACGAACACATCATATTTGACACAAAAAAGAAAAAAGTGTTAAATGACAGTGTTAAACTCATAGTTAAGGGTGCACTATGATCATTGGTGAGGGAAAAGGCATAGCAGAAGATGCAGTGTTCCTGTTGAGCAGTTACTCTTTATAAACATAAAACGAAAAATGAATTTATTTGCTTCATAAACAGCTACATGAGACAATGGTTTCTTGCTGTTGCAGATTCCTTTTAATGTTAATTTCAACAGTATGTCTTTTCAGGAAACAGTTGAAGTATTTTTGAAGCATCCTTCTGTAAAAGATGACTCAGATCTTGAGGGAAGAACGTCCTTCATGTGGGCAGCTGGCAAAGGCAGTGATGATGTCATTAGGACTATGCTGACTTTAAAATTGGATATGGATATCAATATGACAGACAAATATGCCGGCACAGGTAAGATGCTTTACAGTAAAGAGCCACTGCATGTTTCCAATCTGTGTGATTTCCACCAAGTGGAAATATTGATAGAATCTGTATTAATGTTTTTCTGAATGTGTACTTCAATCCTGAAAACATTTCTGCATTATCGTAATTATACGTGTCAGTCAAGTCTTTGCCTTATTGTGGGAAAGAAACAAATCTTTTCTGCACAGATTGGAACAGTTCATTTGAAATGTAGAAAGAAGAAATGTACTGCAAAGCTATTTGGTTAGCTCTGTAATCCTGTGAAAGGAAGAGCTGTTCTGTAATTTGAAAAATAACATGAAACATAGTTGCATAAAAAGCTCTTCCTGAAAATGCCTGTTCAAAAATGTATTTAACAGTACACAAATACTTTGAAACAATACGGAGCAAACTAACCACTGAAGTAGCTAAATTATCATGAAAATCATTCCACAGTTATTTTTAAAGATAGTGAAATAAAGATTAGATCTGTTGCACTTCTGTTGTGCAAACAAGAGATCCAACTTGATATCCCCCAAATTTTTCATCTTGTTATTTGCCTGAAACAAAAGTAGGCAACACAGTTTTTCAGAATTCAAGTGTGCAAGTAATGAAATACAGAATTTCCTGTAGTAACTATGAATTTATCTCCTTTAGGGAAAAATTTTTTTTTTGGTGGAAATATTGTACCTACACAATGATTTCAACAAAAACAGAATAACAGTTTTGACAGGTGAGAGAGACGGGTTTGAAGTGTTTATGTATTCAGCAGCGTTGGAAATTTAGGTAGAGTTGTATAGTATGCTGATGGCATCTGAATGAAAAATCAGGAAAATATGGATATATTTGGTATAAATTTGGAGGGGTTTGATAGCAGGGATGCAGGGTAAACTGTGTGTAGAGAGATCAGGAACTACAATGCCAGATACAGTCACAGAGTTAGAAGTGCAAAATATATATGTCAGGGTTGTGTTCAGGATTTGAAACTTAGTATGCATCAATATTGAATTTTTAAAGTTTCCTTTGATTATATGCTGGATCTTAGCAAAAAGAAATTTGCAGTTAACATAAAATTTTGTTTAAATATCTAAATTCTTGTTTTTCTTAGACTGTAACACACACTAAATACATCAGTCTTTCCAAGTTGTGATAGTTTGGAATTTTTGAGTGTAAGAAATAGTGCAACAAATAAAATCTCAGTCTTCATGTTTGATTACAGTACAAACTAAATATTCTACAATTTTGGTCTTATTTCATCCTTTATCAGTCTCACCTACACTTGCTACTTCATGACAGTTCCCTTTCAAATTGTTCTCAGTATTTGCTTCAGACCTTAAGGCGCAGCAATGTTGTTGTTACTGTGCAAACCTCCTTACAAAGGGGTTTTTTTCTTTGCAGGCAGTAATCAGTAATCACATACTGTGTTTCTGAAATTACTCAGGTGTGGATTTCATGCTTGAATAATTCTGGTGGTTGGCTTTATTATCTTTCAGTCTTAAGCCTTTCCTAGCGGTGATATGTAATCACCTTTTAATCTCGGTTTCCATGTAGGGCTTTTAATCCAAGGAAATGAATGGATTTTCCATTTGCTTGGGAGTGCCGCTGTGTAGAGCTCAGGAGCAGCCTGCAAGTGGGGAGCTGTGCTGCCGAGCAGCCCGAGCTGCACCACTGTGCCAGCGAGCGCATAGCATGGGCTTTGTTGTAGCCAGCTCTGAACAGAAAAGGAAGCCCACCACTAAATCACTCCCTGATTTATTTTCTTTAATCATTCCCAAGTATTCGTGAGGGAGAAGCAGTGTTGCGTTGGGACAGGAAACTATGCCCTGATAGAGAATAGCGCACATGCCTCCGTGCCTGGGATACAGTTGCTGAGCAGAGTTCAAGGCTGTGTTTTTCTGACTTTTGTGTGCACACTCGGTTCAGCTCGGTTGTAATGTTGCGTTAACGCCGCCTTTTGCATTTACTCAAAAAGAGCGAGCTCTCCATTGAGCTCTGCTAGAACATCCAGACTCTGGGCATTGTGTAGGAGAATGACACCAAGGGAAAGGAATTTCCCTCCTCTCAGAGATCCGCGCTGCAGGAGCAGTACAGGGGCAGCTTTATAGCTCTGCCGTCACTGCGCACAATGGAGAGGGCTCTGTCTGTCGGCTGAACAAAGGGCCCATTGTCACCAGCTGGCTGAAGAATCTCTTCAGTCACCGTGACTCCATCACAGAAAATTTGGCTTACAAGAAAATATTGAGCACAAAGTGCGAAACAAGATGCCTGCGTCAGAATGAGTGATGGGGGGAAGAACTGGCCAAGCTGACACAGCAGCTCTTTTTCTATTGTATTGTTACACACACCCCATGTGTCATCTGATGGAGTGGTTTACTGCCTCTGGTTTCATAAGGGATTCAGGACAAAAACCAGAACCTAGAGTTTATTGTGAGGTCAGACCACGGAAAGCAGGCCCATCCAAATGTACGAGCGGCAGGGATCTCATGGCTGTCCAATTCCTACTGATAGCCACCCTCTCACAGGGGCTGCTGCACAGGCACTCCCTGCTCACCCGTGCAAGGGGCTCTGCTGCGCGTTCAGGCTGCTGCACTCGGACTTAAATCATGTCCTCTCAAAGGCATGATTTCAATTTTCACTCCTCACGGTGTCTCTGGCTCTGACCCCAGTGCTTAGTCCGTGTCCCAATGTTACTGTCACTTATTTTGTGACTGTTTTAACCCAGCACACCCGGTGGATTCGGGTCAATGACAGCACGAACAACCTGAGCATTTCAGTAGGGCCTGTGTAACAGGTTGAGCTGGGTTACCGTCTCATAATACTGGTTGCAATCAGTAGCTGGCAAATACAAAAATGCTGGTTTTATATTCTGCCTGTGGTTCAAGAAGCTGCTCCTTCTAATGCTGGTCTTTGTGGCGTGTGTTTCTGTATAATGCCTCTGCTGGATCCTGACTCTCTCTTAACACTGAACAAATGTGGACATGTAGGTACTGTTTACAGCCCCACATTTTGCTTGCATGAGCAAGATTCGGTTCTCAGTAAGCATGAATATTTCTGAAATTTCATGGGGAAATATGAATTCACTTTATTAAGTGAACACTTATAAACCACACAATTTTGTGGTTTTATTCTATATTATTTTGATTTAATTGTCTGTAATATATTCTACATTTAATTCAGCATGAGAATGTAGATTGTCTGATTTGACTGCTAACTGTTGGAAATAACCCAAAGCATTTTGAAGTCAAACTGTAAGTGGAGCCACCAATACATGTGTGCTTTCCATTGGTTTGAAGTCTCATTGCTGTGTGCAATTCTTCTTTCCTTCAAAAAGAGCCATGAACTGGTCATCCACAACTCTGGCTGACAGTGCCTGCAGGATGCTGTGTTAGGCAATAGCAACTCCAGTTACAGGGCACCACATATTTACCTGAGTTCTGAAGTATCTGAAGTAGCAGCATCTGTTTTTTCTGTAATCTTTTTCTTTTTCTTGAAGAGAGACAGAGATACTGTGCAAGATATGATGGTCTTACATAATTTCGTATAAAATTTTCTCCAAGTAATTCCGAAACAAAAGCAGGAGGCAAGGAGGAGTAGGAACAGCTGGGTGGTTTTCTGAAGTTAGTTTTAATTGAGACAACTTTGCTTACTTGAAAGAAAAAAGTCATTTTCAGGAAAGCTTTGAAGAAATAATGAAAGCTTTCTTTCACTGATGATGAGCAATCTCAGAAATGCCACAAAGCAGAGGCAGAAGTAAATCATGTTTTGTTCCCTTTATCAGAAGCTGCTATTCTTCCACAAATCCTCACTATAAGCCAATCTTGGTGGTGTTAAATGTAAAATTTCTATTTGTGCAAGTTAGAAACATGTTTCAGGGCTGATAGTTTTTCTGCTTGTTGCTTGTATGGCAAGAAAGTGTTGTTACATCATCACTTCTTCAGTTTCTTGAGGTTGAAAAGTACTTTTCCCACCAAAATAGTTGTAATTAGTTTTTATTTTGACTGTTCTAATTGTGGACCTCTAAAGCTCATGGTATTGTGGTTTCCTTTTCCCTACTCCTTTATTCTTCCAGCCTTACACGCTGCTGCCCTTTCTGGCCACGTCAGCACAGTGAAGCTGCTGCTGGAGCACAAGGCACAGGTGGATGCCCTGGATGTGATGAAACACACCCCACTCTTCAGAGCCTGTGAGATGGGTCACAAGGAGGTGATTCAAACACTCATCAAAGGTCAGCTCTCAGGGCTTTCCAAACCTGTTCAGGAGTTCTGCTGCTGCCTCCTGTGGGGATGGGAAATAAACAGCTGAGCAGGAGGTGGGCCAGGAAATTGCTTCTCTAAAGCAGGTTCTGTTTGGAAGTTCCCCTTGAGAATCTAAAAGATTATCAGTGTTGTGCAAAATGGCTAGAAGTGTTAAATACAAAACTTCCATAACTGGGATTGTTCTTTTCAAAGCTCATTTCTGCCCAAGCCTTTGCAAGTACATTCTAGTCTTTCAAACCAACTCTTCCCCCAGCAAGTCCTTCCTTTCTTTTTTTTTTGTTTGGGTTTTTTTCCCCAGTAAATAAGACGAAATTAAGCTTTCTTCACTTTTGTGAAAAACCATTTTTAGGGTTCTTTGCAGACTTTTTGAGTGAGTCTTTATTTTTTTTTTAATGTAGATAGATATCAAAAGTCCTAATCATTAGTATTTTCTTCTGGTTGGTTTTTAAAAACAGTATTTTGTTTGTAGACAGAAGTAGGATTTAACAAAGTACACAGTTTTAGATAACTAAAATATCTGCTGAAGGGTAAGAAGTGCAGTGAAAGAACAGTGGCATCTCAGATGCAAAATTCTGTCATTTTAGCTTCCCAGAAACATCTCCCTCCTGCTTCAGACATTATCCCACCTATGCATGGATAAAGTATCCAGGCTATATTTTACAAGTTTTCTATCAACCAGCCTTTCTTACTGAGAAGTGTTTTTCCTTCCATGATCTGCTGGGCATATTTTAACCTCCTGTTAAGATCTTCCCCCCACTCCCTATGCCATTTAGCTTTTGTAGATGTAAGAAATTTGTCTATCAGAATCTCAATTGTGTTTAATTAAATATTTAATGATGTAGAGAGTCATTGTTGCTGGTTGGTTCAAGTTCTTGTATTTGTGGAGTTTTACTTCTGTACAGAATTTTTACATCTTTCAATAACTTATAGAGACATAAATTATTTGCATAAAAGAGTCCTAGCATGCTTGAATTTAAAAAAATAAGCTTATTTTAAAAATTATTACATTGTGAATATTTTATCTTGTCTGCTTTAGAGATTTAAAGACATCTAATCTGAAATCTAATTTTTAGAAGCTATTTTGTTGTTAAGAAAGAAAGGTTCTACTGAAAATTCATAGACCTAAAGCAAATAAAATAGGTTTTTCATAGGCAATTGATAAGTCTGGATTTTCTAAAGCATATTAGAGGATAGTCAGAAGATGATAAAAAAGTTAGATGTCTGACCTTTGAAACTGTTTCATTCCAAATTAATTTTGATTTAAGTTTTAGGATTTGAGTAACAAAATTGAAGTTGTTTTCCGAAATACTTCTCTAAATTGTCAGTTTATGAAATAAGTTCTAGTTGTACATAAACTCACTTTTTTCTTAGCATTCAATGGTATTTTCTTTTTGTGCTCAAAAATGTATGTTTTTACAGGAGGAGCAAGAGTAGATTTGGTTGACCAGGATGGGCACTCACCCCTTCATTGGGCAGCCCTGGGAGGAAATGCTGACGTGTGCCAAATCCTGATAGAAAATAAAATCAACCCCAATGTGCAGGATTATGCAGGGAGAACACCTCTGCAGTGTGCTGCTTATGGAGGCTACATTAACTGCATGGTGGTGTTGCTGGAAAACAATGCAGATCCAAATATTCAGGATAAAGAGGTATGTTCTTCTTCTTCACTGAGGTATATAATTAACTTTAGAATAACCATAAATCAAAACATTTTCCTTTTCTTCAAAGTCATTCTCTTTTCCAGGACAGAGCAACATCTGTGCTGCTGTTTGTCACAAAAGGAAATGCATCCTTATGTCATTTTCCCTAAGCCTTCACTTCTAAAATTTCAAAAGAAAAGTAGTATTTAAATATGTAGTATGAAGATTGGTATTCTTCCAGACCACTTTTGGTTTTTCCTCATTGAAGTGTGATCATATGAGGAGTCATATTAATGATCTGATTTCTTCTATAATTCCTTATTAACAGCTGATATGGGAATGTGATTTTAGTCTGTTCTCCAGAATAGAGAGAGAGAGCAAGAAAGTAAGGTACTGCAAGGGAGATTGCACAATAACTGCTTCAGTTGCTTGTCCACATTAAGTACCCACATATGTATCACTCTTCCAGGTGAAAAAAAAAAGGACCAGGTTGGTTTATTTGTTCTTTTGTGCCATTATTCAGGCAGTAATTGAAATTAGGAGCCAGAATAATTGTGCAACCTATAACAGATTTCTTTGTTATATGACATAATTTCTCAGAAGTCAGTAGAACCTCGTCAGTCAAAAGAGCTTCATCCAATTTATTGAAATTTTCTGCAGCTATTTGTCGTAGGGCATAGATAATTCCAGGTAATGGAAAGGTGCTTTTCATTATGAGTTCTACAGAGCATGCTGTACATCTTTTGCAAAGAAAGCAACTATAAGGCTTTCAGTTGCTTTTCAGCTGTTTTAGGTGAAAAAGCACTGGTGTCGAAATCTTGTTAAAAAAAATCCATTTTTTAAGTGTTGTGTTCTTTTTATTTTAACAAGGAAGTTTATTTAGAAGAACTGTTTGTTCTTCATGTCCAGAAAAGCATTGAATTACACTATGATTTATGACTTTAATTGTGGAGTGCTAAAGTTTGGGGGTAATGTTTATTTTTGTTCTGTTCTATTGTTTTACAGGGCAGAACTGCCCTGCACTGGCTCTGTAACAACGGCTACCTTGATGCTATAAAGCTGCTTCTGGGCTTTGATGCTTTTCCCAATCACATGGAGAACAGTGAGGAGAGGTACTGCTTGTCTCAAGGTGTTATTTTGTAATTGTGCCAAAGTGCTGCCTTCTCTTTAAATGTTAAATGTTCTGATCCTGCAGGAGAATCCTCATCTTGTATCTCACAGGAGTGCTGTAACCCAGGGCTTCAGTGTAAGCAGCTTTTCTGATGTGAAAGTTCCCTTTTTTAACTAAGACATTGCAACTTTTATACTTCTGAACCATCTTCTGGAAGTATTTATTCATTGTAGTCTTGTTGGAAATATTAAAGATCTTTCTTTTTGGCAGATACGTATGGCCAAAGGATGAAAAGGCAGTTCTGCTGCTGTAGGAATAGACTGGAATTTTATATTTGATACAAATACAGTAGGAAGAAAGAAAATGGGAGAAATGTAATGTTATGTTTTAAAATGGTGATTACAAAGTACCTGGTGGCTACCTGTATTCTAAAGGCCTGGTTTAAAAAAAAAAAAGTCTCCTATAATCATAAAGAGACAGCACATTTGCATCTCTTTTCTTTGTCTTTCATTGACATATAAATAATAGATTTTTAAAAGTGATTTGGGTTGTGGAGTTTGAATTAGTCACCTGACCATGAAGATAATTACTATTAGCAGAAATTTCTAATGCCCTTTTTTAGAGTAGATGACCTCCTCATAATTATAAGATTATGAACAGCATGCCCTATAAATTTGAATATTTCAGCATTTTAAATAACTTAAGGCTTTTGCAACCTCATATTTCAATTTGAGACTTCTGTACTTAACCCCATGTTTTAATTGCTTTCTTCCCCTATCATTTTTCTTTCATTCTCCACTCTAAAGCACTCAGATCTCTTTTCCTTTTCTGTTCTTGTTTTTTCTTGAGAAACACAAATGAAAGTATAACTAGTTTCTAATTAAGTAGTGTCAAGGCTCTCTTTAGTAATTTTTGATAGAAAATTGAATAAACAGTTTTAATTAAATTACTTTTAGTAAGTAAGATTAAAAGCCACAATTTTGCCAGATTGGAGACTGCTGTTATCCTTTGTAGAAATGTACTCCTGATGCTCAAATGTCAAGAAAAGACCTTAGCTGTGGTTTATCACAGTCATTCAGATAGTATACATTTTTGTTTCCTTTCTGGAATTAATATATATTTAATGTGTAAGTCTAGATTATTCAAAATACAACTAGCAATATTCTAAATGTCTGCTGCTAAGCACTAGTGCATGTACAGAACAAAAGAGATCCCCAATATTGCTAGATGGATCAATCTTTCAATGTAATTCTCCTAAAATACATATAAAAATTGCATACTTGCATCTTAATAAATGTCTGCAAACTTTGTGTTGTTGTTAAGAGATTGAAAGTTTGGAAAGTGGAAAATAAAGTTGAGTGTTGCAAGAGAGAGGAAAAATAACCTCATGGATATGGTTCACCTGTAATTGGATGAAATTGGTTTTTAACCAGTAACAATTTCACCATGTAGTGGCTTTTTCCCCCCAAATATTCCTAAAGGAAAAAAAGCTTTTCTTCTACACTTTCTTAGAGTGTAGTATGAGATACCAGTTAAAATTCAAACAAAGTGGTTATAACTAAAAGATTAGAGAAGAGATAGAGCTGAGATTGCATTGAGAATTTTAAAGTCTCTGCTTGCTTGCCAGATATGTGATCAAGTGCTAATCTGGAGGGTATTGGGTTTGTTGTTTATTGCAAATTTATTTTGTAATCCAGCTTAATGTCCTGGGTGCATCAAGCTGCTGCTTGACCACCTTCATGTCAAATTGCCTATAACAGCTGATGGCTGATGTCTTCATGTGCTTCCCTGTGAAGCCAGCTTGATTTAAAAGCTATCTGCTTTAGAGAGAGCCAAAGGAAAAGGAAATTTACATCAGGCTTTGAACTGACACAAGAGATGTCAGTATGTACAGACACAACAGTGTGTTGTGTACAAAAATAACAGTATGTAAGTGTGCACTCGTAAAAACCCCTCATCAGATTTGATTAAAGTGATTTTTTTACTTTCAAAGGTAGCTTGGATGGAGTTAGAGAATCCACGTTTAAAAATATCGATCTTCATGACTGCTAAAGTAAACTTCATAAAGTTTACTTTAGTATCTTTTGTGTCTTTAAAGTATTCAAAATTAGGAATACTTTAAAAATCTGTTTTTCTGAAATAACGTTCCTTCTGAAGTTCCCATTTCTGGGTTATCCAAAATCTGTATCGCTTTAAATGCTATCAGCAGCACACCTTGACATCCAAATTTTCATGTTATGTCACTGTCTTTATTCCTGCAGACACTTCAGTTCAGATGCTGTTTATCCTTCCATCAAGCCATTGCTGTGTGGCAGGTCCAATTGTGCTTTCTGTCTGTTTTTCTTTGCTCACCAGCACTGTGTCCCAGCAAGTTACCATCAGCAAGAGCCCTAATTTTCACAATCACATGCCTTGACACTTGCTATTGGCTGGTCCTATGTTACATGGTCTTGATTATGGTTTGTGACTGATAATTTTCAGTCACTAAATGTCTTTCCCTGAAGTTTCAGTGTTGGTGAGGGAGACAGATTTTACTCCCATGTAGAGAGTGGGAAATTTGGAAATTATTTTGAAAAAGGCCTTGGCATCTTTGCTACCATTAAAACCAAAGCAATTTAATATTTTTACACCTTGTCCATTTTAAAATAGAATTAAGTTTTCCTAGTACCTTAAAGAAGATACTATCCTTCTGTATGGATCTAATCCTGCTGCTCTGTCAGTCGTAGTGTCTTCAGTCAATGTTATAGAAGCTAAGCCAGATTTGACAGTAGCTTTCTAGAACTTAAATGCAAATGGAAATAACACAAAAATGTTTTAACTTTTTATATTTCTCTATGAAAACTTCAATAACACATTTTAAAGACTGTTTTCCTAGAGCAGCTAATGTTGTGGATGGGGCTTTGGGAGATTTAGTCCAAACACTTCAGGTCCACCTCTTCCCCTTTCCATATTAGAAGACCAAAATAAGCTTTAAACATAACCACAGTGTGTAGAATGAATAAGGTAGCAAAATAATGCCTAAAAAGATGAGAAAAACAGCCTACTGAAACAGTGCCTAATTTGTCTTCATGCTAGAAGTTGCTTTTTATGAAATGAGGGTGAAGAAACATTATAGCTAGAATTCTAGATCAATAGTAATTGTTGTGGTTTTTATTTTTTTAGATATACTCCGCTTGATTATGCCTTGCTTGGTGAGCACCACGAAGTGATTCAGTTCATGTTAGAACATGGGGCTCTGTCCATAGCTGCCATTCAGGATATTGCTGCTTTCAAAATCCAGGCTGTCTACAAAGGATACAAAGTTAGAAAGGCTTTTCAAGAGAGGAAGAATCTTCTAATGAAACATGAACAGCTGAGAAAAGATGCTGCTGCCAAGTAAGTCTGAGACTTGAAACCTACTACAGCACATAGACATTTGTTGTAAGTTTGTATTTATCTGTGCATGATTTTATCTATTGCTCATCAGTTTTTGTTCTTCTTGGTAAAATTAATGAAACTAAAGGAAGCATATAACTTCCATATAACCACAGACAGATGGAAGTTATTTTCCATATAATCCCAGTTTAAATAACAAACTTTGTGTAATATACCAGAGCAAGACAAAATACCAAGGCTGAAGAAATAGCATGTTACTGTCCATGAATCTTTGCCTGATATTCTGTATGATAAAATGGCTTGGGAAACATTTATCACTTTAAAGTAGTGAAAATCATGATTTGCCTATCAAGTCTTGATATCAGTTTTGACCAGAAATTAATCAGTAGTTGAGGAGAAAAAACCAAAACCAAATCAGGGAAAGCCTGGTTTAGTAAGGCTTAACTCAATGTTTCTCTAGCAACCTGAATTCCTGGTTTCTATTTGCAACTTCATTTTGGGCCTTATTCTCTGCACTTACATTTTCTGGTCTTGAATTAGAGAGATCCTATGAATTGGTTATATTGGATTACAGCTAACTAACATATGCAATTCAAATTATTGTCAGCAAGATGTGTAGGTTCTGGCTGAGTTTCAGCCCAATTTAAATGTGGTGATGGTAGCACGGTGGTGAAATTCTAAAATCAGAAGGTACATAAATGATTATCACAATACATTGCTTCCTTGGAGTTTATCCTTAAGATTCTTAGTATGAAATTAGCACCTGGTTTCTCTTGAAGAAATCTGATTCTGAAATGACAAAACATAACAGTCTGAAAAGATTTCTGCATGATTTGGGAGTATTATTTTGATAAAAAGAGATCACATAAAAAAACCCCAGAATATAATTATTGCACCTAGAGGTATTTTTGCTGCATCTGTGTATCACAAATTCAGCTGCACTCCACTCTGTATCAAATTTGGAAGTTTGATGTTCTGCATAATTGACCAGTCAGACCTTCATTGGGTTTAATTGCTGCTACTATGAAACAATTATTATTTCCCAGGAAGAGCCAAAGCTAAAGAAACACCAGATAACTCATGTCTTGCTCACATCTCTACATTCTGAAGTTGTAACCTGTAGCTCTCCTACTGTTTGCCTTTTCTGCTGAAATCAGTACAAGTCGAAACTATGCACAGAGAATCTGCCTTGAAAAATATTTATTTTTAATGTGGAGAGCTCTGCTTATTGCTGTGTGGTTACAACTGACCTTACCAAATGAGGTAGTTTTATCCTTTGTGATGACAGTCATTTTTAGAAGAATCTCTGATCCACCATGTAGAAGAGTAAATGGAAAAGAATTGCCTCATGGAAATTTGGGGGTATTTTTATAATGGTTTTCCTTTGTGAGTTTTTGATGTAGTCTCTGAAACTTACTTAGCTGTTGTTGATTTGTTTGAAAACAATAGAAACAAATTCTGTGTACCAAATACCATAAAAAGAGAATTACAGTACAATTGGAGTGTACAAGCAAATCAGGTTGTCACATAACAAATTTTATTTAATTGCAGTTTTATGGTCTGTAATAAACTGAAGGGGACATTATGTTGTCATCATTCTGCGTCCCCATCTGTGCATTCCACAGCTGAAATTGGCCAGGGTGTTCCTGCATACAGAAAACTATTATCCCTACTGGTGTTTGAAAATCTGCTCTCCAGATGAAAGGAGACTTTATGTGGGGATCCAGAATGATGGTGAACTCCTAGATTGAAGACACACACCCTCTCCCCAACTATGTCAGTGTAGATATTTAAACTTGCTTTGTAATATGTTACTTTAGAGAGTCTCTCTAAGAGAAATCACTCCTAAATCTACTTGGGTTTATATAGTCTGTTCTGTTTTTTTTTTTTTTTTTCCTTTTTGCAGTAACAAAAAGTCACCCAGCATCTCATACCTGTATTATTTTCTGGTAAAATTACATTCACTGTATTTAAAGCCTGTGAAAAATTTCTATATAAACAGCATCTCCCATGTTTTCTCCTATATCAAAGAAATTGTACTTTTTAAAATGCAGTTTAATGAAGGCCAAAACAACATGCACACTGTTCACACTGTTATGTCAGTGAGCAAAGAGACACACCAGGGGACCAATGTGGGTAAGCTGGGAATCCTTGACAGAGCTCAGATGTGAAAATGCAGTTCACAGAAGGCAGAAGCTGGGACAGACTGCAAAAGCAGAGTGTAGATGCATTGCTTGGGCATGTACATGGTGCCAGAAACACCAAAACTCAAATGGAGTTGAGACTTTAACGAAATGTTTCAGGTTGCAAAGTGAGTTTGTGTTTCTACATTAATGAAAGTAGTAAAAGGCTGAGCAAGGAATGTCTGGGCTTGTTGCTGAATGGTGCATTTAGTGACAACAGACTCAGGTGTGACAGCAGCACTCAATGCCTTCTGTTCCTCAGCCTGCCAGAAGATCTCCCAGGCCTCTTTCCTCAGAGAATTGGTTCAAGGAGGAGCAGAACTGCCAGCTGTGAATAAAGGTTAAGTCAGGCTTGAGAGAACCCAGCCCAGACAACTCCATGGGACCAGGTTGGCTGCATCCAAGGGTGCAGAAGGAACTAACTGATGCCCTTAAAAGTCACTTTCCAATGTCTTTGAAACATCACAGAGACCAGGGAGAGTCCCCTATGATGGGAGGAAAGAAAATGTTGCACCCAGCTTCAAAAAGGGCAAAAAAAAAAATAAATCTGGGGAACTGTAGCCTGGTTGGTGTTTCTGGTCTCTGGGAAACTTTTAACAGGCAAATTTGGGACAAGAGATTTTGTCTGGAAATAGAGAAATTCTTTCACCCTTGGGACAGTCAACCAATAGAACAACCCAAAGAGATTGTATGGTCTCTGTCCATAAAGGTTTTCAAGACATAATTGGGTAAGAACCTGAGCCACCCAATCTGACCCTGTTTTGAGCAGCCTGTTAGCCTTGCTGACTTCCTGAGATCCCTTCCATACTTTAAAAAGAGGATTTTGGTTTTCTTATTGCAAAACCAGATATTTAAGGAAATAATATTTACGTGTTTAAAACATATTCAGAGAAAACTAATTTCCAGTGTATTGAATTTTGAAAGGGGTGCATAATTAATTCCTCATTTGTTCACCTTCCCTTTCAATTTCTCAGGATGAGTTCCTGAATCCATACTTCTGTTTTTCATTCTGTCCAGTTGAAGGAAACTGATTGAGAATGTGGATGTGAAAGGGAAATGGATGAAAGTGAGTAAGTAGCTGATGATGTTTAGGAAGAGAAAAGCAGGAAGAAAGTAAGCAGTTCAATTAAACAGCCTTCAGTAGATTTAGAAAAATGTTCTCATGCCAAGAGAGTACAAGTAGATTATGAGGTTTTTCAGAAGACTGGTGGTTAGCCCTGCATGCTGAGAAAAGATAGGGGAGTGTGGCAACAGAGAAAATAATGAGCTCTTCAGCAACCTGAAAAGGAAAAGCACATATTGGAAATTTGATGTAATTACTAAAATTGACAGTAATAAGAACATACAATGATAAAGCTAAACAAGCTGAGATGCTAAATAAGAACTGATAAAGGATGTGAGGTAGGTATCACAAAAAAGCATTGTAAACATACTCATTGGAAAAGGAAGAGTAAAGAAACAGTTGGTGTCCATGAGAGATGCTAAGTAGACTGAACTGTTCTGTGGGATTTTTTTTACACTTCAGAAGAAATTACATCAAACCAACTCAATTTTCTTTTGTGTCTGAATAACAAGTTTTGTGACCATGGAGAAACAGTAGCTGTCATTCAGACTTGCCTGAATCCTTCATACTTCCTCATGGGAAATTTCTCATTTGTCTCCTTTAAACTAAAAGTGTATATTGATGAAAATTTCATATAAATCCATCATGAATTTGTATTTTCATTTAAGAAGTAAATTTGAATTTGAAAATAGCACCAAGATGCAGAAGATTGTAAGCACATTGAAGACTAAATTAGAAATCAGAATGGTGGTAAAATACACACAAGAAATGACTGAGGAAAAAATAGGTACTTGGGTAAGAACTAATGGACTGCTCTACACATTTGGGGAGACCCATCAACATAGGAATACTGGACAGAAAATAACTGTTGTCTTAACATTTTTGTTAAGGACTATGAGTTTAAAAGATAGTTATAGATCAGAATCTGAACACATAATGAGTCAGTGGTATCATTCTTTTGAAAATAATCCTCATGCTAGATTGTGTAGCAGGAGATGCTGTTTATACAACATGAAATATAACTGCTCATAGTCCAGAGAAAGCTTTACCAGTAATAGGATCATACCTCGAGATCTATTTTCAGTTGAGATTTTTTTAAGCAAGTTTTTGGGGGTTTTTTGCAAGGATAACTTTAAAAGCACTCGCCTTTAAAATATCCTTCAGCGTGTAGATAAAAAAAGTTAAGTTTCTATTTTTAACAGAATAGAAAAGGTTGAATTCATTTTAGCAGAATCAAAAATTCAAAACATCTCTGTGTCTTCACAAATGTGCATGTAAGGCTGAAACTGTTCCTTTCCATCTGCTAAAGGCTCAGTTTTCATTCTTTCACTTTTGAACAAAATACAAATTTGTGACCATTCAAGACAAAATTGTGTTGCATTTACAATGGAAAATGTTGGCCTGACAGCTCTGTTCCACTGTTGAGCTGTAGCTGCCTAACTTGTGAGCCCAGATTTGGATCCTGTTGGAGGATCTGGTTTGCCAGAACCTCGAGAATGACTGGGAGCCCTGAAGTTAGAATCCTGACTACTTCCTTTATTTGTTCATGAAACCTGGCCTCTCAAATTGGACAACAGTAAAACTTGGAAATTTTAATTTCAAAGAGATCCTTCATTGTAATACAAACTGAATTTCTGATTAAATAAAGCAAAACACAAGAGGAGGGTCATATGTATTCAGGAGCCTATTCAACTGAGCTGTACTGTGACAATTGTGATGATGCTTTATGAATAGGGAGCTTTGAAATCCTTTTATTCTTTCTTCAGTTTAGTCTGAAAAATTAGCACACAGATAAAACCTTTAAAGAAAAAAACAACCCTCTTTACTTTTTGTTTTCTGGACCTGTCTCATTTCAATAACTTTACAACTGGTATGTTGCTGAAGTTATTGTTTTGAGTCGATCTGCCCATCAGCGGAGTGAGGGTCACTGGAGCTCGGTTGTGTATCACACAGCCCATCTCACACTTCCTTTTCTAATGCCCTGAATGGAGGACATCGGTAACAGGCTGCCCATTCTTGTGAAGAACAGAAAATTACTATTCTGTGAATAGCAAGATCTGATTTATCAGCTCAAATGGCACAGTAATGGCAGTGAGATCCATACTGTACACAGTCCTAACATCCCCGCATAGTCCGGTTGTGGAATGCCAATATTAATGGAAAGCAGACACTTTTTTTTTCATGCCAGAGGGAATACTGAATCCCAGGCTGCTAGGAGTGTATTTTTTTAGATCAATTAGCAGCTTTTTCAGGTGCAAAGTTCAATCAGCTTCTCCTGCAGAGCAGAGTTGATAAGATAGCACTGACAGATAAAGTTGGGGCTGCTGGCTGGCAGCTCGCGCTGCGGTGACACGCGCTGGCAGTGACACCGCGCACAGGAGCCGGGGCTGGCGTGCTGCAGAACTCACCTGTCACACGCCGTGCTGGGAGGTGATGTGGCAACAGTCTGCACACTGTGTTGGAGCACTGGAAGCAAGTTAAAATACCAGGCAGCTACATGATACGGCATTTACCGCCTGTCCGTTCCAACAGGAAAAGTGTCACTTCATCCAGCAGCCAGGGCTTCATTTATAAAAACGAGTTCCGTGGGAGTAGGGATGTAACATTTGCCGTGTGCTGGTGGGTTTATTCTGCTTGGTAGGAACAAGAATTTAAACAATGAAGTGCAGTGACAGCCCACTATATTTCAAAATGGGCTGCAAAATTTTATTCAATGGATGCACCTTTCCTGAGTTTGTCCAAAATTCTCTTTTATGGCTACTGCATTAAGAGATGCATGACTTATTTAATTTTGGAAATCCAAATGTTGCCATTGTAATTGGCATACTGTGTGCCCACAAGTTTTTAATTCACATCTCGTATTATCAGTATTTGTCATTTAAATGACATATAATGTTTCTCTAAAATTAATTATCCACCAATGAAAAATACAGCAGCAGTAGCTAGTTGGTTTATAATTCTCTGTACTAACTGACACATTTAAATACGAAAAAATAATTTTCAAAGATATTGTGTCTTTTGTTAAATGTTTTTGCTTTTCAAAACAGTGCATTGCATTACTACTCACATGAAAATATTGCTCATTAGTAATTGCAAACACAGTTATTAGTTCCGTGATTCTTTTTAAAATCTTGCTTTTAATTTTTGTATATTTATAAAACCTCCTAAATTTAGTTGTTTTCAATAAGTGAGTGTTTTAAGATCAGTCAAAACAACTGCAAACTGAATGGGCAGCTGGCTGACAGGGACTTAACCTTCATCAGGCTGTAGCTGCAAGTCAGTTGTTGTTTTGGATCAAGTTAAGACATTTCAGTGCAATATGTGTCCTTTTCTCACCAAAAAATGTCAAATCAAGGATTTGTTGTGGCAGCATCAGATTTTTAGAGAGGAGTGTGTTCAAGTTAGATACATGCTCCCAAGATTTAATTTTCAAAGTTCTTATGGTATGGGCTGTAATTGCAGGAAACGTGAAGAGGAAAGCAAGAGGAAAGAAGCCAAGCTGCACCAAGGGGTGCAGAACGTGGAACAAAGCAAGTTTCAGGTACAACAGAATCCCACAAATCGGGAGAAGGCCACCAGTGTCCCAAGGTTACCCAGCAAAGCAGCTGACACACAGAGCAAGAGGCTTCTGTCCCTCAGTGCTTCACAGATCCAGCCAGGGAGAAACAGCAGAGGTTCACCTAAAGCTGGTCATGACAAAGGGACCCCAAAGGAGAGCTGCCTGTCAGCAGAGCCTCCAAGTGGAGGTCATAAGATCAGGCAAGGTTTGTGATCTTTTAAAATTGTGCTGTTTATCTGCTTTGTCCACTTCTTGGGGGTATTTTATGTATAGCACCCATTTTGTCCCTCTGTGATTTCATATTCTTTCATCACTTGAGCAATTTGTGCAGCAGGGTAGAGTTAGATACAGATTCTTTTACTCTGGGTGAAATAGTGAAAAGCACCAGTACAGTGTCTTATGGTGTCTATAAAAATACCTAGAATATGTGAAAACAGGCTGTGGGCAATTGTTCTATTAGTTGCACCATTCAGAGAAAATAAGATTAAAGATATTTGACATATCTGTGGTGCTCATGAAGAATGTAAATGGAGAAATGGTAACTCTGCTTTTTAAGCTGGATTTGTCCTCTCACTCGATCCAACTGGTGTTTGAAAGAGTGCTGTGCCTTTTTTAGGTATGCATTCTCTTTTTGTTACTGAAGTGATGCCAGGAAAGTTGATGGAACAAGGATCAAACCATGAAGTTGTGCAGTCAGTTCTCATTAGGTGTTTTAATCAATCCTCTTGTGACCAAAACCTTAATGGACTTCTTTGGTCATTTCATTGGAATTAAATATAAACTTAGACCCTTTGGGCTGTGAAAAGCGTGATTCAGCTGTTGAGTGTTTTCTGATCTGGTTATCAAAAGGGTATCCTGTAAAGATGTTACAAATATAGCATAATTTCATCAGGTTTTGGATGATCCAGATGATTTTCTGGAATGAAAGTATATCAAAGATCTCTTTCTTTTCTTTTTCCCCTCCTACCTACCCTGTAACATCCTGTCTGTTATGTTTCATCGTCTCTGGTCTATTTTTCATTCTCCTGTTAATTTCCAAGCAGAATGGAAGGTAGATGGAAGATGGGGAATTTTCAGTTTTGTACTCCAGTCTGGCTTCCAGGTCACCCTCACCAGAGTATTTAAAAGCAGTGATAATACAGCAGCAAGGGAGAAATAGGAAGGACTTCATAATTTTGTTCAGGATGTCAGGGGAAGTACTGAGAAGCCGAGTGCTTTGGGTTGTCAGTGGTTTATCCTGTGCCAGCATACAGCATGGATAGAGCAGGAGTTTTTCAGGCATCCAGCTCAAATGCAATGTTAGAAAGAAAACCATTTGTACAACATTAAGCAAATGAAGGCGTTTGGGACTCTATTATGACAGGCAATCATGTCCTTCTGATTCTTCCTGCTTGCATTTTTTTGTTCATTTAAGTGAATCCAAGTCTGCCCCAAAGGTAACTGAGCAAAAAATCAGAGACATAAATCACGTTTTGCTGGGTCAGAGAGTGAATTTGTTTTCAATTTCTCTGTCTAAAGATTCATTGAGGAAACACATCAAAAGCAAGTCAAGCTGTGTCCATTTCCAGTGTGGCAAAGCAAATGAGGGAGCAAAAGTTGAAGTGAAACCTCAGGCTGGGGCTGCTGCGGAGGCGGACGGAGAGAAGCACACGGAGCACGCTGTGGACACAACGGATGCCTGTGCTCGGAGGAGCAGGAGGCTTTCTGCTCCTGCCTGTAGGGCTGCCAGTGCTGGGGAGAAGCTGAGGGATCCAAGTCAGGCTCCCTCTGGCAGGAGGGACCACGGTGAAGGAAGGGCTGTGCTCTTCTGCGATGTCGGTTGTACCGGCGGAACGGCGCAAAACTCAAAGCCGGGTGAAGCTTCTTCCAAAGGCAAACGGCACCAGCAGAAAGCCAGAAATAAAGAGGTGAATGATAAGAGATGTTCACCAGCTGGTTCTAGCAGACCAGGAAGTGCCAAAACAGTGTTTGTAAGCAGCAGAAATGACAGCCTGCATGCTGTAGAACAAACTGTCAAAGTGGGAAACAATGAAATGGCAAAAAAGGCCTCTCCATTATTGTCTGCTGAGGCAGAACCTACCAGGACTGTGCCAAGAAACCCAATAGCATGTTCTGCTTCTGATGACGGTTTGAACTTGGAAAAAACAGGCATAATTGGATCCAGGAATGCAGATGATCAATTATGTTCTGTTGCATGGCAAAGTACAAATATTGAACTAATCCCTTTAGAGATTCGAATGCAGATCATAGAAAAAGAAAGAAAAAGGAAAGAGCTTTTTCGGAAGAAGAACCACGCAGCCACAGTCATACAGAGGACGTGGAGAAGGTAAGATTACTGCTTCAGGGGCTAAAGAGTGGGATGCAAGTGGATGTAAATGAAACTAGGATTGTTGGCAATGTGCTTTATTTAGCTTGCAATGTTGCCAGTGCTAAACGAGGCAGTTAATAGTCTTTCTCCACAATAATCTTTCTCCACACAAGGGGAAGTGGGTTCCAGTGGTGTAGAATTACATTAGTAAGTTCATAAAAAGTGCAAGGTAAGTGATGACTTTTAATAATCAGAGAAATCATTAAATTTCTATTTCAAGCTCTGATATTTCTTTAGAGAGTGCAAATCAGGATTTGCCTAGACCTGGAGTTCAGTGATGTACTTGAAATTGTGCTCTGACCTAACATTTAACCAGATAATCAAACCACAGAATGTTTGGGAGCTTTGAGTGTTCATTGACAAAAATTGAAGGTAGCTTGAGTACCTTGATTAAGCAGGAACAACTGCTCTACAAAAAATGCTTTCCACATAATTTTCCTGCTTTCATGAATGTGTGAGTTTCAGCCTCAGAAATGCAGTCATTCTACAAGTACATGCTCCTTAATATTTAATTTCTTATCAAAACAGGCAGGAAGAGTATGTAAGGGAAGTATATAATATGCAAATTATTCTTATTTCTTGTTTTTATTTAAACTTTCTTTGATTTTACTGGATGCAGAAAACTATAAATTGCATACGTTTACTAATATTCTTTCCAGGTTTCTCACTAATTTAACAGTTTCTCTGAGGGACTCTGAGTTGAAGATGTCCCTGGCTATGGCAGGGAGGGTGGATGAGATGGTCTTTAAAAATCCCTTCCAACCCAAACCACTCTGTGGTTCTGTGATTCCATGCCATATTCCTGTGAACTGTGAGGCAAAGCAGCCCCTTTTTCTGCCAGGGTTCCACCACTTCTGCTCTCTCTGCTGCTTGCTTCTTGGCCTTCATTTCTGATGTACATCCCAAGTTCTTGTCTTATGGGTTCAAATCACTCAGATACCAAAAGCTAAAGGAAGCCAGGACTAGGTTAGGAGAGTGTATCTGCAAGTGCTGCTGCTGCTGGCTCTGCTGCTTTCTCTCAACACCAGTTTAAAATCCTCTATTACAGAGGGGCTGGCACTTGCTGTGGCTCTAAGACAAAGCAGAACCTTGTGTAGTGAGTGCTTGTGCAAATTTCCCCACAAGAATTGGGATCCAAAGCCATGCATTCAACTGCCCTACCTGCACAGAAATCTGCATTCCATTCACACTACAGATTTTGGATAGGCCTTTCCAAACTGTGCCCCTGCTGGAGCAGGGATGGTGTGTGTTCTCTCCCAGAAGTGCATGCACTTACTAACCCTTTGCATTTTGGATATTGTGGAGATTAAAGATTTTTTATGTTACATTTGTTATTTAAATACTTAATAGTGAAAAGTAAATATCTTTGCTCTGTTTGCAAGAACTCATAAAACACTAACAAAGATCTTAAATTCTGCAAGGCTGCAGGAGACATTCGTTGGGCAGTTCTTCCACAGTCCTGTGTTTGCTTTTCTTCCAAACTTGCACAAGGTAAAGAGCATGTACTAGTAGACAGCAGTAAAATTATACAATGTTATTGTATAGTTCAACATTAGAAACATGTGGAAGTACATGCTTGAGTTCTGGAATGTCTCTAAATTAGAACTAAATGCATTTGTCTCACTCTGAAAATTTTGTAGTCTTGATTTGCTTATTGAAGGCAAACACAACAGCAGAGTGGTACTGGTCTAGTTAAGTGTATTATACTTGCCATTCTCAGGAGAATGTTTCAATTCCCAAATCTGCAAACTTTATAAATGTACTTCTCAAAAGTGTATATTCTAAGGTGTGTGGCTTGCCAAAGGTTAATTGCTTATCCTGCTCAGTGAGGCTTGCAGATTCTGTGTCTGTGCTCTCTCCTGGGGAGCACCAGGGCCTGTACCATGCTCCAGGGCCCACAGGATGCCGACAGAACCTGGAATAAGTTGGTTTTTGTCACTGTTGTTCTCCCACTGGAGTCAAGCTATATTTTTAAATATATTATTGCTGTGTGCATACTCTGGCCAGCAGTGGTTTTTAAGATTAGAGCTTCTGTAACAAGGAGTGAGAATGCCACTTGCCAGCTTTGTTGTTCTGCACGTGGATATTCCACTTTTATGTGCAGTAGTTTTGTTGACTAAGCATCAGGTATATTTTAAGGCACCATGTCAGATTCAAGTTGTATCAAAGTTGGTCCCATTCTCCTTTTTTCTTACTAGGATCAGAATGATCTGTTATGAGAGAGCGGAGTTAAAACAATATAGAGCACTTGCTGTACAGATAACTGCCTACATCTTTCAGTGTCAGAACCTCACAGTCATTTTCTTGTTGCTAAAAACTACCACAAGTTCTCTGCAAACTTGAAATCACAGCTGGGTGCAAAGGTGCAGTGACTGTGAATGGGTCATTTCTTGTATCAGCAAAGGCATCTGGCAGTAATTACTGAATTCCAAGAGAGTAGCTTAGTATTCTTTTCTGCTCCAGTATAAAACAGTCCCCCAATTGTTTTTTCTGCAGTTAAGTATTCACTTAACCCATCCTTAGCTCAAGTTATGTTACCAAGTCACTGCAACTGTTCTCTCTCTCCACTTTCTTTTCCTCTCTTACCCTGTTGAAAAGTTAAAAGTGGCATATTATTTAAGAAGACTGTATAATTTTTTCCTTCTGTCTCAATAATACTCCCTGTTCTGAATTCATACCATGCTTCACAACTTGCAGGCCCTGACAAGGTGCAGTTGCTGCCTGCATTTATGTACTTCAACGAGCTCCAAAACAGTACATGCCTAAATTCTGAAGTTTCACTAAATTAAGATTAAATACATTTGTCTCACCCAGCAAATTTCACAGAGGTAATTTACTAAGCTTATTGGAAGTTTAAAATTATTTGGGCTGTAATGGAGCATATCATCCCCCTTTGGCATTCTATTGTGCTTTCATGTACTCATTTTTTGTATATGGCTGCTGCTTTGTTTGAATTATGTAGCTCATTGGCTTAGAACATATATTTAAACAATTTGTATTTGGCTTGTTGTCTTTTGTTTTAATTTAGAACGTGTTGCAGAGGGAGCAACGGAAAAAATCACCTCCTTCTCTCTCCTTCCTCCTTTGCTTTACCGGGCATCCAGCAGAAGCCTTTTTGAATGCCAGAGGGGATGATGATCAATGTGTTTTGGCCTGTTACCAAACACTTATAATTAATATTTTACAAGTGTTACTCAATGCTCATTTGTGACAGGTTTGTACTGGGAGGATTCAGAGTTAATTGCTAAGCCAGTTAATTGACTTGTGAGCGCGAAACGCCGATATCCGATTGAACACTTGCGTCCGATTCCAGCGGAAAAATCCCCACACAGCTCCTTGCTGCCGGTGCCATTTGCCACCAGAGTGTGAGGGACACATAATCTGCTGCTGCCACTCACAGAGGGATGTGACTGTGTGCAAGATCAAAGCAGCTGGGGCAAGCTTGGGTCATGAGACAGGGAGCCTTTCAAGGGAAGGGAAAGAACACAGGTTGCTGAAAACAAGGCGAGGGGAGCATCTTCAGAGGAGGGGTGGAGAGCAGCTCAGCTTTCTGCAGAGGAAATGTGCAGTGGAACCCACAGGAGGCAGATTTGGTTTGTCTCTTGCACTGACTGACTGAGGACATGAGGTGCTAAGGCACACGAGAAGGTTTGGTGTTACTAAGCTGAGGAATATAGTGAAAAAGAGGAAGTGGTGCTGATTATACTGTTACCATAAATATTTATAGTTTTGTCTTCTGATGATTTTCTATTTATAAAGCAGCTGATCAGCTGATGTTGAAGCACTGTAACTTTTGATACCTGCAATGCCAGATCTTTACTAACTATGTGAAATAATGGATGCATCCAAAATTGAACCCAACTCCTACATTTTCTTCTGAACAAACATTTCTCATCCAAGTGACTTAGCACATCAGTGGGAGTTCTGTTTTCCCAGTTACTCATGTAATCCACCATGTGAACTGATGCGTGGAAAGCACGGAAGTTAAAACAGGTCACCTAAAACAAGTGCTCTCCTCTCTTCTGCTCTCTAGTTACCAGCTCAGACAGGAGTTGTTTCAGCTCCTGAGTGCGAAGCGGCTCTGCAAGGAAGATGAAGACAAGTGGAGACAAGAGGCAGCTGCCTTCTTCATTCAGGTTGCTTGGAAGAAGCAGCTGAACCACAGCCCCCTGAAATCAGTTCCTTCATGTAAAAATCTGAAGTCTGTAAACAAAACCAGTTCAGCCATAAAAACCAGCAAGCAGTCCATCCTGAAGCAGATATATGGTAGTTTTCTTTTCACTATAATTTATTTGTACAACTATGCTTTTATTTTTTTGACAGAATGTATTCATCTATGCACTTCCTACCTAATTGTTAAGAATTTTAGCTATTTATAAAAATTAGTCTCAGGTGTTCTGGGCAATTGTATTTCTGTTTCAGGTTAAATAAACCAAACAACTCAGTGATTTAAAATGGCTGCAGCTAAAGCTGTTTGAATCCCCACACAGCATTGTTTCAGCACAGGTCTTGAGCAATCAAATAATTCCGTTGCCAGAGCTGCTCACATATATCAATGTGGAAAGAGAACAGAGCAGTTAAGCTGGGGATAGCTGGCTGTATCCATGCAGAGTGGCTGTCTGGATCATGGTTTGGTTTTTTAAAGCATTGTTTTAAACTTTTTGTTTGTTTTGTACTGTTTTAAAAATATTTTCATACAAAGAATATGTTCCATGTTGATAACTTTCCTGTATGAAGATGTGGTCTTTATGGCAAGAGCAAGATTGTCTTTTACAATTCTGCACTGCTTTGCACTGTGTCTGAACGCGCACATGCAAAGGAATGCATCTGCAAGAAAAGGTAAAGTCTTGCTTCTAGACCTTGAGTTCCTTTACAGTGTGGATCACTGATGGAGTAAGGATATGCTAACCTTATGTACTTTAACAGGTGGTAAGTCACTTCTAGCGTGGCTCTGTAGCTTTGAGAATCAAAAAGGATAAAATAAATAAAGCTAATAAATTTATTTTCCTTATTTTTTTATAGCAACTTTTTTATATATATAGGAAGATGTATTTTAACATTAGTTTGATCTCAGTTGTAGTTGTCACGATTTTCTGTTATATGGAATGTCTCATGAGTTTCCCCATAAAAAATGAGAAATTTTTAGGATAAAATAATGCTGTAGCTTACTGAAATAGTTTGCAGTTATGCACAACCACATGTCCATGTGATAATCACAGAGCTGTTCATTGTTTGTTAAAGGGCGTTCTCAGGAAGGCAAAGTGTGTCAGTCAGCAAGATCTCCTTCTAAGCTGAAACTTCCTGATGTGCAGCTGGTCTCAGGTAGGTCACATCCATTTTAAGAATACATTGATGTTCATATACCTGAGATTGCTTTCTCCTTAGATAAGAAATCAATCTGCTTAAGGACTGGGCTGTCTTATCAAAATGTGCAGCTACTGGCAAACTGTTGTGATTGCACACTCCTTCTTTCATCACTTTTGGGCTTAACTGAGCGCTGCACTTCTATCCTTGAGTGATTTGGATGAAAAACTTCTTTACTAAATGCCATTAGTCAGACTTTTCAAAGTGTATTGTGGACTGACTTGGGGTTGGGAGCTATGGTAATGTTGGTGCTTCATCATGCGAAGGTTTAGTGTCCCACTGGGCATTTGGTGTTCCTGGCTGTGCCACACCTCAGTCAGAGAGGCCACATCTAGATGGGAGCACAGCAACTGCTTCAAGGAGTCAGAAGTTCAGGTAATTTGCAAAGGAAAGTAAAATGCATTTTTCAAGTAGCTTAACACAGTTCTGAAGTCAGAAGGAAATCTGACTGGACCTATCCTTGAGTTTGTTAAAACTGAAGGTGAATTTCTGCCTCGCTAAGAAGAGACAGAGGCCTTTTTCTTTCACTGCCTGGGAACTGTTTTAATTAAGAGGCATGACCAGACAGGTGTTTGATTGCCACCTCTTCATGCAGATATGAATCTGAATTTTAAAAGAGCTTTTAGCTCTTTTCGTTTAACTTTTCAGGACAACAGATCTCCCTGTCTTCTGAAATAAAAAGGCTTTCTCTTGAAGCCGGAGTGGCCTTTGCTTTCATAACTTGGTGACGAATAGGTTAGTGATAGGAACTCTGCCCAGTTCCTTTAGAACACTACCTACTTTTATTCACCTAATAGGAGCTCAGGGAACTTTAGCCCTTACTTAAAAGACAATAACATGTTTTTCATCTGCCTGCCTTTGTGCATGACAACATTACGTTTGTTGGAAAAGTTCAGAGCTGTCAGTGCCTAATGCCAGATACTCCGTTTCTGACGTAGGTGCCTGGAGTAGGTCAGAATGGACTGCTCAGTTTCACTCTCCCCTTGCAGCAGGTACAGCTGGGAAGGTGAAGGCTGACTGTCAGCCCGAGTTTTCATGTTCACAGAGCTCGTGGAAGAGGCGTGCAGTGACAAATGTGTAATGGAGACTGACACCCAAGTCAGTCAAACACTTTGCAAGGGGGATATGCAGAGAGTGTGCAGAGGAAATGTTCAGGAAAGGGGGACAGGTAGAAAAGGAATGGGTTATACAGGCATGGGGTAAGTGCTTTGGAAGATTCTGGCAAATAGGCCCCTTAAGATTGTTACCATTAGAATAGGTCAGAACTTGAAATCTGTTCTTTTTCTAGTTTGGTTGGCTTTTTAAAATTAAATAGATTCTTTTGTCAATTCAGCCAGTGGCACTTAAAAGAGGTGCTCTGCAGCAGAACCAGACAGCCTGGTTCTTTGCTTCCCTGTGGACATTAAAGTGTGTTCAGAGTTGCAAAGGAGCAGGTTTTGCAACTCTTGGCATTAGAAAGATGTCCTTAAGATGTGCTGAGTTCACACCCTCAATGAAACATTTGGATTTGCACTTGGGATGACTCTTTATCCCATTCTAGCTTGGAATAAAGCATTGAAATGTTTGCAGCTAATCTTTACAAACCCAGGGAAGGAAAACACATGTATTATTTGTAGCACTTTACAGGACATAAAAAAACATTGCATGAGCAATTCTGAGTACTCCCTTTAGCCCCTGGACTAGTTTCCCTGACTTGCTAGAAAGAGCCCACTGCCTACCTCATGTTGCTAAAGCTTGCTCAACACAATCTCTTTCTGCTCTTCAGCAAATTCAGCCAGGAGTATGTAGTGTTAGTCTGGAGCCCTACATTCATTTATGGGGGTGACCCTCACTGTGCCCATGAGAGGCTGCTGCAGTCCCACAGCAGCATCATCATCAGTGTTCCACACAAGCTGTACCCAGTGCTACAGGAACCAAACTCCACTGGGAAATCAGCAGTGAGATGCCAGGAAAAAGGCATTTTCTGCTCCCACCAGATTTGCTGCTTATGAAATCTAGAACACAGTGTTGATGAAGCTGCTTTTCACCCACTAGGGTTACTCATCAAAACTATTTTGTTTTTTTTTTACAGTGAACAACTTACAGTGTGTTAATCTGTTGGAGAACATGGGAAAATCAAGGCAATTTTCATACAACATGAGACCAACTACTGCTGCAAAACCAAAAAATACAAGACTAAAGCATTAAGCAAAACAATGTTTGGAATTTAAAATCCATTCTGGTACAGCTGTTATCTTTCATAATGTATAAGCCATCTATGATGTATTAAACTTGAACATTTTCAGTTTTGTATTATCACAGCATTACATGCCAAGCAGACTGCTAAAGAGCTGGACTCATTTTGTGTACAAACTGTTTTTTAAATGCAACTGTTAATTTCTTTATCAACACAGGATGAAATCTGAATTGCATTTGAAGACAAAAAATGAAGCACTAAGCCCAGTATTGCAATAACACGCAGAGGCAATCAAAGCTTTCCATTGCAAAAAGTAGGAATTTCGAATGTGTTCATCAAACAGTGTTTCAAAAAAGAGGGAAACTGTATTAAAGACACTACAGTTCTGAGAGACCTATGTTCAATTTTACCTCAAGTTCATTAAATTAATTCCAAAATCCAAGCAGGAATGGAAGAACAGCCTTCATGCTCCACTTCTCTACTAAAGAAACAATTGTTCCTTAGCTAACTATGGATTTGGAAGGAAATGTAGACATGCTGACATAAAACACTAAAGAAATTGCTTTCACAACCTATGGAAACTATTAGGGCTGTGTTTTCTACCCCTTGAAATAATCACCAATTTTTTAAATAACTCTTTTTCTATGTGCATTAAATAGAGAAGCAAGAAAAGATGGCCCCTACTGTAGAGAAAAAAAAAGTTCTTGTAAAGCTTCAGAGCTGCCACAGTGTACAGTATTTACCTTGCACAAAGTATTTAAAAATATGAACTCAGCAAAAATAAAATACGTTACTCTAAAGCATATTGTTTTCTAATTTTTTTCTACTTGATACTACACAATTCTATTGTTTTTTTAAATAATGTGATGTTTCAAAATAATAGATGAGCAGAGTCAGTTGAAGTCTGTTTCTCTGTAAGCTCTTCAGCAACAAGAAAACCTCAACACCCCTCACTGTGGTCACCACAGTTTACTGAAACACTTTCCAGTAAGATCTACTTGCTTGAAAAAAAAAGGCAATAGAGGTATTGCAGTTCTCTGTAAAATTTTTATTGTTTCACTTACAAAAAAATTGACAAGCTTTGTTCCAACATCTTCCATTCAAAACTAAATAGAAGTAAATGCTTTACAATAAATGCAGTTTGACCTCTTCAATATACTGAGTTTATAGGGCCAGGTGTCTGGGGATGAGAGGCAAGGTAGATGTTGAAACAGTAATGGAGGTCTGTGAGCCACTGCTCCTGAACTTCACCACTCTTCAGTGTCTAGAAAGAAGGAGAAAGGTAAAACTCAAGCACTTGCAAAACTTGGCTTTGTTTTTACAGGTAATCAGGTGCACTGTTAAAGGTACAAGACAGCCCTGCTCCCCTGCACACAGAGACATTGTTCTTCTCTTTTATACATTTCAACATGGTGTGTCTGTTAAAGCCCAAATAATAAAGTGTTACAACTGGGTACACTAAGTGATTGCATTACCAAGTGTGTGAGTTAGCACCAGATGTGCTTTCCTTACTCTTAATTAGAATGGCTCACTTACTTTGCAATTCTGCAATTTACAGGCAATTAAAATGCAAATGAGCATGGTGCCACCAGTGCAGGAGAGTGCCCCAGCCCAGTCTAAGGAGAACTGCTACCAACAGACCAGCCCAGCCCAGGAATTCCCTCTTCTCAGGATTATGTAGGTGGCTTAAAAAAACCCAACAAATACAATACAACCCACCCACGGGGGAACAGCACAAGAATTAATTGTGGCATTTTCAACACTAAAGAGAAGCAACCCCCTCCTAACCTGCAGGTTAGAGAACCTCACCATAATGTCTTACATCTGCTTTCACCAGCACTGTTTGCAAACAGCTCTTCTTGACCGTTTGCAATGATTTTACAGATAAACATGACATACACGTGGTGTCTGGGAAACAGGAGGAAGTTTCATACCATGATGTCCTTGATGATCTGCTGCACCAGGAACTCGTTAGTGATCATATGGCTCCTGAGCTGCCCGTGCTGCATGAGCAGGCGCAGCAGCTGAGCGACCACGGGCAGCTCCTCCCGGCAGATCCTGCTCACCTGCAGGCTTTGCAGCATCAGCCTCAGCAGCCGTGGCAGGAGTGCTAATGCAGAGATGCATGATCTCCACAGCATGTCCCTGAGGGGAAAGATAATCAAAAGTGAAATGATTGAGGACACACATTTCAAGGATGCTCCTGTGAACTGGCTGCATGGCTGTACAAGGAAAGCTGCTTCTGTGGATCCAGTCACACCAGCTGCATTCATCAGAATTCATGGCAAAGCAGAAAATGTGTACCAGAAAATGCCAAACTTAAAAATATTCCAGAATTTTGTACAGCACTGGAAAAACATTAAGGCCTTGCCCTGGAAGCTGGAAATGTTGCTTAATCTCTCATGCAGTGCAATTTCTGCTTCATGCAGCTGCGAAGAGGTTTTGGTTTCAGTCACTTTTCAGGTACACTTGAATCTTTGTTTAAGATTCATAAGAAGTTAAGTAATAGACTCAGCTATTTGTGATTTGCAAATCATTAAATAGAGTAAGACAAAAAGGACTTGGGCTTTGAATTTTCAGGAAGCTTTCAGCAACTTTTCTGTGTATGGAAAAGTCTGACCTGTTTAAAGACACTCCTACATTTCAGGTGGATTTATTTGAACTTGTTATCTGTAGCTTTTGGGTTTTTTAAGTCAAATGGCTTTGCAGTCTATGATGCCTGTAATGATGCCTGAGAAGTTTTAAACCTGAAACGTAGTACATACTCATAAAGTTAAATCCTTTACGAGGTGCATTTCAGTGTACCTAATGAAGCTAAGGTTAAAGATTAAGGTACAAATATCCAACTTTACAAAATCAGGATGGTTTTGACATCCAAGTAGAACAATTTGAGATGAAACCTGCTTCAGTTACTGTTTTAAGTAATTCCTGGTAACTTTGCAGGTATTTTTCCTAAATCTAAGTACTGATTTGAAGTAAGCAAAAGAGAGACAGGAAAAAAAAACCTCCAGGGGAGGGGGGTGATATCCTTTCATTTCACATCTCTAAATACTCGTGGCTGCAAAAGATAGAGACAAGGTGGTAAGAAGAGCAGCTTTACCTTTTCTGCAAATGTTCTGCATCCTCTCTGTCTATAGTTAGCAGAAAGTACAGAAGACTGTAACAACAAGAGGCCAAGAACCTGTGCAGGTTTTCACTTATGATGCAGGCTTGATCCAAGAGCTTATTTATGGCACATAGAACAGATCCAGCTGTGCTATCAGGTATTACAACCAATCCAACCTGTATTAAAACAGGACCAAAAAAAAAAAAATCAACAACCCAAATTCATCACTTTATACAGAAGATCTTTTGCTGGGATACAAACAAACCTAGAACTTTCCTGTGGTGACATGTATTACTTTGTTTCTGTTCAAACTCTACAGACCGGTGCATTTTTTCAAATCTCTGCTTTCCCAATAAACTGCCACCCACACCAACAGAAGGTTAAATTGACATCTTCATTACTGCCTTCTAAGCAAACACTCATCTCAAACATATTTGCAGAACACAGCACTGCTTTGAGCCTTGCTCTGAATGACAGTGCAGGCACAAACAATCTTGTGGGCAGAACAGGTCTTTCCTTTTAAGCATATATCATGGGACTGGGGAGGCCTTCTGAGTCTTGAAATGGCAGTGAGCAGTCACTGAGGTAGAAGGAAAGTCTGATTTATGCTACAGAAAGGAAAGCTTCTACTGGATTGTCACCAGGGTGAGTCTCCTTTGAAGCCCAACAGGAGCTTTATGAACTGAGGTTAATCAAAGCTAAGGAAATATATGGTGAGCCCAAAGTGGGGTGATGCTCTGCTGTTGTTAAAGAGAGAACATCATCTTGAGTAAGGATTTTATAGGCATGATAAATAATTTAGAAAAAATTCTTGGTTTTTGTAGAGGCAGTGAATTAGAAAGCAGTTTCAATTTTGAAGTACTATGCAGTAAGTACTCTAGATTTTCGTCTTGTACAGCCATAAAAAAATCATGCACTGCTAGTGTGGCACCATTTACCTTTAAAGAACTATTTAAGGAATTTGAGAGTAGTCTAATTTGCTCACCTGCAAGTACACTGTTTTAAGCTGACAGAGGGAACTGGTTCACTTAACAAGGTCAGCTGTTTCTTTCAGAAATGCTTAGAAAAAAGATCAATAAAGTACAAGCTACAGAAATGTGAAATGTGTTTCATTCATACCATTACTTGTGAGAGGTAAGAGATACAGAACAACTATGAGTTGTAATTTTAAATCCTTCCAGCCTAAGACACTGGGTGTATTTCAAGGCCATGAGCACAGATTGCTGTCCCAGGCTGACCTGTGCCAGGTCAGGTGCAGAGGCAAGAGGAGGATGATGATGGTCTTTTATCTCACAAAAGGTGGGACTGCAGCTGTCACCACAACCCTGCTGAATACTACAGGACACTGAGGCACCAAACAATTAAAATGAGTAACATTCTTCCTGATCAGCTGTAAGTAAGAAATAATGGCAGAGATCTAGATGGATAAAAAGAACCATCACGAAGACCAACTGAGCCAACACTACAGATGGAAAGTGCTGGTCAGCCAGTCTGAAAGATGACAGGAACAGAGACATTTCAATTTATTCAAGTCCAGTGGATGAGGCTGCTCAGGTAAGTTCTCATACAGGATGTTGCCTCTGTGGTGCCTCTGCTCCCTGAGAGGTGTCAGCAGCCAGCTGGAGACCTTGGGCAGCAGCCTTGCCAACCATAAAACCCCACTTAATGGTTTGCTCTCAAAGGCACAGGGCAGTAGAACACATAAGCCTTTTTAAAGTTGATTTAAGTCAGCATCCACCCCTAAAAATGCAGACTATGGTTATAGGTAAGCTACTCCCTATGGAAGCTTTGGTGTAGTAACTTGTCAGTCTGGCTCCAAGCAGGGAACGGCAGACACTGGGTAGATCACAGCACCACCCTGACAGCAGGGCAGGAGCAGACCTTGTGGTCCTCCCTCTCATCAGGCAGCATCACAGGGAACTGCAGATTCTGTCCCTGACCATTCTGTTACCCAGCTCTGGCTTTGCCATCCCCATCCTCAGCTCAGCATGTTCAGCATTAGAAGAAAGGCTGCAAAACCCACAGAATGGGTCAGCTGGGACCATAGTGGTCATCTGGCCCAACCTCCCTGCCCTGCTCAAGCAGAGGGGTCATCCCACAGCACAGGATTGTGTCCAGACAGTTCCTGAGTACCTCCAGTGAGGGAGACTCCACATCATCTGTGGGCAATCTGTTCAGGGCACAGTCAACCTCACAGTAAAGAAGTTCTTCCTCGTGTTCAAGTGGAGCTTCCTGAGCATCAGGTTCTGCCTGTTGCCTCTTGTCCTATTGCTCAGCACCACAAAGAACCTGGCATCCATCATCTTGGCATTCTTTAGCTCATCTAAAGCTGCTGGTTGCTCTTTTGAAAAGCAAACCAAACCAAGAAGTGTTTTATTTATGGACAAACTGCCTTGAAGACAAAGACAAGTATTCACAAATCTGAGCAAAATTACCCATATAAGTTTAGATACCAACAGTTATCATGTATTTTTCAAACTCGCCCAAATCTTGTTTAAAGCTTTTTCAAGTTCTGAAATGATACATTAAATACACAGGATAAGTAGATTTGAGGATTAATGAGACTGTTAGCAAATTTATCACAAGGAAGTTTTAATGTAGAAGACAAAATGGTACTTACCAGATATTTACAGATGCCAGTCTGGAGAATGTCAAAACACTGACTTTGTGAAGGTATAGTGGACAAGCTGTGACAGATCACCTGTTTTAATAAAACAAAGTTATATTTAAGCACTCCAAATGCAACCAGCAATCACTCACTGTGCTTTCATACTTTGCTGACAGACCTAAATCCAAAGAACCTACAGGGACATGCAGCAGCTTTGTCTCAAAGTACTGATTCTTTCCAGTAGAGAAGAGTAGCATTGTCAACATAAATTATTCCATGTTTAAAGAGATGATGGTCTACACCATTAGGGTTTTTGGGAAAGGCTGTCTGCATTACTATCTGTGTGATAGAAGGTCAAAAATATTCTATCAAGCCAGACTGCCACACCAAGCCTCCAAATGCCTTTCCTCAGAGCTGAAGAAATTTCAGAAAACAACCTCCAAAATAACTGTATCAAGCATGAAACAGAGGGGTCACAGTGAAACAGAAAGTAATACAACAAAGAAGACTGTAGCAAAGATCCATTTTCAACATATTTTCCTCTTCAGTGCCAAAAATGTCATGGTCAAAAATGATACAAAATGGAAAATCTTGTTTTACAAACTGCATAAAACTTTCTGATGCTTGTACAATCAGGCACTAGCAAACTACCATGAAATGTTCTGTCTCCTGAATAGGGTAAAGAAAGCTCCAGTAGAACTGCTGGTAAGCTGTACTGCAATCCTCAGTAGATGGCTTTCTCTGCTCCTCTTTTCCTTCCCCTCTATTCCAATGACTCACACAGTAGTTGGAGAGCTTGGATGCCCTCTGTGTTCACAGTCACTGCTTATCTCACCAGAGTGGCAACCAAAGCCTCTGGAGAAGCCACCATGCACAGCACAAGTGCATTATCAGACCATGAGCAAGTGCAATGTCCTGCTAAGGACAAGGAGGATGGAAGAACCAATAGGTGAGGAACGGAATCTTCCCTTTGTGCTTAAGGGAATCAGAGAACAGCAGGACCAGATGTTTGAAGGATGAAAGAATTCAAGTCCGTGAGTCCATGAGTTTTACAAGTATCTTACTAAGCAAAAAGCATTCCTCTAAGATGCCTCGTGACTCAAAATCTAAGGAGAACTTGCACAGGAGGATCTGACCTGAGGGATTCAATTCTGTGATACTGTTTTGGTTTTGAGACTTCAGCTGAATCAGACAGGTCAAGACACCCAAACGAGATAATGACAAAATAGAACATTTCAACTGTGTTGTGTCAAAAATAACAGTCCACAACATTTGCAGCTGGAGGATGGGAAAGAACCATTAGCTCAAGGTCCTGTGGTATGAAAACTCAGCCTTAACTAATGTGGATGCCAGTGCTGGTTTAATCAGAAATGGCAAAGAGGCACCATTTGTGGTGACACAGAAGTGCACTCAGCTTTTTCCAAAATTACATGCCACACCTGTTTTTAGCCCTGCTTATGCCAGCCAAATTCAGGAGATCTTTAACACATCTGCCTAGTGGCACATAACATTGTTGGGCTGTCAGGACATTGCTCATGTTAATCAGTATCACAGGTGTAGTGCAAGTGTTTTGTTTGACTAGCAGGACTCTTTAAAAGACCATTTCATAGATACTCTTGCACTGAATACCTTTACATTTATTTTATAATGAAACAATATTATTAAAACTGAGTACACCATCCTAAATATAGTAGGGCTTTTGTCCACTGCAATTTGAAAGTGATAAAATATTAAGTACTCTGGAATATTCCCAAGAAATCCCCTCAAAACATCTGTGTTATTAGTAGTGTCAAGGAATAAAGTGAAGCTGCAACAGAGGTGATTACTGGGGACTGTCATGTCAGGGACAAATTGTGACACCAAGCTGACCTGGTATTTTAATGAGCAGCACTTACACAAAAGGTAAAGCTGCACTGATGAAATCTGTTGGGTGACAGCTCCTAGCTGAGAAACCCTGCCAAGGCAGGAGGACTGGACTAACCTACGGAAAAGATCACACAGGTTTGATGAGTAACAGCTACAGGAAAAAATCCATTAAAAAAGTGGTGGGTCATGTGCCTGGAGACTGATAAAAACTTGTGTGTGCAGCTATGAGTTTTATCAGTTGGAAATGAGGAGGAAATTCTGTAACAGCTGACCACAAGTGGTTGTAATACAACCACAAAACGGGCAAATGTTACTCCAGGATGTAAAAATAAAGATAATCCCAACAGAAGTGCTCAGACAGAATAAGGATCATTTCTCCAATACTACTCTGTAAGCTCTCACTTAGAATTAGACCATTTCTGACATACTGTGCCAAGTAGGAGCCACTCATTTTCAGGAAAGGCAAATTCAAATCAAACAGACAGAAAAATTGCACAGAGATCCTGTCCTACCAGTGTCAAGGCAAAGAACTGAACCTGCCTGGGCTGGCAAAGTGACACCCAAGAAGGGATTTTACTGTCACTTACAGAGTGGTGAAAAATGCTGCACCAAAACAAATGTAACCAAACAACAACTAAACAATGATCATGGCTGGCTGGGAACAGAGATGAGATGGAAATTGGGAAGGATGATTATGAAAGGAGAAAATGCAGGAGACATTTGTTGCTCATAGGGCAGAGCTTGGGCACTTCACAAAGGGGTTTGCCATGAGCTTGTGAGCACCAGACACAGTCTGCCAGAGAGACCTCTTGTGATTCAGTACAGATCCACAAATTAAAGACCTTGAAGGCAAATCCACCAGGCCCACCCAACAAAAATACAGTTTCATTATTATTTCACCCTCAGGACTATGTCCCTGGAAAAAGCCCACCATCCACTGAGGCTCTCCTGAGAGGAGAACTGACAAGGAAAACAGGCACTACTGGACAGCAGCATAATTCCTTAGAAGGGCTGTGGTAAAGTGCAGGTTGATTTTTCAATCTTTTAGTTCTTTCTGACCCTCACAACAGCACCACCATTCCTTACATCACTTCTGTTTTCCTACAATTAAGTGGGAGAGGTGATTCTTTTCAATTCCATAAATTAAATCCTGCTTGAAATGGCTTTCATACCAAATGCCTGTTATAAAAAGTGTAACTGAAACATTTTTAGACATGGAAATGAAAGGAAAAAGAAAACTTAATTATCACATGAAAATTAGTATTTTCCCTGACAATTTATTTTCCTTAGGCAAGGTTTTGCATGATTTTTAATTTCCATAATAAAATGTCACAGCTGATTCATTACATTACATTTGATTAACATTTATCACATTTTTGGCACATTCATAGATTGATTTTGGACCAAAGCCAGAGTAGTTTTGTTTCACAGCAATCCTGAAGTGAATGGACTGAGAACAGGCATTTTTGATCAGGGAGGGGTGGGTTTTTTCTTTTTGAGGCAAGTATTTTGTAACAGGTTTGGCTTAGGCTTAGACATTTCATTGGGGTATTTTTTCTTTTCTTTTTGATTTTGTTTGAATGTTCACTTGAATAAATTAACCTAAAGAAAAGAATTCTCTTAAACACGGGGATTATCTGTTATCATTATGCAGCAAATGCTCCAGCTCCTGTAATCCACTGGCAGATTTTCAAACCAAACTCTATTGATCAGACAAGCCACACAGCTGCAGCAGCAGGTTCCCCTCTGGTGCTTGGGGAAGTCTTTGCTACAGGGGCCTCCTTGCTGCCACACTGAAGACAAACTCCAACAGCAGCCAACCACAAAAAACCAACAACAAAAAACCACCCCAAAACAAAACAAACAACACCAAACAAGCAAATAAAAAATAAAAGGCTGAAAAGGCCACTCAGAAGGCACAGCCTGACCCAGGTTGTTTGGAGATCCTGGCACCATGGAGTATTTACTTCAACTGGATGAGTTAAAAGCATTTTTGCCACTGACAGCCCCCCTGACTGACAACGCAATCCCACGCAGGCTTTTCACAGCTCTAATGCAGAATCAGAGGAATTCATCAGTTTCATGTTGTTCATCTCTAAGATGCTCTTGCCTCCAGAAGACAGAGTTGGGATGAGCCAAGGAAGCCCAGGCTCAGGGTGAGCCCTCATGGAACAGGAACAAGCACACCTGGTGAACCGACACTAATGTTTTGTTCATTATTGAACTGTTCCCACTCCCTCAATGCTTCCTGTGACACAACAGAATCCTGATTCAAAGTCTCAAGGAACCTACTAATAATCAGCAACTGTCCAGAGAAAATTTTTGTATTATTTCAAGTTGAGTCATGCTGCAAAGTAGTCTTCTTTCAAAGAAAAATACTCACCTTCCTCTGAAGACACACACAAGCAGGAGTACAGAGAGGAACCCAAGCAAGAAGGAACGATAATGGATGGAGTATTTTAGCATGCCACTATGTGGAGTCAGACCAAAGGCAGTTCAGACTCCCTGAGAAATGATTTTATTAAAAAAAAAAGTTGACACACACCACATACTATAACCTAAGGTGAACTTAAAAATATATTTTTCAACTCCCGTTGACATGGGCCTCAGACATGGATAACTAAAATGTAACAGGCTGTTCTGCAGTGAATTCCCCAGCCCTTGTGAAATGCCTGTTTGGAGCAGGACTGTATCCAGTGTAACATGTTAGTGCAGAGCGTAGAAAACGAGAAGTTTTCAGGTGATGGGGCAGGCAATGAAGCTTGGCTTCTGAAGCTTGGCCAGCTCCCCCGAAGCACTCTCACTTATCAGACACTGTACTCCCCTGACAGGTGCTGCTTCTCCTTCTGAAATAAATTGATTTGACAGGGCAATATTAACAGTGCCCTGAGTTGTTGAGAAAGCTGCGTACAACAAGAGATCTTTGTTCATCTGCCTTGGGTAAGCTCACAGGGGTGGATATGAAAGATATTCCTGATTCACTGACTCCAAAAACAAAAAAAACCCCTAAACAAAATCCCATAAAAACCTCCACATGAAAACCCTACACACAATAAAACAAACAAAACCTAACTTAAAAAAAGAAACAGCCAAAAAAAGGAACAGAGTCTGCAGGAGAACAATACACAGGTGAGCAACAAGGGGAAAAACCACACTATTTGGCTACTTTTACATTCAGGGTGGCAAAATGGGAATGCAAAAAACTTATTTAAGAATTATGAATGTTTAAGAACATATATGTTGTCCCACATACTGATAGAGACTTGGTATTTCCAAAGACTTAGGAGAATTATGACACACAGTTCATGTCCTGGTCACAGTGTAACTGCAGCACACAAACTCACTGCATGTGCTAACTGTGATGCCTGCCCGGCTGCAGGCTCCTTGGCTGTGACACAGGGTCTGATACAAAATCTATATTTGAGAATCAATTCAACTAAGTGAAGTTATCTTTATTTGCCACTGGACACAAATACCTGAATGGCAAGCACCACAGCTCACCTCCTGTGCAACAACTGGATCAAGTCTGGGCACCAGCAAGATTTGGTGCTCCCAGGCAGGGAGGGCTAGAGACAATCACCCTGGTTCTCTGAGTGAGGGGCATTTCTGAAAACATGGCTATCAGCAAAACCAGGGCTTGAGCTCAACAGCCACTGTGCTATCCAAGGGTGCACAAAGCCACACCTGAAGAACAACATAGGTTGGGTTCTCTTCTCAGAGCCATCTTACTAACAGAATTCAAAGAAAGGACACCACAAAATTGCAGCCATAAATATGCCCTTCTTTCATGGCTCTGCAGCTTCCTCACAGCTATAAAATGTCACCACAGCCAAATGCTCCTCCTCTGGATGCCTCATTGTCAGACTACATGCAGCAGAGTCAAAGGAACACCTGATGTTAAGTATCCAAATTCACCTGCCTGCCTCTTCTACAAACAAAAGGACTTGGAAACAGAAAACCCAACACTTAGCTCTTGTTCCACAAAGTCTGTCTTTGTAAACTTAGGTTAGGTATCACAAGCCAGGATTTGAATATAAAGCACAGTACCTGTGGCATTGTAAATTCATGCTAGTTATGAGCAGTACCACTGCAGTGAGCTCCCAGCTGTTACAAGATATGCTGGAAGTATTTGATGCAGGTAAAATGGAGCACTGGCCTGAAGAGCAGCTAATGTTTTCTGGAAGTTTGTGTTTTACTGATTGTGTTTTACCTGTGGGGGCTGGTTTTGGTGCTTTTTTGTTTGCTTTAAGTTTTACATCTTATGAAAGAGACCTTTGAAAAACAGCTTTATTAATTTTAGGAGGCATTCCTTTTACCTAAATTCCTTCCCTTCTCTTTCTCTGAACTTTGCACTACTTTCCAAGAAAATAATTATTTTCACCTCTAAACATTAAAGCTGGGATAGGATGCAGCTTTACTAAATGCTAATGGGCTTATACAGAATTTTTTGTCTACTTTAAAGAAGATTAAAATTGTATTATATTCCTAGTTTAGAAGGAATTTTATTTAGAAGGAAGCTTATTTAGTCTCAGGTGCCTTTTCTCCCTAATGTAACTTTGACCTGTAAATCTCAATAAAGACAACAAGCTGAAATCTTTCAGGAACTTCAATTCAAAAATCTAAAATGTAAAAAAAAAAATTTAGGGTTTTTTTAAAGCATTAATCTCTGCTTCAAATTAAGATACAGCACTCCAATACCACCATTTACTTCTCAAGACAAACATCCTTGCAGGGCTTTTAATTTATATCCACTGACTTGCTACCTTTATTGATTAGCTGTAATTTTTTCATAGCACATCTGTGCAAATCCAGCCTTCCCATCTGTATTTCACTTATAAGACAGAACAGGCTTGGACACAGATTAGTGTATTACACACATGCATCTCCATGTTTTTGAAATCAAGTCTGCTTTTAAAAGCAGCTGATGTTTCCTAGTGCTTGCTCCTAAACATTTCAAACAATTGGTTGAATATTTTCTTTCTTTGAGTCAGCTGTGGGCTCGATACAGCTCTGGAATCTCGACTTCAAGCAAAGCCTCAAATTATAATTTGCTTTTCCCCTCTGAAATGTTCGACCGTCACAAGCATCAAATATTACAACAGAAATTACCATGTATACACTGTTACCTTGTTAAACTCTTCATTTCTCTGGGCACTTTTTCATTCCATCCTGGCAGAGCAATTCAATTACAGGGGAGTGAACAATATCACTGACAAACACTATGGGCACAGTTAAAATGAGCCAAGGCTGAAGCTCTTCCCTCGGGCTGCAACCATTTATTCTGGAGTCCCATTTATTTCAGCTACAGGGGGGTGATTTTAAATAATTGGCTTCAACAAGACAGAAGTAATTTTAAGCAGAAGTTCCTCCAGAAAAAGAACCAAAGTTCCCACATTTAACATCTCTTTTAGACAAATCATGAAGACTAACCTTTAAATGCTGCTTTGCATAGCTCTAAAGAGACACTTTTCTGAAGCATTGTTTCTTAACTGAAAATCATCACTATTTAAAAGCTTCAAAAAAAAAAAACTGGGTTTCAGATTGCTATGATTCCAATTCCAAACCACTCTCTAGTCAAAAGAAAAGCAAATTACAAACAATATCCCTCTGAAAACAGGTTTTGTTAAAAACTACCTAAAAGCATTACTTCCTATCACAAGTGTATTTGTTATTGTTATCCACAATTGCATTGCTATCCACAAGTGCATTTGTTATTGTTATCCTACCAAGCACCCTGGCTATAATAACACCCCAGAAGTCCAAACTGCTGTTTGAAAATGCCTCAAGTTATTCTTTTCCTTTCCAGAAGTTGCCCTTTTTCCAGAGGCACACTGCTTTTTCTCCCAAATCTCTGACAGGCATACATTATACATGGAATTCCCTCTTCCAGCTCTTTACCCATAGAAACACACATCACCCATTGCACAGCTATGGACAGGAAGGTGGGACTACCTTTCCCTGCACTGGGAAACAAAGTGGAGCAGTGAGCAGTAAGGCCAACAAGCTGTGGCCTCCAGATTCCCACCTGGGGCCCTTCCTCAGTGCCACCACCCTCCCTGCTCCTGCTTCATGACCCCGACACCCTGCTGGCTGAGGGACAGCCCCTGCAGGCTGGGTGCTGCCAAGCAGGATGCTGGAACAGAGTTATAGCCCACCCTGCTCTAATCTAGAGCTTTTTCTCTTCCACCTGCTTATTTTCATAGAACTTATGGGAAATCGGTATTTGCAACTTTATTCTTTGCAGCAGAGAGCTAAAAACTAAAAATGGTTTAGACAAAACTAGAGGCGGAAGAAATGAAAGAAGACGGTGGAAGGACTAACAGGAATCTGATCACTAATCTCATTTATTGATAGGAAACCAGGCCATCAAATTCTGATTACATCAGAGTTCTTTATTTATTTTCACCCACATTAAAATACTTTTCCATTGAGAGGAAATCCTGAATTACAACGACATAATGAGAACTCTCAAACAAACAATTCTCAACATAGAGTAGAGGCCTGATCTGCAGCCAACAAGCCCTGTTCTTATTTAGCAGGTATTTAAAATTACTACAAACATTTTGCTTAACATTACAGCATCACCATTGTCCTTCCTTATCCAGCAAGGGAACAGATGAAAGGTTAGCATTCCGAAGCTCTGTACTATACCAAATTCCACCAAAAGCATGACCAATTCAAGCCAGGGTTTATTATTTCCTGTAGTACTTCTCTATCTAAATAAAGCAATTTGCTGCTACAGCTAAAAATATTTTGACTCCAAAATTCTATCACACCTTGAACTATCTCCACTTGGAAGAAGGCAGCCTCCAAACCTACCTCCCCGACACTCAACGCACACAGAACCCTCATATCACACTGTGCTGCCAGACACCCTAGGAGAGCCTCGTCATTTCCTGGCAGTTTCCTTCTCCCCAGAGCCTGCAACACTGGGCTCTGCTTTCCTGGCTGGGATTTTTTTGTTGTTGCTCTTTAGGGGTTTTTTCCCCCCTTTTGAGAGCGGATTAGCCTGTTCAGTACCAAGTGAAAACTACTTGATCTCCTAAAAGTATTCCTGTGCAGCTTGTGGCAAATCCCAAACACAAAGGTTTTTAACAAGCTTGCCTTTGTCTTTTCTTTTCCTTCTTTACTTCCTTGCTTTTAAAAATTTGTCCAGACTCCAACTCCCAATGTTTTAATGGACTACAGTCCCCAGAAATTTTTTTTTCAGAAACTGAGCATTCTATACTATATTGGTCAACATGTTTGAGGTTGGAGAATGGTACCCATACGAGGAAAAGATAAAACCCCTAAAACTTAAAGAACACAGTGCTGTATTAGATATTTAAATACAGAGAAAAAAGTAATCTAAAAGATGAAGAGCATCAGCATGGTTTTGTTTATGTATCATTTACCATATCTATGTCTGCATCTGAAATCAAAACCAGATGAATGAGAAATGAATGTAATTCTGCAATTCATAAAAGGAAGTGGTTGCCTCAATACTAATGATCACTTCTCATTGTAACACAAGCAGATATGCCACCATTACTACCGCATCAGAGGCAAGATTATCTTATATTTTCTCCAGTATGAAAGCAAACTACTGAAGAGGTGCCTCTACGTTTTTGTTCCCGAAATTCCATGGGGGAAAAAAACTAGCAAACCTGGGGGGAACACCACAAATAGCACTGCAGTACCTGGCAGGCCTTTAGTGGGGGCAGTTTGACTTTCAGATCAAATAGAAGTGTAACAAACCTACCAAATAAAAGAAAACAAACCCTTACTCATACTGTGAATTCCATTTTGTCTAGAAAGCAAAAATAACAAAGAGATTTGTTCATGGTGAAACAAAAATATCTGTTTTGTTTCAGGAGCTTTCAAATAATCACAGAATCCCTAGGGTTGAAAGGAATGTCCTCAAGTCCCTCTAAGCCAAGGCTCCTGCTCAAGTGGAGCCACCTGGTGCAAGTCACCCTGCGCTGTGTCCAGCCTGGTTTTGAGTACATCCGTACAGGGGAACCAGAATGTCTCTAGGCTACTCATTCCAGTATTTGACCACCCTCACTGGGAAAATGCAACAGTTCAGAACTCTCTTTGGTTAAGACCCTACAAAATCAGGTGGGTCTAGAAGCTCTCATCCCTCTTCACACAGATTTTTGATGTATGGGATTTTTGCTCCTATTCTTTTATAACACAGTCGCCAGAACAGACATTAGGCTGACACATAAGTGCAGAAGTAGTGCAGTTCTCCACAGGATGTTCAAATCTTTCATTATTAACCAAGGATATCCAGCTCTTTGCTTACTGACCACCTACAAAATCAGGTGGGTCTAGAAGCTCTCATCCCTCTTCACACAGACTTTTGATGTATGGGATTTTTGCTCCTATTCTTTTATAACATAGTCTCCAGAACAGACATTGGGCTGACACATAAGTGCAGAAGTAGTGCAGTGCTCCACAGGATGTCCAAATCTTTCATTAGTAACCAAGGATATCCAGCTCTTTGCTTACTGACCACCATCCCCTTCTAACAACCTGGAAGAGCACCTTGTCTCTTTCCTGAGAAAAGGGACTTCAAGAAAAGTGAGTCTCAAGTTTCTGAAGACACTGACTCTCCTTTACAGCACCAAAACACTGAACATTGTGGTAGAAAAGACTCAAACTCACTATCAGGAACCAAAGGCACAAAAAAGAAATCAAACTACTTCACTGTTTCCTTTGTGAAAACAGTCCTATTTCACTGCCAACTTTGAAAGATTTATTGAATAGAAGCAAAAAGAGGAAGGAGAAAACATTAAAGGTGACATTTTTAGAAACAGGTAAGGTGTACATAAATCCTTCAGATGCTGTATGGATGGGATTACGTTAACTCTGAGAAACAAACAGTTGCTCTGTGCATTCACAGAAGCAACAGGAAAGAGAGTATTCTGATCCCTCCATACTGGGGAAAGGTATTTTGTTGAAAAAATACTTCATTACTGTCCAGAAGAGACAAAGCAAAACAAATGAGACAATTCAACTGCTCCACAGGCTGAATGACTGAAGGCAGGACACCTAAAAATGTGTGTGAGTCATGCTACCAAACAACAGCCCTGCTTAAAATACTTTCTAATACATAGCAGCACACATTCCATATATATCTCAGACTAGCATCAATTTCAGAACATTATCATTTAAACACTATGAAGTAGAAAACATCTACTATATTGCTTTCTTGAATGAAAAAACAAAACTAAAACCTTCTGTTTCACTCTTCGTATTGAATTCAGAACTACAACTTCATAAATACTGTCAAATTGGCATGTCACTACAACATGATTTCACACCTCAAAGTGGTTTCTGGTGAGCTGAACAATAAAAAGAGCTAATGAAGAAAGACAGCTAATGCACCTCTTTTGAATAAAATCTGGTGGCTCAAATCCCTTTTAGAACTCACAGACAAATTAAGTTTTCAGCTCTTATGATGTGAGGTACTGAATTCAGAGTGAAGTTTCTATACCCAGCATATTTTGGTTAACTAATCAGGAATTATTCAAAATAATGACTAAAGCCACATTAATATTGCTTGAAAGTTCAAATCTTATTCAATGCAAGTGCTTCTTAATTAATAGTGGCATTTACTCCTCAGGAAAACTCTTTATAATTGGTATTTTTACAATTAATTTGTTTTTGAAAGCCAAAATATATTGCTGGTCCTAATATTAGTGCTTAAGAATCCCCACCAAGGTTTCTACCAATCTTTCCTTGAGTATGACTTTGCATACTACGTGTCTAAACATTTAACTTTTAAAGCAGCTTCCTTCAAAATATTATCTGATGGCTGCAGAAAAATGTTGGTTGTTTGACAGCTTTTCTATTTTTCATTCTTTTGTCAACTCAAATCACGACAGGATTTAGCCATCTGTGGAAAAGGGACGGAGAGCACTCAGAGTTTGTATGCTGTCATTTAGAATTAGGGTTGATGTATTACCTCTGTCACAGCCCAGTGGTGTAAAAACTGGTCCAGATCAGTTAGGTAAAGACGGATAGGTGAAAGCTGTGTCTGGCTAATGTGTGGTTTTCCTCTAATGCCCTGGAGACTAGTCAGCTCCTCTCTGGAAAACCCTGGGGAAGAAGAAGCAGTACAACAGTATCACAAAACAAGCCAAACAGTGTTCTACTTCAACAGCATCATTGACAAACACTGTCTTTTACACTATGTCAACATAACATCTTTTTCTTAAAAGCTCTTGCTTGGTTTAATAAACTAAGTATACTAAAGTACAAATTTTGACTTTTGAAAGAAAACAAAAATATTTTCAAAACTCAATAGTACTATAATGTGATATAAAAACACCTTAAGAGGCCTACTATCTTCCCTATATGTATCTCCAAAAAAATAAAAACATGGATATAATGCAAACTACTTCACATATTTCCAATAACTTAGTAATAAATAATATAGCCTCAGGTATTAAAAAAAAATCTTTTGGCTTATTATTTCTAGATAGGTATTAGATGTCTTAGTAAAACAGGATGACCACTCCACAAGAGTGACTTGGTCTTTGCTTTCATTTTCTCTGCTATAAGTTCAGCACTCTTTCTACCATTTTAGCAACAAAAAGGTAATTTTTGAAAATAAAGTATCTGAACATTATAAAAAACTGAGGTGATAAAGAAAACACACTATTTTTTACCACAGCAGAAGTTTGTGGGAGTTACTTCTCAGCAGTATTACACCATTTTCAGCACTGTAACTTCCCAAAGTTGCATCACCACAGAATGCAACTATTTTTATAGCTGAGTAAGAATAGAGTAGCAGAAGTAGCTCTGCTCACACGCTGACCTTGGCCAGCTCACTTGAACGTACTTTGATTACTTTATTCTGATGGAATGTTTTTAAGAGCGTAAGCACGTTCACAGGAAATCCCAGAGGCACTCATTTATATTGTTATGAGCTAATAAAAGGCATTTCCTTCAAGCTAGGAAAAAAAAAATCTTTTTTTATATGTCATATGCTAAATTTAGGTTTTCCTCATATTTTCCTGAAAAAGTTGCTAGAATGAAGGAAAAGTATGCAAATACTCAGCCCAAATGGAAACGTGTAAAAGCAGAGTGTCAAAAATCAGAACAAGAAAATAAAATCTCATATCAAAAATATGTAACAAGATTAGAATTACTTTCAGGAAGTACTTACTAAACCATTTACTCTAAATTAAATTCAGTAATTGACTATCAAAACAAATTTCATTTTGTTAATTCTGAATTATTACATACATATGGATTACCTATAAGGGTTGAAAACAAGAAGCTGAAATAGTCCACATCATTCACTGAATTATCCTGCACTTGGCACTTCCAGCCTGCAAAGGATGATCTACACAAAACCAATAGCAGACAGTTTATTAGAAACCATATAATTAAGAATTCATAACCTACCTGCACAATACAATCAATTAGCATGCTTAAATATTTACAGTTTTAGCATTCCTGTTTCTAATTGTTGTTAGAATAGCACTTTAAATAGTTCAAAACCAGAACTGGCTCTTTTAAAGACAAGACATACTGAACTTTGTATTCCTACATGGCTTTAGGTTGCTAAAATGATTAAATTAACTGAGATAGCAACTTTTCATTAATACTGGTATAATCTTCAGTACAGTGATGACACCGTAAATTAAGCTAATTTTATTTTCCTAACTTGGTGAAAGTTTTTATATTACTAATGCTGGGCTATATTTTTCATCATAGCCACTACTTTTTATACACAAACAACAAACCCCACTGAAAGCAGTCTCAGCACCTCTTTCGGAAAGGAGCAATAGCAAAACCCGTTATCAAAGCTGTCTGACACTTTCCATCTCAAGGGCAATCTGGAAGAAGTGGAGCAGCAGCCTGCTGTGGTGGCCCAAGTCAGAAGGCAGTGCTTGTGGAAGCTCGGAGCAAACAGACACCAGTGACCGCCTCATGGCAGAGTCTGGCCCACGTGGCAGTGCTGAACCAGGAGGAAGCCAAGAGCTGGGAACAAGGACATCTCACACATGTTTTCCTCACAAGGCTGCAGCTCAAACCCACATCACATTATGCAAAAATGCATATTATTCAAATTGCCTTGTATGCTGCTTTTGGCACTGGCACTGTAGACTATGGATCTTTGCTGTAAGAGATTGCTGCCTTCCACTCTTACAATCTTGTGAAATTTCAAAGCTTCTGAATGCAATTTTCCAAGCCAACTATCTGCCTAAGATCACTTTTTTCCCCTAATTTCTCTGTGCCAACAGCCAAAATGGCTTAGCTCATGGGTAACAAAATTCTGGAAAGCTTGTTACGCAGGAATTTTTTACAGCTCTGTGCTTTGGGAGCAAAAATATCAAATTTGGAATACTTTTGTGCCAGGCATATACATTTTGCCACCCACAAAAATCCATCCATAACATTTCAGCATCCACAAAAATGACAGCTAGAATATGCACGTGTCTGGAGTTGCTCAAAAAGAAAGGAGAAAAATCCCAGAGTTTCAGAATTTCTTTAAATTCAAGAAAATATTCAGGATTCCATCAGATTACCATGTAGGATATAGTTAATTTTAGGGAGACAAAAATCATAAGTGAGAGAGCACCAAGGTTTTATTCAATAAAGCTCCTCCTTCACATTGAATTGTGAATGCCTGGCAGTAGGGAGCTGCCATATTCCAGGTGAGGCAGCACAGGCAGCTCTGCTCGCTCCCCTCTGGCTCCTAGCACACCTTTGGTCCTGCCCTGAGTTCTGGTTCATCACCTCCTTTGCTTAACCCACAGTCTCTCCATCTCTCCCCAGACCCAAGGCTGCTACTTGGCTGCCAAGTTCTCCCAGGACAAATCCCTTGGGCATGGCCAATGGTCTCCAAGGAGAATGTTGAATTTTTTACATCCTTCCAAGGAGGTCCCAGTCCCATTCATTACAGCATGGAAGAGACTTCACACATACCCAACTAAATCAGCAAGAGCTCTTGCCATTACTTCCCTACATAAGGTGGATATTCTCACAGGAGTCAGATCCATACACTAGAAGGGAGAGTGAAATCCATGACCTGTTCAGCACAGCAGAAGAATGTCCCTAAATCTGATGCAGAAGAACCATGATTCTGACTTGAGGTCACTCTTTTTTACCAAAATAAACACTGAGGAGCATGGAGAGAGATTCAAGGGAGTTTAGGACTTGCTAGACTAGACACAGAAATTCAAACTGTGATGTAACCACTGAGCAAAAAGGTGGGAAAGCAAGAGGCTGGCAGAGACATCAGATGAGAAGCTGCAAAGGCAATCAGACAAATGTGAAAATAAATAAATCTTGGGTAGGAAAAGGGAAAGAAAGAACATGTAATAAGCCCCAATTCAGGAAGTACAGATTTGCACGATAAATCCTGTTAGAATCTGGTTTAAAAGAATCAAATAAAAAATTTTTTTTCCATATTGGAAAAATTCCATTTCCATATGCAACAGTTAGAAATGCTTTGAATTCCTTACAATAGGACTAGTGCACGCAAGAATTTTACATAGCCTCCAGAAGAGACTGGACAAAACCTCAAGATTCACTGCAGGTTAGCAAGCAGAAGCTGCAAGTGGTTCAGGAGATGCCTGGACAGGAAAAGTAATTCCAAAGCTCATTGCTAAACATCTGGAAATCAAACAGTTCATCAGTTTTGTTTTCCCACGCATCTACGAGCCCACAAACAGGACAAGCACGTTAATCATCCTAAGAGAAAGGCTAAGGGCCACTGATACAGACATAAGGGGAAGCAGAGAGAATCCTTGCAGTTCTGCCCTGGGAACATGGAGGCAGCATAAGGAACAAACCCTTGACAGAGCTCTTAAATGGTTTAATTTAAGATTCATGTCTACAAGCAGAGCTACACTGAGTCACACACACACAAAATCAAGATCGCCAAATTCAGCTCAGTTTGCTTTTTTAGAAAGTGAAAGCTATTACATGCACAGAAGCAGCCTCAGTGTTAAAAGAGCAATAAGGTTAAAAATAATCTAGCATTAAATTTAGAAAGTGACAGAGAAGGTTGTCTCTGATCTTCAACTAGGCCTCTCTGTGCATACACCTTAGAGTATGATAATATTATGTGTCATATTTTCTCTGAAAAAAATTGAAGATTTATGTCTCATTCAAGTCATGGATGAATAGATCAATCAGGATTACACCATGAAGGATAACAGTCTGACCTCTCCCTGCCCTATTTATTGCATCATCTATAATGAGCACAGCATATGAGGCATAATTAAAAAGGTAGAAGAAAGTATTAGCTCACAAATTCAGACAGGTTATACAAGATGTGAGAAAAATACTTCTTGAAATTGTAGAACAAAAGTCAGTGGTACCACATTTCTTCAAGCATCATAAGATTCATTTTTTTTAACTTTCAGGACAAAATAAGCTCACATAATTTATAATGGAAGCTTCTCTCATCCCTTTTTTTCAGCTAGTTATCCACAGTCCTGCAATAGCTCAACAGTGACTAAAAGATTATGTCACTACAAAATGCCACTAACAGCTGTGGAGATATACAGTTTCAAGCATTTCTAAGAGTAGCACCCATATGATCTCTACTCCTCTACTTGAATTTACAGTGAATTGGAGGTAATTTTTTTGTTTTCAGGAGAGAAAATGCTCTGAAAAATCAGAGCCCAAATGTTTCATACTGAAATCCTAAAGTTATCAGGTACTTCTACGTACTTCTGCCAACACCTTTTCTTTCCCTCATCTTTAAACTGGGAAAAACATCACCTTCCCATCTCCTGCAGCTGTGAAAATTACTTAAACACAACAAAAAACTTCCCTGGGTGGGGACAGGGGAGGGAATCCCTTTGTTTTCCAAGTGGGACCTAATACAATAGAGAAAACATAGAGCCTTCTATTGAAACAGGGCCAAACTGTAACATGAAGTAAATGCTCCTTCAGTGCTCATGTACTCCATACAGAAGCAGGATGAAAAAAAATAGGAAATCATGTAATTGAAACACCACATGAGAATCTCACAATAAATTAAAGCCAAAACCAATGTATTTCTAATAATACAAACACAAACAGAGCAGCATTACAGCCTAGAAGTTTGTCTAAATACAGGTCTAACCAGCTGTCAGCACCTCAATTACCTTAGAACCCAAGTGCCTATAATGCAGACACTTGGTAAAGCTGCTCGAATTTTGAAGTTCACATTAAAGGAAATAAAAAATAAGGTAAGAACACAGATTCTAGAACAGATGCTGATGTACTACAAGTACATTAAAATTATTTTTTAAATCTCAGTTTAATATATAAAAACTACCATGAAAAATTGCGGACTGTATGCACTTTTAAAATGTGTTTTTAAGATGCTTGTAAATTACATGTCAGACATCTGACTAAAAAAATTATCTGCTTTATATGTGGAAGAAAGGTAATAAGCATATTATAACTTCTCTTTTTTGTAAAAATTATTACTGACAATGGGAACCTGTTATCAAACTACATATGAGTGAGACCTCTCCAGTCATGTAGTCCAAACCCACATTAACTATGATGAATTACATCTTGTAATTTCCATAAGGTCACCTGCTCTCAGTGGGAACCTCTCTTTTGAGGTTTTGAATTGCACCTTTAGGTAACCTCCTCTGTACACCAAATGGTATTAAAAGAAAGGCTGAATCTAATTAACTTAAAAATTACTGCTTCTCTTGTCATTAGCAGAGCAAATATTTCTCAGTCAAAGCAAGTGTGCAGCACATTTCTTTTATCACTTGCTGCAAACTTTCAACTCCAGATGGACTTCACTACTTCAGTTTATGCTGCTGTTATTTTCAGGTTGGCTGTATCACACAGCTGCAAAATAACAACTGCAGTTTTGCACACAAGTGGTTATTCCTCGACTGCAGACTACTATCTCTCTGTGCCTCCTGAACCAGCTAATTGATTTAGCATTCAGGTTTAAGGTGTTGATTGTGGCTTATACAGGCACAAGGAGTCTATATTAAACTGAGATTTAAAAATTAATTTTAATGTATGTACTTGTAGTGCATCCACATCGGTTCTAGAATCTGTGTTCTTACCCTATTATTTATTTCCTTTTATGTGAACTTCAAAATTGAGCAGCTTTAACAGGTGTCTACATTATAGGCACTTGGGTTCTAAGGTAATTTAGAGGTCTCTAGTACAACTCTGATGAACCTTGCTGCACTCATTTTAGAAATTATCCTTCCACTTGTCCTCTTATAAAACACACTGCACAAACTCCAGCACAGACAGCAATTCACCTGTCTAGCTCTTGCTAAGTTTTCCTTAGAATTTGGATCGGGATTGGGTTTTGATTTTATGGTTTTTAGCAATAAAATTCAAAAAAAAGTGTGACTAATTTCAATCCCAAGTTCAGTCTCCAAGTATTTTTAAAGTAAAATATAAAAAAGCAAATGCAAGATTCACAGTTCTTCTGAGGCATTAATACTATCACCCTTGTGTTCATAAATCTGAGGGTGGTAGCATTCGAGAAGTGCAAGGTGAAGGGTTTGTGTTTTCTGTTCAAGGAAAATAAAATTCAATTCCTTCACCTTCCAGGAAAATGCTCCCAGCACCATCATTGGGAATACCTAGTGCAGAGCATTCCCAAAGCTTTACAGAATTATTTGAACATTGGCAAGACAACAGCCTGAGATACACAACTTGTACTGTACTAAGTGATCCTATTTTAAATTGATTTTATCAACCACTGATCAAGATTTAAACCAAGCCCTCCCACAACTGTTTTTTAATTCTGGGTTATAAGGTCGTTGTAAAAGGAGTTTCCTCTCTATTTTTTCACTGATACTTCTGTTCCACACAGAACATCTAAACAGTCACAGGCATAATCAGTAGCTGATTCATTCATTTCCTGAAAAAACCTAAACCCATTCTAGGCCTCAACTCTTTGAAAATTCAATAAAATTTAATAAAATTATTGAGTACAAATCCTCCGAACAGTTCAATGACTAAGTCACTGTGTTAGAAAATAGGAAATCAATCTCCTTTTCAGATGAAGACAGTGAACACAGACTTTCTGCAATCTCAGCAACTGCTTTAACCACCAAAATACTATTATTAATTTATTATTAAATTGTCCTTCAAACACATCAGGAGCAGAAAACTTCCTGAGATTCTGTACACCCTGCAGACAAGCACTGCATGAGGATGGCAATCGAGCATGGAAAGGCTCTAGGACAGTGGCTACAGGAACTCTGCCCATCTCTGATGCCCAGAGAACAAACTGTTCTGGTTCCAATCCCAGAACAACTCCTCAAGATAACCTGTTGTAACTTCAAGCAGCTGCACAAAATATTATGGAACCCCAAGAACCAGAAAGGAGTTACCAGGATGAGATGGCATTCACCATGGAAAAGAACTCCAGGGGAAGTGAGCAATCTGATACCTGAGAACTTCCCTGACACCTGCAAGAGTATGGAGTGACAAATGCCAGGGTGTTTTTGGGTTTTTTTAGTTGTTTTTTTTTTTTTTTGGGGAGGGGTATTTTGGTTAACACCTGTGTCATGCTTGGGAACAGACCAAATGGTTTCTGAAAAACGTTTTTCCATGATGCATCTCCTAGAAATCTTGTTAATGGTAGCTGCACATGAATATGAAAGACCCTGTAAAAATACAGAAATTTACACAGCCTCAAGGTAGGAACAAAGGTATCAAGAGACAATTGGTTTAAAGGCAGGAGATGGTAGGTAGGAGTGATCAGCTCATACAGCAGAAGACAGACATCACTGGACACCACTGGTGACTACCAAGGTACAGCCCAGAAGGAGAGATGACAGAAGTCCACAATCCTTCACATTATTTGTATATAAAAGTACTTAGAAGTGTAAGTTAATCAAGGCTACCCTGCCTTTTTTGTCTCTTGACAAAGCAATTTGGTCACTTAATCTACCCAACAGTGGAAATGACACAGCAGCACCTCCCATGTTTTGCTGTTCTGCAACTCATCAGGATACAGCAGAGCAGCGCTTTTGGCATATCCAGGAGTTCAGTTAAGGCCTTGGAAATATGAGAAGCTTCTTCCCCAGTAGCCAAAATAATCACACTGCAACGAAGGATCATAAAGAATTGTTTCCACTGCATGAAAGAGGCCTGAGTTTTCCTTCACAACCCAGGGCCACAGATACATAGAACAGCACTCCTTTACCACTTGTGAATCTTTCGTTGTGATCAACCAGAAATTGCATTGAGAAAAAAATCTTTGCTGATACACTGAGAAGTGTAGAGAAAAGGCTTCCTTGTTTCTTTTGGCTTCCAATTTTTATGACCTGTGCTACCTATGACCTCTCAACATCAGCCCAGAGTTTATCTATCAACACAGAACTGTTCAGCTACTGATCAGTATGCATCACAAGTGGGAGACTTCCACACAGATACTGCAGCGTCCTTCCCTTAGCTCTAGAGGACCCATTTAAATCCTTCAGCAGAGTGCCCAGGGATTCCTGTCTGAGCCCAGAAACACTGCTCTGCTGATAAAACCACATTGGGACAACACTGTACATGTATGTCTCCTAGCCAGCCTTCTCACAGGACTGTCATGGACTCTGCATGTCTTACAGCCAGCCAGCTGTGTAATGACAGCTGCATTGTCTGACTGCCATTAAAAATAGTGTTTCATGTTAAAACACCTGTCAAATATGAGGTAAAGGATCACTTATGGAATTAGCTATGAGCATGGAAATGTTACAATACATCCCAAACATTTCCACATTATCATTGTCAGGAACTGTGTGTATAAACAACAAAACATACTGAAAAGAGCAAAATTACATGCAAGTACCACATCAGGACTGTTGCACCTTTATGGAAGAAAAATATACAACATTTTCTCCCAGTGTAGGCATGGACTTGCACTTCTGTAAAACGTGTTCTTTTAAAACATTAAAAAGCCTTGTGCCAATATTTATCTCAGCTTTGGCACAGTTTATTCCTGTTCAGCTTTAATGAAAAATAATTTCTGTCAGATGGAAATGCAACTGCAATAAAGTATAAACTCATGTCCCTGCATCAACTTAATCAAATCAGTTTTGAGTTCTACTGCTAATGAGGATGAACACTCTCAGTTTTCATATCAGTTCTGAAAAAGACAGGAAACTATGCCTGTAAAAATTATGTTGAAATTGCTAAAAAGAAAAAGGAGAAAAAAATAAAAAATTGAATCTTTGAATACTTCTCCGACCATATACCCATCTCATCATTCAGACCAACTTAGCTCCAGCTGGTACAGGGCCTGAATGTAAGCTCCAAGAACAAGTGAGGGGTTTTTATCTTCCTTTTCCTCCAACAGGTTACCACGTATAGCCACTGGTTTGTTAGTGTGAGTTTTTTGTTTTAAGTTTCATTATCTCTTTTGAAGGATCAAGTCTTTCCATTTGAAAATGGAGCAAAATACAATAAACATCTGAAAGGAATTACCAGGGATTTGAGGAAAAATATGAAGCCTATTTTAAGAAAACAACAATTTAAGCTATGCATTGTTAAAAGTAAGCCTGTCAGCTGCTCATTTGCTCCAGAGCTGCAGAGGTTGTCTGAAGCAAAGCACTGCTTTCACATTATAAATGAGAGCACAAATCAGAAGAAACATTCACTAATGAGCAAACGGCATTTACTGACGGCGGCAATTGTAGCGCAGCAACATAATTCTTTTCCCTTTGATTAGGAACCTCACACTACAACCAACCTGGGGAAAAATTTAGGGGCTACGTCCTTAAGTACAAGCTTAGACTTCTCCCTCTTTCTAGTCCTAGACATTTACAAAACAGTGAGCAAGAAAAAGGAAATTTGCTGACCAGATGTGGATGAAGGAATGCAGTGTAACCCACCCCAGGGTCTGATTCTCAAGAACTACAGATCTTTTCTCATCTTTCAGCAAGGAAAACAGATCATTTTTTCACCCTTCATCCTCAGTAGCATCCCAACAAGGAAAAGCCAGCATTTTGAAAGCATAAATGTTTAGTTTATTCAATACTTCCTTAAACACTTTTGTTACTATTTTAATACTTTTCTCCTTAACTTTTGTTTCTAAATGGAGGGGTGTAAACATCCAGCCAGGAAAAGGCACTTCAGTGAACATAGACCTTACTATTGTTGCATTTTTCCTAGCAACTCATTCACAACTACTATACTCTCTATAAATGTATGATTTTTGACTTATTCCCCAAGAGGTACTGAGCTGACTTTCCATTATATACCATTTGTATATAAAACCAGAGTTTTCTCTTTGTTTTGTGTTATTTATTTAATATGAAGTTAGCTTACTTTGGCAAAACTTTCATTTTATTGATGTCTTTTTGAAATAAATATACCGTTCTGGAATGTTTTCTACACTACTTACATGAGAATTACTGAATTCAGTTGCTCTATCAGTATTGCTAATCACAATAATGGGTTACAATATCCTCTCCAAGTTCTCTCCTGGTTGCAAACACTTCAGGGGAATGTGCTATTTTTCTTTTTCTTGACTACAATTATGCATTCAATAATTCTTTAATCAAGTAGTGTAGAAGGTCTTCATTAGCTACATTTTGCATTCTCACTGTGCCTCCTCATGCTGTACTGGCAAAGGCTGAAGATAAAATAACTACGGAGGCTAAATAAATAAAAAGTAGCATTTAATTACAATGGAAATACCCACAAAGAACTCTATTATAACCCTAAATCATTTTTGAGTAATGTATCTGAAGACACAGGTTTTTACACCTCACAGCAAACAAATGTTAAAATGTCCATCTCAGCTCTTTCTAAGCACCAGATTCCAGAGGATAGCAGGAGCCAACAGGCGTGCCTGGATGCTTGATGAGACACCAGCTGAGCTCCCTCATTATTGTCTGGAAAGCAGCAGAATATTTTAAAGGCACTACCTCTTAAGAGTTCATTTACAGTTAGATCAAGCAGAATGCAAGTTACCCCAGGGTTATCTCAAACCTATGAAAACTTGGAACTCCCACACAATTTACACCAGAGAGCACTCAGCTCTCATTTATATGGTCCTCACCCTGCTCCTTTGCTACAGCAACAGAAACAACACTTGGCGAGACCCCAGCAGGGAAAGAGTCCCAAAAGAATAAGAAATGGCTGTTTGAAGCCATTGGAGATCTCATTTATGGACATTCTACTTCAAGAGAGAAATGCCATAAATTAACTCCCATTGTTTTTTATCTAGACAGTGAAATATTATCTGTCCAACTCTCTATTACAGTGAAATAATTTCCAGACACATTGTTCCAATGGATAAAAAGTTGTAAAACAACCATAACTATTATGCATAAATAAGGCACATAAATAAATCGCATTTCAGTTTCCTTATTTGTACTTCAAGGAATGAGGGGAGGCAGCAAAATTTTCCCATAAAGTCAGCAATCTAACTTCCAAATATATATATATATATATATGTTTGGTCACAATACCATAATCTGCATTTTTTTGATCCACAATTCACAGAACAGAACATGTAACAGTAAGTACGCAGATTATGTTAGTCATCTTAAACACAGCACCATATACAAAAGGGAAGCAAAAAAGATAATTCTGTTTGCAAGAGTATCTGACACTTAAACACCACAAAATCAGAGTAGCAACAAAAAACATTGAGCCTGACAAATGGGTTTCTCTGCAACTGCACCAGTACAGAGTTGGTACAGCAGACCACTTTTTCAGGCAAATAAAGTGATCTACCTTATACAAGAAGGTACATTTACAATATTTAATACATTTCCACATTTGACAAAAATACCTGCCTCAAAGTCAGTCTTCCAGAAAGTGCTCAAAGCATAAGCTCATGCTTTACTGGCTCTTTAAAACCATTTTGAAGTAGCCCTTCTGCCCAATTGCAGAAAGCAGGCATAGGGAGATTACACCAAATTTTTTTTCCAGTTCTACTTCTGATACTGCTAAAGTTTATTATCTTAGTCCATATCAGACCATCAATGATTTACATATTTCTTTACTTCCTGGAGAGAACTGTCTACCTGTCCATATCCATGGCCTCAAGGAATTATCTGAACTCCACTGTCAAGCCGAAGCTATGACTGGAATTTCAAGCCAAAGATTCACTCATGCCAAATATTGTATATTCCAAACCAACACTCAAACCATTTACCCTGAACTAGCAATGAACTACTATTTGCTTATTTAATAGTTATTCTAATAAATTATGAATGAAAAATAAATACTGAAATTAACTCTTCTAGAAAAGCGGCACACTGCATCAAGATGAATTGCTTATCTCAATATATCAAAATAGTACCACCTAAAAGATCACCAAAAAATCCATCCAGCAGATTTGATGCAAAACACTTTCTAAAATACTACCCCGACCCTTCTATTTCTCTGCATAAATGTAAGCTTATCAGAGGCTTAAATCAGAGAACTCATCTCCTGTCAAGAAGCTGCTCTCTCTCATTTCTCAGGCAGAAGTGACAGACCGTTCACTCACGTCGCTCCACACCCTTCCTCACCTGTATGACTTATACCCAAAACCCTGGCATGCTTCCATCTCTCAGAACTCCACCTGCCTGGATTTATTGAAGCTACTTACATCTCAGATCCCATACAGTAGGCAGAAGGCAGGCACTTGAAGAGAACAGCAGGGAAATTAAGCCACTACAAGATCTTCTGATCCTCAGTTTCGCCTGAAACTCACCAGCTGTAGCCATCCCAGAGATCCCAACACCAGCAATGTCTGTTCACTGGCACAGAGATCATGACCAATTAGTGCAACCTGGCCATGTTCACAGCAGCATCCAAAATGGGGTGGCTGCATTTCAGCTCTCTTTTCAGAACAGTCCTTGGTCTGTGCCAGCTTCAGTAGACCAAAATGTAGACCAAATGTAGAATGTAGATCAAAAGCACTACAGAAACCATTCTAATAATTTAACACTATAGGTAACCAACCTCCCAGGGGCTCACAAACCTTCCCAATCTATATGGAAATACTGCCAACATCATTCTGATTCTCAGCACACAATAGCTCACTTAATGGGCTCCTGCACACCACTTGGGTATTCACTTCACCATTGAAAAAATAAAAAGTGAAACTATTATATATTTTCAAAATTCACTTCTAATAAACAACAAAAAAAAAGGTCTGAAAGGTAACACACAATAATTATAACTTAATGTTACCGCCTGATATCATCACAGGCTTTGAACCATCTGGATACACTTACTGTTAGTTTTATAGTTTGCACACAAAAAAAACTTTGAGTTCCTTCAGTTTCTAATGATTGTTCAGGGAATAACTGCAAGTTTTATGATGATCCATAGGTACTCTCAGTGAATCCACCTTAACATAAGCTGGTCCCTGACAAATGAATACACACAGCTCCATATGAGCACTCTCGGATGCATGTAAAACAGCCATCCTATGCCAGTCAAAATAGCACGGGAATAAAGGCTGTTGAGGAAATTAAGAACAAGTACCAAACCCTCTGACGCTCCTGAATCCATTCTATTCAAAGCCTGACTGACAAGCAGATTCCATAGGAGCAGAGAAATCCAGGGAGAGTCCCCGCTCAGCCCAGGGAACGGGAATGCACCGGAAGAGAAACAGCGCCATCTACTGCCAGCAACGGGGTACTCGTAAAGGACGGCTCCCTGTGGATCTGGGACAGCTCCTCCGTCCAAGTCACAACCTAAAAGTACAGAAAATGTCCCACGAGCCAGGCTGTGGCACAGAAATATGGAATTGAAAAAGTTTTTTTTATAGTACCATTCATTTGACAAACTTGAAAGTTTAACTCTCCGTATCACAAGAGCTGTAAATGATGACCAGGAGTTACCCAGTCTCTCTACTTCCTTTAAGGCTTTACCTTCCACCATCCATGCCCAACCCGACTGCCTGTATTAATTATTTCCACTGAAGTATATTTGTGTCCCCTTGCTACACAACCCATTCCAGTATGTATCTCTGCTTCCATAAAATTTTGCTAGCACTCATACCAAGCACTCTCATTTAATCCTGCTAAAACTGCGCTCTCCCATTCCTTTTCAACAGTCTTGTACACAGCTGACTCTGACTTCTCCCCAGCCTTATCTACCTAAAATGACCATTTGTCAGTCACTCCCCATTGTCACAACTGACAATCATTCTTTGCTCTTCTTGAGAATCCAGTCTGTCATGTCATTATCGAAAAACAAGCCACAAAACTGGATACAACAGTTTGGCTAGGTCTTTTTTGTAAAAGATAGAAAATTGGTTCATTTATCCTGTGTGCAATAACAGGTTATGAAGCTCATAAAGCCCAGTTAAGGTTCATACCTAGAAAATCTACTATTGTTTCCTAGACTACACAACTTATTTTTCAATAAAAAAGAAGTATCAGATTCTTCTGTTCTTGAAAAGAACAGAAATATTTACTTATCTCCCTATCTTTGCATTTTTAAGGAGACCAAGCAACTTTTTTGGACAACTCCCTCAGCCAAAAACATTTCTATCATCTTGGTTCCCTAAGTCCTTAAGACACCCTAGATGAGTCTTTTAGGATAAAATGTTGACTGCCATGATCATTGGAAAAATAATATAAAAAAAAACTTAAAAAAAAAAGAGTAAAAGGAGCCTTATCAAATAAAACCAATGCTCAGTCAAGAGCAATCTCTCCTTTTCAAGTTTCATCAAAACTTGCAAGCTTCCAGAAATGAGGACTGTCAGGAATTATCCATAATAAAAAACTGCACCATTGGAGGTACATCAGTACATTTTTCTTTCAATTAGAGATTTCAGATAGACTTCTTGATCTGGTTGATTATCCACAGTCTTTGAATCCAAAGTAAGTTTAAAATGTGTTTCAAATGCCATAAATTTAAATCAAAGTACTTCCTTTGCACCACTGAAAACAAAGAATTTACTCCTCTTCTTCTCTCAGAACGTAACTTGCTTCTGGTAAGAACACTGCCTTCCATCTGCCACTTGCATTTTCTGCTGAAAGGATCAAATGCCCACAACCCACCTGCACCATTATGGTAATTTTTTAGAAAACAGGCAACCCATTACTACAAAAATCTCCCACAACGAAAATCCACTAGGATCTAACAACAAATTAAGCACCTGAGCACTTATTACTCACTGAAGCTCTTACAATGACTGAATTGGTTACACTTTGCCACTGAGCTTCCAGTATATGGCAGACAATTTTTCATTTTTAAAAATAAAATCTGAAGCCCAGATTCCCAAAACTAGACAGAATTTCACTTTTACAGCAGTAATGCATTACAAATACAGGATATAAATTTCACCATTATTGCTTCTTATGTTAGTCACCTTATCCACATGTTACACAGCTAATACAAATAGGTCTGTATTTGACAGTACATTGTGTTGTGTTGTATTTTAATTCAAAATGTTTCAGATCCAAAAAGCATCAAGAATCACTTTAAGTATAATTCATATAAGCTTAATTCCTGCTTGCTTATCCAAGGTTCCACAATATTGATCAAAAATGTATTTTTCCCAGAAGCAGCAAAGCAAAACACCCTTGTGAAATCTCAGCAAGCCCTGCACTCACTTCAATGGAACAGCAGCTTTGCTCCCTGACTTCACAAGCAAACCTACCCTCTTTCAAGCCAGGACAAAAAAAAAACAAGAGCATTAATAATTTCAAACAAGGCACTTGCCTAGCAACTATAAATTGGCCATTTAGGTGTGGTAACTGGAGAAAAAGTGAGCTGAAAGAAAGCAGAACATGAGAAAAACTGATTGGTTGTTTTTCACTATCAGCTGTGTCAAGTTGAAGCATTCACAAGGAAAAGCTGCAATTAGTGGCAGAACAAAGACCACTGGTGATGACCTTCTGGGTAGAAGGTGCTCAATACCGTGCAGCCTTACAGATGTTTTAAGAGAGAGGCTAAAGCTGTTTTGCATCCTTACTGAAAGGACCTAGGTAGTAAAAGCACTAATGTTTGTATTTCAAGATGAAAATTCTTGGCAGACTTCATGAATATATACAGAGACATTAAAATAATATGGACAGATGAATATAGCACTTAAAAACATGGCTTAGGGGTGGACTTGGCAGTGCTGGATTAACGGTTGGACTTGGTCTTAAAGGTCTTTTCCAACCTAAACAGCAGAATGATTTTCTCAACGTGTATCATAGAAAATTGGGCAGTGTAAAGACAGTCAGAGCAACAGGCCAGGGACACCGTCAGTCCCTGCACATTATACTGATTTCCTGTGTGCAAGCTGATCCCCAAGTTCACGGCCCACGACTGACTCTCCCCACCCGGGGCCGTTTGGCCCGAGCCGACCCGGAGCGCGGTACCTCATGTGCAGGATGCCGATGAGGGTGGCGGCGAGCTCGGAGGACATCCTGCCCATGATGCAGCAGCGGCTGAGGCAGGCGAGCAGGCTGGCGGGCAGGCAGGGCAGGAAGTACACCAGCTGCACCAGGCGCCGCTGCGCCTCGGCCGGCAGCAGCACCAGCGTGCCCTCGAGCGGATCTGCGGCACACAGCGCACGGTCAGCCCCGGTCACCCACCAACCACCCCACTACCCACTGACTGAGGGGGTTATAACCATATAACCAGGGGGAAAAATGGAGAAAAACATAAGGCAATACTAGCCTAGAAAATGGGAGGCTCGGTGAAGAATATCTTGCTCTCTACAATCACTTTGTAATTGTAAAAAGAGATTGCTGCTAGGTGAGGGTAAGTTACCCTCTTCTTCCAGGTAACAAGTGATAGGATGAGATGAAATTGCTTTAAGTTGTACCAGGGGAGGTTTGGCTTGGGTATTAGAAAAAATTTATTCACTGAAAGGGTAGTGGATCAAGCTGTCCAGGGAAGTGATGGTATTACCATCCCCAGAAGTGTTCAAAAAACATGTGGCATCTGGGGACGTGGTTTAGTGGTGGACTTGGCAGTGCTGGGTTACCAGTCAGACCTTAGAGGTATTTTTCAACCCAAATGATTCCATGATTCTCACTCAAAAACTAAAATTTCCAGTCTATCATATTTAAGTCCTACTAACTTGAAGAAAAGATCTCAATCTTTTTACCCTCTAGTAAATGACACATATAGTTCATTTTAACCTTTAAGAAACTGAACCAATCTGCAGTCCTGTCCCCCATCTACTCTTTAGGTTCACCTAGGAAACAACAGGATTTTCTACCTACTGCAACCTGCCTGCCAGGTGAGGGACAGAATTCCTCGTGCTGTAGTGTCAAAGTCTTACCATATATTCGAGCAGCAGTGGCTTGTAAACTTTGCAACAACTCCTTGTTAGAACGAGAAGCAGCGGAATGAATGATATCAATGAGCTGATTGGAAAGCTCGGGGTTCCTCAAGCCAAGCAGAGCCAGTTGCTGAGGTAAGCCAGCCAACCAACGAGACAGAACTTTACTTCGACTCCTAAAGAAAGAGGGGAAAAATCAGTTGCAGAAAAAGAAGATAAAACAACAGAAACCCACACAAATTTATCTTCCCAGTCTTGACTAAGTTGCTTTTCTTTCTCCTTTCTAGCTCAAACTGAAACAACAGTATGGACTAATTCTATCTTTCAGAGCCTACAATTTCTATGTCACCCTGGCTTATCAAATCAAGTATAATTTAGAAACCAAAAGCATTTCATCAGCTTTTTACTAAAGTGATGATCACAAGAAAAAAAGCTGCCAAGTGCAAATCAAGAAGTTCAAAGTAGGTCTTTGAAGATGTCAACAAGAGCAGCATGATGATGGATACAGATTATTGCACTCACAAAGACCTGTCACCAAAAACTTTTCAAGGAAATCAAGTACCCATGACACAAGAGAGAAGGGTCTTGCATAGAGATGAACTGCTCAACAGCAGGAAAAGCCTGGAGAACAGACTGTTGAAGTGGGTGAGTTGGAGGTGGGGTCAGAGGTCTCAAATCACTTGACATGGAAACAGTGGCTGGGAATAAAACATTTGATTCGTCTTCCACAGAAAGAAGCAGATGCTGGTATCAAATGAAGCTAAAAGGAGCCAGGATTAAACAAGCAAAAGTAAGCTGGGTCTTGGCATAGCTGAGCTTGGTCACTCCCTGCCAGAGGATGCTGCAGCTGCTCTTGATTTAGACTGGTCCAAGGAATGATGAGGAAAGCTCATGATACAGATACCCACTGACTCTTACCAGTATATAAATGCACATGTGCACACACACACTACATATGCATATATACACACAGTGCACAGTATGTGTGCAGTGATTAGGGGTGAAGATAAACTAAAACCTCAAGAGAAAACCTAATCATGTAATAAACCAGTCAATTTGGGTTTTTTTTCCCACAAGACAGTAACAGGCCAAAAGCTCCTACTTTATCCTTTGAATCAGACATATCTAAGAAATAAACACATTCACAAAAAATTTTTAAAAATGCTCCAATGTGAATTCTGTTCTTCTTACACCATTCTTGACAAGCTTCTGAGAAAAAAATAAATTCAAAGAATGAGGAAAACACTCAGAGGAGGGAACTACAGCGGAGGGAAGGAGCTACTGAACAGCCCACATTTTGAAGAAATTAAAAAATCCCACTTGTTCCTAAAGGAAAGAAATGGAATAGTGCAGTATACAAATATTATGCTGTCTTCAAATGTCTTGTCAGACATAAGTGCAGTCATACTTTTTGCAAAGAAATTCAGAGATTTTGTTCATCTGTTACTAAAAAATGTAACAGATCCATGTAGAAGACTAAGAGGAACAGCAGCAAAACTACTGCTATTTGGGATGTCTAAAGATAGAAAGTTAAAGCTTTCCAGATGGTCATATGATCATATGAAATGAATTAGATGCTCAAGACTTTCAGGTAAGTAGAGTGATTATGTAACTTCAGGGAAATTAATTAGTATGAAGATCTCTTTTTCACTCTGTGTGAAAAGAGGAGAAAACTGGGATATTCCCAAGTGTTTTTCCCTGTCTTTCATATTCCCTATACTTTTTACAATTTTCAGAGCATAGCACTAGATTATTTCTGGCTGTAGATCTAATTACATGTACTCAGGCATTACTACAACAGAAGATGTAACAAAGCAAAGAAGTTGCAGAAGGGAACAATTTTCCCAAAACCTGACTGTGTTAGCAGATGCCACAACTTCTGAGAGACCCGAGGTTTGATTTTTTTTTTTAGTGGCAGAAACAGATCACATCCCCCAGAAAGTCAACTGTGTCCTGGGCTGTACCAAAAGCAGCGTGGGCAGAAGGTCAAGGAGGGGATTCTGTTTCTCTAGTCTTCTCGGGTGAGATCCCACCTGGAGTCCTGCATCCAGCTCTGGCTGCCCAGAAATAAGAAGCTATTGGAGCAAGTCCAAGGAGGCCATCAAGATCATCAGAGGTCTACAGCACCTCTCCTATGAAGACAGGCTGAGAGAGCTGCTGTTGCTCAGCCTGGAGAACAGAAGGTCTTCCCAGAGTCTTAGAGATGCTTTACTGTACCTGGAAAGGACCTGCAGTTCCCAAACGAGCCAGGACTGACACATAGACATCAACACATGATTTGTGCTTAAGGCTTTTATGTCCTGGAACTAGATGACTGGCTGAAAAACACATTCTAGGAAAGTTAAGATTTGGAGACCATCTGGACACACCTGATTAATAAAAACTGCTGCAACAGCATTATACAGAGAGAATAATCTCCTCATACTGACTGCATCTGAAGCAAGTCAGGTATCTAAAAGCTGCCCATGATCGAATAGATCCTACGATGAACCAGGAGCCCAGAAAGAACACACTCTTAAACCCAGTCCCTTTGGAATCATACCCCCAAAACAACACAGTATTTTTCTTGAAGAAAGTAAGTCAGAAAGGCTACACAGCCACTATCAGAACACCAACAAAGGCACTAAGCTCATGACCTCAGGCTGAAGTGATGGAAATGCTCCATGGCTACAGCTGCATGATCCTGACACATCCACTGACTGCCAGAGTCAGTAACAGTAAGCTTGTAGCAGTGTACTTCAAGCTAAAATTTAAGTCATTAACATCTATCTAGTACCTATGCTAAGATAGACAATAAGCTGGTACATCTCCATTTCACAGAGCACACAAACTTTCAAATTCCACTGACACAGTGTCAAAACAGATTCAGAATGAAGTTTTACGACATCTACACGTGAATTCAATATTCTCACTCCCAAAATAAACACATTATTTTGAAATTAGAAACAATATGCCTTTCTTTTTTCTTACCTGATTCTTTGTGTCCTCAAATCTTCTTTTTGGTAAACTCTGCTAAAAAATTTCAAAAGCAATGTACGAACTGGAAAGAGCAGATTCCTTTGCTGGTACAGTGTATACACTGCTTTTATCAAGGGTTCCGTTGCTACTGGGAAAAAGAATCGGAAGAAATACTTTTTAATCTTCAGATTTCATACATGCACACACACAGAGCTGGGATCTTTATCTACAACTGTTTACACTGTAGTCCAGAGGGAAGTATCAAAATATTTTGAAGTATTTTAACTGACTTCTAAACCATTGAAACAACACTTCTTGTGCAGCTTGGGAAAGAAACAGAAAAGAAACAAAGAAAAAAGAAAGAGAAGAAACACAAAAGAATAGAGACAACATGCAAGTGAAAACTTCAGAACTTCCTGAAGGCAGGTTGCAAGGTAGCTGAAAGGCAATTAATTCCTGCTTTTCACAGCTATCTTCCAATCCTTTTCCCCTAGTGCAGCAACTTCAGACTAATGTTCTCATTTACCTCTGCTCCTCAAAACATCACTGTCACAGTGCCTTCAGTTCTCTCTGCACTATCCCTTTCTCCCTGCCACACACTCACCAGCTCTCCCTGTCTCTGAACCAGCTGGCTCCAAGTGACACTTGCTAATTAACCAGAACATAAATACCTCAAGATGCAGCTGGCAAGACACTGCAAGAACTGCTAACTCCCCTGCAACCTCTCCTGCCATGAAGTTCTCATCAACCATGTGTTATCACCAGACCTAACACAAAATTTCAAAGCTTTACCACTGTAACCAAATTGGATAAAATTAGCCAGCAAACACAGAACTTACTGTAATAGACTGAAAAAGAGACCAAACATATTCTTTGGAAACCAAACTAAACCACAGCATGGAAAAATTAACAAAGCATGGAAAAATACCTGAATTCAGAGGAGACAAGCCTAGAAAAATAGGAAAGCATCTGAAAATTTAAGCAATACATGAAAGGTATGAGACCTGACTCAGTTTGTCACAGAAGAGCTTGTGGTCCCAAGAATTCAATCCAATTAAGGCATACGTAGGTAGCAGCAATCACTTAATTATCTTCATAAACCACAGACAGAAACATCTGTCTTTTCATCCAGGTACACAGATCAGTCTTAGTAAGTTATGTGTGCAAAACCAGACAAAATATTGTGTTCCACACTGAACAGAGCAACTTCTGCCCACAGAGACAGACAAGAATGCTTCTTTCTAAAAATGATTGTGGATCCACCCAGGGGCCAGTCTTGGTCTGCAAAACTCTTACTCAACTTCAAGTTACCATATAAGGATTCTCACTACAAAGCACACTACAAAAATCACCTGAAATGGCATGGTCACATGCCAGCATGAAGCAGGAGCCATTTAGAAGTTAAAATCTAACATATTTTTCAACAGAAAAATAAAATCCATTCTAATATTTAATGTAACTAATATACATATTATTAAATGATTTTCAATGCATCAGGAGTATCAGCTTACTCAATTCATGTATTCTTCAGGTGAAGATGCACCTTGGAAAGCATTTTTTAAACAGAACAGTAGCTTATTCTTAAATGACTAACAATAACAACTTTATGTAGTTTATAGCTAATTGATAAACTGTTCACTGAAAAAATATAACAATAAGTATTCTAAGTGAGTAGAATTTTCACTTCCCTAAAACTCTGTGGCATTTTAAGTAAAACAGGTCTGACTGTTTGAATTGCTTCATGTGAACTGGAGAAGTTTAAAAATGGAAGCAATTTTAAAAAGAGCTCTTAAAAAGTAATACTTTAAAAGGCCCACATCATACAGATGTCCAAAACACAGCTGAAGAACGCATGAGGTTTTAAAATACCTGTTTTAACTGGCACATGTCAAGCTTCCTTCTGAAGTGACTGAGAGTGCTCCCTTTTGTTGCATGAAGAAAATTTATTAAAAACACAACTAGCAGGCAAGCTGCTGAAGTCATACCTGAGAAATGCAAGAAAACAGCACACCTCCTAACTACAGAGAGGTCCCAAGTTTGATCTTAAGTGATGGAGATAAATCTTCAGACAACACAGCCACAAGCTCTTCTACACATTTACAGAAAAAGGGGATATCTGCATTTCACCCCAGCATAAATCTCTACTCAAAACAGGCAATCCAGAAAAATGGAACCATGCTTGTGCAGGATAATGCACAGGACATTCCCTATGGTTTTATTTAATCTCTTTTTCATTAGCTCTTTTGGTTTTTCTACGTAAACTTCCCGTCTTTTGATTTCTATTGTGCTCTTAACTTTTTTTTTTTTACTGTAATGGCTCATTTTTCACTTTTCATTGTCTTCTAAAGAACACGTACCCTTTCCAGGCTTTAATCTCCAGATCAAATTGTTTTCAACAAATCAAGAGTTCATTTTTTTCTATGTATCATCTTTTGCAGTCCTATCTGACAACACAGTTCAAAATTTCTAGACCATTATCAAAAAACCAATCAAGGACAGAACGTTTATCTTCCACAGAATCATATAATGATAAGAGTGGGAATGAATGACTCTGAGCTCATTTGAAACAGGATCAGCTAGATCTGGCTGCTCACAACTATGTCCAGATGGCTTCTGAGTATATCCAAGAATGGAGATTCCACTATCACTACAGGCAACCTGTGCCTTGGTCATCTTTACAGTGAAAAGGGTCCTCCTCATGCTCAGACAGCATCTCCTGTGCTTCAGTTTGTGCCCGCTGCTTATCCTGTCACTGGACACCACAGGAAAGAGCCTGGCTCCCTCTTCTTTGCTCCCCTCCTTCAAGTATTTACATACACTGATGAGATGCTTCCCAAATCATCTCATCTCCAGTTGACTCAGCCTTTCCTCACAGGTGAGGTGCTCCAGCGTCTTCACCATCTTCACAGCCTTTGCTGGACTCTCACCTGTATGTCCATGCCATTCTTCTACCAGGGAGTGCCAAACTGGACACACTGCACCAGGAGTGGCCATACCAGTGCAGAGTAGAGGGGCAGGATTACCTCCCTCAACCTGCTGTCAACACTCCCAATGCAGCCCAGGACCCCACTGGGCTTCTTTGTCACAAGGGCCCATCGCTGGTTCCACCTGGACCCCTGGTCCTTTACGGCCAAGCTGCTTCCACCTGGTTGTCCCCCAGCAGGTACAGGATGGGATTGTTCCTCTCCAGGTGCAGGGCTTTGCACCTCTCCTTGTTGAAATCTTCCTGTTGCTCCATTATGTCAAGGCTCTATCTCCCCTACAGCTGGTAGATGAATTACAATCTGACACCTAGTCAGGTTTTCAGTACCGCACAAGGATTATCTTGAAGGGGTGAGATAAACCATCCACGTGAACAGACACAGCTTTGTGAGATACCTAATTTCACACTGAACTTCTACAGTATCATCAGAAAATTATTAAATTGTCCACTGTTTGGTAGAAGTTCGGCAAAGTTAAAAAAAAAATCAGTATTTCATTACAAAGAAAGCCTGAAATATCTAACATCTAACAACTACTTGGAAGCTACTTTCCTGCGTAGCAACTCCTCTGCTTTATCTTAGGTGGTGCAACAGGCTCTGACTTTGGATTCTTATTTTTCTTTAACACAAAGCTAAATTTGAAGTGCAGATAGGAATGAGCAGTTATTACCTTTGTCACCAGGGATATGGGAATAGACAGATTCCCAATTAAAATGGATTTGGCAGGAAACATAACTAACTGCCAAAATGTATTTGAGGGACATTTGACATCTTTTCATTTTACAACTCTAACTATTGTATCTGTTGCTAAGGGCTTTTCTTTAAACTACTTGGATGTGGAATTCATTTCTATCACACTGGTAAAACATAAAAGACTGCTGTCACTTTTCTGGTTACTGATAGAAGTCCTTTCTTGAAGTTCTATATACGCAAGGTCTCATTTGGAATACAACCAAGTAGCACTTGAAATGAAAGAAAAAAAGCAAGCTAAAATATTAGACTGGTCCTGCAAGACATAACTGGAAATGTTTTGTCTTGGAAAAGAATTCAAATCAAACACCTTGGAAAATACTCAACAGCAGATTCCATCAAAAGTATCTTGACATTTCACATCACCACAGAACTAAAATGGTCATCAGACAGTACTTGAGGGAGTCTATCAGCTATGTTAATGACTTTAAATAAGGACTGATACATTAAAGTATCGTGCATCTCTACAGCCTAGTAGTTACTTTTTCAATATAAAGCTAATCTTCCATTTATAAGAGTATCTTAAGAAGCAAAACCAGAAAACAGGTACAAATATATTCATACCTTGGATATCAACAGTATGAATTTAAAAGCATTCCAAAAACAGTCTCTAATGCTACATGCAAGGATATCACCATGAAATCCATTTTACCTCTATGACAAAATGCATTTTGATGTAACAACTGAGAACATAAAGTGCAGCATTAAAATGCTGAAACAACTCAAAGCTTTGTCAGTGCATAATTTTGCTTTAAAGAAACTACTAATCTTACCCTTGTTTTGCTGTATTTGCATTAGTCTCCAAGTCACCCCAAGCAATCTGTTCACTTGCTTGCTATTCAACTTGCTGCCATCCTGAAGAGTGTCTGTCACAAATTTCCTTATCATGTCCAGCCAGCCAGAGTCCGTCTGAAGTGTTGAAGCACTTGCTAATGAAACCATTATGTCACACAAGGTTAAATTCAGCAAAAGATGGTCGATGTTGTTTGAGGATTTCATACAGTTCCTGTTGCTAAGGAGAGGAGGGGGGAGAACAGAAAGATTTCAAAAAATTATTTTTGAAATAAAAATGGACACCAGCTGATACCCTTGTACATACACCAGTGTTCTACACAGACTGCAAAGGTGCAGAATGATTTCAGAACAACTTTAGCATGAATTTAGTCTCACATCTGGGAGTTAAGAATGGAGACAAGTTACTACTGGCCTGTAGCAAAACAGAATTGGTGCATCTGTTTTGACAGCTCAATAGTGAAGAAACATATGTTTGGCTTCTGCTCCAGTACTGCTCTGCCCTACAGGACAGCCACAGTGTGCCCATATCCCCTCCAAGCTGTCCTCACCCAGCCCCATAATACAACTAGAGAAGACTATATGGAGGTGAAATGAATGTTTGAAATATGTTTAATGTAACTCAGCAGTCAGCTGAAGAAAACATGCAGAAATATGAAGCCAGTTAGCCTAAAACAATCACCATTTAGCAATATGCAATTTCCAGATCAAGAGTTGAATAAAATGCTTTTATTTTCCTAAGGCAGCATTTAATTTTCTACTGGATGCTATTCAGACAACTTCCTATACAATACTTTTACAAAGAACAACTTAAAACATCTCAATTTGAAGCAGTGCACCCTTCTTTTAACTGCATCTCCACAGATCTTCAAGAAATATGCAATAAAAAGTTTTATTTTCCATCATTAAAAACTTAATATTTGATAAAGCATGTGAGTCACATTGTCCCACTTCTCTTATGAAATTAAAAGCTGGTACATGACATGGATTTTATTCTTACCTTTTGCATGGATCTTTCTTTTTGTGTTTTACTGTATCTTGTAAAGAATAAGGAAAATGACGCATGAAGTGGTGCTTGAAATCAACAAGGTAATTCATTCGAAGCCATAGTTCCTGTTAAGGAAAGCAGATGATAGACAGAAAACGTGGTAGCAAATGAAATAAATCCAGACAATTATGTCCCAAAATTCATTATTGGAATCAATGAAATTAGGAACTTTAGCCTCTGATTCCAAGTTTTTTATACATCTTTACTTTCAAGTGTTGTGCATGAAAGTCCACAAAACAAGGGAGTATAACAAGATGCTGTAAGTTAAGGTTGAGCAACAACATGTTGCCACATGAACCACTTTATTTTTTAGCACATTTTTATGTGGATATATGCAATACTAATCTGAGTTACAGATCTGAATGAAAGTACTTTTATATCAATTGATCAGGGTTCTTAAAATCAGAGTGGACTTAAAACATGTTCCGATACCTCTTTGCAGGTTAGCAGACAGTCACCATTCCACAAAGTGTCCAGCAGAACTCACCACTAAAAAAACCTGCATTGCTATCAAATTGATCAGGCAGAATAATCTTTTCAATATTCAACTATTAAGAGCAGAGAATGACCATTAAACTATTTCAAAGATCAATAGCTTTCCACCAAGCATATTCAGGTTTTCCATAGTGACTGTGATAGCCACTTTGGCCTGCAAGCCCAAGGGCTATTAAATAAGCAAAGCTTTCATTTTCAAACTGAGCCATTTGAATGCATTTTGTATATAATGGTAACTATAAAGACAAAAAAATTAATCTAAAATGAAATTTGCTCCACAAAAAAAACCAAGTTGTATGAACCTCATATTTTTTTCTCCCCACAAACAACTTAAGGTCATAATCCAACTGTGTGTACCCAAACCACTTTATATCTTGACAGAGGAGTGTGCCATTCACATGACCAAAACACAGGCACCCTATGGCTAGGGGCAGCAGTTCTCCAGGATCCTTCAGAAAAAGGATAGGGACAGGAGGCTGCCACAGGAATTTTCCAGGTCAAGTGCCTGCTTTTTGCCCACTTCCAAGAGGGCCTCTAAAAAAGATGAAGAAGAAAAAACAGGAACAGCGTGCTTTGCTCAGGCACACTGAATCCATCCCTCAAAGCGGGGTATGTTTGGTAACTTTGGTTTAATGTAATGATTCCACAAATGTTTTCCAGTAATTACCCTATGTGCAGCTTTTCATTTAGCAAAGGGACCTACAGTCCTATACACAGGTTAAACCAAGAGCTGTCAAGACCTTTCTTCCAACTACTCAATAGCCAAATTTTCCAATTTGCAAATTTTTTGGAAAAGCGGCAAAAGTTAGCAAAACAAGTAATTCAGTTATCTAAGTAAAATACAGAGAAAAAAACCTGGGAAAAAAAAAAAAACAACTTCAGAGGATACTTCCTAAAATCCTTTTTCATCCAATGTCTTATGATCCTACCAATAACAGCAACACAGATTGCACCAAGCAATTACAGGATCTCAAACCACCATTATCTTCTACCTTTCCAAACATTTAGTTTGTTCACTCCCCCAAGAAATTTTTCAACACACAAAAACAAGGAATCTTTAAACAAACTCCATTCTATACTTTGTTCCAGTTTATATTCTAGAGGTTATCTGGGAGACAAATATCGGCTCCTCTTTTCTATTACCATTTCCAGTTTCAAAACCTTTGTGCTGCAGTCAAGGAGGATTCCTGGAGACTTTTTACTGAACTCCTGGCTCAGTTCAACAGATTATTTTCTACAGTAAGAGGCAACAAAATCCAGATTCAAAATCTACTCAACACCTAGGCCTTTTCTGCCTTAACAAAGTGCCTTCAGTACTTCAAATCACCAAACCACTAGTTTCTTATCCAAACAAAATGAACTGTCATCATTATGCCATGGATCATTTCTCCCTTACCATTTTGTATGTTTCATCGTGTCGCTTTGTGAGTTTCCACAATAAATGTATTATGCTAAGAACTTGCTGCATGAGCTGCTGAGATTCTGATTCCAAAAGGTTTCCAAGAATGGGAGCTGATTGTGCAGGAGATGCTTCAATCCAGCACTCAATCAGTAATGGAATTATTATCTCAATAAAACCTTTTAAGTTTTCAGCCGAGGACAGGCCTTTTTCTGCACTGTCCATTACACTTGTCAGAGACCTAAACAACAAAAGCAAAAAAGCATAAAAAGATAAAGATCACACCTTTCAAAACAAGATTATAGTAATACCACTTTCCTCATTTCTAAATAATGGGAAAAGATACTTTTTTAACACATTAAATATTTGCTGGCTTTCTTGCTAGATATTTCAGTATGGAAAAAAGGGAGTTCAAACCATCTACAACAAACCTGCTCCCAAGTCTCCCTGCAAGTTTGTGTGCTTCTTTAACAACTTCTTAGATTTCAGTATTTCTTTCCCCATTGTTACATGTAAAGTCTATGAAATGGAGAAATACAATATGCATTATCCTATCACCTTCAACCAACAGTAAGGAATTAATTATATTCAGCACAACAAAATAATAAAAAGTCCCTTTTAAGCTCATTAAAGCAAAATAACGAAGCTGACTACAAGGTGTTGTCAAATGCATGAGGTTTATTACAGTTAATAACCATCTCCAACTATAATAAACAAAATGTTTTTCATATCAAATGTGGAAAAAAAAGTTCCTGTAAAATATATCTTTGGTTCCCACCTGATGTTTAGCTACTGTGCTCTGAAAGGCAACTTAACAGAAAATTATCTGATAATGAAGTTAAAAAATTCTAAAAACTAAGATACAGTTTAAATTAATACAATATCTCCCAGAAATCAAAAAAAGCAACTCTTATTCTCCCCCTACTCAAAAAACACTTTGTGTCTCTGAAAGGACAATCAGCAGTTATGACCCAACACTGCTACTGGATAAATTCAAGCAATTTGAAAAGAAGATTCTTTAAATGAACTAAAACCTTGGTAAATCCTGTTAATTTTAACGAGTACAGATTCCTTAAAAAGAGGCAACAACAGTTTCAATCGATCATTTGTAAAATTGTTTTCCATTGTGATTTTGTTTCCTAATTCACAGCGGGGAATTCCTATCATAATTCTAATTTCCTAACATACATAGGATTAGCACACTGAACCTGCTGCTAAACTCCCTTTTATTTCAGTAATGATCTCCAAGTCATTTTTCTTTACATATACACTCAAAATAGGAACTGGAAAACTTTCAACAGACCTGCAGAAGTTTTGTTGACAAGTATTTTAATTTCATATTGAAGATGTAAAGCAGTTTTCCCTAGTCACTTCTAAATTATCCAATTAGCTATATCTTCTGTTAGTTCTATCCTTCTAGCTACATGTTTTGCCATCACCTACAATACAAATAATAATCATTTTATTCTGCCATTTCTCTCTAGTTGATATCAGTGTATCAAGAAAATCACTAAACCAATATCCAGGTATTAATGACATGTAAAAGGAACAGGGAGAAGGAATTAAAACAAAGTGTGAGACAAATACAAGCTATTTTTCAAAGAAGGCAAGACGGGGGAGAATTTAGATCTCCACCAGAAAATAAAAGGGATAAGTGGAAACATAACTGATCATAAGAAAAAAAATTGCTTTACTTTTACTTACAATTATCAAACATGTTAAAATTTTATAAAGCTTAGCTTTAACTGCAGCCACCAACATATCCAATAAATATCATTTGCTCTATTTGGTTTTTTGCCTTATTTTCTTTCTGTAGCACAGGCACTGCAGTAGACACCAGCTTCTTTAAGACTAGAAAGAGTTTATGAATGGTTCTATCTTACACTTTTCAATTCTCAGTTATCTCAAATACAGCAGACAAATCCCATCCTCCAGTTACAATCACAATGAATTCTAGCCTGGTGATGCCAAGACTACAGTCTCATTGAAAAAGTCAGGTTGTCCTGTACATGCTATGCTGTTACAGGATTATGGCCTCAGACAAGTCTGGAATTTAAGTAATTGGCTGGAATAGTTCTGAAGTAGTAGTCTTTAGTAATTTCTTTTCCAAAAAATACCTGATATTACAGCAGAACTCTGGAATTCCAGCAATTTATTTAAGGAACACAAAAATCTCCCAATTAAAAAGTGAATAGTGCATTAAACCTGAGGCGCTGGTAATCCACACTGGAAGATTTCTACAGAAGTGTAACACACAACTATTTCAGTACTTTTCTGAAACAAGAAATGGAAAAAGGAAGAATTAGTGCCAAAAGGGGTACTCCTCCCAGCTGCTGAAAGCATTGGGGTAAGAATACTTAGCACAGCTTTCATGTACCCCTGCAGAAGAAGCCCCTATCTCTCCAGGTAAGACTCCTGCACATATTCAAGGTTAACAATAAAAGTGTAAAATACATTTTAGGTGCCAGATGATGACAAAGTATTATAGCAATCTGTCCAGCAGATATCCTTAACAATACAGGTTCACTTGACCTGGGCAGGTTTGATGGCAATTGTGCTGTCACATATCTGTTATCACTACTCTTGAGTGGTAGGGTGACTTTTAGAAACACTGCGAAGAATATCACCTTTATATCAGAATGAAATACTATTGAAGGGAGCTGCAAGATATTTGTGTACCCTAAGCTACCATTTTTCTTTAAAATGCCAGTATTTTTATACAGCAGGACCAAACAAAAATTGTCTACATATCTGCCATTTGACAGTAAGAAGACAACAGAAATTCAGCAAAGGGAAGCCAAGGAAGCATAAAAGAAATAGAAAATAAGGAAATAACTTGCTGTTCTTTTAAAACAGGAAAAGTCTGTGGAAGTTAAGTTTTTATGGCTTGCAGTTTAAGCCAGGTTACTTGTCCTCCTTTTCTGTGTGCACTGCCAAATGCAGCAAACACACAGCACACCAAGTGAACTGCAATCTCCTTTTCTCTTTGATGCACATGTACATTTTATCGGCTGTGCCTCATCTTCCATTTCAGTTTCTCAAGTCATTTTTGCTTTTCTCTGCAGCTTCATATTGAACTCTCTCAGCAGAATCTGAAGCTCAACTCTTTCTCTTCCAGTCAAAAAAAAAAAAATAAAATCCCACGCCTTGGTACCACCACATTTGAGTTGTGAAGGCTTTCTCTTTTTCCACACCTGAAATGAGTTTGATGCAAAAAGCAGCACAGTCAGCACATAATGTAGAGAATACATTCTAACAATTTTCTAATACACTGCAATTTTTAATTTACACACAGTAGGAAGATCCACCACACAACAGAAGATAACAGTGTCTTAAGATTTGCATCTTTGAATCATCCAGCATTCCAAGCTCAGAATCTATCCTTTTTATTAAACAGTAATACTGCAAACTGATTCAGAATATCTCATTCCATCATCACTAGGTTATCATTGATATGTCAGCCCTGTGCAATGAGCTTGCAAAATTAAATAGATACAGGAACTTTAACAATTTAGTATGCTGTTATGCTGTTTGGAAAAACAAAGTTGAAACTTACTTGCAGTATTAGTGACAAGACTACCAATACACACACACACTCTGCAAATAATTACTTATGGTTTGGTCACCTCATTATCCTTAGCTAGTCATAGACTTGACTATTTGGCTTAAAACACACACACACAGAGTACTGCACCTCTTATTACAAATAATTTCTGTCCTTGCAGTAGTGGCCATAGCAGAGGCCTGGGAATGCCCATACAAGGCAACAATTTGGATTGGAAGTGACAGAATTAAACACCTTGAGATTATTAGAAATTATTTCAGTGGCCAATACAAAAATCACCACCATAACTATTGGAACTTCACACATAGTCACTAAAACAAGCTGTACCCTTGTGAAAAACGAATACACCAAAAATATGCACAAATGCAATAAAATGAGAACATTTTAGTACCTTCAGCAGATGATCTTTCCCTCTCTATTCTTCTGTTCTGCTGCCATCAGCTTGCTTTGCCAATCTCGCCTTGGATTCTAGCCATGTTTCCTTCTATTCTTCTGGCTCCTCCTCATGCTTGCAAACATCTTTTTGTAAGTATTTATAACCAGAAGCACATCACGATGTTCCACCAAAATCTAGCTCCTCAGAAAAGCGGAATCCAATTCAGGTGACACCAGATGTAAAGTTTATTTTCCTAGACCTTGGATACAATGCATCTTCAGCTATTACACAGCCTGGTACATGACACACTGCATATCACCCAGGGCACAACACAAGCATCCTCTGACACACAGTGGTGCACAACTGTGTGCCTCTGACTGCAAAGATGAACTCAATAGGACTGTTCTGTGCCCAGCACTGAACCCTTTCCCTGCCTCAAGGGGGCATCACCAGCCTAGTCAGTGATGTTTAGTTGTGATTTTAGCTGCCAGCTAAAATTTTACCTGCAGCAGATACTGCTGGTCATGACTGAACCCTTATGCTGACAGCCACTTTTAGGAGAAAGAGCTGACCTTCTTACTGAGCTTAATATGTTTCCTACACCTACCAAAAGTAATATGCTACCTCCAAAGAGGAAGCCTAGGAGAGCAGCAATGGATGCCTCTCCCTGACAGAAATGGAAAACACCTGCCAATTCAGGTCAACCTGGGTATTTCAGAGAGATCACCTCTTCTTCTGTCCTTTATTCCTTCAAAGATATAAGATAGAAATAGTAATGGAGTAGGCAGTGGGTTTAATCCCCCTTTTTGCCACTGACTTCCTAGATGAATTTGGTATAACTGCTTTACACCTCTTATTTTGTCTACTCCAGCAGTAAAACAAGGACTGTAATTTTTCTTCAAACCAGCTTGGTATCTACAGAGAACAGAGCTATGTAACAGCTAAACTGCTTCCATTTTTTAAGACACCATTCCAGATCTCCTGTCAGCAGGTATGTAACATCCATAGTAATGCATCTGAGGATGCCAATGTTCAAAAAGCACCATAAAGTGAGGTGGGAGGTTCACCTCTAGTGGGTGAATCAGGGAGGAGAAGAGAAATCAAAACAGCTGTTTGTTTGTCCCTTAACTTCAGCTCACATCTGTTTAGAGTACTACTGAAACCCACACAAACCCTTCTGTGACTAAGCACACTAAGCTCCCTTTCATATTCATCAGCATGTCTCAGCCGAGACATCTTTCATCCACAGTGAATATATAAACTGGTGAAGTGATTAAAATATCTAGAATTGGAAACTCAGCAGAACTTCATACCACCAGACACATCCCATCCTGCTGTCCTTTTTAAAAGGAGCTACAGTCAAAGATAACAGATTCCTGAGCTGATGACAGACTCTTGAAGGTAAAAGCAAAAAAATTCAGTAAAATTCATTATCACAAACAAGCTTACATTTCACACAAAGAAATTTGCCTACTTGTCCCTAGGTCTGTTAGACATCCTGCAAGAAGTGACTGTCAGTTTGCATTCCAAAAATATCCCAACAGAGCTGGTAATCCAAAATTACCATTAATAGCATAAAACAAAGACTTTATAATGGAAAGGTTCTTGCTATACACATAACACAGTTATCTGCTGAGTATTTCTGTATTTTCAAGCCTCTGCAGTAAGACTACAAATTACACTAAGTGTCCTAAAATATGGCTAAGGGACAATCCCACAAAAAAAATTAAATTGCGATCACACAGTTGGCATTAATTCCCAAACTAGTTAACATTTTCTCACCTCAGTCTAAATGATGAGTTGATCTTTGGTCGTAAGCCACCATTTTCAAACAGTTGTATAGGTTGCTGATTATTTGCATGGAGCTTCCAACTAATGCACACTGGGTTCCTCACAGAATGAGAGTTGTCCTTCTGCTCTTGAAGCCCTTCATCCTCTGTATCACTGGATCCATCTACCACTGCCTGGAGAAACTTCTTGAGCCTGGTAAGAACGTTCAACCTCCACTGCTGAGAAGTTACTCTGCGATTTGGGTTAACAGAGAGCATCCAGGAAAGTTTGTCCCTGCTTTTCAGTCTTTTTGAGAGTTGCTGGTGAGAAATAAGCTCTACAAAATTCTTCAACAATATAATGCTGCGGTCTGTAAGAAGAGCTGGGTATGCTTCCAATAAAACGTCCAAGACTTTCAATGAATCCTCCTGAATTCCCTCACTGATATGAGTCATGGCACTAGAGAGATGGGCACTTACCAAAGGGAAAAATGGAGCAATCTGTTCTGCTCTTATTTTTGAAGCCAAGAACTGCAGCAGGTGAACAGCTGCTCCTCTGACACTGGAATCTTTGTCTGTAAACACAGCTGCCACCTCGCTTATTATACTGGAAAGGTGTGCATCAATTACAAAGGGATACTGAGACAGGAGTTCTTTGAGTCCAAGAAGTGCATTATGCTTGACCCCGGGACTATAGTGATGCATCTGCGAGAGCAGATCCTATAAGGAAGCAAACATATACACTTGCCATCATTATTATTTTAACTGTTCAAACTTCCCCCATGTATTTTCTGCACATTTTTCCTAAACAATTAAAAATGCACAATATTCTTATGACGTACTGCTGTTCGTAACAGCAAAATGGGTCTAGAACGAACATGGCATGCATTTTACAGCACAACAATTAACAAATAATCAGAATTCAGTGATAGGAAAAACAAGGTATAATGACTTGTCCTTAGGTCTCAAATTTATGCACAACCCTACTGACTCAACAGAGGGATGACCAAAGGAAAGTCCTCTCACTCTTGTTCTCAAAAGCAGAACTACAAAACCTCAGCCTGAATAGCTTTCCTGTTTAAGCACAGAGCTGCAAGAGATAGAAGATGGCACAAAGAAAGTAAAACAAATCCAACTCCCAGAGAAATACAAGACTGTTTAAACATGAGGCTGCATTCAGATAGCCTGATGCATTTACCTATTTTTTATAAATGCTTTTTTCCCAAATTGCAGTAAACATAGTCAACCTAGACAAAAGGCAAGCAATTTTCTGTCATTTCAGAATAGTGTATCACAGCATACCTTTATGTTAAGTTTTCTATTTTGTGTAGGAAGCACTCCATCTTCTTTAAGCTGCTCAGGAATTTGTATGGCCTTTGTTTTGAAGGTAGTATCAGTTGCATTCTCTAGTTTAGGCTTTTTTTTCCCAACTTTGAATTTCACTTTCTGGAAATCCTCCTGACGTTTCCTTTTTTTAGTCATTCTGATTCTCTGCAAAAAGAGAATTTAATCAGATTAAACACAGGACAAAAGTAGTTTTTCCACCAAAGAGCAGCAACCTCCTAACAACAGCTACTGTTTTCATTCTTTTGTCTATGCATAACTGACTGTCCACTCCCGAGACAAGATGCTAGACTAAATACACATGCAGACTGACCCCATGCAGCTGCTCTTCCAGCGTCCAGAAAACATTCTGCTGCTCCTTTGGCCCTCTTTGCTTTGAGAACTACTTTATCATAAAGCATCCAGATATCTGCATCTGCCACTGCGTTACCAAGAGTTAAGTTGCTGATTTGGTTTTGTTTTAAAAAGTTCCTGCCAACAAAACAACTTTTTACATGCTCAGTTCTTGTCAAGCCAAGGAGCTCAGCGAACCGTTCCCTTTCAGGTGCACATTGCTCACTGAGTCCATCACTAGCAGCACACAGCCTGCACATGGACAATCACAGGTTTAAACAGGCCTCCACTCATAAAAGGACACATAACACCTAAGAAAACTTACACTGAAAATACCAGGCTGTGCATTTAAATATAACTAGAAGCAGGGGGAAAGAAGAGGACAAACGGGCAACTACGGACTGAAAAAAAAAGGAAAACAAAAACATTTTTAATAAGGTGTAAGAAATGAGATATCTGAGCCGCTGTACTTGTAAGCTGTACAAACACACTGGAATAGAGGCACAATAACCAAAACAAATTAAAACTCCCATAAGTTTCTAAATAGCTTTTTAGTTTTGTTCTATCTGTTTTGATACTGAAGTACATGTCTACCAAGTTAAAAAAATGAACACACTGAAAAGGTCCCAACAAACACTACACCACAGATTTATTTAATCCTCTCAAAAAAAACCCCAAACAAGCCACCATCCACTTTCCCCACAAAAAAAAAACCTGAATCAAGAAAAACCCAAGCCAAAACCCCAACAATACAACTGACTAAACACAGAAATTTCTAAATAACATATCCAAACAATGATTCTTTTCTGGTGGATGTGATAATCATTCCTACAGCTGATTTTCCCAATGGACTTCAAGCTTAAATTTATGCTGTACTAGAGTATTTCATATATACATTAACAGGATAATCATTAAAGAATGTTTTAAAACAAACCGTCATTTTCTATTATTTTAAAACAATTTTAACTGATTACACCAACATTTGACTGCAATTTAGTTTTGCTTTTCACACACTAGGTTAAAAAATCATATGCAAGACCACTTTAACTCAAGTACAAATTTGGCACAAGTAACCTATGAACTCAAAAGGTTTTAAAAAACTTGGAGCCTGGTGCCAAAAGAAAAAGGTCCTTTAGTGTCCAACTATAACAACCACGGCTTTATAAACGTTTGATTTTTACCATATGCATCTTTTTAGGAAAGAGTTACAAGAATTTCACCACTTGATATATAGAAATGGCTAGAAGCTTTTGGCATAGAAGTTATTTCCACTTACAAGCTTTGCTTTTACAAGAGGAATGTCTGGCTCCCAGTCAGCATAAAAACTTCACAATACAGGTGTGCACACAACTGAACAGAGCAATTAAGTTCTTTTAAAGGAGCAGGCTTGTAAGATATCCTTTCTCCTGCTAAAAGCAGCACAGCTTACCTCACAATAAATATTCTGGGAATAATTGGTAATCTAAGCCTATCCATTTCCAATTCATATGTACCACGCTATACCAAAGGATAAAATCCTTACAAAATATAAAGATATAAGCACCACAGTGGCTACATAATAAGACATCAAACAAAACTGTCTACAGCTGATGAAATTATGTAACCATTTCAATGAAGCTTCTTGCTGAAACAACTGCCTTGGACACAAACTGCATTTTACGAGGAAGGAGAGACTGTGGGAGCTGGGCCTGTTTAGTCTGGAGAAGACTGAGAGGGAATTTCATTATTGCATTTTAATTTCTCCAAGATGGGTGCCAAAAATATGGTGCCAGAGTGTTTTCAGTGGTGCCCAGCAACAGGATGAGAAGCAACAGCCATACACCAAAACACAAGAAATTCCACCTCAGCATGAAGAAGAAATTCTTTACTTTAAGGGTATAAGAGCACTGGAACAGGCTGTCCAGGAAGGTCTCTGGAGACAATCCAACCCACCTGGATGCATTCCTATGACACCTGCTCTAGGTTATACTGCCTTGGCAGGCGGACTGGACTAAATGATCTCCAGAAGTGCCTTCCTACCCTAGCTAATCTGTGATTCTGTGTATTTCCACCTGGCCCTCCTCCAGCGAGACTGAGTTAAGCACTAACACGGTTTTACAATCCAAAGCATTAAAACAACGTCCAATCGATGCAGGGTTCCTTGAACATAAAGTAGCATGCATCGCTTTTCAGACACCACTTCCAATGTCACTCAGGCACCCTCACCTCAGGCTCAGAAAAAATACTCGGTTACAGGTAGGACCTGATAATCTTGGAGCTCTTTTCCAACCAAATGATTCTGGTTTCACTCCCTCCCAGCTCTCAAGCAGCATCCTTCGGGAACCTCACAATCTTGCTCAGTCAGGAAAATCCTGAGAAACCCGAAGGCAAGGCACACGCCCTACCCGACTCCTCCGATCAGACGCGCATTTCCCCGCGGGCGAGCTCTCTCCCGGCACAGCGCAGCGATACTTACAGGCGATCACCTCCGCGCGGCTCCCGCGCCGCCAGCGCATCCCCCGCCGCTGCCGCCACCGGGACCGCACCGCGCCGCCCGAGCCCGCGCCGCGCCCGCCGTACCCGAGCGCCGGAGCGGCCGCTCCTTCCGCGGCTCTAGGCGGTCACGCTGCCTTCCTCGCCGTCCCGGGACATCCTCCGGCTCGCTCCCCGAACGCCGCTTCCCTCCGCCCCGCTGGAGCCGCTCTGCGAGGCGTTCAAATAATGCGCGTCAGTGCCGGCCCGGCGCCGGGGAGGCCGCGAGTTCGGCCCCGGGGAGCGCCGGGCGAGGCGGGAGCGGCGGCGAGGAGAAGCCGCCGGGGGAGGTGGGGCAGGGGCGGCGGCGCGCGGCGGAGCCGATGCCGCCGGTTTCCCCGGGAGCGGCACCCGGCCCGCGCCGCCGCGGCTCCCGCTTTTCCCGCCGCCTCCCTGGCGCAGGAACGTGAGGGAGGGCGGGTCGCACAAAAGGCGGGCGGCCCTTGGCGCAGGGGCCGGGCGAGCGCGGCGAGCCCCGCCAGCAGGGCCGGACCGAGAGGGACCGCGCCGGCCTCGGGATCCCGATCCCGCTCCCCGTCCGCCTCCTCCCGCCCGGCCCGCGCGCGGCCGCTCGCTCCTTCACTCACCAACCACGCGCGCGGCAGCGCCAGCCCCGCTTCCGCCCCCGCCGAGCGCCTGCCCGGAAGCGGCCGCCCACGTGAGCGGCGCCGCCAGCGCCCGCCCCACGCGCCGGGGGCACGCGCGCTTCCGCCGCGGCCGCGCGCGCTGGCGCCCCCTGCAGGCGGGGCGGCCCCGGGGGTGCCGGCGGTGCCCCCTCCGTGAGGGGAACGGGAGCGGCGGGCACTGATCGCTTCTCTGTGGTGACCGGGGACACGACCCGAGGGAGTGGTCCCAGGTTGTGTCAAGGGAGGTTTGGGTTTGTGAAAAATGCGTATTTTGTGATTGGCTTTTTGTGACCGTGTTCACAGGGGTCCGAGGATGAGGGAAGAGACGAGGATCTGACTCCATGTTTCAGAAGGCTTGATTTATTATTTTATGATATATATCAAAACTATCCTAAAAGAATAGAAGAAAGGATTTCATCAGAAGGCTAGCTAAGAATAGAAAAAGAAGGAATGATAACAAAGGCTTATGGCTCAGACAGAGAATCCGAGCCAGCTGACTGTGATTGGCCATTAATTAGAAACAACCACATGAGACCAATCACAGCTCCACCTGTTGCATTCCCCAGCAGCAGATAATCATTGTTTACATTTTGTTCCTGAGGCCTCTCAGCTTCTCAGGAGGAAAAATCCTAAGGAAAGGATTTTTCTGAAAATATGTCTGTGACAGCAAATATTAAAATTAATATTATATGTGTTGTGTTAGAAAGTAATGCTGTGTTAATTCTCTTAAGTAGTGTGTTAAATATAGTTTTAGGTTATAAAAAATGTTAAAATAGAAACTATGCTATGTAGGATACTTTTTTTAAAGAAAGGACTTGCAGCAAGATAGCAGCCACAGGACACCTAAATCTTTCAGAGAAAAAGAATTTATTGCTCTCTTATCAGAAGAAACTTCTTCCCGCCTGAAAGGCACTGTTAGGATTTGGAGGAAGAAGTTGGCAATGACCAGACAGAATCCTGTGTTTGAATGGAATTTATGCATCATGTATGAGGTGTACGAATATGCAACAGGCTGTTGTTTTTAAGGGTTAATCCTTTGTTAACAGGTGTCCTTTTTCAGGCTTGTGCTGCCCAGAAAATGGTACCTGGACGTCCGTAATTCTTTGTGTCTATTGTCTCATATTGTCCTAATTCAAACTGTCCAAATTATTATAACTCTAATTGTATTACTATTTTTATAACCATTTTATTACTATTAAACTTTTAAAAACAAGTGATAGGCATTTTTCACAGGTTGGATATTAGGAAAAGGTTCTTCATGCTGAGGGTGGCTGGGCTCTGGAACAGGATCCCCAGGGAAGTGATCACAGCACCAAGCCTGAGTTAGATGTGTTTGTACAAGGCTCTCAAGCACATGGTGTGGCTCTTGGGGTGTCCTGTGCAGGATATACCCCCAGCCAGGAGCTGAACTCGGTGATTTCCATGGGTCCCTTCCACCTTGGTTTACTCTGGAGTTCTGTGAAGATGAACTCCCTTCCCTTAAAACATGGCTGCTCAGGCACCACAGCAGAAAAAAGATGCATTAATAATAACCAGTACCCAGATAAGCACAAGTCCTGTGAGGAGCAGCTGAGGGAGCTGGGGTTATTTAACCTGGAGAAAAGGAGGCTCAGGAGGGACCCTATCCCTCCCTCTCTACAACCACCTGAAAGGAGAGTGTAGCCAGGTGTGGGTCAGCCTCTTCTCCCAGGCAATCAGCAACAGGATGAGAGGTCACGGTCTTAAATGTGTCAGGGGTAGTTTAGGTTGGACATTGGGAGGAATTTCTCTACTGAAAAGGGTTGAACATTGGAATGGACTGCCCAGGAAGGTGATGGAGTCCCCATCCCTGCAGGTATTTAAGGAAAGAGAGGAGTGCCACAGTTTAGTAGACATGATGGTATTGGGTCATGGGTTAGGCTTGATCTAAGGCCTTTCCCAACCTAATTGATTCTGTGATTCTTCCAGTGAAGGCACTGCAGAGTCAGCATTGGCATTTGAGGTTATTGTTATTATTTCACACACACAAGGTTATTATTGCACATATAAACCACGAGGCATGCTGCAGGCTTTTGTGCATACCCAGATAAAGCTTGCTGCTCCAAAGGGGTAATGAATTCCCACATCAGAAAGAGAGCACGAAACCCTGGGAGACCCAGGAAGCAACAAACAAGGAGGATGTTCCACACCTGTCTACAACAAGGTCTCAATTCACACCAGGCACTAACTCTGCAGTTGCAAGCTCTACACTTCTCATTTCCTGCCAATTAACCCGTGAACACCCTTCTCCCTTCCCCTTTGTGCCTTCTGTGAGGAATAGGAGTTCTGCAGCTTTTTGTTAAAAATAATTTCCTCTAAGCTCTCTGGTCTCAGTAAAATATGTAAAAACCTAGATGAAGCTTTACAGAAAATTAATTTTCTCTTAGTTTAATTTTTGTTATTGGTTAACTTTTAATTTTATTAATTCTCTAGTTACCTCAGAAGTCTGCCTTACTGTTATTGTGAGAAACCAAAAAAATATAACATTAAATCCCACCAACAGCACTGTTTAAATATTACCAGTAAAGATAATACTTCTTTATCTTCCTTACTTTGCAGTACTGGCACAAGTAAAACATTAAAATGTATTCTGGAACAAATATACAGTTTTCCATTAGGATAAGAATACACCAAGCCATCACAAAATAGAGGCAGATAAAAGAACAAAATAATACAATGCTTCTTCAGCCTCTATTTGCACCTGGTAAGAAAGGAAAAAATAAAAATAATTGTACAGCTGGATGGACTATGTTGGACTGTGTTTTTTGAAAACAGTTCCAGAAGCATTCACTTGCTGACTCTTATCCAGTTCAGGCTTCTCAGCTGTCTTTGAGAGGCACAGCAGCACTCTGCAGCATGCCATTCAACCATTTTATGTCAGTGTACTACAGATTTAGGGGTCTCTCCTTTGTCAGCATGCTCCTCCTGTACCCAAGCAAAAAAATCCACCTCAAATCCAAGTCACTTCAACTTTATTGTAACTCTATTTCCACTTGAAATGATTCCACAGTAAGAGGAAAAAGAAGCTGTCTCAGAGATGGCCATTTACAACAGTTGAATATTCTAATTTTGTTATTTTAATACGAGATTGTTTTGCATCTTGAAAACAAACAGGAAAAAGGTGTTTCTATTTTTATTTTCAGAATTCAGAATTTTTGCTGATTAAATTCACCTCCATGAACCAGGCATTAAAATTATTTCTATACAGAGTAAATGAACTGTAAGAATCTGGTTCCATCTCTGCCTCTGATAAGAACAGATTTAGATGCATTCCAGAAATTCCTCAGAGTTTCTTTAAAACACAGTGTTTTAATTTTTCTCTGAACTGTTTTCCTTCCTGGGTCCATTCACATAATAAAACTCATAAATTTTGTTGCTGCTTTCTTTGTTACCTTAGTTTTACTGCATCTTGCATTCCACGGTATGAAGATGTGAAACCATCAGGATGAGAATTCTCAAATTCCATCCAGATCTCAAAAAAAAAGTAAGTTAACACTAAAAAGTTCATATGCCATCTGGCCCCAGCATGTCTAAGTTACATCAGTATTTGGCTGCAAAGCTGAAGAGCTTTAATTAGAACCACTGAATGCTACCCAGCATCACAAGCAGGAATTTAATTTTAATCACTTTAAAAAAATATTTTTTCCCAAGCAAACTAATCTATAACCATTCAAAACATTTTTTCACCCTCTTACAAAAGTAGAAGTCATTAATGTAGAGACATGTACACTCAGTCAGAACCAGAACTAATTTAGTTGGAAAAAAACTCATGTTAAAAGAGCCTGAAGGACAGTGTAAGCCAGCTTTCATTTCATTCTCACACTGGCAGGATAAAAGACAAAAGATACTCTTGCCACTACATCAGTGCCTCTTAGTCAGAGCCTGCTTATATTTCCTGTTGGGAAATATCTCTAAATTTGCAAACTTCTACAAACTTTGCTGAGCTTCTATGCTCCCTAAATCAGCTATAATCCAGACACTTCTCGTCTCAGCAAGAGACTGGCAGTGCTGACTTTTTATTATTATTTTTAATCTTATTAAGAAAAAGATATGGAGACTTGTTCATAACCCTTATATGGGAAAGAGTTTTTATTACAAAGGCTTTTTAGTCAGTCCCAGCAGCCACAGGGAATAACTTCCAAGCATTTCTAGTGGGATGAGTTTGTACTGCTGAGTGCAGTAGTTCATTCTGCTGATAATTCTTTGTAAAAGAACCAACATTAAGAAAAGTTCAGACTGTCAATGTATTTAATAAAACTGAAGAAAGCAAGTTTACCTGTTTTAAAAAGCTTTTTTAACACAGAAAGAATGAGCATGAGCTTTACAAACTTTCCACAATATAGAACTTTCAGCTAAATGGAAAAATAAATAACAAGAACATCAAAAGCAAGTTCTTAATTTAATATAAAAAAACACTGTACAAAACTTAAATGTAAAACAAAATAACTCCATGAGGTCAAATGAAGTAAAGCAACAAACTTACAGTAAGTAAACATTGCTGCATTATCTCTATTAAGTACCATGTCACTGTGTGCTGCCATTGCTTGGTCCCCTCAGAGTTCCACTTTCAGTCAGGATCCTTATAACATTCGGTATATCGATTCCTTAGTTAAAGGCAAACAAACAAACAAAATCAAAAAACAAGCAATTTTATGATAAAATTCATTTAAAAATACATGTTATACTGAAACATTCAGATGCTGAGATGAGTTTTGGATCTTTCCTCATTAAAAGAAAAATACCTTAATGGAGAACAATCAGTATGTGCCTGGAAACTGTAAGCTTTCCTACAATGTACTCATCTTTAGTGTTCATTTTTTAACCTTTGTGAGGTTACACACTCTGAGAAGCTTAGAAACATACACAGGAAGCTTCTGAAGAGAGAGCAGGAGTTGACTGAAGACATGGGAAGGTTTAATAGCTGACACTTATTAGAAAGTTGTATGCAAAAGGGAGACTACTCGTCTCTGATTCATTATTATTTCTATGTTACTGAGCAAATACACTTCTTTCAGGAACTGGTAAATAAAAAAATTCTTCACTGTTGGTATTCATAAAACTAGCATTTCTCCACTTACAGCTCAGAGAAGATTCTAATTTTTTAATAACAATATATTTGGTTTTAGTTTACTGTCTCTTGCCATGCAAATATTACTATGCAAAAATGAGAGAAGAATTAAAAAAAAAATCAGCAATTACTAATGCCTGTATGGGAAAGCAGCTATTCTGAAATACCATTCCTAAACTGGATCCTGCAAAAGTTAAGGGTGGGAAAAAAGAATTCTCTTCAACTCTCCCTAATACCTCAAAGTTCTTTGACCCATATAAGTCCTTAATATTTCCCAGAGCTAATAAATGATATTATGTATATGTTTATATATGTGCATGTGTGTGTGTACATGTGTATGCAAATTACCTCTGAAAGCTGGATTTGATGCTGCTATTTTGTGCAGGGTGTCAGTAACCTCCTCAGCATTCATGTTTCTTACACTCTTCAAAAATTCAGTTGTGATGTTGTTCTCATATGCTGTTTCCAAAGAGCCACTTGAAAAGTTCTGGGCTTCATCTTCATTGGCTGGTAAGAACTGCTTAGCTGACCAGCTGCTTGAGTAGTCTAAAGAAGGGAAATACTACTTTTCAGTAAAAGGGGATTCTGAAGAGCCTTCACCACTCATTTCCCTTAACAGGGCTTTTCAAAGCCAGCATGCCCAGTCTGGCACAGCAGCATTGCTGGTACTGATCACACCTGACTTTGCTGCATTTTCAAACCACCAAGAGGCAGGAATGCTGTCCAGTTACAGAAAATCCTGGAGAAACAAGGGTGGGGAGGTAGGTGAAAGCAATTTCCATTACACTTACAAAACCAGAATAAATGTCTCAAATCTCCTATATTCAAAGTCACTGCAATTTTTGGTATTACCATTGTAAAAATTAAGGTTTTCAAAAGCTAAACTTTCTAGAAAAACTAGAAAATTGACACAGTACAGAAAAAAAATCACACAGAATAACCTCCCTAGTATTCCAGGAATCATGGCTTTCCAAGCATAGGGTTGTACTTCCTAAGTTTAAGAAAAACAGCCATTTGTTTCTATCAGAAGAAAACGACCTCCAAGCAATCCAGGATTGTTTGAAAAAATGAATCAGAAATACTGAGCCCAATTAGCTGAAGTATTCAGGTATTAAAGAGAATTATTCATCCTCTGCCACATAACTTTCTACTAACATCTTGATTTGACTAAACCTGCAGGAAACATCTCCTCCATCAAGAAGGGAAAAAAATATTGGGGGAAAAAAAAGCCAAAGAGTCTTTGAAAGTCTCCTTAGAAACAGGTGCCTTTGAAAACAGATGACAGGACAGTCAGAGTTGGTACTAACTCAATTTCTCCCCAAATCCTACAGTTAAGTAGGATCAATGTGTTTTAATTGTCTTCTAATATTAGTAGAGAATGGGGGAAAAACCCCAAACCATTTATGCTACTTGACTCTGGCTTTATTCTGCTCTTAACCACTGCTTTTGGAAAAGCAGGAAGAAAAGCTTACTATCATTTATGCAACATTTAATATTAAGATTAAACTATATTAAAGACTGCAAAGCCAACATTACCAGTGTCAGAGTCATTAATATCTGCTGAAGTTGGGCCAGACTGTTCTGTGGAATATTCTAGTGCTGCTTCTCCATTATATCCAGCACCTAGGTGGTCCTATGAGTTTAAAAAAAAATAAAAAGAAGTTTAAAATCTCACCAAGACAACCTCTTGGAACAATGAACTACTACATTTTTAATGATCACAAACCAAATAAAAAAACCAGTATTTCTGCAACAAAATCTGAAAAATCACATATTTCTTTGCAAATCATAGGGCTAATAACTTCTCTGTACACACTGCCCATCAGATCTCTATGTCTGAAAAAGCTCTATCTTAGGCAAAGAAGTGATACTCATTGAGCCTAATTCTCAACTTGTCAGATTTCAAAAGGAAGCATTTTACACTCATAATAGAAGATTTAGCTAAAAAAATTACCAGTTGAAAGATCACAGTTTAGAATACTAACAAGGCCTAATGTAGGAAAACATTTTGGTCTTCCACACCTTGTAGGTTGACAGTTATTTCAGTTAGGACTTCATTATTTTGTAACAATGTCAGCAGCCTCAGAAAAGTATTCAAAACACCTCCATATGTACTGCTTATGTAAAGATAAGTCAGTCAGAAGAGGTGAAAAATTGGGTTCCTAATAATGGAAGAAGAATGAGACCTTAGAAAAACAGTCCAAAGAGTAGGACCAGAAGTTGTATAAGAAAAAAAAAATCACATCACTGATGCGTGGTGAATAAAGTGAAGCCTGGGAACAGAAACAGGATACAGAACAGGAGTGTTATGCAAGTCAGTAGAGATGAGAAAAGCTTAAGTCAGAATTAAAAATGGGCAAAATGAGCAGAAAAACTTAGATGGAAGCAAAAGCATGGGAAATAAGTGACAAGATGACCAAAAATTAAGACTTGTCAACAGAAAAGCTAAAATTTTACCCTATCATCACTACCAAAATTTCTGTATTTAACGAGCAAAACTTACAATACAGTCTCCACAGTATTTTTGTTTTATAGAATCATCTCTAAAATTAAAATGCACAATCACAGGAATCTAAAGGTTTGTAGAACAAACCAAAACAAAATCCACATTACTTTGTTTGATGCAGCCTGCTGACGGTATTCCACCAGTGCATTTGTGAGAGTCTGTGTAACTTTCAGGATAAATGAAGCATCATCTTCATTCAGTATCTCAAAACTTTGCTAGGGAAAAAAGAAACAAAACACACCATAAAACATTTTTCCTCAGAAAACCTGAAGTATGAAAATTTGTAAACAAACCTGCAGGAACCTCCTTTTCTCTGTGTCTCTACCCTTTTGTCAGACTTAGATGGAATTACAAAGCAAATACAGTTTTTAATCCCATAAACTGGGGGAAGGAAGGTAGAATGAAAGAGAAATCTAAGAGAAGGAAGATGCAGCTATGCATCACAATCATTTGAAAAGGAATAAAACAAAAATACGCCTGGAAAGATATAGAAGATAATGCTTTTCCTTAAGTATTTTGATCTCTTGCCAAGATGCCTGCATACAAATGAATGTGTACACCTTCCCTGAGGCAACATAGTCATAACCAATTTCTCTAGAATGTAGCAAAAAACCAGAATGCTACTGAATTTAAATGTACATGCTGCCTTGCCTTACAATAACCTTATTTTTCCCTAAAAGTCTACAGAAAAATCAATCTTGAAGCTGTGAAGCTCCACTAGGGAAGCAAGTTCTAGCACCAACAGCACTCACAGAGAGGGCTACATTTGTCATCCTCCTGTCTATACCAAAAAAGTTCTGCTGAAAACACATTCTTGGGGACAAAGCAAAAAACTCCAGACATGTCCTAACAGTTCAAAGTCTTCTGGATTAGAAACAAACACACCAGACAATGGAAAATAAGTAATAGAAACTTAGCATTAAGTTCATATGAGACAGCATAACAGAGACTGTATTGTATTTTTACCACTAATAGTACTTCAGTCTCCTGGTTTACCCAAGTTATATTTAAGGAAGATCTTCTCAAAACCTATCTGGAAAAAGAAGAGTAAATTGTGGCAAGAATATCTTTGCTAGGAGGTAATAAAAGAATATAGTATGGACAATTATTGGACAGCTTTACAGAATACAAACAGCAAGTGCAGAAAAGATACCTGTAAAATTACTTTTCACCACATAACAAACTTTTGAATCCAACAACAATAGAAACACAATGCAGCCTTTGAAAAAATTACAGTAGATGCAAAAATAAACGATTTCCACACTTTGCAAAACAGAATAGTGTTCCAATCACATTCCCAATAGCCCTCTTTTCTTCTCAGAGGACAATCATACTAAAAAAGAAGATGCCTCAAAACAAATTCAAGTTTTATTGACAAGGTGTAGTCTCTATACCTAGTAATTTCCTATAAAACAAGAGGACAAAACCATTTTATGATAGTCAATAGTGCCTTAATTACCATGCAGTAGATCAGTCAAGCAACTAGCAGTAAGGATTTCCATTTCAGTGCTTTTATGGAAATCACCATTTCTGTATGCAAGATCACAACTGTTGTTGATACATCTAATAACTGGAAAAGAACAGTTTTCCACTGTTACTGAGTGTATCATTGCTGTCCATGTGTACCTAATACACATTTTCAACAACTGAACAGAATTCCAGTGTACTGACACTTACTTCAGAGAGGCACATTTTGCAGTTATGGGGGAGCCCTGTTTTAAATACACAACTTGCATTTTATTTCTTAAAAATCCCTTCTTTCCTTTCTATGTATCTGTGATATTTGTCTTCATTCTGCTTCTTTCTGTTACTGAACTTCATATTTCCAAATTCCTCATTTGAAAATTATAGACCAGTTATAGAAACAAAGGAGAAATAAAGTTTAAAAAGGTCATATAACCTAAACATGTAGTTAAGGAGTGAAGCTAAGATATAGTTGAAAACAAATAATTTTCAATGCAAGTAATTCCTCTGACAGTAAACCAATATTTTGGCAAAAGCAATGTCTAGAAACTTGAAAATTAATAGACACATTATAAATTCAGTGACATTCATTTTATTCTGAATCCTGCCTTCTGGCAAAATGGTAATCTGTTAGATTACAAGACTGCCTACATTCTGCCTTTCATTGCTTGCTACATTTTAGACTTAGCAAACCAGTGATTTCATTCTTAGTTTTTTAATTTTTCTTCCAAAAATTTTCTTGCAAGCTAGGATTTAACACTTACCAAATAACCCAACAGTTCTTCTTGACTAGTGAATTCTTCAGGATCTTCTGTAAATTCTTGCTGTTTGACATAAAAAGAGGTCCTTAGATCTATTATATGCAGCACATACAAATAAACAATAATAACTATGGTTACTCTACAATACAAATTGCTTGTGCTCTTATGAAATGGGTACATAGGTTTTCATAAAAAAGTAGGAAAAAACCTTGTTGTTTATAGTTTTGCCTTAGTAACTTTGTAGCTAATTTATTTGGAATAATATTGAGTAAGCAAACACCATTGCCAATCATATATGAAGAATTATTTGCCCAAATATTTGGAAACTGGAGTAACCCATTAATAGAAAAATATTCACCTGAGCTTCTGTGTTTTCTTCCTCTGATTGTTTATTGGTCTCACACCTTAAAATAGAATAAATAAAACAATAGTTCACTGATCCAGCAAAAATGTGTAGCCAGCCAATAACTGCTAATCAGTTTAAATTCCTGCCACACTACTACTACAGTAGTTCTGATACACTCTGAAAGAAAGGTCACATATTATTTCCTTAGAGAAATCCCAGTCATCCCAAATCATCATAAAAATTATTTATGCAGTGTGGATTTGATTTAGTGTGGTTATCTAGCACATAAGCTCTAAAACCCAGAGTTAATAAAAAAGCTTGGCATTGGTGGTAATAGCTCCAAGATTTTTGTACACATTGCAGCGAGACAAGGCTCCTAATTACAGCTGGATTTTTATCAGCACTTCAAAAACTAGCCTTTAAAAATTCAGCTATAAAAAATTGGTGGTTTACAATGCAGTCACCAAATAATGGGCATAAAAATATTCATATGGCAAAACATTCCTGTGCCATATTTGTGCTGTTCTGCCATTACCACTACTACAGATACATTCCAACCTTTTGCAAGCCCAGGAACCAGGGCTGAGAGTGGCTGGGTGTTTCTTAAATTCACCAACACCATATGACTGCCAAGCCTAAGCCCTCTTCTGCCTTGAAATGTTTCTTAGGAATCAAAAGTTTAGTAAAAGCAGATGATGATAATATAATTTATATTGTCAGATGAGTGTTCAGAAACTTAAATACAAAGAAATGAGGAGTCATAGAAATTCTCAGACAGGCACTGCAGAATCTTTAAGTGGAAACAAGCTGTCAATGAGGATCTGATCTTAGTTCTTTTAAGACACTATATATTGAGTTCTTATCTTCTCTAGTAGTCTCAAAAGAATAAATAACTAGTAAAGAAACAAGGTGAAGCCCTAATTTAGTTACTAACTTCCAAGTCAGTGTCTCACTGCAACACCTGGCTGTTTATAGTCACCCAGAATCCATCTGAGCCAGATTAAAAGAAAAACATTAAGTGATATTCCAAAGGAAGCTATTCTTAAAATTTAAAAGTACAGGACTGCACAATGAAGATCAGTACCAGGCAGAAATAGACCTCAGCATCTCCAGACATGGATGGCTGAGCTTTTATCCATTTCCTACTCTTCATGTTTTCACAGACTGGTTCAGATTCAGAACTGTTAGTTATTTGAAAGCCAGTAAGTAAACACAAAGATTCATAAACCTGGACTTGAATCTGGTTTCAATTCATTGTTTTCCATAATGGCTGCTCCACAGAGAGGCAAGTCTGAAAAAATGTACTTCAGGAACATGAAAATTTCTTCTTTAACAATGAACAAGCAAAAGCTGTTAGCCCTCCATGTCTGGGAGAGACACTACTGGTTAAAAGTTAGAGCACATTCCAAGGGAATGCCATTAAGAAAAAACCAAGTAACTAACTTGGAACAAAAGTCCTGTGTCTGGCTTGATGCCTGTATATCCCTTTCCAAATGCCCTCCTGTGGCTCCTGGTGCTGCAGGAAGATGACCAATGCTGGAGATGTCCTCCTCACGCAAAGGCTGACAGTTACTCACCTCACAACTCTGTTACTAATAAGATGCTCACAAGCAGCAAGCACAGTTTCACCATTTTAGAACACAGCTGCTCCTTTGAAACACTTATTCTCCTTTGTAAAGGAGAAACCCCAACTGTTTCAACTACTACTGATTGTCTTTCCCTTCCAAAATCAGTTCACATACCACTTTAACCATCTGACATGAACCTGTGACAGAGGCAGTTTTAAACCCTGAGGAGACATACTTTTGGAACACTTTGAGCAACACATGACAATAATACTTTAAGGATAATAGTTAAATACAAGAGCCAGCTGCATCCAGAGCAAAGTCTGAGGTCACTTTACATACACCAGGTTTTCTGTCAATGACAGAATTTTAAGGCTCAGCACAATTTCAGAAGACATGGATTTTACTATGCAAATCCAATACAGACAATTGTCACACACAACATTTTCCTTTAAGTTAATTTAAATGGGTTTGAAGGTGGTGATTTTTTTTCTTTTACCATTCTGAGTCATTGCTGCTTTCAATAGCATTATTAGGTTCAACTTTTTCATCTGGTTTTCCCTGTTCTTCCTGCCTTTCTTCATTCTGCTCCTGAACATTATTTTCACCTAAAACAATAAAAAGGTATGTTAAGTGATGTTTTTCCAGTGTTTAATTTTAAAAATATTCTAAACAAAGAATACTTCTAAAGACAACATCAATAAAATCTAAAGGTGGAAGTAAGGTATCTTATGAAGAAGTAAAATAAAAATTGAACCTAAAAATCAGTAGAAATAGAATGTTTTCTTCACAAACACTGGGATTATTCCTTCCTTTGCCACCGACCCCAAGGCCATCCACACAACTGTGCAAATTCACCTTTATAACTCTGTGGAAGCCATGAACAGGCACATGTAGTACATAATTCATGCACTGGTGAAAGTTAAAAAAAAACAATAAAAGAAATAATTTTTCCTCTTACCTTGCATAGGCTCTGTCAGTTCCCCATCTTTATTATCTGTTTTTTCTGCATCACTAAGGGGCGCATCCACATGCTGAACTTTAGCTTTTGAAGGGCTGTCCTCTGCACTGGGAGCTAAACAAACATGCTTGAAATGTAGCACAATGGACATTTTCTTGATAGAGGGTGGTTCTACTACTGCACTTCAATTTCACCTAGCTCTGTTTCTAGGCAATAGTACTTACAAACACCAAGAATAATTTTATTAGCATTGTTATGTGACACCATATTAAATATGAACTACAAGTCAGCAACAAAGTTTAAACAAAGTATTTTATAGCCTGGTTATAATTACATGCTTGCATCTCCTAAAAAATGTAAATACTATAAATGTAGTAGAATGCTACGAAGTCACATGCGAAATAAGACACATTAACCAACAGGTTACAGTCAAGAAATCTAATTTGAATAGGACTGAGCTTATTTCAGACCCCTTTTCTAGATTCAAAATGGCTATTTTTCTCTTCAGAGTACAACACTGCTAATTTAGATGATCTCATTACTTCTACTGAGTTATTTTAAGGTACCACTTACATGCTAATATGCATTAAAATTAAGTACATTAGTTTTAATTCAAATCTTTATTTTTCAGGTAATGCAAATCATAGCAAAGTTTAGCCATTTCCTCAACTGGCATTCAGCAATACTGTCTGTCCACCTGGACAACACTGTACTTACAATGAGCTTTAAAACATTAACTGAGTGGGGAAATCTCAGAGATACCACATTCCTACAATTCTGTGAGTATCAATGTCTAGTAAAACAGAAAGTTTTCTATCAGAGAGAAGAGCTATAGCTGTGCTTTAAGAATTCTGTATGGATTTCTGTACTGCAAATTAACTACTAGCACAGAGCCCCAACCTGCTCCTTTTGTCCAGTTCACCAAAATGCTGGTGAGTATCTGGCACTGCAGAGACAACACTGGTCTGATTTATATCAAAGGAGGACCAAATTAGAAATTGATAATTTGCACCCCACTGAGCACACTTACATTCTTGCCATTTCCTTCTCGGTTTTGGAACACCTATAACAACCTAAAAATAAAACCCATTTATGTTAGTTATTTTGTGAATAAAATTATTTCATAGATATTTCATCAGCATTAATTTTTATTTTTCTAGGAATATATGACCAGTAGTGTAAAATATATGTGTGTAAATCCCTCAATGGATATTCAAAAAGCCGATAAGTTAGTTACTGAGGCATTTATTTACCACAAATAAATTTCTTCTAGAGCTTAGAAAATAAAAGGAAATTAAACAGCTGAATTCAGATGATATAGCAGTAAAATTAAACAAGGTTACACACAATGTGTTTAAAAGTTCCCTACATCAAAAATGGATTGCTATGGAGGTAATAAACTACCGAGAAAAAGAAAAAGGTCTATAAAATAGATGGAAGTAAATATTTTCATATCCATGAACATAAATCTCAAGTAAAATAAACAATCTCAAGTCAAGAAGAAATTCAAGTAAGTCAAATGAAAATGTTGCTGCTAACAGTCAGTTGATTTTCGTTTTAAGCAGAGGTTAAAAATGAAGGACAGACAGAATGGATTTGATAATCTGAAATCACTCCCTTCTACAGCATTCATTCTTGACTTGATCTTCCAATATTCCCATATTTGTTTTTTTATCAGAAAAGGGTAGGATCAGAGCAGGCTCTAATCCTTGAACCTAAGTGTGATAGTATCACACAGAATGGGAGGACACTGCCAGCTTTAACATAGGAACCTTGGGAGCTCCACTTTGGAAGGAGACATCTATGCACGTGAAGTAGCATGAGCTAGGGATCCTGTCAGGAAACAAGTTGATGGAGAAAACAAATTAAATGTGTACCACAAAGAACTGTGAGCACCTCATTAAGCTTGTCATGAACCAGCTGGTGGTAAGGTGAACCTCAAGAAGAAACTTCACCAATATCCTGTCCACATAAAGGTATTATAAATACCACTGCAGTGTAAGTAAGTATCAACAGAGAGCAATATGAAGATATCTCCACATGAATATGTTTCTAAGGGTCTGTCAGTTTCCCATCTTTATGGGCAGCCCCCTAAGAATTTAAGTTTATGGCACTTCTGTGATGCCACAGCACTGCTGATTATTTCATGTCAACCTGCAAATTCCCACACTTCCATCTGTACTATGAGAAATTTTACCTGGCTTCCCTGAGAATTGCCACAAGCTGCTTACAAAACAGAAACTACTCAGAAAAATTACAAAGCCAGTTTCCTAGCAACAAAAAAAAATCTTATTTTACACACACACACAGAGCTGTGAATTGACTAAATATTAGTATATATATTCTGTGTTATTTGTGCACTCAGATAGAGAAATTTTGTCCAGAATAATCCCAGAAGAATTGCTAAAATGACAAAAAGCATCTGTAAAAAGGTTTAAAAAGTAAGATTTTCCCACCTTCCAAAGCAAATCCATCCACCATAATGGAAATTACATTTTTTTTCTTTATTAAATATAAACCTTCTATAATTCTTAAGAGAAATGTACCTGTATTTGTTTTCTTCCTTCTTTCTTCTCAATTGTTAATCCAATTTGCCTAACTCTTTTGTTTAGTTCAGAGCCTTTACCCTTGACTTCATCAGATTGTGCTATCTCTGGATAATGTTGTCTCTAGAAAATAAATGCAAGTCTTTAAGTCACACGACTCCTTCCAGATCTGGCACAGTTAATAATCATTGGAGATAAATCAACTTCTACATATACACAGCAGAACTTATTAAAATAGTTATGCACAGAATAATTTAGGGAATTGAAGCCAAATCTTCAGCCCAAAACAGGGTTGACACTGAATGCTGAACTGGTTGCGTCGGGCTTTGCCTGCTTGGGTCTAAAAACCTCTGGAGAGAGGGATTTCCCCTTTCTCTGGACAACCTGCTCCAATGCTTGACTGCCCTCACAGCAAAAACTTCTTTGTGTCATGTAGGAAAACGCCCTGCTTGAATTTATGTTCCTGCCAAGAAGCTCCAAAAAGGGTCTGGTTCTGCCTTCTTAATGACCTCCTCTGAAGTACTGGAGGGTTACTGTTAGCTCTCTCTGACACTTTTTCTTCTCCAGCCAGAAAAAACCCAATTACCTCAACTTCTCTTCATAGTACAAGTGTGCTTCAGCCCCTGACCATCTTGGCAGGTCTCCACTGGACTAGCTCAATTTCATAAATAGCCTCCTTTCTGCAGTAGCACAAAACTGAACACAATACCCTGGATATGGCCTAGCAAGGATCAAGAACAGGGGAATAATCACTTCCTTTGATCTACTGGCTGTACCCTTGTTAGTAGAGCTCAGCTTGCTGCTAGCCTTCACTGACACCAAGCTACACTACTTATCTTGAGCTTGTTATCCACCAGGCTCCTTTTTCAACAGAGCAAATTCCAGTCATTTAGTCTCCTGTCTTTTCTGCTACCCAGGGTAATCCAACTCAGGTGCACAACTTAAAAGTTATCCTTCATGACTTATTATATTTTTATAGTATTTAAGAATTTAGGAGAGATGCAGTTAACAAGTGTAAGATTCAGAATTGCAGGAAACAGTTCCAAGTAAGCAGGAAATGCAATAGCTGACAACATCAAAACTCAGCATGTTCATCTCAATCAATGACCAGAAACAGCATGGTGTTTATGAAAGACATCACTGCAGATTCATAGCAGCACACCCAACATTAGGCCTGAAGCTACCCCAAAATACTATGTGAACTCAGCTGTCTGTGACTTTAAGATGTGTTCAACATAATACCAATTTTGAGAGACTTTTATGGGGAGTATCAAAATACTTTTCAGTATATTGCTTTCTCAGTTTTGTTACAGCCCATCCTAAGCCAAGTAAACACTCAGAGACTGGAAAGCCTAATTTCTCTAAACATATTAAAAATTATAATGTTTGAATGTTTGTGAGCTGACATGAACCTCAAGAGCTTTGTCATAAAACAAGCAACAGAACAGACATTTCTTGTCAAGCCTCAAAACAGAATAGGAGTTGGGTTTTCCCCCCACTGATTCCACGTCACTCTATCTAATAATCTGGTATGTATCACATTCTCTAATATACATCATGTTCATTTATAAATACATTCCTTTTAAAGCATATGAAAGATGGAATAGTTTCTTCATTTATACTGTTCTTTTACATAAGACAAAAATCAGTCAAACATCTATTTCTAGTCTAGTTTAGGTATAGATTTCATTATTGATTGACCAAAACAGAATAAACTACACTGAGTATCAAGCAATGGACAGACATACACATCACTGATGAGAAGAATTTTAAGTCTATTCATCACACCTGCACAATTGCAATACCAAGATTTTCACAGAAGCTCATGTAAAACCTTAATTTTATTTTTTTAAAAATCAAAATTTGACTAATTCTCCCCTTTAATCATTGCATTAAAACAAACAAACAAACAAAAGAACTTACCAAGTATGCCAGTCTGTGCTTGGAACCACAAACATGCATGAACATGTTACTCAGTCCTGTTTTACAGTAACATAGTTGACATTCATAGAGAAAAGGAACATTGTCCTTTGTTCGGTATTCTATTATGTAATTAAGTCCTGTATTGAAAACAAAAACCAAACAACTTAGGAAATTTCATGTTTGCTGGAACAAATCATCAGTGCTGGTTGCAAAGGAGCTGATCTTAAAGCCCTGACATATAAGGAAAAGATTACTACTGCATGTCAAGTACATCAATGAAGACGTTTGGAACCATCAGGTATTTTATCTTTTGGGTGTCTAGACTTAGAGCACCAAAGGTATAAAACTGATGTTTTTAGGATGTCTTATGCTTACCACATAGTACTCAACAATTTATTTCAAAAATCCTAAAAAATAATAGCAACAATTATTTTTTAACTAATTAGAAGGGAATGTATTTTAATGAATGTCCCTAGTTGGTTTTTTCTGTCAACTCCTATCTCCCCTCCACTGGATGGGTAGTTAAATTGCAAAGAGCCACACTGATCTCTTAAGTTAAAGCTCATTTTTGTCATATCACTTTAGATTGTGTCTAGAGAATATTGTCAACTTCAGGTATCTAATCAAATATGTTCCAGGCCAAATCCAATGATTTTGTCACTGCAATTTGTCACTTCCATACCATACTATTGGGTACTCAGTACAACCATAAGGAGATTTTGTAACACATTACCTGACTTTACATTTTAAAAAGCTGATCTGTACTCTTTAAAGGTAAATATCACAAAACCAAACAATTACAGTATTAAAAGCTCTCACCAAGTGCAGGTTCTGATTCTTTACATGTATTAAGCTGGTCTTCCAGTGTCTGTCCATGAAGCTTCTCTGGCTCAAGTGGCGCTGTAAGGAATTCACATACAAGTGAATCCCTGCTCATACATGGTCCCACATCACAAATTAAGTCAGTTAATATGAAACATTATTTCCCTCAATCTTATTTCCACTCTTTCCACAGCATTTGAATTGCAAAAATTAGGTATTATTACAAATTATTACTGCAGATTGAAAGTACAATGATCAGAAATAAATTCCCAATGACCTGCTAAGATCTAGACATCACTTGTAATGTTGTACCTCAAAATTTTTTATTTCTTCCACTTTTTTTTTTTCAGGGAGGTGTGGGGAGAGGCATTAAACATTCTTACCAAAATTGGAAAGTTTCGCAGGTGTTTTCATTTTCTTCCCTAAGCAACTTTCTGTTTTAACTAAAAAAAAAAAAAAAAAAAAAAGAAAACAAAAGTAAGAATCTGAAAGAAGTGGATATAAAATTGTTAGTACAGTTGAAAGGACAATTTGGTAAAATAACTGACTACTTTAGAAAAAACTTTTTGAGCTTTTGCTGATAAGAGAAAACTAAACTATGTTTAGTTTTGAATGTGCTAAGAGATTTTTTTCACAGATTCATGGACGATTTTGAGTTGGAAGGGACCCACAAGGATCACTGAGTCGTGTACAAGTCCCTGCTTGGGGAGTTGGTCCCCATGTACATGGTCCCACATCACAAATTAAGTCAGTTATCATGAAACATTGTCCCCCCAGTCTTATTTCCACTCTTTTTAAAGCATTTGTATTGCAAAAATAAAGTATTACTACAAAATATTACTGCAGACTGAAAGTACAATGAACAGAAATTAACTCCCAACGACTTCATAAGATCTGGACATCACCTGTAATATTGTACCTCAAAATTTTTTATTTCTTCCACTTCTTCTTTTTTGGGGGGGGGAGGGAGGTTTTGGGGAAGATGTCAAACATTCTTACCAAAATCAGGAAGTTTCACAGTTGTTTTCAATTTCTTTCCTAAGGAACCTTCTGTTTTAACTAAAAAAAAAAAAAAAAAAAAAAAAAAAAAAAAAAAAAAAAAAAAAACACAAAGAAGAAAACAAAAGAATCCCACAGAAGTGGAAATAAAATTGTTAGTATAAAAATAATTTGGTAAAATAACTGACTGAATACTTGAAAAACACTCAGAGCTTCTGTTGACATGAGAAAACAGCTATGTTTAAGTTAAGTTTTGAACATGCTAAGAGATTTTATTCACAGATTCACAGACTGTTGTGAGTTGAAAGGGACCCACAAGGATCATCGAGTCCTGTTCAAGGAATGAACCCTTGACCCTGGTGTCAGTAGCACCATGCTCCAAAAGATGGACAAAAAACATTCACACTAAACAACAACAAAGTTATTTCATGTCACAACATCAGGCAATTCAATGAAGCAGGCAGAGAGGAAGATCAATCAAGTTCAATGTCTCTAAACATTTGAGGGCAACCAGGAATTTCAGGATATTTATTTCAGCAAGCATACAGCTGCTAAATATTTCATCACCTAAATTTCCATTACAGTCCAAACAAAAATTCTCAGATCAGGTAGGTCCAATGACTATGTCTGACTTGAACAATAACTTTCAAACAGAATTCTAGGAGCAGTGAACTGTAGAAACCTGAAAAAACATTTTGGTGCATCATGAAACCAAGTTAGGAGAACAATTGCAGATGTAGTTAGACCTTCACTCCTTCTGGAACTAGACCAGTTCATCAAGACCCAGAGGAGGTTTAACGATTTATTAAACTTATTAAAAGTATTAAAAATATCTTCATTAGCTGAAGCAAATAAAACCCTTTTCAAAAACAAATGTAAAGTATATACAGTATTTCTACATGCTTTAAGAAGCATAGGTTTTTAAATTATATTTTAACTTTTGAAGGTCTCTAATGTCTTGAATTCTTTAGGGTTTCTCAAAAATTTAACATAGGTGATTTTTAGTCTTCTAGCTAGTGCTTGTTAATCAACTTTGCATACCTCTTGCTCACATTACTGATTGATTAGGTAGCTATATCATAAAAAAGCACAGGATAGGTCTTAAAGAACAAGTCTTGAGAAAGTCTTGTTTTCATTTGTTTCATAAACAACTACATTGGGGTAGGGAGAAAGATGTGGGTACAGGACACAGCAGGAAGCAAAAAATCTTGCACTTACTCATGCCATGAGTTTTCAGTGCTTCTTCAACCTAAATTACCAAGTTATCAACCAAAAAATAAGAAAGGCACTTAAGAGTCAAAAAACAACAATGCATAGTTTTCATTATATAGAAGTTCAATTAATACCAACAGCATAGACTATCTCAGGTGAAAAACTACATGAAAATTAAAAAAGAAAAACATCTCTTTTTCTTCTGGAGATTGTCTATGATTTAAGCAATTCCATTTTCCCTTTATTAACAGCCACGTATTCTCATGTATTGTCTTTACTAGACATAAAGTTGTAACATTTTCTGACAGGACTAACGTACAAAACCACATTCTACTTTATCATTGTAGAGAAGACAGTAAGTTAGCAAAACTAGTTAAATATCTGAAATTGTATGTTTCACCACCACAATAAAAACTAGATTTCAAACCCCATAATGTATTGCTAAATAAATTGGTAAAATCTGACAAAAAGTGCATTCCAAAGCTGATCTTACCGTCCTGTGTTTTGCTCCAAGGAAATGAGTCTGCAAGTTTAGTGCAGAAGAACACCAGATTTTGCAAATCTAGATGAAAGAGAAGAATTTCTAGCATTGCACACAGACCAAGACAAATAAAATACCACTCATATCAAAACAGATCTACTATCAAATTGTTGGTATAGCTTAAGTTCTACACAAGTACTAGCACTTCAAAGACAAACTAGAGCAATAAACTAGACAAATTCCTGAAACTGAATATTTAAAGGCTTCAAGACCACTAAAAGACAGTGAAACAGACCAGAGTCTCCACATCACGTGAGAATTTCAGATGCTCCAGAACTCTGCCATTATCTCATAACACTGTCTGTGCGGGCATGTGTGGATAAGTGAAGGCGGATCCAAGACCTTCCTCACACACTCTAGGGAAGGGAGAGCCACAGGCAGGGCATTAATTGTGACAAGCCATGACACCTACCTGAGGTGAGCCTGTTCCCCTCAGTGCTGCATCCACACTTACTCTGATCAGCTCAGGGCCTGCCTCACTCCCTTTGGAAAACTTCCCTATCACAGCTGGCTTATGCCTGGGTCAGTTCAAAACGGGAGCAGATTCAGTTTAAATTCACGTGAATGAACAGCAGCAGCCCAAATATTTTCTTCTCCTCTTAAAATCCCAGTGTGCTTTAAAAAAACAGCAATAAACCTGACAACTAGGGAAATCAGGATTTTTTGTTCTGAGCAGGATCTACACTTAATCACCCACTAAAAACAATGCTTTTATTTAGAAACATAATATTATTCACTTTAATAAGCGATTCTTGACACACAGCCAAGTCAAACATGACAAAGTCACCAAAACAAGTTCAGGTCCAGTGCTATTTACCAAGCTTGCACAAGAGAAAAAAAATAACATTCACACTTGGTTTAGGTACAACTTCTAAAGTGAATACTTACATTGCAGTAAAAGGGGTTTATTTGCTTCTTTATTTCACTTTCAGGGTCCATATTCAGTCTTTAGATGATAAAAAAAAACTCTAGGAAAATTGCAGAAAGATTTCAAACTGTTGTTTGAGCTTCACAAAATTATTTCCATTTTTGTTCCTCTATATGAGGGTTGGGCACATTCCAGCTTTATTTTGCGTCTCGCCTTGAGTTATATTCAACCTTTAACTTCCCAGGCTAATGATCCTATTTTCAACTCGAGAGCAAAACTACAGCATGGAAAGAAACAATTGTTCTCCGCGAGCTTCCCTCGGGAAACATTAACGTCACCAAAAGATTACGCAGAACAAAAACTAATGAAACAAAAATTAATGAAACAAAAACTAATCCGGGGCATTTCAAGCTTCCCCCTTCTTTCCCGGGACAGGACTGTGCGCACGGGCTGGGACAGATGACACAGACAGCGGGACCGGCCAGCTGGCAGTGCCGGGGGTGTGCCTGGGGAACAGGCGGCACAGGCGGGGTTCGGCAAGGACACGCTCCCACCCGGCCCGCGGCGGCCAAGGAAAGGGGGAGGAAGTAAAGGAGGGAGGGAGGGAATGGAGCGAAGGAAGGGAAGCAGGAAGGCCCCGAAGCTCCGAACCGCACGCCAGGAGCGGCGCAGGCGGCAGAGCGCCCTTCCCGGCACTTCCAGTCCCGCCGGAGCGGACACAGACGCTGCTCCCGCCGGAGCCGGCAGAGCGCCGGGCCGCCGCTGCCCACAACTCACCGGCGGGCCGGGCAGAGTCCGGAGCCCGGAGGAGCTGAGGGCGCTCCCTGGTGCCGCACCGGCACCTGCCACCGACCCGCTCGCTGGCGGGAGCTGCGCCACGCCGGGCGCGATGAGGCACGGAGGGGTGGCGGGAGCCCGGCCGGGCCGGGTACGGCACTGCGCGGTGCCGGCGGGCGGGGACGGGAACGGGATCGGGAACGGGAACGGGAGCGGGGCGGCCGCGGCAGCTCCCGGCTCTTCCCGCGGCCGCCGCTGGGGGCGCTGGCGCGCAGGCGCGTGGGCCGCCGGGCGCTGTCGGAGGTAAAGCCCGAGCTGGGTCCGCGGCCGCCGCACCGGGGCGGCGATCGGGGACTCCCTGCTCCGCTCCGGGGCCCTGGGATCGGGATGCGGATGGGCACGCCGCGCTAGGGACGTGCGTCCCGGGAACTCGGGCTGTGTCCGGTGCAGGAGGAGCTGCCCACCCACTTCCTGGCGGCCGCCGGGTGTTCGCACGCCGCTCCCCACAACACACACACGCGCATTTCCCGCGGCCGCCTCCGACAGCTCCGCCGCACCTGCGGGCGCGGGATCGCCCGGGCCGGGTGTCCCCGCGGCACACGGCGGTGTCCCCGTTGCACGCGGCGGTGTCCCCTGCGGGAGAGGCCGGCGCCGCGGCGGGCGGGAATCCAGCGCGGGGTTTGCGGGGAGCTGGAGGGAGCGGTGTCGGCGGCCTGCGGGCGGGGAGCTGAGGGAGGCGGGGAAGCAGGGAGGGAGGGAAGGAAGGAGGCGAGAGGCGCTTTGTTACGAGGAGCCGCGGGGCCGCAGGGTGGGGTTGTCCCCGCCGCCGGCGCTGGTCCCCGCGGGCGCTGGGTGCCAGCGGCCGAGCCCCCCCCGCCGCCGCGGCTGATGCGTCCGCACCGCGCCGCAGCCCCCGCGCCCGCCCGGCGGGGAGCGGCCGCCTTTGTGCTGCCCGGACCCGCTCTCCGTCCTCCTGCAGGCAGAAGAGGAGCTAGCGAGGAGATTAGAAAAAGCCCACCAAGCTCGAGTTAATGTTTGAGAAGTTCGGGTGCGGGAGAGTCTGGTAGGATTCCTGTATTGTGCCTATTTTTGGTGGATTTCAGGCAGTCGTTCGGAATAACAACCTGCGTCCATTACCTTGCTTGCGGGAAGTGCTTTGGATGTCCTCCCATAGGTAGCGGGATGACCCGCTTAAAATCTGTGTTTATCTATAGTGTAATATGGTGCCGGTACATATATATATTAATACATTTCCGTGTATAACTATATAAAATGTGACAGGAAACATTTGGGTAAATTATTGTGAATTTTGCTAACAGATGATCTTGTTTGTTTGCTGGATGATCCATGATAACTATTTATTTTGTATTAAAGCGTAGGGGGAAGCACCCGAGGAGGTGGGATTTTTAAAAATCTGTTTAAAACACGTTGTCTGTATAGATCTCATTCATATTTGCAATGTGCTCTTAATTACCTAGTGATTTCAAGTCTCAAGGTAGGCAGGGTCAGGCCTGGAACACTGATGGAAGCTTGGTGAGGAACACCAAGGAAACATTTGAGGAAGAAGAACACTGTTTACTGCTGCTTCTGTCATTCAAATGAAAGACAAACCTGTTGTGGCTAGTTTGGGTCATTGCATTTCCATGCCTTTCTTTCGTCCTCAAGCACTGGATGAAAAGGACAGAATTGTGATTGATTTCCAGTGTTGTTAATTACTGGTTATATTTAGAGCTTCACCTGCAATTGAAGTTAGAAACACACATTTTATTTTTATCAATCTTTGAATATTTCTGGTAGTAATTCTGTTGGCACTGGTCAGTGCATTTCATTTTCACCCCATAAGTGATCACAGTTTGCTAACAAACTCTTTTCTTTCGGTTTGGTTAGTGTAATCTTTTTAACCTTTGGGATAAGTCTTCCACCATAACTTTTTCTCTGCATTTTCTTGTGCCTAAAAAAACATTTCATGGACTACAAATGCTCACACATGCCAACTTAAACCGATTCTTTTTCCCTTTTACTGTGCTTCTTTGCAACTGATTGGAGCTTGGGTGTCTGTTTAGATGTGTGCAAGCAAACTGATGCATGTGTGTGACATATTTATGAACAGATGTGCTTTTCCTAACTTCTGTAATTTTTTTTCCAAGCTACTCTTCGAGCAGATCACATCACATTTCCTATAGCCTTTAAAAGAAGAATGCTGCACAACATCTCACAGTAAAGATGAGGAGCTGAGAGATGCTTCTGTTATCTTAAAGCTATAGAGGTTTGTGTGAGAGGACAAATGCTTAGGACACTGCTTTAAGGCAAGTTGTGAATTGAGTCATGCCAGGGGAAGATATTTAGGATAAAAGGCTTTCTTGCTGTATGTGTCTTGGAGCCTAGGCACCTGTAAGAGTGGGAGAAGCTTTCCAGTCTTTGTTTCTTAGAATTTACTCTGCAGCTGTCCTCATGTGCCCACACAAATCAATCCAGTTTACGAGATGAGCTATGCACAATAAACTACTTTTATTTCAGCACAGATTCCTGCTAAAATATATCCCAGGCATATGTCCTGGAAGGACTGTTTAGCCTCAAAATGGAAATTCTGTGGGCTTGTGAGTTCTTTCTCATATTCTGCAGAGGAGCCAGTGGGCTGCAAGAAGGTGAATAATATGCATAAAGAAAAAAGAGGTGAATATAAATACATGGTGGCGTTCTGACACAACTTCTTGCTATTCTAACTTGTCCTGACATCTCAGAGAGCTTTCTTGTTCACCTCATTGCAAATGGGCTTTAATACATTGAAGAAAGTAGGTTAAGCATGTAAGATCTTGAGAAGTCTTCCAAAACTCTTTTATTCTATGTATTAGACTGCTCACACCAGTTCTTGAGTTCCTTTATGCATCCTAGATCATAATCCTGGGTTCTTCACAGAAAGAAAGGACACAAGTGCAATGTGTCTGTTTAGGAAATAATTACTAGGAATGTGAAGGAAAGCCCAATATATTCTTCTCAGAGTAGGACTTATCTTTCCATTCTTTAATGTTCAGAATTTGAACTTACAGCTGGGGATCTCAGAAGCTCCAACAGTCAAAATAATAGAAGTAAATGATAATGTGGTATGAAAATTATACTTAAATTTGCTCCATCTATGAAAGATGAGCTTTTATTCTAGTACATAATGCGTTAATATATCAGAAGTCATATTTGTAAATGTTTTAGATATTTAGTGACATCAGCTGATCACTGATTTACTGACCCAGCTGATGGCTAGTCTGTGGAGCTAGATATTTAGCACCTGGAATCCTAGTAACATTGTTTAACTTTTTGAATGTACTCTCCAAAGTTCTGAAAATCCTGGTTTTCTAAATAAAGGGATTTTCTAAACATAAACATGTAGTGATTTTTTTTCATTTGAGGCTCTCTCACCTTTTCAAAACTAGAAGATTTCCATGTATCAGCAGATGGTAGAATCCGTCCTTTCTGATCACATGGAGTGATCCTGGCTTTTCAGGATCATAAGGTATTGGAACTCACAACTTGCTGATGGGACTGTATTTCATCCCATTCCTTGGTGGAATTGAGATTAAGATACAGAACCAATGTTTAGTCCCAAGAATTTCGTTTCAGCATCTGTCCAAAGCAACTGAATGGTTTGGAATGGTGCAATAAGTATGGAAGTAAAATGGATTAGTAGATACACTCTATTCCATTCTAGGTCTATTTTATCTTATATGTTTTCAGCGTGGTTTCATGAAGTGAACTTGCCAGTTTTCAGTATCTTTGCTAGGATGTCAATTTCCTAACTACTTTTTTTTTTTTTTTTCTCCTAATTTGTGTTTTATTTGAGGAATTCCTGAAGCAGCTGTACACCTCCATTAGACCTATATATTGTAATGACTGGTATGCAATGAAAGAAGTTTCTTTACTTACACCTAGTTTGTTCTTTGGGTTTATAGCTGTTTAAGAGTTCCTGTCACCAATGTGGGGGGTGACTTAAGTTTTCACAGGCCATAAAAAATAACTTGACACAGTGTGACAGAGGAAATACTGGATCAAGAAACTGTCTTCCTTAAACTCAGCCACCCAACTCTCTTCCTTCTTCCTCCTTTTGCTTTCATGTAAAATAAACTAGCTCTTCTATGAGCAGTAGCACTATTGCATTTTGTTTTCCTATGGATCTTTCCCTTAGTCCCCTAGATCCTGTTTGCTGCAAAAACTTCAGCTCTCCCATGTCCTTGTGGCACCAGGATTTGGTAAGAGAACAGAACTGTGACTATGCAGGACCCACATAGGTGCCCAGAAATAACCAAGACAAGCACTGACAGAAGGTACAAACCAAGTGTTTGCTCCTTTTTCAGTAGGGATACAACTCTAGCTGCTGACTTGACCTAGACTGTTACTGGCTTCTGTTCACTGTGCTTCAGTTTTGCTATTCCAGGCTTTTTTCCACTGTGTCCCCTGTTCTTTGACTCCTTTGTTTTGCTGGCATCATGGTTTAACCCCAGCCAGCAACCAAGTACTGGGCAGCTGCTTGCTCACCCCTTGCCCACAGTGGGGTGGGGAGGAGAATCAGAAAAAAAGGTAAAACTTGTGGGTTGAGATAAGAACAGCTTAATAATTGAAACAACATAAAATATAGTAACAATAATAATACTTGTAGTGGAAAAGAGAGAGTGGGAGATAGAGAGAAAGAGAGGAAGAAAACTCAAGAGAAAAAAATGATGCACAATACAATTGCTCACCACTTGCAGGTCTCGGCCAACTCCCTCCTCATTTATACACTGAATGTGACATTTTATGGTATGGAATATCCCTTTAGCCAGTTTGGATCAGCTGCCTTGGCTGTGCTCCTTCAGATCTTCTTGTGCACCTGCTCTCTGGCAGAGCATGGGGAACTGAAAATTCTTGACTTGGAATAAGCACCACTAAGCATCAACTAAAACATCCATGTGTTATCAGCATTATTCTCTCTAAATCCAAAATACAGCACTGTACCAGCCTCCAGGAAGAAAATGAGCTCTGTCCCTGCTGAAACCAGGACAGCTGGGCTTTGTCATATTTTATGGGCTACTCAAGAGAGCCACTGTTTTTATGTCAGGTTTAGGTTTTCATTGTGATATGGTCTTGTCTGTTAGCTTTCTTTATAAATATAAGTAGTTACCTTTACTGAAAGAGATGGGAATAACTGTAAGTACTAAGATGTTTGGAGGAAAGGAATTACAAGGATGGCACAAAGTCCTAGTGCAGTGGAGTTAAGGAAAAATATGTTGAGAAGAGGAAACCTGATGGTGATATCTAGTGCACCATCAAGGAACGTTATGAGAGAAGTAGTAGAAACAATAGGCAAAAGACTAGAAATTTCATTTTGGGAAAGTCCTAGACTGTTGGGAATATGAACCAATTGTCTTATAAATGTATCACTGGGTTTAATGATTAAAAACAAAAGAAATGAGAGCTAGGCAGCATTTCTGCCCAAAATCTAAAAGTAATTTGGGCTACACAGTTACAGCAGAAATGAAGGGGGAGAAAAGTGTGAAAAGATAGAAGAAGCAAAAATAAAATATATTTCACAGCCGTATGTTGTTAACTCTTTCCTATTGACTACGTAAGTGCTGGGCTTCAGAAGAGAGGTGGTTGCTGACATGGTGTAAGTGTATAGCAGTGGCTGTGTTAAGGCCAAAACCCTTTTCAGCCTGTTTGTTGGATCCTGAGTGACCAGCAGCACAAGTGGAAGGAAGTACCACACGTGCAGGGCCATCAGTCAAGGTTGAAGGACCTGTGCCTTCCAAGCGGTTGGTTTCTGTTGTTATTTCTTGTCTCCTTGCAACTCTTGCTGCCTCTCCATATTGTAATACAGGTCAGGATCTGATGCCTGTTGGGTATCAGCCAGGAAGGCATGGAGCATGGGGGAGAACAGAGCTAACAGGTCTTTAAAAGGACAACTTCTTGCTATCATTGCTCATACATCTTTCAAATATTGGAGAGAGATAGGAGAAATTATTATACACAATCAGCAAGCAGAGAAGAGGGTATTTTGTATACAAAAAAAACCCAGACATGCTGAAGGTGGTTTCAGACATAAACCTGAAGCTAACGAGGGCTGAGTTTTGAAATTTGTTCCTAACTTGAGGGCTTGGAAAACTTTCTGGGAGTGAAAAAGTGCAATGAACAGGAAAACAAGATATTGAGAGCAAGTTACTAAGTAAATACTGAATATTTTGTATCCAGACAAATTGTAACAAATTGTAAGACAACTATTCATTATAGTATACTTCTGGCGCTGTGCATCCACCAAAGTGGCAACACAAACCAGCATGTAATTTTATTTTATCTTACCTGATCATTCCATTATGCACTCTAGAACTATTCACAAGCTATTCTAGAAAACAAAATTGTTCAGAATCCTGATACTGCAACCAGTTCTAACTTATGTTTATTTTGTTTTTTTCTTTTTTTTTCTTTCATTGTTGTTTTTGTAGGAATTTTGGCTTCTTGGAGAAACAGTAGAAAATGCAAAACGAAATAATAAAGCCTGCTAAGTACTTCTCAGAAGTGGAGAAGAGTGTGCTGCTTGCATTAGTTGAAAAATACAAATACGTGCTGGAATGTAAAAAAAGCGATGCAAGAACTATTGCTCTGAAACAACGCACCTGGCAAGCTCTGGCTCATGAATATAACTCACAGCCCAGTGTATCACTGCGAGACTTCAAACAGTTAAAGAAATGCTGGGAAAATATCAAGGCACGGACAAAAAAGATAATGGCACATGAGAGGCGGGAGAAGGTAAAAAGAAGTATTAGTCCACTTATAAATACTCACATCGTAGGGAAGGAGAAGATTGGAAGCATAATGCCTGAGCAAATGTACTTTTTGCAGAGCCCACCAGAAGAAGACTCTGAATATCAGCCTGATGCTTCTAGTCAAGGTATAAATGTTGCTGTAATGATGTAAGCAGTATTGTTTTGAATGTGATTTTGCCAGTGATTCTTTTTCAAATCTCTCCACTTAGCTGTGACTGCTGGATATAAAAAGCAATTTCAGAGCTATGATATTACAGGCTGGGTGTATTTCCCAAGGCCTACAGGAGTTAAACGGGTGTGAGGTTTTTTACAGATTTTTTTCATCTGTTTTTGACATATCTGCTGCTTTGTGGCAAGCATCACAGTTGCTATCATGCTGGCTTTCCAGAGCACAGTCCCAAGGATATCGTTACAATTTTTAAAGTATCGTTTTGCTGGTTTAAAAAAAACCAAACAAAAACTGCCAGCAGCAAATTGATACACAATTGCCTGCTGCAAGAGTTCCCTGTGGTCTTTCCTCCTTTGTTTCCAAGAACTAAAAAGAGTATGTGGAGCCATATTTCATGCTGCAGTCCACACTGGAGAATGGCCTTTCTGAAAAAGTTCAGTACTACATTCTTCTTTGTTTGGCAAGCATACTCAGAAGGAATAATTCAATACCAGGAGGGAGGGTGGCTACAAGTTTCTTGCAAATTTTATTATGTCTCACACAGGATCTCACACAGAAGACGGTTCTTGCTCAAAAGACAACAGCAGCTACATTGTTAGATAACATTCTTAGAATGTCTCTTTCATAATTGTATTTACCATAACTAGTCATTTGGATTTGGATAGGAATGTATTTTGAGACCCTCATTTGCAGTGGTAACTATTCTGTTCCCTGCATAGTCTCTTTTATTTCAGAAGAATTGGTAAAGCCTTCTCAAAGTTAGAATAATGTGATTTTTTCCTAAAAATATACACCCCTGTATTTACAACATCTGCAGCAGAGATAAGGAAAGAATAAAAAGTGCTCTTCCTACTATTTCCTCAATCTTTTGATATTCATGTTGACCCAGCTTCACCTGACACTCAGCTCTTTCAGAAAATATTGCAAGTCACATATGGATTTAGCTTAAATGCCTGCATTAAGGTTTAGCTCCAGGCTCAACCACCTAAATTTAGGTGTTCACTTACAAGTGTCTGCATTCACTTTAGTCTTTTGAACTCCCACTATAGCCTTGGAGGTCTTTCAACAGAGCCCCAAGTGGTTCTGTTCAGCCCATAATGCCCTTAGTATTCTGCAGCAGAACTGCATTATGTAGTGGCTGCTGTGCTTTGCTACAGGAGCACAAGTTTTATATGCACATGTCAATAACTTATATTATCACATTTCTGTTTCTTGAACGAAGAAAAGAATACTATAACACTTTTTCTTCTTTTTGTTTGCAGAGTCATTTGTTGTGTCCAACAGAGAACTTTGTGATGAAGACAAAGATCTGGTACATTTTCCAGTATGCGAAGGCACCTCCCAGCCTGAGCCTTCGTGTTCTGATGTCAGAATAGCAGCAGATAAGAACTACAGAAGTAAAGCATCTCAGGAAAGTGCTCTGAAAAAGATGCATGAGGAAGAACATCATCAGCAAATGTCGATTTTGCAACTTCAGTTAATCCAAATGAATGAAGTTCATGTGGCAAAGATTCAGCAAATAGAAAGAGAGTGTGAGATGGCTGAAGAAGAACACAGGATAAAAATGGAAGTGCTAAATAAAAAGAAAATGTATTGGGAGAGAAAACTGCAGACCATTACAAAAGAATGGCCTGTATCCTCCTATAACAGACCCTTTCCTAATTCACCTTAGAACATAGAAGGGCAGAGAGTCAGTCTGATTTAGCACATTTATGAGTAACACGCACTGGAAAGAGGGTTTCCTACTGTGAATGTACAGTGACAGGATAGGTGCCTGGCTGATAGTGAACACACTATGACTCTTAATGTTTAGGGAAACAGTGGTATAGTTCACCAAGAGGAAAACTCTATTGTTTATTTGTAGGTAGTTCTGATTTGTTTAACTCACACACATGCACAGTGTTCTAAAATGTGAACATATTTTTTCCTCTCAGAACACCCTTGATCCTTGTGAAGTTTAAGGTACTCTGGGTATTCTTACATTGGGAATTCATAAGAAAACTTAATAGCTTTAAACATCAGGCTGTAGTGTTTGATTTCTATCTCTTCCTATCTGCCATTTCTCACATGAAGGCAAGGGTTGGAGTTGCTCTCTGCTATTGAGACAAAAGGTGATGGACAGCTATTAGTTGGATCATTATGCTGAAGCTTAGGGAAAATAAACTGGTTAATACAGTCCATAACTTATTTTTCATAGAAGATGTGAAAATGAAGGATGTAGCAAGAGGGCCACTGTAGTAATAGACCTCTCCTGAAGAACAGTAATGGCTGGCTGACTGAGAGGATGGTTGTGGAATGGCCCTCCAGTTGTTTGAGCCTTGACACTTGTGAAGTCAAAAAGAAGGTGACATCTTCCTCAAAAACCACTGTGCTTTTTCTTTCATTTCTAGGTCCTCTTGTATTGAAGTAGAATACCCAAGCAGGAGGCTCAAATGCTTCTGCCAGCACTGTGTGCTGCTCTCCTGAAGTCATTCTGAGGGGAAGAGCTTTTTAAGAATTCACAAAGCTCTCAAAATGCAGTGAGCCAGCCAGTCATTGGCAAAGTCTCCCTCTATTTTCCTATGCAATACTTGATGGTGTAGCAGCTAGCTTGATTATTTCTCCTTAGCTAGAAGAAAAGACTAAGACTCACCCTCTTTTCCTTCTCGTAGGGTGGAAAGCAGTTCAAGGGAATCATTCCTGTCTTGAAGCACTGTTCTGTTTTGTTTTGTTCTGTCCTGTGTGTTATGGTGGTGTGTTTCTTGCCTTTGCTGTCAGTGAGGGGTGATGGACATGATTTGTATGAAGGCATTCACATGAAAGTCCCCACAGATTTTGGATGTCCAGAATGATAGATAGTAGGAAAGCACAAATGAAAATAATCTTTACTCTGGCAATCATTTATTCTAGTGGGGCAAGAGTTAAGAAAATGTGAAACGCAGAACCCCGCAAGAATTCATAAGAACTTCTGGTGTTTGAAAACCTGTTTTACAGGAAGGTGTACAACCATCATTTGAAGCAGTGAGAAAAATGAACAAAACCATAAATTTTCATTGAAAAATCTGAGTATCACATTATTCAATAAAGTATTTTCAGATCATGACTCCTGAGGGCAAGTCCATACTGTGAGCATGTGTTCAAAGTGGAGTATATTACAAGGCATACATTCCCAGCTACACTCCTATATCTTTCCCTGGATATCCTTTCTGGTGGAGTGAGTTCCTTTTAGTTTTGTTTTGGATTGAGTAGGGTTCTCTGTGTGTGTGTGTGTGTGTGTGGTTTTTTTGACCTGCTTTCACTGCTGGTGATTCATCTTAGTTAGCACTGCCATTATCAACCACAGGACTCGCTGTGGTTAACAGTGTGGTACCTGTGCTACTTCCTTAAATGTGCTAAAACCAGGAATCACAATGGGAGCTGTTTATAACAACTCATTTTATATGACAGAGAAAAAAATGCTGGGCTGCTGCAAGATTAAAAAATAGGGCCTGGGTGAAATCTGAAGACAGATCTTTTTGACCACAAGCTCAATATTCTTATAAATCGGCTGTGTGAAGAAAGTGCAGGAATTCCAAAGAAGGATGTTGTTATGGGCACTTCTGTTTTTCTGCTGAATGAAAACACTTTGGAAGGTATAACAACAGTAGAGGCAAAAGAAAAGTAAACAGAAGTAAGGACCTTGTTCTGAGATTGCATTCTGCGGTCTGGAAGATGAGTCAGTTTGACTGGTTGTGACAATTGTTCAGGCAGCATCCAGAAAAAAAGGATAGGGAAGACATTTGTCTTAACCAATTAAAATATTTGTCTTAACCTTCTGCACTCATTCTAAGTGAAAGTAAATTAAAACCAGATGTTAGAAGGTAATGAATGGAGACAATTTCATCCCTGTGAAGAGGGCAAGAATAGAGAGACAATCCAGGTCTAGATAGCCCTGTGAAAATGATGAAATAGAGAGGATCTCACAACATGTGAGACAAGGGTAGCTTGAACTCCTGGAAGTTATATAATTGGTCATGAAAGATTGTTTTATTTTTATATTTAAAAATCCTTTAAAATAAGCATGTTTTCAAACTGAGCTAAGTGGATAATGCCTTGCTTCTTGGTATATTTTCTTATTCTGAGACCAAAAGTTATAGTTCCTAGGCCGAACAATAGACCCTTTTAATTCAGGTTCTATTTACAAGAAAGCAGATCATAAGAGAAATATTAGAAAGAGCCAAGATAAAGGTATGAAAGAAGGAATGATCATTACATGCATAGGGGAAGAATGGGAACGTTACACCTAACGTAAATTATACAAGATGGTTTTGTGGTACGGACAATAGATCGTTCACAGGTGACACAGGCTCTTGCTTTCCCATTTGTAGTTGACTGTTGGTTGATGTAAAATTGGGTGATAAACATAGAAAAATGTAAAAGATCAACAGGAGGAAGTAATGTATCTCCTTGCCATACTTTGACTTTATAAAGTGATCCATGTGATGGAATTGAAATTGCTTGAGAAATTACTTTTGCCTTTATTGTTGTTGCAATTACTCCCTCTGGTAGTAGAGTTTATCTTTACTTGTGTTTGACTTTTCTTATATGTAATACAGCCACCTCAGACAGTATGTCCATTTGTTTCTCTCTCCTTTTTTTCTAGCTTACAGCATTCAAATACTTTCACATAATTGTGTTTTCCTGTTAACCATTTGGCCAAAGAATAGATGCATATTCTCCAGGTTTTTCCACAGATAGAATACAGCAGTATTTTAAGAAGAATATGCCTGTTCTTTTCTGGATTTGCTATAAAACTTTTTGTCAGGAATGAACTTAAGAGATACACAGGGCAAAATGATCCCTTCTTAACTCCATACAAAAGCATGTGTACCAGATACATGGTGGCCATTGTTCTCAGCCTCTGTATTCTTATAAAGGAAACCAAGGGCCTTCTAGACAAGATGTGATGAATTCCTTTATGCTCCCCAAATTAACATGAACGTAGCTCCAGGTGCTGTCTTTCCTTGAAGGTAATCTAGTTTCTTGCCTAGTATAAATTTTTCATGTATTGATTTTTTTTCCCTCCTGCATTTTTTCCTTATGTTTCTGTTCACCGTTAGTTTTTTAACCAGCAATATGAGCAGGGGGTTTCATTCAGATACATGTGTTTTCCTTTTTCCTTTCTCTTGCCCAGACTGCCTATATCACAGCATTTGAACATGAATGGGTGCTCACCTTCCCTTTCCACAGAAAACATGGTTAGTTACCTTTTCCACACAGCTGCCAGTACATTCTGGATTCTGCACGCAGGCTAGGAAACATATTAGAGGATTTTGAGGAGAGGTTAGTACTGAGAAATGGAGAGGAGCACTTCCTCCATTCCAGCTCCGTGTCATTTGGGAGGACAGTCTGTGACATGATGTCCTTCATCAGGACCAGAGCTAATGCAGGTGCTGAAGCTGTGTAGTTGGTTTTCATTCGTCCTAAATCCTTGGGGTTCTGCAGAAGTTAGGTTTGAGGTTTCCTGGTTAAAATCTTCCTTCTTCCTCGGTAGTTGAGGAGTCTCAGTGCAACCCTTTCACAGCTTCCTCGGATGAAATTTCTTACCTTGACAAACAACCTATCCTGACATCTATTCTACTTCTTTCAATGCCCAGGCTGCTTTATCACCAGAGCAAGGGAGCTTGCTGCTTGCCACAAATCCTCTCTCGGAAGCTCCTTCCTACACTGCAGAGATGTGTTTAGGCAGGGCTGAAAACACAGCCCTCCCCAGGCACTGCTCAGAGAAGTGATCCTTACAGAGCAGGTGCACCTGGTGTGGCTGAGCTCAGCCCTCAGACTTTGGGCTCAGCCTCAGACTTCGAACTATTGCTACTCAGGGTTGCAATTTTCCCATTGTAGCCCTGTGGCCAGAGAAAGAGGGGTGGCTCAGGGCTGCCTTTTTCTGAGCATATATTGCACCTGAGGGTGTTGTGCTGAATTTTGTTTAATGAGCATTCATCTCTGTACCAAATTTTAGCAGTCTCCCAAGTATTTGTATGATTGCATAGGTATTTTCAATGATCTTTTGCAAATTTTTTTTTTCTGGTTCTAGTTACAGTAGCTTTTATGTGTCCTTTTCCTTCCTTTTTCTTCCCCACTTGCGTTATAATGTTCCAGTTTTGTTCTGAATCTCTGTGGTTACAGACTGTACAACCACACATTCATGTAGTATCATGTAGCATCATGTTTTCAGGTACTTTTCTCATTATGACATTGAAATAATAAACTGCTACACATTTGTATTTTGCTACTCTGTGAGTAGAGGAATTACATATAAATCTTAAAATAACACCTAACTGATTTTTTTTCCAGACAAGTCCCACATAGGTAGTCCTGTGATTTCATATTTTGAGCTACCTTGCTATTTTTAAAAGTCTGATGTACCTTAGTTGCTTTCATAAGAGAATTACTTGTCTTCCCACTTTATTTTTCTGTTTCTTCTCAAGATATTTGACTCTGTATTCACTCATCATCACTCTCCCTGATTTTTGTTCATTTGATAAAAAGAAAGATGACCATTGGTTGCCATCTATAAAAATAGGATAATATGTTTTCCAGTGAAAGCTAGCAGTAGCCTCTGTTTCTGGTATCACAGACTGACTTCTGTGCTGATGATCAGCTTGATTCTCTGATATCTAAGGTGCACATAGAAATGTGGGCAGATTGCTGGACCTAAAACTAGAGCTATAAAATAGAAATGTACTAGCTGAGGCTCTGAAAATTTTACTGTTCTGATGGTGAAGGGATTAGGCATCTGACAACACCATCAGTCATGTTAAAAACAAATTAAAAACTTGCAAAGTCAAAAAGAAAAAAAAAAAAAAGACTAGTTTTCAGAAGGAGTCAAAGTGAAGACAGCTTTTAGCTGTCTCAAGAGGTAACGTTGTCATACATGTCAAACAATTTCCCCTCATGGTCTTCACTTCTCTTTCCCTTGAGACTCTGGACACCTCTATCATAGCATTCACAAGTGCCTGACAATAAGAAAAGTAGCTACTTTCAAGTAGGAATACCACCAGAGTTATTAGACTTCACTCTTTGTAAAACCGAAGTTGGAAAGTTTTCCAAGACTACATTATCCAGACACACATGCACTGTGGAAAGCCACGTGAAATCTGTCCAGCGCAGTCTGCAAATGGCATAGGATATACAGCAAGGAACAGGAAAGGGTTGTGCACTCCATGGCTGTGGGTTGTAAAACTATTGTGTTCAGGAGAGTGTGTGGATGAATCTCACCAGACGGTCAACCTCTCTAAGAAGGAATCAAGAAGTATTTTTGCCAAACCTTCTAATCTGTCAAAACAGCCACACAAAAAATGTAAAAGGAAACAAAAAAAATTAAGCACTCCAATTGCTAGAAACAATCTGTTCTCTTCTTGATGAAGAGCTGGCAAGATACAAAGCCTACACTAGACATATATGTATTTAGGGAAACAAGTCTTTGTTTTAACAAAAATAAGTCAAGATAGATTTGTAGATTGTCCTTAATTTATTTAGGTGAGTTTTTAAAATGTTGATTAAGATTGTTTGTTTCTCTTTTGTTGTTCAGTCCAGCTTCAGAGTAGTTGTGTGCTTCAGTCTCTAACCAACTGTTAGAGCACTTCATTAATCAAATATGTTTGCCAAGAGAATTTAAGTGGGTTTGTATTCAGCAGAACTTGAGATTAATTGTATTCCACAAATCTTCAGATATTCATTCTCAGCTATAAGAGTCTGTTCTTGAAGAGACCAGAACCTGAAACTGAAATTATATGCCTATTTAGTAGTAATTTATTTTTTATATGGCACTTACAAGTTGCCATATGAGCTGCTCAAGCTCTGCCCATTGTTTGGTCATGTACAGATGCCTTTTCTTTTCTTTGAGTTATGCCCTGAAATTATGTACTAAGCCATGAATGGACCAGCTGAATTGCCCATATAAATTCCTGCCACACATTCAGTGTCATGCTATTATGTGAGGAGGGGAGGAATCTTGCTTCTGTTAAATCGTGGAGTTTTGAAATTTGACCTGTTACTCTCACCAAAGCTTTGCCAAAAATTGTTTTGTTCTGTTAGACACCTACGTGGTCCCACTGATCGCTGCTTCAGCCCAATGAACTGCTTGGCTTTAGAACTATTTGAATTCCAATCCCATGGACTGTAGGAAGTCTGAATTGACACACACAACAAAAATTCCATTTATCCGAAAAAAGGTTTTATAAATACTGAGATTCTGAAAAGTGCAAATTTATGAAGTGACGTGATGAATTTGGTATTTAAACCAGGGCAGAAATTTTGGCAGGCTGGAAGGTATCACTGCTGACCTAATAGAGAGGTTCAACCTCTGCTTTGGGAACAATAATATCCAATACAAATATTGCCTTACCTCCAACTTTATGTCTCAAATGAAGCATAATGAGAAGTCCTTGCCAAATAAAGCAACAGTGGTTTCCAAAATGCACTTAATTTGCTTCCAATTGCTGGCCTGCAGGAGGGCTCTGAGGCTGAAATGGACGCTAAGTTGCACTCTGTTGGTGGCTGAGAGCATAAGAAATCTTACCCTGCTGATTTTATGCTCTTTACCTCAAATGCAATACTCCTGCTGGGATATGCTTGGCCACACGGTGGTGCCAGTTCAACCCTGGCAAGGTGCTCACATTCTCAAGTTGTCTGACATCCTTTCCAGTTTCCAAATCAGCGGTGGTGGATGTATTTGAATAAAAAAAAAAAAATAGGAGGTTTTTAGCCAGCAAGGCCAACCATCATTGCTAACTGTATCGCTGAGGTGCCTTCTAAAACTGGTAAGGTGGCAAATTTAAAGGTGTAATAAATAAATGATCACAACAGTGCTTTGACTCAGCCAGTTAAAGCACTGTCTTATGGGGTAAATCTTGCTTTTACTCCTCTAGTAGACTGATAAATAAGTTGCCTACTTCCAGTTTACATTTCCACAATCCCACTGAAGCCAGCAAATTTCTCTACACCACGCCATAGCCTCAGTAGATAAGTGTTGATCTCTGCTCTCAATCTGGTCCAAATGCCACCAGCTCTACTTCTGTAAATCCAGTGCAAGTGGGCTGTCAGGGAGCCAGGCTGAGATCATCAGGTGTGGGACAGGACTGGCTTAAACTTAGGCCCTTCTCTTACACCCAGCATAGACACAAGTGGCTGAAGCCCCACAGCACAGCAAATTTAATCCCATATCCTGCCACAGCTTCAAACACAAGTAAGGGCATAGGACAGCCGTGGGCAACTTTAGTGGTGCATAAAACTGGCTTTGGGTGGTAAACAATTGGTTTTTTAAATTGTTGTACATTAAAATGTTCCAAATCATGGGGCAACTTAAAATTATGCCTTGTCAGTGTTCCATTACCAAGCACAATAAATTAACACAGCTTCAGTCTGGCAGGTGCAGTTTTCTGTCAGCATTCTTAAATAATATAAAAAAATAAAGCCAACTGCTTTAATCCATGCCCACTTAAATATATACATAAATTCAACCAAATAAACATATTACATATAAACCAATTACATTTTTTGTAATATTTCATATTCTCAGCTACATGTGAAGTTTGCATTTGTTTATACTTTCCACTTTTTCTCAAAAGTTTAACCTTAAATAGTGAGAGATCTGATCTTCATCTTCTTGAGGCTATAACATTTTACAACAATAGCTGAAGAAAAAGTTCTGGCAATCAGTAATTGCAAATACAGTGATATTCCAGTCTGTCCTGCTTCCCACAGACCTAAAGGCATAGCCCTACTCGTGACCTTCTTTTTGTGGTTGTGTTTCTGAACTTCCAGTCACAAGTTGCCCAAGCTGTTCTACCATCGAGCGGCACTGATGTGTACAGGGCTTGTTCTTCAGAGGTGCTGATCTGCTGGGTTTTTGACTGATTTGCATTGCTGAGGAAGAACTTCTTGCTTCCAGAAATTTGTGCAGTTTAACAGCATTATTTTTACAGTACCAGAGAAGAGGAAATGCTTTAAGAGATAATATGTTTTCAAATGTCTTATGGACGTCTCTGCTAGTGCTACCACCTTGTGATGATACATTAATGGTGGCCTGTCCTGGATTGTCAAGCAAATTCTATTCTATTTGCCATTGGTATGGCAGTTGTCTTCTGTTAAGTGGGCAGTTTTCTTTATCTCTTCCACAATCACTCCTCCCTCCAAGGAGACATCTGCTGATAACAGGCTATTGGATGTCACTGCATGACTGATAAGAACTAGAGCGTCCCATTGTGAGATGCTCCACCCAGAGGGAGGAGCCAAGCATTCCTACCCAGTTATAATCTTGAGATTCTGGAATACCAGCATGGCTTTCTCCACTGGATTTCCCAGAGGAACAGCTGCCTCTTCCTGGATCTTCAGGGGAAGACTACACCTTTCTACAGAATCCCTGCTCCAACAGAACCACACCTGACACTCCAGGAGGACTGCAGCCACAATTCCAATGGGACTGCTACCAACACCCTGACCCACAGGGTGTCAGGTTCTGTTCTGACTCTGTCAGTGTTGTTTAGTTCACTGCATTGTTTATTTTATCTTTTTTAATTTTCTTCCCTAGTAAAGAACTGCTATTTCCTGCTCCCATGTTTTTTGCCCGAGAGCCCCTTAATTTAAAATTTAAAGCAATTTGGAGGGAAGGGATTTACATTTTCCATTTCAGGGGGTGTTCCTGCCTTCCTTAGCAGGTACCTGTCTTTTGAAACCAAGACATGACCATATTTTGAGAAGTTTTATCTCTCCAAGTTGAAAAAGAAACTTTCACCTCAATTTTTCAGTGACCAAGGGTAGGATCACTGCAGTACAAATGCAGAGGCATTAAAAATTGGATCTCTAAAATACTGCCATCATAGGAGCTTGAGAATCTCAAGAGGAAACCTGAATCTAGGCACTCTTCGTTGTCTTTTTGTAAAAATGGTCAAATAATTAGGAAACCACTGTTTCTTTACATGGTGTTGTATGGGACCTTAGATTCCACTGTATTTTAACAATATGTAAAATTACACTTTGTCGTGCCTGTTCTTACGGTCAGCAAGCACCTGAAACAGAATGAGCACTTAAGTACTGGGCTGTTTGTCATAAGATACTTGAGCATGTATCACTCCTTCTGATACTAAGTATTTTAATGGAGTATTAGATGGTATCTCTTGTGATCTTTGCCCTTTAGTAGCAACAGTTTTTTCTGGGGTTTGCTTTTTAAATTGTGCTAAAACTATACACCGTTAAGATCTTTTTAGCCAAGTGGTAGCCGCTAGGATGATCTGATTTTCCTAGCATGGTGTCAGCTCAGTCATCTCACCTGTTGTAAAGTGTTGTTTTAGTATTTTAGTGCCTAAGACACCACCAGAGCTGGTTCTGGAGTGTGTGAAAGTAACTTCTGGAATTGCACCTTTAAACAAATTTTATTTGTACTGCTGTTTTTGTTTTTTGGTGTTTTTTTTTGTTTGTTTGTTTTTTTGTTTGTTTTTGGTTTTTATTATTAATAAAAAATACCCATATTATAGTTTGAATCTGTAAGGATCTCATAGTATGTCTGAGTCCTTAGAAATGTGATGAATGTAGTTTTCATTATCTTTATTGTGCAGCTAATATACATAGCAAATTCTTTGTTTTCCCTACAGAAACAGTGAGTAAAAGGAGAAAAAGTAGGACCCTAAAGTGCATATATTCCCATGGCTTCAACAAGAAGTACCACTAGGGGAAGAAATTTAATAATTTTTTTTAGCCAGGGGAATGTACTGTATGTTTGACACTCCCAGCATATGTAATAAGGATGACTAACTGTACATTTTAGTGCCTTGTTTCTTGTAAAATGTTTAATCATAAATTACTAAACATAAATAATTATGAATTTCTGAGAAAACATATCTAAATATTGCCAATAGAAACTGTATATTCACAGAGGAGTCAATAAATCATCATCTATTGTTACACATTAATTAGATGAGATTTTTAGTCTCCATTCTTTCAGAATTGTTTTCAAATAATGTCATTTAATTTACACACAACTGTGCTATTTCTGTCTCTTAAACTAAACTCCACTCAACAGCATGGAACAGAGCAACTTTCTTAGTTGCACTGCCAGATTTTGTGGGAGAAAGTGCTGCTTGTGAGGCCTGTTGTACATATTCACCACAGAACTTTATATTAGGTTTGATTAAGTGCTGATACTGTCATAGGTTCCTCTCAAATGTTCTCACTGTAGACCTATTGGCAGACCAGGTTTGAATTTGAGTTAAGCAGCAGCAGTTTGCTTCTGGACAGCCTGTGTCAGGCACAGCTGGGCAATGAAAAGAATTGGTTCCTACTAAAAGCACCTTCATAATCTCAGTTCAAAGACCATGTAGAAATCCAGGAAACTAAACCATGCTGTGACGCATCCAAGAAAGTCAAGATCTGTGCCACTCATGAGCAGCGCGATGAACAGTGGGGTTTGAAAACCCACAAGGCTGAGTGCTTAGATAAAAGGAGAGGAGAAGGAGAGCAGTAAGTGGATAAGGATAACCTGACCTTTCTCCCTGCTTTTACAGGTTTCCTGCACAGGCAATATGTGCTGAAAGCTATGCTGGCATGGGCAGTATTCCAATGGTGTCTTGTCTGTGCCGCATGTAGAACCTGATAGTGAGTATTCCAATGTCCACCCCAGAGGAGCTGGGATGCAGCTGTAGGGAGACCTGGATTCATGTACATAAGACTATGCAAAAGCTGTTCTGGGTTAGGCCACAACTCCATCTAATCTAGTGTCCTACCTACAAAAGGGGATTTTAGCATCTGCCCTGCATATTGTTAAAGTAAATGTGAGTGTACAATATTTCACAGCATGCACTGCTCCATGAGGCAGAGTGTCTGTGAGACCTTAGTGGAATCTTATTGTATATAATGATCTTCACTGGATTTTTCTTGTAGAAATCTGTTCAAGATATTTCTGAACCTGTGTAAACTATAAGTAACAATGTGTTCCAAATATAACCAGGGTTAAGAAATACTTTTCATGATCAGCTCTAAAGCCAATTGCTGCCATTTAGCTTGCTGGCCTCACTCTCCATATATAACCTTGAGTTAGGAACTCAGAGATCTTAAATCTGGTTCAAATAAGATAAGTGCTAATAATATTAATAGGTCATTTAATCTTTTTCTCTTACAGCAACACAAGGCTGGCTTTTAAATGATAGAGAAAATGACAGAACAGAAGGAACCAGGTTTGTGGCTGGTGAAACCATCAAACTCAACAGTTTTTCCTTGTAATCAAATCTACAAGATTCAGCACAGTAGGCCATAATCAGGATTTTTTTTCCAGATAATTTGAATGTTCCACGACAAAGGTAAAACTATGAACTGAAGGACCTCATATGACAAATGGTTATAAAGCTGGCTGGTTCCCTGATGTGACTCACTACCACACTACTACGAAAACACTTTAATTTCTAAACCAGCTGGGTTGGGAGGTTTCGCAGTTCATTTTCGTAGTGACAAAGTGAAGAAAACAACACAAGCAGAGTTCACTTCAAAGTGGAAATAAATGAACTTGTTGGCAAAGAGCATTGTTTATCAAACAGAAGGAAATGAAAATTGATAGTAATAAATACAGACAAGAAGCCAATGAGGTTCATCAGAAGAGAGTTTCTGAGGTATACAAGACAGAGGCCAAAACCACTTAAAATTTTAAACTGTATGTTCCTATTAGTATATGCCAGTGGTAAATTGTTATTGATACAAAAAAGGAAAATATTGAAAGTGTTAGTACCTTATGTATTTAGAAAGCAGTGAGATATTGTTTCATGGGTCATGGCTTTCTTGTCATATGAGGATGGCTGAGAATCCCATAGTCCTTTCTACAAAAAGAGAACACTGGATTTCTTCTAGAGGGAAAGACCAGACTTGGACAGTTGGAGTTTTTTCATTAAAATGTGCAGGACACTTGTCCCAAAAGTCCAAGGAATAATGGCTGACCATTAGTGCTCAGCTGGTACTCAGCTTGGAAGACTGGGAAAATTCTGAAACCTTGAGGCCCATTGGTGGCTGCTGGTTGAGAAAAGGGTCATGAGGGAAAGCTGTGTGTAATTAGTGTCCCTTCTACAGAAAAACCCCACAACCTTATCAAATAAATCTGGTTTTGTTCTTAGGCAGTCAGAATTATTATTTAGAAAAGGTAACAGCACTGATAAAAATCACATGAGTATTGATGGACTCCTTGCTTCAGTCTAGCATGACTTATGGAAAAGAAACAGTCCATATTAAATGGCCTTTAATCTACTTAGCTGATAGGCATAAAAACCCTTGAAAAGCAGTTCTTGATCAAAGATTTCTCTAGAGCTGTTCCACAAGCATTAGTAGCAGGAATAATATTGAAGGAAATGCGTAAATCATCATTGTCATTTACAGATGGCACCAACATTACCAAGAAAGAGGTGACTGGGCAGGGCATACTCATGATACAGCCTGGCTTGCTCTGTGGGATGGGCAGGTTTACAAAGGCATCTCAAAGCAAAGACAAAACTCTGAATTTGGAACTGGAGCACAGAGGCCACAGGGAAAAGCCTACACTCAGTGTCAGTAGTGTTTCTGGATCACTGGGCAGGCATCTAACAGGGGCTCCTGAGGGCTTGCACCAGCACAAAGGATTAAAAGGACACATAAGGGCTGGATGGTGGTAAGACATGAAAGTGTTACCTTCCCACGTAGCCTTGGAGAGTGCAACAACAAAATATTGTTGGACCTCACACCTACATTTCACACCGATGTTGAAACAGAACAGGTGAGGGTGCTGATGGGAGCACTCAAAGCCATGGGTGAGAGAGGATGTCTTGTACCAGCCATCGTAATGGAAGGCATCGTTTGGGGTTGTAAATTGGAATTTGGTGAACTAGTATGAGCTGAATGCATAATAAATCCCCTCAGGAATAAAAAGATCGCTGAACGGCTTTTTGAGTAAAAAAAAAAAAAAAAAAAAAAAAAAAAAAAAAAAAAAAAAAAAGAAGAAGCGGTCTAGCAGAGTAATCCCGAGAGCGAGAAGTGACGGGCAGCCAACCCGCCTCGCAGGTAACTGGGGCTGCTCCTCCTGCTCCTCGTCCCGATGCCGTCCCGCCGAGATCAGGTGCCTTTCCAGGGGATGCGGTAACTCGACCCAGAGGCAGCGGGCGGCAGAGAACGAAACGCCAGAGGCCCGGGGCCGTGCAGAGCCGGGCCCCGGCCCTGCCCGCTCCCTCCAGCGGGCGGCAGCCGCGGGCCGGGGCCGCGGGAGCTCCCGGCGGGAAGGCGGCTCCTCCCGAGGAGCAGGAGCATCCCCGGACCGCCGCTCTCCCGGGATGCCTGCGAGCCCCGAGCGGGAAAGCTGCTCCGTGCGAGCGGCTCCAGGGGCGCCGCCGGCAGTGGGAATCCCCCGGGCATCCCGGCACCCACCCAGTTCTCCCCGGAGAGGGGCTCCAAGGATGCTGCGCAAGGGTCGGCGGTGCCGCTGCCGCGGACGGGACTGGTTTAAAATTTATCTCCTCCTCTGTGTTGGAAACCAAGGCAGCATCTCTATTTCGTTTCGGGCTGAGCCGGTGAGGGGCTGGTTTACACTAAGAGAAGATCAATCACTTCCCCAGAGAAATCAGTATTGCACGCTGCCTATAAATAGCCTGCTGTACTTTTCTTGCAAGCTGAGTAAGAGCAAGCAAGGCTTTCCACATCCTTTGGCTACTTCCACTCCACTAAATTCTAGGCTTTTGTGGGTTTAACACAAAACCAGAACAAGGGAAACACATTGCAGGTGAAATCCCCCAATTTTTCAGCCTGTGGAATTGTTCCCATTGATACTGGGCTCCAGGAAATCCTCCAGAAGGGTCAGGCCAGGATCCTAACCAGCAGGAGATTTTGGCAGCCTACTCTTTGCTTCCTACTCAGAAAGAGAAATTCCCTAATTTTCCATCTGTCTGGTGTGTTCTTTGCATGGCCCGGTCAGGGAAATTCTTGAAAGTCTTCAAAGTATTTGTTTTGCGCCAGGTTATGTCTACTCTAAGAAAAAAGGTTTTATTTCAGTGATGGTAGTTGCTGTCCTATAAAATATTAGTTAGGGCAAGCTGTGAGCATCTGCTATGCCAAAGTAGGCCTTATTAAAAAACTCTGGTTCTTTCATACAGGTTTTTCCTCATCAGGCCAGCATATATGAGAAATACCAGGTACTAGCTATCATGTTTTAAAATCACACCATTTTGCCAATCCAGGCAAAGCCTCAGGGAAATTCTCCCAGATTTTGTTTATCCACATAGTGCATAAATCTTTTAACCACTCCATTTGCCTGAGGCCACATGGGGGTTACACACTGCACATAAGCATAGGGAACATGCCGTAGCCTTAGGCAATCTGAATTGTTGAAAAAATTGTATGTAAACAGTTATAAACAAGTTTTCAAGATCTCTTTTAAATAAGCAATAAACTAATCCTTGTCATAGACAGATAGGCTCCCATGTCTCAGCTGTATAAGAGCAAATTGCGTAAGACTGTGCCTGAAATACCTCAGTTTAAAAGCACCATCATTGTGTTCATGTGAAAATGAAAACAAAGACAACCAAATACTGAGGAGGCTGATCAGCACAGATAACACTAAAGTACACACAAAATAACCAAAGTCCCCAGTTCTTGGTAGCATTCCTATTTGGATTGGGTTTTCAGAGAAAGCTTACCTGTACCTGCCCACTCAACTCCTAGGTGCTCTTGCTACAAATGTCCTAAATAGAACCACTTTCAATCACTGTTCATAGACCCAGGAAATTAAATTATATGCAGAGAACTCAGCCATGAGTAACTTTTTCCCATTCTCAAGCTGAGAGCTAAACAAAAGATCTCTAGACTACACATTTTTTGACCCAAGGGAAGAGGCCCTGGAAAAATAAAAATTGCAACAACATATAAACTTGGAAAACCTGCTTGACTAATAGGAAAAAAAGACATCTCGACAATCATTCTGACCCAATCTAACTTTCAGCACTGCATGGTTGGTAAGACAGCCACTAGCAGCTGTCCCAGCTGGTAGCTGCACCCTGCTCCCAGCTTATCATTTTCTCCTGGAAGTGACCTGGTGAGCTGGGAGTTAGTATTCAGGCACCAGCAGTGTTCCTTCTCCAGGCAGCAGCCTCAGCAATGCCCACCAGAGCCACTGCTGCCTGCAAGTCATGGCTCTATTACCCATGCCAGCCTGAAGTCCTGGCAGCTGTCATGGTTTAACACTGGCCTAACACCAGGCATGCATGAAAAGTCATTTGCTCACCCCTCTTGCTCTCAGCTGGGCAGAGGAGAGAGAAAAAAATTAACAAAGGTCTCATGAGTTGAGGATTGGGAGAAAACACTCTAAGGGCAAAACAAGTTCAAATTCACAGGTATAAAGTAAATTTATTATCAACAGAGTCAGAGGAGTAATAATGAGATAATGAGAAGTAAAATAAGCCTTTGAAACACCTTTTTTCCCCCCAGCTCCTCCCTTGTTCCCACCAACAGCACAGGGAGACAGGGTTTGGGGGGTTTGGTCAGTTTGTCACTGGAGACCTTCCTCTGTTCACTCAGGAAGAGGAGTCTTCTCTCTGCTATGCTGTGGGGTCCCTCGCATGGGCAAACAGTCTTCCCAAATTGCTGTGACACGGGTCACTCATCTGCAAGATGCAGTCCTCTAAGGATAAGCTGCTCCAGTTTGGAAGAAAGGGCCTCTAGAAAGAGCATCTACCTCTGGAAGCAGGGGCCCTCTCTCTCTATTCAGGTCTGCCACTGGATCACAGCTTTCTCAGGCATCCACCTGCTCCAGTGTGAGCACTTTTCCCATGGGCTGTGAGTGGATCTCTGCATCCCTCATGGATTTCAAGCAGTACAAGGGGACAGTTTGTTGTACCATAGTCTTCACCACAGCTTGCAGAGGAATCTTGGCTCCTACACTTGGAGCACTTCCTCTCCCTCTTTTTCCCACTGACCTTGGTGCCGCCATGTTGTTGTCCCTCATGTGTCCTCTTCTCTGACTAGAAGAAAAACTGCTGCTAGTAGGTACCATTGCCAACAAGCTCCACTAATTCAAAGATTCCTCCAGGAGGATCCTGCAGCACCAAGAAGTGGATCTCATCTAGGTTCCACATCAGGGAATCTCTCCTCACACTTACGCTGGCAGCCAGGCGGCCCCACCGCCACCACCGTGTGGGCAGTGGCAGCCATCGCAGTGCTGGTACTGTTTAAGGCCTCTCCTCGTGTAGGGTGTTGGGAAGGAGAAGCCACTGCTGCTGCTGCCACCTCTGCCCTTCTGCCCGTGGGGTGGCTGTCTGAGGGTGGCCAGGCAGGCAAAGCTCACCGTGGATCTCACCGAGATGGTGGTGGCTGCTGTGGGCCTCACTGAGATGGCGGTGGCTGCAGAGGGACAGGTCTGTGGGCTGTGGGCACCTTGACATCCCTGGAGAAAAACTGCACATCCCCTGTTTTGATTTTCTTCTTAAATATGTCATCACAGAGGCATTACCAACCTCTCAAACTGGGACAGCAGCACGGCCATCTTCAGAGCCATCAGAGATTGGCTCTGTCGGACATGGTGGAAGCTTCTAGCAGCTTCTCACAGAAGCTACTTCTGCAGCCCTCATCTACTACCAAAAACCAGGCCATGCCAAATCAACACAGCAGCCCACTGTCCTTTTTGTCTCCCCAGCCTCTTCAGCTGTCTGGGGACCCAATGGTGCCACATTGTAGACCCAATGGTGCCACAAGTTTATTTTGTTAGGAGGTAAATGAAGGGCAAAGAAGATCCACATTTAATGCCTATAAGCATTAGAAAAAAAGACATACTATTTTTTTTTTTTATTATATTTTATTTATTTTATCCCCACTCTCTTTCCCATCTTGGTTGCCCAGAGCTCCTTTATTTCAAGCATCAAAGCCTCATAGGCTTCTTCTAACTCTTCTCTTCGCCCTCTATCACTGAATACAAATTTAGTTCTGCAGACCTTTATTTTCATGGGATAGCTGTAATCCAAAAGCTACAAAGAGGCATCAACCCAGATACACTCCACTCTAGTCAACAGCTGCCACAGCTTTTCTGTTGGAGGGAAGAAGCCTGAGAGATGCTTGTACACCTCATGAGTGAGCCTTTTCGGTGGTCTCTGGCCACTGGGATCTCTTTGGAAATGGCACAGTCAAACCTGCAGAGCTCATAAATGCAGAAATATTTTTTGTGTTCTGATATATTTATAATATGCAAAAATATCAAGGAGGTTTCTATAAATGAGTGAGACTTCAAGGAGTAAATAGTAAGCTATGTAAGCAGAGTAAACTGAATGAATAACAAACTGTTCTCTGCTTCCAGTCACTTCAGGGAAAAACGGAAGACTGCAATGGGTGGTAAAGATGAACCTGTGGACTCCTGCTGTCCAGGCACTTACACAAATTATGTGAAGTCAAATCTACAGATATTATCGGTTCCTTCTTTTCAGCAGAAGAACTATCTATGAGTTTTTTGGTTTCAACTCCCCCTCCTTCCCCAATTTTTGTTTTTAATAAAGAGTCTTTGTGCCAAGACTGAAAAATGTGACAGATCTCTATCTCAAGTTCCAGAAGAGTGGAAACTTGATATTTATTGTATTACTGAAGAAAGAGAATGTAAACAAGTAACTAAAGACCACTGTCTGTCTGGGTAAGTCTGGAGTGCTCCTGCTAGCCAGTTTACTGCTGTCCACAAATTTATACTATCCTTGTCAGCAGAATAGCCAAGCTGTTTCTGGGCTACATTGTTAGATGAACATCTATTAGCTTGAGTCCATTGGGCTCGTTATCTTTGGCAAAAATCCCAATATTTCCTGAGCATCTTATGTCACTACCTAGTGCTTATCTAAATCCAGGAAGGCTTATTAGCTCACTGCTCAACCAGGTAGCAGCGTGCAGCATCTCCAGGATGTGAACCTTTGGGGTTAGTGTCATGGCAGGATAAAGGAACTGTGGGCAACACAGCGATCAGTAGAGGAGACAAGGAAGGTAAGACACTGTGAGAGAACCTGTGTCAGCTTTTGTTGCACAATATTTAGTAGCTTCAGAAAGTGTTCTACCACTGGGACATTCCTCAGTGGTGAGTATCTGGGGTGTGGCAGAGCTGGGTCAGTTCAGGAGGAGTCCATTAGCTCTGGATCTGTGCAAGTCTACCGGACCCATGCTGACACAAGGAGAACTCCTTAGGTTCTCCCTCCTGCTCTCAAGTCCCTCACTGTCCAGGAAGCTTACTTGTCAATGTTCAGGCCCTGGTAAGTCCTCAGAAGTGTTTTGGTTCTGACATCGTGCCCAAGCTGATGAGGCTTCCTGAGTCCCACAGCTGTTGGAAAGATAGTTGATGCAAACAGTCAGATCCTGCAGGATCTGTGAGTCTGAGCTCTGTGCTTCATTAAAGTGCTAATGCTAATAATAGATGAGCTCTTTCCTAAAAGCGTTACAGCAATGACCACTAGCAGAAGGTCCAAACCAGCTCAGCTCTTCCTTCCATCTCTTGGCATGTATCAGTACCCTTACCCAAAGACTGCACCTTGTGTCTAAGCAGGAAGCATGAGGGCACTTCCCATGCCACCAAGAAAACTGGGATCAGGATTTTTGAAACCTGCATCAACTATACATCTCACAGGATTATCCCAGTTCTCCTCCTTTCCACCAGATATCAATGTAGCTTCACTGCTCTGTTGGCATCTCCAATTTATGGTTCTGAAATTATTGACTCCACACTTTCTTTCCAGACACCACTTTTGTCTGTCCTGCAAGCCTGATAGCAATTTCTGCACCTGAGAGGTCTGTCAGACACACAGACGTGTCAAACCTACAGATACAATTAAAGGGTTCATTGTCTGTCCTGGGGACCTGGGGTGATTCCTGGAGGAAGGGTTGTGAAGGACTCATGTCCAGAATAGCACCAAGCTTCACCCTCTTTTCTACACTGACACATCAGCAAAGCTATTGCACACCAAGGCTATCTGACTCTTTGACCACTGTACACAGAATTACTGTTGTGTTGTTGATAATACCTATGTTTTCATGATAAATTCCTTGCCTTTAGGTTTACAGAGTGTGTCAACAGTGCTACTAATAAACAGGAGACAGAGATCAGGCAGATGAACTGAATGCACTCAAAAGTGAGAATGGTGTGTATCATATTGGATACCACAAAAACCACAGGAGAAGTGTACTAAGGGAAAGACTGACGCACTTGTCACAGAAATACCCCACATATCTCTGTCTCTGAATTTCCATTCCTTCTGAGTAGTAAGAAAGCCAGGATTCATTGACTTTGAACTTGGACAGAAAAATAAGCAGCGTGACTCATCAAAGGATTGGTTTGTCCTTTCTTGTAGTAGAGTTCTGTGTGACCAAAGGACATCCAGACAAAACGGGTAGAAAATAGGTAGAAATTCTGCATTCTGACATGATGTTGATTACTATCTAATTCCTCCTTAGCCAAATATTCCTTAGAGAATATACAAGTTGTACTTAACTGAAATAAAAGGACACTTTTAAACTATTATTCTGCCAATAATTTATTGTAGTGACAGAAAAAAAATTGACTTTGAGTGAGTATTGTAAATTTTAAACAAGTTTTATTGTGTCTTTTTCACAGAATCGTAAATCACAGCAGACCACAGAGAGGCTGAGGAGGGAAAATGGCCTCTGGAGGTTGTCCAAGCCAAGCCCCCTGCTCAACCAGGGTCACCCTGACACTCTTACCTAGGACTATTTTCAGATGCCTCCTGAATATCTCTAAGGAGGTACATGCCACAGCTTCTCTGAGCCACCTGTGACAGTGCTCAGTCACCTTTACTATTAAAAAGTGTTTCTTGATGTTTAGAGGGAACCTCTTGTGTTTTAGATGGTGCCCATTGCCTCTGGTTCTAGCACTGGATACGAATGAAGAGAGCCTGGTTATTCTTTGCAGCACCTCTTCAGGTAATTAAATACATTGATAAGATTCTCCCTTTTCCATATATATCTTCATTTGTTTGCTCTGCAGTATACTCTTTATTATCTAAATATAACCAAACAAACCAAATTGAAAAGCTGGCAAAGCTAACTTCAGCATGAAGCCCACAGAGCATGCATGAATGGTCATTAGCTATGATCAAAATGGTGTGATGATGACCCATTTGTGCTTTAAAAAGACCTGGTTTTAACTCAAATGGTAGACTGGAAGAGAGTAAAGAACAGATTCAGAAAATGAATCTTCAGCACATGGAAGTTCTGCTGGCAAGTGGCTTGTAGCAGTTGCCTTGTTCTTTGTGCATAGCAGGAATGCTCTGCTCCCCATGGGACAAGCCTGAAGGCCGGGATGAAGGAGGCCCAGTAGAGATGAAAAGCAGCACAGTCCGTGCCTCAAACCCTCTCCGCTGGCTATGAGGACAGCGGGGGATGACTTCTGGAACGACACCACTTACATTCTTTCCACACTGTCTGTCAGGGCTGGACTAGAAGATAAGAGGGATGTGAAGAGAGCACTCAAAGCCTTAGCGGTGGGTGACTCAGAAAGGACAGCATTCCAGTTGGCATGCAAGAGGGACTGCTGGGGATGCTTCCTCTTTGCTTTGTCTCACTGCAGTGGGAGGGGACCTTCTTGGGACTAGCAGAGGAACAGTCCACTCCTTTTCCTATACAAAGATCTGAGCCGTCTCTCCTTCCTCCACAGATGATCACAAGAAGCAAGTCAGCTACTGGACGGGAAAAGAGCTCTTTTCTATCAATGATTTCAGTTTCTACATGGCACAGGCTTTTGTGAAGAGTTTAGGAAAGATGGAACATGTCATACACCATAAAAAACACCAAAACACAGAGGTCAGTTGAGGAGCAAGACCCATAGAGATGCTGGTAGCAGCTTGCAGGTTTCAACAGCTGGTTAAGGTGTGTCTCTGCAATCTGCTCAAGGACACATCTCATGCTGCAGCTACATTTTGAAAACAGGCAGTAAGGATGTATTAGAAGTCTTACAGGTCTGCCTTTTGCCATGCAGAGTGAATATCTCCCACTTCTGCTTCCCCCTCCCAACATCATTAGTGAAGGTAAGACTACCAGTGGCAGTACTGAGAAGTACCAGTTCCAGTCACAGTCTTTCTCCATACTGGGAAATGGAGCCTTGAAGGTGGAAAGCTTCCAAATTACTGCAGAACATCACCAGAAATCACCATTGCTTAATTTTTTCCTCCTGCTGAGACTTGTCATTCTTAAATCTGTGGGGAATACTATTGCACAAGGCTGGCACTGCTAAGGCTAGAAAATGTCCTGACTATGACTGCCACCAGTGACACAATCTGCAAAGCTCTTCATTCAAATATGGCTAAGGGTATTCCAGTGCAGGTCCCCTATCCTAAACAGCTTTACCAGGCTGTTTTAATTAATCTTGTCACTCTTTGTTGTATTAGCCCCTCATATAAGGAATAAGCAAGAATTAACACAAAGCAATGAGCAACTTGGGGCTGTCTAATTTTAAAGAAGCTGTTGTATCTTACCTTGAAGAGTCTTTTTATGGGAAAAAATTTCATAGGTTATTTTAGAAAGCTCTCTATAACCTTTGAAGAATGAGAAATGATATACAGAGTTGAGTTCTGCTTTGGGACAAACATGTCCTTTGCCTTCTCTCCAAATATTTGAATGTAGCGAAAAAGACTTTTTAGAAGTCTGCAAAGTATCCACTGGGTAACTATATAAAGATTTATTAAAGACAGATAGGAGCACTTAATTTCTGTAATGATTAGGCTTTTTGGAATCTTTGTGTTCCCCAGCCCACATATTCTCCAGGAAAATAGAAGTAAACTGCTTTGTTGCTCACATCTTGCCTACCTTTCCACTGAAAAAATGAGCCATGCTAGACAAGCATCAACCTATCTTGGTCCAGCCATGTAGGAGTGCTGGTTTCAGGTAAGAGGCTGCTGAACTGAAGCAATGCCTAGTTTTAAATACAAGACCACCCAAAAGTGAACCCAAATAGGGCAGCAAGAATGATGAGAACTGTAGAAATAATGTCTGGAAAAAGACAGGAGACTGGGGGTTTTTTTCTGGTTTTTTTTTCTCTTTTCTAGAAGAAACTTAAGTCCTACATTAGGACTTAGAATGGAATGGTGATTACTTGTATTTACTGAGAAAAGGACCAGAATAAATGCACTTGCTTTGCAGAAAACAATAATGGGAAAGCTTTTAATAGGTTATTGAAGCACTCCTTGCAGTCAGTCTGTCATAAAACTGGCAGTGTCTCATTGCAGAGGTTCACCCTAGAGAGGATAATCTCATTAAAACTGTGCGCCTCACCTGTATCCAGGGGATGGGCCCTCCCACAGCAGATGTAGTGATTAAGGATGGCCTTACAGGAAATAGCTCTACTCACTTGTCCCCTAAACAGCTTTGATTACTTTCTTCCCAAACCATTCTCCCTTGCTCCTCTCCATGCTTTCACTGCTTTCATCCTTCTCTTCCCTGCCCACCCAGAGAAGAAGATGGATGATGAATTGTAAGAACAGGAGGTACTCCCTGCAGGCAGAAGTAATGCATACTAAGGAGCAGGACTTTAGGGGGTGGCTGCACACTTCCATCTGCAGCAGAGGAGGTTTGAGTGTGAAATGAAGCCATCTCCTCGCCGACGTTCACGGCTGAGCAAAACAAGCACGGCACATGAAACGACACAATCACAGATTGCTCTTTCCAGATCTGTAGAGTATTCCTGCTTCTGCATTTGAGGCTTTGGTAGTTATATGCCAACTACATCCGTCTCCCTGCCACATATTATGATTTCCCAGCAAAAGGAATGCACAGGAAAGAGGACATGGCTAGTTTCCTGTCCATGGTCTGATAATATTGGGAGAAAAGGAGGCAAGGAGTATCTCCTTTTCCTAGCTGGAGTACCTGTAGAGGAACAACTGGTAGATGTGTAGAAGGTGGATCAGATTCTACTTTCAATAGCAGGTAAAAAGGTGCTTAGGAGACTGGAGTTCCCTTCAATGGAGTTCCATTACTTTCCATTACAAACCAAACTATTAGATAAGCTGCTATCCAAAATTATTTCCCCAAATTAAAACATGAAAGTTCAGTAGCACAGCATAGCCACCCTTGTCATCCAGTCAATTTTAAATGATTCAGACTGGTTGTCTATGCTGAATAGAGGCCTCCTTCCCTTCTTCTCCACTCATTTTCCACTTCTGACTCTACATGATGCCCATGGATCTTTGGTCACCATGATGACTCTTCTTAACGGAACATAACATGATATTTCTCTAAAAAAAGTTAACTTCAATGACTGTAATCAACAGCTACCTTTTCCTCCAATACAAGTTAAGTCCACATCAAATAGGACATTTGCAGCAGGCCAGGTAAACTAAGCTGAAGTTTACTCAGTTTCATTTTGCATGCTAGTCTGGACAACATCATGATGAACAGGGAGATTCACTTATGAAACACCAGCCAAGGAGGAGAAAGAGGAAACCAGCCTTTTGAAAAACAGCATCAGGAAGCAAACAGGATCCCCAATTACACTTATGGCATCTCTATAACCCGTCAAGCCATGCAAGAATGGTTTCCTCAAGAAATGTAGTGTTCCTATTTCCAAGAACTTCCCAGTCAGTTAGTTGCCTGCAGGCAAGAGCCAGCCCAATAACTTTGGCCAAAGGCATGAGCTTCCTGTTCCTGCTAAGCCATCTGATACCCCATCACATAGACAGCTTCAACTTTCCTCTCCTTTACAGTACCCAGTGCTGAGAAGCCATTACCTGACAATTCAGACTCATGTTAAATAACAAAAGCTAGAGTTACTCCATAAAAGGCACACCTATACTTTTTTCTCTAGAGAGCTCTTCAATTTCTCCCCTCTACCACCAGTGAGTAATCACACAGTGTATCCAGTTAATCTTGCAAAATCTATGTGTCCTGGTTTTCAAAGGAAAGCTTTAAAAACAAGAGTGAGAAAAAAAGGCAAAACACTTCATGTCACTTGCAGCAAACTCAATAAAAAATACAATTTTTTTCCTCTCATCCTTTTTTCACAGGATTGCAGAAAGCTAAAAAATCCAAAAATCTCCAAAACAGACAAACAAAACCAAAAACCCCAACCGCAAAACAAAACAGAAAAAATCACAAAAGCCAACATAACTGGCTATTTTTCTGTCTTCATATGCACCAGTAGCTGCTCATCTCAAAATAGGGCATATACTCTGGGAATAGGAGACATTTTAGCATGCCTAACTTAGTCTGCCATTTGAGCACACTTGAGATCAAGTACCATGCTGTGGTACAGCACTGCCACCCATGGCACCAGCAATTTGCCTGCAGTACAACCTCAAGAGGGAGACTTTCCTAAACTACTAACCTAAACCACTTGTGCCTTCTCTATTTTTCTTAGCCAAACTTAGAAGTATTCAACATCCATTTGGGGTCTTCTGCCACAAATCAAAGCAGGCTAAAAAGGAGATTAAAATTTTAAACCATGCTTAGCATTTTTTCACATTTGAGGAGAGACAGGTTTCTCACCCACATCCTATGTGATACCACCTTCAAGACTGGAACACAAATCTAAGTCCTACAAATATCCTGCTAGATTTCATTTCAGTTCTTTTCAAGAATACTAAAGCATTTCTATTGAGCACAGCACACTAAAAACCTCAGGTTGGAGCTTGTTTGTAGACATCAGCTGGCTACAAGGCTACAGCTGCAACAGCATTTCAGAGAACACCCCATTTTAATGCACATTTCTGGTCACTTGAATCAGCACCAAAAGTGGACATAGGCTCCACAGCAGTCATCACGACTGAAGCTCTGGCAGAGCATAAAGAGCTGCACTTGACCATATAAAAACTGAGTGCTTTAATTACATTCAGTTGAAAACTTCAATCATCTAATGACTGAACAAACCCAACTATTAGATAAACTCCTACCTGAAGTTATTTCCATGAATATGAAGGGAAGTAGTACTCTCAAATGTGAGGGAGAGGGGGAAAACCACTGATTTTCTACCACCTTTCTTTCAAGAGCTACTTTCAAATTGTAAAACTTTCAAGATAAGTTATGAAATCCATACTGTACATAAGAACAAAGGTAGGATTGAGAAATGCACAGTTGAGGAGGATTATTCCATCTGAAACCTCCTGGCTTTTAAGTTAACTTGCTTGTATCACAACACCCTTTTTTGTAAAATACCAGGCAGAAAAAGGTTTAAGCACTCCCAGATTCCACTGATCAAATGAAAAAAGGAAAGAAAGCAACAAAGTACAATTCAGACACAACAGCGTATGTAGTATTCCACTTTTTAGTTCAATTCAGCCATATCTGGGAATCACAATAAACCATCAGATGGCATATTTCCTGTTCAAATAACTGGTGACACAACACAACATAAATTAATTATAAATAATTATCCATCAAAAAATAGAAATCTCAAATGGAATTGTACAAATTACTGTACTGAAATTTATAGGAGTGTATTTCCCCCAAAGGTTCCACAGAATAGCACTACAACTAGAAAAAAGATTTAAGCCAACATTGTTCACTGTCCCTCACTAAGTCCTTAAAAGTTGCAAGAATCTGAATAACATTAGCAGGTCCTGCTGGAACAGAAGAGGAAGAGGGAAATGGGATGCACCCTGTCATTTTACCTATTGGTCAGAAATCTGTTTCTCTTAGTTCAATTGCTTAGAGCACATGAAAAGCACAAATTGCTGTGACAATACCATAACTACTCACCACGATTTTTTTCTAGCATTAGGTTCTTTCACTAAGAACCTAAAACAAAACCAGAGTTTGTATGTGACTTTCTATCCTTGAATATAACAGGATGAGCTTCTCAAGGGCAGAGGTGAAGAATAGCACAAGCAAAAGTTCTGAAAGTTCAAAACTATCAACAAGTTTTCAAAAAGAGCATTACTAAGTGTTTCTCACCACCAGTATAAATCTGTGACCGTAGTATTATGTTCTGCTTCACCAAACAAATTTATATATATATATGCCTTTTTGCCAAGCAATAGTTAACTGTAAAAGGAAGTGGATTCAATTTCCAGACATGCATACCAAAATGCTTAAGATGCCTTTGAACCTCTTACTCCCAAACCAGGAAAACTAATCTGCACATCTGGACACTCAAAAGCAAGCAAAGGCTTTCCATTTGGAAAAAAAGTGGCATATAGAGGAGATTTAAAGAGAGTTCTTGAGGAAAGACAGTGCAAGAAAGCCATCAGAATCCTGGTGAATGGTAGATGAGCTTCCCACACCAGTGACTCTGTCAGTAGTCCTGATGTAGGACTGTAGTCCAAGCCCTATGAAAGACACAGGGAGCCAGCTACAACCTCTTGTCCCATTATGTCCCTGTCTAAGAGTCCAGCACTGGATCCCACTGCTGCCCAAGGTGATCTCTTGTCTCAGAGGGATATGGACACCCGCTCCATCCACAGGGGCAATCACAGGAGTGTAGCCAAGGACTGGCTAGCCTTTTGTAAAGGCCTGCTGTTCTGCAGCTGCCTCTTGCTTCAAGGCAAGGCACCACCTGCTGCTTCACGGGAAGAATGGGAGGGCTGGAGGGAGAGATGTGAAGCACGGCACCACTCAGTGGTATGGTTCCACTGGAACGTTGTGGTATGGCCAAGCTGCACAATCTAGGAGTCAACAGGCACACACACTGGCAAATCCTTCTGGAGTTTATCAGCATGCCCATGTCACCCCACACAACAGATGCCTGCCCCTGGGATAAAGTGATGATGCAGACAATCCTGTATGGACAGATAAACCGGCGCCCTTGGTGGTATTGACACCGTAATGCTTATTTAAGGCTGCAGATATGATGTTACAGCATAAAATGATGATCAAGGATTTGAAAGTGGCTAACAACACCACTTGAGGCAAACAGCACTCTTGGCAAGACTCCTGTCATGTCTCCCAGCTCTGAAATTGGACAGGATTGTTGGCGTGGTACACTCATTCAGATCCATACTTTCAGGCATGGCCAACAGAGGAGATGTTGATGACAGACAGCAAGTGCCAAGACACAAGATTGACGATTTCTCCTGAAACAGTGCACCAGATAGCTGACGCCTGACAAGACTTTGCAGGAATGGGAGATGGCACACTATCCTCCTGCTCCATCATCAGCCAGCTTCCTTCCCCTGAGAACACGTCCTGTCGGCAACATTTCAGGAAGATAGTAAAAACTGCTCTCTGTCTGGGGTTGGTATGCTGATTTCAAAACCCAAATGAGCCAGAAGGCTTTCCTTAGGATTCCCTGTGGAAAAGACTATATGTTCCTTATTTCATTCTGTTTTATTACTAGAATATCAGAATTAGCACCCTAGTGAAAATGACTGAATGTGAACACTTGCACATTCTTCTGTGTGTGCCATTTCTGTCTGGTTTTATTCTGGTTTGTCTCCTTTATTTCTGGAGAGTAAAAGTATGCCTCTTTCAAGCTTAGAAAAAAAGATAGCAATCCTCCCCCAGCTTTAGTGGTGAGAATCTGGGAAAGCAAGGGACAAAGCCAGAACGGCCAGAGCGGGAGAAATAAGTGTAAAGGTCTAGTGCCATCCAGTTCAGCTGACCTGCCACACCAAAACTCTAGCACTTCATTGCCTTTGAGATAATTTCAGGATACTCAACATTAGACCTGCTAGCACTATGAATCCTGTATTTACAAAGGATGCCAAAATTTGTCCCCAATATCTAAAGTGTCCACCAAGGAGTTAAGGCAATTCCATAATTAATTGTATTAAGTGTGTTTTATAATTAACCATAAAATCTATAAGTATTTAATATCGAAAGGGAAAACCTACCTTATTCCCCCTTCATTCCCTGGAATCAATCAAATCAGTCCCTGCATCTCCCCTGCATTAGCTTTCTAACCTAGCCATTGCTTCTGCTGCAGGACTATGTACTTGGCTTTCATGGGCCATCCCAACAGACCATGAACCTCATCACAGAAACTCTCAAGACCAGACCTCTGCACAGGGTAAGGATTTGTTTTCTACAAAATACCTTTTGGATCACAAAGGAATCATGGACCTCACAAAAAGTTTATGAGTTTTCAGTATATGTCATTTCAGAACATTTTTTGATGGTACAATTATCTGTCACTGTCTCAAGTCCCCAATAAATCACAGTGAAGAAGATGGCAAAGGAACACTGAAACAATGCTTTGGCTGTATTTTTCCATGGAGCCTTGTACTGCCAAACACAAGCTTTTCACCTGTTCCTGAAACGTATCTGCTGAGATAAAGAAAGACCAAACTTCTGGTTTGAATGAGGAAAGGGAGGCCTTTGGGACAACCTGTAGGACTTTTCAAAGGTGTCTCTGAAGTAAAGTAAGGAAAATTAAGAATAAGGAAAAGGATGACAACAGAGGAAGATGAAAGTATTAAACTTGCCAGATGCCTGAGCTCTCAAGAAGAGGGACTTGAGATGGTTGCATGGTATGCAGCTCTTAAAAATGCCAGTTGATACAGAGTAACATGGCATATTGCAAAGCTGAGGAGCCAAACCCCATGAGAACTGGTGTAAGGCCCCAAACAACTCGCTTGGTGAGGTCCTTGACAGGGCTCATGGTTGTTCACATACTCTGAGTTAGACACATGGGAGAAATACCGACAAGATATCCTCAAGAGATCAAAACAACCTTAAAGACTTTACTGGCAACTTCAGAAAATCAAGAAACTTTGGCAAAAGGCTTAGTGCAACATTCAATTAACCTACAACATCTCTCAAAGAGTTAACTTGGTCCATGCAAATTAAAGAACTCTGAGCCCATTCAATTTTCAGTTACACGAAAGTTCTAAGAGGGAATTAGAAGAGTAAGAAAGAGAAAGAAAGACAAAAAAGATACAGAAAAGCAAGCATACAACTACCAGCCCCTGGATTCCAGCAGTGTTCAGATAGAAATTCTAAGAGGAGGCAGGGTCAAGATATCTGACTACCTCATGTTCAGTCTTAAAATACTCATTGGCCATCCTATTTGCTTCCTATCTTCTAAGCTACAGTATTCTCAAACCCAATTTCTATCAGCATATAAGTGTTTAAACCACTACCAGGTTGTTGTGGTTTAACCCCAGCTGCCATCTGAGTCCCACACAGCTCCTCACTCATTCCCTGCCTCCAGGAGGATGGGGAGGAGAATGAGAAAAAAGGCATAAAACTTTTGAGTTAAGAGCAGTTTGATAATGGAAACAAAAGCTCAGAAAAATTAATAATATTACTAATCATTACAGTAATAATATAAATAATGAGAGAGAGAAAAAACAAAAGAAGAAAGACATGAATTACAAGAATTGACAAGCACCTGTCTCAATTCTCCCCTTCCTGAGGGAACAAAGTGCTTTTAGATCTAAAAATTGGGTTGTTGTCCTCTTACAACAACCCTGAGGAATGCAGTCTACTCCAGTAACTTCATTTGGTTTGTAATCTTATCTCAACTTCTCCCTTTCCCCTAATTTGAGCTTTTATTGATAGCACAGTGCATAATATCTGCACTTTTGGTAATACACATATTTTAGGAAAAAATCATGCTCAAAAAATACCTACAGCCAAACCAGCATCTGAGGGAAAATGAGACCATATGATACTCCTCACCAAGATTTCTACTTTAGGGTAGGATAGGCAAGAAGCTGTTGCTTATGCAGAGCTCTCATACAGTTGTTCTATTTCTCAGAATCCTCTGTGAGGAAGCTGGTAAGTCCAGGTGTTCAAACTGGGCAACAAATGACAGCTTACAATAGTCAACATTTCAAATTCAATGAAAATATGAAAATGTCCCTACATCTACCTTCCCCTTCATCACTCTATGCATGTACACAAGCACACACAATTTGTAAGTGCTGCTCTGACAGTTTGAAATTCATAAGGACATCCAGAGCATGAGCAAACAATTGCTCTACATCTCTGTCTTCGTCAGCATAAGTCAGCTGTGGCCTATCCTCAGTTTCTGAGCTGCTGCCCTTTGGGAGGGTGCAGTTTAAGGCTGCTCCAAGTATCTCAGGAAGCTCTCCACAGAACTGAGAACTGAGCTAAGGACATCCCTGACCAAGCACCACCTTTTTGCCCATCCACATCACAGCTGGCACTTGTTCCCTTATCACTCTGCTTCATATGGCAGAAGCTCCTTTAGGAAACAGCTTCATTTGCCCTTCTCAGGCAGTCTATTGTTGAGGGCTGTAGAGAGGGAGCAGGCTAGGAGACGCAGAGAATCAGTGATGAAGCACTGTGGGATCTGTTCTTGCCAGCCACACTCGCTCCTTATGCCTGCACTCTCCAAGTGAGCTGTGTGCAGGGATGAGGTGCACTGGTGTAGCTTCATATCAGATCCACGAGCTTTTACCTCATAGAAGAAATGCCCTCTATCTTATGCAGGACTCAGAAAAAGATCAGGATGATTCCCCTCTTCAATGTGGTTGATTTTGTTCCCTTTGATTTGAGCTTAGCCTCTTTAGCAGTCCTAATCCTCTACTGGAAAAGCTCCAGAAGAGTCTGATGAATGTGCAATTCCCACTTTATCAGTCAATGCACCAGACAGAGAAAGGCAGCAGGCAATTTTCTGAAGAGAATATGGTTGCCATACTGTCATAACTCAGAGCACAAGGTCAAAGGAAGAAGCATTTGGTGTTCCTCTGTTATTGCATCTCTCAAGATGAAACATTTTGGATGCTTACCAGAGGAAGTGCTACACACAGTCATGAAAGCTCATGGGCTGTGTAACACATCATATTCTTCATATATGTGTCAATAAAAATGTTCTCAACTCTGAGCCCTGTATAGCTATAAACAAAATCCACTGTACTAATACAGTGATACTTCCTCTGTACCTAAATCCAAAGTTCCATAACAACTTTTCTGACAGCATGACTTCTAATTCAGTTACAGAGCTGTGTAGTAAGCATGTTTTCTATTCACTGGAAGACATTATTAAAAATACTTATTTATAATAATATATGTATTTTCTAAATGTGTTTTCCTTTGAGCTTTAAAGTCTAGGTTTTGGATTGCATGCACCCCAAATTTCTGTAACAGTGTGGAAAGAAAGCATATTAGTGTCTTTCAAGTTAGACATCTGTTTAGAATGTTTTGTGGCCAGGCTGAGTCTTAAATCAATTTGGTTATAAAAACAAATACTTTTTACAATATTAAAATAAAAAATGAGGATGACTTATTGCTTGTTTTTAGCAATTGATTCCTCTGAGGGAAGATGACCATGTGGAATGAACTGACTTAAAAATACAATGACACAATGCAGTCATTTATTGATTTTTTTACAAGCAATAATGACTTGTAAGGAATCTGCTCTGCCTGTTGGTTTAGCACTCTCTTTTAATACATAGGGAAATCAAGTTTGTTTAACTGGCTGTATGATTTCTTACAATAAATGAATAATATGACAAAGCATACTTGGTATCTCTTATTTTGTTGTTATAAATATTTTGTTAAAATTTCCCTTCTGCTTATTTCCATTAGGAAAATAGACTTTAGATTTCTAAACATTTTTTTCTCCAGTCTCTACATGCCTGAATTAAATGTTTCTCCTTGCATTTTACTGCAATTCACAGCTTCATATGGACTGCTATGTAAGATAGGTGAGAGGAGTTGGTGAAAACAGAACTGGAGCAGACAAAAGCCAGAGGAGGATGCAAGAGGTATCTTGTTATAAGCACTCATTTATCTTTTGAGCTCTCTGCATTTAAGACACTTTGTTCTTCTTCATCTCCTTTTTTCTGGTGGCTTGTAAAGGTGCTTTTGTGCTCCAGGCACCCATTACACTTTCTGTGTTAGACACCAGGTCTTACCCCCACTAAAGTGAACTTTCCCCTTGGTGTAGAAATGCAGACAAAAGTTTCAATTCCACGGTCACTGTCACTTCCAGAGTGATGCTTTCTGAGACCTCAGCTCTGCTGCTGCTCCAGGCACCAGAGAGCAGCAGTTTCAGCCTTTTCCCCCAAGGCTCCCAGACAGGCTTCTAGCTCAGCAAGCAAGCAAGGAGTGGTCCCTGCATTAAGGCAGCAGCTGCACAGCAACTTTTCAGTTCTCTTTTTCACTCTGCAGCATTCAGAAGCCTTCAAGGAAACATCAGCCTTACCAACCTGCAGCCTTCTAAGGAGTAGGAAATATAAGCAAAAGTAGCTCGGACAATGAAATTTTTGTTGCTATGTAACACACTCGGCTGAGGTTAATAAAGATAATCCTCAGAAGTATGTAAGTTTAAAAAGCTATACCAGTTGAGCACAACATGGAAAATTAAAAAAAATGGAGCCAAAAAAAAAGAAAATGAAAAGCCAAACAAAACCTAAACAAAATATCTGGTCAAAATATCTGGTCGTGAGGATGCTTTTTTAGCTGTGATTTCACTTCTCCTGCATTTCTAATGATCACTTGATTAAATTGGGAGTTAAATCCAGAGTGAGGACAGATTGCAGTTTAACAAGAATGTTATCCAAACATCTCATATGCCTTTTTCTTCCCCTTGAAATAGCATCATTCTGAAACACTATTCAAAGAAAAAAAGTTAATTTGAAATTGTTTGAAATTGCTAGCTCTGGCAATCTGGAGATTGACTGTATTTCAATCACTTTGTACTTTCAGAATTTATAAAAGCAGTATGAAAGGAGCAAGAAGCAACCAGTACTGCTTCATGAGGAAATGCTTGTGTTTATGAGAATATTAAGAATGTCTGTCTCTTTTTTTAAATATGTGTGTTAGTTAAAGGATCAAAAAGAAAATTACCTTGGCTTCCAGCTCTCTGCTAGTTTCCTGCATACTATCACCTTCCTTCCCAATAGTCTAAAAATAATGGGGAATATTAAAAAATAAGAAAAAGAATACAGATGAGAAATTGGCTAGAGTGAAAAAGCTGCAACCCTAGAGATAAAATGGATGTAGGAGCTTGAAATAATGCTGACCATAAGAAGACAGATGAAGACTGAAGTCAATAATAATTTTCCAGAGATGAAATGGAATTGTGTGAGAAATTGATGACAGGTGGTCTTGAAAATGAAGATGTGGATGAGTTTAAGTTCAGTGTTCACATCGGCCTTTTGGATGAACACACATTTTCAAGCAAGAGTTTGGGAGAAAGAAGACTGATGTTTCAAAGACGCCTGCTTTGAAACCACATTCAGGAAAATTTTAGTAAGTGGGTGAAGCAGCTAAAGTCTCTGGTGTTATAGACCACCAGAGAGTCTCATGTATGGTCAGACTAGGGATTTTCCTTAATAACTCTTCCACATTCCCTGCAGGAAGGAGAAAGGGAGGAGTAAGGAGAGCACTGACCCGCTGCATCTATGGTAAGTGATGGAACTTACTGTTCCATTTACAGTTCCATTTTAAAAATAGATGCTGGGCAAGTAAGCAATTAAAATTCAAGAAGGAAAACAGAAGTATCTGGCGGTTGTTCAGTAAGCCTAACTTGTATAAAAATGATCTGCACATAGCTGGTGTAAGTATAAACAGTCAGCAGCATGAGATTATGAAAAACAATTTTTGCCTGGCAAGTGTAATCACTTTTAACAAAATGTAAAATCCAGGGGGTGAAGAGAACACAGCACAAATATTCTCTCTGTGGGCTTGGTCATTCAGCTGTACATGGGATAATCTCCCACAAAGCATCTGAACCATCGTCTTTGGACATATCACTGCAGACAGGTGCAAAAGAGCCCAAATTCCAAGCTGGACATATGCTAGCTTGGGGCCCCAGTCTCAGTCAAACAAGCTCAGGAAGAGATTTGTTAGGGTGACCTGAATACCATGTGGTGACACCATTTCTAATTCAAAGCTGGTTCATGTGTGGCCAACGATCTCTGATGTGTCTTCACGCACCAAGACACCTCCCAGCTCCCCAGCTCTCCTCTGTGGCACCGAGTTCACCAGGAGGAGCAATGAACAATAGCAATCCCATGACTGTCTCACCCTTATCCAGCACTTTCTGGGTTCCATCCCCCCATCCCCCAATTGTCTTCTGGGTAAATCACTCCCTGTCAATGGCCTGGCAGCAGAAGCACCATTGTTCCATCTAGTGGAGAGCTATTCAGTGTTGATGGCCTTTGATTTCTCTTTCCAAACATAGGCCTTGACTCTGCCAGATAGGATTTTGCTGGTATGGTTATGCTGGCAAATCCTCCTAACATAAGCACAGTCTGTAGTCCCTGAAGATTTATTGTGGCCCAAGTAGAGTAACTTGCATTCAATCCTGTGAAAATAATAAGTGCAGAAAATACCAAAGACACTCAGAAAAGTCCGATATAAAATATATACATTAATTTACAGCGAAGGTTGCAATCGTAAATTGCATTTGGAGGAAGAGTAAATAACGACATTCATAGTTTGGCACAGACATGCTGCCAGTGTGTCACATCCTGATGGATTGGGGATATGTCTGTGTCAGACTATGAATTCCATTTTTGCTTTCTGAATGCCATTTACAATTGCAACTGTCCATGTGGATTATTGCATCTATTTTTATAGCCAAGGCTCTGTCTGGGAAGATGTAACAGAGCAATCAACAACACTGGCTGGTTCTATTTTGCTGGAACAATAGTGTTCCTGTGAGCTGGGCTCTTCCATCTTTATGCACAGGACAGGAGGGCTGGGGCCTGGGCTTCCCCTCATCTTGGACAACATGGGCAACAGAGATAGAAGTTTATTATGTGGGTCCATTTGTCAAAATGCAGTTTCCCTGCTAAAACCAAGACATGAGCAGTCAAGCCAAAGAATTAATAGTGGTTTTGAGGTCAGGTGGTAGGGCACTCCAGAGAGACAGCTCTGAAGACCTGGGAAAACTGGGAAGCCATAATAGTGCAGCCATGGAGACCAACCATTGAGCTGGGGCCACACTCCTCACCCACTGTCCAGGGAGAGAGGAGAAGGCTCAAGTACTCTCTGGTGCTCCTGTTCCTCCTCTTCTTCCCCAGTAAATTAGTGCTCAGGCACTGCATTTTTATTCAGTCTGTACCACAAGCAACCTGAGAGTAGAGCTTCATATGGATGAAACATCTATTAGGTCATTCAGACTGGAAGAAAGAGAGCATTTTACAGTGAGGTTTGTGAAACCCTGGAACATGTCATCCAGAGAGGTGTTAGGTGCCCCATCCATGGAAATGTTCAAGGTCTGTTTGGATGAGCAGCCTGATCCAGCTGAAGATGCTTGCAGGTGTATTGGACCAGATGATCTTTAAAGACCCTTTCCAGCGCAAAGTATTCTATGATTAGCAAAAGCAGAATTCTTTGCTTTCCTGTATTACACATATAGGAAAGATTCCTCCCGCCCCCCCATATTGCTGCCACCTATACCTTGATAATTGACCTTTCCTAGGGGACAGCCTGTGGATATAGGTCACAGACAGCTGAGGCACTGTGTCTGGCGTGGGGACAGTGGGTGCAGGGCACTGCTGTCTGATGGCTGGGACCTGCCACTGCATCCTCATTTGAGGGGGCACCTCGGCAATGCAGGTCTGAGGAGCGGCAGACAGCTTGTCCCCACAGCAACCAGTCCCAGGAGGCTGGTGTGGCTTCAAAGTTCGGATCTCCTCGCTAAGGACTGGCACCTCACCAAGGAGGGGACTGCTTTTCACTTTGTTACCTTGAATTTTCTGCATCACCCTGCTCTGGTTTCGTCTGTCCTCCCCTTAAGCCTCCCGTACAAGTGCCACTTTAGGTACTTACCGAACTCCAGCATCTAGGGCCGCTCACCGAAGGCCTGGCCGCTGGACCGGGAGCCCTTGCCCCTTCAGTACAAACCAGAAATCCATCGGCAAAACGTTCTGGGGAAACAAAACAAACACTGCTAGTTAAAGAAATGGTCCTAGCTGCTGCTCGGCTTCCAGGAGAAGCCGGTACATGCGGTGCTGTGCTGAAGGCACCGCTGATGCCGAGGGAGCCGCGGAGCACGATAAGCGCAGCGACCTCAGGGCCGGGCGGAGCGGCAGCCGGGGGGCAGAGGCACCGCTGCAGGGGACACTGAGGCCGTTCCAGACATCCGCGAAGCGGGGAAGGACCCTCACGGCGCTTTTCCCTTTAAACTTTCCGGGACAGCCGGGCTGCGGGCGGCACGGGCAGGTGCAGCACCCCGCGGGCAGCCGGCTCCGGCTCCTCCGGGCTGCCCCGCGGATCTCACGGTGGCAGGGGCGGCAGAGGCGCCGAACGCGGCGGTCCCGCCCGGCGGATCCCGGCGGATCCCGGCCCCGCTCCCGCTCCCCGGGCCGCGGAGCCGCCGGGATCCGCCGCAGCAGCGCCCTCTGTCGGCGGCGGGCGCGGCGGGCGCGGATCGCGTGCGAGCGGGCGGCGCGGCTCCCCCGTCCCTCGGCCGCCCGCCCGCCACCTGGATCACGAGGGACGCGGCGCCCGAGCATCCTCCCCACCCCCGGCGCCCTCCGGCCCGCTCCCGCCGCTCCTCCGCACCTCCGCCCCGCGCCGCGGCCGGCGGCTGCGCTCGCCCGGAAAAACTTTGCACTCCCGGGTCGTGGCGGGGACCGTGGGGTAAGTGGCTGCATCCCGAGGGCTCGCGGCCGTCAGGACAGGTTTCAGCCCGGGCTGTGCGGGGGAACCGGGGGCTGTCGGCTCCGGCCGCCTCGCCCCTCGCTGTCCCGGGGTGCCGGCCGTCCCTCTGCCCGTGTCGGCGGCGCTGGGACCGCAGCCCCGCAGGACGCGCCGCGCTTCTCCCGGCCGGGCGCCGGTGACGGTCCGAGGCTCCCAGGCGAGAGCCCCGGGGGTGCCGGTGCCCGCCGACGCTCGGATGGGGGATGCCCAAGCGGTGCTTCTCTGTCCCGAGGGCTGAAACCGGGACGGCGGAGGTGTCCGCCGCGACACCTTGGCCACATCCTTTGCCCTGTCGCTTCGAGAGACCTTTCGAGGGGAAAACAAGTGAACTAAAGTTTCACATTGCCTCTTCCGAGCCCCAGGTGAGCTCGCTTGGAGCTGGACAGGGTGGGTTTGCCTTAGGGTCAGCCAGTACTTGACTTGGAAATAATTTTGAGCGTTTTATAACTTCTGCGCTGCGGGTTCTTGTTGTGTTTCAGTTTGACATACCAAAGGGCGAAAAAGCAGTAAGGAAAAGACTCTGGTGCTTTTTCTGACTTCGTGTTACTTTGTTTAGCAAACAAGAATTTTGTACGCCTTTGGGTCAAGCTGTAGTTTTTTGTCTTTTTAAAAGAAAAATTTAAATAGCATAAAACCAAGTTGTATCATGTAAAAAACTTTTTTTCCTGAAGACAGACAGAAACAATGTTTGTGCGTCATTTAGTGAGTTTCTAGGAGATGGACTATTTAACCAGGAAAATAAAAAGGGGAAAAAAATCTTCCAGAAAAAAACCTGGAGTATGCTTGATGTTTGGTAGTTGGAGATTTTAAAAAGACAACAAGGACTTAATTTAAATAAAACCGAATTATCTGGTTGCGTTCAGAAGTAGTCTGTTGAGAAGAATGTTGATGCACATATGTTTGTGTACTAGATAAAACAGTTCTCTTTTATGAATACGTAGAGAGCGTTATGATTCAGGGCTGAGACTAAAAAATTTCATTTAAGTGAGAGACTTTATGACTGACAAGATCAAATTCACTGGCAAGACACTCGGTTAATTTGCAACCAAGCGCAAGAATTTATTTCCGTGAAAAACAAAGTACCTCATACTGTAGATATTAAGATCCAGAAAGAGTTTCCAGTTAAGGTTTTGATGGTGACTTTAACACTGTTGCTCCTGCATCCCCTGCCAGAGCGCAGGCTGAGACAGTCCTCACTTTTCACTGCCACATCCACCGTGTCTCTGTGTCCGTATATATTTGTGACATTTTTTTTTTTTTTTTGCCATAGTTGACCATAAAAGTGTGTTCGGGCGTTCTTCAGTGTTGAGGAGAAGATTAAGATTTTAGGGGTTGTGTTGGGCAGGTGTGTAAACACCTCCAGCCCCCAGGTCTGGAAGCACAAGGCTGCACAGTCTGGAGGGTGAAGGTGTACGGAGGGGACTGTTTCGGGAAGAGTGGTGGGGAACGCACACTCCTATGTGGAAAAGCCGGGTTGTTGTTGCTTCAGGATTTTAATTTCAACTGAGCCGTGGGAGGGGGGAGGTATATTATTACCTCAGCCTCCCATTGATTCAGATTTCTGCTCAGGAATTGTAAGGAGGAAATGCATTTTTAGGCCCTGCTTCCAATGCGAGTGCTTACAAAAACCAGCCAGCCAGTGTAATATTGATTCATCGGTTTCAGCGTATAAACAGATTTAAACTCCAGCGAGGAGGATTTATTACTCAGAAATTATTTTTTCCCGTTAGATTTTCTTTTCTGTAGGTATATCCAAATATATAGTAAACATGCTTTCAGTATCAGGAACTGCCTGTGCGTAGTTAAACGAGACTAGAGAACTCAATACAGCCTGTCGTGTGTTTAAGGGGTTTGATCCAATCGCAGACCCTGCTGAACATGGGGGCTCTGCTATTGAATTATCAAAGTCCGGTGCCAAATCTTTCCTTAATATTCCTGATAATTACTGCTGACTCATGCTGACATGTGAGTTCAATTAGCCCCAACTGGAATGTAAAGGATGTGGGAGTGTCTCTTTGTGCCCAGAGACAGCTAGGACAAAGCAGATTTTGGAGGAAAATTCAAGGAATTGCCAAGTTTGGGTAGGAAGTGTCAGCCAGGACTTTTTTAAACTTTTTTTAATGTTGGAATAACCATTAAATTTGAAGCCCAGGAAGGGGATGTTGGATAACATGGACTTGTCTTCACTATGGAATAACTTTAGTCCCAACTCAGACATTACTTCTAATTTGAGTCATGTCCACACACACAAGCTCATTGCTGAAGAGTGTTGATGTTTTCAATTTGAGTTGGCTTGCCCATGAGGACCAAGCTCTAGCTCAGATAACCACAACTCATCAGCTGCTAACCCAATCTGCCTGAGTGGCACAAGTGGGATTCTGCTCAACCCTTCCTGCCCCCACTTGAAGGGGGTTACCTGGAGAGCAGGAAGCTCCAGCCTGCTTCCCTGGTGCAGGCAGAGCACAGTGTGGTTTGGCTGTGAGGTTGGCAAAGGGATATTTGCCAGTATGAGCATTCCCACACAATTACTGCCTAAGTGCCGTGTTTGTGACAGGTCACTGGTGGTGGACACTGTCACCACATGGCCATGACAAAGCGGGACAGGAGGAATCTGCAGCAGTCCAGCAGTTTCTGGTGCTCGGAACAGGGCACTGCTACAACAAGGTATGAGAAGCAAACACAGAATTCATAGAATTCACAGAATGACTTGGTTGGAAGAGACCTTAAAGATCATCAAGTCCAACCTATGCCCCAACACCTCAATTAAACCATGACAACTGGCAACAGATGTCTTTGCCCCAGAAGTTAATTTCCTGTCAGTTACCAGCTGGTGCAAAATGTTATTTGTATGTCGGAGATACATGTTAAGATATAAAATATAAATATAAATATAAATATAAATATAAATATAAATATAAATATAAATATAAATATAAATATAAATATAAATATAAATATAAATATAAATATAAATATAAATATAAATATAAATATATCCAGCCATACTTAGCTAGCTGAAGTGGGAGCTACTCCTGCTTTTGAGAGAAACAGTTTCATTGTTGGCCCTGTAAGCAAATAGAAAACTGCAGATCACAGTTTCTACAAGCATTTTGAGGTCAAAGCAAAGAAGGTGGACACAATGGCAAATATGCAGACTAGTGTGTATCAATTAGGCTTTTTTTTTTTTTTTTCAAGAGGAAGGTGATCTTTCTGGGTCTGCGTGAAGAAAGAAAAATTTCAAGGTGCTTTGCAAGGAATTTGACTGAGAGTCAGGAACCAGATGAACATCTTGAGACAGAAATGCTTTAGGAGTATGTCTCTGTCTGTCCAGAGCTCCCACAGAGCTGTTCACAGTCATGTTGGATTTAATTCAACTTACCTTCAGAGTCTTGAACTTTGAGATTTCGGTAGCAAGTCCTGACAGCAGTCTGTGTGGTGCTGCTGTCAACATATCAAATATGTCATAGGTAACTACAAAACTCGAACTGATGGACTTACAGGGTTGCACAGGTGGGGTGGAAAGAATTATGCCAGCACAATGCCAACTAAATGCACCCCAAATAGTTAGGAATCCCCAGGGTTTCCTGTGCCAGTGTGTGATACAACTATTTCAGCTCAGATTAGGTAGAAGCTGTTCACTCAAGTGCAACCCTCAGGTTCACATGTGCGCAGCTACAATCACAAGGGACCCAGTGTATCTCTTTTACCTTGAAACCCTATTCTGAATCCTATTCTTTTCCTCTGAGAGGTTCCATCTGATGTGCAGAGACAGGGCAAGTGCAGGATGGCTGTGTAAAATTGTGCAAGGTGGCAGTGCTTAGCTGTCTATGTCAGCGGAAGGTCTTCACTATGAGCATTTGTGAACAAGGCATTTATTCTGTACCCAGGTACTTGTGGCATGAGGGCTGGACCATGCTGTCCATGCTTTTGAATTAAGGCTGCATCTGCAGGCAGCACAAATAATTTGCATGATGTGATCCATATGAAGCTAGGGCTGGAAGACATGGTGTTTGCAATTGTGTCTGTTCTGTGACTGCAGGGCTGCCTGGTGCACCGGAGCTATTGCTCTGTACTCAACAGAAATATCTGTGCATTCACTAAATATGTTAGATATTTATTCCTTACTCTTTAACTGTGTTAGTATTGATGCACAATGGTGGTCATTTCAGTATGTTTAGCTTGCTGAAAACATATGCTCACATAAAATCAAGTTTTGTTGTTAGGACCGTAGAAAACTACCATTAAGAGAGTTTCTCCCTCTTTTGTAACATTTCAGCTGAAACAGAGTGAAGTTGAATGTGTGGCAGTTTTGGGGTCATTGTCTCTCTTTCCTGGCTGCTCTTTGCTACATTTAGTAGGGTACAGATCCCTGGGAGTCATGATGCTAAGTAATCTCTTGAAGGTTTTTCTTCACTGAAACTTCAAATATTATGTTCTCACCTTACACTCAGGACAGCATTGTTTGGAAAGCATCTCTTCTTGGCCTCTTTGTCTCTCACAGGGATTTGCTCCTCCAAAATGTGTTTTCCTGATACCTGAGAACTCCTTGTGCACTTGTGAGACTGAGTCTCCCTCTCCTTGTCCTAAAATGAGGAATCATTCTACAACCATTGTGCTTTCTTCTTGTTTCAGGACATTTATAGAGAAGCAAAATTTGATGATGTTGTTTTGTGGGCAAGGAGTATAGGCATTAGAGATGTTGGAGGGGTATACTGACCGGGCTACCATTCAGGCTGGTACCCCACAGAATCTTTCAGACTCTTCCCTAGTTCATCAACGTCTCAAATGAGGGGCCAGAGCATGTGGGCATTCAGCCTGCAGAGGTCACCAAACAGGTTTCAGGCACTCTGGAAGATAAAAGTTAAATTCAGAGTGATTTTTGACAGTCACAACCTCCAGAAAACCAACCAAGATATGAGTCTATAGGGTTTAGTGGAAAGGTTTTATCTTTAGTCAGTAATAAATCATGTACTCAAATTTAGCATGGGGAATGGCTAAGGAGAAAAGGATGTGGAAATGTGGTGGTTCACAAACTAAACGTGGGTCAGTAGCATTGCATTGTTGTAAAAATGGTGTGTAATGATAGAAATGTTTTTTTCTGAGGTAAATGAATCTTTTTGTCTGGCTCAGCTCAGGTGGGTCCTTAGCTAGAATATTGCTCTCATTTGGGAGCAGGGTACTCGAGAAAAAATTGCAGATAGAATTGAGAGTCCAGAGGAGAGCCCAAGGGATTATCAGATGTGTAAAAACATCGCTTACAAAAAAAGATTAGAATAATTACTTAGTCTAGAGACAAGAAAAGTAAAGGGAAAGAAGTAAAATGTCATCAGAAATGTAGTATTAGCTGTGAACTTAGTTGAATTTAAACTGTAATTTAGGTTCATGTCAATTAGGGCAGAAAATTATGAAGAAATCCTAATTTATGTTGTGTTGTAAGGAAAATTTAGTTTAAGATGCTTAGGAAAAAAATTGTGGTAGTTAAGTGCTAGAATAAAATCTCTGGGGTGCTCATAGAAACTGTACTTCTTCAGTATAAGCATCACTGGGGAGTGGTTTAACAGCTGTGTTGTTACAGCTATGATGGCCTAAGCCTGTAAAAGACTAGAAAGATGTGGCACTTTTTTATTAAATCAATTGATTTAGCTAGAAAAAACAGACAAGTCTTTCATGCTCACAAGCCATTTCTCAGATATGCAACCTCTGAATGGCTTTGGTACAGCTGCTTCTGTATGAAGCAGGGAATGATGTTCTGTACAGTCTCTTGAGGGTCTTTTCAGTCCCATTTGCAATGATTAACAAAATCTTTCTGTCTTGGGGTAGATGGGTGGTAAGGGGCTGGGGAGGGAAGGCAGGCTATAAAAGCAGATGAAAGAGCTCTCTCCTACCCTGTAATTGGGGAGATTCCCTGCGATTTTCACTCCATGGAAAATGCCTGTTTATTACTTTTCAGGAGTGCATGTGAATCAGTAAATCTTATACGAGCTTCTCTATAAGTGTCAGGTGGTTTTGGATAGAAACAAATGCTTTACAACAGGTGATATTGTGATAGATGTGTTGTAATAAAATGTTTGCTTTTTTATCTTAGAGACAAATAAAATTCTGGGAGTTTTGAAGGCAAGAGGTCAAATTTCCCCCCCATCTACTGCCCTAAAATATAAAGTGAAATACTTGTAGTCATGATCTGTTTATGAAAATTAATGTTTTAAAATATAAAAATGCATGATCAAAACTTAAATGAGCATATAGAAAACAATACTGCTAGGATTATTAATGATAATTAATTTTTATATATTGGCTACTTTAGGGCAGTAACAGATATAAGTAATATTAGAAGAAAGTAGTACTGTAGGTAACTTGAAAATGTATTTAAACATGTTTTTGTCTCTGGACATGTCTCTTAAAACAGTAAAAGTATTTACAATAAAAAATTCCAGAAGCTGTCAAATAGCAAATGAAAAAGGGAGGCATATCCATAGATCTCAAAACCATAATGGGAATATTTAGCTTACAAAGGAGAAATTTGTGTTTCTGGAGAGGAAAACACAAGATCATAGATCACAGAGTGGTTTGGATTGGAATGGACCTTAAAGATTCTAATTCTTACCCCACTGCATAGGCAGGGACAACTTCAGCTGGTTGCTCAGGGCCCCATTCAACCTGAACCTGAACACTTCCAGGAATGAGGCACCTGCAACTTCTCCAGGCAACCTGTGCCAGTGTCTCAGCACCCTCACTGTAAAGAATTTATCCTTAACAATTCATCTAAACTTGCCTTCACTTTGAAATCATTGCCCCTTGTCTTATCACTGCATCCCCTTTTGAAAATTCCCTCTCCAGGTTTCTTGTAGGCTCTCTTTAGGTACTGGAAGGCTTTTGGAAGGTCTCCCTGGAGCCAAGTGCTTCTCTCCAGGGCTGCCCTCAATCCATTCTCTGCCCAGCCTGTGCTGGACCTTGCCCTGACCCGCGTGCAGGACCTTGCACTTGGCCTTGTTGGGCTTTGTGATGTTTGCGTGGGCCTTATACATTGGTGATTAAGGACCTGCAGTGTATTTTAGTACTTATCCAAACCAAGGTGATGGAGTAGTGCCTTGTCAGCACAGCAGACAAAACTAGACAGCCTTTCAACCAGTATTACTTTTTTAGCTGTATTTGCATAAAAAATATTAGCTACATCAGGTTTTATTTTTACTTTTGTTTTCAGATTCAGTATTTGAAAAAAAACAGGAACTTTTGAGTTTCCATTCTGATTTTCATGTACTCCATTAAACTGAAGACTTGCAAGAATTGAGCAAAAGCTTGACAACTCACACGGCAGCCTGGCTCTTGGTGTGTTTTTCCAATATGTGACCAGCTTCTTCCAAACTAAGTGGTTTTTACAATGGTGGCACAAACATTTTAAAACACTGAACTACAACGGTAATAATAATAACAATGCCAAGTTAAGCATCAAGCTAACATAATTTTCAGAGTTTCAGGAGAAAATGCTTCATGTTTAGTTGTAATTTTTCTCTGCATTCCCATTTTCCATCTCAAGCTTTGAGAAAAACACCTTTTTTCCTCCCTGAAAGGTTCGGGTGGGGGTTGTGTGTTTTTGGTTTTTTTTTGTTTGTTTGGGTTTTTTTTTTGTTGATGTTTTGTTTTGCTTTACCTTTGGATCTTCAGATATCTAAGCTCTGCTGAACCTCTGTTGTGGGGCTCTTGTAAGTTCATCCTCAGTTACTCTTTTTCTTCCACTGAATAACTGAGTAGAAACAACACAGAAGAGCAAAGCCTGGAGAAGAATAGGGTTGCATCTCCCCAAAAAGCTGATTTTATATTTAGCTGTATTACTGGTTTTTCTGCCTTCCTAGTCCTACATACATTTCATAATGTTTAGAGCAGTCTCCATTTTGTTGGCCTTAGATCCAGGTCTCTTTTGCTTCTTTTCTTTGGAAGAATGCTATTCTGTGTTACCCTGGTGTCACACAGGCTCCTCTGAGGACAGGCTGTGTCTCTGAGCCAAAGATGGCCACTTTTGTCTCTTTCCACATTGTCTCTAGGGATGCAGAAAAAGTGCAAATATATGATACCAATGAATTATATATGAACCATATATATATATATATATATGGGAAAATAGATATTCAAAATTGATGAGCTGTCACATATTTTTCTCCTGTAGTGCATTGGAGTACAACTAAAATCTTTTAAGAAGCCTTTTATAGAAAAAAATAGAGAGATCAGGACAATGAGAGTACAGTTATTGTGTAGGATAGACTTTTTCTAAAGACTTGGAACTGGATCTTGGCCCACTTGCAGAAGAGCATCACCATCTTACTGGCTACTGTGGACAGTCTTCCTGAATTTGATAAGCAATTCTTTCCTGATCAAACTCCCATTTAGGTTGCATTTTGGCTTTACAGTAGAAAACTCCTGGAAATGGTTGCTGGTGATTCTGTCCTGTCTCATTTACTCAATCCTCTAACCTATCCATAGCCTCCATTTGTGTAACTCAGGGTTTCCCATCACGCTGTTTGCATTTATTCCAAAATTGCACCGCTGTGGTGGGTTGACCCTGGGTGGATGCCAGGCCCACCAAAAGCATTCTATCACTCCTTTCCTCAGCTGGCCAGGAGAGAGAAAACATTACAAAGGCTTGTGAGCTGAGATAAGGGCAGCAAGAAATCACTCATTGATTATCATCATGGGCAAAACAGACTCACCTTGGGGAAATTAATTTATTACAAATCAAAATCAGACCAGGCTATTGAGAAGTAAAACAAATCTTAAAAATATCTTCCCCTCACCCCTCCCTTCTTTCCAGCTGTACCTCCTGCCTCCCAGTGGTGCAGGGAGACAGGGAATGGGGTTATGGTCAGTTCACCACATGTTTCTCCACTACTCAGAGAGAGGAATCTTCCTCTGCTCCAAGGCGGGGTTCTTCCCACAGGAGACGGTTCTTAATGAACTTCTCCAGCCTGAATCTTTCCCACAGGCTACAGTTCTTCACACAGTGCTCCAGTGTGGGTCCCTTCCCACAGAGTGCAGTTGTTCAGGGACAGGTTGCTCCAGCACGGATCCCCCACAAACCACCAGGGACTCTCGCTGGACACACTCCCTCCGTGGGTCTGCAGGTCCCTGCCATGAGCCAGCCCCAACACAGGGTCACAGCCTCCCGTCAGGCATCCTCTTGCTCTGGTCTGTGTCTTCTCCATGGGCTGCAGGTGGATCTCTGCATCCCTGTGGATCTCCATGAGCAGCAGGGACACAACTGCCTTGTACTGTGGCTGTACCACAGACTACAGGAGAATCTCAGCTCTGGCACCTGGAACACCGCCTCCCCCTTCTTCACTGACTTTGGTGTCTGCAGAGTTGCTCCTCTTGGATACTCTTACTCCCCTTTTCTCTGAGCACAATTTATTCTGCACAATACCTTTTTTTTCCTTCTTAAATTTGTTACCACAGAGACGCTATTGCCATTTCTGATTGGCTTTGCCTTGGCCTGTGCTGGGTCCACCCTGGAGCAGCCTGGCATTGGCTCTGTTGGACATGGGGGAAGCTTCCAGCATCTTCTCATGGAAACCACTCCTGTAGCCCCTCTGCTACCAAAACCTGGCCACACAAACTCAATACAACCACATTTCTAGTCTAGCCTTGTGGATGGATGCAGGATGATAAGTATTCTTATCAAAGATCCTTGTTCTAGTACTTCAAAGAGAACCCCAAAACCTCAGACAGTTGAAGTGGATGAAATGACAAGAGGTGGTTGGGAGAATAACACCAGGAATGCCAGTGAACTCACAAGAGGGTTTGGAGGACCAGTTCTTAATTATATTTGCAATCTGTGGCTAGTTCTGTAACTCCAAGTAACATGTCTAATTTACCCCATCACAGCTGTGTGGGTGCTGGAGCATATACCACCTTATGGAGGAACAGGGAGTGGGGCATGAGGATAAAATAACCCAATAGGCAGTCAGTGCACAGCCACACGTGTCTTGTGAAAAAACGTGACACAAGCAATTCAAAGGGATATTGTTATCCTCTTTTATCTAAGGATATTAATCCTTCACTTAAAATTGAAGACAAGTTAATGAACTGCATAAACTTGAATAACTAATTAGCTCTAGAAGCCTTATCATGACAGCACAGAGCTAAATCTGGGCAGAACCTGTCTGACAAATTATATATACAGTTAACAAACATGCCTGAGCTGTTCTCTGTACTGAGCTCTGTGTTGCCAGCATAAAGCTGCTCCCAAAACCTGAACCTAGCTATGGGTGGAAGACAGATGAGCTGAGGCCTTGCTACCATTCATGATAGGAATATTTCATTGACCTATCTTACTGGTTTTAGTCAGATTTGCTATGGAAATGATGCTTATGCTTTCATGACGTCTGCTTTTCTTGTGACCTGTTAGTCAGGTTCCAGCAAACAGAGCAGAGGGACAAAGATCTCAAAGATATTATGTTCCCGAGAGTTTAAAAGTGAAACATGATACACTAATATCCCTACTGAGGGATAGATTGCAATGCAAGATTGACTGTCTTGTTAGACATCAAATAATCCATCTGGTTCAGACAATATCCTAAATGCTCCAGCTGTAGAAAACTTTTCATTGCTGCTCATGCCTTCCTATGAAAAGTCCAGCTGCTGTGGCAACCTTAGATTTTCCTCAGGTCTGTGATATAGACAATGGAGGACCAAAGTCAAGCCTCGTAGAAAGAGATACCACTCTACTAACTACAAAGTATTGCACCAGACATATTCCCAATATTAATTTTTTGGTGTGTTTTTATATGTGCTACCATGTGTATCCTTCCTCAAGTGACAGAGTGCATGTTAGAAGTTCTAAAAACAGCTGTATTTTTCAAACATCACTTAAAAAACCCCATCAAAACTGCATCTAAGCTTTTTTAAGAAGTTATTTATTTACATCCTCAAAGCTCAAAAAAAGCGTCCTTGAACTTAATTTCAGGCTTTCTTATATAAACATAAAAAGAAAGAAAGGCTGATGAGACAATTCAGTCCCCTGATGAACTTGTTTGTGATGGAAGAATAACGATTGAAATTATTGTTTTGCTAAAGAAGAAGAGTGTAGCTACATATCCATTCTGTAGCAAAGGGCTGCTCTGTTTTAAAGTCAAGCACTTGCAAATTAGGAAACCTAGGAGTAAACATAAATTCATAAAACACTTGGATTGAAAAATACCTCTAAGAACATCAAGTCCAGCTGCTAAATTCCTCTCTTGTGTGGACAGGAACTAAACTTTATCTCGTACTAAAGCAGAAGTTGTGTATTTTGTTTCTATTATCCTCATTCACCTCACAGTCCCTGTACTGTTCAAATCCTGTGTAGAAAAAGTGCTATTGATTTTGTTACAGACTCTTCAGTAGTAATTGTTACTTTAGTATTTAAGAACATAAAATCCACCACTGAGTTAATCTTTATTATACTGCTGAGACATCAGGACTTATTAGAGGTGATAAACCTGAAACACTTATTCTCATTTGCTCGATGCCAGGCGCTCAGGAGATGATTTTCCAGGAGACACAGCCTTTGGTTCACGTTCACTCAGAGCTCAGTGCTGGCTGACTCCAGCTGCAGTACTGAGTGCTCAACACTCTTAGAACAGACCAAGGCTCCCAGAAAGTGAGGGCTGGTGCCTCTGATGTCCCAGGCTGTTGGTGTGTGCCTTGCATCCCGCAGCCCTAATTCCTACAGCCCCTGAGGAGCCCCGATTCCCTGATTCCCTCCCTCAGCTCTCTAAGCGGGGCAGGAGTCTGGCTCCCGGTGCTCAGACTGCTTCCCCTAAGGCAGGCAGTGAAGGCAAAGGAACCCACAAGAGACCTGGAAGGGAGACTGCAGTGTGGAGGTGCTGGCCACCTTATTTCTGGCAAACCCCCTAAATTTTCAATGGTTACTTGGAATTCCTAATGATAATACAAAAGCAGTGCTCCTGAATGCTCCTTTTCTGGAGCGTTTCAGAGCACAGCATCTCTCTGCAGGTTTTAGGGGTGCTGAGAGTCATGATTACAAGCCTTCTGCTATCCCTCCCTGCCTTGTCCCAGTCTGCTTCAGCCTTTCCCGTGGCTGACTCCTTGTTCCCATGCCTTACATTTGGAATCCTTTGTAGCACCAGGATAGGGAGGGACAGCAAGAGGGAAGGTGTGGTGCTGCCTTTGCTGCTCGGGTGGGAGCCCCGTGAAGCACACAGGGATGAATGTGCACAGTGCAGATGCCTGTGGGAGGAATGGAGGGGATGACGTGGGCTCAGCTCAGGCAGAAGCTGCAGATAACTGTCAGACTACAGCAAGTCTGCCGAGCACACGCAAGCTGGATTTTTTCCTAGAAGCTCCAAACGTAGCCAAATCTGTACACATTTTTTTCAAAGGAAATTAAAGAGAGATTTTATGTGTGTTTGTCAGACAACATATGATCCCTGATACTTGTAGAACACCCTCTCTAAATCAAGCATTAGATACTTTTTTTTAGTCTTCTGAAAACTCCTCATGTTTGAGATTTAACCCATTGCTCTTTCACTGGGGAAATAATTGAGGTAGAAAAGGAAATTTTAGGGCCAGAAAGAGCCACTGTGATCTTGCTTCAATCTCACGTAAAACTGGACCATTGGACATCCTTCAACAAATTCTTACCACACAGGTCCATTAGTTTTGTTAAGAAAAAAGAATCCTCTACAGGCTTCGGTAAATTATTTTGATAGTCATTTAACTGTTATTTGGATTTAATTAGCCTCAAGTTCAGTAAATTGGATCTTGCTAGAAATGTTTGTTTCTTGTCACAAAATGTTTGTTTCCTACGTAATGCAGTTACTTATTGTACGGAAGTTCTCTGTTGCTGTTCTTCATGATAACCCAAACAGTTTGCGCTCCTGCACTCTGACTGTGGGGCTCAGTTTCACAACCCTTATTCATTCTTTGCTCCAGTTATTTTTTTACATGGGGTAATTTCAGCTAGAAATTTGCTATTTACAAGGATATATCCAAAACTGTTACCGTACTTTCTCCTAAGACATGGACACTCATTAGAAGCAGAAAACTTGGCACAAATGTGGTAATCACAATTAATTAAGTGAGAGCAGGCAGGTAGATTTCTGTCCTGTTGATGAGCCACTGTGACTGGAAGTCTTTTTCCAGAGCTGCCCCTGCCAAGGTGGAAACACATAATCCTGAGAAAAGCCAAGCCACTCTCCAGCCCCATGCCCTTCCTGCTTTGCTGGTGGAACTGCAGCACGGTGCTGTGGCATGGCAGGGATGTGCACACACACAACCTTCCCACTTGCAGGCTGCCTCTTCAATAGCTGTGCCTCTTTGAAGCTGTGGTCTGCACAGCCCTTTCTTGTAGTTCAGGCACTGAATGCATGGTATGTGATTACATTTGGGCAGGAAATGATTCATAAAATTTAGTGAAAGGAGAGATCATTGGATAATGTAATCTGACCTCTGATAGCTACCAAAGATTTTTTTTCTTCTGAGTATGCCTGTGTTCAACTCAAGTGTTTCTATTTAATTTAAGTATAGCTTCTCTTAGGATAAAGTGCATATTACAAAAAAGGCATCTAACACTGGTTTCAAGACAACAGGATCCATTAAATTCTTTGTACCTTGTTACAGGGTTTAAATGCTCATGGTGTTACAGATTAATGCATTATTTCTTATTTGAATGTATCTGGGTTCAGCTTCACTTTCTAAGTGCTTGCTGTGTTTCAGATTAAAATAATTCAGTACTCATATCTTCCCCTGGAAGTACTTCACTTTGCTCAAATCACTTAAATAATTTTTCTATGTAAATAAATTTCTTCAGCCTGCAAGTATTTATTTTAGCTTCTTTCCTCACTCTTACTAGTTTCTAACATTACTTGAAAAACACTTACATGCAAACTGTATACACTGTTCCAGCATCAGTCTTCTCATATCTTTAAGCAGATGTAAACCTTTAACCCACTTCACTTAGGTTAGCATCTGCATCAGCTCCCTTTGTAGCAGCTCCTCCCTGGCAGCTCAGACTATAGATTGTATTCATTTTTCCCTTTGATCCCTAATTCCTTTCAAGAATCACTCACATTTCAGGATGCAGTCCCTATTCAGTATCAATGATGTGCATTCCCTATTCTGAGATGCGTTTGCATTTGACTGTATTAAAATACATTGTGAATAAAGAAAAACTGCCTACTGGACACTCCTGGTTGCTGCTTCCTTGTGTCTTCAGCATTATTTATCAAACTTCTAAATTTTTTTAACTTTCTAAATGTTATTGCCATTGAGTTTGTATTGAACCTCAATGTCTGTAAGGTCTTTGTAAAACTTCTTCTATTTAGTAGTGATTTCTCTATGACTACTTTTCTTTTTATTCTGTCACTTGACAGATTATTTACTTGTGGAAACTGTGCACTGTAATGCTTTGTTGGGGCTATTTAAAAGCAGAATGTTGTGCTGCTAACTTAAGTTACTAATACAAGTGAACTCCTCTGTCAGCTAGATGTGAAGACTTCTCAGTGAGTTAGTTTCACTCCAAAGGGCATGATATTCCATAGAATTCTGCTAAGTGATGTAATTAATCTTTCTTATCAGCTTTTCTGGTATTTTGCTTGGGATGGATGTCAGTCTTGTCATCCAGGGGATAGCTGGATCATTATGTTTCCCTTCTCTGAAAATTATCATATAGCAGCTGTCTTTCAGTCCTTCAGTGTTCCCCAGAGATTCGTTGTGACTTTATGTCAGTAGTGATTACAAGCATCTAACAGAAGGAAATTATTATGGTCCACATCTACCCTTTTCTAGCAATTCTGTTCCTTTTGGTCCCAGCTCTTCTCCTCAAGCTCCTCAGTCTTGTAAGCCCCCCTTCCTTCTGCTGGAGAGGTGGTGGAAGATTGCTTCCTTGGGTCTGTTTTCATCCTACCTCAGGCACGTAGAGACAACGTGAGGGCTCTCAAGCGTTACAGGGGCAAAGCCAAGAGCACAATTGTTCTGAGCAGCTGAGTGCTGTCCACCCAAGTTCTTACTGTTTTCCATCCACATGAGATGGGTGGGCTGGCAGGGGAAGGAGCCCCCAGCCTCATTCAGTGGTGGTGATGGGCTGTTCTGTCCTAGGGGTGGAGAGAGGAGCTCACAGGTGATCAGAAGAAAACACAGTCCAGGTAGGACTGTGAATACATGCTCTTCTCCAGTTTCTAAAACAGATGTTTTCAAGGTTTATGGATCTTTGCAACTCAACAAATTCAAGTGCCGTTTTCAGACATATTTTTAGGACCATGAACCTTCTGACTCTGTCTTCATTCCTGTCCCCATGCATTCTCAGACTCGTTTTAACCACATGCCACTACTGGTGTTAGTGGTAGTGGCAGAAGCACCTCTTGGTTGTGTGTGTATCTAGGACATTGGTGCTCAGTTGCTGGGACAGTGCTTCATACCACGTTGCTGTGGTAACCCTTTGTTCTAATTCTGTAGAAATTTCTTGTAGAAAAACTGAAGAGTGCATGGCTAATTCTTATCTGATGGGACTGCATGAGTCTCCTTTTCAGAAAATAAAACTATTGGGCACTCTTACCTTTTATGCAGTTCTAACATAAAGCCATCTCCATCTAATTAGAACCACATACACTTTTTAGAATTATTTTCTTCATAATATTCTTGTAAATGGCACACTATCTTTTGTCTTTAGCGCTGCAATTTGTGAATTTTCCTTTGGGCCTTTATCTTTCCTAACTAGCATTTTGCACTCCATAAATTCTAGCTCATATTGTTTGCTATTTATTTCCTGGTTTTCAGTTTGAATACTGAGGTCTTTTTAGTTATTTTTATTTGCTGTCACATATTAATCAACTGATCCAGAATGAGTTTTCAAACAAAGTCACCCTTTTGGGAAATTGAATGAACTCTTAGCTTTCAGTTTTCAGTTGAATTATGCTGTTCAAGTCTTTCTCCTCCTTCTAACTTTGCTCATGAAGGCAAGAGAAGGGAAGTCGAGCATGTGACACTGTTTTGAAACATGAACTATGAGTCATAGATTCACATTATGGACAGGAAGGACTCAGAACACAAATGTATTACAATATTGTATTAGGTTTGCATGGCAAGGATTTGGTAGTGGGGGTCTACAGGAGCGGCTTCTGTGAGAAACTGCTGGAAGCTCCCCCTGAGTCCAGCAGGTCCATGACAGACCTGCTGCTGGCCGGGGCTGAGCCCATCAGGAATGATGGCAACATTTTTGGGATAAGGTGTTTACGAAGGGGGAAAAGAGCCAGCACAACTGCAACTGCAGTCTGAAAGAGGAGTGAGAAGATGTGAGAGCAGCAGCCTTGCAGACATCGGGGGCAGTGAAGGAGGAGTGGTGGGAGGACGTGCTCCAGGCAGCTGAGCAGACTCCCCTGCAGACCACGGTGCAGCCCATGGTGAGGCAGCTGTGTCCCTGCAGCCCACGGAGGAGCCCACTCCAGAGCAGGGGGATGCCTGAAGGGGGCTGTGACCCCATGGCAAGCCTGTGCTGGAGCAGGGCTCTGGCAGGACTTGTGGACCCATGGAGAGAAGAGCCCACACTGGAGCAGGTTTGCTGGCAGGGCTTGTGATCCCAAGGAGCACCCATGCTCAGGCAGCCTGTTCCTGAAGGACTGGGCCAATGTTGGGGCAGTTTGTGAGGAACTGCAGCCCGTGGGAAGAACTCGTGTTGAAGAAGTTCGTGGGAGAGTGTGGGGAGTCCTCTCCCTGAGGGGGAAGGAGTGGCAGAGACAGAGTGTGATGAGCTGACCACAGCCTCCATTCCCCATCCCCATGTGCTGCTGCAGGGGGAGGAGGTAGAGAAAATGAAGTGAAGTTGAGCCTTGGAAGAAAGGAAGGGTTGTGGGGAAGATATTTTTGAGATTTGGGTTTATTTCTCATTACCCTGCTCTTATTTGATTGGTAATAAATTAAACTAATTTCCCCAAGTTGTCTGTTTTGTCAGTAAGTGGTGAGTGATCTCTCCCTTTCCTTATCTCGACCCATGAGCCTTTTGTTGTATTTTGTCCCCCCTGACCTGCTGAGGAGGGGAGCAGTAGAGTGGGTTTGGTGGGTACCTTGTATCTAGACAGTGTCAATCCACCACAAATACAAAGAAAATATATTTTAATGTAAGGTTTCAGAAGAAACTGCAGTTCTTTTGGCATGTCCACACCATTTTAGCTTCCAGTTGAAGGAGGAAACCTGTTAGGGTAGATGTAATCTTAAAAACTGGCAGACTGTTAAAAAGAAAGAACTTGAAGATTAAACCTATTTAACAAGGTCTTCAAAGGTGGCAAGAAGGCTTAATCTAAGCAAAGGCTGTGACATAATCTTAACCTGCAGCAGTATTTATTGCACAGTATCGTATCCCTCATCAACTTTGGACAGGCAGTTCACCCATCTGATGTCACAGGAAATTATTCCAGTAATAGTGGAAAATATGACCCTGTTTCTGGAAGAGCCTAATTCCTGACACTGCACTAACTGGAGAATGACTAGTGTTTCCACCATAACCTGCATTTGAGAGAAGGCAATTAGTCTGATCTCTATATTATGCATCATTTTAGAATGAATTCTCAGAAAGAAAGAACAAATAACAGTTGTGGTTAGTTGGAGTAAAAAGGGAATGTAGAGTTAAATAATTTTGCCAAAGTAACCTGCTAGCTGTGTATTGACACAATAACTGATTTCCCAGATGAGGGAAACACAGTATACCTAAAGAACCTCAAGTTAGCAAAGGATGCTGTGGTTGCATGTATGAAATACATTTTAGATTTTGCTTAATAAACTGGGCTCAATTCTGTTCTCCTAAAATGATAGGAAGAAAAAACCAGTTTGTAACATGAGAGGGAAATAAAAGAGTTTGAATTGTCCCAGAATAGAAAAATGAAGGCTGACTGAAGATATGACTGATATTTAAAAATATGCCAATGAGTAAACACAATGGAGGAGGAAGAGCTATTTAAACTAAAAGACAATGTTGGCAGAAGAACAAATGGGCATAAAATGACCATGAACAAATTTAAGCTGGAAGGCAAAAGGTTTCTAGTTATCAGAAAGCAGTCTTTCCATGAAAAAGAAAGCAATGCTAAAGGTTTTTGTAATTAAGCTCAGCAATTTTATGCTTTACTTTACATGACACACATGTTCACCAGCATGAGATTTGTTTCAATGACATAGAAGTTCCCTTCAATTTTGTATCTTACACAAAACAGCAATTACTCTTGAGATACATTAACCTCTCTGGCAGCATGCACCTACTGTTGAACAGCACTCAGCATGACTAAAATATTCTGTCAGACAAAAAATCAAGAGACTTTGATATTCAGCTAATCTCCAAAAGGTTTAAACAGACTGAACGCAAAGACTTTTTTGCACTCTGCAATGTCTCTAGGGCTAGCATACTCAAATAAATCAATGAGACCAAGTTTTGTGTGAAAATTGTCACCTCAGTCAGCACTACATTGGGTCCTAGTGCTAACCACAAAACTGTGTGTCACATCTTGAGCTGCCGACAGCTATATTTCCAGCCTTTAAAAATGAGGATGTGAGGATCTGGAGAAATGCTGATTTGAATAATTGCAACCTACCAGTCACAATGTCAGTAATGGAGATAATATTCCTGTGTATTTTAAAAGCTGTGAAATCCTCCCTGCAGATGACGGGTAGTATTATTCATTCTTATTTGTTTAGCTGAATTTAGAAATGAGCCAGGAAGGGAGAAAAAATTTGGATATCCAGTAAGCAGGATGTATTTTATAACCATTTTATATCATGCATTGTATACTTAATTGGAAAAAACGAAAATTGAACATAAACATCAATATTCTAATAATATTAGGGTAGGAAATTGAATAAGCTGTAAGCTTTTATCTTCACTAATGCCACCATGCTTTTTAGTGTTGCTGAATGTCACACTCAAGGAACAAACATTTTCCTCGGTGGAACTTTCTCAGTGCTGTCATTTTGTAGTCTGAAACACAGAAACCTCTGAAGTAAGAAACCTATTCCTTTTGTTTTTCAGCGTCAAAGCCATGATTCCTCCGGGGGAATGCCTGTATGCTGGGAGGAAAAGGAGGAAACCCATTCAAAAACAGTTAAGTATCATATTCATCAGGTGGCATCTCCCTCCAAACATATGGGCTAGAAATGAGGTAGAAGAAGGGTTCCCTTCCTCCTATGGTCTCCTATGACACAGGAGAGACCTAATCTTCCTCTCTGCAATGAGAAACCCTTGGCTGGGAGGCTGACTCTTCATGGGGTAGATGTCTCCAGAAAGGATGCCAAGCCTGGCTCAACCCATCCTTATCCAGCACTAGGAATCCCGGGAGGAGGCTGGTTGTGGTGGGCACCACGGTGCTGCCATGGAGAGTGGAGAGGGACAGCGCCCTTTTGTAGGCAGAACACACCAATGGACTAAATGTCAGCAGTGGCTTGGAGGGGTGGCTGCCGCCTTGGTGCTTCCATGCTCCCTGCCTTTTGTCCAAGGAGCTTTTTGAGAAGCCATGTGCTGAGTGGCACCAGAGCACTGGCACTGCACTCCCCCTTCCCCTTTCCTGGGCTTAGCCTTGCTTGGGGCATTGCTAAGTCCAACATGAGCGGGCTGGGAAAGTGGGTCAGTTCAGCCAACTGAAAGAGCAGACTGGTGAGTCACTTTTTGCATATAGAACACATAATTTTCAGACTTCTGTTTACTATGGGATCACTTTCATTAGGAGAAAAATGGGAGAGAGGAATTGTATGTGCAAAGGCAAAGCAGGAAAAGAAGAAATGAAATGGAAATTTGTTACTACAAGATGCTTGAAAGGGAAGGGGGAAAAAGAGGTTGCTATCACTCAAATGTAAATGAGTTCCAGATGCCATAAGCCAATCTATGAAGTAAAGCTTTTTAATGTAATCATCCCATATTTTCTGTATTACACTTGATTATTTGATTATGAAACATACATTTTTACTGTGTTCAAATTATGAACTGGCACTGGTGGCCTTCATACAAAATTTAAGGATGAGAAGGTAACTAGAATAGATTTCCCTATTTTCAGTTGTTTAGAACTTCTAAAAATAACCGACTTGGCTTAAAATTGTACATATTGGTCTAAAGTCAAAGGGGAGTTTCTCTGAATGTTTTAATGACATCTGTTCATATTGTTTGGATTTGGGGCAGTATTTGCTCATGAACCACTTGTTACCACTTAAAAAATTGTTTCTTTTAGTTTAAAATGTATCACATTTCAATAGATAAAGATAATGGCATAAGCAAATTATTCTTCCTGCAAAAATCCTGAGTGTTGAATTCAAAATGTGTGTAAGATATCTACACTACTGTTTCAGTATATATGTGGATATTTATAACCATTGCAAGAGGGATGGAACATTTCCAGTACATTAAATTACCTCTATGCAGAACAGTTTATGGACCATTACTTTTGTGAAGAAGGAAGGAGGCTTGCAGTTGCTTTGAGAAACATTAAGCTTATGTTTGGAGTTTACATGCCTTTTAGAACTCCTCTCAAAGATGACTTCTAGATAAATGAATGGCTAAGAAAACTACCTGCTAACAAATCACGGAAATGACCTCATTAGCCCTTTTGGAAGCTCTGGCTTTAATACTCTCAGAAGAAAATTCTCACTTACTTTACACAACCAAGTTTTCATCTTGGGAACCATTGCAGGTAATGCTGCCTTGAAAATAGCTTTTCTGTGATGTTGTCGTGCAGGTACCTGAGCCTAAACTTTTCAGGACATGAAAAAATTTGATTAAGAAACATGGGTTAAAACAAGGGGAACTGTTGGGATTGTTAGAATACTGAAGCCCCACCCTGGAGACAGCTGTCCATTTTCTGTGGTTAGTTACTTACCACTTGCTGAGGATGATTTCTCAGTTCCTAGCAACACTGGTCTCTTCCTCAAACCTTATCTGTTTGTGGGCTTGGTCTCTGGTAAGCCTTTCCTGAGCTTATTCCCTCACTCAGGGACTTTCCTCTAAAGGGGCTCTGAATGCTCCAGACCAGCTGGCTGACAGAGCTCCTTTCCTGGTCTGTGTCTTTCAGTCCTGCTGGTCTTACTAACATTTCAGGGCTCTGAGACTGCTGCCATGCTGCTTTGAATAGTTTATCTTGAATTTAGAAGGGTAGACAAAGCCTATCAATTGAGCAGCATATATAGCCATTATTTTAATCCATGTTGTACAATCTTTGTTACAGCTTTTTTCTCTTGTTTGACTTTGACTTGTTTGACAGCACTTTCTCCTCCACAGTCTTGTTGTACTTTCCGCCCTACCATTCTGCCAATGAATCAAGGTAGATACTGGCACCTGTTCTGGGAGGAGTATTTGCTCAGCTGTAAAACCTGATTTTTCACGGAAAGTAAAGTTGATGGGTGTTCTTTGGCCAGTCCTCTCTCTTTAATGTAAAGAGTCTCTAGAATTTACCTTTTTTTAAAACAAAAAGATAAGTGAGCTCAGGTGCCTCAGTGCAAGCAGAATACTTGGATTCCAATAGGGATTCATGGACTAGTGCTTTTGAAGATCAGAATTTAAAGGACAGAGGTGCAGTTTTCTCCTGTGCAGAACAACTGGGACATTTATATCTCCCCATACTCAGCGCATCCCAAGAGGCTAACTCTCTGACTCTACATAATCTTTTCATGATCAGGCTGTCAACCAGGTGGTGATCCTGCAGCTGGCTTTTAATCCAGGATATCCCAGAATTATATTGTTCATTATGTTCATGAATGTTTTTCAGGCACAGGAATTTTGTTCTCAGGTACTTTTACAGAACAGTGATGAAAATGTATAAAAAAAGCACCATGGGAGACTACAGAGACCAACAAGACTAGGGAAGAATGTGTGGAAAATTTTACTGGGAGGAGCTAATATGTTTCAGTCTTGCTTTCTACACAGAACTAGCAGAGTTTATCTTCATTAGGTTGCCACTCTTCAGATAACATATAAGGTTCAGGTTCTCCTTTTATACACGCAAGAAAATTTAAAAAAACATGGTTTTCCTTTTGTGCCCCAAAACTTCCAAACAAGCCCCATTAAACATGCTCTACACTAAAGAACCCTGATTTTTATGGACACAGGTAAAACACCTGGAGCTCAAGCAGATTGAAAATTTTCCATCAGATATGCTTTTCAGCCAGCCAGCCGGCATTTTGACTAAAGGAAACATTTTCTACCAAGTGTTTATTTCCTGTGGAAATCTAACATTTTACTGGTAATTTAAGCATCTGGAAATTAAAGAGATCTTGTCTTTAACCTCAAGCTAAAATCACTGTGTTGAAATTAATACTTAAAAATGCTAAGGCAATGCTTCAGGACAGTTGCCATTTGAGAACTTCAGCCACTATTCTTCTCAAACCCCGGCATCTTGTAAAACCCTCTCCCTCTACAAAACATTTCTTGTAATGTTTTACAGCTCTTTAAAGGCAACTATACCTGTTCTAGCTCTGAGTGTATCTCTAACTACTCCAGAATGATCACTTCAGCCAGAACTGTGCCAGTGCCAGGGTAAACAGAGACCTTGGGAGGTGCAGCTCTCTCCAGCTTCCTAGTTCTAATTTTAAGGCCCTTTGTGGTGTAGCCCTTCCTCTTACTTGGTACCACACTGTCCCACCTCTCATCCGCTCTGATGCTCTTCTTATGTCTTCCTGACCATTAATTCTGCTTTCACGTTTCCTTGCTGTCAAGATGCAGAAGAGACATAGAAGGTGGCAAAGGGCTGCCTTTTCTTCAAGCAGCTTTCTCTCATTCTGTCCTTTTGGTCCATAGGACATGGTGAACATCCACACACACGTGGCTGCCACTGGAGCTCAGCTCTGCCAAAATTCCTATACAATGTCCAAGCACAGCTCAGGGACTGAGGGTGCTGGTCAGTACACTCATGATAATCCTCTGTTGTTACTTTGCTCTCAGCCTATGTCACATCTCATGGTCTGTCTTCCCTTCCCCTTCCTACTGGAAGCTTGTTGTCACGTTAAATGATTAGACCTTTCTCAGCTCAGGTCTTCTGCTGGTTCAACACTGCAGCATACTTATAAAACCTATTCAGGGCAAAGTTTTCATTAACAGGGTAGGGCTCTGCAGAGGGTAGGGAACAGCAGACAGAGCTGTAGTTGCAGGAAATTCCTCTGCCAGCTCACCAAACTGGTTTACACTACTGGTGGTCTGTGTGTCATGGGCACACTGAATCACTAATGCCAAATGGCTCAACGCCTTTTGTACCACCTGAAGACAAAATGTTCTCCCCACCAGATCCCAAGGACTGCTGATGGGGGTCCTGCACACCTACAAGGGCTTGTTACTACTGGGCAGTTCAACATTGTGAGGAAAGAAAAGCCATAGATATTCCTTGAATTATGTGTTCTCCTTTACTATAGCACTGTTGTATGGAAAACAGAGTAAATGGGAGATCATCAAGTGTCTCCCGTGTCTCTGTTTACAGTTTGACAATCCAGAGTTTAACATGAACACAACAAGCACCATCTCCTTTCAGCTCAAAATAAAGGCTAGAATTTTCATTTGCCTCAATGCAGCCCACTGAAGATTTTCCCTGCCCGTGCCTTTCTGTTTATGGCTAGCTAACTGAGCCTTTCCATGGAACTCACATTGTTTAAAATCACATCCACTTGGCACCTTACTACCATTTACATCCAACTCCTGTTTATTTGGATTCACTCCCTTACTGAATCATTTCCTTGAATTTTCAGGAAGACTCTGCCCTGAACTTTCTCCAGTAGTCATTTTACACCATTCCCTACCATCTTCTGAAAACTATTCCTTGTACTCAGTACAAAGGCAGACCACCTAATTTCTTCAAACCATTCTTCTCTGGGATAGAGCAGTCATATTTTATGTGGTAAATACGCTTGAACAACTTCTATTTCTATTTCATTTTACTCTCGGCAATTTTTACCTCTTGAACTCATCAGCTTAATTTTCCTTATTGGAATTAATTTCTTCTGTCCTACATTGCTTCCTTGCTTCAGCTGGTTTGTCAGATGTAAAGACTGATTAGCAAAGCTTAAGTTCTTTAGCTTCTGCTCAGCTATAGGCTATGTTCCCACAAAATACTGCCCTCCATAAATCAGACATCCTTTTGGTGTCATAGGGTGGCTGAGCCTCCAGGTTTACTGCAAAAAATAGTTAACTGAGAAAAAGTAAGAAACACTATTCCTTCTTTGTTGATTGCATTATTTGTTCTCATATTTCCTCTCCTTTATATAGGAAAGTAGTTCATTTGTCCCAGTCAGCAAAATCTTCTCCATGTGTTTGGAAGCAACTCGTTGTTTTATTGAAGAACCATATATAAGTATTGGCAATTTTGAATGAAATAGCAGAAATTATGTATTTTTAGTGATATTGAAAAAAAATATTATTTCTAACTCAATTTTTTTCTGTCCATTCTGTCCACTGATGCTGTGCCCTTGAAATGAGGTTCTCAAAAGTAGCAATGAATTTTTCAGATATGATTTTCTTTAAGATGTTTTCAGTTAGCAGCAGTCACATGCACAAAACTGCTCCTCAAAAACTGGGGTTTTTTTTGCTAATTCCAAAGCACAATTGTTCCAGAATTACAACTGCCATGACAAATTAATACTGACGTAACTTAACGCCTTAACCACCTTATGATTGAAAAATGCAGTAAATGTGTGTAGTGTGAAAATGCAGTAGTAAAGTGTGACAAATAATTAGTTTTTACTCTCCTTGTCCAATGTCAGCTAGCTACTTGAGATTATGATCCTTGGATTCAGTGAGGTGAAAGTAGAAAGTGCTGCTAGCACAACTATAGTCTTCTTACTTGCCATTTCCCATCCTTGAGTATCCATGTAGTTTGTGGCTCCGGTGTCCCATAGCTCATCCCTGGGTAATGCATTTGACTACTGCTGGGTCCAGCAATAGCTGGCTACTGAAAGGAACGACTTTCTCAGCCTCCCACTCAGGTCTTCCTGCTTAATGGACAAGTCTGTGCTTCAGCACTGAGCATCCCCCACTGTCATGCTGGAAATAAGGTCCCCATTTCTGTGTGCAAAAGCACCAGCTTTTTCCTTTACTCCCTCTTGAGAGCATCTTACACCTTCTCTGGGAATATCAGTGGACATTCCAAAACTGAGGTTCCTCACTTGTTATGTATAGCATCATAACGAATTTCCACAACTGCTATTCTAGGTTCTCTGGCACTGTCCATTGCATAAGGGGAACATGAAATGGGGATGGACTTGCTTCGCCTAGGAAGCTGAGTAACTTTCATCTCTATGTTTTGTGAGGAATATCAATCTTCTCAAGAAACCAAATTCTTATCTTTGTTATTACTGATATAGGAAGGAAGGTAATAGTGAGAATGTACACTGGAGTTTTGAGCTTGAGGAAAGAATATCTCTTCACCTTACTTTGCATACTTTTTACTCATGTCTAAAGACAGAGTCTTTTCTTAATTATCTCCTGGCTCACAGGTTAACTCTGAGTCATTAAATAGAGGGAACTAAGATGCTTTGAATGAATACAGTGGGTATTGAATGGGTTCATGCATTAGTCACGGTAATTTTCCCCTGCTGTTCTGCCCCTGATTTGTACAACAAAGATGAGAAATTGTTTTTCCTGGTATTGACTAGAACATGAAGATAGTACCCATTTCCCTAAGGTGAGAGGTCCTGAGTAAAAGATACCAGTTCTTCACTTTTTGCCTGATACAAAAAGAGAAGATAAAGCCTGTGTCTTTGCACCATGGCAGATGCAGAACAGTAAAGCTTGTTTTGTCAGAGGACAGAGACTTTAAAGATTTTCATAGAAACTAAGCAAAGTATTGCTGTTATCAATTAATTGCATTCAGCATCTCAGCCTCTGGAAGTAAAACAGGTAATTGAAAATGTGTTCTCCACCACAGAAGGCCTGCAGTTGGGAATGAAAAATCAAATCCTTCGAAGAGACACAGAGACCGTCTGAATGCAGAGCTGGACCACCTGGCCAGCCTCCTTCCTTTTCCCCCTGACATCGTATCAAAGCTGGACAAACTTTCCGTCCTGCGCCTCAGTGTCAGCTATCTCCGAGTCAAAAGTTTCTTTCAAGGTAGGTTTCCTTACGATCTCAGCACCTCATTAAAAGTATCCCTCTAGTTTATTGCTGCTTTGTACTAATCCTGAGTAAAAGTAACACATGCTATTATATTGATAAAACAAGAGGAAAAAAAATGTATTATTGAACTTATTTTGTGCATGGGATGTTGCATTGGAAATTCATTCATTTCCTCTTATGTAGTTTGCATGTTTTTCACCAAATAGTGGGATAATGTCCACCTTTCATCAGCAGGCTGATGGAAATGGGAAACCACAACTGTAAAATCACTAAACTGGGAAAGAAGTTTGGGGCAAATATAATACCTGTTACAGTTTGAATTCTCTATTTGATGTTGTCATTATGAAAGTTCAAAACTCCTGTTTAAGTATGATGTGAAAGTTAAGCAACTACTGTATTACCTATATTTGCTGTATGCCAGGAGGAAATGGGTTCACTTGAAAAGCCAAAATGGTCACTGTCTTTCAGGACAAGAGAGATTCAAAGTCTAAAATGCTGATTAAAGCTGTACTAGGCTACACTTTGTTTGTACAGTTGTCTGGCACACCACAAAGGAAAAGCCAAATGTGAGTTTTGAGATGCACATAAAAAGAATTCTTCCAAATTTGAAGATATTTTGAGTTTCTTCTATTGCTGATGAGTTCACAAAAGCAAAATTCAAGTGATTTAATAATGGAAATCCTCTCTAGAGTTCTAGAGTTGTTTTCAAAAAAAAGGAAAAAAAACCCATGCATGAAGGAGAATAGTTGACTAAAACTTATAGGTGGACTGCAGAGATAAACAGAAGTATTTTTATGGACATTATTTTTCCTTTATTACTCTTTATTATTTCTACTCCTTATGATGATACTTTATATATATATATATATATATATATATATATATAAATTTATTAAAAAATTTCCTATTTTTGGATTTAATGAAAGAATAATATCTGTTGGTTGGCTTCTTGCTTTTAAAATGCATTTCAGTATAAAAGAAATGTCATCTTGAAGAGACTTTGGCTGGCTGCAGGGCATTTTACAAGGCTGACATGAGATTACAAATGGTGATACCACTGATAGCAGGAGCCTCCCATGTCAGCTGTGGCAGGTGCTGCCCAGCCTCCAGCATCCTGCAGTTGACAGAGTGCCTCTCTTACTCTTTAAACACATACCTGAGTGCCATGTTCTCTTCCTCTAAACCTGACTTTCATTTCTCTTGCATTCACAAGCAATAATATCTCTTCAGCTGTCTTTGCTACTCTTCTGCCAGAGTTTCTAAGATCCATTGTCTCCTTTTCTTAAAGGGATGAGATAAAAGGAAAACAAGTAATGCCAGGCTGTGTTATGCTGAAATGTTCAGTGTTCCATGTTTTGAGACATTTAATTTAATCCTCGAATTACCTAATTGAACACATAGCTTGTGTTCCCTTCATTCTTATTTTTAAATGTTTACATCACGAAACTAAGGTTACAGAAAGCATTGTTTATGGTAAAGGAAGGAAACTACACGCCATTTTAAGACACGAGAGCAGGCTGGAGCTTCAGAAGGGTGGAGTGGAGGAGAGGTGAGCTGTGGAAACTGAGCTGAGTGAGGAATGGTTGCAAATGTTTGGGTGAGGGCAGAATCTGCTGTATCCCTCATGAACCTCACAATCTACTTACTGGTAATTCTGGACAAAAAAGGCAGAATCTGTTTGTTTGGTTTTGTTTTTTTGAGCAAAAACCTTAGTACAAGTCACCTAAAAGAGCAAACAAGTGTATTCATCCCAGTGTTTCAATTTTTGTTGTGATGAAAGAGGATAGAAGAGCAAAAATGGATTGTTTGTGGCTTTTTAAATCAAAGGATGACACTAAACTGGGAGCTTATAAACATTCTGAGGATAGAGAACAGACCAGTGGCATACAGAGATGTTAGAAAATTGGATAAAAAACGTATCTGGAAAAATGGCTTAGTAAATCTGTACTAATTCACTCAGGGAAAATTAATCCAAAGAAACTGATGTTCAATAGAAAAGATGAACCTGGAACAGACAACATAAAAACAATAACCAAAGAGGTACAGTGGTCAACAAGTTGTTCCATGCCTGTAATACGGTATGCTGACATAAACAAGAAAGCTAAGTGTGGATTTTGGTCTGTTTGCCTAGAGGCAGCATGTCACTACACAGGAAAGTTATAATCCCTCTCTGCATGAGACCAGCATGACTCCATCTGGAATGGAGCTTTCTGTTGTGGGCATCTCCTGGTCACAAGGGCATTGGTACATATTAAAGGGTTTGGAATAAACACAGGCAAGAAGTGACTATAAAGTTGCATGGGCAAAAAAAAAAAAAAGAAACAAAAAAACCCAACAAACAAACAAACAAACAACCCCCAAAAAACTAAAGTTAGCTCAATTTGTATTCTCCAGCTGTTTCTTCATAGGAGGAAAAGACAAGAAGGAGAGGAATTACACAGGATATTGTAGAGTGGCACAGTGTAGGAACCAAGGAATGATGATGCCCAGGATGAAATCTGACTTGAATATCAAGAAAAAACATATCTATAATGAGTTCTGTTTGCTATCCAATATTCCTGAAGTGGACACAGTGGAGATTCAATACATTCAATTTTGTAGACTGCAACAGACAGTACTGTGCATAATTTGTTTAAAAAAACCCTATTCTTTGAGTTTTGAGGAAGTTAAGCTTAAATTTCAGGTTTTAAAAATATGCTTTTAAGAATATTGATTACCATAAAAAAAAAAAGAGTAGTGTTACTTGACACGTTAAGTTCATATGTGACATTGTGAATTCCACCCATAACAGGTCAGCAATTCCCATGCCAGTTGCAGTGGCACACCTTCAGCAATGCCAGAGGTTCCTGGGCACACTCATTTCCTTACCACTAGGTGTCCTTTTAGTAGCTGCTCTGCCATAGTCAGTGCACCGCACAAACGTGGTTATGAAGATCAATAGCCAATTGGAGGGAGTAACCTCACCATATTGACCTCAAGTGTGAAAATGGTTGTGCAGAGAATTGGGTATTAGTGCATGGAGAACATCCATCAGTCATTTATTCCCATTTTAGTGACCATTAGAGGTTAGCACCTTGAAGCATATGACCAGTTCATCTTACTTGACTGATTTAAGCAAAGGCCTGATTCCTTTCAAAAATTTAGACCTGGTTGTTGAGACAGATATTCCTAGGATTTAGTTTAAGTCATTGTGGTGAATTCCCTCCCTCATTCTTAGAAATGTTTTCTTTTTGCTGTCTACTTATTTAAGATTCTCCATATCTCTGTTATCAGTTGGCAGAGGCTCTATTAATAGCCCTGCTTCCCCCAAGGTACAGGCATTCAGTCATTTTGCATTTTCCTGATAAGCACTTCAAAAAGGCCTGCAGCAATAACCTTCCAACCTCACCGGATCTCGTGGATGAGGCAGCTGGGTCTGAACCAGGGTTAGCCGATGGCTGAGAGACATCAACTGCTGCAGGAAACTGTGACTGCCACTTGGCCCTGACAAAGACTTGCTTAGGGTGGGGCTCCTGTGAGCATGGAGAGGCACTCAGTGTCTGTGACCACTTGAGTTTGCTGGGCCTCTGTCTTGGACGTGTTTCATCTCGGTTAATTGCAGTCTGCCTTCCTTTACCACTCTTGACAACACATCCTTTAGTACTTCTCATTCCTCAGTTTTTCCACTGGTGGGGAAATGGTGGTCTTGCTCCACTTCCAAACCAGCCCCATTTTGCTGCTTGTTTAACTTGTTCTCTCCTAGTACAGGTAATGATTTAGTAAATAAATGTTAGAAGAATAGCCCCTTGTCCTTTTAACAGCTCAGGTCCTTTCTGAGGGAGAGCTAATTTATGTTTCCCAGTCCTTGTAATGAAACCAGCTATGACTATTTACATCGACACGGTTACAACTAGGGCTATATAGCTCCTCATCTTTTAGTTCTTAGTGTAACTAACCTTGTATTAATACTCACATTCCACTCAAACCTTTCCTTTGACATCTCATTAAGTAACGTTAGACCTTTTAACCATAAGTATTTCTGATAAATGATAGATAATGTTGAATATAGTCTTAGATGGGAAATGTAGAGACCTCAATATGGATGAACATTTTAATTTCAAACCCTTTACTGCATAATTTATATAAAGCATAATTTAATTCGATAGCTTGTTATTTTGCCCATCTGGACATTTTTTGCACACACACATATATATAGTCAAAACCAGAGATGTGCATGCAAGCACAAAAGCAGTGCTTTCCTGACAAAAATCTCCCTCCTGTATTATTTTGAATCTCTGTGTTTATTGCAGACTTCAGTGCCTTCTCTGTATTTATTTACTTCCAGACTTCATTTGATTTTGAAAGCTAAAAATCCTGATAGATTTATGGATGACTAAATATGGATTGTAGAGAGTCACAGATGAACTCTGTGAATAAATATCTTAAAAGTTTCTGTAAGTTTTATATTTAAACTGCAGTCCAGATCTTACAAAATTAGTGACAGTCAAGCATGGAGACATGTTGTTTGACCTGCCTTAGACTACAGTTATATATGGATTGTAAACTGAATTACAGTAGAGTTTGAGAAATTTGTCTAAAAATGTCAGTTCATCTGTTTTCATGCAGAATTAAAAATTTTAGGAAACAAGCCTGTAGTGAACCTTCCTGAGTAAAGAATAAGCTATGCCTTAACCTGAGGGTCATTGTCTAATATTTTTGCAAATCTGCAACATGGCTGATTTAATACCTTCCTTTGCAATCCCTAAAATCCAAGATGGAAGTCTCCTGCTTCAGTTTAAGACCCCCTTCTGTAAAAAAAAATAAAATTGTTTCCATTTCTTGTGGTACCTCAGCTTTTACAGCCATGGAGGTGATCCTAGCAGATGGAAGTAAAAAGAGGTAATAAACACTAGACTTTTTTGCTTTTGTTGTCTATAGCTCCCCTTCCACTGAGTAGCAGAAATCTATTTTCCCAGCCTGTATGGTTAAAGGGCTTCCAGCGTGATTTTTATAACCTTCCCTTCCTTGCTACATCTGATACTATACATTGGCCTTATTCTTTCCCTTCTTATACATTTGTCCTTTATCTTATTCATTTTTAAAAGAGATTTTCTGTGAGCTTCCAGCCACTGAAGAACTCAAGATTTTGTTTAGGTGGTCTTTTCTTACATTTCTCTTTCTTCACTGCCACTGATGCAGTTTACACTTATATCCTATATATTTATTTGCTGAAAAAACATCCAGCTTCTATTTCCCTTAGATATGTGCCCTCTGAGATTTTTCCAGGTGTACTGAAGTCTCCTTCCTGTTGGTCTTCTGTCTTCAAAGCTGTAGCTTGGATTGCTGCTGCTGCTACAAGAAACATTAATTCCAGCATTTCCCAGTTACTTTCACCAAGCTGCCCTATCTCCTTCTAACCCATTTCTCCCCTTCAATTAAACCTCTTATATACATATATACACACATATATATACATAGATATAAATATAATTTTTAAGGTTTTTTATTTTTCCCCTTTTCTGACAGGGTAGCACACACTGACTGTGTGGTTTCTGTCTTTCTTCTGATTTAGCATTTCTGTTAGTGGGTCATTTCCTTTTACTCGTCTACGTGCTTGGTGTGATCCAGTTCCCGTCAACATTTATCTTTAATGGAAATTGAATTTATCCCTTTTAAGATGAAAACAACAAAGGATTCCTCCCAGCTGGCCTGATTTTCAGTATCCTCAATTACTTGCAGCATGTTCCAGCTTTGTTCTTCTCCTACAGTGTCCATGGCTGTTACTCTCCTAGGTCAGAAGCATACTACTGTGACTGAGATTGCTCAGGTTCATTCCTTAGACCCTTTAGGCTATTATTTCTTGTAATAATTGAATATTTGATGCTGCAGCCCCCACTGCAGACCTGTTTCTGGTGTGACATGCATGACACTTCAGCGACACAGAAATTGAAGGTTTTAAAACCTGAGATGGGTAAAGAAGCACAGAGTGATCTTGCTTTTAGTGCATAATCTGCAATGTAATGCTACTCAGCCGTGCTGTAGGAGTGCTGCCTACCTGAACCAAAGCTCCTGGTCTGAGGTTCCAAGGTTCCTCTGCAGTGCATTACTGTGGTTCTCAGGCATCTCTTTCTACTCCACCATCTTTTCCTAATAATTCTGTTTTCCCTGAGTTTTCTTTTCAAAATCTCAGTAATTTTTTTTTCCTGGAATGACAAATCCTGCTTCTTTGGTATAAATATGTTTTTTACATTTTACTTTACATAAGCATGGCAAATTTTTCCACAACAAGATTCAACTGATCCTTAAACTAAGTTCATATGGTTGAGCTTACTATTACAGTTATAACCTATATTGGATCCATTTCCATGGGAAAAATTCATCTTTCATTTGTACGCCAGTTTCAGTAGCCTAAAGCTTTTCCTTAAAATTAAAATCATAGTCTTAGTGAATCACAGATTCAGAGATGGGTTGAAGATGCAAGGAACCTCTAGAGGTCACCTGATCCAAGCCCCCTGGTGAAGCAAGGTCTCTGAGAACCAGTTTCCCAGGACCATGTCCAGATGGCTTTTGAGTATCTTCAAGGATGGAGAGTCCACAGTGTCCTTGGGCAACCTCAGCCAATGCTTGGTCACCCTGAGAGTGAAATTGTGTTTCTTGATGTTCAGAGAGAACCTCCTGTGTTTGACTTTGTACTTGTTTACTCTGGTCCTGTCACTGGAAGCTTCTGAAAAGAACCTTGCTGTTCTTTCCAGCCTTCCTTTAGGTATTTATACACTCTGATAGGATCCACCCTGAGCTTTCCCTTCTCCAGGCTGAACAGTTCCAGCTCTCTCACTCTCTCAGCCTTTCCTCATATGAGAAGTGCTCTAGTCTCCATCATTTTTGTGTCCTTTCACTGGACTCTCTCCAGGTCCTTTATGATAGATATACTTAGAACAGATATAGGAAAAATAAAATAATAAAAAATCTGAAATAGCAATAAATAGTATAAGAAAGATTCATAAGAACAGGATAAGATGCCTAAACCAACAACAACAAGAAGGAGGAAATTATACCTCATTGATTCCATATCTTCATTCCCACCCATTTTTTCTTGGTATGACTCATATATTGATTTCCATTATGTAAATAATTAGAGGCTTTCAGAATTTCCTCAAACTTCTTTTTCTTTTTTTAATGAAACCTGTACTTTGAGACACAAATCAAGGATTCAATTTGTGTTCCTCTGATTAGTTAGGGTTGAAGCTTATACCTTGAGTCAAGAGTCCCCCAATATATTTGGGGTTTTTAACAATAAGAAGTTTGGTTTTTAAAGACATTTTCTACTGAGTTAGAGCATTCCCAGTCCTGTCCTCTGACATGGAATGTCTGAGTGATTTTTTTTCTTGGAAGAGAAATAAGGACTTTTCTTTTTTGAACGCATTGAAAAAATATTGCTGTAGTCCACAGTTGTAGCTTAATTAGATTGTAAGCATTTCGGTAGTTTAGGTTTCTTAGGACAGCATATTCAATGGCTTGTACTGAAAAGAAACATTCATTGTCAGAGTGGGTAACAGGTAAGGTTATTCCTGTGGCTGTGTTGAACTGGTGTATTCAAATCGCACCAATATTTGGAGTGTTTTGGCCAAAAATGGACTGTTCATGAAAGAAACATTTTCCACTCTCTACTGCTCTCTAATTTTACCATCTTTTTAGCAATAGAGCAACTGGAAAAACTGGAAAAACTGTTCTTCTGCATAAGTGGCATATAAGCTGGAAATGACAAGTGACATGAGGGGAATCTTTGTTAGATTTCTCCTGGGGGCATTTGACACTGGGAGAGTTCCACTGTTTGTACCAATAATAGAAGTACACTCAGGACCAGACACGTGGTCAGCCACACACACGATGCCTGATTTTATAGGTGTTCCCACAAACCACAGCTTCTACATTGCTCCAGTGCTAGGGGAAGTCCCCCAAATACTGTGAGCCATTGAGTGTGGGTCTTCACCTTTCTGCAGCTTGCTCAGTCATTCTTAACCATTTTGATTTGGTAGGCTTTTATGCTCAGTGAATTTGCTTAACTCACACTGTGCATCTCATGTTGCATAGATGTAAATGAATGTGGCAAGGATGTGTAAATAAATGTCTTAAATGAAAGTGGCAAGGAAAAATCTGGGTACATCTAATCCAGGAGACTGATATACACACTGTATTTTGCATTCAGTGATGCTCATCTTGCTTGTGCACTGTGCTTGCTTAATCCCTGATCTGCAGCTAAGGCCCTTCTTGGCCCAGCCTGGTACCAGCTGTTGAAGTTCTCTCACAGCCCTGCATGGCTCAAATTCCATTATCCTGACTATAAGTAATGGACTTTCATTGATCTAATTCTCTTGAGTTAAATTCTGTTTAGATCTTGGAGACTGGGGAACAACTTGGAGTTTAGTTCCACTGTAACCTATGTTTTCCTTGGATATGGAAACAAGACTGGTTTTCATAAAAAGAAAAATGGCCTTTTTGCTTCAGAACTTGCTAGCAATTTCAGTGACTATAGAAGACACTAGCAATAGTTTTGTCCTTATCACTTATGCAATGGATGGGAAGGAAAGCATTCCCCCAGGCATGAACTTTGTCTTGGTTTACACTTGTTCTCAGCTTCATGAGTGATTACCATCTCTGAGAGGAAGCATGTATCTTTACTGTCAAGAAAATGATTTATTTTGTTTCTCATTTTAAACACAGATATGTTATAAAGGAAAGACAATACCTCTTATCCAACAGAACAAGAAATTTAGTTTGGCATATTGAAATTGTATAGGACTTTGAAGACAAAGAAGACAAATAGTTTTCAGCTAGTGAATAGTGTGGGAGATTATCCACTTCCCTTCTCACATTCCTGCTTTAGGGCTACAGCACATAGTAAAGCTCTGCAGAGAACTCTGATACAATGAGGATCACAAAATCACAGAATCATTTAGTTTGGAAAAGACCTCCAAATCATCAGGGCCAGCCTTTGACTGATGACCACCTTGTCAACTAGACCATGGCACTAAGAACCTTGTCCACTTTTTCCTTGAACACCTCCAGAGACTGTGACTCCACCACTTCCCTGGGCAGGCCATTCCAATGCTTAATGATCCTTTAGTGAAGAAGTTCTTAATGCCCAACCTGAACCACCCTAAGTGCAGCTTAAGAGTGTCCTCTCATTGTGTTGCTGATTGCCTGGGAGGAGAGGCTGACCCACACCTGGCTACACTCTCAGGTGGTTGTGGAGAGTGATAAGGTCCCCCCTGAGCCATATAAAATACGAGCAGGGGGCTGGTTTCTGCAAAGCTTGCCTCACTTGGCTATGTGATTGTCCTACAGTTTGGCTCAATGGATCACTCTGAAGGACTTGTCTTCATTTAATTGTGTTTGATTTAGTGTCTTTTTTATTTCATTAAATAGAAAATCCCATGTGACTAACACAGATGATTCTCTTCTCTATAAGGTAACAGTAACATATTAGTCAGTGCTCTGAAAGTTCCCCACCAAGAAATGAAATGCAAGTTGTTTAGGTGAGGCACAGCAGATTTCCCTTTAAAAGTCCAGTTTTAATTTCATTACACTTTTTGGTTCAATACTCTAGATAATAGAACTGACAAATTTTCTAAAATCTTGACATTGAGTAGAAGCAGAATGCATATCAGCAAACTTAGATGCTCAGTAAGAGAAGTTACAAGCAGACTTTAGGACTTCTTTTAAAGAAGCTCATCATTACTTTTTTGAAAGTGTGATTCTATGCAACAGTCTTGCCGAAGTATGTATCATATGAACTTGCCATGCCCCTAAAATTCTATTGAAATCTCCTCAATGCATTTCCTCTTTATATCTGCATGGAATACATGAAGCTGAAGGTACATAGGAAGTAAACATTTGTTATAATAAGAAAATGTCCACTATTCCCATTTATTCTGAACCTGCAATATAAATTGGCTATTTACATATTGGAAACAGCTGAAAGAGGTTAAGAGGACTGAAAACAAGCAAAGATCAGATCAAAATCAAAAAACAACAAATTCTAAGGTTTTGGGTTTTTTTCTAGTCCATTGACAACTTCATAACCACTTTACCAATTGTATACAGGCAAAACGTCACCTTATAGTAATCTTATCTATTCCCCTGACTATTTTAATATCTGTGCAGAAAATGCTATCTTCTGTATGTTGGTATTATGTTGTATATCAGTGTCATTGAAAACCTGTCACAAACATTCTATATTTTGTTCCAAATAATTTATTAAACCAATGTTGTGTCATCAAATGACCCCTACAAACCTTGTATGGGGAAATGGCACAATAAATAATGCTTTATGAAAGCATTTCTTGAGAGGATAAATAATTCAGCCTAAATAATGTATCTTGAGCTGGTGAATGTAAGGATTTATGTGGAGAATATTCTAATATGTTATTATAAGGACCATAACAGTACATGGAGAAAAATGAAATCGTATTTCTTCCTTCCATACTTTTTCTACACTGCATCTACACCACAGCATATAGGAAAAGGCTGTACATCTCACAGCCAGTGATATTTGTAAGAAGAAATTAGCAATATTTGAAATGAATAATTTTTAGAGGTGCAGTCATGCCAGGTGCAGAATGTTCTCAAATTACAATGGGTTATAGAGGTTTTCAGCACTTCTTCAGGACCACCTAGCAATGTAGGGTTTAATGTATGTCCCCCTAAGGGAAGAGCTCTTTCTTCTGAGCCAAACATACTCAGGAACACGTCAGAGAGTCTGAAGATATTGCACATTGCAACATACATTCTTCATTTTTATTGATGCTAGCAAGCACTTTAGAAATTTTTAATAAGTCTGGCAGTAAGTTAGTGCCATATCATTTCAGGACAGTGATGCACCCTACATTTGTTGCTGCCAACTTATGGTTATGAAAGCAGAGACAATGTCAGTTTGAAGGTTACTTTGCCATCACACCTTAAAAGTATCATGGCAGCAGCTGATAGTACCTTAAAAACCAGTAGGGTGGCTAAGATTGTCACCCTTGTAAGCATGAGCTGGGAGGAGAGGTCAGTTTCTGGACAGAAGATGTGCCCCTTGCAGCAACGCTTAGTGCAGGGATGCCGAGTTCCAAGAGGTCATTTGGAAAAGAGGAATTTATTTATCTTGTCTTTGTCTAGTCAAGTCTCAATCTCCACACAGGGGTCGGCTTGCTTACTTTAGATACCGTAGCCTCAGCAGATATTCCGTCTTCTGACTCTCTCAAGATTATGTTCAACTAGTGCAGTTTTTCCAGACAGAGAAAAGCTGCAAACTACAGTGTTGTGACTCTTCATCACTCTTGCCAAGTGCCAATACAACAGCATGTGAAAAACATGTTGGGGAAGACTTTGAAGCTGTAGATTCCTGTGCCCTGAGCTGCCTGTACTGGAGACTGGGAAATGTAACAGAAAGTTTCCAAGAAAAGAGGACATTGAGAAACTTAATCTCCTTTCCACTGAGGCAATTTGCCAGGAAAGACCTACTGTAGGCAAAATTTGGGTAAAAAGCCTCTTCTCAGAAAACAACAAGTTTGGTTGGGGAGGAAACATAAAGACAACTGGTCATGTCCTTAATTCCTTATTATGTTTTGCTTAACCTTGGCATTAGTGGAGTAATACAAGCCAGGCTTTCAAAATCTGCCCCAGTGTTTCAGAAAACACATCGCCTGAAGTTAAATGTATTTTTCAGAGTCATAACAAAAATACCATTGAAAAGGTTAAAGCCTGGGAGGTGGGAAGTCACACCATTTCCACACCAATAATTTGGCTGGAGAATGTTTTTTGCTAGTTAAATTGGGGAACAACTGACCACATTATAGCCAGATTAGCAGTGGTGAAGGCTGCTGGAGGGAATGAACACTCAAAAGTTAACTTAGATTTATATGGAGATAATGTGATACATATGAACAATTTGGGGGACTTTATCAGCGTACTTTCATGTTAAGTTTTAATTAAATCTGCCGATCTTCTTTTTTCTTTTTATTTTTGCTGTTTAACTTGGTGACTTCCCTTCCACCTCTTTCTCTCTAGCAGCTAACTTCTCTCATCCACCTAACTTCTTTGTAAAATTTTCTCTTTTGCATCTTCCTCTTCTGTAGATTTTCTTGTTTTCTCCATATAGGTTTTTGCCCCTTGTCTTTTCCCATCTTTGCTACAGCATTCTCCCTTTTTTTCTATATTCCTTGCTCAGCTCCTAAAAACACTTGGTTACATCTGCTGTCTGCCGTTCCAGAACTGGATCTCCATCTCTCCTCTCCATTAACTGACTTTGGTGGGAAAGCAATGATGTCCTTTTTTTTTTTTTTTCTGCAACAAGTCATTGTTCTAGCCTGCTATTGGGTGAAAGCAGGACCAGGCAAACCTCTTTTCCATTCTCCTCCATGAGGGCCTTTTGCCCTGAGAGATCTGGGTGTGGTGAGCTCAGATAGCCTGCTGATGCTTTCATTGCATGGGCCACAGGGAGGGGATGTACCTTTCATTCCCTCCCCTACAAAGAGCCCTACCACAGCGTCAAGATGATGAGAATCACTGAAGCAGAGGGATGAGCCTTAGGGCGGGAGGGGGGAATAAATAATGGCTTGTTGTCAACCCTCCCTTCTGCATTAGGCTGCCAGATGATTGCTTATTCCTTGCTCCCACCCACACGCTTCATGCCACCACCAGCATTTTTGGTCCTTTGTGGCTGAGGTTGTGGGCTAGTCAGCTGATGAGTCAGCTCCTGTAACCAGTGCTTTTCCAGCTCCACATGGCAGGGATAGCTTGGGCGGAAGAGTTTCAGCCAGCGCTCCCTGCGTGGAAGATGGGGGCTGCTTGGGCACGTCAATTGGCTTATTTAGAATTTCACCATTCTGCAAATAAAGGGCAGGTTTCCAGGGGTGTGCAATTCATCTCCTCTTGTTGTCTTTGCATATGCTCTGATGCAGGAAGTTTTGGAGCTACACCCTGTATACCATCTGTTAGTACGGGAGTGTGGAGTGAATGGGAAATACAAACTTTGAATAGGTCAGGAAATTCAAAGTTTAGTTCTCACAGCAATTGGCTGCATGTTGGCCTCAGATGGTACCGTAGCTCATCGGGTTAATGCACAAAATGAATCTTGCGCCACAGCTGAGCTCCTGCGCCGCAGCTGAACTTGGCACTGGGGCCGAGTGGGAGAGGAGAGGATCAGAGCTCTGGAATACCTTTGTGCTCCTCAATGCTGGGCAGGCCTGGGCCTCTTTAGTGCTTCCCAGGGGTCAGAACACCCTCCGGGAGTGGCGCACGCAGCCGCTCGCAGCTCATGTCAACTGGGGAACATCTGGCCAGTGGAAAACGCAGCAGGCAGAAGAATGTTCCTGCTGCCCCGTTCCCATCCTGCCTTGACTCCATCCACTCCCGGCTCTGTTGCCGTGGCTGGAGCGCAATCATTAGGTACTCCAGCTCCTTCCCTCCTTCTCCACACCAGGCAAAGGCCATGCTGTGCTGGGACAGGCTGTATGAACCACCACATGTGCATGGCTCAGCCATAGCTGGTGACTAAACCACTAAACAATTGGTTTTAAACTAATTTCTGCAGCTGCACGATTTGCTGTCCTTCTCAGTCTGCCTAGTACAGGCATATTTCCAGGCATCCTTCAGTGGTTCTGAACAAGCTAGAACTTAATTTACATTGCAGTAGCAAAACACTCTTTTCCTACTCTTCCAGAAAAATCTGGCCATTTTCAAGTACGTACAATATGTTGGGGCAGAAGGAGGACGGTGAGGGTAGAAGCAATTTTGTGAGTAAGCTTGCTATAATTTTTATAACCAAGTTAGTCAGGAAGCCTTAGGTTTGAGTCTAATAACTGCAATTTGTCACAGTACTTAAACCTATTTGTAATGAAAGAATACCTCTTAGTAGCTATTTAAAGTCAATTTATTAATTGAAAATGATTTATGGTACAGTAATCTCAAATGGTTTGATTTTGGATTATTAGTTGAGGTATCAGTGAACTCTATTATGTTTCTCTGGATATTTTTCAGATTAAATAAAGTCCTCCACAAAAGGACTAAAAAAAATAACATATAGGCAGATTTGCAGCTAATCCAAATTACTGGATGCATGTTCTCTTATATGTACAGATCTTTCAACAATCAGGTGCAAGATATTAGGAGCTTGGAGGGAGTGAGGAAAGCTTGCAGTTATTATTTGGAAGTTGGCACATGAGAAGTCATTGTTTATCCTGATTTCACTGTATTAAATTACTGACTAGTTATTCCTCTAGAATTGCAGATCTAGTGGGACTTAGACACATGTATTAGCTGCCTGCTTGCATCTCCTTAGAAAATGGAGCAATTGACCACACTGTCTTTGAGTAGGAGGTGTCATATTCTTGAAAAAAAATTAGAGATATTTTGTTTTCATATAATAGGGGTTATAAACAGGACTTTCAGAAAGGCAAGACTTTTTAGGTACCAGCTCTGCGGCCAGACTGGCATGCAGAAAAGAGCTGAGCAGCAGTGTTCTAGCAGCTGTTTACCCTCAAATGCCCATACATCAAGTCATTCCTGCAGTTAGCAATTATTTCTTTGCCAGCTGTCTCCAGAACATTGCAATTTGTTTGTATAGGTAAGGTAGCTCAACAGCATTCTCACGTATCTCTTTCCATAGATAGAAAGGAAAAATTTCCATGTTAATTAAATACTTGCATTAGTATCCAGTGCTGTTTTTCTCTAGATACACTTCTTGTGCTTCAGCCAAAGTTCATAAACAGGGAAAAATCAGTTTAGGCAAGAGTTGATCCTGTATATTTTTCTTTTCTATGGGAAGTTGTTGCAGTGACAAATGAATGGGCACAAATCAGTAACATAAGATTAAAGGTAACATCTTCAGGAGTCTCAGAACTCTTTGAAAGTGCGATTTATCTTCAAAAATGCCTGTAGCTTTGTCTGCACTGGTACTGTTAGAGGTCACTCTAGAGGCTGTCAGCCCCCTCCCTTTATAGGCTGGTGTCTCTGCCTCATCCCCTGCACCAGATTTTGACTGGGCTGAGAAGCTGCAGTGATGCTGAGCACCTGAGGTTAAGCCTGCCTCTGTGATGTGAGTGCACCGGGCTCTGACAGTGAGGTCCACCAGCAGTAAAGTCACAATTCTCTGTCCAGCTTCCAACCTAATTCCTCTCCTTAAATACAGGCCAGACCTGGAGCAGAGATAAGGCCAGTTTTGGGGTGTCACTGATTTCATATCAAAGCTGAGCTAGAACGTTATTTCTGTCAATGAGAAACCACAATGCAGATGGGAGAGGGCCTCTGCCACTGCTAGGTGAAGACACAGACCAAGGTCAAGCTGTAAGTGTAAAAAGCCCTTGTTTTGGATGGAGCCAAGGGTACTTAGCCTGTGACTGCATCTCCAGAATCCCTGAAACTGTCTGTAGCATGTAAGGGCACACCTCAACAAGCTTTCACCTGTTTAGTGTGCCTAATAATAGCAATGAACTTGCAGGACAGTGCAAACTGCATCCCACACTGTGAGTCCTGAACAGGCTTAGTGCTGTGCCCTCATTCCTTTTGTTACTTTATTTAAGCTGGATTATAAAGCTGGTTTGGGCAAGCCTGTGTGTCCTGCCATTAAATGAAATGTGTCTGCACACTAATCCTCACAAAATATCAATGAGCAATATAGCCACCATAATTTTTTTTTATTGTAGGCTTCAAAGTAATTTAAAAGCTTTTGAAAACTTTATTTCAGGTAATTAGTGCAAATAATTAATGATGAAACAACAACAGTTGCTTTCATAGCGTTAACTGCTTGTGAAAATAGGCCAAACCCCCCATTCATTGGGTAAAATTGACTTACCATAAGAGGAAAAAATATTTTTAACCTTTTTCTTTAAATTCCTCACTCCCTCTTATCACCCAAAGTCATTCCAGCCACCACCTGCAAGGCATGTCCATACAACAGATCACTATATTGGTAATGTGTGGGATACTTGGCTAAAATAAAGTAGACTCTTCTGACCTAGGAACAAGCTCTGACTGGAATTTATTGTAATTTCATAATATTCCTTCAGAGTCAATTCATAAGCCTGTTTCCTGATTTACTATTTTCATATCATTGTGTTTCTCACAGTGTGGCAGGGCAATGTTTAATTCAGGGCAATCTTATTTGTTGTTTATTGAATCTAATGTTTGTTTGACTGTTTACCATGACTTTTAAGTATCTCAATTAGCATAATACACAGTAGCACCTGTTTGACAAACAGGGACCTTTAACACACTAGAAAGGAAGAGGCTAACTAAATACTTGCAAAAGGTGCCAGTACCATTTAAAAGAACTGTAGAGCTGTTTAGCTTCAGTTTTTATTTAATTCTGCTCAGGCAACAGCATTCCATCCAGATAAAAGTTGAAGCTGTATGTTTCTTCCCTGATCAAACTGAAGTAAAACAGTCCTACGACATATTTGGGGGGAATCCCATATGACAATACACGTGTGCCTTGTAACTGTGAGCGCTGAAAGGATGAGCTGCCTCTTTAAAGAGCTTCCGTGAACCTGTGCTGTAGTAAGCTCTGGTAGGCGAGGGGTTGCGTGACTGCAGCAGACTCATTTGTGACCTCAGAAAAGTGGTTATGAAAGTGATCTCTTGATCAGAGGAATAGAGCTCTGCTGCCTGCCAGACCAGCAATGCAGAAATGAGCCTCCTCCCTGCAGATCTGCCCTGGCAGGAGAAAAAGCGCTCCTTTTTTGGATGCAGCGTAATAACTCCTCTGAAAAATTATTGGGCTTAAAACAAAGTGTGCTCTAGTGTATACACTGCCTCCAGTTAAATTTCACATTTTTTTAAAACATGCAAGGTCATCTTTGCTTTTTGCTATTTGTAGTTTTCGCTTTCTTCCTCAAACCTACTCCTATTTTCCTTAGTGTAGAGCTAGTAAGACTTGTTTTGGTGATTATTGGACTGACTCTGGCAGTAAGCCACAGTGTATATCCAATGGAGATCATACTGTAACTGGGGGAAATGCAATGGAAATGAATGTTTATGTCACATGATGAGCATGAAACAGATCTAATGAATCAGTAGGTAAGAAATCATTGCTTTTCATCCAGAGACCTGAGACAGAATAAGAAGCACTAGAAGTAATTTATGTATCATAGTTCTCCTTATACACATTATTCACCTGGCATTGATCACTCAGTGAAAGCTGGAATTGGCTATTACTGCCTAGAAAGTTGAAGGCATAGTCCTATATGTTTCATGAATGACACACAAGATTCCTGTCCTTATCCCATAAGGAATACTCGTTATTTCTTTGGTAGCTTGCTATGAGTCAAGGCAACAGGCACCTTTGTAGGAGTCAGACTTGCCTGTTCAAGTCAATGACACATACAGAAGAGTTGAATCTGGAGAAAAGGTGATATTTTATTAGCTAGGACTTTGTTTCTGAAATACAGAACATTGGTTTTCCTTATCTTCAAATGGGACAAGTCTGATAAGAACTCTGTGCCTGCCTTGTAATTTTATCGCTACATCTAAGTATTCTCTGGTTTTAAAAATTGAAAAGCGAATCAAAGCAGGGAGAAAATTTATAATCTTAGAGCATTTAAATGTCACCTTTCCTGCCTTTTATAAAGACAAAACTTTTTTATTATGCTCAGAAAATTTGAAGGTCCTAATTCTGGCTGTTTAGGGACCATGGAACTTTTAAGAAACTTAATTTCTCTGGTGCTAAAAATGCAAGCCCACTCCTGGTGTGTTTAGGGTCTTTGGCATCTGCATGGGATCTTTTTCTGAGTATGGAACATGGCTGTCAGGAAAAGCAAAGCAAAACCTTTGTGAGGAAGTGAAAAATAAAGGTTATTGTAGTAATTGAATACATCGTGTGCATTCATTTTATACTTCTACAGAAGGTTCCTGTTCTGCAAATAAATTTATTTTTGGACAAACCATAGTGTCTTCTCTACAGGACTTCTGTCTTATGAGGGATTCCAGTTGGGAACAACATCCATCTGTTTGGGTAGCTTTGCAGGACTAGTTTTTGAATGCATACATTAAAATATTAATGCGGATAAAAAGACATTTAAGATATCCAGGGATTGTAACATTATGAGTTTAGGCTTCTGGCAGTTCTGTTGTCAGATAGTTCTTAATTTTGAGCTTTTAGGTAAGATTGTCAGGCTACTGGTTTTCTTCATCATTCCAAAAGGTTCTGGAATACAGCTCAATATTTTAAAACTACCCTGGAAATAGATTCTGAAATAATTTTTATAAAACTTTCAGATAATGTCCCTGATGTTTCACTTGCCCTTATCTTGTCCCAGCATGTGTTTTGACTTCCTGAATTAGAAAATCCAAAGCTTGAGGGCCTCCTCTCAGGCATATTTTTCCCACAGCACATTGGGTGCATTTGACTTCTCAGGGCTTCACGCAGTCCATGTCATGGTGGCAGCCTCCACAGGCAGCAGGGAAGGCCAAGCAGAGCAGCTCTGCCTTAGAAAGAGAGCGCTGTGCTCTGTGGGGTCTGTGTGTCTGTCTGTCGTTGTGCAGCAGTAAGCTGGGATATCCAGCTGATTTAAAAGTGGAGATTCCCACATTTCCTCTGTCAAGCATGTTTGCTTCTTTAAAGTACACTGGAAAGCAAACGTGGCTTTGCCTTTAATATATGACAGAGCAGGGCTGCTATTTAAATCAGATATTAAAGAATTGTTTTTATGATATTCCTGACTCTAAAACTGTTGGATCCAGATTTGGTTTTCTGGGTAACACATGCACATCCTGTGCACTAAGGTCTCAGTGTGAATATTTTAGATGCAATGTTTATTTCATCTTAAAGGTTTCCTTTATCCTCTCCAGATCGTGTGCATTGGCTATTTTTAAACTGTCTCTTGGATGGTATACTGATTTATTGACACATGCTCTTGCAACTCTCTTCTAAGAGAGACTGACTTAAATTCCTCTTGGAACCTGCAGGTGTGAATTTAGCCTGTCTTTCCACGCAGAATGGTGCAATGAAAATTATAAAGGCACAAGAAATTGAAGAGTGGAAGATCAGAGACAGTCTGTTTGAATCATAGTCCTGGAAAAGAGGTTATCAAATCCAAAAAGGCTAGCAAAGATCATGTAAATCTCACATAAATTAGTCATTGTCAGGTTGCTTTAATCAAGACGAGGGAGAGATGCTTTCTCATGCATTTTCCTGGTTGTATTTGTTTTCATGTTTCATCTTTGATTTGAGTTTGTCCTTCAGTGATTGATTACTAAATGTTCTAAGGTACAGATCGAAATTGGAGGGGGTAAAATGATGCACATCTTCTGTAACTGATAGAGACTAAAAATGTCCTGATATTCTCAAGGTAAATCTGTTACCAAGATTTCATTGCATTTCTTCTGTAAAATGCAATCCTTACAATCACCTTTCCAAAAGTGGGAAAGATTCCTGTAGACTTCAATTGCTTATTTATGAACACACATAACTTTCCTCTTAGCTGTCTTTTCAGTAAAAAGGGATTTTGGACTCATTACTTATGTTTCTGAAAAATATTTCAGACTCAAGTTTTTTTCAATAGGCTGTTTATCACTAGAGAATGTTTTTTGTTGGTTTTGGATGCAATAATTAGTCACAAGCTGCTCTTTCATCATATGCTTAAATTTAGTTACATACAGGCTTTCTCATAAGGTTCTGATTTTTCTTATTGTCACTTCTGTGATATACTCTGTTTCACGTCACAGATGCTGCTGTTGTGCATCTGTTGTTTATTTTCCGTCTGCAACAAATTTTGTGGACAAGGCCATGGCATTGCAGTGAGAATAAAACAACATAAGAGATGCACTACTGTGTCACACCAGTGGTCCATCTAGTCTGGTCTTCTCATCTTGAAAATTGCTGTCTTTTATCTACTTTAAAGCATTCTTGTGCTGGTGTTACAGGGCACTTCATAGTCCTCATATTGTGGGTTGGGCAAACAGCAGTTCCACATTCAGTTTATCCACTGCCCTTATAATTTTGTAAACCTCTGTTGTGCCTCCCCTAGTCCTTCTCAGTAAAAGCCACAGCCATTTTAGCCTTTCCTCAAAGGGCAACTGCCTCTGCTGTGGACATCAGTGTCCACTGATGTATTATTTTCATCGGGAGAATCAATCCTGAAAAAATGGTCTATGTCTAATGACAGTGAAATAGTGTGAGCCATATCAAACTAGGACAACATTCTTGGGCCACAGTTGGAGAAAACACCAGGAATTCAGAGGATATAGAGAACCCATTTTCTAAAATATATCTGGATGAGGGAAAAGATGAAAAGCTATTCAGACAAGAAGGTATTATGAAGGATATTTTGAAGAATGGGGAAAGTCTTCAAGTATTTTTCATAGGTCACGTGCTCCACAGATCCTAGAATCAATGTGTCCTGATGTGCTGTTCCTCTGAGTATGTATAAATACCATGATCAGTGGGATTTGCTGAGATCCCACTCAAGCAATCAGGAGGTAACAGGTCAGAACACACTGCAATACACTTAAGGCCAATTGTGGATCAGTTTGGTGAAGTCACGAATGAAAATATTAAACTTTGTTCATTTGTACACTCTGAGGGCTTTAACTCTGGAACTAACCAATGTTAAGCAGACTTTCTAAATACAGAATAGTTCCCTGAAATGAATTTTTTTCCTACTCTGAACTTATGCTGGATATCAGGATTCTGATTAATGGACGTGTAATTTAAATACTTAAAGGTGCAAGGAAGAAGTGTGGGAATCATCTTAATTTTTTGTGAGCGATGTGGGTATTGATTTGAAACTGGAATAAATAGTCTGCAGATTTCTTACTCAAGGTTGCTGATAAATCAGGTTTGCAATCCATTTTGTGGTTTGAGAGAATAACCCATTTTTACTTATCTTTTATGTGTTTATTCAGAAGGGTGTGCAAGCAAATATTCAGACAAGCCTACTTATTAAAGCTTAATTAAAGAATGGAATAGTACACAGATAAAATAGTACACAGATAAAATTAAGGCCCCAGAACTGAACCTATAAATCAATGTGATCAAATCATCATATTTAATCTAGTAGAAAATAAAATGGAATTGTGAAGACAAACAGGAAGACTGTTACTTGGAGTAAGTCTTACATCCTGGTGTAATTTCAGAGGACTGCATGTCTTCAGCAGTCTTGTAGCCAATATAGTCTACCAGACCAACTGATAGCTCAAATATTTACTCACAGTGATGCAAACAGATCTCTAAAATACCTCCTTTGCCAAGGCACAATGTGGGGCTGTCTGTTGGGGAGATCATCTGTTGAGTCATATGAAGAGAAAAAGGTTGCAACAGTAAGCTACAGAGAAGAAATGTGTTTTCTAGACAAGTTCTTTTGAGTCTGTTGTTTGTGTAGTTAGCACACAATTTGTCTCATGTGGAGCTTTTCTCTGGATCTGTGATCCCTCAGAAATTATGGAATAAGGGAGAAGTTATAGTCCCAGGCTACATTTATACTTGACATGCAAGTGTGATTTCTTATGAGATACAGATAGAATAAACCAGCAAAAAACAGAAGAAAAGTTAATAATTTTTTCTGCATATTCTCCATATAGATACACTTTTTATAAAAGCCACTTCACCATTCTCAACATTTCTTAAATTATTCTACACATCTGCAAATGAAGAATTGTGGGAACAGGATGTGTCCATCCAGAATTTACCCTAATGCTCATTTGCCTAAAACATTAAGGAACTCCTTATCTTACAAAATTAATCCTGTTTTTAATTAAATAATGAAAGTTTTCCTGGAGGGAATGAGAAATGTCCATTACTGGGAATACTCAAAAGCCAGCATAAGTGAAGGAACCAGCCTCAGTGAAGTTAGCTCTGTTCTGATTGGGGTGAGTTACACCAGATGACCTTCCAAGGTCCTTTCCAACCTACAACTTCCTAAGTTTTTGTGATTCCCTATCCTGGCTCAGTTAACAGACCTGGGTTCCCCACAGGTGAATCACTTTCCTAAAGCTTCACAGAACTCCTAGCTCTGCAGCACAACTGAACATTTGCAGGCAATTCTTCTCAGCTTCTAAACTTGCTGCATGTAAACTCTATTTCCCAAAGGCACACAGACCTCCTTTTAACATGCAAGAAAAAAAATACCCTGACTCTGTAAGAAGTCCTCAGTTTGTGTTTTTTCTTTCACCTGCACCTGGATTCTGATGCTGACTTTTTGCTGGACTAGTCAGTACTGCCTGCCCTGGCATAGCACCAGATGCATCCCAAGGACTCCATTGATCATGAATTCCAACCCCAAACTGATTCTGTTCCTGACACAACCTTGCTCTTCAGCTGGATCAAGAGAGAAAAGACAACACTGATGGGTTTTAGAGGGCAGAGTGAAGAAGATGGTGGATTTTTTCTGGGAAAATGAGGAAAGCACACCAGGTCTTCCCCAAGGCAAGAGGTTTGTCCTTCTCCCTTTCTTGCCTGCTGGAAATCCTGTCTGAGATTTCATCCTTAGTATATTGTCAGATCACCACTAAATTTTCTAATGAGCCAGATCTCTCAGAGCTGATGTTTGTAGGAATGCGAGCTTTTCCCCTCTTTGTCTGCATTTCTGTAGAAATAATTTCCACGTGTACTTTTACACATGCACAGACAGCGCTGGCAGCTGGATCCCTGTTTCAGAAAGCTTATCTGATATGCAGAAATTTCTAAAAACACAAAACCCTCCAGTGGAATATAGTGAAATGGACTGCACTGCTGATCGCTCCAGCAGAGTGTTTTACTGTTTGTGAAGGGATTTGACCCCGGGGAAACACTCCTCACCCTTCGCGCAGCGGGCTCTCTCCCTTCTCCCCGCTGCACGAGAGTCATTCCTCTGATCCTTTACTCTAAGCTCCTTTGCTTTTTTTAGGCAACTTCCAGATATCTGATACAGTATATAATGAGGAATTAGGTTCCATTACACCAAGGCTTAACCTTCTCGAAAAGCATTCAGCGCTTGCCAGGAGTCATCAATATTTAACAGCTGTTGTTATTATGAAATACTTCATAGGGTAACGCGGCTCGTCTGCTCGCACGCAAGGGCTTGAACGGCGGCCAGGGCGCTGTCAGAGCCGCCGGGAGATTGACAGGCGGCGAGCCTTGCGTGACAGCGGGGCCGGGGTTACTCAGCACTCGGCCTCCTCCGCAGCGGGCACCTCTCCCCCGCCTCGCCCGCCTTCCAAAGCGCGCTCCGGACGCGCTGGGACGCGGGCCGGGGGCGCAGGGGGGCGAGCTGGCCCCGGCAGCCCCGGGGAGAGGAGGGCAGCCCGGCGGTGGCAGCGCTTTGACGCCCCTCTGGCACGGGGGAGGATGGATGAGGCTCGCTGGGAAAGGGGAACAGTGGTTCTGCAGGAAAGAGCGGATGGGATCTGGAAAGCAAAAGCGTTCGGTTTGTACCTTAAATAAATGTCATGCTGTACTCGAGAAACTTCAAAGGGAAGTCAGATTTCAAAGCATCCCTTAAGAAGAAGCAGACTGAGAAAACCGCTAAGTTGGGAAGAAAAACTGCATTACTGCTAGTGTAATTTCATCTGGCGTTCTGGTAGGCTCCACAACAGGACCAAGCACCGTACAGCTTTTATTCAGCTTTTGATTCTGTTTTCTGATTCCTTCCCAAAGCATCTGTACTACCTGTGTCTTGTGCAAACGTCCTTTCCATCATGTTTGGCATTATATAACGACAGTTCCTATGCTGTGTATTTTTCAATTCCAGTGTTCATCTAATGACCCCCATCCTAATTGTCACTCGGTGTTCTCTGTAACACAGCCAGAGGAAACAGATCATTTCAGTTCATGGCTTTAGGTTTGTTAAGCAGAATTGCTCATACTGAGTGTTTCCGAGTCAATTTGTTTTGTTTTCTCAGTATTCAGAGTAACACGCATAGCTGATTCTTCCTGCAGCTAGAAGATGCAGGAAGAGAGACCCTGCTCTCACTTCCTTTCGAGTAACAGCTACCAAATGTAAGATTTGCATGCCCAAAGCAGTGTCTCTGAACCTGCACTCTGGATTTGGGTATTTTCATCCACCTCTTTTAAGAAACAGTTTATCCCCTGGGCATCATCGGAGAGAACCGGTAGTCCCTTGCAGGAGGGCTTGAAATGGATTCACCAGCCTGAATCTGAGGAAGACTGTGTGGTCCCCTTCCTACACCCCAAACAAACCCAGGCAGGGTGTTCAGTTCAGGAGCAGCATCCCTTCACTGCTCATTTCTTGCCTATGCTGTTGCTCGATGCAGGCACCTGGGACAGCTGGGGTAGTTTGCCCTCATGTTAGTCTGTTACACAGCCCAAGTTAGCAGCTGCTTTTACTAATTATTTTCTGAAGAATGAAGGCTGTGCTTGTGCAGGATGAGGTACAGAAACACTCTGGAGAATGTAATCCCATGGGTTTAAAAAGTATGATTTTATGAGACTCCTGAAATCTCCATCTCTTTGAACTAAAGAATACCCTACAATGAATAAATGTTCTGTTATTTCTGGGGCAAAGGGAATGGCTGGTTTCATAATGCTTCTATAGACTGTGTTAGGCAGCTTTTCTTTACAATATTCCAGATTTGGTTTTCAAGCCAAGGTGTTTGCAAATGCAGATAGCAACGCTCATAGGAGAACTGGAGGCTTGAAAGGGGTCTCAGGTTTTGACATTGTTCTGGGCAGAGAGAGTGCAGCTGTGAAAGGCTCAACAGCATTATCTGAGACCATCCCATACTCATTCAGTCAATCTTATAGTCTCCTCTGTGGACTTCTTTTCTCCATTAATTTACTGTCAATTCTAACTCTACATTATTTTTTTTAGTTTCCACTCCTTTCTCTGCTTTCAGATTAGAAATTGAGAACATTTCCTCAAATCTTTGACCTCTCTTCCAGGAAATTGCATTGGCAGTTTTATTTCATTTTGTTCTTCTCTCTCCTCTTCTTCCTAACCCCCTGTCCCCTTGCCCTGTATATTTACACAGTGTCGTCCTTTGTAGGACCCAGCATTTCCAGACTTGTTGGCTTTTAATGTTGCATGGGATTTCACCATGCACACCAGATCGCATGACCTTGCAAAACTGTCAGCCCTGGTACATGTATTTCTGGTATTTATCATTCTATGGTATCAATATGCTCATTCATCTTCTTTGGCAGAACAGCTCCATCTTCTGTTTTGTTTCATGTTCTGGAAGTGCAGGCTCTATACACTGTGCTCAGAAAACAGTCTCGAGTGTTACCGCTTCCCATCTCCTGAGTTTGCTGGTTTTGAACCTGGCAGATGAGAACTCTGACCATCCAAAGGGTTGCCTCTCCCATAAAAAGTCTAAAGCTCCATAAAGCTAAAACTCTCAATTTATTATTTCTTTTTTACAGCCAGCAGCATTCATTGGACTGCCTGCAGTATCAGCTTTGCTCTTGCTTCACTCTTGATACATGGGAACTCCAGCAGCGCGTTTACCCCTCAAGTCACTGAGTCATCCTTTGCTGGTTTTTATTTTTCAGCTTTATTTTCAGACAATTTGCCCCTCCCTGCCCACCAGAGACAGTACTCCTGCATTCTTCAAGCTCTCATTTGTTTTCATCATAGGCTTCGCTGCTGCTCCAGAGGGACACCATTTTATGAGATGTCTAAGCTTGATCACAGCTGTCTTGGCATCAGGGTCTTTTCTATCAAGCCACCCATCATAACCAAAACTTGCTGTCCTGTTCTCTCTCATGATTCTTGGTGGTGACAGGGGTATTGTTAGACTCTTCTGTTTTCTTTTCCCTGTTTTTCTGCCTAGTCAGATAACATCTTGCAAGTTTCCCTCATATGCCTGTTGCGTCTTGCATTTCCTCCTCCTCCTCATTTCTTTCAGGATCTGTGTGATTTTCTGCCTGTCTTGCTCTGCTTTCTCCAGGTGACAGGCTATCACCAGCACCTCTCTTCTGAGGTGTCACTGCAGTATCAGCCCAGCCGTGGGTGGATTAATCAAATATTCCCAGCGTGGGGAGGCAGAAGGAGAGTGAGCAGTGAGTGACGGCTCTGCTGCCTCGGGTGCAAGGAGCAAACATTCCCATCTCTGAGGAGCACTCACTTCTTGGAGCAATGGTGTTATTTGTCTTTCTCTGATGGTGCAGAGGGTCTCCTTGCACTCAGGCCTCTGAGAAGGGCAGGCTATGAAACGGATGTGTGTGGCCCAACATATGGGCAACTCTAACTGGCAAAATAACATTAAAATGCTTTCCATTTGGAGATGGAATTTATAGTAGCCAGACGAGTTGCAGAACAAACATCTCTTGTGCTTCTGCTGCTGTGTTTGTATGAGCCTGAAGGCTAACAAGCAGGCAGGGAGCTCTGGCCCGCTCAGTTGGGTAAAATAATAGTTTCCACTAACGATGAAGTTTGGACGGATGGAATTTTCACAACACCAAAAGAGCGCATCAAAGAAATAAACCTTCGTTTCCTCTCACCCCTCCCTGTCTGTCCTTTAACCTGAGCAAAGATCACAAACCACCATGTCAGTAATTACAAAAACATCTTTTCTGAGGAGGGAAACTCTGGAAGAGGCCATTGGAATAGGGGTTGGGCTTTTAAAAGTTGTTGTGACAAGGTATTTAAAAGATGTGTGGATGTGGCACTTAGGGACATAGTTTAGTGGCAGACTTGGCAGTGCTGGGTTAGTGGTTGGACCTGATGATCTTAAGGGACTTTTTCAACCTAAATGAGCCTATGATTCTATGTCTGTTCTTATAGACAGGCTTAGCAGAAGGCCTAGCTGATCAGGGGAAAAAAGCAACCATTTCCTATTAGCTTAAATGGAGCACCAAAATGAAAGTGCAGATTTAAGAATCTGTATATTCTACTCACAGCAGCCTAGGTTACCAGTCTGAATTCCCAAAATTATTTTGGCTGGAAAATATGGGTAGGGATCTGTTTAAAGCAGCTTGGGATTTTCCTGATGTGTTTTCCCATGCCCAAGGGAGGGATTTATTACATCTAATTATACATTTGAGATAATTGCTTTTGGCTAATGACCGACATTATCACTTGCAGCAAATATTTACAATGTAAGCTAAAAACCATCACAAATATTCAGTTGGTGTGGTTCTGAGTTGCCATTGTTTATTGTAAAATGCTGAATTATCCTGCAACAGTCCCTTACCAGGCTGTTAAATTGATGAGGAACTCTTGCACGGGCTCAGGACCTTTAGAGGCTTGCTGTTTCTCTCCTTATTCTGGTTTGGAACAAACTACTCCTGCCATCTAAACCCTTTTTTGGTGGGGAGATTTTATTTTAGTTGGGTTTTGTTGGGGTTTTTCAGCTTTTTTTGGTGTGGGTTTTGCTTTTTTTTCAGAGGGGTGCTTTTTGGTTTATTATAATTTCTGGCTGTGGCTGTCCCCACTCCCCTTTGGCTGGAAGGGAAAATGTGTATCAAACATGCCAGATAATATCACTGGGATGCTCTCCTCTCTCATTCTCTCCAAGAAAAGGAGAAAGACCAGAAAACTGTATCTCTGTCTGCTACCAGGATCTTTGTATGACCCTTCTCTGGAGGTATGAGTGAAACTGACTTAATTTTTACTGACCAAGTGATAAAGATGGGTTCCAGTTGCACTCCCTAGATGATGCTGAAGCCCAATAATCATGTAATGCCAGCCTTCTCAGAAATTCTTTCACTTTCCCCAGAAATGGGATAGTATTTTAGTGATTTTTCTGCAGGGTATAATGATAGGAAGAATTTGAGCATTCAAAGACATTTGAGATCAAGCAATGTGAAGGAAGAGCACTCGCCAGTTGAGTTTCCCATGAAAGTTTAATCAGATATACGCTTTTTTTCCCTATTATTAGGAAAAATATATGAAATTTTAATCTATAATGAGAAATATTCATCAATTTCATGGAGTAAATGACATGCTAAAAACAAACTTTAAAACTCTGTGTAAAAATGAAACAGTTTAAGAACATTCCCTTGAATCTTACAGTTAGGTTGAAGATTGTAGACATGAACAGGGTAAAGTGAGAACAAAAATAATCCAATGTCAAGGAGATCAGCACTGAAAATAAGAAACTTATTCACTCTCTTTTCTTCTGAACTATATAGACATTTCTCTGTATTGTCATAATACATATTTTTATAAACAAAACAACTTGCTAACTTTCTTTTGTTTCTTTCCTGTGGGTTTTGGTTGTTGCTTTATGTAGAGTAGACTAATGGAAAAAATATGTTCAATAAAAAATGTGATAGATATTTCATATAAAAAACATCTGGACTGCAAAATATATATCTATCTCCAGCACAAGAAGGAAAAAAAAAAGAAAAGAAAGTTGTCAGTAACCAAGATCCAGACCACAAAGACAGTAACCACCAATTATATTCAATGCATGTTAAATGCCTAAACAACAATTTTAGTCGTTACTCTAATAGTTATGATTTCTAAATTGATGATAACTCTTTCCAACAGCCATTCAAGAAAAGCACTTTAAGAAGCAAGTTGGCCAAATGATAAAAGAAGACAATATATCTAACAAGACTGCTGTACAAGAAGGTGGACTTCTACTAGAAGTGAGTGAAAAAATGCTGGATATAATTTTTCTGGATGTAATTTATTCAGTTTGGTGATATATTTGGGCTGATGATTTGTGGCAGCTTTGAACAAACAGTCTGTCTTGGTGGGAGTCTTTCAAGAACCATGCTCGTGAACATTTCTTGCAAAAGCAAGACTGGCAGTCGTGACAGTCACAGTCAGTGTCCATTTCAGCAATTACATCTTGCACCCTTTCTTACATCCTTGAAATTACCAGTGAACCCTAGCAGGACAGTTCACAGTTCTTTTTCACTTTTAGGTTTATTTTACTTGGCCCATATTTTGAGGATGTCAACATGAGCTTTCCTGGTTTCTCATCTGAACTGAGAATATTCTAGGATATTTTAGTTTATCCTACTTCCTCAGCTCCATGTTCTGCACACACACCATGTCAGCAAAAGTTATCCCTTCTATGTATTTTTATCCCCTTTAGGCTGACTTTGTATATTGGCAGAGCAGCATAGAGGGGCCATGCTGTTACTGAGAATTGGATCCATTAATTTTAAGGAAGAATTAATGCTGCTGTGAACTACTGAACCAGCTAGAGCACAGCAGTCCATCCCAGATACATCTGCATTTCAAACACATGATGTAATAATGCCTTTTATACACTGAGGTCCTTGGAAATTCCTATGTGATTAAGATTACATATGTTGTGATTAATATTACAGTTGTTCTGGATAGGATAATATTAATGGCATAAAAACTGTGTTTTAGTGACAGCCTCGAGATGCATATAAATGTAAATTAAAGAGTAGCCTCCAGCAAATAATTGCTGAATGCTATTAAATTAAAACACATTTTAGTATGAGATCCAATAACCTAAGTTACTCAAGTCTATGGAATGGAAACTGGCACCCTGCTTTCCTTCCTCTAAGTATTTCAGAAAACTTTAATTTTAGATTTCAAAGCAAGTAACGCAGAGGCATCTGATTAGTTACTGCTACTGCCAAAACAAGATTTTGGGTGTCAGGTGTCATTTTGCAGCCATTTCCATTCTCAATAAATAGGGAATACAGGGTGTACAATAAATGATAAATATAGTGAGTATATAAATTTTAATGAGGGTCTCCTATATTAGTCTAAGTTTTGTTGTGTGTACATGACATGCCCACGAGTTAGAATCACTGAGCATCCTCAAACAGTAGACTGACTGCTGTGAGTGCATGGAGAGAACACTGGCACCCAATTTGGGGCAAGTTATGAGAGACTGCTATTGCTAAATATGCTCTGCTTATTTATGGTATGCAGAGTCACAATGCCTCTGAATGCAGGGGAGATATTTTATCCCGGATCATACTTAAAGTGGGTCATTAACTGGATGATTAAGTGCATGTTAATTTGAATGTACTTGCCAGGCTTCATTTATGGGCATGTCTGACCTAGAATAAGAGAGTGAGTTTTCCTTAGGGCTTGTCGGGAATGTTCTCTGAGGACTGAGCTTGGCTTGGATCCTCATTCCGTGGTTATGGCATATGAAGAAAAGTGGGTTTTTATGTTGTTCAACCAAATTCACCATGTTGGTTATTAGGAACTGTGGGGTTTTAACTAAATATCACATTTCTGGTTCCTTTCAAGAAGACGCAAACTGTGGTTGCTGTTCTTTGTATATGGACTTGTGAATCTCACCAGTTTATTTGCTCTCAAAAGATATTTTTCAGCTGTCGAAAGCCACTTTCCATGTCATGACAACACCTTGCACTGTGCAACCTCTGCTTTATATAATACAAACCAGAATAATCTGAATCACCAAAATATGTGTGAATAGTACTCTTAATGTTAATGGAAAATCAAGAATAAATGCTTTTATTTTTTTCCTAGTGGGTATAGTCACCCTGCATTATGTATGGAGAGAAATATGGGCTAACAAGAACCTAATTGCTAGTAAATAGTGTATCTGGGACTTTTGAGTCTTGGAACAATGCAGAATTTCCCCTTTCAGCTTGAAAGAAAACAATGGAATTAGGCTGTCTTCAAAATATGTTTAAAATGTTTTTTATTTCTAAAGGCTTCTGCCACAACATGTGCTTTTTATTTAAGATTTTATGGAGATTTTTTACAGCTATAATCAAATAGCTTTCATCAGCAATAACGGAATAAACAATGATACCAGTTTATCAAAGACTTTTTAGTGGAGCACAGCAGGTATCTAAACAAATAATTTCTTTTGGTGCTTTAGGATAATTTCGTCTGGATTAGAGACTTTGCTTGCCATCTTTGTTTCCCTTTGAAGGGAAGACAGACGAGTCTCTAAGAACCAAAGTCTAATTTTATTAAGGGGGTTTTTTAATATATCCCATTCTTGAAATCTTTACTGTCCTTTGAGCTTTCACATTCCAACACTTTGACTGCAGTAATCATTTTTAACTTTGCACTTTCAAAATATTTTCCGAGACAGGTGGTTTTGCAACCCCCGTGCCCCAAGCCTTCTGGCAGAAAAGGGGCACATTCAGTTTCTGAAGCCTGTTAGTGAATACTCAAGGAACACTGAGCCAAACCCATAACCAGAAAAAGGGGAAAATAAGTTGTATTGGCAGTCAACAAATCCAGATAGAGTTTATGGGGTGATGGGGTGGAGAAACACAATAAAATGGTGACTTGGAAAAATAATGAATCACTGGTGGGTATCTAGGCAATAGCCTTGATTGCAGGATTCATCTCATGGCTGTTGGCCACATCCTGCTCTTCCCCCCAGCTATGCTGTGCTCGTAATCTTAAGTCCAGACTCAGAGTCTGCACTATGGTGGAGGTAATTGCCCATCCCAAATGCTGTGTAGCTGTCATGTGTTACACTATTCACTGATCCCTGGAAGAATTAAATGCCTGCTGTTAGAGGGGAGGCTCTATATGGACTTGCTTTCTTAATGACATGTAATCAGGCATCAGCCCATCATCACCTCCAACACTGCTCCTTGGGTAACCAGCACTTGTGCACTAAGCAGCACCCTGCTAAAATTGTCACTTGGGCTTTATTGACCACTTCACAGTTGCTCCTGCAGTTTTTCTGCTTTTCTGGACAAATAATTGATGTTCAAATTTCTATCTCAACCCTTGCTGCTAAGGTTGTGGCTTCATGGACTTTCTTCTCTTCGTTATGTTTGTTGGTCTTCTATTATGCTCTTGTAGGCAGAAGCATAGGGTTTATGGCAGCTCTGTTCCCAGATGTATTTGCCATAATTCTTTTCAGGTGTGAAAATAGTGGTTTATAACCAAAATGTCACAAAAAATATAAAGAAATATGGACAATGCAGGCAGCTCCTGAACAAATGCTAGTGGAGTATGGCTGCCCAGTTCTATCACGCTCCCTTCTCACTGATAAATATTGATAAAGGCCAGACATGGCTTTTTTTGTCATTTCCATCCTCACTGGCAGCTCAGCCTCTTCCAGAGAAGATCCATGTTGCTTTTCAGGATGCTGTAAGCCACACTTTTGTACAGATCAGGGTCAGACTTCCATGAGTCTTCTACTCATAAGGCTTCAGCACACAAGAATCATATTCCTGTGGTTTTGTCTCATGCTTTTCTTTATGGCTGCATTGAAGATGCCAGTCATAAGACTGTCCTGATACTTCTTATTCAGTGACACTGTACATTCCATTTAATACCTTTTATCAAGGACCTAGATAAGGGTATCAAAGGCATCCGTAGTCAGTCTCACAAGACATAAGGTTTGATGGGAGTGTTGGCATGTTTGAGGGCAGGAAGGTTCTGCAGAGGGATCTGGAGAGGCTTACTACTTATTTAAATTTTTTGACAGAGACTTTGAGGGGCCTGGCATCTTAAATATCTTACAATTGCAGCCATATGGTCCTTTACTTAAAAAATAAATCAATTACTAACACCTTCAAAACCATGAAAGCTAGGTTTGGTGGTGCAACCACTATAATTCTCCACTGATTTTAATAATCCTGGCTTCATTAGGTTAGCTACCTAAACATATAAAGCTGAGTTTTTCAGCCTGAGCTTCCACGTTTTGTTCTACCAAAGCATGCAGACAAATTTTGTTTATTTGAGTTCTAAGTAGCAAAACTAATGAGGCACTTCAGGTTATTTAGCTTCTGAAGCAGCAGCATTTGTGCTTGGCATTGACGACTGGTGCAAAGCTACAGCACAATCAGGTGTAGATCCTGTAGCACACAGAACAGACCCTTTTTCACTCAGACAAGTCCTTTATAGATTATTTTTTAATTCCATATCACAGGTTTGGAAATTCTGGTTCTAACTTGGTAGCGCCCATCAAAGTCAATGATGTCATTTTTTGACAGCTTTAATACCGAATAGACACCTGGTCTTCTTAATCAAAACCAATGTAAGTGAAACTTAATGCAAGCAAATGATTTAGGATTTGACACAATGTAAGTTTAAAGCTTATTATTTAACATTATGTTGCTACCTTAGAAATGGATGCAAATAATGATCTTTCTGGGAGTTACTTTGGAGAGGTGAATGTGCAAATTTTGACACTGAAACGCATCTCCCAGTGGCCTCTACTAACAGCTTGAACTAGAGTTCATGTTTGATTCCGAGGGAGTTGGAAAATGATACATTAGAAAACATCCTATTGATGCTGTTCTTCACTCTGCATAAGGAAATAACATAGGAAACTCTTTTCCCACTTGGTTTCCTGCCATTTTTTTAAACTTGTTAGTGTAATTCCACTTCCTCCTTCCAAACTGATTTATGTAATCACTTCTTGATAAAACTGTGCTCTTGAAAAGGTACTCCAGTTTGAATTTCAGTCTGAGAGCAAGAGATTTTTACTCTTCCTGTTATTTTAAAATTTGAACTTGAAAAGGCAAATTGCAAGTCCAACAAAGTGCATGGAGATTATATAGTTCTATGACCATGACACAAATTTCAGGAATCAAAAACTGGTCTGGAATCCCTCTTCAGCTTCCCATAGTGCTGACACTTCTAAACTAAATCCTGATAGATGTTGATACAGTGCTTCATTTTCTTAATCTAACTTGTTTAAAACTGGACCATTAAAATAGGAATTTTTTTCCAGTTAATACAACTTTTTAAAGTTGCCCAAACAACACTTTTGCTTTCCTTTGTTTTCAAACATGAACCTTCTCCCAGTAATTTAGATGACATGATTTAAGCTGACGTTAGCCACTTGGGACGACTTACAGGGAATTTATCCATTAAAATAAACCATAAATGGGGTTAGGAGCACCGTTTTATCACATGCGTACATTCACTTTCTTCTTGCCAGGCGTAGGCAAAACACAAAGGAACACTTCAGAGGCCCTGGTCCCTTTTCTTTCTTTCTTTTCAAATAGGCATATTTCTAAAATCCAGACTTGAAATTTGGCATGGCCACAGCTCTGTGCAAAAAACATCCTTTCTCTTGCCCTTTAGACAAATAACTAATGTTCTCGCTTATTCCTTTCTTCTTCTTTTTTTTTTTTTCTTCTTCTCTAACAAATCTGGATAGAAAAGCTATGACTGCTAAATTCCATTTGCTCTCTCCTCCAGTCCTTAGTGCTACTGTTATGAGTGCAACAATCATGATACTGCCACAGTGCTGAGGTTTCTCAAATACAGGAGGTGGCACCATCCAACTTGACTGGGGGACAGAGAAAAACAAAATTGTGTTATCCCCTCCCTTCACATTTTCAGCCTAACTATGAGAAAAGTGATGGAAGATGGGTTTTGATGGACAAAATTGTGTGGAAATAATGAACAAAATGGTAACCACAATTGCCAGCACACATAATGTCTGAGGAGCTTGACTTTTGCCAGGACTTTTGCAAGAGATTTAGGGAGGGATTTGAAGAGGAAAAATATGTACTTCTGTAGAGGCTTGTTGTGGAGCCTTTTTGCAAATGGGAAAATGCCAGTAAGTGCTTCTTTTCAGATTTCATGACATGTTGGGCTGATGAGAGTTAGTATTTATCTTCTCCAACACAAAATTACAGATCACAATTGAGAGGGTGCAAGCTGGGAGTGGGTTGGAGAATCAGGACAGGCAGCCTATGTTCAGCATGGCCAAGCAGGAGCAGGCAGTCAGCGCAAGTGTGTGGTGAGGAGAGAGTTATCATCCCCTGGTTGGTGCTGGCATCAGGAGAAGTGTCTCCATTTGTCAGGAGACAGGCAAACCTGCTGTCATATGAGGAGGGCTGGCTGAGAAGCTCCCAGAGAACAGAGCAGCTGTCCGTCCATAGCGTTAAGGTGAAGAGTCAATAAGCTCTGGGCACAGATGCAGCTCTGGATCCAAGGCTGCTGTTGCTGTCTCCAGACTGTTCATCACAGCCAGCTCCACCCGAGCTCACTTTTCACAGCCGCTTCCTCTGTTTCTGCTCAGGCTATTTCGGTGCCTCCTGGACACAGTCCAGTGGCCACATAACTTCCTCCTCAACAAAACATATTCTCCCGTTTCAGCTCTCTTAGTTTTTTTTTCTCACTGACTTCAGAGCCAATCCTTGACAACTATTTCCACCAGTCAATAGGTTTGGTATCTGTGTCTGAGCCCTGCATCGTACGGATGCACCAGGACTTGATCTGCTGCTAGAACTGACTTCTTGCATTCAGGCAACAAAGGCATTCATAACGCACTGTTCATTTCATACCAATTTCTTCATTTGCTTTTCAGGAAGCATTTTCAAAGATGGCATAGTCATATTTTGCAAAAAAATCCCCCAAAACATAGAGGACATAGAAGACACACACATACACTTTAAATAATTGCAATCCTACATTGTTTAACTTGTCTTCAACTGGTTGAAGTGAAATTATAAATGAGCAGCCTAAACTGTATTTACAGACGATGCTTGCTTTCAGTGTGTTCCTCATTCTCAGTTCAGAAAAGCTCATGAGCTGCAGCCTTGCCATCTTCTCAATAAGATGAAGTGATGAGCAAGAAAGGAGGTCTAGGCTAGACTTTGTCCAGGCTTGAGAGCTTTTGCAAATTTGCAGTGATTTTGTCATGGAGGTTTTGGAAAAAACCCTATGTATTTTACTAGAAATATAGAATACATCCCACTTTCTCTTTTTGTCTGCCTTAGTTAATAAAACTTAAATGCTCAAACCAAAGCAGGGGCTTGCAAAAGAGACTTGGGGAAGGATTAATTTAGTCTATAATGCAGCCTAAGATTTGCAGTCGTTGCTGCTGGTTAGAGGAGCTGTCTCTAACTTTCTATCATAATCCTTCTCCATATGATCCACCATCATCCACTCGATATCTCAATTAGAGAAAAAATTGCCTGTGTCTCTGGGTCAGCACAATGCATTTATAGCAGATTCACCCCTGCTGTCAGAATGGGATAGGGTGTGTTTGATACAGGACACTTACAGCATACAAAACATGCTTAAGATGATAACCTGCAAAGTAAAACTGTTCCTAGAGACAATTTCAGGGATGCCATTCTCCCTGAAAATTCTACTGACCCGAAATCATGTTTTAAAAGTCTGGTTTAGCATATATTATCAAACAGAATATGAAATACAGATTGTTTTGCTCTTCTCCCCACCCCCTGAAACAGTTTCACTTTAGAAAATGTGATATATAGTGCTAAACACACAGAAAAAGAGTGCTGTGAAATTAGGACATAACATTCTGTTTTCAGTATATAGGCTGCAACATTGTTTCTTTTAGGTTTTGATTCCTTACAGAAAGAGATGTCTGCCATTCATCCTCATTAACAGTTTGCAAGTACAAATAAAAGTCAGCTGTGGATGGAATATTATGACGGCTTCCTCTATTCAGGACTTGATGCACTTACATGTAAATAACACCGAAAAAAAAAATCCAGACATTTGGTACTTACATATGTCTAATTGTCCAACATGTTGGATAAATATTATTTGAGACTCTTTTCAGTAACTTGTTTCTGTGAAAGATAATGCCTAATCTTACTACATTTGTTATTTCAAAGTCTACCTAACTAAGTTTGTTATTACAAGTGCAGAGTAGTGAGCAATTAATGCTTCATTTTGAGCCTTCTCAAATGGAATTAATTAGGCTTGCATTTTCTATATTGAAATTGTTGAAGAGAAGACTGAAAAGCTCAGAGCAGCTGCAGAATTCAGAAAGGACGAAGAGCTGAACTTGCACTGAAGATATGATATTGCCCCAGCTTTGCTTCCATCTGTGAATACAACATCTGCTTTTGAGGAAGTGAAATGAGAAACTGCATGAATCAATATAAAGATGGTTTCTATTTCCAAGTGCAGTCCAGGGCATAGTATTTGTGAAAGAGCATTGACAGGAGGGTTCCATTACTAATAGAGCACAATTTTAAATTCAACATCATGATAAATGAGGAGGCTAAAGAAACAGATATAATTATTATGTTGTAATTTGGTATCCTTTCATAATAATTGCTAAGGTAAATGACATGTTACTCATCCACATACTCACTATCTAGCGAACATCATAACTCTAGCTATGTATTAATAAATAAAATGTGTTTTGCCCCAACAATTTGAGAATAAATAATACAAATATTCTTCTTTATATTATTTTAAGTAGCCTTCAGTACTCGTATCCCATCCATTAACCTCAGGTAGCATTCCTATTCCTGCTTCCCATATGAAATTCTAAATGGCAAAGCATGCCATATAACAAATTTGTACTGAGGTGCTCTGTGTCACCCATGAATTAATTCACTTCTGCATCAACAAAACCTTCCCTGACCTGTCTTTAAGCTAGTAGTCATCAGTACTGCTCCTCTCTGGAAGCATGGTCTGTATTCTCTTTTCCAGTGCCTAGTACTTGCAGAAAAAACAAGATTTAATGGGGATGCATCTCTTTCTAGTATGCACCACACCAACTTTCTACACAAACAAAGTCAGCTGATGCTTCAGCCCTTTTTATTAGCCCCATCTTGGGCAGAGTAGTTGGTTTTGAGGCGCCAGGTTCATTGGAAACCAGAAATTCATGGATATGTTAACAAAGAGAGGCCCTGTCCCAAGGACTTGACACAGACTAAGCAAGCTTTGTTACAAAAGCTTAGTTTGGAAGGAATGTATAATGGAAGAAAAACTGCATTTACAGTTTTTGCATCGTGCATTCAAAACAACTTCAAAGGCAAAGTTGTTCTTGGTTGTGTCCAATACTTATTACATATCAAGCATATAAAAAACATCACCATGGTTTAAAATGTGTTTACATGTGTGCACACATTGCAATCTCACCCTCCAGGGAACTACTATGTTTTCTTGAAAGTTTATAGCTCACAATTACCGGAGCCCAGTGACTTAACATTTTCCTAGCAGATTTCCAGGAGGCCGCTTTCGGCTGCTGCTCCTGACGAGCCCCGGCGTTCCAGCTCCCTTGCTAGGCTGAGGACACGAATGTAAACAAGCATCTCCAAGGTTTCCCTAGTTCCTTCGTGGAAGTGATGGGATATTGAAAAATGGAATAATGAGGAATTTCACCAGCTGAAAGATTCACAAGCATTTGTGCCTTTCAGATGGCCCAGTTGTTCCCTCTGACATTAAATGGGAGGGCTGGGGCTCAAATCTGTCTGGCATTGTGAATGATTGTTGAAAATGTTGACCTTGGTAGTGCAGCTAGATGCTGAATTTCCATACTGAAAGAAGCCTGAAGTGATATCCAGGTCAAGGACACAGGCAGGAACATGAACTTTGTTTTATTTGGGGTGACAGGAGGAGTGAAAGGAACATAATGGTCAATATATGCATCTTTCTTTGCATTTGAAAATAAACATTTCTGCTGTCTTTGAAAACCAGGGTATCAGATTGAGCACTTTCTCTCTGAAAGGCTTCCCATAAAACTCCATGTCTGTAGACTTCAGCTACTACTTCCTTCTCTGGCTCAAATGATGGAAATTTGTCTTCTGTTTTGTTTCTTTTGCCTGAAATTTAATCTGCACACGCAAACCCTTGATCAAAACTGAATGCTAAAACAATTCTGCCACTCTCCTTTGCACGAAATAGTGCTTACTCACAGAAATTCTCCTTTTGAAGTTGCTTTGTAGATAGATAGTCCAGAGGGCTAAGAGATACTGTAATTTTTGAGCAAAGGCCATATTCTGATGTCACCAGATATGGTATTTCTGAATAGTCTTTTATGCTATTTTTCACTTCAGGGTTCTGTAAGAGTTAATTTTTTTTTTTTTGTATATAAAGAGAACCAGAGAACCTCAGGGGTTCAGAGGGATTTTTGAGAAGGGCAACTATGAATCCTAAAAACACCAGCGGAAAGAAATAAAGAAATACTGATTCACTAAACAATGCAGTTTAAGACAGAAGACACAATTAACTGTCTGCATTTTCCTCCTAATATTCATAAGACATGAGCAAGTATATAATTTCCAGAGTTTTTAAATAGCTACTTATTTAGATCACCAGAAAATGGCCCCATCCCACATAGGATGCAAAAACCCAGTGATCCACTATTAAATGAAGCTGTTCCAGATAAACTGTGAGCCAACTGACCCTGGAAATTTAGTACCCAAGTTGCGTGACTTGAAAATCTGTTCAAAGCAAGGCATGGCTGCAGGCCTTGACTGTTGTACTTTAGTAGCCATAGTAACGTGGTCTCTGGAGACCTAATGCTAGTGAATTTTCCTTTATTTCAAGGAAGAGTAATAAGAGAAATGTGCATTGGAACTCGTTCTCTCTCTTTTTTTTTTTTTTCCTCCTCCTTATTTTTACTATGCCATGACCTTGACTAAAATATCTTTGAAGTATTTTCTGGCTGATTTTCTGCTACGAGACCAGGAAAAAAAAAATCAGGATATATAAAGGATCTTGCCAAAGGAAGTCCTATCTTCCTCAAAATATTTGCCTTCATTCCCAAAGAGAATCTCTTGACTAATAAAGTTTCAAAAACTTCTTAATGGAAGGAACTGATAACTTTCATCTCACAGCTACTGCAGGCACCAGAATAATATCATACTTTCTTTGAACTGACAGATTAATTGTTTTTTTGTTTCAGTAGCAGGTGCAGCTTTTCGTGAGTACATAATTGGATGTACATGTTTTTTCAAAAGAACACAAGCCCCTATCTGGTGCCAAGCTCTCTTTTTTTTTTTTTTTTTCATTTGGAAAAAAAGTCCCACATGATTTCATTTTTAAAGTACAATGTAGAAAACTCATGTAAGTGTTTTTAAAAAGCCAAATACAAACAAACAAATGTTCACAATACATACTTAAGTCTGTCTCACATGTTTCAGCTATTATTCTGGATTAGAAATTCCATCTGTCATTGAATCCATATGGTTTGCCAAATGGCAGTTTAAAACCATGTATTTTTTGCAGATTTGAAGTTAGTTGTTTTCTCTTGTAGAAGTTTTAAGGTCCATACTAATAGTTTTCCGTGTTTGTTTCTATGTGTGCATGTGTAAGAATATGCAATATTGCAAAAAAATTTTAGTTTGCTAGTGGACTGCGCTGATTGAAACACCCTTGTTGTACACAAAGCAAATACCACCAACATTGAGTTGTGGAGTTTGGTTATTTCCCCCTCTAAACACCAGAGCCCCATTTATGCTGTCCATTATTTCTGCTGAGAGGATTAAAGTGAAATGAGAAGAGCTGCCTTTACTTCTCTGCGCTGTCCCTCAGTGTTCAGGGCAAACATGTGCTTTCATGAGGAGTGTGAACTGCCCAGGTATGAGGCTGGTCCACATCCTCTTTTGTATTTAATTTCCCCAGGTTGTCCATTTCCCAGGCACATGGCTGCTGTGGCTCTGACACAGCACACCTCCTCTTCACTGGCAATGAGAGAAAGCTATTGCTGAGAATTTTATTTCAATAATGGAGAATGTTTAAAAATCATAAGTGGAGCCATATACTTTGCTGTGATGTTTAATGTGAGATGTGGTAATTTAGAACAAAAAAAGCTGGGAATAGTTTTCACTCATTCTTGTGGACTGAAGCTGTCTCTCCTACTCAGTCTAACAAGTCACTAGGCTTCTGGCCAGAAAAATGGAAAAACCTCTATGCAGTGTTACTGTAAAGGATTTCAGTATGGAGTTGTATTTGGTACCTGAGAGATTTATCTGAGAGGTTGGAAAAGGTATTTTCCTACTGATTTGCCATCGCCATTAGTCACTCGGGGAGGGTAAGGTGCTAGCAAACACCCTCCTCCTTATCCTCACCTCTGGAAAGTAAATAAGTAAAGTATGAATCCCATCCCAGCTCTGACTCCATTGAGAGAATCTTCTGTGTTACAGATGTCTGTTTTCTCAGTGAACTAGTTTAGGGTAATACTGAGAAAGCAGAAGAGTTTACAGGTGTGGATGAGACTCACTGGTGTAAAGTTTTACTTGATATGCAGCTTGTCTTTTTTTAATGTGTCTGAAGCAGCAGGATTCCCAGCTAAAATTAATTTAGAGACATGAAATTTGTGTTAATCCTCAACTTTGTCATGTGGCTCCATAAAAGTTGTTTTTGCACCAAAGTGGATTTTGATTTTCCTGCTTGCAGGGCAAAGAATCTGATGTCTGCAATTGGGGTAGTGAAAACCAGGGGGTGCTTATTTAAGAGATAAACCTCAGGAGAGGACACCAGCACTTTGAGACCAAACCAAAAACAAAGCAGGGGAAGTTTGGAAAACTCTTCACTTACATACATGCTGCAAATCCACAGTTGTTTCTGGCTTAACCTAAACACATGGCTCCTTGAACTTTTCCTCCTCTTTTTCTTCCCGCTTCCTCCCTCCCACCTCTTTCTTAATGCCTACTCCAACCTCACAGATGTAGTTGCCAGTACACTGATCTGAATCCCTGGAAATACACATGGTCCCATTTCCCTTTCCAATTTTTAGGAACTCATGCACCTAGTCCAGCCCGACTCTAGCTCTATGGAAAAAAATGTGTCAAGAAAAACCTTCCTGCTTTCCACTGTGGGGGATCAAGTCTTACATTTTAAGGGTAGAGACTGATCTCTTATATATGTGTCTAGGCCTAAAGAGTATGTAAGACTAATTTTTGAACAGATGAATTTATCTCTTGATTCATACAAGCAATCCTTGACAAAGGCAGATATTCCTCCAGGGGCTGAAAAACTCCAGCTTGCCTGCAGGGCAGTTGGAGGGTACATTTTAAAAATGTTCAGCATGATGATTTATAGGATTCTTCGATCAAATTCAGATCTGGTGGTCTTTGAAGCTTTAACAATAAAAGTAGGGCTTGGTGTATCACTTTGCATAGCTTAAGAACTTTTATTTAATTAAGCACATTTCTTTCATTTTTAAAATGTTCTTAACTTCTACCTGGTCCTGTTTCATGGGCAGGACTCGAGGTCTTTCAGAATATGCTCGGTAAGAGGCACAGAAAAAAGGGAGCTCCCTTAAGTGCCCCACAGTTATCTTTATGGAAAATTTTAGTCTATCCAAATTAAAAGGCCTGCCAGATGTTCAAAATGTAATAAAATTCCTAACATCACATCACTGATGGTTTCATTGTTATGAAGACAAGTCCAAAGAGACAAGATGACAAAAATGCTTTCTTGTCTCCATTTGACATTGGAAATGTATATGACAGATACCATCCATGGAGGTTCCTCTCAGTGCAGTGAGAGGTGCAGATGTGAAGATACAGAAATCTTGACACACCATCTTCTGGTTGGTGAGCTGCTGGGACAAATTTGGGCATTATTTAGAGCAGGAAATGGCACCAGTTGAGCAAGTCCTTGTGCTTGAAGAGTTGACAAGGATAATTAGTATTCAACTCAAGCACAACTAGGCAGAGATCACTCTTATTCTGCAAGGGATCTGCACCTATGGAGCTGACCTGGAGCAAAACAAGATTTGCCATTGACTGTTCTTAGCACTGACTTATGGTCAGTGTTGACCTAATTGAATCACTCGCTGCTATGGCCAGTGAAGGCTCCCCACTACTTCTCTGAAGTCATTGATTCACAGGTTGCTCAAGGCACAGAGCCTCTGGCCAAGTGTGGTCCCATGGGGCCACGTTTACAAAGGTGCTCCACATTTATGATGGGAGCCAAACTTTCTGAGGAGGTCAGTCTATTGTGCACTGAACTCTTGAAATTCTGCCCACCATTGTCACAGTGGGAACAGCTTTCAAGCAGACTTGGAAATCTGGTCCTGATTTAGGAACCAAAAAGAGAACCAAGCTCACAAGAATATGTCAGTGTATCTGGTTACTGAGCAATTGAAAATCTGTCCTCACTGTGTTTCAGGATTAACTCAGGATTAATAGGCACATTGAGAGTAAGGTGAAGCAAGGATAATAATAATAATATAGCAGTATTTCAGCAACAGCTATTTGAACTGTAATCTCAAAGACCTCCAAACCACCACACAAAAGGATCTAGACTGCCTTGGAGTGCAAGCCTGCTGGAGTAAAGATATGTTACCAAACCTTTATCAAGGGAAGAGAGGCAGAATTAGTCAGTCCTTGTGCAGCTGGGGACTGACTTTTTATATTCATGGGGACTGACTTTTTATTCATTGCATTTATGCAATTATGTTCTGTATTATTTTTATAGCAGCTTAAGAAAAAAGCCATACAAAAAAAACCATACAGATCCAGTTTTAAAGTCATGGTTAAAACAGCACATGTATTTAATTTTCCCTTTGGATGTTATTATATTAAATGTATTAATGCATATATATTTAAAGCAATTATTATGGAATGTGCAGTTTTAAATTAAAAGGGAAAACAAAGTAGTTGGCACTTGCTATTAAACTTTTAATTCTATGAATTAATGAGCAAATATAATTATGCAGACCATTAAGCAGACAATAAGCTAGCAATGTAATATGGTTGGTATACTGTAATTAAATATTTTAACTTTTTTAGAAAAGAAAGAAAGCATGTTCCAGGTTGTTACTCATTTTTCATGGTAGGAAAGAATTTAGTGTCTAACTTTTGGCAGAATGAGTTTTTTCTTTCCTAGGATATTCTTAAATTGATTACATTGATACTAATTTTATTCTTTATCTTCTGATTATCTTTCAATTACTTTATTTTCCTTTTTCAGTCACTGAATGGTTTTGCCTTGGTGGTGAGTGCAGATGGAATGATATTCTATGCATCATCGACAATTGTGGACTATCTAGGGTTTCATCAGGTAAATGTACTCAGAATTACTTAGAATACCCAGTCACTGACATTGTATTGACTTTCTTGCCAATACACATATTGTCAATAATATAACTTCTGCTATTATTTGTAAATGCAGCACTGTATGTTGCATGCCTTTGACTGCTGATTAGACATACATTTACTGAAATAAAGTTATTTTACTATACCATCTCAGACTAATTTTTTTGTCAATCTGACAGGTGAAGATTTATTTCTTGCAATTTCCTTTTATAACGCTTTTGTTAGCAGAAACATGATCCATTATAAAACTGAGATTTAGCTAGAAGTTTCTTTTCAATTTCAATATAAGATGCTGCTTTTCTAGGCTGGCTGGCTGTGTGTAATAAATATATTCTAAAGTCACAGATTAACAGAACCACACAGTTGGAAAGGGCCTCTGGAGGTCATCTAGCCCAACCTCCTGCTAAAACACATTGAGCTAGAGCAGGTTGATGCATGACTAATCAAGCTTTGAGTTTCTGTGACCCCTCTGGAAGATGTGTTCCAGTGTTTAGCCACCAAGACTGTAATTTTTTTTTTTTTGCTTATTATTAATTCTCTGCTTCCCATGTTGCCACTTGTGTCTGTTGCTCCTTGCCCTCTCACTTCTGAGAAGAGTCAGCCTTTGTCTTCCCTTCCCCTGCTCATCTGGTTGATGTAGAGAGCAGTACATTCTTTCTGTGGTTTTCCCTTCCAAAGGCTGAGCAAACCCTGTTCTTCTCTCCTGAATGTGCTCCAGCTCTCTTAAGTGTCTCGGTAGCACTCTCCTGGGCTCATTTTCACATTCTAATCTTTTTCTTTTCATGGGGTACCCAAAATTAAGAGAGAAATTTACCTTTGCTGAACTTCCTGAGGCTCCTCTCAGCCTATTTTTACCAAGGAGCTGCCTTGCCCTCCCCAGCTAAGGGAGGCACCCTCTATAAACCTGCTGAGCATTCATTCTATCCTAAGATTCCTTAGTCAAGAAATTAAGGAGGGTTTGTCCCAGCATAAATCCCCGCGGGATGCCACTGGTCATCACTTGCCAGTTGGATGTTTATTAGTCACATTTACATATGTACAAAAGAGTTCAGAATAGAAAGAATCATCTTAGGATGTGAAGGGAAAAAGCAGATGTTGAGAAGGAGGGGTCTTTGAAACAACTTTCCTCATCAAAGCTGCTCTGAAGGTGTCTTACACCTGCCATTATTTTAAGCAAAGTATCAATCTACAGATAAATGGCTGCCCCTCTACAGTTACTAATTAACCATTCCTTGTTGTAATTGTTTCAGACTGATGTAATGCACCAAAACATATATGATTACATCCATGTGGATGACCGCCAGGATTTCTGTAGACAACTGCACTGGGCCATGAATCCTCCCCAGATGTTCTCGGGACAGCAACTACAGCCAGAAACAGGTGGGATTGTGCATGTTGGTTGGAAACACAGGCACCACTGTTCAGAGGTCGAATTGCACTCCACTTATGCCTGCATCTCTATCTCCAGTCAGATTCTTCACTGGAAAGATGCATAGTGGCCATTTATTTATGTTATTTTCTCAGAGATGACATTTCTTCTGATCCTGGGCATTTATAAGGCAGAGTGCTTAAGCCTCTGGTGCTACAAAGTTGTTTCCTTTGCTTTTCTCTAATGTGCCTACACATATTCTTACACACTCAGAATGAGCAGCATCAGTTCTTCATACTGCCAAAATTTTGTTGGCAACAGATTAGGACATCAATAGTCCTGTCATTGATGCAAAAGGCTTCTGTATAGAATAACCATGGAAGCGTCATTTTCTCCCATTTGTTTTCCCATGCAAAATGATGTAGACAGGGGCCTTCTGAAGAGCAAATAGGTTTAGCAATGCACCTTTTCTTCTGAGGCTATACTTCCCTAGGATGGGAATTGGATGCCTGCCCTCGGAGTTTCTCCTACATGAGATGTTAAGCTGAAATCACAAATACAGGACTTACAACCAGGTTGAAATTGTTAACATTATAAAGTATTATTGATCCCAGCAAAATGTATGCATTTCACCAGAAGGTGAGGTAGTAATTGAGGAAATAAATTAGGAAGTATAGTCACCAGGTGAGTGGGGAGAAACTTGCAAGAAATCCTTCAGCAACCTCTACGAAATCCTCAGGAAGACAATAATGAAACTTTGGTGGAATTTCTTGCATTTCCTGAAAAACAGTTTCTGTGTTTTACAGAAGAGTCTTATAAATATCTGAGGAGCTTTGCAAGATTTCGTAGGAAGTATGCAGGAAACAAGCAAAACAACATGCACTATTATTTCAAACTATAAAATCTACAAATATTTGGAATTTTCATCCTAATGTATATTATGAAGAATTTCAGGTCTCGAGTTCATAGTTTTGTATTAATACATGTGTCTTTTGGAAAATTGCTCAAAAAACTGCGCTTGTACAAAAAAATCAAGGAGGTGCAACACCTGAACATTAGCTAAAAATCTACATTTTTTTGTTCTGTTTTTTTCCTAAGATTGTAATTTTTCCTTATTTTGCTCTCCTGTCTAATGCATTTTCTGTGATCTCTGATCTCAAAACCAGCAACATCTGTTACTCTGTTTTGCATCATTAAAAATCACAAAAACTCACGAAATAAAGTCCAAATTTCTGAAGAGACTCACTCGAATCCCATTGCAGAGCTTTTATTTTTCTTTTGTTAGAGCATGTGCAGATGTATCCATACATGACACCATTGAATATTTGCCCATCCATAAAGCAATTTTTAGCAATTTCCGTAACAGCTTCCTCAACTGGCTACAGAACATATTCATTATTTCTTAGTGTGATCTATGTTGCCTCCACTGTTGTTCCTAGGGGAAGAATATATTCTCAGTAAATTGTTCAAAGCACAAGAGAATGACAGCATGACAACAGATTACTCTTCCTTTTTAACTCGCTGTTTCATCTGTCGAGTTCGCTGCTTGTTGGACAGTACTTCTGGATTCCTTGTAAGTACAATTTAGTACTTAGATCACTGTAGGCATGACATAATAGACTTTAATTACTTCATATGAAAAATTTTTCAACATAAATATTGTGGAAATCCATGGACAGGATACACTTTTCTTTTGCTGTGCATTAACAAGAAACACCTAGGATAATTACTAATATATGTAAAGAATGATGGGAGGACAGAAAGTTGTAATATTTGAAATGGGAAGACTTTAAAAATTTTTATGTTTTCAACTCTTTTTGACAATATCTGTCCTCAATTTGTACTGGGCATATCACAAGGGTGGCAAGTCTGAATTTCAACAGTTAACATTTAAGCCCAAAGTATTTGCTTTAAGGAGAAGGAAAAATAATGATCTGGTTTTTCCTTTTGTAAGGAATCCTTTAATAATAAACCCCAGAATTAGAAAGTCTCTCGCATGCTCCATACTAGGAGCAGTTCACTTCTAGAAATCACTTCTTCTCCATTTCCTTAGTAAAGACCAATGCTGTTTCTACTTAGGGGAAACTCCAGCACGTGCAAAGAAAATGAAGCTACCAGCATGAGACTGAGAAATGCAAGTTCTGTCTCAGATGCTCATTTGCTGGAAGGCTATGGGTCTCAACAGCCATCATCTCTGCCCCCCTGCTTTAATCTCGTAGCTCTGGAAAATGCCTAACTCAAATGGGCTGATTTTTCACTGGGCGTTTTTTGGTAGTTAATTTTTTCACTGAGAGGCAGCAGCTTGCTATTAACTTGAACCCTGCTTTCTGGCTACACAGACATTTGAGGCAGGGATGGACAGTTCCTTCCAAGCTGTGCACTCTCTATGTGGCTATCTTGAGCCTATTTTTTTCCTTGGTACCTGTCTGCACCGCCCTTGGGTTGTGCCAATCTGTAAACTTCCCAGAGAAAGTGCAGAATAAGACGAAAGAACTAAGAAATCTTGCTGGAGAGAACAGAGCATGGAAAAACAATGGTTCCAGCTTCAGTGAGGTACGGAGGAAACAACTCGGTGTTTGCGCCACTGTACGTGGCCCGTTTTGGCAAACAGAATGTAACACAGAATTTCTACTGCTGAGTACACGAGAGAGAAAAAACTCTCAACCAGCCTCAAAAGTCTCATCTTACTGTTGATAGTACCTCCACCCACCCTGTCTCTGAAATGGCATGGTTTAAATTATATGAAGAAAATGAAACTCGTAGTTTGAATCGCTGATTCAAAACTGGGTTTGGTGTTAAATGACAGAGTCTATAGGTTGTATTACTATTTTAAATGTTTGTACACTAAATGCTTAAGTTGTTGGGTTTTTTCTCTTTTTTTCCTTTTTTTTTTTTTTTTTGTGTTTTTTTTTTTTTTTTTTTTTTTTAATGGGGGTTTTTGTTTTGTGTTTTTGGTTTTTTTTTTTGTTTTCTTTTGGTTTATTTTTTATACCAGACAATGCAGTTCCAAGGCAAACTAAAGTTCCTCTTTGGACAAAGGAAGAAGTCGTCATCAGGAACAGTATTGCCACCTCAGCTGTCCTTATTCTGCATAGTGGTACCACTTCTGCTCCCTTCTGTGACAGAGATGAAGATGAAGAGCCTGCTTGTGAGAGCAAAACACAAAGCTGACGATGCAGCAGCAGCAAACACAAAGTATTTACAAATTAATCTTTTGGCATTTAGTGAAGATTATGGGCTATTAAGCATGTAAAAGCCACAAATTATGTTAAATATTTCTCCATTTTAAAACTCTTTCTTAGAAAAGTGAATAATTTATCTGGATTTACTATTGAATACAAAATAAATATAATGCAATTACTATAATAGAGCATAATACAATGCAAGATGATGCAATATATTGTACTTTATTTACAATACCTGTTAAGTAATTTATTTCAATATACAAAATTTTATATTAGAAATGGAACATTAGGATATCTTTCTAACCTTCAAAAGTTACCAATGCAGTAAGGCAGCTGTAAAAGTGGAAAAGAAAAAATATTTTTACTGCGAGCTTTCTAATTTCAGTATCTTCTGCTAACACAATTATTTCGACTTGGGCATTTTGGTAACAAACAAAGGAAAAGGGGGACTTCAGAAAGCTGAATGTCTGTATCTGGGGGGGTGTGTCACAAAGAGCCTAATGAGTTGTATTTGGTGTATGCATTTATCTTTCAACAGAAGTTTTATGAACATGTAAATTTGCAATGCACTAAATGGCTTGGGGGTGATCATTTGGTAGCAATCACAAAAGATCAGGACAGATTGTGTTCAGACTCATCTCCTTCCTAACACTTATTTTTGTTACTCTTCTATGGCAGAATTTGTTGACATTTGGGGCTAGGATCGTATGTTCTCTTTTTTGCTTAAATGTAACCTTACAGTAATGAGTTCTATTGCTGTGAAGAAAAATGCTCATCAGTATCACTGACAGTACCATAATGTGGTTTTTAATTAGATTATGCTTGTGTGTGTGTGGATTCACTATCCAGATGTATAATGTGGTTCTAGGACATACATCCTTTTGAGAAGAACTAAATTGCTGGAAGTCTGATATAGTGGCCTATGCACGCTTTTGGAATTGAGTTGGAAAGTCATTTCTACTTGCCAGTTTTTCCACTGGCCCAGGAGAAATTAAATGATGATCAAAATTGAGCTCTTAATAGAGAAGTGCTTTACTACCTGACTGGACAGTGGCCAAGGATCTGACAATAATGAAGCAACCATTTATCTTCAGCGTTTCCTTTGGTTCAGGCCTGAAGTATGGTAGCCAAGGATGGTGGGCAGATTTACACAGTCTTTTTTTTTCAAGGGCCTTAATGCAAGGAAGCATTTGTAATTCTGTATTACAGACAGTGCACCCTTTTAAAGCCCTGATTGAAGCATTTTCAACTAAAGATTGGAAGAAATACATTCAAATCATATGGTGCTTATGGCACATTGAAGTAATGCCAGCTCTTAAATGCATTGCTGGTGTCTGTGATGTACGTACCTCGAACGTAACTTGAATAGGAAGAGCAGAATATACACAGCATTTGTCTCAATTCCAGATGAAATTTATTTTTCCACATATAGTAAGTCATGAACAGAATATTCCTAAACATAACTATTCCTCTTAATTGAATACAGAACTCCATGCACACATTAGCTGGAGAAACCAAATGATGCAGGAAAAAGATAATTATTTAGTGCTAGTTACTATATACTTAAACCAAACGCCTTTGCTAATGGCCACCAGCTTGAAAATCATATCTTTTAGAGTCTGTGATTCTAGAGTCTGTGTTTTCATTCACTGACAAGGAATTTGCCACATTTTCTTCCCTCTACAGCTCCAGTTCAAAAGGCAGTTCAGGACTTTGTGAAGCAACAGAATTATACGGAAGAAACAATCACCACGAAGGTGCTGCCTTCACTAATGCATTACAGATTGCTGAAAACCAAATCAAAGGTACTGCTAAGTACTTCTAGATTATATACAGTTTATGGAAAAAGAACCTCCTCTTTTATTTTCTCCTGATAAATTTTTCAGGTTTTGGTCCCAACGCTGTCTTTCTTGTTCTTCTTCTCTCTAACACCTCTTCTTTAAAAAAATACAAAAAAATTGTCCACCTCAAAAGATAATGCAGAGTAAGTCTGTGATTTCAGAGGGGGTAGAAAATTTACAGAGAAATAAACAATCACGGTAAATAGTAAATAGTAAATAAATAGTAGTAAAAGAATACTCAATGTATGCTTACCTAAAAGTGGCAGCACTGAATTCAATAAGTTTATGCAAAAATCCTGATAATTAATAACAATATCTATTCCTCTTTGATGAAAACTGGAAGATATGTTACAAATGTTAGTTTTCCCCAAAGATTAGAAGACAGAGGAAAATTAGAATGCATTGTCTTTAAAACTCATGATGTGCCCACAGCTTTGACTCATGCTTTTTCAATGTTTGGCTGTGGAAAAATTATGAGAGTCTAGGCTCTATTTCAGATTTTACAATGGATAAAATTTTGATGGTAAGTCTATCCCACTGGGCAATTTCTTCTTGAGCAGAGTTGGACTCATCCTTCTATCATATCTGCTGGAAATTTTTATTGTCTTTAAAATCATTCCTCTCTTATAGCTCCATTTTTCATGAACATTTTTTGTGGGTACTACTACTGAGATGAAAATATTAGAAGGAATGACTATTACTGTAAAATCCTTGGTTACAGTTTAAGTGCCTTACTAGACTTTTCAAATATTAGTTTTAAGATGGATTTTGCTTCATTTTGTGACATATTTTAGATTGTAGTTTCCTATGCTGATGCTTCTAGGGTAACAAAGAAGTCTTTGAACGTTTGCAGTTTAGCTAACAAAAACCACTTAATACTGCTTGTATTAAAATCTTTTTTCTTTTAAATTATATAGCAAAGAATAATGGAGAAAATGGCATTTCTCTAGTCAAAGTACAAACAAATGAGGATCACTGGGTCTGGGTTCAAGCTAACACTCAGCTTCTGTATCGAAGTGGTTGTTCAGAATATGTCCTTGCCCAACAGCAAATGTTAAAGTAAGTATATTTTCCAGTACCAAAAAGAGAAAAAAATAGGAAAATGAATGCATTCTTTTTGTATGAAATCTTTCAAAGGGCTGTAGTGACCTAAGAGAAGAGATGAATGAGAAGAATTTAGTTTACTTATGTTATGGAAATCTATTCCTGTCTTGGAACATATGGAATGGCAGTTACAATCTTAAACAATATTTATTTTCTGTCTTCAGCCATTTCTTCTTCTGAAGTTGAGTATGCATATCCATTGCACAGAAATAAATACATTTTTAAAATATTTGTCCTTCTTGCACAAAAAAAAAACGTATTTTGGATTTTTTTGGTTTGCTTTATGTTGCAGCTGAATCTAGTGCCCTAGTTTTTCTGCTTATCAGCATTTGACTATGTTAAGCTTTTTTTTTCCTTCATGTAAGACAGTTGAGCTCATGTTTTCAGTTGTGCATGTGCAATATAATCTAAAGAAGGGTGCTCATATTCATTGTGTGCTTTCATTCAGACACATCTAGTCTTTTTCCTGTAGGCTCAGTCACAGAGTAACTAATCTCACAGTAAACTAATCTCACAGATTTGCATTGAGAGAGAGTTTTTGGATGAGTTTTACCCTTTCCTCTCAGTGGGCTTTGCATCCTTCCCCCATGGGACTGTCTGTTCCAGTTCCTGTGGCCTTGCTGAAGTATCTCTTCAAGCTGGTCTGAGGGAAGAGATAAGAGAGTGGACTCAGAGAGCAGGGCCAGGAGTTTTATGTAGCCACCATCTGGCCCAGTGTTAAAAATGTGGCTGTTATCCCAGCTTTTTCCTTCAAAATGCCTTGCAGGTAGAAGAAATGAAAAAAGTCATTCCACTTCCAGAGTAGATATTCCTTGCAGGGGGTGTATCTCCCAAGATCCACATGAATAGCAGGGGAGCTCTCACCTGAGGATGCGCTAGCTTTTTACCATTACTGGGATGGCACAAATATAACCTTGCTGTGTCAGGGAATGAATTTCTATTAAGAAGAAGATTAAAAGGGGCTGTTTCTTTTATTAGTTTTTCTACTTCCAACTTGTTTTTGTGTAATTAAGCATGTTTATTTAGTTACATTTTTGCTTTCAGAGAGATTAAAATCCTTCCTTTATGCTTGATAGTTCCCACAGAATGAAGTGTAACAAGACTTGGCCTTAGAGATTATATTCAGTTCTGTCTTGGTCACCAATAGACTTTGTTTTAGCTACAACTTTTTTTTTTTGCTGTTGTTAAAATGTATGCTGTCTTCCAGGAAGCATAGACTCTTTTGAAGAATTTTCACTGGATACTATTTCACTGTAAAATTCTTCACTTGGGGGTTTAGCTTTTTGTGACTATTGCTTTTTGTTCAGTCCTGTGCTTCCCAATTTGACCACTTTCTGAGAAGCACGTTCTGCAGCAAACTTTTATGAGACTATTTGCATCTCAATACGGTTAATAATAAAAATAAGAATACTTAGCAGAGGACTGAAAATATTTAATGCCTCAAAAAAAAAAAAAAAAGAGCGAGAGGAAATATTCCTCTTTCATGGTGTACATTATTACAGTGGGACGTTCTCTCTTTGTAACAACACGGACTCCCTCTACTGGAAAATCCTTTTCTTGCACATTGATTCAAGGAAACGCAAGGAAATATTGAGGTCAGTACTCAAGGGAAAAGTTCCCTTGTGAACGAAGAAAAAGCCTTCTAAACCCCTCAGTAGCACTTCAGGTTTTCATACGCAGTTTCCTACTGAAATGTCTGCTTCTTGCTTGGAGATGCATGAGGTGGTTTTGTGGCACTTGATTTGGGAGTCAGCACATTAGTGAATTCAGGACCTAAATCTCCGGATTTGGACCCCAGTTCTGAAAACAGCTGCTTTGGGCATGGAAGTGCTCAGGCAACACTCTCTGCCAGTGTTCTTCTTTAATGCTGAGTACTTCAGCTGGAGGTCATGGAAAATTTATTCGCTGGCCATCTTAGAAAACAAAAGGCAGCATAAATTAAGTTAGACATATAAAACAAACCTACACCCAATATGAACATCTGTGACTATTTGGTTATTTAATTTGGGCATTTTATTTCCTCTCAGCTGTGTTCTTGAAATGTAAGACCCCCACAGTTTTCCCTCAAATTACTCTGATCAGAAAACTCTTATGTGTCCAAATAATTCTTTGTTAACAAAATATATCTCATTTAAAATACTACTTGTATTTTGTCTCCAGAATTTTCTACACACAAATAATATTTATATATATATTTTAAGGGAAGAATAAAAGTGTAATGGAATTAGTGTATTGTACTACAGATTTTAGGTTCTTTATTGAACTGTGTGCCTGAAATGGAAGAACAATGCATGAATTCACATGAAGCAATGCCTCAGAAAGTTAGCTGTGCACAGATGTTGACACCTAGCTGCAGGCACACTCTTTTGTTCTCTCAATCAGATGCAAAGATTATGTGCACAAGAGTGTGAGAGTTCCGTATTTAGGACAATATAGGGCTTGTAATGCATGTTGAGCCACTCTGTATCCTAGAAAACAACAATTTAGAAACATCTGATTGACCTGTCTTCTCTTTTCTACTCTTATTGAAAGGGAAGAAGATGAACAACTGAAGATACTGAGTGGTTTTGCCAGTTTGAAAGGAAACCTGGAGGGGCTTTCCTATAACAGTGCCATTGAAACTCTGGGCCAGTGGAAGCATCTTAACTGGGCAGCAGTGAAGAATGAACAAGATAATGTAAAAGTGAAGTTTGAGCCTCATACTAATGGTGAGTGTTTTATGCAGGAGGAACCTCTCAGCTCTAACACATCACTTTTAGGCATTCAAAACAACTGCACCACAAACAGTAGCTGGACTTTAAGAAACTCCAGCTCTTGTTCTATGAGTCAGAGAATGAACACGTGTCCAAACAGGAGAGCTGGATCATTCTACAACAGAGACCAAAACTTCTTAAATCTGGCATCAGCTTGTCCTTCCCACTGGGGGAGCGCAGAGAACGGCCAGTGCTACTCGGGGCTCCCGCAGCGCTGTGCAGAGAGCTATGCCACAGACCACGGGAAGCTGCAGAGACCATTCACATCCTCAGAGTCCCTCTATGACACAGCCACTCCCTTGGAGATGCCCATCAAAACAGAATACGACTCTGACTCTGAAAACATTGCTGACAACTACCTGCAGAGCCGAGCCTGGCTGGATGAGAGCGGCGCGCTGAGGAAGCAGGGCCCCGGCTATCCCAGCAGAGTGCACCTCAAAACGGAGCCAGACCTCTGCCAGCCAGCCTTGCCTTGCCAGAAGCCAAGGCACTGCCTTTACACGCCCCATAACTGGCAATGCATCGTAGCAAATCACCCCAACAACCTGAACTTGAACAGAGCTGGCAAGGGCTCACGGAACAGGGAGGTGCCCCCCTTTTGCCCTCAGAACTCCTCGGTGTGTTTGGAAAGCATGCCCGACCTGCCACACGCACCTTGCTACGGCCACTTCTACAGCCCCAGCCCAGGGGAGGAGAAGGAGCAGATTAATGAGGTGTTCAAAATGCCATGTGAATTTAAAAACCCCTGCTTGGTTCAAGCCATCAAGCGTGAGCCCCTGGATTCTCCACCATTGTCCAGCAGCGGACAGAACAGAGTACACGCGAGCTTCCCTGAAAATACATTAGCAGGTCCTGTGCCTCATAAAACCACTGAATGTACATTTTTGCAATAGATTTTATAACATTTGAAATATTTATAATGTTAAAAGCAAGAAGTTGTAGATTCTTTTCCAGTTGAGTTAAATGATTTACTAAAATCAAAAGCCAGTGGAAAGATTTTGAGAGTGTGTGTGTGGGTGCACCTGTGTGTGAAAAGAAACAGACACAGGTACACACAGCCTACCCCTTGCTACTGCCCTTCTTTTAGTGATCTTTGGAAAGAGGAAAGAAAGATAAAACCTCAGGCACAGAAAAATAATCATTACTTGCTGCACAGGTGTACCTGATCATTTTTCCTTATCACCTTTCCTCTCTTGTCTACAGTTCATTAGCAAAGTCTAGCAATTTCTGTTTCTTTTGTTCTCTTTGTTTTTCTCAAGCTGATGTGACGCCTCTGTGCAAATCAAAAATATTTATGGCTTTCAGTGTGGTCAGTCTACCATAAGAGGTTTTGGTTTATAATTATTTTTCTACTCTTATAAGAAGGATCAGCTATTCCTTCATCCCAGCATTAAATTAATGGCAATAGGAAAGGGCTTCCCAACACAACTTCTTCATTTAAAAGGACCACGTAAGTAAAAACAACGACTTGCATAAGTGAATTAGAAATTATTTTACTTCAAACTAAAGTTATTCCTAAGTTTCTTGACTAGTATTCTTTTAGAATCCATATTTTTCCATATTTTTCCATTTCATTGCTATCAGCCTTTCATGTTGCTGCTGAAAGACTGAACAATGGGATGTAATCTACTTCTATAAATGAGTTACAAAATGCTGTTAAGTATACGTGAGAACAAAGTATTTCTCTGATTATTTTCCTTGCTGTTACTTGTAACATCAACAAAGGAAATGCACTTTTTTACTTGATAGTATTTTTTTGACTGATAGCAGCTTGTTAGATGTTGTCACCCTACATCAAAATCAAATCCCACATAAGATTATTTTCAAAACATCCTAGTTTCAATCCCAAAAGAAACCCTTAATCTCACTGAGAGGTAGATGTATACCTTTCAAAAGCACTTCAGTGCACTTTAGTGCTTTTGAAAACAGAGTGTATACTTTTCTTTGAACCCAGACAGTAATGCATTTCCACAACAACAACAAAAATAAAGTTATATTTTGGGTTTTGTTATTGTTGTAGTTTGACTCCTGCACTAATTTTTGTTTTAAAATTGCACTATTTCAACTTTATATCAACTTCACCTATAAAACAACCACATCATTTAAAAAAAAAAGCTTGATGTATGTATATGTGCTTTTTGAAAGAAGCCCTGTAATGAATGTCTTCTTTTTCAAAATGTTATAAATAATTATAATGTGTTCCTTTATCTGTCAGTCATGAAGGGCATGGCTTTACATGCCAGATGAGTGGCGTAAAATTCTCCCAAATGCTTTAAATATGTGGGATAAGTGAAGTTTTCAGGTAGTGCAATGGTTCTGCACCTGGGAGGCTGCTCTTCTCCAAGACTGACCGTTTCTTCTCATAGAATTTACTGCCTGTACATTAGAGTTGGCAGGTGTAAAGATGTAAAGGTGTAACATCCTCTGCATATTAGTGCTTATGAACTGTGGTATGAAATGCTTCACACTGGACAGTAAAGAGGGGCAACAACATCTTACTGTATCTTGGGCTAAATCTGTCATAGTCCAGCTGACCATATCCAAGCCATGAGAATGTTTCCTTTTTTGTGTCTGAGTTTCATCAGCTCCCTGCTGGCCATGTGCTGCCTATTGTTTGAAACAGTCATGACATCCTTGCTCTAATACTCCTGCCAGTGCTTGCAATGCAATATCAAACCCCATTCTGAAGTGAGACCACAGTGGTGGAATTCACACTTCTCTCCAGTACGCTGTCCACATCACGTAAACTCACGCCAAACTGCAAAAATATTTGTGGGCAATCAAACCTGTTCCTCAGGCAGAGTGAGACTGCCATAAATCAGTGTTGCTGCACAACCTCTGCCTCACTGATTCACTATCTACATGATTGCATGCAGCAGTTCTTTAGACTCTCACAGAGTTTCTGTCATGATCCTTTGCTTGGCATGCAGCAGTGGCACTGGAGAACTGTGCTGGTGCCAGACACTACTGTGTGCCTCAGAGCTGCCTGTAGGGTTTGCTATGAACCCTGCAATTTCTCCAGTCCAGCTCCTTGTGCAGCTGCCTGGCAGAAACCAGGTGATGGGGAAACAGGGTAGTGTGGGAACCGATGGCTGGGGGCAGGTGGAGAACACACGTGCATGACCTCTGACAAGCTGCTTGTTCAATTCCACACTTGGAATCACTGTCACACCCCTCTGAATGAGATTACCTGGGTTCAGTTTCAGACTGCCTTGCACTTTCTCACATCATTTGCATTGATGAAGTGTGACTCTAAAACCCATTACCTTCATCTGGACATGCTGATGCCATTTTGCACAATGGGTTACGCCAGGTGCAGCTCTGTAGAGGACCAAAAGCCTTGTCTGTGCTTAGAAATACTGCCTGCTGTGACCACAGTGGGAGAGCTGTACTAGCCAAGTCTCTGAGTGAAGAAGTAATTTATACTAACAACAGAAATTCCCTAAAGTTCTCCCTGTTATAAAATTCATTCTTTTTTTGTTGACATAACTCTATTTGTTCTCAGGCTTTTCTGGCACATATCAGTTAGAATTATTTTTACATTGTTTGCAACAAACCCAGACACACTTTACACATCTTGATCAATATTACAGAGGTTGGTGAAACTTCTGCATGTAAGGGAATGCAAACTGACACATGAGATGTAATGGGCTCCTAGGTGGATGGATGAATGTGTGACTCAAAAGTGAGAAGTCACCTTCTGACTCCCCACTGTGTAAACGCAGTCATGTTTGTTTCCTTATTATTCCATAAAATTTGGACACAAGAAAAACACACTTATCCTGCACATCAGGATTTTGGCCCACTTAATTTGTGGCTGAGTTCTTACTGCAGGTCTCACATGAAAAAATGTGGTATCAGTAGAATTCCTTCTAGTCTAAATTATCACAAATGCAGTACAGCAATCTCCCAAGAACTGGGTTTATGAAGAGATCAGCAGTTTATCCTCTTTTTTGGACAATTGCTAACCATTGCTGGTGGTAAAGAAAGACCAGTTCCTTCTAAGTACTTGCAAAGAACAGAGGAAATAAATGCTTAAAATAATCTCTTGCCATTTGTGTTTAAGGCACAGATTTGCCTTCAACCTCTCCCCACGATATGTGCCCTGGATTGAGTCGGGACTGAAACCTGACATTGCATTGTACCCTGTTAAATTACCACTGATTTAATCTTATAAACCTTTTTTGTATACAGACATTAATGACCCCCTGGCACTGACCAGTAATTAGGATGAAAGAGCAATTCTTTAAAATGGTTGCATTTTCTTAGTGGTTGCTGCTTTGGTATTATTCTAAAAACTAGCACTGAGAAGCAGGGTTTAAGATCTTTTCAGTCAATGGTGTTTAGCTTTTAGCCTTAATGAACTGGTATTTGTATCCTTTCAGCACAGCCCTAAAGTCTATTTTAGGAGCCTTCCAATGCATTTATTGTAGCAACAATAAAAAATTATTCTTGTAGAAGAAATGCCTAGTCAAATGGTTGCCTAATAGGAGCTTGGAGCATTCAGGCTGAAAGAAATGCCTGACTGATTACAGCATTCAAACTTCCTCAGCCATAAACCCTCCAGAGGTTGAGACAGAATGGATTAATGAATTCCCTGATCTTTGGGGAGGGTATATTTTGGTATGGAAGGTGAGCAGTTCTAAAAGCTGTGAGAAGGTGTTTCCCCCTGGGATGTTACCTGGTCCACATAGAGCAGAGACTATTATCAGTGCTAAAGCTGCTGATTGAGGTCTTGACTTTACTGAGAATGTGACCTGATTTCAGCTGCCAGTGCACAGCTGTGAGCACCATACAAATGCTAGTCCAACACCACTGAAAGCTACTACTTCCACTGAGAAACAACATGATTTGAGCTAGGGGTAGGCTTGAACAGCAAAAAGAGTGGATTTTCCTGCACTTCCATAGTGACTGAAACTGGGGCAGACCTCCACTGAAGGTAACACTCTAAATAATTTACATTGATGTTAAAGTCTTTGGATATCAAAGTAAAGCTTAGCTTCAAAGTTCTGAGTGAGGGCAGCACTGTGTGAGTGGTAAGCTTGTTTCAGTTATCCTGGGTTTGGAGATATAACAAGGGAAGTGAAAGATTAAGGGACTATACCTAATACCATAGGAAAGACTAACTTCCTACATTGTAACATTTAATGCAAAGTTTAAGTCTGTGGTTTTCCCACTCTTTATTGGAAAAGTCATGTGTTCTGAAAGTTCTTACATCTGAGTCTGCTCTGGATGGTATAGGGTAGTCTGACATTTGAGGATCAGTCAGTTCAGTAAGCCTTTGGGTGCTGATCCTTTGATATGATATTGAGATAGGCATGTCCAATTCTTCTGGAAATCCCCAGGGCTTAACAATATTTAAGAGGTAACAAGCCTGAGGGATAAGATCAGCTTCTGCTGCCTATAAGCTCTTCTTAACTCTTTCTGTTGAAGCCATTCTGGAACTTAAATAGGACAGCCTCACCCACCGTAGTTATTTCAGGAAACCCATTATTTTGTCATAACAAGGTATTAGGTTTTAATTAAAATTGTTAAAAGCCATTATTTCCCCTATGTATGAATATATATATTGCCTTAGGTAGGGGTGAAAAAATTAAAATACTTATTTTCTTTCATTTCAGTGCCACCTAACCAAGAAAACCAGCCTCAGAATGACAGGGTTGTAGACAGATTCTGTACAGATTCTATTTTTTCTTGTCTTCTCTGTCTGCTCTTTTTCTCTCTTTCTCTCTACTCTTCTGGGGTGTAAGCATTCAAAATGGAAATACTCATCATACTGAGACAAAAATCCTAAACCTAAACTAGACTGTAGAAATTTCTCACTAGAACAGGAGTTTCTTTGCTTGGAGTTTCTTCTTTTAAATCCAGCCAAGCCCTATGAGAAATTGTGCATCACAACTGAAACAGGTGCTGTAACATGTAGAGAGCAAGAGATTGTGCAGGTGGCCACGCTCAGGATGCAGTCACAAGGCTTTTATCCGCCTGAAGGAGATTCATACATGAGGGCTGCACCCAGTAGCTTATGTTCATGGGTACTACCACCCTGACAAAGAGATCTTTGTCACATTTCAAGGACATCTGACGTGTTCTTGTCATTACATTTCCCTATTGTGCTATCAGAAATGCCTCTGACCAAAGTCATCAGTGACAGGCTGAAATATATTCTAAACACACAAAGTCCTTTAAAAAAAAAAAACCCAAAAGTCTGGAGATACAAGCACTTGCTTGTGCTTAGGCAAAGATATTCTTTGAGTGGTAGTCTGGAAGGAAAGTAAAAAAGACTGATTTTGGGAAGAAAAAGATATATTGCCATCAAGGTGTAATTATTCTGTGACTACAGCATTAATTCTTCACTCACAGAAAAATTCTGTGGTCTGAAATCACATCCTCTTTTTTCTTCTGTAGAACTGATTCTGTAACTTTGCAGGCTAAAAATAATTTCTTGAAAACAAGGATTGAGTAATTTCAATGCTAAGATGCATTTCTCAGCCAGATTGAAAACATCATTCTAGGAGGCATGAAGTGCTCCTGTTCCTTTCCTGGGGCTAGTTTTCCAAGCTGTGGCACATTCAGTGTTTGCATTAACTCTCTTGCTGCTGGTAATTGTGCAGCTGATGCTCTAACTATGCAGTCCTAAGTTTTTTAAGATTTCTTTGATGCAACAGAGCTCAAGGGACAGCTCCAGGTTCATATTTGTACTGGTAGAATTATGGTAAACAAAGATGTGCTAGAAGGCAATTGAAAGAACATCAGCTTGGCTAATCTTATTAATTGTATTTCAGCAATTAAAAGGCATTTAAAAAAAATCTGGTGAAGTTCTAGTCTAGAACTCCTCATTTTGCACCACAGGAGGGTGTGAGCTCTCCCTTCTGAATCTCTTTTTGTCCTTCATTTTTTTTTGTTTTTAGGGTTTTGCACCATTTGTATCCTCCCTGTGTTGATTAAAATGTGAAATAAGGCGAGGCAAGCATCAACCATTGTAGGTTTTTTGGGTTTTTTTGTTTTTTTTTTTTTTTTAATTTTGTCTTTCTTGAAAGAACTTGAAAAGGGCAAAAGTTATCTCAGTTCTCAATGACAGTATTCAGTTTTGTTTCTACTCTCACTATAGCTAAAAAGATTCCTCCTCTGCACGGTCAACAAACTTCCCTCTTCTGAAAGGGTTTTTCTTCACACCCTCTCCCCCCTGAGTTCCTTCTTATCAAAACCAAAGAACACTTTCTTCCTTAAAGGCAATTCCCTTTTCCTCCTCTAGCTTTTCCACCTTTTTGATTGCATAGGATGGTACATTTTGGTCTCCATCCTTTCTGTTTTCTGTATTTGTAGCTTTATTTCCACTTTAGGCATACTTCAAAAGTTTTGCCAAAAGAACAGTGTTAGGCAGAAGTGCAAAGCCTCATTTCTCCCCCCTCTTTAATAAGATAGAGGTACTCACTAATAACAGCTGAATCCCCAAAACAAGAAAAAAGGTCACTCTTCTGGTGAAAAATCCTCTCTTCAGGAGTCTGTACTGCCAAGCAACCCCCAGCTACCACCAGCAGTTTGGTGCTGCAAAGTATGTTTGTAATGCCAAATTCTTTTTTCTTTAGATATGATCTCTCTTTCAAATAATCAAGGAACTAATTTTCTCCTTTTTAGCTTCTTTCATTTTTTTCTACATGGGTTTATTCTTTCACTGTGCAACTGCACTTTTAATTTGCAACTTTATTTTTTTTTTTTAATTAAGAAGGGTATGGAAGCATTACATAACATGTACAGTGTGGTGTTTTCAGTTAGTCCATTTTAGACTTTGAGATTAGAACCACAAATAATGACCAAGCATTTTAATGTGACTCCATGTAAAAGATTGACTGTAAGAGAAATGTCCAGGTGCCAATAACATCATCACCAAAGACATCTGCCTTTACACTCCACTTACAGTCCAGTATTAAAAGTGCCATTCCTGCTTCTCCTGAAGAAACACAGTGGAGGACAAGACAAACTCTTAGCAATCTGGTCTAGTGGAAGGTGTCCCTGCCCATGTCAGGGGGATTTGAACTGGATAATCTTTCAGATCCCTTCCAACCCAAACCGTTCTACGGTTCTATGGTTAACAAACAGATGCATGGAGTTCCACAAACAGTTTTGGCCTATCTGGTGCTCCATGATTCCCCAAAACTTTTCTGGGGAGGGTGTATTTCTGGAGAGAACACTGCAACCAGCCCAGCACTATTAGGAAATGTACTGCATGATGCAGGTAATGCCTGCACTGGGGCACGTGGCTGAGGCAGGAACGCCGCCCGTCTGGGGAGATGAGGCAGCAGACAGGTACAGCTCCAGCCCTGGGGAAGCCGACCCAGGGAATCCTGTGGGATCACCTCTGCTTGTGTGACCCAAGCAGCACCACTGGCTGTGCTGCTCCGTGCACAGGAGTGTCACAGGTGGCATGGTATATCGCTAATATACCTGTAAAAGGCATTGTGGCTGATGCAAACCAGGCAGTGACCTGTGGGTTTGACCTTCTGGCATGTTGTTTGAACCCGGTGCACTTTTCTCTTGTGTTTTGTACTGTCTCCTTGGCCTGCTTTTAGAAGGAACTTCTAAGCGTACTTCTTAAATTATATTTTACATTTATTACCAGGCAGAAGTGTACTGCTGAGACATTTTAAAATAAAATGTTTGCATTTAAATTAAAGCTGCTGCTCTGTGTGTTTCTTGCCCCTTCCCCATAGGGGCCCAGTAACCCTCAGCACTCCCTGGCCTCAACTGGTTCCAGCATCCCCTCTGAACTTGTCCCAGCATCTGTGCACTCCTCCCACTGTTTGCTCTGTGTGAAAAATGCCAATCACTTGTTTTTACAATGTTAAAAGTTTAATAGTAATAAAATGGTTATAAAAATTAGCAATATAATTAGAGTAAATAATAATTTGGACAATTTGGATTAGGACAATATGAAACAACAGAAACAAAGAGTTACGGACGTCCAGGTACCTTTTTCTGGGCACCATAAGCCCAAAAAAGACACCCGTTAACAAAGGATTAACCCTTAGAAACAACAGCTTGTTGCATATTCATACACCTCATACATGATGCATAAATTCCATCCAAACAAAGGATTCTGTTTGGTCATTGTCAGCTTCTTCATCTTAATCCTGACAGCATCTTTATGGCTGAGCGAGGCAGGAACAAGTTAGTTTCTTCTGATAAGAGGGCAATAATTTTTTTTTCTCTGAAAGATTTAGGTGTCTTGCAGCTATCTCACTGCGAGTCCTTTCTTTAAAAAAAGTATCTTACATAGCATAATTTCTATTTTAACATTTTGTTATAACCTGAAACTATATTTAACACACTACTTAAGAAAATTATTACAGCATAACTTTCTAACATAACACATATAATATGCATTTTAATATTTGCGAAAAGCCAATCATAAAATACGCATTTTTCACACTCTGGATAGGTCCCAGGATGCACCCCGAACCTCAGCTGGTTCCAGTATCCATCCTAAACAGGTCCAGGCACCCACCCCAGTCCGAACTGGTTGCAGTAGACTCTCTTAGCCTCAGTAGGGCCCAGTATTCCCCTGAACTGGTCCCAGCATCCTCTCCCGGAGCTGCTCCCGGGGTTCCTCCTGGCCTGGCCCCCTATCCATCCCGGCCCGATCCCACGCTCCATCCCGGCCTGGCCGCTCCCGGTTCCTCCCTCACGCCAGGGGGCGCCAGGCTGGGCATGGGGGGGCGTGGCCTGATCGCGGGGGCGTGGCCTGCTGCCGGGCGCGCGGCTCGACGCCTGCTCCCCATTGGCCGAGGCGAGCGGCTGCCCGCCTTTGGCCGCCGGCCTGGGGGCGTGGCTGCGGCGCTGACGGAAGTGACGAACGCTGTGGGGGGCGAGGTGGGCGTGAGCTCCCGGATGCTGTGGGGCAGCGCCGGTGCTGGGAGATGTGCGCTGACCCACAGAATGAAACAATAGCGCTCAAATAGCTAAATAATAAATAATAACCCAGCTCGTCCGCCCGAGGCGTGCCCCCCGCCCCCACCTGGTCGCTGTAAAACACTGTGTGAAAGAGAGTTGGTTTTATTTTATTTTTTTTTTAATTTTTTTTCCCGGCCGCGCAGGATGAGCGCCGTGCCTGAGGAAGTTAAGGCAGAAGATGGCAAAGCGGAGCCCGAGAAGAAGCTCTTTTACTGCGATGTGAGTGGGTGTCTCTGGGGGGTTTTCAGCCCGGGCAGGCTCTGGGAGCCGGGCCTGGCAGCCAGAGGGGCTCTGACGTGGGGGAATAGCGGGGCCGGTGCCCGGGAGAGCTGGGCTCGGTGAGTTGTGGCTGTTCTTGGGCAGTCACGGGTGCAGTGAGTGGGTCTCGCCTGCTGCCTTTCCAACCTCGGCCGGGTGTCTCTGATGAGCGGCCGCAAAGGCTCCTTTATCTCTAAAAGCTGCAGCTCCGGCTCAGAGCGCGTTAAATTTGTCAGTCCTGCAGTGGTTTTGTAGCTCTGTATATTATTTCTAGCTTATTCAAGTTCTGCGGCAGTACGTAAAGGAAAGACGATACTAGCATGCGTTGCTTTTATAAAAGCTAAAGATAATAAGACATATTTGTACGTCTGTATCGTCCTCTCTTAATTATTGCAATGGTATATGCGGGTCTGTGGATCTTAATGAAATGCATGTGTCTGCCTCCATTGTTTTTCTGCTCCCTTTCTGCTCCCTTAACGTAGCTGTGAATGAACAATGAACGGAGCTGCAGTTATCCCAGGGCGTAATTTTGCCTCTGTTCCTTTCGAGTTTCTGCACGGCCATCCCTTTTTGCTGGCTTTCCAGCTTGGAGAACTCTAGAAAACTAAGAATTCAGAAAGTGCTGGTAGCAGAGAAGGGCTTGTAAAGCCTTTTCACCACCTGATTTATTTAAACACTTGTTTAAGTATTGTTTGAACAGGTCTGCATCCTATTTCTGGACATTTTAGTGGTAAGCTGCTCTCCTAAAAGTCATGCAAACTGTTTGAGCCAGAGAAGACCTTGAGAATTACACGATTGCTCTGTAGGAACGGATGTATTTCATATTTATAATTCACCAAGGGCAGAATGTTCGTAGCATAACTGAAGATGTGCTTTCAATTTTTCTCTTTCAGGTTTGTAAAATTTACTGTATGTGCGCCATAAGTCTTCAGTCACACTACCGTGGTGCGAAGCATAGGAGGGTAAACTTTTTCCATTTTTAATGTATATGCAGATTTAATCTTAATTCGGGACTTCTGTAAATTCTGCACTTCATTTCACACGGCTTCAAGTGCTTGTCTAACTTATTGGTAGATTTGTAACAGTAACTTGCTTGAAATATTCCAAGAAAAAGATAAGGTGGGAATCTCTCAACTCTGCTTCGTGCAGCATGTAACTTGAAACATCAGCTGTACTTGAAGGTAAATGTGTGCTAACGGTGAAATTAACATTTGAATGAAACGAGAGCCGCCAGTGGTGAAAGAATTCAGCTTTGTGTTTTAGGATGCACTTAGTAAAAGTACTGTTCTGTCTTCCGAGTCTAGATAACTCACCTGTACTTTGAATAAAATGAGCTTCCTCTTTACTTTGATAGTAACACCAGTCCTGATTTCCTGAAGGAGTTACATGGACTTAACTATCAAGTCTGACACTTGTGTTGCTTTGAAGCATCATAAACCAGCAGCTCCGTGGTTTAAGCACAAAACAGACAAAGGCATGAAATAATTAGGCACCGTTCCGTGAGGGTGTGTTTAGAGATGAGGCTTTTACAAATGCTGAGTGACCGAACCTTTGGCTGTTGATTGGCTGACGATTGTTCAAAATTCCACCACATTCTCAGTCTGTAAAGGTGAGACATAACTCCGTAGTCTGTACTCCTTTGCTGCCATCAGATTGTGTTGTTGTGGCACTGCAGAGCCTGCTCTGATGTTTTCTTAATGTAATGGCACTTTATTCTTCCTGGAGCAATAGTTACTAACATATAAACTGCCTTTTTCAAGTGATGGTGTGCCCTTTTTTTTTTTTGGGAATGAGGGCATCTCCCCATCTCTTTGCTATTGAGACAGATTAATAATATTCTGTTACCTATTTGCTGATCAATTTAATAGCATTGATTCTTATTTGAATCAGTGGCTCTAGTCTCTCCAACCCCTCTTCTATCTCCACAGGATTGAGTCTTCTTACTTCTCGTTTATCAAGCAGAAGTGTATGGTTGTATTTCGCATGTCCTACCAAATGTTCCTGCTGATGTAAAGAATTCCTTTGATTTTGTGGTTGTTTCTTTTTTTTTTTTCCTTTAGCTAACCCTCTTAGCAATCTAATTATTGCTGATTTTCCCTTCAAAAGTAGGAAACCCAGCATTTATTTTCTTAGAAAATCTGCATATACTTTTCCTTCTGTTTCACACTTGGATGTATGCTGGGCTAAATCTCCCAGTTTCTTGTGTCAGTGAAGTCTTTGAGCTGGGAGCAAACAGGAGTAGGACAGGTTGAAAATTGGATTTTTATTGGGTGTGGAGTCATGGTCAGTCACACAGCTGCATTGCTGTAGGAGTAACTCTCCAAGCTCATATAATCATTCTTTTCAGTTATGTCCAATTTCTTTCTTTAAATGATGAAATCTGTTGTGTGCTTTGGTGGAAAAAGATGAGAACTCATAAGTTGATTTCAGGGTTTTGTACCACTAGGTTTGGAATAGCTATAAAAGTCCTGAGCCTATGCTTCCACTGAATACAGAGTAGGTGTAGATGGTGAATAGCTCTTAGACTGGAGGAGTTCCTGTTCAAAATAATAGCAAAGGATGTCCTGAGAACGCAACAAAATGAAGAGAAGGTAGTAGTTCTTTTCCTAAACCACAGTACTAGCCTGACCAATCCATCAGCCATTTTTTATGACTTCAGTCAGATTGCCTTTTTTATAACAGTTTCCCATTTGCTTTTAAAATGGCATTGTTAAAGATACTGTGCTTGTCTGCTGCTGGAAGGTGTTCCAGAATGCAGGAAAAAGCCCTTTGGCAGAAGGACAGTCATTAAGAAACAAATGTAAACATGTGATACATATATGAAATTGGCCTGTGTTTCCTATAGCTGTTCAGAGTAAAATGTGTTCTTTTGAATAGCTGCAGTAGTAAAGCTTGGCTGTCTGACAGATTTGTGAGAATACTTCACTTGACCTTCAGTGTACATGGCTATTTTATCTCTTTTTTTTTTTTTTTTCTTTTTTTCCACCTGGATAGTCTGGTTAATCTGGATTTTGAATAGGTGCATAAGATACTTATTTAGGTTGTTTCTGCATACCTTTGTTTTACCTCCAATTTTTTCTAGTGCTGTTAGTTCATAAGGCCAGAGCCTTGTCAAAGGGTGCTGATGGCCCAAGGATTGTGTGGCTGGGGTGATCACAGTCCAAGGCTGTGTGTACCTTGTGCCTTGAGTGCTGTGTGACCTCTGCATTGTAGCACAGTGGTGGGGTCCTGTGGCTTCATTGCACAGCAGCTACTAATGGGATGGGAAGTTGTAGAAAGTGCATTAGCCAAAATATTCATAGATGTGTGTATGATTCATGGCTCTGAAAATTTGAGTTGGTTGGTATTGGATACTTCGAAAAAAGTTCAATTTTAGTTTTAGCCATTATAGTAAAATGTTTAGGAAACAACCATTATATTAGTTTACTAATGCTTTTAATTCAGCTAAGCCCATGAGAGTAGTGGGTGATATCATGCATGAAAGATGGGTTTGTTTGGCCTTCTTGATTTTTTCCACAGCTGAGGAGAAATCTAGGTTTTTTGGGACAATGGTCCCCAAATCAATTACACCTATGGTGTACATACCTGGAATATGGTGGTATGTGATATAATTTATTCTGATTTTGTAAGTATGCTTTAGTTTTATAGCTCAGTTTGCTAGGGAGATCCTAGAGTGGAACACCTTTTTTCCATGTGTTTTGATCAGCCCTTTGCAGGTATGGCATCAGCCAAATAGCACTGCTTATTTTGTGAGCTGTGTTTGGAGCACAGATGAAGATTTGTTCTGGTTCCATCAAAGATTCAAGTTTCCTTGCCCCCCTTCAAGTGTAGAGTTAGGTAGAAATGCCTGCCATGTCCTACAGGCTCTTCAGAAAGAAATAATGTTCAAATCTGTGAAGAGAGCTGTTAGCCTTTGTTTTCATCATTTCAGTGTTCTCATTTCTTGTCTCTCACCCCTGATTGTTGCACATCAGAACCTGTGGTTGAAATACCTGATGTGCAGGCAACTTTTCTGTCCTTTTTGTGGCAGTAAAATCAACCACTGCTGTTTAAACATTTCAGTCATGCATATTTGTGTTGATACTTGGAATGCTAATGTAGCTAGTTACAGGAAAATTACCTTGCTGTTGGATTGTCTATACTTGGTCCCAAAAAGCAAGCCATTGTGTTCTGCAGCATATCTTCTGTTAGTTCTGTTTCTCCACAGAGAAACTTCAATTGTGGAGATTTCTTTTGAGGGGAAAAGCCAAGCAGAAGACAAAACCCCAGAACTTGATTTGTTTATTATGAGTGTGAAGTATTAGAATAAGTAGAATTTCCATGCATATCCTTGTATATCTGACTGATATATTTAAGGATGGGGTATGTTTAAGAAAAACTAAATTATGTTCATGTAATACTTAACTATGCAATTGAAACTGTTCTGTTAAATAACCTGTGAACTTAATTGTGTAGGCAACTACCTTATGCAGTAGCTCATACAGACTGCCATGTGCCCAGAAGGTTTGAACCCTTAAAACCATTAGTTTTTGAGTTTTGGCTTCTCAAAGTTAGACACTTTGCCAAAAGTTACTCTAACTTTTCACAGTCATAGCTCAAAAACAGCTGTTACAATCCCTGAACCAGAACAGAGAATAAGTTTCTCACCTAATGTGTGAGAATCTTAGTTCCTGATCTAGTAGCAGGGATCACAAGTAAAATAGACCCTTTAGCTTCAGTTGTGAAACTGCATTTCTGATATTAACAAAAGCAGTAAACCAGGTGCAGTCAAAGGTAATTGTCTGAAAATAGTCAGGAGGAAATTCTCTTTAAACAGCAGCTCACAGTCGCTAATGTTTTCTGTGCTTGTCTGAAAACTTGGTATTAGCAGCTGTTTGTTGTAAAACTGGAGAATGAGTAACAAAAGCACTTGGAACATCATAACTGTGAGGAACACTGTGTCTGTATTAAGCTTATGAAATCCTGTTGAATTTATACAGAACCATCCACTGCCTGTGGCAATACCAGGACTTGGGTCACTTCCTTATTTTATAGCTGCCACGAAAGTACAGCTACTTGGCTTCTCAGACAATTAACTTTTATCAGTCTTGCTTCCTGTTGAATTACCACACCCATGTCCATCATCTCTTCCATGCCACTGAATATTGAAAATGCAGCACTTAACTCCATGGACTGCTCTGGACAGACAGCTGCTGTAGTGGTAGAATGATCACACTATTGTTTTATTCTTGTAAATGACAAGTTTGTGTTTACTTGCCAGAAAATTGTCAAAATGAGTCAGGATTGCTTAGCCATTAAATGGAAATTTAAGTTCTTCTTTTCTTTAGATTCTGCCAAAAAACAATCATCTGTTCTGGATTCAGCCAGTGAAAGACACTTTCTCTGTTCTTCATGATATGAATGATCTTTCCTGAGATTTGGCTAGCCTTAAGGTTTAACCAAATCCACTCAAGAAATGGTGGGGGAGCTGCTTTCAGTTAGTTTTTCCTTTTGGCGTAAGATTTTTTTTGTTGTTGTTGGAGCTACGCCTTCTGAAACTTAGGAGTTGTAGTCATACTTTAGGTTTTCCTGGCATCGTTCAGATGTGTTTCAAGCCATAATCATCCCTTAAAACTTCACTAAATAACAGGGTTTTCTTGAAAGTAATCTTGTGTTAACTGTAAGTACAACTCTGTTGGTACTTCCAGCTTTTGCAGACAATCATAAAGGCTGTAATTTTTCCTGTTTGACAATGGAAATTTTGGCCTGTAATGAAATTCGTCTGCAAAGGCTTCTCTGGAAGTGCTGGATTTTTCCTTCAAATGATGCAGCACATTAATTTATTTTTCTTATTTTATTTTGGGATGACTTGCATCTTCATAATTAAAGCAAGAGAAAGCCATGAGACGCAGGAATCTCTATTGTAAGTATAATACTTTTTTCTTCCAGCCTCCTAGGATAGATATTGTTTGGGGATTTACTGTTTTGTTGCTTTTCTAATAGTTCAGGTATTTGCATTTGCCAATTTATGTCTCTAACTGTGTTTCTCTTTATATGCTGAACATTCTTCTGAGATTTGTCTAGTGAACTGCTGACAAAGAATTGTTTTAGAGTATGAAACCTTACTTATGCCTTTTCACATACAAATATTTATGTATCTGTCTAGTGGAGGGATGTATAGTCAGTGTTTTAGTTTCTCACCTTCTTAGGCTAAACTGTCTCCTACTTGTCTGTCAGCTTGATGCACTCACTGCTGAGTTTCAGGCAGAATGCTGAGAAGCTAAATCAGCAGGCTGACACAGCACTGTTGCAGATGCAGCTCTACCCGTGCTGAAGCTGCTTGGCTGCATCACAGGAATGTTCTGCCTCTCTTTATTGTAATGGACTTGGAGGAGCAAAGATGTATTCAAGGTGAATTCAGTTGTTGGGGTGTCTTTTCCCCAGAAACTGAGAATGTGAATCCAGACTGTCATATGTCAATGAAAGTAGAAGTTGTGGTGAAAGGTTGGAAGAGTGATATATACTAGGTTGGAAAAGTGATACATACTTTGCTCACAGTGGAAATGAAAATCTTGTTGTAAAGCTACTTATGATGACATACAGGAAGCAGAGGTATAAGCAGATGTGGGAATACTGATAAAAATCAATGAGATTATTAAAAACCAAATGGTTATAGTCAGTCACACAAGAAACAAGCGTTTCACTTCTACTTTATCTTCTTAGCCTGTTCTCCGAAGAAGCAAGGCTTACATTCCACCTTTATCATCTGTTCCCCAGTGTCTTTTGAACCTCTCAGCCTTTTTGAACCAAGGTGATCAGAGGTGCCTGAAGACACACATCTGCACAGGGAAGAGTGACAGTGTCAGTCCTGTACTGAGGGAAGTGCTGCCGGCTGAGCTCACCACTTGCTGCACCCTGAAGAATCAACAAGCAAGAAAGATCTGGGAAAATGCTGGTCAGAGCCCTTTCCTAAGAGACTGAGCTTCATTAGCTGCTCTCAGGGTTTTGTGCTGATGAGGGGATTGGTGCAAGACATGTCATTCAAGTGTGAGAACAGTCATGAGATTTTGCCTCAGTCACCTGTGACTGCTGTATGGTAACGGAGCTCTCTGACAGAATTTGAGGAGTTGTGGAAACTTCCAAGTCTTCTCAAAGTCCAGTGGATTCAAGTGCCACAAAATTGCATTTACACCTCAGCAACAAGAACAGATTTGTGTGGCTCTGGTCAAGGGCTTTTAGTGGAAGACACTTTCTACAGATTTCTTTGAATTTTGTGTCAGAAATGATCATTAAAATTAATACTCATTAAGTGAAGAGGTTCTTTCTTCAAGATCGTAAAATCTGGTTTTGGAGGAATAATGTATGGGATGCATGTGGCAGAAAGTGACTTGAATAAGAGGACAGAAGTTGTGGCAGCAAGGCTGTGAAAAGAGTGGTGGAGTGCAGGAACCTGTTGCAAATACCTATGGCTTTAGAATACAGTGCTGTATGTACTGCAGTCTCTGTGTTCCAAGGAGAATTAAGAATTAATCCAAAGGTTAAGAATGTGTGCATGCTACAAGTACTGTATCTTTGGAAATGTCATGACTTGGAATCTTTCAACTGGGATGTGTCCTGCAGAACAAGATGTCAAAATATGTAATTAATGAAGTGAAGAATTTAGAAGCTTTGGTAAGCAAGTTAGCTGTGACCTCTGGAGGAGTCTCAACATCACAGGGTACTACATGTCAGAAGCATTGCAAGATACGTTTTTATCCAGAAAGTTCTCTGCCTCAGGAATAATTTTGAACCTATCAGAAACTTACTTCTAATAAAAAATTACTATTAATACTATTGATGTCTCCTTTATTCTGCTGTCTATTGCATTCTGCTTCACTGAAGATCAAGTTGTGGAAGGTCAATTTGCAAGCCACTGGTGGGGTTTATTTGTCCAAAGAGGCTGAAATTTGGTCTGATGAAATTTATTTGTATGTTTCAGTTGTGCTGCTTTAGATTTTTTTGCAAGTAGAAAAGCTTTTTTCTTAAGTAACTTTTCAGAGGTGTTGGGAACTATAATGCTGAATTATGTAGTCAATATGTGTGTAGAACTTCTTGAACTCTCCCATGGACATATTACCAATTATATAAATAATTCTCCTTCAAGGTCCAGCAGATCCAGTAAATTCATTGTGCTCTGTCACTGATACAAAAGTGTAATGATGAATTTATCTAGCCTTTATTTTTTCATTTTAAACACTTGGGTTTTTTTTTAACTGTTTGTAGACCTCTGAGGTAAGCGTGAACAAAAATTGTTAAATTTAGTAGTGAAGTTTTGTGAATGCACATGGAAAGTATGGATTTTTTAAATTAGGTGCACTATGTAAAGTTTGAACCTAATTTAATTTCAGTATATAAATTATTGAGATGCTTTTGTTCTTGTTGCTGGATCTGCAATCTTGTTCTAATGTTCATGATATCAAATGTTCTAGTGAGATTGAAATTTGACAGCATGTTCATAGACCTGGAGTTCAAAGAGCCAGGAAAAAAATGATGTGAAAGTGAAGGATGAGTTTTCTTGGAAATAATTCAGGATGATACCTTACAAGTACCTGAAATGTACACTGTCTAAAAAGGAAAAGGTACTTCAGAGGATGAAGCTTGACATATTAAGAATGTTTTACACCAATATCTGCATTTTCTTCTTTGCTGCAGAATTAAAAAAAGTTCTTTTGTCAGTAGGGAGAGCACCTCCCTTGTAAAACAAACACCTGCCATTTGTAAACCAAAGTATTTGGATTCTGGGTATTTCCAAATGGGATATTCCCTACATCCTTTCTGAACCCACCAAAAGTTCCTTGATAATCCAGAAGTGGTGAGTGTATGTAACCTGTGTGACTGTACAACCATGTTGACTTCAAAGTCAATTAAGTGAGGAAATGCATCTGATTCCAGGTGTTTGTTTTTGGAGGAGTTCTACTTCCTGTAAGAAAGGTGACTTTCTTCATCACATTACTGTGTGTTTCCATGTGGCAAAACTATCCACAAGCTATTTTTGTGGTAATGACAAAGTTTGATATATTTGGTTGGTTTGGCTTGGGTTTTTTTTTTTCCCCTTCAGCAGTTCAAAGAAAAGCAACATAATGGAAGGTGTGGAAATAGAAGATGCTGAAGTTCTGAGACTTTACTAAGAGTGTTAAATCAAAGCACAGCTGAGTACATGAGTTTCAGTCATGTGATTCCTTTGTACAGTCATGTAATTGGACAGATGGAATACTTCTTTCAGCCCTTTTTTAAGGCAGTTGCCCATGTGTTCAGAGATTAGGAGTGGAGGGGAATGAACATGGCTTTTTTTTTTTTTTTCTTGGGGTCTATTGGCCAAAATAGTAAAGTTTTGAAAGCTTTTTGCTTTGAGCAAGAGGCACTAAATGATGGGGCAAAGCCAATATACACACAGGCAAACATTTACTGGGCAGTAGCAAAATGCAGTGGTTTACTACTGTTAGCTCAGGCAAGAGGCATAATACAGAGTATGAGCTCTGTTAAAGCCCTTTATGGACAAAGGGCTTAACGGTGAAATGAATATGGCACAGAGGAGTGGATTAATGAATTTATTTGTACAGCCTGTGGAATTTTTCTTGCATTACAGTATGATGCAGAGGAAGCTGGTCCTGCTCTTTATAGCAATACAAATGGAAAATGTAATAAGGGATGTTGTGTGTTTTAGCTGCTGGATCTACTAATCTGTATCTATACCCTTCAACTTAAAACCTGTAAATTCCACCATGAGTAAAGAAAGCTTCATTATGGTTGTTCTGTAAAACATGGAGTCAAGGAGAGGATTCCAGTCTGAAGATAAGCTGCAGTTGCTAAACAGCATTGAAGACAAGTTCTTTCTCCAGTGAAGGCACAGATGTGGTGGATTCTGCCTTGTGTTCACCAATGATAAACTTAGCAGTATCCTGATCAGCATTTCAGCTTAATATGTTAAGAAATTGATATGTTTTAACATGTCCCTCCATGCTCAGAGTCTGTTAAATATGAATAAGGATGTGTTTTTTGGATGTATATCTACTGCTGAGTCTTCAAAGGAGAAGCTTGGAAATTCTATTCTGACTTACAGACTAGAAGAGAAAATGTTTCAGAAGCCATAATAATAGAAGTATAAGGTGGAACATTATTTCAACACCCTTACTACTTTTGTCTTGGGGATTTCCTTGACATGGTGGAATCTGGCATCTTTGTTTCCCTTTCACTCCCCCTTTATACTCAAAAGGGAATCTGGTGCTGAGCTTGGGACATCCTTGTTGCTGCTGAGTAGCTGAATTGACAGTATCTGAAACTGCCCTTTTGTTTTGAAACATGGCTGTTACATTTCTGGCAGTCATTAGGAGTGTGTGTGCATTACAAATACATAAACAGATGTTTCTTTGTTCTCCACCTTTTATGTGTTCAGCACTCTGTGATTGAATATTGAAAGGAAAGGGTTTTTCAGGGAGTTGCTTTTGTTGGGTTTTTTTGTTTGTTCATGTGCATAGCTAGTATTTGGAACGTAGTTCTTACTAAATAAAATTATCAGGTGGAAGAGATTTCCTGAGACTGATTAGGTGATTTCCTAACTTCCTGATTGAAGCAAAACTACAACCAGTGCTGGATCGTCACTTTCTTGCTGAATCCTTGAATATATTGACAGGCAGAGAGTCTTCTACATGTGTTTAATATCAGTCTGCAGTTGCTCCTCTGTTCAAAGAGGAATTTTATCCTAATATCTAATCTTTGCACCTGTAGCAGCTATTCCTGGCTGCTACTTCTTAGTGCTTCTGTCAGGTTCCCACAGGGCTGGACATTTTGTAGCTGCTTTTCAGGTATCCATGCTGTTATGTCTCCTCTTCATCTCCACCTGTCTAAACAAGTCCGGCTCCCAAGCCTGTTCTCATAAATTATTTGCCATTTTGCTGGGGCCCGCTCTACATCCCCCTTGAACTGAACAGGAGTGGTAGTAGTCAACCTTACAGGTCCCAGATAATGGGGGAGAAGATATTCTGCAATGACTGCCTGTGCAGTTTCTGTGTTCCCAAGGTCCCACTCAGCTGAAGCTGTGGCATCACTTATATCCCCTAAATTACTGTTGCCTTTGAATTTTCTGATGGTGTTTTATGAATGTCAACATCTGTAGCCTGGCTGGGGATGCATCCCTGGGCATTGTGGGCCCTGGAATTTGCTCTTTGGGGGATTCTGTTGCTTACTGGAGACCAGGAGGCTGCTTTGTTGATTGTTTCCCTTTGAGCCTGGCAAACCAGCTGATTTTCAGCTCATTGATCAGTCTGGCATGCTTTAGAGAGCATACTATTTTGGTTTGATTTTGAGATGCTTAAGAAGTATATTATTGATAGCATTACAAAGCCACGTGGCTAGTAAGTGTGAATTAAATGTTAGCCTGGGAACATGCTGCTGCTGAATGGGAGAGTCTTCAAGATCAAAACTGCTTTGTTAAAGATTTGTGGGCAGCAATGATCTTTACTTAATGCTTTTTCTTTTTTGTAGTTAAATAAAATTCAATCCCCCACTCTGCTGCCTTTGGTGATAGCAGCAGCTATCACAACTTGATTTTTAGCTTGACTATATTTGTAAACTCTAACCACGTTAAGGCAGAATGTGCTGAGAACTGCTTCTGGTGCAATTCTCTGTAAATTCACTTTGTTCCTAGAAGTAAACTAAACAAAGCACTTTTTCACATAAGCCTGTTTGTGTCATATAACATTTGGCCATGTCTGCACATGCTGGACCTGGAATCTTCACTTGAGCTTCAGACACTAATTGAACAATTCTGACATTAAGTAATTGTTCTAATTGGAAAATGCCTGGGGATCTTCTTGCCACCAGATACTTTGAAGCTTTTAACTGACAAATATGCGTAATTTATTTTAAATAATCAAAGGAGATATGCTTTCCCATACCTCTTCCATTATGTTAATATTGGAGAGTTGTTTGCAAAATGTTTGTAATCTTGATTTTATTTGATTTACAGCTTTGATACCTATCTCTTAATTCCCTGTCTTATGCAGAAAGAGGAAAAAAAAATTATGTATGCAACATGTGTTTGCCATGACTGTAGAAAAGTGTATTACTTCAAAATTAGGAATTATGTGTGCAAATAATTAATAATTTAACTTTCACTTTTTCCATCAAATGAGTATTAATGTATCACCTTATTTTAATCTTGATTGTTGTGACTTACAAAACATTGACAACGTCATTAAAGCACTGGGGTTTGTGTGTGTCTGTGGATTTGAGGGAGAAAAGGGCAAGGGAGAAATTCCAACAGGAGTGTAAGTGCACACCTTAACATTCACTTTGAAGCTCTGAGTGGTTAGGAATAGATACAGACCCCTGTGTAAAAGAAGATGTAGTTTAATGACTATATTAATTTTGCCTGGGACTGTGTTTAGTCTCTGAATGTTTAGACCAGAAGATTTTGTTGGATATCTGGAACACAGATTGATTGTTGAGCATGATATTGAATAGTTAAAATAATTACAATAAGTATCCAATATGAAAAGCACTTAAAAATCAAATAAGCATTGAATATTCTGGTTTCTGTCACATTTGTGTATTTGGTATTTTGTGTTGTTGGAGAAGGGGAGTGGAATGGGAGACTTAGAGCAATGAAGTTAAAAAAGAAAACTACCAAGATGGAATACTGAACCTATATGAAACTGCAAAATGAAGATAATTGTTCAATTCTGTAATATGTGTCAATGATCTACTAAGTACTTAATAAAAGCAAATGTGAAGAAGTAATCTGACTGTCAAACTCTTATCCTAGGTTCTTCGGCTCTAATCCAAGTTCCGATGAAATACCGAGTGCTCAGACGAGGTACCTGAATATAAATGATGCCTTTTTCTGATGCAACCATTGGGACCATTGCTTTTCTTCTGTGCACTGGTTAATTTATGTAAAAAAAAGATCTTAGGAGAATAAGAAGTTACAAGTATTTTTATGGAAAAAGTTTCAAACTTGAGACATAGTTTCTGTCTTCATGATTATCTGACAATATCGAAATGAATCTAGCTAGTATTTTTTTAGTTGGTGAAGTTTTCAATAAAAAAAAATTGCAGCATGCTCAGAGTACAGTGAAAATATGTCAAACCAAAAGCATATAAACCAAGAACAGCATGGGTTGCTTGCTATTAAGGTGATACTAAGACAAAAGTATTTAGTTGTGTGTTAGGAAACAAGAAGGAAATGGCTGTTACCTTGACCAGACCTGTAATTTTTTTCTGTATGCATCTTTCCATATTAAGTCCAAAAGATCATGTGCCATTCTCTGTCAGCTTGGGAATAACCAGCTCACACTGAGCTGCTGCACAGGCACACAGATTCATGCACTTAAGTGTTGATGAAAGTCTGTCTGTGGAGATGAATTACTGGGCACCAGCTTGTTACATGTTGACTGCTGCATGTCACCTCAGGTGATAAAAACCCCCACCAAAACATAGATTTTAAGAAGACGGAACTTTTGGTGAAAGTAGGCCATGTTGTTGCTGTGGTAGGAGGTGTCCCACGAGGTATTTTGTAGCACTGTTATTTGCAAGAGGTTTTTCATCTAAATGGTGCAACTTAGTGAAGTTTTTGTTTGTGTTCAGTTCTGGAGTTTTACTTGATAGTAGCACAGGCATATTTCTAATGGCATGAATATTTAAGGATGAATATGAAATTACCTCTTCTTGTGAAATTTTTGGGGTTTTTTTAGCCATAACCTGCCATTCTAGTGGGAAAGAATACAGTAACAGTTCCATGCTTATGATATTTCTACTTGTTTGCTCTGATTTGAAGAAACTAGCAATGTTAATTACTCTTGCATAATTCATTGGTCAGTTATATGTAATTAGGTAGATGAATTCTAGTTCTGCACTTTTTTTTTTTCAGATTAAAAATATGTTTTTTAACGCTTCATCATGGTCTTTTATAATGCCCAACATTTGAATACACTTAATGTCTCCTTGAGATTGTTTTGCAGGTTGTTTTAGCTGAACTCTGCTGGTGTTCTAAGCTGAGCAGGAATGCTTTAGAAGTGTTTTAGGCAGAGCAAAAAGCAGGCTACTAAAACTCAGTGAGGAGCAAGATAGAGCCCTGATTGAAATGCTGCTAGTTCAAGAATACACTGAGTGTGTCTGTGCAGCCTTTGGGCTGCCCAGAGCTCAAAAGGTATTTGCTGTATTAGTGAAAATTGTGGTTTTTGTTAGCCTTAAGGCAGTATATCTCTTGAACTTCAGACTCCAAACAAGCAGTTCCAGAATGCTGCATGAGTGTTAGGCTTTTGATGGGAGGAGGAGGTTGATGGCTTTTCTTTTTTTCATGAGAACTGACACAGTCTGGGACATGCTAGGCATGTGAACGTCATGTCTTTCCTCAGTAAACTGAATTGTGTTAGAAGTCTTGTTTTGCTTATTTGCTTCTTTTCTTAGAGACATTAGATCCTTGTGTATAAAATTGTTATGGAAGAGAAAGTGTTGGACTTTTTCTCTGAGGGACTGAGGTCTTGCCTGTTTTCCTTATGCATTTCAGAGTGCAAATGACTTTTGTCACCATTTATCTCCCATTAGAAACTTCTTTAATATTATAGACATTATGTGTAAACTATATAATGTGTAATGTCTCTTTATGTGTATTTTTTACTTCAGTGAAGAGATCATTCGCAGGGTACATAACCTGTCTGAAGGATTTTGTGAATGATCCCAGAAGAGAAGAGCCTCTAATTGGTATGGTTTTTGTTCTATAAATTGTATGCCTTTTGAACAAATTGAATTTGTTACCAAATGACTTTATTTTGAAATAAAAGGTGGGATTTTAGTTACTGTTTCATTTTCTGTAAATGTATTTTATAGCTTACCTATCTCATACCATTTTAAATTTAGTTTAATGCACTGGGTATTATAAAGACCTCCTCAACTGTTAATTGTTCCTGAAGGAGCCATTCAAGTAAAGAGGCTTTTTCCAGGTCACAGAAGGGTTGGGAGGGGCCAATACTGATCTTAACCCTTGCTCAAGTCCCAGAGGAGGTTGTCTGGGACCATGTCAAATGGCTTTTGAAAATCTCCAGGGTGAAAAACTACAATCTCTCAGGGAAATCTGTTCCAGTGCTCAGTCATCCGCACAGTCAGAATGGGTTTCCTGATCTTCAGACAGTATCTCCTGCTTCACTTGTGCTGTTGCCTCTTGTCCTGGCACTGGGCACCACTGAAAACAGCTCCCTCTTTGGACCTTCATCTCAAGTATTTATACACAGTGATGAGATTTCCTCTTGAGGCTGAACAGTTCCAGCTTTCCCAGCCTTTTCTCATAGGAGAGATGCTCTAGTACCGTTGTAATTTTCATGGCCCTTCATATACCCATGTCTCTTGTGCTGTGCAGTCCAGAACTTGACACAGCATTCCAGGAATGGCTCTACTGGTGCTGAGAGGAGCCTGCTGTGAGCACTCCTCCTTGTGCAGCCCAGGATACTGTCAGCCTTTGCTGGCTCATCTTCAGCCTGCTGTGCACTGGGCCCTTTCCTGCCAGTGTTCTTCTGGCTAGCCAGCCCCCAGCATGCCCTGGTGCTTGTTCTTCTCTGATGCAGGACTTGGCACTTGCCCTTGTTGATCTGCCGGAGCTTCCTGCCAGCCCAGCTCCAGGCACTCAGGGTTCCTCTGGGTGGCAGCACAACCCTCTGGTGTATCTGCATCCCTCCCAGTTACGTGTCATCATCAGCCTTGCTGAGGTTGTGCTCTGCATCATCATCCAGATCATTAATGAAGGTTTTGAGCAGGACGGGACCCAGTACTGACCCCTGGGGTGCGCTGCTACCTTCTGGCCTCCAACTGGACCTCATGCCACTGGTGACTTGTTATCAGTCATGGTTCTTTGTGGCTTTCCATTTGGTGGGATATACAGATATTTCTACTCTGTGAGATATTTTTCCTCACTGTCCTTGGCTGTACTGGAAGTAGTGAGATTAATTTTAATGCTTTCTTCCTAACTGCTAGGTTAGAAACCCTTGGGAGAGTAGCAAGGCTGCTTGTCAGTGGCCTTAGTGTTCCAAGTGTGTCATGGTGGCCTAGAGAAATAGGTTCTCTGATGAAGGCCTAAGTAGCAAATTTCCTAGTATTAGCAGAAAATTTCTCTGTTTAGTGCATTGTCTCCACCTAATAAATTCCTAGGCTTTTTAACATGAATACTTTACTATAAGCATATGTAATAGAAAACACTTCAGTTGCAAGAACAGTTTCAGTTCATTTGGTGATAATTTATTTTCTGAGTTAAGATTTAGCAGTATGATAATTTAGCAGGTTTGAGATGGAGTTGAATTTTTCATAGCAGCCTGTATGTTTTGGATTTGTGCCTGAAGCAGTTTTGATGACACCCCAGTGGTTTTTCCTGTTGCTGAGCAGTGCACCTGCATCAAGACTGTTTTGTTGTTCTGGGCTCTCACCCTTGAATAAGCTGGGGGTGGGCAAGAGACTGGGAGGTGGCACATCCAGGGCAGTTGACCCAAACTGGCACAAAGGATATTCTGTACCATGAGATGTTATGCTCAGTAATCACAGTTGAGGTAAAGAAAGAAGAAGGGGGGAAGCAGGGTTTAACTTCCAAGGTGGCTGTTCAGAGACTGTGGGTGGGTATTGGTCTGCCTGTGGGGCAGTGAGCGATGGGTTTTTGCATGTTAGTTGGTTTTGGGGTTTTTTTACCCCTCTTTCCTCAACTTATTAAACTGTCTTTTAAGTCCTTGAGTTTTGTTGCTTTTGTTCTTCCTGTGTTCTCCCCACCCTGCTGAGGGGTGTGGATGTGAGTGAGCAAGCAGCTATGTGGTTCTTGGCTGCTGGCTGGGATCAACCCATCAGAATACAGAGTACTGGAAATTATGATATAAGGGAACAGCTGCAGGATTTTCCTATTTGTTTTAAACTGCTTTTAAATTTATTATGTTCAAGCTTTTCAGAACAAAACTTTTCATGCTAGGTAAGAAGCCTCAAACTTGAAGGTTTCTGAACACTTTAAAGGAGCTGTCTCAGTAATTTCTAGGAAAAATGAAGAATATTCCCATTTTCACTCTTGTGATCCTTAAAAGTTTATGGAACATTTCCAGATTGTGAAAGATTCAGTTTTGTGAAGTGATTAATGTCTTTCCTACATCTGCTTTTACTCAGATACTGTCCAAATTATCTTTGACTTAGGTATTTTAAATGCAGGTTTTAAATCTAGACATTTGTAGGGCATTTCCTATTCTCATTCTCTTTCTTAGTTTCTTGAAAAAATATCCCAGACAGGAGTAAAGATGCATTAAATATTTTTGGTGGGCTTTGAAATCTGCCATAGATGGTGTATTTCTTTTCAGAATAAGATATTGGAAAGAGATGAATTTAGCTGGTTGGGTAATGAGTCCATAGAAGTGTTGAAGGGATCCTGAAGGAGTATCAAATTCTGAAAATGGAATAATTTCACATATTAATTTTGAATTTGATGAGCAGCATTGTAAAGAGTACATTTGTTTCAGTAGTCTGTAGTAAAATAGAGATATTTGTAACTCTTGCTTTTACAGGTTTAGAACATGTGGTTGAAGTCAGATTTGATGGAAGAAGAGAGCCACGTTACGAGTGCAGGCTGTGTGGGTGCAATTCAGAGGTGGCACCTATGATAGAACATCTTAGTGGATATAAACACAGAAGAGAATACATTGTGAGTAATTTTGATGCATTTTGATCAAAATTTCATTATGATGCACCCCTTTTTTTTCCTGAGTAATTAGATCATTTGAAGTTTAAACCCCCATATAATAAATTGCCAGTATAGTTGACTCTCTGTGGGTCAGGCCAACATGAGGAGCTCTGATGATATGGGCTGTTGAGGCAGTGCAGTCCAGGGCTGCCTGTCTGTTTCAGCTCCAATATCTGTTCCTAAGTGTTTAGATTGCTTTCAGGATCAGGTTCCAAAAACAATGGGATTCTTTTTTATTCCCCAGCATGTCCGTAGCATGGCTGGATTTGGTACAGGGAGTGTTTCCTTCTGGTAGCAAGCTTTGCATGGTATCCATTTTTTGTTTTGAAGACTACTTTAGAAATTTTTAAATTTGAGTAGATACGTTGCAGAGAAAAAATTAGTTCATAATATTCAAATCAATGTTTGCCAGTCTTTTGGAAGCTTGTCCAGAAGGTGAAATGTGTAAAATTTTTAATACTGTGATATATTTTGATATTAACCTTTTCAAGCTGGTTTTGTTTACAGTCTAAAGAATTTCCAGATAAAATAAAGAAAAAAACAAAAGATACAAAAGAATGCAAAGTCTCGTTTTTCAGACGAATAGCAGGAGAGCTGGAGAAGAGTGAAGGATTAAAAATGTATAAGGTAATGGGAAGTAAATGTAAAATTTTTCTTCATGTGTCTTTTATCAGTGCATTTATGTTTAATAGAGTAAATTTTAAAAGTACTGCAGGCAAAGCCTTAAATTTTCTGTGTGTTTCTAGGAAGTGTAATAGTGGGTTGAACTAAGGCTTTCCTTTAGGTTGCCCTGAAAGATCCAGGGAAAAGAACATTAGTATTAAAATTAATCTGAAAAAAGCCAAAGCTTTATATTTTTAAGGTTTTAGATGTTTTAAATTGAAAATTGTTCAGTCTGAATTCAGTGATTCAGAAATTTTATTACTTTAACTTCAATAATTTTTAATTTTTGCAACTTAAATTTTTTCAAATGTAAGCAATTTTTTCTCAGATTTCATTTATATTTACAGAAGTCTATATCTGTGTGTGAGGAATTCAATTCAATTTAATTATGTTGGCATAAATAAAAGTACTTGTTCCTTTCCTAAAGGCAGTTGCAGTAGATACTGTTATGAAATTTTAGTCAGAAAGTCTAATATGAACCTTTTTATATTTTTAGACGGAAGGTTACATAAGACCAGCTACCTCATGTAAGTGTGTGAATTTCTTGAATAGTAGATTTGATGTAATTGATATTTGGCCTAATTTGACTTACTGGTTGAACTCAAAGGGTTTGACTGATGTAAAACATTCAGCTTGTAACACCACAAAATGTTTTCAGAGATTTTTCTGGTTTTTGTGATTTTGAATTGATGAAAGAAGGAGATTGCCAGACTTCCAGTCTTCCTTAGATTTTTTTAACTTCTTGGTTCCGGAAGTATTTATGATAACTGCAGTAATTTGCTCATCAAGGAAAGTAAAAAAGTATGGAAAAGTGGTACTTGATGGCTTTCTCTGAATAAGCTGGTAGAGTCTTCTCCACCTCATTTACATCATCAGAAGACTTATGCTAAATCACTGGTGAAAGTGGAAATTACCATTCTTTAGCAAATCCATTGGAACAAGTGATGGAAACCAAACCCACAAACATAAACCCAGCATCTTCCCTCTTACAGTATGGCTGAGTTACATCTTTTGTTACTGTAGGTGTGCTATAGATCCTTAATGATGCCAGTCTGGAGGAATACCTCCTTGCTGCCTTTTGACCCTCGTGTTAATATCAGAAGGAAGGTGGGTTTGATTGAAGTGGGTGACGGTTTCAAAGATCTACGGAATTGGTCAGCGTGAGTCCCGCTGTAGGAGCCTGCCACAGCAGTACTTTTTTTTTTTTTTCTTCTTTTTATTGGTCGTTGGTGGCTTCTGTGGCTTGTACTTTTGAATGTTGGTGTGCAAAACAAGGTGACAAAAGTCTTTGATCTCTGTGTCTCTTGTGAAGAAGAGGGAGTGTGACCTGATAATTAGCTGAGTAATTCTCAGTTCAGAGTCAACTGACATCAGTCAGGTCAGCAGACTTCTGTAGAAGTGGAAGACACGGTCAAATATCAATCTAGAACATGAAAAAGAGTGATCCCACCCAGTCCTACAGGATATGAAACTGAAAAAATGGACAAGAGGGAAGTTACCTGCAAAAGTGTTGTGCCTTTCAGTATAAAGGTTTGCTCTGGTTAGAAAGTGAATTCCAAAAAACCCGTCTGGTTATTTAGAAGAAAATCGTGGTTACTGGGTTAGCAGCAGTAAGTAACTTTAGACTAGATCACATTGGCAGATGTCAAAACTCTTTTCTGACAGTGAGGGTGAGTTTGGGGATATAGCTCAGAAAGGCTGCTAGTACACAGGTATGAGTGATGAAATGGACATCAACAGCTCCATCAGCATGTGTTAACTGTGTCAATGGGAACTGGTTAACATGGTAACACAAGGCTTTTGGCCTTGTCTCGTAGGGCCAAAGGTGTCACTTGTGCAGAGAATTATTACATGTCCTGTTGCTTATCCTGGAACACAATGCTTAAGAAGTGAGAAGTTATGTACCCTGCAGTAGCTGGTTCTCTGAAGCATAGGTACTGTTTTAGACTGCCTTGTTTTGCAGAGCTTTCCCTGCCTCCCTCCTCATGCTTATACACTAATAGAGGTGAGATAATCACACATTCCAACCCCTGTAACTTCTTGTTAGAAACTTAGCTATTGTATGTACAGCTTTTAGGTTCACTGGTATTTACGTGGAAAAAACGCACATGCAGACCTTGTAACTTTTTTTCATGGAGGAGACAGGCACACCTCAGTTTATTCCACACAGCCTTCTTGTGTGGGGTTCAGGTGCCTGAGCGCAGGTGCTGTAGGGTACCCTGCAGAGCCTTCAGGGCACAGGTCTCCCACAGACTTTTCAGCAAGGATGCCTGCTGGTTTCTGAGATGGGTGTGTGTGCCATTTGCTGCTGAATCCTGCCCTTTGCAGAAACCACAGCCACTTCACAGCCAGTAACTGTTCTATTTGTCTAATGCTTCTGTTGCAGAAGTACAGTGCAAACCTTGTGATGTTGCTAATAATTCTTTTTTATTTTCTAGCCCCATTGAAGAAGAAATCAAGGTGAGAGTACTACCTGCACAGGAGAATCAAAACAGAAAATTTTAACCTGTTTTTCTGTAGCAAACATATGACATATTGGAAAATATTTTATATTGTCTTTCCAGTGTACTTTGCTTCTGTAAATTGTTCCTTTTTGTCTGTGAGGAAGTAGCAGCTATGGCTTTTGAAATACTGCACTCAGAAAGTAATTGCAATTAAAATTTCAAGCTGCTTCCATTCTATGTGGGATATCATTGACTGTTTTATAAACAGCTGTTTATATAGGAAGAAAAAGCCCAACTCACCATTATTTTAGTCATGTCCTTTAGCTGATTTGTAAAGAAGTTCATCTGCACTGCAGGTCTCTCTGAGAGTGACTCAGAATAAGGACCTTTACAGCATATTTAAAACACTGTTATTTCTTAGAGAAAGATATCCAGTATTGGTAAGTGATAAAAATTTGGAAACTGAAATATTTTGAGTAAACTTAGTGTTTTAGTAATTTTTAGAATGCATCTTAATACTGTAATTTTTTTTCTTTTAAGGTGGGAAGATGATTATAAGCAAGAGGTATGTAGAGGCAGTAACTCCACACAGGGGTTCACATACCCACAAGTTCTCATTTTGTAGCAGTTTCTTTATGCTTGTTTTTATTTTTTTTCTGGAAAATGTTTATTCTTTGGCTTCATTTAGTATTTTATTAATATTCTTGCAGACGCAATTGACCTAATGAGTCAGAGTTTTGTGTTCATCACAGCAGAGGGGAAGAGAATACAGTACATTCGCCTTAGCTTTCATAAATCCTGTTCAAAGCCACTGAGTCTTAGAGCCAGTGTCTCCAGGCCAGGTCTCCCAGCCTGTGCTGCAGTCTCCCCTTCCCTGTTTTGTCTCTCTTCAGATCAAGACTATTCTATACTGAAAGTTTGTTTTAAATCTTAAGATGCATCTAAAGATTTACAATCCCTTTTTCTAACTCGAAGGCAAAATTCAAAATTATTTCACTTGATTAGCTCTGGAGACAAACACTGAGAATGCCTTGTTTTTATCTTAGTGGCAGAGTTGGTTGTCTGGCTGGTCAGATATTGTGCTAAATGCAGCTGAGCACTTGACTTTTTAAAATATGATTTTGTTCCTGAGTGAGGAAAGGGTGGGGAAGATAGCTTCTGTAGGTGTGTGGTTTAGATGTGAAATGTGTTCTTCCTGGTATTGGAAGGAAAGCAGTTGTGTTTGTGTAGCTGCTAACAAACTGATACTGAGGATCTAACATTACATGTTTATGGCTCTGACCTAAAATTATCTTTTCTTTGTGTTGACTTTTGTTGTTGGATAAAAGATTAAAATATCTTGTTCTGTACAAGATGATGCAACAACTGCTGTAAAATTCAGTCTTTTAATTTTTTTTCCTTAATTTTCAATCCCACAGAATGATCCTGTTCGGAAACAGAAAGCTCTGGAGTTCTTGGTATGTATGTAAAATAATTATGATGAGAGTTGGGATGTTTCACCAGTACAATGCAATGAATATTGTTTGAAAGAGCCTCTGATTACTGATCAAACTCATTTGACTGCAACATTAATTTCTATTTTAGTGGACTCTGCCCTCAGAAGTTAGTGCAGCTGTAGCTTAGCTCAAAGCAATTGGCTGGATTAGATGTGGCTCTCCCCTTTGCTGAGGAGGAGGAGCCACCCTGACAAACAGTGTTAATTAGCAGCACTGATGGTGATTAAGTGCTGCTGGCTGCCCATATCTAATGGGATTGTTGGTAATGCTCAGCAAGAGAAGCCAGTCTGGTCTGGCTGCCAGAGAGAGCACAGCTGCTGGTCTTGGAGTGACTGGGGAAAGTTTATCAGTTCTGTTGCTGTTGACAGTGGCATAGTAAGCCTCATTTTGTCTTTTGGGTTTATGAAAATATCTGACTTTTACTCTGTGAAAGTAATGTCCTGTGCCCAAGGCAATTGGAAGGTTTCGTTTGAGTTCCAGTTGTGTTTACACACCAAAATCAGAAGTAGAATGTTTTGAGATGAGTGCTTCATGTCTTCCACTCTGTGGTTACTTGTGACTTCAGAAAGAGAGAGAAACTTGATAGTTAATTGACTTTTATGTAACAGCAATCACAGCTATTCCTTACAAAAGACTGCCTATGTTCTTTTAACTTACTGTAATCACTTATAAATTCATTTACTTAGTAATCAGCCTGAAGCTTATTTTTTATTCAATTTTCTACACAGATAATATAAATTTAGGACTTGTGCCATTCTCTGTCTGCAACAAAATTTTTAGGGACTTGACAGTACAGGAGTGGCACAGAAATCCAAGTTTATGTTTTACCTTTTATCAGGCCATAATTATGCTCCCAATTTTATTTTTTGATATTTTTGTATACATTTATCATATATGCCATATGTTAACCAATAGTATAAATTTGGTTATACAAAAATCAAAGTATAACTTTGATCTATTTGCATATTTGACCCTTTGGCATCCTAATGACCAGTTCTAACCATGTTTTTTGACAGGAGACTTTTCACATCACCTCAGACTCAGAAGCAACACTCATTGTTCGCATTACACAGGAACTCATGGAGGCTTTGAAGGCCTTTTGTGAAAAGAAAGCAGCAGTAAGTAACTTAATCTTGTCCAGAATTGGGAGGAAAGGGATGGTTAAACTCACTGTATTAACAGCCTGCCAACCTGTAGCAGTTCAGGCATGGTCAAAATCTCCAGTTAAATGTACTTCAATTTTCTTCTTTTACAATTTTTAAGTAACAAAGATATTAATTACATAGCACATTTCTCTTAGTATTCCATCATCATGTATCTGTTTGGGGTTTTTTTGTGTGTGTGTATTCTATTCTGGGCAACATTTTGCTTCTCAATGACAGGTTGTCGTCCTTTTTGTGGTGGTCCCTTGCTTGTTAGCTTTTGTTCTAAGATCATTGAGGCTTTAAGTGTCACCCAAATGTGCCACTTTTTTCTTTTGTGGTCCTGTGGGTAGGCCTGTCTTTCTCATAACTTGTAGCTTTGCTCTCAGTTGGGAGTTTTAATCTGTTAAGATTAAGGTAGGCAAGATGTTCTTGACTGTCTGTTGGTCCTTACAAGCCTCCATAGCTTTTTTGCAAAGAGGTTGACTACCCATGGAAAAAGAAATCTGAAGAAGGACCAGAATCTGTGAAGGAATTATTAATCACTCTGGCAGCTACTGGTTCACAAAATTCAGGATTTATTTTTTTCTGAAAGCTGTTTCAGACTGTTTTCTCAATTCTTTATTCCATGTCAGGTGAGCTGCAGTAACTATCTCTGTGCAAATGCTGCCACCAGCACCAGTTAAATGTTGTTTCTGTTGCTTCATCTCTCAGCTGGGCTTTCCATTCTGCATTCCCCAGATGGAGGCAGGATTTGCATATGCAGCAGTTTTATATTTTAGCCAGGTGATGATAAGAGAGATGAGGCAATAAATTTGAAAGGAGACATTGTCTTCACCAGAGACCTCCTTCTGTTCTCCAGGAAAGTATCTCTTCAAATAACACTGGAAAATAGTGGTGCAATGTGGTAACAACACACCCCTCACATGGACTCTGCTATCACTTAAAATTGTACTTTGCTAACTTTCTATGGGAAATTTGTTGCTTTTTAGAATTTGTAAAGTTCTTAAATTCTTGCATTTGCAAACAGGCATTCTGACCTTTTGCTTTACCTAGGATAACTACACCGACAGTTTAGGCCCACTGGTGCCAGTACCTCAAGATGAATTTCCAGAAAGGCAAAGCATCCCAGAACACTATGGGCCAGATGTAGAATACAAAGGTAGTTTATTTTTTTTCTTACTAGTTTGTTTACTCTGGAGCCTGTGCAGATTGTGAAAATTTACTTTTATGGCCAGCCAGTGTACTTCTTAGCTGGTGTACTGTGTGTCTGTGCCCTCTGAGTCAGTTCAGGATATAATTTTCTGGAGCTTTAATGATTTAACTGTCTGAAAACATCCCTGTCTCACTGAACAGTGTTATAGCAGTTAAGGTCATGGAAATTCAAGCAGTAACCCTTCCTGATCTATTTACTATTAGAATTTTTGGGTAAAAAAATGCAAAACTCAGTTAAGACATGAAGGCAAGAAATGGGAGAAGAACATAAGTACACATGATAGAATCTCAAAGTAGTTGTGTTTGCAGCTGGTATTTTAATATTTTGCTAACTTAAGTACCCTTTATTTATTCAGGAAGTTCTGACTGGAATCAAGGGTTTTTGTCTCAGTATGAAGAGTATTCTGAAGATGCTTCTTTTGCTCCTGCTCACCCCAACAGTTACCAAGCAGATGATGGATCATCCTCCTGTCATCTGACACCTGACAACTTTGCGAATGTGTCTCTGCTCAGGGACTCTCCTGCTGTTGAGCCTGATATTCCTGCCAGTGGTGTCAGCCAATGGCTGAGACAGCTCAGGAACTCCGCGCCCTCCATGAATTTGGCTCCCGGGGTCTCTTCATACCAGAGCTGCCCAGTGAAGGAGCACTCAGCAGAATACATATCCAGTGATGTGCAAGGAACTGAGCTCTGTGATAACAGACTCTCATTTGGCAGAGAAAATACAAAATGGAGCAATCAACAAGTGTGTACCAAAGCAGGGCATATAAGTGACCAAGGATTATCCTATTCCAATTATTCTGCCTCATATCCTTCATCTGGAAGATACTTTACAAATTATACTTCACAAAACTATTCCTCTTACAAGAACTATGAGTCTGTTAATACTTGTACATCTTCTGCAATTTCTACTGTTTCAGGAAGAGGTGGATCCAGGTGGCACCAGGACACTAGGTGGAATGAGTGGAATGAGGACTATAGGTGTTACGAGGATTCTAGCTGGAAGCAGGAATCTAGGTGTCAAGAATTCAGGTATCAGAAATCAGCCTACCAGAGAGACTGGAGTGCACATCAGGACTCATTTTCTGGTGGTGGTTCGTACCAAGATCACCAGCAGTTCAGAAGCTCAGAAGAGATGTTTGATGGAGCTGATGTTGGTCTTGCTCCCAACACTGTGAACAAACTCCTAGGGAAGGATGTGCCTACAATGACCAGGATGCTCAAGCAGTTGGCTCCGTATCACCCAGCGCTTCAAAGTAAGATGGTGATGAGTTTCCATCATGTGAAATGAGTTACTGTAACATAAGCAGGAGATTGCAGGTTGCAGAGATGGGGTGAGCTGTTCAGGGGAGTTCAGGGGAGTTGAGCTCATTTCGCTCACATCTGTATCAGCTGAAGAAAGGCATTGTTGCTTCTCTGAGGATACTGTACCTCTTGGCAACTAGATGGAGCAGTGAGTGGGAGGAGGTTTCAATAGTGCAAAAATTTCTGGATTGAAAGGTTTGTCCTTGGTCATGTTTCTAACTAGCAGTTTGTATTGTGAGTTGTACTGGTGGATTTGCAGTGGTGGGAGGGGAATGTATTAGCATAAAAAAAAAAACAAAAAAAAAAAACCAAAACTGGAATGCATGCAGAACCAAGCCTGGATGGCATTATAATAGATAATCCAAATGAATCAAAACCCATTGGGATAACAAGAGAAACATTATCAAAGAGCTGGTTCATTAAGTGTCAATTTCTTTTTTCCAGTCACTGTAGAAATAGTCATTAATGTTGAGAATAGTGATACACTATTCAAAATGAGAGTTTCTCCTTTGGAAATAGATTATGAGAGGGACTTAAAGAGAAGTGGGCATATGCTACTGCATAGCTGTCATTGGGCATGAGTTTGGACAAATGCAAACTACGCTTCTGGTACTAGAATGAGTTAATTAATTAGGTAGCTACTTAACGGTAAAACTTTCATATTCACATTCTCTATGTTGTGTTATGGAAATATTTTGAAATAGAAGTAACTCTAAATGTCTTTATTGCCCCTTTCCAGAAGTAAATATTCAGACATTCGTCAATGTGCTAATAGAAGCTAGAGAGAAAGATTAAGGAGCAACAGCTGAACTGGAAACAGATGAAGAGACTTGAGAATCTCCATCACTTGGCTTTCAGGAAAGAGACTGCATTTAACTGTGTTTGACTGGCTTGGGAGAGGTAAAGGGAGGTAGGGTTTAAGTTTTTAACATGTGAAATATAGCTGGAACATGAACTTGCACATAATGGGTGAACATACTATTTTGTTTAGGCTTTTTTGTAATGTATTTGTTATATCTTAGTATATTTCAGAAAAAAAGATCTTTTGTTATTTTTTGAAAATATGTTAAAATTACTCTGTCAGCAAGAAGCTAATAATCCTTTTAATACCCTTCTCAATTCAGAAGAGAAAGAAAGGTTTACTTTTATGCTACCTACTTAGGAAGAATATTAATTCAAAATACAGGTTTACTTTTCTTCACACAAATGTAAGGCCATTTCCATTAATTTGAGGCTTTATAATTAGCATATTTTTAGAAATTGATACACTACATTTCTTTTTAGACAAAGAAAGGAGAATGTCACAGCATAGGTATTCTCTCTGTGTTAATGTGATGCTATATGAGGAAAATGTAATCTCTACTAGAGGACTGGTATGTAACAGGGCATATCAGTTTGCAGAGTAAGAAATGGTGAGAAATACGTGCAGATTTTTAAATAATGTTGTTCAAAATGAAATAATTATAAATTATCCTAAAAACTCATTTGGTAGATGGACCCAGGCTAAAATAAAAATTCTTGATTCTTTCTACTGGCAAAAGCATATTAAGAAATAGTAGAACCCATAAGATAAAATAAAATGAAAAAATAAACAAAATGTTGTACTGACTGAGTAGTACTTACCAGTTCATGAGGTGTATCAGAGCCACATGCTCATGAATGCCTGGCTTTAGGTATCTGCTCTATGTAATTAAAACCAGCTTACATGGAGCTGAAGAAAAGAAGTAAAGTGAGACAGTTTACTCCTGAGTGTCTGTTTTCCTTTTCACTGCTGCATTGTGAACTATCATTTTTCTTCTCACCCATGCTGGAACTGTGTCTCTCTGTGCATTAAATACTTGTGCTGAAGCAGGGTTAGTCTTCATGAGCTGTCATAAAACATTTTGGATCTTGTTATGTAAATTTTAATAAAAACTCAATTCCAAATAATTTATTATTGAGCATAAGTAAACTCAATTCCCTAAAATTTTCCTTCTGTCATTACTTTGTTTCTGCATCTGAAAAGATCCGCTTTCCTTTTTCGTTCCTGTTCACTGTGTTACAGTCCTGTTCACTGCTCATACTTACTGAAGTGTTGGAGTGGTTTGTAACATCACACACCTCCATGCACTGAAGTACATACTCAGCCTTCTTGCTGAAAGGAGAAAATTGTTTTTTCTACCACAGTTGTCTGCCAGAGTTTTGATTTACAAGTCTGTAGGATTGATTTGTTATTATATCTACATTTAAAAATTACCAGAAGTTATTTACACAAATGTTACTAGCATTGTTTTTTCCTCACAGAAAGTGTAGTGCAACTAAAATTCTGAAAATGTTGCTAGGAAATATTACTGCTGCAAGTCTGTCAATTCAAGTTAAGACCTTTTCATTTGAGGTTGTTGCAGAGAACTCTTTTCCTCATTTCTCACTCCCTTTTGGATTTTACTGCCATCACTGTATACCCTAGTGACACACAGTAGCTGGATGAGCTCCACCCAAATTAGATGCTTTTTGCACCTACAGGTTCTGTAGTTTTTCCTTCTGGGCAACAGTTACTGTCCTTCCTTTCTTGTGCAGAGTCCTGCATTGGGGAAACAGTTCTTGCTGTTGGAGTAGTAAGACAGCATTGATTTACTAAAGCTTTCCTGAGCTGTAGAGTGCTGAGTACTTCCTACTGCCAGGAAAGCCCTTTGCCATATCTTGCTCCTAAGTAGTATAGAATTGGAGCAGAACTCTGTCCAGACTCCAGTCCTTCTTTAAGAAACCACCTCACAAAGTAGCTCCTGCCAGCCTGCAGAGCAGCACCAGAGGCCTGGCACCCATCAGCACCACTGCAGCTACGTCACAGGCCTTGGCATGGAGGCAGTAGTTCTCAGAATGCACCTGAGCCTTTGGAGCAAATTTCCAATTTCCTTAAAAAGCCAGTCACAAAAACCCAGACTGGAACATGTCTTGGACTGGGAATAAATGGTCTGCTTTTAGTCAGTTTCTTGATCCGTGGTGTACCTGCTTTCACACCTTTAGAAGTGTGTTTCCCAGTGGGACAAGAGTTGTTCCAATCCAGAGCCACCTTGATGATTCTCTCCATCAGTGATGCTCCTTTAGGAAGTGCTGGAATCAGCTGTTCTGCACCAAGGGCAGTGAAATACAACAAGGCCAGCTGGACGTGGAGGCATCTTTCAGGGCAGACAACTTGGGAAGTTTCTCAGATTGCAGTTTCTTAGTTTGTACCATGGACTTACTCCTCAAAACACTTCCCGGAATTACTGGATTTTATCTGGATGTATGAGCCAGAGGGGCAGCTTCCTTAGTGGAAAGAAACAGGGGAACTCTTTTGAGCCCAGAAATTCTCAAAAGCATTCTCTTCTGTTTTGTTTCTGGAGAGAGCATATATAGTTATTTTCTCAGCCTTCCAGGGAGGGAAGGTTCAAAGAGTAACTGGTGGAAGTATTTTTCCCTTGTTTTCTTCAAGGTAAGTAACTTCCACAGCTGTTGGATGAGGTGGTTTCTGACACTGGTTGTTACTCCTGATCTCCCTCCTCACCCAAAACCAATTCCTTGCCTTTTGGGTGAGGACACCCAGAGTGCTTTGGGCCATCTCCTTGTTTCAGGGTGCTTATGCTCTGGGGGCCATGGGTTTTCCCCCACATACTGGACACCAGAAGAGTGTTCAGTGTTGCTGAGCTGTCACTAAGGCTCTGCGTATCACTTGACAAATAGTAGCAGCTTCTTTACATGACAAATGCTTTGTAACAGTTGCACAGTTGCCACTTTGCTGCCTTCACCCTGACACCAGACACTCTAGTGTGGGTGAGACACAGACTCAGAATCATCTGAGTTGGAAAGAGTCCACAAGAATCACTAAGTCCAGCTGTTCAGTGAATGGACCATACAGAGACTGAACGTGTGACCTTGGTGTTATTTGTACCATTCTGTGACCATCTGAGCCAATCTCAGGGTCACATGGGAGTAACATTGTAACTCTCGTTGTCTTTGCTTCCTCCAAGAGTTACTGCAAGAGATGGTGTGTGACAGTCATTACTTGTCTTGCTTGAGTTTTTCCACTCTCTCATTAGCTGGAAATGGTGAGAAGTAGGGCAAAGTTACAAGAATGTCTGACTGTCAATTCAAGGCCACTTCAAATAAGTGCTTCAGCACGAAAAGGAAGACTTCTGATGTCAAATGAGACAACTAAGCAAAAGGAGCAAATTCAGAGTCAGAGTTCATTTTTCAGGGGAACTTCTCAAGGGAGATGCAGTGTGACCTTTTTTACAGGTGAGAAGTTGTATTTGAAGCCATCCCAAAGATACCCTGAAAGGAGGCAGCTAGAAAATAAAATAAAAAAGGCCATCCAAGTGGAGAGATCTCTGAATCGTAGAAAATGAGAATACAGAAATAAAATCACCATCCCCTTAAAGCTGCACAAAAGTGAAACAGACTGAAAGTTGACCTGGTATTTTTACTTAATTTTAAATTCTGTATTTAAAAATTAATACATTAAACTCTTATAAAAGTAAGGCACATGCAAAACATGTTGTGCAACTTCTGGCTTTCAACTGATATAAACTAACAAGCATGATTTTAATTTGGCATTTCTAAAGAGTCATTTTTCCCATGCAGGATATGTGTAAGAGGTAAGGATATGTGTAAGAGTTCAACATTGTACTGGTTAAATCTAGATTCTGTGCTTTCTGTACTACAGTAAGCAGAGATGGTCACATCATACAATAATACAAAATAAAACCAACTCAAGTACAGATTCTGACAATGATTACCAACATACAAAATTTAAGAATGTGATGTTACATCCATTATAATACATAAATAATCTTATTCAGTAGAGTATGATTTGGCAACTCCAGTCTATGTAATGCCAGTGTGCAATTCCTGGTTATCCATGTCATACGATGCTGAAGACCATGGAAAGGTACTGCTCATAGGACACCTGGATCCAGCCATCCTGGTCAGTGTCGTATCGACGAAACACATCAGTCAGCCTCTGAGGAGGAGAGAAAAAAAATAATAATAGACACTTTTGTTCTAGGGGAAGCTTCAGACTGCAACACACTCCCCTTGCCACCTTGTCGCAGACATTTTTTCACAGAAATCCTTTCTTTCAGATTTCTGTGTCTTCTGGAAGGCTGAGGCCTCAGAAGAGAACATAAACAATTATTATCAGCTGCTGGGGAATGCAACAGGGGCACCTATTTTGATTAGTGATTGGTTCATGTTCCCATGTTTATAATTAAGGGCCAAACACAAGGAACAAGCTAGGGATGGAGTCCTTGGACACAACTTTGTTATAGATTCTTTCTATCTATTCTTAGCCTGGCCTAGCAGCTCTGCAAACCTCTCTCTTGATTCCTATTAGTATAGTAATAATGTATTATATCTTATATTAAATAAATCAAGCCTTCTGATTCAAGAAACAAGATTCATTCACCGTCTCTCTCACCTGCTGCAACCCACTCAGGCGCAGTAATACCACCTGGGCTTTATGAACCCTTTCTGTTCATCCCCCCTGTAGCCATTTTACAGTCTTTATATATAAGACAGCTCACTGCAATAATAATGCAATACTTAAAGTTACCTTCTGTATAGACCAGACAGCTTTTTATAACTGGCTTTAAAGCAGGGGGAAAAACAATGCAGTGTTTGAGTCATCTGGAAACAGAATCCAATGCATACCTTGTGCATATCTCGCCTTCTAGGCAAATATGCTTCATGTGCCATTGCCAACTGAGGTGTCTCTGTATAACCCCAGAGGTGCCAGGCAGTACAAAGGACCAGAACAACTGCCAGCACGGTTTCATTAACATCAGCTGAGTGATTATTCCATTTAAAGCCCTTTTTAGCAGAGTTCAAGTCTACAACTAACCATAATTGCCTTGTATTACAAATGAATGCAAAGGTGACTGATGTGTCTAAATAACAGAGATGTGACTTTTACAGGGAACTGCTTTCCCTCCATGTTCTCTCTCTCACTCTCTGTGTCACTGAAAGACTGGAAGGTTTTTTGTGTATTTTTACCATTACCCTTGCAAGATCAGCTCTGAAGTCTGTATTAAACTAACAGAGAGTGTCAAACACTGATACTATTTTACACTTTTTTGTCCCTCACCCATTGTATCAAATTTACTTGAGACACAAAGGAATTGCTAATGAAGACCAATACACAAAGATGTTTCTAGGACTTAGCATACACTTAGTTCAAATGGCTTACTATAAATAAAAGCAAGTTCTGATCCACTGTTAAAGTGAGAACCAGAAAAGCTTAAGAAAAGGCATTTTTTTTTCAACTGACATCAAAGTACATCTCTTTTCTTACCTGTAGAACAACACAGCACTGAATAAAATCATCAAAAGCAACTTGTCCTTTTCCTTGTCTGTCAAATTTCCGAATAAGGATATCATAGAACTGATCAGAGAGTCGGTAACCTTGGAAAAAGAGAAATACTTTAGAAGGTTTCAATTACTGCAGTCCTTCTATAAAAAGAACAAGGTTGTTTAGCAGGCATGTGTAACAAAACCAGAAAGCAGTAAGGAGTTACAATGACTATTTTTTGGTAAACTAAGATGCATGCAATAAAACCCATGCTCAATAATAATTATATACAGAGTCACATTAACTATAATTACAGATTAAGGTGACTGTTTGATTGAGGGAATGGTTTAGGGCTGCAGTTCAAGTCTTTACAGGTGACGTGACTGGAATGAAAGTTCCTTAGCCATCAGAATGCTCCCACAGCACGGACAGCTGGCCTTGTTTAAAAGGTGGCAAGTTCTATCAAGTACCCTGTTAGTTCAGACTTAGCCTGATACACTGGTAACCCTCAGAGCTAGTCACAGAGGAGACTGGAACTGGATGTGTCAGGACATGTATCAGGAATGTTTTCCTTTCCTCTCTTTAAGAAAAGAGCTTTAAAAAACACATGCCTCTGGCATGGACATTGTTAAAAGGTAGCTTATGCCTCAAAGGAAAGCTGCCCTTCACCTACCTCATTTTTAGTGACATTTGTCAGAGCAGTACAGCTCTGCAACAGCACCAGTAAGCAGCTCATTCTATGACATAACCTAGTCATAAAAACTGTAATTACTAATGAATTACCAAAACCTGTTAGTGCTTGCTTTAGTTCATTTTTGTCAATCATTCCAGAATTGTCTCTGTCATACGTTCGAAAGACATTCTGCCAGTCTGTGATGTATTTCCAGACTCCTGTGAATTCATTGAAGTTCACACCCCCTTTGTTTTCTCTGTCAAACATGCCTGAAATAAAAAGTAAGAAACACATATAAAACCTTAGTCATACAACTCCTCAGCAAGATCTGTCAGGACTTTAAGTAGATATCAAGAGTGCTCTGTGGAAGGTACTGAAGAGAGAAAAGAAACTGCTAAAATGCAAGTGGTAATTTGCAAAGTCCTGCCAAGAAAAAGCAGCAGTCATCCACTGAAGGAAAAAAAATAAACCAAGATAAAAATACCAGAATAAATCACAGAATGTTTATTTTTCCTAGTTTTTCATTTTCAGTTCAAAAATACTGAGGGCTTGATTGATCATCCAGTAATAATCAAAATGGGCAGAGGGGTGGACTGTTCTTTTCCAAGGACACATTAAAAAGTCTTACATAATTTCCAACAGTGCTGGGATATTCATCTGCATTTGATTTACTCATGGTGTTATCTTTACATGTCATCCAGCAATGGAACTCAGGCTGCTGCTGAACACTTATTGAGAACAAAGCAAAAAATGTAATCCTTGGATTTATGAACTGTGTGACAGAAAAGATTTGATTTCTTGTGCTTGAATCTTCATCCTTCTGTTCTATCACCAGCACCTTCCACATTACTGGCAATTAGTTTAGACACTAACAGAATTCGAGCTTTGTAAAGCTTCTGTTTGGTATTTTTGGAGTAAAACATAGGCTTAAATTCAAGATAGGAAAAACTACTTCCCAAGACAACTTACATAATATCTTTTTAGAAAATTTAGGATAACAATCTCCTCATGCATAAATTACATTTATTATCTAATCAATTATGCAGTAACATTTTCTCAAGCTATTTTGACAAGTGCACATGTGCGTATGCAAAGGGCATTCTCTATTAATCAAAAGAGAAAATAATTTAACTTACTGCTGCTGGGCACTCTGAGGAAAAAAACAACAAAACAGTGTAGCAATTGAGAGCATTCTCAATCAATCAGCTGAGCAGATCACAAAACATTATCTTAGGACTATGCCACATCACGCAACTACACTCACCAAGAATTGATCTGACTGTTGCTGGATTAAATGGAGTCCACGTTCCTGAAACAGAAAGAATTACTTAGTTGACAATTAAGAATTCCTCAATGTTTAAAAAAATGCAAAACAAACAAACAAACAAATCAGTTAAGAACAGTGAATTCAGAGCTATGTGACATGGAACAGGCATATTAAAAAATAAGGCTGCTTGGAAGTAAGAAAGTCTCACCATTCAGAGATGACTTCAGAGCAGTGCTTCCCAAATACCACACAGAAATCAGCATTTTAAGGCTGCAACAAAAAAATCTTAACAAACCTTGGAAGATCTTAGAAGGACTTTTTCATCCCAGGCTGTCAGGAAGTATTGGACAAAAATCAAGATCTAAACTGAAGTACCTCTTTTCTACTGACAGGAGCAGAAGTGTTCTAAATTGTAACTCAATCAAGGCCTCATATCTGTTCCTCAGTAAAAACCCATCTGCTCATTTCCCTTTTACAGGATTACTCCAGGGCATTTCGCTTCTGACAGAAGGAGTTCCTAACATGGCATAACCATACATTGCAGCTTAGAGTAGTTCAGTACAAATCCCACCTAATCCACTGCTAAAACAATTAAGTGTTCGTTTGCATTAGTATTTTTAGACCAAGAAATGTTGCTGCTTGAAAGGGCCTGAGCAGTAATCATCTGGAGAGCAGCTCTGTACTTCTCTGAGTATTTAGAGGCTTGTCATTATGAAATTATTTTGACTTGGTTGAGAGCATTCCCAAGCCTAGGAAGCATTAAGCTTTAAACAAAGGAATCCCGTGCCTCATCCAGAATTTCACCGTGAGCCTGTGAAGGCACCAGGAGCAGAAGCAGCACACAATGAACGGGCTGTGGCTGCCCGCAGGAGCCCAGGGCAGAGCAGAGGCGCTCCCAGGGCTGGGTCAGGTGACCGCAAATCCCGGCAGAAGGGCCGGGCTGGGATCCCTGGGATCCGGCCCTTGGCTTTGCTGGGGCACGGCAGTGATGTCACGCACTGGGAGAGCCCTGCACTGCAGGCAGGCCCTGAGACTCTCTGCACATAAAGAGAAAAGGAAAAATGGCTCTGAAAATGCTGAAGCTGTATTTTAGACAGAGAATTTCCATACCTTAGAACTGCGTGTCTCCTCAAAAAAATAAGAAATAATGGAATTAATAAGGTGCTAGGATTTAACACGGAACAGAATAAGAGGAAGAAGTGAAAATACAGTCTGAAAGTTAACTTATTTCATCTTGAAACACTCAAGTGATTCATAGAGCCACCACAGAATGAAATCTGAGCACCTCCAGAGGTGAAGAACTGATTTCACCCTGTTCCAATAAACAGTGCAGACTGTCCCTGTCTCTGCTCTCCTGACTCTAGTGTTAACTTCCCACAGCAGCACAGAGGAAAACAAGAAGGAAGCAAAGGATTTTATTGTGCAAACAGACAAAGTGATGATCAACCCCTCCCACGTTAGCACACTGTTATCTGCATAAACCTCACAGGCTGAAAATGTCAAATTGTCAAAACCACACTGAACTTCAAATGTCAATGAGCACATTGTAGAATTTTTTAATGTTTTAGAAATAAACACATAACATTATTTTAGCCCATGTTAAATTGCAGGACAGCCATGCACAAACAACCACTAGAGGATGTATTTTGAAAATAATATAGTGAATTGTTAGTGACTTTGGTGTACAAGATCTAGAATCTCTTGGAATGCAGAAAGCTTACAGTTCTGTAAATATTTTGTCTAACACTTGGTAGGCATTCTTCATAACTGCAAAGCACTGAAACTGCTAATCTACACTGTAAATAAGGACAGAAAAGAGCTCAGATATTCATCACTGCCTATTACCTTAAATTCACTCATATGAGATATTTAAAATACATAAAATTAAAAGTGGCAGGTTCATATGAGAAAATATTTAAAATATATGAAATTTAAAACAGGTAAAATTTAAAATGGCAGTTTCTCACAGTTCTAAACAGCACTGTAATCTAAATGGAAATGGTGACTTAATTTAACTTAGTTTTTGCTAAAGATTTTATTCAAAATTTTAATTATGGATCAGTTCTGGCAGCCACAACACATTGCTTTTAATTTATCAGATACATCATTAAACAAATATTCTAGTACATCCAGTTCAGTTACTGCAGTTTTACTGAACAGAACCTCATAAACTTATTTCAAGTCAGGCAATTACTGACAAAAATGGGCCCTTCAGCCAGTGTGTGCTGCAGCTCACAACATCAGTTTAAGCCCTCTCAGTCACAAAGCACAGGAGGGATAAAGGAATAAACTCTGGGAGAAGAGAAACTTGGTATGGACTCAAAGGTGGGCAAACAGCCTGAATATGCCATTTTTTCAGATTTCCAAACAGAAAAAAACCCCACAGAGTACAACCCTACCCATCCTGAGTCATGGGAAGAAAGCAAAAAGAGGCTACTGGAAATATGTTTTATTTTTTGTTTCCATGAGTTATTTGACAATACCCTAGTTTCTTTGAGTATTACAAAAAGGAAATGACTACTAGGAAGTTTTAATACTAGAGTGCATCTTTCTACTCTGTTAGGAAAAACCCAAACATACTTTATTTCCTGCACCATACTGTATGAAAAATAAATTATGTGCAATGAAAAGGCTGGTTGTAAACAGCTTTGCCCAGGTTATACACTGGTTCTGGTTAAAAAAAAAAACAAAGGTTCAGTAGTGATGAGCAAGGAATATATGAATCACTGGTTATGATTTCTAGGAAGCAGAGCTGGGAAAAAAGGGATGTGCACACCCTCATTCCTCAGAATACAGACCAGTAATGGTTACAACAGATACTCAGTTTAGAACAAACAAACAAAAAATCACAAGGATTGTTCATTTTTTCCCTTTCCAGCCTTTTGCTGTAGATTAAATAGTAATTAGTGAGTGGTAGGAACACTTCCCACCCCCTTCCATACAATGAATCATAGCATCAAGTAACCACTCTCACAACAAATTTCTCGTGAAGTTTACAATGAACTACCTCACTGCTCATTTACAGACTTACCATTGGATAATGCCTGCTGAAGTTCATTATCACATATTATTCCACTCCTGTCTTTATCAACTCTGGGAAAAGAAAAACAAAACAAAACCAAACCAGGTAGTAAGCTTTAAATGGCTGAAATTAACAGCTTCCACTTACTGAGGACTTTGACATTCTGCTTCTTACTCACCAGATGAGATTATTATTTTCCTGAAAAGTCTCTGGAACATGATAAAAGCTCCAAAGAAAACTGCAAGACTTATGAGTGAAGAGACACACAGAAACACTGACAATGAAACAGTTTGGGCTTGCTCTCCACAAGGAAGTATTTCTATTTATTTCTGTTTCAGAGAACTGCAGAGCACACACGCTGGTTAAATCCACAAAATGCCTAATGCCACAGTAGTGAGCTATCTGTTTCACAAACTGGAGCAACAGGTTTGTCACCCAGCCTCTCTCACATGCTGGCAATGGAGAGTAAGTCACCAATGTGACCAAAGTACTCAAAGACTCAATGGCTTGCAGGAGTTCACAGGGGTTCAAAGAGGAAAAAGGCACAGGCAGGTTCCAGCTTCCACTGAGCCTTCACAGTCCATTGTCTCAATGATTCAAGCTCTATGCCAAAATTAATGAATTAAGTACTTTCTGCCCAAATAAAGAATGATCATGACTTCTTTAGAAGGGTATCTGAAAGTGGTGGGGACTTCATTTCATACAAGGATGCTCCCCTTGGAATGACAGTTTCATTTCCCTTCATTTACTACCCCAACCAGAGTCCCACTCAGCTGACCCCTGTTCACAGAAGATGATTTTCTTTTCCTTTAGTTCTTGCTGTCTTTTTCTAAACACTTTCAGTTCATTCTATTGCTTCCTTCCCCATCTCCAAGAATTATGTAACTTGCATGCAGCACTAAAATTGCAAGCATAAATTGCAAAGACTTCAATTACAAATAGATATTCCCCTTTATAATCTCTGTTTCTCTTCTTAGTATGGTGAACATTTTTTACCTTTTATGAGCTGTTACCAAGTCCTAAGCTGATATTTTCATGAAAATGCATTATGACCTACTTATCTAGCTTCTGAGCATCATCAGTCAGCACATTAATTTTATAAATAAAATTATGCAAAATTAGAATGGGTTTTCCTCATGGACATCAGGTTTGTGCTCTGGATTGCACCTGACATATGGGGATCACCTGTCACACAGGGATCATGATCTGGCCATGACAGGCTGGTACAGCCCAGTCATTCAGGACTGCAAGGTGCCCCTGCAAACATTCACAGGCCTCAGCTACTGCAGGAATCAGCAAACATCACCTGATCTCTTTTCACAGAACCAGAGAACCAGGGAATGGTTTGGGTTGAAAGGCACCTAAAAGATCACCAAGTTCCAATCCCCTGGCTGTGGGCAGGGACACCTTCAGTTACACCAGATGGCTCAGAGCTCCATCCAGCCTGGCTTTAAACACTTCCAGGGAATGGGGCAGCCACAGCTTCTCTGGGCAACCAGTTCCAGTGCCTCACCACGCCCATGGTGTAAAACCTCTTCCAACCATCCAACCTACACCTACTCTCTTTCCCCAGCTGCTCCTGAACAGATTACACAAAGATCCCAGGAGAGCTCCATCTGTCCATGTGGTGCACAACCACACACACACCCTTCAGTCAGTTTTCCACTCACTGAAGAATGCTTCCATTCATTCCACCTTTACTGAACTTCATCAAGGGCCTTTTGATAGTGTTGGGAGTATTTTTGGAAAGCATACAGATTATATTAATTCCTCCAATTCCAGTCATCATATCCCTATCCAATCCTTACCAAACACAGTCCAGGATTTATACAGCAGTCTGCCAGAAGAAATGTTTTCAACAAAAGCCATGCAACTGTCCTGACAAACTACATTATTTAAAATATTTTTACTGATTTTCCTGGTGCAGAAGCCAGATTGCTGATCTGTTTCTGGACCCTTTAAAAACAGAAACGGCTTCATGCATGCCTCTGCCGAGTCCTCAGAGGAAGTTGTTTTACAGCAGGCTGGGTAGGTAAGCTGCTGCATTCCTGAGTCACTCTGTAAATATCAGCCAGTTTTAGAAACTTAGTACTCTTTGTCTGCTGCTTAACCTCTTCTTGCTGCTGCTTGTGTCAGAAGATCTGTCTTGACTCATCTCTCATAAAAATGGATCCAACGTAGGCACCTCCCCAGTTTCCTCAACAAGACATAGTTGGGAAATCTCCTTTGGCTTCCTTACTGATAGGATCTTGCCAGTGTGTTTGTTTAGCACAAGCTGCTAACTCCCTTGCAGGTCCCTCTGTTCCAGGAGAATTCAAGAGAATACTTCACAGAATCCCTTAGCTTGGAAAAGACCTCTGAGATCATCGAGTCCAACCTGTGACCCAACACCACCTGCACGTCCCTGCTTTCCTCAGGGACGGTGACACCACCACCTCCCCGGGCAGCCCGTTCCAATGTCCAACCACCCTTGCTGACAAGAAATTTTTCCCGATATCCAACCTAAACGTCCCCTGCTGCAGCTATGTCGTGTCATTGGTAGCTTTTAAGTCTCCCATTACCATTTATCCGATTCTTTTTTACAAACCTTCCCTGTGCTGCTACACTGATCCTCCACACCTATCCTTCCTGCAACCTCAGGCTAAAAATTACTTCAGCGCTTTCAAGGTTACCGTCCCACCGATCCCCTTCCCCTCGTTATAAGACACAGCCACATTTACTCCCCCCCGGCCCTTCCCTGCAGACCCTCCCACGGGGAGTGCACCGCGCTGCCCACAGCGCTGCCCCGGCAGCCGAACCCCGCGCGGGATGCGCCGGGCCGGTGCCCGCACTCGCGCAGCCCCCGACCCGCTTCCGGTAGCTCCCCGTGCCCGCTGCCCGCGGGGCTCGCTGCCCGCGGCCCGGCGGTGGCGGCCGGCTCACCTCTGGAAGACGCTCCACAGGAAGGAGGGGTCGGGCAGGGCGCCGGGGGCGCCGCCGCCGTTGGGCCGCTGTTGGTACCCCGCCGCCATGGCCCCGCGCGCGCCCGCCCCGCGCGCCGCCGATACGGGCCGCCTCTGACGCTGCGCGCCCGTGGCGTCACGGCGCGCCCCGCCCCGGCGCGCGGAGGGGATTCCCGAGCGGAGGCGGGACCCGCGGCGCGGGAGGGGGAGGCACCGGGACAGGGAGGCGCCGGGAGAGGGAGCCATGGAGGCGGGGCTGCGGCACGGCCTAGGCGCCGCGCGCGGGGAGCCGCGCCCGGGGAGTGGCGCACCCACCGCGCGCGAGCCGCCACCCTCCCTCACGAAGGTTCCGGCGAGGGCAGGAGCCGTCCCTGTGAGCGAGCGCTCCCCACCGAGGGGAGCCGGCGTGTCCGGAGGGGAAGGAGCCTAAGCTTGACATCCAAGAGTTGCCTCTGCACCATCGCTGAGAGGAAGAAGGGATACAGAGGTAAACGAAGCCCGCTGATCAGATTCCCTTACACAAAGGGAGGATTAAAGCACACAGGGAAGGAATTTCAGGGACAGGACCGAATTAGCGTACAAGCCAAATTAGCATCACCTCGCTAATCTTTAACTGAATTCTTTACTGAGGGCTGAACATAACCCTCTGTGAAAAACGCATGTATTATATGATTGGCTGTTCACAAATACTGAAATGAATGTTATATGTGTTGTGTTAGAAAGAAATGCCGTATTCATTCTCTTAAGTACTGTGTTAAATATAGTTTTAGGTTATAAAATTTTTTAAAATAAGAACTGTGTTAGTGGGGTTTTTTTAAAGAAAGGAATGAGGCACTTGCACCAGATAGCAGCCACAGGACACCTAAATCTTTCAGGGAAACGAATTTATTGCCTTCTTATCAGAAGAAACTTCTTCCCACCTTGAAGGCACTGTTAGGATTAGAAGGAAGAAGTTGACAATGACCAGACAAAATCCGTTGTTTGAATGGAATTTATGCATCATGTATGAAGTGTATGAATATGAAGTGTATGAATATGCTATTGTTCTTAAGGGTTAATCCTTTGTTAACGGGGGTCCTTTTTCAGGCCTGTGATGCCCAGAAAAAGGTACCCGGACGTCCATAACTCTTTGTTTTTATTGTCTCTTATTGTCCTAATTAAATTTGTCCAAATTGTTATTACTCTAATTGTGCTACTATTTTTATAACCATTTTATTACTATTAAACTTTTAAAATTTTAAAAACAAGTGACTGGCGTTTTTCACACCTCTAAAAAACAGTGAAGTTCCCCTCCCTGTACCTACAATTTCCAGGCAATTCTGGACTCCATGGGACCCAAGGAGCTCCCACGCTGAAATCCCTCAGGCACAGCGATACCAAGATGATGCTCTACCTAACCATCTCTGGGGACACACTGGCCCTGTCACTGCAGAAAGTCACAGTCTCAGATCTACTGACCTGTGCACAGCTATTCTGGGGTACAGAGGAGCTGGGGACAGGGCTGGAATGGCACAAGGCCTGTGTAGCCAAAGGTGTTAGGTACACAAACTCCAGAATGTTGAATTAAAACAATGTAGGTACATGTTTTCCTTGTGCTTACCTCTGACAGCTCTGGTCAGTTACTAAGAGATAATGCCTTAAATGTATCCTTCATCAAGGAATTTTAAATCCACAACTATTTACTTGATAATTAGATTAATCTGAAAATACAGTGGAAATAAAACCCAGTAGCTTGTGTTTTCAGAAAACTATTAAATCCAATTTTTATTCACACTTAAAACAACAGAAAAGATTTACATGCTCTGTAAATCTGCAAGGATGCAAAGAATCATAGCTGAACATAGAAATGGTTTAACATTTTATTGAACTGGTGTGCTTTATGTGCTGTTTTTAGTGAATCAGTGAAAAAAATTGTACCTTATGTCTTTATTTATTTATTCAACTTATAATCAAATTGCACTGTAGCAATTTCAATCAGTCCTTTAAGTCAGGAAACTGATTTCATAATTAAGTTTTCTGCAATAAACTATTTTACACCAAAGTAAGTACATACACAAAATATAATGTGAAAGTGGATTGACATTAACACTGAATGCAGTGCCATATAAAGACAGTTCTAAAGGAGTCTGCTTAGGCATTGTAAGTGATGTATGTTAGTATATCCAGCACTAATACAGCTCTGCAGGTTTTGGTATAAATATCTTTATATAGCATTGCAGTGCATTGTGCAAACATATTCCACAAGAAAAATGTGTTTGCTGACAGCAAAACCAGCTGTGACAAACGGGTCAGTAAAAAAAAAAAAACAAACCATGCCATTAAAAGCTTTGTTCTTCAAACATGACCTTTAATCTTCCTTTCCGGTATCTTGCATTTGCTCACGTCCAAGTCTTCAGAAAGAAATGTGCCAAGCAAGTATCAATGTATATTGAACTTCACTCAAAACAGCGTTGCCAAATTTGCCCACAAATATTTCAAACCCGTCGATCCCAGAGCAGTAATGACACACAAACACAGAGTTGTCAATTACTTCAGAAGTTTTGGCACAGTGAGAGTAGGAACTGTAATTTCTTTAAAAATTGGCACATAGTTTGGATTGGGTTGGCTTGGACCTTGATCCAAAGTTTCAATGATAGTCTGCTTCATATCTCTGCTGGCATCGCCTCTCACTGTCAGCAAAGCTGCAATGTGGTCATCCCTGCCAAAGGAAATGGGAAAAACTGGCATTAGGAGGCTTTGCACAAGAAAGATTTTGTCAAAACCAGCACTTAATTGGCAGTCCTTTCACTCAGTTTCAGGTACTTTTTTATCCTTAATCAGATCTCTACTCAGAACTGGTTTTTCCTGCTCAATATAGAGCACCGTTTTGGCTGCTTTTAGGACTCTAATAACTATTTTATCCTCCCAACACACAGAGCTGAAGTATTTTTAGCATTCCTCTGCAGTACTTAAGTAGTTGTAACTTCTAGTCCAGCTCTCTATCTATCTATCTATCTATCTATCTATCTATCTATCTATCTATCTATCTATCTATCTATCTATCTATCTATCTATCTATCCTGAAGGCAAAAAGAATTACCTGATATCTGGGTATTTACTGACTAAAGTTGAAACTTCCAGATAGAGCAGTGAAGGATCAGTCAGCTTGATAACCTCTGCAATGGCTTCAATGATGTCACAGAGTCCTTCAGTGTCCTCTCCAGAGCCCTGCAAAAGTAAACAAAAACCATTAAAAATCTCCCAAAACAATAGCAATACTCCTCAAATCTACAAATAATCCTTTAATTAATATTTTGTCTGACAACACCCTTGAATCTCCCAAAAAGCTAAATTTTCAGACATTAAAAAACCCAAATATTTGTGAATTGTCACCATAATCCTTTTCTCTCTCTGTTCTTCATTCAGAGACCTACTCTGAGACTGTCAGTGAAGAAAGTAGTGTCTTACAAACACTATGTTGTATTTATCCACATGGTGACACATTCTAGTCTTCAGCTTCGGGTAATTATGAGCGTTAACATTTGGAATAACTGACATGAAAGCCAGATCTCTTCTGAAACATTGCTTCAAAGCTGGCCCTCTGTTAGATTCCTTCAAGTCATCTGGCCACCAAAGCAGCTTTCAGGAATTGACTGATTGAACTGTATCTATTTAAACTCCGGACTGTTTTAGTAATCTAATTCAAGGTCATCTTGTTTTGCCAATCAGGTGTGGTTTATTTCCTTTATTCCACAACCTCTTCCATCAATTACTCCAGTTTTTCAGGCTTTCTCCTTCTGTGTATTATTTTTGCATTTTGTCATCTCATGGCACTAGAAGCTTTCTAAGATCCCTGTTCCTTATGCACTTAAAACTTTTAGGCCTGTCTTGTACATTGATTTTCAAATACCTTTTTTAGCCCGTCCTTTCTATTTCTACTGGTCTTTAAATGGGGTCAACATACTCGTTTTATTGATCCAAATGAACACACTCATGCTCCTTAGGTAATAAGTAATAGCATCTGTTTGGTGCCTTTCTTCTGGCCAGGAAAAGCAAAGATAGATTTTTTTTTTTTTTTTAAATTCTTTTTTCCTTTCACTTGCTACTATGAATTCAGGGCACCTATCTCTCAGAGGCCATTCAAATATTCAGCTGCAGAGAGCTGTATATACACAAAGCAGTAGAAACTGGTGCTCAGGACTTTTAGCAGCTGGCTTGTGTGTTCAGAATCTCCATCTGTGCCCTCAGCTGGCATCTTTGATATTCCCAAGTCACTCCACACTTTGGAGAGATGGAGATTTAACTCTAGCCATTTCCCCCAAACAATAAACATGTGTGGTTATTGTAAATTACCAGCTTAACAGCACTACCCAAAGCAAACACTTACAGCTGCAAGCTTCTTAAATAAAAATCTGAACTGTTCTGCTTCTTTGATCATTCTTTCTGCACCCTCTTTTCTCTCTTCTGCATTCTTGAAAGATATACGTTTCAGCATGATGGCTCTGATGTATTCCACAACCACTCGCCGATGGGCCTCCAGAGTCATTGTCTGGAAGAAATGGAAAAGCTGGTGGGTTATGCCAGAGATACCTGCAGATGCAGCCATTATTTTTAGGCTTTGAACTGTGCATATGCACTTAAACACCAGTATACATCTTTTGCTAATATAGATTGAGTGGTTTTAGATTTTCACAGTGCTAACAGAAACGAAAATCTCTCCTTCTCTAATGATGAGCCGAGGAGCAACAAACCCAAGATATCTCTAATAACATGTCGGAGTTTTTTGAGGAGCACCAAAGAACAATCACGTTCTCAGATTTTCCTTGACTGATTTGTTGTTCTGCACTTCTCTTTTTATGGGAAATATCTACTGGTACCTGGATGAAGCATCTGGTATTGGTGCAAGAGTAATGCTGAGGTCTGAAAATAAAGAACAAAACTCAAACCCCAAAACCTTCACATGCTTATTTTTCAACAGGAATGTAAGCAGAGTCCTTAAATCCCGTAAGTACTCAGGTGTTTTTTCTTCCCCTTAAGCCTGGTGGCAAAGTTACTTATGATTAAGAAAAAGCTGGCATAACAGGTAGTCACAAACTTTTAATCATGCTTTATTAGTAGTATGATGAAACTCTAGTTTTAAGTTGTTATTGAAACATGTTCTTCAGTCAAAATTTGAATAAAACGTTTCAGGAAAGAGAGAAAAAGGGGGGGAAAAGAAAAAAGGGAGAAAACAACAGATTGCAAAGTACTGGAAGTCACAGCCCTCATCTAGAACACAGAAAATGCAATTTTAGGTTCTGCTCTCAGGAGCTTGCAGAAATACCAGAGTTAGGTGGTTGCTCAGGGATGGCTTCTTGCGTTGGTGGAATTGATGCCAGTTACACAAAGGAAAATGAACTGCACAAAACAGACTGTGGGGGGCTGAAATGTGTGGCCCATCCTGCTGGAGAGGAACTGAGGAACAGCTCCACTACAACTGAGAACACTCCACAAGAACCAATAGTGGTATGGTAGAGCATTTAAGTTACACACAAGGAAAACAGCAAAGCAGAATGAATGCCTTAGATCCAGATTTCTTCTGTTACAGAGGTGTGTCCTTCCCTTCTTCTCATTGGGCTACAGTCTTCTTTGTGGTGCTCTGTTCATGTGGCTTTTAAAAAGTGTACTTTCAAAACATTAAAACCTGAAAAAATCCCATGACAAATCAGGGAAACAAAAGTGTGGTCCAGCCTGTGCTAGAACATATGGCATCTTTTATGGGAGATTTTTTTTGTGCTGGGAGACAGTGGAAAAGTAGGCATGTTGAATGCCAAAGAATCTGCTTGTAAGCTTCTTCCCCACAAGGTGGCAATAAATGCTACACAATGAAACATATGTGATTCCAGAGATTGGTATTAACACCTCAAAACTCATGCCAAGCACTCGTACCTCACAGTAACAAACTAAATCTGGAAAAGAAAGCTGTTCCATGGATATAGACTAATTCTGAGACTGACCTAACCCGTTTTGTGCACTTTTTCTGGACTGTAAGTACATATACTTATATAATAAGGCCTCTAGAATCTGCAAATACTGAAGGTTAAAAGGTCATCACAGAAGCTCTGAGCAGTTTAATTATTACTTTGAGAATTAAGGTAAGAAAGTCTCCAAATCATACATTTATTCTATCTTTTAAGCCCTTCTAAGAGCTTCAAAGATGTCACCTAAATCTTGCCAGCTTCTGCTGGGTTCCTAAGTGTTAGACAATCATCTAACACTGTCTTATTACATGAACCTGCCTTTAATTTTCCATATTATTGTACTCGTTTCCATCAATAGAGAAATTCAGATATCCTTTGGCAGATGAGAGGGGAAAAAAATCCTAACCTAGCACATTTACTACTGTAAGACCACTTTAAACGTGCACTGTGCATCTGTTAACCCTTATGGCACCAAATTCACTATGCTTCATTATATATATTAAAACTAGGAATTACTTGATGTGCTTTTATTAAAAAAAAAGTAATTACATACCAGGAAAACCAGTTTCAGAAGAGCTAATTTTATCTGAGTACAAACTTCTGAGGAGAGGTAGAAAAGTAAAGTAGTAAAAATATCTAGTAACATGCCAAGAAGTTTCCTGGACTAAATACTACAACTTAGATCTCTGACAGTGTTATATACCTGTGAACAAAAAACAGTAGATTCAGATTTCTGCAGTGTGATGATGAACATTTTTTCCTTTCCAGTAATGAATCAATTCCAATTTCTGCATTTCAGTTCTGAATTCCATGTGGTGTTCAGAAATTCCAAATCAACATGATCCTCAGAGTACATTTGCACAGTATCACTGAGAATTTTGCACCTACCTTTTTGTAAGGCTTTTTAATTCTTGCAAAGTCATTGAAATAATCCTCTACAGTGACACAGATAGTGCCCACTGCATTAGACCCCATCAGCCACTTCTTCGTCATCAGCTCATTCAGATGGGGCTGGGAAGGTGACAAAGAAGAGATCAGATGAGGTTTTTGACAGTTTCATCAGATCAGTGCAGTTACTAAAAAATGTGAGACAATTTTAAGTTTTGTCAATTTCTAAACTATGCTTCTCCCACATCCTTCCTCATGTGAGCCACTCAAGGTATTTATATTCAAAATTTTATTACAAATCTATTAAGTCCCAGAGCATCTCTCTTCACCATTTCCTGCTGTTTCTCTAATTGCCCTGTTTCCCTCCCCATACTCCCAATTTCTTTCAAGTAGTAATTTTTTCCCTGAGGCATTCTAACAAGAAGCTAGAATTTCTAAGCATGGAAATCTACCAGACAGAAAGGGGCCCACTGTTAGAATCAATTAAACATATTAATTACAGATGAACTGTACCTGCAATAACAACTTAATATCAGCAGCAGTTTCCCAAATAGTCTTATGTTGAGTTGTAAGAATTAAGTACATCTGCTAGAAAATATTAATTATATACAAAGCACTTGCCTTAAGTCATCCCATGAAACCTAATAAAGCAACCTTCCAGTCTCCTACATGCAAACTATACCAGTGAAGAACAATACTAATGTTTATTGACCCTTTGCTAGCCCATATATAAAAAACACATATTTTATATATTCAGCAAAAGGCTCCACAACTACTTCATTCTGAATTATTTTTTTCTTTGTAAATAATACTTCTGGATTTTTTGAGGAGACAAGTTCTAACCTCTAAATCCATGAAGACTTCATCTAGCAGGCTAGAGCAGCCTTCTTTAGCAATGATGTCTAAAGTTGCATCCATGTTTGCATGACTGATTGACAAGGTGTCCTCCATGTCACTTTTCAAGTATTTTCTTTTCAGACTGATGATGGATTCTCTGGGACAGGGCAAAAAAAAAAGGGTTTTCGTCACTCACTGATGCAAAATTGCACTACTATTAAATTTTTGGAGTACATACATGGAAAAAGACACAGGACAGTTATTTTTGCAAGGGGAAACAATGTCTGCTACTTGCTTTGGAAGCCTTTATTTATTCTCCAGCACGATTTTGGAGTGGTCAGTGTAGACTACATGTGTGTTGGTAGCAAATTGCTGATGCTGAGTAGACCTGCAAGTGGCAGCACATATAGAAGAACAGGAAGTTGGATTGCTCACCACTGAAACATGAGCCACATTCTGATACACCTTCACAGAAGGTTCTGCCTTTACTTTTATCTAGTTCAGTCCACCTTGATCACAGGTGGCCTTGAAGGTGAGAAAAGATGGCAGGACCCAGACAAACTAACTGAAATTACCTTTTAAAAATCTGTAAGCTGAAGATAAATGTTTCTGTGGCAATGAAATTCTTGGGATAACACGTGGTATTTCACTGGTGAGAGGTAATGGCTTGACTTGCCAAAGGCAAAAGCAATCAAAATACCTGCCTCTCAAAACAGCACTACCTTCAAACTTGCTGCCTTTGTTTAGTCAGCTAAACTACTGATTAGTTTACGATTAAGTTTACTATTAAGTTTATTCAGTTAACTACTACTTAACTGAACTCGCTTTGCATACAGAACAGTAGGTTCTGGGAGGAGGTAGTATTACAGCTGAAATATCAACAGCTGTTCTTCTCACAGTACTGCAAGACATGCAGACTTACTTGAAGGTTTGACAGTTGTTGATGACTGCAATCATGTACTGAACATAGCACTGAGGATACTGACGATTTTTAAGATGATCTTCTTTATAGAATTGTGCTTCATCTTTGTACCTGTAACACATAAACGGAATGGCATTAAACAGACAGAAATCAAGTCTGGAAGAACGCAAATACACCCATAGGACCAAATGTTTCACAAGAGTCTGTCAGGGATTTAAAAGTATTTTATAAAGAGTGTGTTGCTTGTGTGATATTTAGTCCTTCTGTTCTGTGCAGAATCCAGCCAAGGAGGTGTTTTCTCTCTTCCTTTAGAGAAAGAGGTATAAATTTGAGATATAAAAGAAAGCAGAACTGACTCAAAAAATTAAGAGCCGTTTGCAGACAGGAACTGTAAGTGCCACGCACCAGCACAGAAGAACTTCTGCAGTGAAACTGGGGAAGGGAAGAAAGGAAAGAGGAGAAAAGCCTGGTTTGCATGAATGCAACAGGAGAAAGACAAAGCAATAAAGAAACATCCAAACAAAAAAACACAAGTATTGGAACTGTAGGAACAAAGAGAGACTGAGGTAGGATAAAGCATTTGTATTTTAAACATTATGTTACCTGGTTAGAAATGAATTCATTTGCTGAAGACATAGAATGAGTACCTTTGTTTTCAAATCTTCATTTATCTGAGCAGCCACCTGAAGATTCTGCTCAAACATCTAAGACAAAAATAGTTAAATTAATAATTAATTATAAAGAGAGGCTTTTATCAGTGGTAAAGACAGAACTCCTATCTTGGACTCCTGAAGTCTTCTACTAGCATCAGCTCTACAGATGCTTTTTGTTGGTTTTTTTCCCCAGATAAGCCCACTGACCAAACCAAAAGCCACTATTTTCACAAGTGTAATTAATATATTACTGGCAACTATTAATGCATGCTGCAGTGTTCTCCTGATGCTGAGAACAGCTGCATTCTTAATTCAGCAAAACAGTACTTAATCTCTTTAATTCAGTAGTGCTTTGGCTTTACTGTGTATCAAAGTTCCAGGGTCAGCTCCTGCAGTTCGTAGTGAATAACACTAAAACTCAAATTCCTTTGTTTCTCCCATATATGAAAGCAGTGAGCTCACACTGAACAGTGAAGTAAAGGAGCCTCTAAACTTTAAAAACACAAGCAGGTACATGATCCAGGTGACTTACAGGCAACTATGTTTGACAGGAGGCAAACTAGAAAGAAAGGATACAAAGCCAGGTGGAAACATGAGCTGTTTCTATGCTAAGATGATTTTGAAAATTCCACTACTACATGCACCTAAGCACTGCAGTCCTTCTCAGCATGACACTAGCCAATAATAAGCCACCAGTTCTTTGACATCACACACATTCTGAAAACGATTAGATGAGGTAAACCTTGGCACAAATGCAAATGTGAAGGAATGTAGCAAAAATCCTGGCATAAAGTAGGAAAAAAATACAGTGGGAAACAAATGCAGGAAGAAGAGATAACCTATCTTTCATTGAAGGTACCTAACACAATATTTATAAAGAATAATTAGAAAGTGAGCATAATAAGCTGACATTTTACTGGTTGATAAAGATCACTTTCAAAACTTTCCATTACCAACAATAGGGTTGGTAGTGGAAAGTTTTGATGGTGGTGCAGGTTTGGATATTTTTTAAAGGATTTTTATAAAGCACCTTATCTTTTCTGGTTTCAATTTGGACAGGCATTCATGTTAACTGAAGTAGTGTTTAAAACAGCAACAGTTTCAGCCTTCAGTGGAACTTTTTATTCTATTATTAAGGTGCTTGTATGTAATGAATAATTTATAGTAACACATATATGCCTACCTCAGCACCATATAAACAAACAGCACTGTATTAACAAAAACTGTCCTATTAAGTCTCATGTCATCTGGTGGGCTTATATTACAGCTTCACATCAAGAGACCTAAGTAAAAACAGCTCACTAAATACAAATATCAACTACACATATGTTTCTAATCTACACAGAAAAAAAGAACTATGTCTTTAAGCACTGAAGTAAAAAATGTAAACAAAAACCTTCAAAGAAACAATCCCTTCAACTAACAGCTCTACAGGGAAAAAAACCCACTATACTTCAAAACACACAGAAACAACAGTATTCTAGAAAGTTTGGCATCCCCTCCATTCCTCCAAATCCATGTACTGCTTCTGTAGATTTTCTAGAATAACCAAGTTGTCTTATACCTGAAAAACAATAGCTGGGAGTGTAGTCTGATAGTAACCATCTTGATCTGCTTCTGGTTCAGTTTCTTTTATCCAGTCTTTTTTATCTGTCTCCAGCGCTTTTCGCAGCCAGCCAATGATGTTAGACTTCATTTAATAAAGCAAACAAGAGAAAGAAAAGATTTAATTTAACACACAACTAAACCCTCTGCTACAATATCTAGAATAGCAGTCATTTCCATAATGAAGAGTGGCATTGTAACTGATAATGCTGACCACTCCTGCCATTCCTACAGGACACAGGTAACAGACAAATTCAAATTTGCATTGACTAAGACAAAGGTTAGTACTGGAACACAAGTGATGTAGTTTGAAGTTTCAGCACATTTTGGAAGGGGAGTGCTCCTAACACAAAGGGTAGGTCAGTTTGTCAGAATCAACATGTTTACTAATTTTGGAAGAATTTATTAAGGCTCAGGCTTTAACATCTAAAAACCCCTGAATTTTTCCCGAGCTGAAAAAACAAGAGTAATACTTGATGTAGGAAAAATTGCACATATCTGCCTGTATTTCCTTTTACACCTAGGTTTTAGGAAACTGGTGCTCATTACTGCTGGGTACAAAACCCCAGGATTAGATTAAATGGGCTGTGTTTCTTGGAACACAAGTGCTGCAGAACACAGTGACGGATACAATGGCTGGCTCTCCTCCCATCTGCCCAGCACACTGTACAGCACACAGACATTAAGGAAAACTGGGTTTAGAAGGAGACTGAGCCAGTTTTCTGCATGACACATATCACAGACCTATTCACAACAGTAAAGACCAGCATGTTTGCTAAATATATAATTGGATTCTTTGAATTCTGTCTTGCTTGTTGATGATTTCTGCCTCTTTTCTGCTTTGTTCACATTTGCTTAAACCCTGTAGTAATATAAATGTTCATACCTCTTTCCAACAAGTCACAGGTACATTACTGTGCCCCACCATGCAAAATTACACATCACCAGTAGACACAAACAGAACGGTCATAAGAGTCCATACAGTACCCTCTTCAATTGTGTGAAACAATGCACTACCTTTCTTCCTCATAAGCATGGAATTGCTCTAATGAGATATGACTTGCATGACAATCTTTTAAGCCAGCAGCCCAGGGAACTTTTTTCACCTCAAGATCAGCATTTACAAGGACTTTCTTTCAAGCTAAGGCGACTGGAAAAATAATATGCTAGAAATCTGTTAAAATCTATTAGCATTCAAGTTTTCATGAACTAGTTACACTTTTCAGAACTAGTTATATTTTGTTTAAAACCACTTTTAAACAACATCAAAAGAAATAAGGTAGAAGTGAAACAAATAGGCAGTTTCAGTATTTTCTGCTTTAAAAGAAAGATACAGCCAAAAATCAAAACCAGCAAAAAGAAAGCTGCCGCTCTGTTAAACAGAGTGGCAACTTTGTTTTATTTATATTCTAGAAATAAAATAAAACAACATTCTATACATACTATTTTTCAGTAGGTAAAGAAGAACAATTCTAAAAAAACAATATAGGTGTATTTTTTCATGCTAACTGAGGACAAAATTAATTCAAAGGCACTTTCTGAGTCAAGGCAAAAGTAGCTTGAGAAAACAAACCAATGTGCTTTTTGCCCCAAAGATAAGGGCAGAAAAAATAACCTTGCAAAAAAGTCCTAATAAAGCTAATGGGAAGCAGAGCCTCTACTGACAACCTCCCTGAGTCATTACAAGGTTGGTTCATATTATTGTGAAGAGTATAAAGTCCAAGTAGTTGCTGTTGCTGGACACATTTTAGTAGCTGACGCATCCAAAGAAGCACAAAAATTTCCCTCCTCTGCTTGGCAGAGCTCCTAAAGTTAGAAGAAGTAGGAATTCATTGGATAATTTAAGAACAGCAAATCCAAAGTTACAACTACACAAATAACCACTCTTAGAGGCAATTAGTGGATCTGACAATCACATAATGCCTGCTTTGCCACGAAATTCACCAGTTTCTAGTGGCTCTTGGGGTAACAAAGAAGCAGTGCCTTGATATTTAAGATACACTTGAAATGGCATCCACAAAAGGAAATTATGCTCATGCAGTTAACAGGCATGAAAGGAAAAAGGCTGTTAAAAGAATCAAACTGGCAAACATGAACATCCTGATTACCTTAAAAGATCCCATCTGTATCAAATGTTGATGCAGCTACCACAGGGACCAAACAGCCTACAGTGTATTTTTAAGTGCTAACATACCAGCACTATGAATTTAAGCATATGAAGACTGGAATTCCTTCCTTCCTAATAAATTATTATTAATAGTCTGTAGAACATAACTACTACATGAAATGTTATGATTTACATATATAAAATCATCTGATTATGGCTTTATAAAGAAACTTACACATAGGATATGAGCATTTTCATAAAAGTGATAGTGTTAGATTCACATTTGTCACAGTTTTCTCTGATGGAGGAGCAGCAGTGAGGTACTAATGAAGATATAAACTCATCTAAATGTGCCTTTGCACTGTTATTACTCACAGTGAGTGTTGACATATACTTGCTGAGAAGCTGGTCTACCACATTTTGTGAAATGAGAGCATCCAGAGAATTTACATCCACTTCAGGAGACAGTTCTGAATTTCCCATCATCTCTGCACTGAATGAAAAAAGAAAAATAAAACCAAAAAATTGCAGATTAATAAAGAAAAATGAGATTAAAAGTTAAAAACTAAAAAATTATACAACTTCTTCTGTATGTTCAGTGTAAAGCACAATTTTTTCAGTACCTACACATTTCAAAGAGTTTTAATAGCAAGTGCAACAATCAGTGCATTTACAAGAAATGTAAATAAAACTATATGAATGAAAGAACAGACTGTAAAAGCTACAACCCAGGATATAACAAAAAGTATTACAGACATTTAAATATACAACTTATCCATGCATTCCTGACTTTTATGTACAAGAAGTAACGATTACTTGAAACTAAATGAAAGCCAACTGCTTCAGCCTGTGGGCTCTTTGTAGGGGACACTTTTACGTATCTTTTAAATTTCAGAGGTGATGAAAGACAATTCATACATTTTGAATTTTAGAACAGTAAAGATCAGTGACAAGTATGAATTACTGTCCTCAGATTCTCAAAAGAGCTTGTTTTGGTACTTGTATCACATCCATGTAAAAATTAAAATATATTAAAAGAAAAGCTACCTATGTTTCCTGTCTTGGCAAAGAATATGGCTAATCTAAGAGGAAGAACATCTTTCAAGACAAATCAAAGGTGCACTTCATGGGTACTGTATAAGAGCAATTGCTTGCAAAGAAAAGTTCTTGATTTTATAGGATTTAAAAGAAACTACAGCAAAATATTTTGACATGGATTATACAAAATTAATACTTTACAGTGATATTTTGCATCTATATAAGATCATAAAATGACTGGCTTGTGTAATCAAAAAATCCCCAAAGCTATGCCAAAGCACAACATAGCAAGAACTCCTAATATTTCATGCTCAAACAAATCAATAAGTCAAACCCACACTCTTCAGAGAGTGCTTTATTAACAGCTGATGGAAATATATTCAATCATAATAACATAAATTGCTTCACATTCCATTTATAGTGTGCTTTTCAGAAGCAAACCACAAATTCTGTATTTGCAGAGGCCGCTATAAAAACAAATGGCAACCTAAATTCCTAAGCAAGTGTCCAGTTTGATAGTTCTGCAAATTGAAGTTGTTCTCTGGGTGCATGCAGGGAGTCAGCACAGAGTTGCTTCCACTTCCTGGAAAACATAAATCCCAAAGTACTGCAAAAAACCACTACAGTTATCAACTTAAAATACCAAAATTCTTGTATTTGAAGCCATAAAAGCTACTGTGACTGAACATCCTACACTAATAGCATCTTCTTGGCTTGTAAGAAAAGAGGTTGAAATTATTTTAAGTGGCTCAGTCTATTCAGAAAACTGAATTCCATTCTGTTGCTGTTTACAGAAAGAACACACGTAATAGCAGGACCTGCTCTAGGTTGATTCAGAGGAAAGGTGAGAAGCTGTTTATGGCACTGTGCCATGTTAGAAAACATTGCTAGCCTCATTGTACACCATTATCCCTGTTCAAAAGGCCACAGAGACAAACCTTTTCTCAAAGCACATCCCCTGAAACCCCAAAACAAGGACCAAAAGCTTCTACAATCTTTAGCCCACAACATAAATATTCTTCCTATACATAATTTCTCTTTCCTGTTTGTCACAACCAAGTGCCAAGGGGAAAAGAAGTGACAGACAACCCTCTTCCAAATGGCACAACACTTCTAAGTGTTGGGAAGTTATTTACCTTCAAGAAAAAATTAATACAATTATGTTTGAAATTTCAACTTGATTATAATTTGGAAAGTAGAATTTTAGAAAGCTTCTATTCTGCCACCAGTCCTGCTCTATTGGTGGAAAGAGATACTGGGTCCAGAGACAGCATCCAGCTATATGTACAGTAGTATTCCTTCAGTTCCTTACAGTGAACATTGCTGACACTGTCTGTAGCAATCCTGGTGATATCACAGCAGTTTTGTCAACACTTGATCAGTATCTCATAAAATGATGCTATGAAAATGAGCATCAGGATCTTACAAGAATTATAATTTTCCTCAAACACAGACTGGAGTCACGGTCCCAACCCAGCACAGATTTAATAACAAGAGTATGTTTCCAGAACTCTCAAGGGCTTAAACATGGAAGAGAAACCCACCTAGCACAATAAAACTCCCACTCAAGTATTAAAAACTATTATTCCACATGCAGCATCACTTTATTTCTGAGCTGTAAATTGAATATATTTCTCAAAACAGCTTTCATGCAGACATGCTCTGATAAAGAAACCCCCATTGATTCTTTTGTAACTCCTATGTTGTAAATACTGAAAAAAATTCCATACAGGAATTCATCACATAAAACCTCAATGCTTTTTTTCAGTCAGTACTCTCTCATTTGGTTTTGAAGTGCAGCTTCAGTATGCAAATACAATACAAATTTATATTTTCCCTCTATTATTCAGAGTTCTCATGATACCATTCTCCTTCCTAGTTTATTATAAACATACCCCTATGGAGAATCATTTATTGTATTGTTAAAAGATGTCCAGGAACTGTGATCTGATAAGCTCTACAAATATCCCTGCTGAGAACTTAACTTGTTCACTCAGAAACCTGAGCTGATTTCTTCTCCCACTGTGCACTCCCAATACCCAGTGGCTAATTCTCAAATTCTCACAGGATCACAGAAAATAGTTTGGGTTGGACCTTAAAGACCATCTAGTTCCAACCTGCCTGCCATGAGCTGCATGCCACCCCTAGACCAGGTGGCCTTAACACTTCCAGGGATGGGGCATCCACAACTTCTCTGGGAAATTACTTTTCCAGTAATTATCATCCTATTTATAACCTTTTATTGTAACAGGGAGGAATATAATTCCTGTACTGCCCTCTTGGGCTTTTTTTCAGAGAAGAGAGAAAGTCAAAGCCTTAATTTTTTCCTTCAAGGTACTTCCTCTAATTTCCATCCCACTGTTATTCAGGGAGAAGAGCATTCTCAGATATCCTGTAGGGTGTCTACTCCTCTCACTGTTTCCCTTTCTTCACAAGGCTCAGCCACCAGGTGCTATGAGCCACATGACTTGCTTAGCAAGGTTTGTTTGCTTTGTAAATAGAAGTAACACTGGCTTTGCTCCCTCCCTTTGCCCTTCCACTGCTGGAACACACAGATTTAGAGCTTTAGTTCTGAATTGTCTAACTCAGTAACAATCTACTCTGCTTTCTGAGGGAAGGTGGAAGGGCAAATTTAGGACCAAGAATTGCCTTACTGGAACATAAGCCCCAGGACACAAATAAAGAGCCTGAGAGCAGGATTTCTGCCAAGGCTCTGCATGAGAAGGACTCACATCTCTGATTTTCATTGCTGTAGAGTTATTCCTCTGGCCTTCAAAAGAAGAAAAGGCCAATTAACTCAGCTGCTTATTAGTGGCTGCATCCCTCTTATACCCTGCATGGGTATCTAAGTATGCACAAGTGGGTGCTCCTGATTCTTCCTTGCAGGGAGAAAAAACCAGGAGGACTCTGCAGTGTAGAGTAAAGCACAGAGTTGAACACAAACCTGAAAGCTGATTATGAGAACTCCCCAGAACAGCATTATCTCCTGCCTATGTGCTTTATGGCACTACGCTCTAAACCCACCGAGTGTTTCCATTTGTTGCATTAGTGGTACTGAACAATTGAAGACATCAAAAGTACACACAGCACAGAGCCTGGGTCAGTGCCAGCTATTCAGAACAGGATTACAGTCATGAGCCACAGAAAGGCTAGCAGCACTTTTTCCCAAACAAATCAGTTGCTCTAGTAACTACATGCCAGCAAAAACTAAAGAGTTGCCATTTGAGCTGTTTCTACCTGGAAAATGAAAAAAAAAACCAACAAACCCTCCAGAATGCTTAAGTTATCCCCAACAAATCAGACAAGTCAAATAAAATAAGCATAAGACTGTCATAGAAAACAACTTGTAAGCAGAAATTATTCAAAATAAAAAAAATCATCACACAGTTTTGAGAGAAAACTTCTAAAGGAAGTTACCACATTCTTTCCATTTAACAGTAATGAGGCAACTGAAGCAGTCCCACCCCCTGTAGAAGAGAACAATAGAAAGTTAATAATCATACAGATCTTCCGGGGCTGTGGCCACAACAAACATTTTGTTTCACACATGAGCTCTCAGTCTCCTGTTCCTCCCAACATTTCACCAGACTGGTACAGAAATACGAGGTGATGGCAGCTTCCTGCAGGCTTTAACTGCATTAAAATTTTAAGCTACTCAAAACTATAAAACACAATCTAGTTTTAACGAGCAATTTCCAGGAAGTGTGTAATGAATAGTAAAGAACTTGATAGTTTGATATTATCCTTTTTCTGTTTTATCTTATTGGATGTTAATAGATAAGCAAATACCAGCACAAATTGTGTTTTGCATGTCTCCTCTTTGCATTCCTCCTATTGCTAACAGAAAGGATAAGGGGGCCTTACCTGGTGTACGTATTCAAAACCCAGCTTAGAAGGCTAACGATCTCATTTGCTTCCAGATCCTCTGCAGCAAGTTCCTGCATTCGGGTGGCCAAAGCTTGATGGTACATGTTTAGCAACCTGTTGAAAATGTCATAATGTGGAGGAAAGCACTGATCCAGCAGGGTCTTGGCCACGAGCAGGTCATCAAGGACGTATTTACGGATGATTTCGAGATGCCGCACAAGCCACATTTTGTCAGATTCTCTGGTGTCTGCCTGAGTGCCTTCAATCCGTGTGCTCACAGTTCTCTCCAAAATATTGAACATCTTTTCTTTCCACTTCTTTGGTCTGCCAGGAGGTATGAATCCAGTCTGTTTTTTCCTGTCTAACATGCGCCTGTCAATTTTCTCCTCCCTCTCAATTATCCTCACAACAGAGACAAGCAAGGTTGGATCTCGACGCACTGTAACAAGAGATCTTTGAACCACCATCCAAAGCTGCTTGGCCAATTCCTCAGACAGTTTCTGCATATCCCCAAAGTATGTGTGGATGAGGTTCATGTCGTGTGTGTTTTTGCTGTCCATGCGGTACTGCTCATACATCAGGTCATCCCGAGAACACTCCAAATCCATCAGTTTCCGGTGAGCCTGCAGGAGTTCCCCTCGCTCAATCAGGTCGTGGGTCTCCCTGACTATCTCTGGAACTGAAAGACAAAGAAAAATCACATACAGTACAACGCTGCTAGCAAAATACAAACAATTAATAAAAGACAATAAAAGGACTAGGAAAAAAGCTGGAGAATGGCTGTAGTAATTACTTTTAGATATTTTGAAGGAAATAATTTTGAATTACTCAAAAATTGTTAGTAAATGTTACATGTCCATTTTTGATCAGTGTCTAAACAAAGATCACAGTGCCAACAGAGTTTTCTCTTTCCCTCTTGATGCCAAAAAATAAATAAATGAATCCTGGAAAGTCTATGAAACAAACTGCAGTGCTGGCCTTCTTATGCATTACATAAAAGTCACTCACTTTGTTGAGCCTGAGGCTGCATAAACCAAACAAATGCCAAGTTTTTACCTCCTTCGTGGACAGTTTTTGCCTGCTTAAGGCACAAATAAAAGCTAGGGATAATTACCTATGCTGCTAAAATATTTAGAAGATCTTTTGTCTTTATTATTTCTCAGTGTTTGAGGAACCCTACAGAAGAAGATTAGGATCCTGTGGGGGAATAACTGAAAAATCTCATCAGAAAAATTTGTGACTGCGAAAAAGGCAGCAAGCGATAAAACTGGCAGCTCACAAAAAGTTCTAATGATTGTGTGTAAATGTCTTTTCAATCATGATAAAAACCACTTTGTTTATAAAACATTTGATCATCTCTGAGCAGAACAACTATACTGTTTAACAGCTCCAGGAGGAGATGCTTCATACTAAAAACCTCTCAGAAAGCCTCAAAAGGTTTATTGTCTCAGATGCAATCATCTGTGTAAAACAACACCACCAAAACAGCTCCACATTGGAACATGCATAATTCTGCTGTTCCTTGTTTTTAATTGCTAGACATGTAAACACTTTTCTTTAAGTTGCACATTGTATCTGATACTGTAGAGGTTACGTACATACAGTAAATTAATCAACCTGGTACGGCTGGGAAGCAATTTTGCTTTATAGGTACACTTTGTGTATTAGTATCAGAAGATATAAGGAGAGAAAATTCTGTTTAAATAAAATCAAATTAGTCTGATAGGTTTAGTCCCTCTTACAGAGGTAAGATACTTAAAATTATTTATAAGTAAAGAAGTCCTGGCAAGGAATTCACCATGACTCAAGGTGGAATGCAGTGTACATTCCATCACAGGCACACAAAGTGACACAGGTAATCACATTTTCTTTCTTTACAGTGTCCATTTTATTACATTAATCTTATTTCATTTTGCAAACCCTCACAGATGTACAGTGGTACAAAATCTTTTTCCCTCCTAAAATAATTTCATACTATTTGTACCCAACAGGCTCACTGTAGGTGTCCAGCCCAGGTGGCAACACACCAGAACATTACAAATATTCTTTCTGTATTTGTTGCTTCCATATTTCAGTCTTTTATACTAAACATATTATCCCAGCTACTGATTGCTTGCAAGAAATTTCTTTGTGAGTTGTGTGTGATGGCCAGACTAGAAGTTCCTACAGCACATTAATCTTCATCTATATGAAATGTTTACCAGTTACTTCCCTGTATGTGCTGTGTAAGTCATTCTTCCTTAACTCTTTATTTCCAGTGAAGTTTAAAGCTCTCAACATTACTTGACAACCTTACAGCTGTTAGCACCACATTGGTTTCAGTATGTGATGGATTATATAAAGAACAGTAAATTACCTGAAAATATATTCTTGAGATTTTCTACAGCAGCTGCCAATTGGCTGTGTTGCACTACAGCATCCTTAACATCCTTGAGGTTTTCTATAGTGTTGATGCTCTGTCTCCAGTCCTTATTGACATCTATCAAAGACTGCTGAATGTCCTTCACATCATTCAGTGCATTGTGAAGTTGGCTTAAACCTGTTCGTACTCCATCTAACTGTGACTGTATTGCTGCCTTAAATATAAAAAGACAAAGAGAGCCCATATTATTCTTCATAAGTTTCATATTTTCAACATTTCTCAAGATTTAATTTTCATTTCGGTATCTAACATTTGCAGCAGAAAAGAAAGAAAACAAATATGATAATTGACTAGAAGCATGCAAAATGTTGTGTGTGCCCACATACTATATTTTTGAAGTTCTGAAGCTGTATCCAGTTTTGAAGGACCTAGATACAATTAGTCCACCCACAAACTAACACAGGAGCTTAGGGAGATGGACTGTAAACTTTGTAATCTATATTAAACCAGGATCAAAGGAATGAGACTTCTCTGCATCTCCTTCATAAATTGATTTCAAAGGGGAATATCAAAGAAAGTTGATGTTTCATCAAAATGTTTGGTATGTACGGATTCTCAAAAGCATTTTACTAATGCAATTACAAATTCTCACTTGCAACAGAAAATGTTCTAAAAAAGCCCAAACTTAATTCTGAAACGTTCTTAAAAAAACTCCAAAAGCTCCTGGAGGCAAAAGAAACCCCTAAAGCAATTCAGTCAAAACAAACCACAAAACCCCAAACTGAATATAATTTTCATGCTGTGAAACATCAATGACCAGACCAACAACACAACTACTAGATTATTCTGGCATAAAGGCAGGTGATGGATATGGATGTCTTGTGACAAGTGACACTTGAAATAATGACTCTTCAAAGAGGCTGTTGGGCCTGAACATCATTCAGGTGTCCAGACACTGTACAGAAAATGCATTATAGCACATATCTGAGTGAAAGAAATCAGATCACATCCACAGCACATTTTTTAGATACATAGTTTTAAAAAGATGTGATGAAGGTGAAATCAGAGGAGTGGAAAATGCAACTAGAAATAACAGGCTTCAAAAAGACAAGCAAGCTATCAGTGAAAACTCAGCTGCATAACTTGGGAGCTTGAGGCAATCAGTAAAGAAAATGAGGCATTAATCGTTTTCCTAAGCTCAAAACACATTTTTTGCCAGACTTTTAAGGCCCAAAAGCTTGGATAGTTTTGGAACTTGTCGTCGGACACTAGAAGCCAAAAAGGAAATCCTGGTAACTGCAAACAACATTTACTGTGTTTTAAATGTACTGGGAAAGTGCAAGAAAAATGCAGTGGTTTTTAAACTATGATTATTAATGTACTTTCAAATTATGACATGCTGATTTTATGGATGAAAATGTATTTCCCTGGCAGACTCAGCACAATTAAGCAGTAGTAAGGCATTTTTATACTGTTTCTATCTATAGAACTGCTGCATTAACACATTTTTCCTCTACAGGAACTGAGATAATTAGAATACTCAAATACAATCTTCTGCAGCTGACCATAAAGTATTTTAAAAATCACATGATTATTAAATGTTCAATATTTTTGCTTTGATAACTTTTTCTGAGGCAGATCTTCCAAGTATTACATATTCAAATTTTTGCCTATTTATCTTTTGCAGAAACTTGATAAGGTTGAACTGAAACAGTCAGGGATCTCAGTCTCTGACCCAAATGGACATGGAAAATTCTAAAAACAGACATCCATCCATGCTCAGTTTGTCTTCAAATAGTCAGCTAGGGCCAGGGGATGGGGCAGAGAACAAAGCATGTCCCAGCCTAGACTCTGCTTCCTAGAATGCACATTCATCTTTGATTGGACTGACCATCACTGTATTAAAGAAACAAAAAGAAAACTAAGCCATCCTGGGAAAAGGGCTCAAAACTTCTCTTTTCATGTTTCTTTCAACATGAATCCTGGCTTCCTGGTCTCCCTATGGCTCAAATCCACAATTGCATAGCAGCTAAGAATGAAAAGGGAGAGGAGTCACGTATGTTTGTATTCTGGAACATCCACAACCTAGAAACTTCCCTAGGATATGTGTATTTAATCAGAGTTTCTTCACAGAGAAATTCTTCCACAGATTGAGTAAAAGCACAAACAAAAATGGCTGCCAACAATTATAATTTTACAGGCTCTGAAAGAGATTTCAAGCAGCTCTTCTACATTCTGGACTACAGAACCAAAAGCACCAGTCTACAATGCTACCTGGTGCTCTTCCACATATTCTTTCAGAGTTCTGCTACCAAACCCCAAAAATACTGCTTCACTGAGTGCCATCAGTCTCATACACAAAACTGATGAGTTTGATATGTTTTAAAGGAGATCTTCCTCTAAGAATTTATGTTACATGGGAAGAAATGCAGTGAGGGATATAAGAAATGGACATAACTAAATACACAGGAGAAGATTTGGAGAGGATGTTTAGATTCACCTGAAGAAAATGATGACAAACATGGCAGCAAGAAGGAAGAAGCACCTAACATGTTCACACTAAAAGATTTCCCATGTGTTGATTCACTCAGATGAAGCAGTAATCAATTCAGTCTGAGAAGTCAGCAACTCCTCTGATGTTGATCCTAATGTTTGTCTCCCCATCTTCCACACCACACACAGACACAGTTTAAATCCACAGCAAGAGTATTTCCTACATCCTCTCCATGCTCCCTTCCATTAGAGTAATTCTCATGGGAAAATCAGCACTGCTGTCCATTGCATCACTAACCAGCACCTTTATCAGGAATGAATCCTGAGAGGATTAAGGGGTATTGAACTTATTTTTGGAACAGGTATTTCCAACCACCTATGGATGACTGAACTAACTTAAGGCAAACAACAGGGAAAATAGCTATAAAGTGGATTTAGGCATTCACAAGACTTACAAAGTTTAGCCACGACTGTCCATAGAAGCAGCCAGGCAAATGACTGTGCTCATATATTACAAATAGATCACAGTAACTGAACAGCTGATCTATTATTAATAGACTCTATATGCTTCCTGACTTAAATCTGAAAAGCCCAGTCCAAGTCATCAGAAAAATTTCTGTTTCTATGCTACAAAAATCAACACATAATTTGCTATATATAAATAGCATGTTATATATAAATACCAAAATTTTTCGCTGTGCAAGAAAACTGGTTTTCTTTTATTTTATACAGACTCCCTCAAAGGAATAGCCGTTAAATAGCTATAAGATAAACTAAGTGGAATATAAGATTAGATACAGTGTATACCAACAACTTCAACCTGAGAAAATGTTTCCCAAAACACTTTTCTAAGACTACTCCACTTGCTGAATACAGTGGTCTAAAATGACTATTGGCAAATACCAGTGAAGGAAGAAAACACAAAACTCAGCAAGATATAGACAATAAACACTGGATAACCATACTCCTACATCAAGCTAATATGTGTGAATGTGCAACCACTCACAAGTACACATGCAAGGAGGAGCAAAATCATGGGGTCACTTCCACAAGAGACAAAAATGTGATGTATTTTAGCTATCTTCCCTAAACCCATGTAAAAGTCAGAGGGGTAACTGACTGATCCTTTTTCATGTGCAATCATCAATTTTTTGTTACAAGCTCAGTATTCAGTCACGAAGACACAGGCTTGCTTGCTGACAAGCTACATACACAGCAGGGTAGCTGTCCATGAATAAACTGCAGAAGGTACAGGACCTAAGAGTACTTGAAATGCTTGAATAAAACATTAGTAAGATGTATAATGTTAGCCTGCATTACTTTCAGGACACAGATTTTCCAGTTTGGACACAAAGTAAAAACTGAAGTCCCTGGTTTAAAAATATCCATCTGGCTGAAATGCAGATTAAAAATAAATAAAAACAATCAAAAAAACAGAAGGGAAAAAAAAGAAAGTACACTTATGATACACCACAGACACTCAGGTTTATCCAGCTTTGTACCTTGAGTCGAGCTTCTACTGAAGCCTTCTTGCGAGCTTCCCTCCTGCGATACTGTTCCACTTTATCCAGCTGATCAGGACGCTGGAGCATTCCTGCTACTCTCTGAACAGCTGTTGCAACTGCTTCCCTATCCGTTTCCTCCATGGCTGATTGGGACCTCAGAGTGCCTTCATTACTTAACAGGACTGAAAAGAAATAAAACAGTTTTTAAAAGCCCACTTTTTTTCGTTTGATGGCTATGTGAGACTTCAAAGTCAACAACTGGAGAATTAACTTCAGCAATAAAAGCAGCGAAACTTGACAGAAGCATCATTAAAGCACATTCTAAAGAGAAGCAACTGCAGTTCTATAAGAACTGCATTTAAAGGCACTTAACTCAGTCTCATTAGTTCCCCTGCAATGTTTTTCATTGTTGTTTTGCATTTACCTTGCTCTAAGTTTGAATTTAAAAAAAAAAACCAAAAAAAAAAAAACCAAAACAAAATACCTCCATAAAAGCCCACCACCATAAGGCAACCAATTCTTCATTAAAAGAAGAAATTCTAATTAATCCAAGGGTAGGTTGGCCTATTAAAAGGGTATTAAGACAAGCATAATGGAATCTTGTAGAAAGTCCAAGCAAGAGTCCTAACTCATCCTGAACTACAATTGGGTGGACTCAAGAGAACCACAGCCCTCGTGCAGCAAAAGGTCAATTTTGCTACCAAAACTGGGGGGAAACATAGGCAGTGGAAGCTCCAAACACAGAGACTTAACTATAGAGCACCTCCATTTAGGCTTCTGATGGATAATTTTTTTATTTCCTACTCTTGTTTTCAGTTCTTCTCACAGTATCAGTCCAGTCCATCAGGGTGTAGGGAAAAATTACTCAAGTATTTCACCTCAGTCTCCAGCAGAACTTCCAGTGAAGCCAAGACATGCAGGCAAACCAGAGTTAACATCTGCTGTCCATCAAGGCAGACCTGTTCTCTCAAACTTCATCAGCTACTAATAGAAAATAGGGAGGATCCCATCACCAAAAATGCAATACCATGGTGGCCACAGACCTCTGAGGAATCTATCTGGAGCTCCTCGTTGCTTCCAAATTACTTCCAACATTTAATGTCTTTAGCCTTGCAACCAAACAGAACATTTTAGGTTCTGCTGCCACAGCTAGAAATTATACTCTCTCATACCCATATTATTCCTTGAAATTAGGTATCTATTTTCAGAGCACTCTGCACTCATAAATCCACCACATCACTTAATCTCAGTAGTATAGTGATCTAAAGATCTGTGCAGAGTGCACTGCAAAAAGAAAGTGCTCTTTCTTTTTGCTGAAAGAGCAAAAGCAAGAAAACTCATGGGGCAAGTGAAATTGATAAATGGAAGGAAATATTGGGGGCACCCAAAAAACCCTAAGAAAAAAACTGAAGCAAAGAAAATTGCTCACCACTCTCCACAGGCAAACTAACACTCCAGCCAGCCTCTGAATAATCACTACCCTGGAAACAAAACCCCCATATTTTATTGCTAAGCATGATATACACTAGGGAATTTACCTTTGGCCAGTTTGGGTCAGATGTCCCCACTGTGCCCTCTGAATCTCTGCCCACCCCCAGCCTGCTTGAGAGGAGTGGAGGGCAGCTTAGGCAAAAGAGAAAGTTTTCACACTGTACAAGCCCCCTTCAGCCACAGCCAAACACTGCTATGGTGTGAGCAGCACTCTTTTGGCCACAAACCCAAAACACAGACTGTTATAAAGAAACTTAACTACATCCCAGCCAGACTCTGCAGAGCATTAGCAAAATTCCTAACTTTATAATTTATCATGGCTAAAGAACACTCCAGGTTTGCCTGTGAGCTCTGTAAGAGCCTATGTCTCAAGTTCTGTATCTCTAGTAGCTTCAAGAATTACATGCATACATATGAACTTATTCCAGAGTTATGTCTACAGTGTACACTCCTGTCCTTCTTTACCACTGGCCTGGTTAACTCAAACCATGTTTGATTTCTTATTCTTCATCTAAACATGCAAGATCTACTTCCATCACTTGTGCTTTGGAATGAATACTCCAGTTTCGTTTGGTTCAATCCACCTCCAAGCTATAAGGGCTCTATCTAAAATTAAAAGAAAATGATACTTTTAAATATGAATTTACTACAGAAATGGTATTCTGCAGCAGGGAGCTTTATCCTGAATTACTGCCCTTATTAAAACTCTGAATACGTCCCGCAGAGTTACAACATCTTTAGCTCACACAGCCACTACCCAGGCACATGAAGGAGACCTCGTCAGCAGAATCAGAAGCCAGCACACTGTAACTAACACGTCGAGGCAGACAGCCTCTTGTAGAAGCACCCAAAAGGAACGGCAAACTTTAGGAAGCCACGTCAATCTCATACAGAAGCTGTCAGTCAAAACTAGATACATCCTCAGCGCAAAACAGAGGCAGAAGTGAACAAAACTGCGTCCCGAGCCGACCGGGGAAGGTTCCAGCCGCAATCGCACCCTCATCCTGGGGACTCAGGCTGCAGAGGCGAGCCAGGGGGGCGGCAGGCTCCCAGGGGAGGCCGCTGTCCCTCAGCAGAGGAGGCCCCTGCCCCCGCAGGGTAACGCGGCGAGCCCTCCGAACAGAGCTGGGCGAGCAGCGGCGGCGGCAGCCCCGGACCCGCCCGGCTCCTCCCTGGCAGCAGCGCCTCAGCTCGAATCATTCGCACCGACGCAGGTGCCCGTCCGTGCCGGGCAAAGGCCGGAGACCCACCCGCGGGCACGCCCGAGCACCTTCGCCCTCCGCCGCGGCCCCGGGACAGGACGAACCCTCAGCACCCCCTTCGGCCCCGCCACCCCGAGGGGCTCCCCGGGTCGCCCCGGCCCATCCCGCCCCCCACCCCCTCGGCTTCCCACTACCAGACCGGGGTCCCTACAACCCGCGACAGCCCGGCAGGGGCCGGCGCGGCGGCGCTCATCGGCCGGCAGCGGCAGGGACCGGGCGGGCAGGGCGGGACGCGCGGCCGGCACTCACCGGGGCCGCGGCCGCCCCTGCTCGGGAAGGCGCTGACAGCCCCCGGTGCGCCGGCGCACGCCCGGCCGCGCATGCGCACCGCGCTGCCGTTGGTGACACCGCCTCCTCACCCTCCTCTTCCTTTTCTTTACTTTTTTTTTTTTTTTTTTTTTTTTTTTTTTTTAAACTATTTCTGTTAAGGGGCGCACTGTGTGCTGATGGGGCCTCGTTCAAAGTCGCCGAAATAGTTTTGAAAAAAAAAAAAGCCAATTAAAAAAACCCTCCACGACTCTTGTGAGGTGTCAAAGCTTTGGGTTGGAGTGGCCGCCTACTGCAGTGGGTGTCGTCTGGGAAAATAAAGCACACGGAGCGATTTCTTCACGGGATGAGTTGTTGAGTGTTGGAATAGGCTGCCAAAGGAAGGTGATGGAGTCACTGTCCCTGGAGGTGTTCAGGACATGACTGGATGTGGCTCCGTGCCAATGGTCTGCTTGACACGGCGGTGTTGGGTCACCCTGGGTGGACTCCATGACCTCAGAGGTCTTTTCCAACCTAACAGATTCTGTAATGAAAAAGGATAAGCTGGCTAAGCTGCAGTTCACGCGGTGCCTTCAGATACGTGTGGAAGCTGCCTATCCCGGCGGAGGAGAAGGGGAGCTCCTCACTCGGCCCGCGGTGACGGCTTCTCCTCACGCCTTGCCCAGACCCCAGGGCGCTGCCGTGCCAGCCAGGGATGTGCTGGGAGCTGTGGCCGCGCGATGCAGCTCTCCCCACGGCCTGGATGCAGCCCTCACCACGGCCGGGATGCAGCCCTCACCACGGCCGGGATGCAGCCCTCACCACGGCCTGGATGCAGCCCTCACCATGGCCGGGATGCAGCTCTCACCACGGCCGGGATGCAGCCCTCACCACGGCCGGGATGCAGCCCTCACCATGGCCGGGATGCAGCCCTCACCACGGCCTGGATGCAGCCCTCACCACGGCCGGGATGCAGCATCACCACGGCCGGGATGCAGCTCTCCCCACGGCCTTGCCCAGACCCCAGGGCGCTGCCGTGCAGCCAGGGATGTGCCGGGAGCTGTGGCCGTGGGATGCAGCTCTCCCCACGGCCTCCCCTGGCTCGGCACCTCACAATCGCTGAGGCTCGGGGAAACTGCGTGCTTAGGGTTTAATTTATGCGTGAGAGAAAACTACTTTTTCGCTTTTTGAAAGACAGGTCGTTAAGAAACGAGCACCGGCTTGCCGAATGCAGTGGGGAATGGGGACGGGCGAGGTGCCTGGCGGGGGCTGGGCTGCCCGCCGGGTTTGTGTCGGGGTTGCCATAGCAGCTGCCAGCGGCTCCAAGCGCCCAGGAGAGACCAGGAGCATAAAGCCCTGCCCGGGATTCGGCAGCAGCGGCCGCCGGCGCTCGGTGCCCCGCACTTCGCGGCGGGACCTGCGCCTGCAGGAGCTTCCCAAGGAGCTTAACCTGTCCCCAGTGCGTGAGTTCCCACCTGCGGCAGTCTGACTGGACAGAAAGTATAATTATGTAATTAGAAATAAAGTTTTGGTAACAGGCACCCTTAAAGAAGATTTTATCATTTCGAAAACTTCTTAGATCTTATCTTTTTAAATCACCGACTGAAAGTATAGGTATTTTTTCACCCTTTCCTTGATAGTCTATCATATTGTTGCTGTAACAGGGATAAAAATACTGGAGGTATCTTTATTACAATGTTACACTGTGTAGTTATTTTCTGTATTGTTGATTTAGGTTGATTTTTCTTGGGTGGTGCAGATGGAGGAGACTGTGGGAGGTGAAACCGAATTAGCGGTACGAGACGAGCCCAGTTCCTCTCATGGTCACTCTGCACAGCAGGAGTCAGAGCAACTGAGAGCCACACAACTTTCTTCTAAGCCTCATATTGATCTCTCTCCACCTCTCATTGCTATAAAAAAAGGTAAGGGAAAAATAATAAGTACTTAATATCACCTTTGTATGGGAAAAAAAAATCCAGGAAGAAAATGAGAAATCAATTATTAAGTAGAGTGTTTAAGTTTATATATACTGGGTGTGCTGTTCTGAATCTGCTAGTGTAGGGACTGTGTGTGCTGAATGTGCAGTTTTCAGCTTTATAAATAAATATATACATATAAATAAACATATGCATATATGTTTATATATATATGTATGTATGTATGTGTGTATGTATGTGTCTACAGGGTCATCCACAGTGCAACTCTGATACTATATAAGATTTCCTAGAGTTGAATCATAGTAATATGATTCAAACAATTTTTTAAAAATTAAAATGAGTAGTAGTCCATTATATTGTACTTTACAATATGACAGATAATATGGTATTTCTTTTCTGGAATACTTTAACAGTGAGAATAGATTAAATTAGTTAGTTCAAAAGTTGTTGAACGTAGCCATCTACCTCTGTGCCTGTGGGTGCATCCCTTACCCATGTCCACTTTGCTTATGTATTCACTGACCTTGTGGAAGAGGATCACGTTAGTGTTAAATATAAATAAATAAATATTCATGGCAACTGGGTTGTGAGGCCTGGAGGAAAGCTAGAAGGGCAAAAAGGAGAACTAAAGGCTAGTTGGCCTCCCCTCAGTCCCTGGGAAGGTGGTGGAGCAGCTAATCCTGGATACCATTTCCAGGCACGTGAAGAACAAGAAGGTACCTGAGAGTAATCAGCATGCATTTAGCAAGGGAAGAAATGTGAACAACCTAATTTCCTTTTGAAATGAAATGTTTGGTTTGGTAGGTGAGGGGAGTGCAGTGACTATGGTCTGCCTTTTCTTCAGTAAGGCCTTTGACATTCTCCTGTTGAGAATTTTTTATTGTTCCCCCGGAGGTGAGTTAGACACACATTTGTGCTGAAATATAGAAAAAAAAATAAACAATGCTTTGGACAGTCTTTAAACCATAACTGATTCTACAGGAAGTCTGCAAAGATGCTTCTTGAAGCAATTCCTTATATACACATGCACCAGCACCACTCCTGTGAGCATCAGCAGGGAGCACCCCAGCCTAGCCTTGGCTCCATGCCCCGGCACCAGCTCTGCTGCCCAAAGGTAGATTCTGAGCCAGGCGTTCCAGGATGGCTACAAGAAAAAGCTGTGGCTGTTCCTTATCACCAAAGGAAACTATACTCCCTTACAAGGGATTGTTCTGCCTCTGGTATTCCTTCCTGCTTCCAGCCATCTTAACCCCTTCTGCAGCTGGACCTTCTTGCTCTCTATGCCAGATTGTTCCTGGGTTACAAAGTACCACTGATGAGCAGTTGCAATTTAAATTTCCCCTTTTCTCCTGTAAGATCCTCATAGAGAAGCTGTGGAAGTGTGGGTTGTCTGAGCAGAAAGTGATGTGGATTGAAAACATTGAACAGACAAGCTCAGAGGGTGGTGGTCAGCAGCAGGAAGTCTGGCTGGAGCCCAGAAGGTAGCAGTGTACTTTGGGGGTCCAGTCCTGTTCAACATCTTCGTTAATGAACCGGAGGATGAGGCAGAGGGCACCCACAGCAAGGTTGCTGATAGCACATAAAAGAGAGGCTTGGCCAAAGAATCAGAGGGTTGTGCTGCCATCCAGAGGAGCCTAGAGAGGCTGGAGAAAATTCCTGCACCTGAGGATGAGCAAGTTCATGCAACAATACTAGCTGAGGGCTGAACAGCTGGAAAACAGATTGGCAGGAAAGAACCTGAGATTCCTGGTGGACAGCAAGTTGAACATGAGCCAAGAATGGCTCTTGTGGCAAAGGAGGCTGATGATACCATGGGATGGATAAGGAGTATTGCCAGTAGATTAAGGGGGATGATCCATCCTCTCCATTCAACACTGGTGAGGCCTCACCTGGAGTAGGGTGTCCAGTTTTAGGCTTTGGAGTACAAGAGAGACGTGAATGTACTGGAAAGAGTCCAGTGAAGGGCCATGAAAATGATGAAGGCAGCAGAGCACCTGTCCTGTGAGGAAAGGGTAGGATCTTCTCTATGAATGTAAATAGAGAAGACCATGTAAAGGTCTTCTGAAGGGACCATGTAAAGATGAGGTGTACAGAAGAGGGAGTCAAGCTCTTCTCCATGGTGTGCAGTGTTGGGACCAGGGGCAATAAATGCTGGAAACTGAAAAATGGGAGGTTCTCTCTGAACATCAGGAGTCACTGTGAAGGTCACCGAGCACTGGCGCAGATTGCCCAGGGAGGTTATGGAGTCTCCATCCTTGGAGATACGCAAAAGACATATGGAAACTGTCCTGGACAACTGGTTTTAAGTAACCCTGCTTGAGCAGTATCCCTTCCAATCCCAACCATTCTATGATCCTGTGCATATTAATCAGGCGAAAAGAAATACAACTTGATAGAAAATTTATATGGAAATCAGTGCTATTAGAATTCGAGTTTTAGGCACAACCTTATTATTTATATAAAATAGATTAAACAGTAATTCATGGAAGTTTGGTGAGCTGCTCATAAGCATTACTGCACGCTCCACTGGAGATCCTATTTGCTGCCAATATGGGATGTAAATATCATTTTTTGAGAAATAAAATGGTCTCATTTTCCCCAGTATGAGAAGATGTTAGCTAGCAAATATGAAGACACAACACTGCAGGTATTGTAAATGCATTTGTTGTACTTGAATAATTAGAACTTATAATTTCTTTTAACTAGAGACAGAAAGCAAGAATAGACATGGAGGGAACTTGCAGACAAGGAGCAGCGAGCTAGGATCTGCTGCCACAGGATCATCTCTGACTACCGTTCTTCCGGCAAGTGTTTTTGTTCTAAAACAGGTCGTGGGTGACCTTTTGTCTGGTGAATGTTCTTCTACATAGATTTTTCTTTAAGTCTTCACTGACAAAAGCTTGTCTAATATTGAAGCATGCTGAGTTCCTTCAGTCTCTGTTAGTTGCAAGGAAAAATAAACAGTGAACGACTCAAAAGTGTCTACAGTATTAGGGCACTGACTTTCTGTGCTCATAATGTGTGTTGCTCAGATTTTGAGTTCTTTGAGGTATTTTTTTTATCATTCACTTGTTAATACCCTTCCTTTGCCATGAGGAAAATGAATGTTGTTTGAGAATGCTTGAATAAGGTCATGCTGCATCGGGGAAGGCATATTCAAAAAAGGAGATCCAGTTGTTGACATGGAAACCAGAGATGATAAAAGGCTGACATAGTTTAATTGGGAACTACATAGTGAATCGTGATTAGCTTTTAGAGATATCAAAAGGGTATTGACTAACAACTACATGTATTCAGATATTGTCACTGTTTCCTGGTGTCTAAGAGGTTCAGGTAGAGAGTAGGTGAAAAACATCCATTCAGAGTCTGTGGTAAGACCAAATGGTAGGAAGCAAAGGTGCAAGTTGGCCAGCTTTCTTGTTTTTTAATCCAAGAGTAGGGTTGATTAATTACAATTCCAATTGCCAGTGTAGAGTACTGGCAAGTGATGTAATTTATCTTTTTTTCTCTCCAGTAAAAACTGTAAGGTACAGAGACACTTCAGACATTTCCAAACCCCAGATACTCATGTCAGTGGGAGCTGTGTGTAGAGGGAAATGATCTGTGTGGTCACTTATTTACCCAAATCTTTAGTTTTCCATATGTCTTCCGAGGATTTTCTGTTGACTTAAAAATGTTAGTCACCATATCTATTTTCAGTCTTGTTCCCACTGTTAGGAAGATTTTGAAAATACTTTTTTGACATAAATCTCCCTCTTTATAATTGCACTGCTGCCTTTATATGATCTGTAAATTAATCATCAAATGTGTATTTATTCCTGCAGTAACTGATTTTATAGTGATTTGGTTTATTTATTTCCTTTAGGGTATAACTTGATACTATATATTAAAATGCAGGCAGTGTAGAGATCGATCCCAAATCTAGAATATGGACATATAGAAGTTTGGAACCTGGATTCACAAAGCTGAGATTTGAATGAAAGCTATTATAGTACTAAATTTATGTTGTGACCTTAGCATGGATCCACATTTGGTTCTGAGATCCTGGATTTTCAGATATGTAGTTTTCATAGCAGCTTTATACTGAGAAATAATTCAGGCCTAGCAAGTTAATTATTAATTTTCCCTGTACATTCCTTACATGTAATTTTTTCATGTTTCTGATAGATACGTAGTTTATGAAACCAGCTTAAAGATCAACAATATAAAATACAATCTTTAAGTGAGGAAAAATAATCTTTTTGTAACAAAACTTCTATTTTGTAGTCCACTGTTAAGAAAAGTAAAGTACTTTCCAGTGAAAGCAGAGAAGAACTAGCCAAGCAAGCCAAAGAAACCAAAGAGGAGAGAAGAGCTCAGATAGATGGAAGACACAGGTATTTGATATCAAGATTAGCAGATGGGATAGACTTGAGTGAGCAGCAAGTGGAGGAGATTATTATTTCTGATGACAAGGTAAATACTGATTAAATTGTTGTTACAAGAAATATTTCCAAAATTTCCAGTGATTTGAAGCTATCTCACAATTATCTACAATTTTCTTTATTTTTTTTTTAGTTTCAACTAATAGAACAGTTCTTTGCCCCTTGTGGACTTAAAAAGTTGCTCTTTTTTTATCAAGATGTACTGCAGGTATGTTTCCATTCTTGCTTCTGCAAAAACAAATTATCATTTAAAAAACAAATAATCACATGACTTGCAGAATTCAAAAAATCTTAATGGATTTTTTTGAATTCTGGTGTGGAAAGAATGGTGTGGAAGGAATTTGGACCTCACTGTTTAAATACTTCCATCTTGGCTTTCATGGAAATTGCAGGATGCCTTGTGGTGTAGTTTGACACTGTTCTTGTTTTCACAAAAGAAAACTAAAATTGCCAAGTAGGGTAAAAATTCAGATTTCAAAAGTGATAAAGATAATTGAGACAAAGTGTTCATGGTATTCAGACTTTAAAATACTAGATTAGCTAGCATAAGTATTATAGGAATGGGAGAATTGTCTGTGTAAGAACCAGTTTATTTTCTTTTGGTTTGAACTGCACCAACTTCCCTATGGACAAAGCACTCATTCAAGAGGGTGAAAAATGATGTAATTTCCTTCTAAATTAAGGTGGCATCATGTTCAGATCTGTCCCATTCTGCAGAAAATAAGCTTGGAAAACTGTGACCAGAAATAAGGCAGTTATGGTCCCCAAGTTGTATTTTTCTCCCTTTAAGTTTTAAGGAGAAGCTTCTGCATAAAGAGTGAAATACTTTGTTCAGCATCCACTGAGTGTGTGATATCAGAAGTTGCCAAGTGACCTTGACATTTTCTAACACAACTGTTGTGGGCTTCCAGAATTGCAGTAGTCCTTCATCAGTCCTTCATCAATCCTTTCAAATTGTGCAGTGAGGAGCCATGGTAGGGAGAGCTAATTTACCCTGTGATGGTATTTTGGGCTTGTTGAGGAGAAAAACTCCTCAACTGATAATTCTGGATCATCAGTTAAATGCAGAATGAATTACAGAATCATTATAACTTAGATAAATTTAAAGAACTTTTGAGTGTTACTGGAATTGCTTAGAGACTTTGCAAAGCACAGAATGAGCTCTGCTGTCAAAACTGTTTAATCAGTTTTTCGTTACACTGGGACTCGGCATGCACATTTCTGAGATGAATGTCTTGTTCTCTGACTTAAATCAAGATGAAACTAAAAATCTTGACATTGTTTTCCTTAACTGACAAATTAGGAATAAATGCCTGGCCTGGGTTGAATGAAATGTTTCATTGCTGCATTTAATTTTATTTTATTTTGACCCTTTTAACCATTAAAAAGAAAAAGGGAGAGTTCTGTTTCAGAAGCATCATAGCATAAAAATGTTTCTGATGGAAAGTATAAATGCCATTTCTAGCAATTTGATTTCAAGCACATTGGAGAACTGGAGTTTACTCAAGGCAGTATTAGATGTGCCCTGTTGTTCTTGGAAACAAAATACTGAGCAGGGCAGACTATTGGCCTGACTAGTAGGCATGTCCTTACCAAGATTTATCAAAGATCCTTTCTTTGCTGCTTCTCATCTCTTCATCTCTCTTTTTCACCATCTTAGATGCATGATGTTCACTTGAAACCACGTGCAGGGGTCAGCAGATGCTGATTTGGGGTGGAAGTGAGGAGCCACCCCTGTATATCACACATCTCATGTTTAGTCCAGCAGGAGCTGAACACTTGACTTCCTAGAAAGAAGGCTCTCCTCAGCTTTAAAGATAAACCTACAAGCTTGTCCCACATTTTTTTCTGTCACATTCTTTCAAGTTTCAACAGATTATTTTCCAAAATACATGACACGTAATTAGAGGGAAGCAGATCTTTATTAACTTTAGGCTTTATTGTTCCTTCAAAGAGAAGTGGTTAAAGATGCATGTCAGTGGAGAAGGACCAGTGGCAGCAAGGCTTCCCTGAGAGAAAGTTTTTCTGTGATGTCTGTTTAAAGAAATGGGCAGAAATCTAAATTTTGTTGCATTGTTGACAGGATGTAGCTGGTGTCATTGCTTGTGAATCCCATTCACAATTATATTTTGACTGTGCAGACCAAGCACATGATTGTTTCTGTGAGGCATTCAGTTTGTTCTCATAGAGGAAGTTTCAGTAGGAATCAGTTCAGATTTAATTTTGTTTTCTTTTCTGAGACTTTTCCTCCTTCTTGTTTTTGTTGTTATTGTTCTTGTTGTTTTTTTTCCCTGAAACAATGGGTCTGTGAAATTTTTTACTGGGATTCAGGCAAAGATTATTCTCCAGAGAATGCAAAGCTCATGATTTCTATCTGAGAATTACAAAGTGAATCAAAATGGACTTAGTTATAATTCACATATTCAAACTGAGGAAGTATTTGTATGATATAGCTTTTACTTTATTAACCTCCTATTTGTATTTTAATTGCTAGCAAAAGTCGAATGCATCATTGAGGCCTGATGGGTCAACAAACAATTTGCCTCAGAAGAATTTATTTATTACCATGGGTTCCACAGAGGTATGGTTGAAAAAAATCTTTAGATGACATTTAAAAAGTAAAATATTGAAAAGGCTTAACAGTTCTGCAGTGTTATGCAATTTTTTTGTAATCCTTGGAGAGATATTTAGGTACTTACTCCCTGTTCTCATAATGCAGGGTCTCCCAGCATTTCTTAGGCTGAGGTTGGCCTTCATCAGTAAAGAAGTAGTGATTTCACTATCTGAGAGGAAAGCAGGTCAAATAAATCCTTGTTAAAAAATTGCAGATCCTAATAATTTTTTAATGACTGCATGTTAAGTGTTTTCCAGGGCTTGTGCACTTCTAGTTTAAAAGTGCAATTCTTCAGTGGTTTTCTATGCCATTTCATATAATAATGCTACACATTACTCAAAAAATACCTTTAAGAAATCCTTTCTTCCATTCAAATTCTTATAATGACCTCCTCCTTGTAATATCTAAGCATTAGTCAACAGCATATTCAGAGTGGTCATTAAGATTTTGGATTAATTTTGATTCTTTCCATCTCTTTTGGGGAAAATTGGCTCTTCATATACAATGGTCTTTGAATATGGCCTGGTGATGCTTTGGTTTTCATTTTTGTTGTTATTGTTGTTGTTTCTTGTCAGCCCCAAAGAGCTTATGTTAATATTGTAATGCCAGAAAAGACATAGTAGAAGAATTCTTGCTTGCTTTCAGGGGAAAAGTGAGTTTCATTCCTTTGCCAAATGGGCCAGCTAGAATGGATTTTCAAAATTGTGGCAGTTGAGTTTTTATTAGGTTTGTTATTAGGTTTAATGGATAAATAAACAAAATAAGTATCTTTCAAGTACAATAACAAGAAATAGCCTAGCTCACAAGCTCTCCCTGTACTGCATTTTCTTAGTGGAGGTACAACATTGAACCAGTCTGTCCAAAAGGGCATTTTTGGCATTCTTGTGTTAGGCAGGGAAAAACCAGTATTTGATTTGAGAAGGACAGATTTTCAAATATCCTGCAAACAATTTCACTATCTCTTTTAGTCATTGATTTTTTACAGGATTTTTTCCAGCACATTTTTAGGGTAGGTAAATTTTTAAGTAAAATACTTTATTGTATACTTGTATTCTTTTTAAGTGTATGCATTTGGTGCTATTTTTCAGGACTTTACAGGAACTTGTGCATTTTTCCTAAGAACATCAGATGAAGTTATAACTGCATCAAATGTCTCTCAGGTCAGAGCAAACTCATGCAGTATTCACATGTTCATATTTTCTCAGACCTTTATTCATGCAACTGCAGTCAGAAAAAAATAGGGAATACTTTCATGAAAATGTCTACTTGTATGATTAACAGAAGTTCTTTTTCATGAGAGTAAGCATTTGTGATAAAGTAAAATTCTAATGATTTATAAATTAGCTACTGCAGTATTATTAAACCCCAGGATTTTAATTAATAAAAATCATTATTAATTAGTCATTAAAATATAAATTTTAATGACAATAGGTAATAAGGACCTAAAGTGGAAGATTTTAAGTAATGAGCCTAAATTATTGAAATGCTACACTTAAACTCTGTCTTTTAGACTTTTAAAATAGAGATAAGTCTTGAAACTAACATAAGGTTTCCCAGCCTCTCACATAAAAGTACTGTGTTGTGTATGAAAAAGTACAGTAACAGCCTTTTCTGACTTTCAGAGATAGTCATGTTGCACAGTTATGGACTGTGAATGTGTCTGTCCCATATCTAAATGTCACTCAAGCAGTGTAATGCTGCAGTAGTCAACATGCATTGTGCTAATTTTTGTTTCTTCCCAAAGGAGGTGAATTTTGGCATGTTTGACTGTACTAATGGAAATATCCTTCACGGCCTGGAATTCTTCTTGTCCCAGATCATGATACCAGCACTGAAATCCCAACAGGTAATCAAACAGTCAGTCTTTTTTTCTCAAGATCGCATGCAAGTAAGGCATGTGGCTGCTGCAATTCTTTTTGTGCATCTGTTGGACCTAGAACAGAGGATATAAGAAGATAAAAGTCCAATATAGGCCTTTATGAGAGTAATGCAATTTATACATATACAAATGTTTGAAATTCATGTAGCTACTGTTCATTTTCCTGCAATAGTGCCAGCTTTAATTATTATGACAAAGGAGAATATAACACAGCAACCATACCAAGTTAAAGCTGTGATGACTTTATGAAAACTAGATAAAACCTGGATTGTAAGAAGTGTCAAGTCCTGGCAGCACAAGGGGTCACTCTATGACTTTATTCTTGGAGACAGCATGAACAGTGTTATATTCAGAATATCCAGCTTCTTTGAGTTGTCCTCCTTCTGTGGCACTCATAAAGCATCAGTTTGTTCAGGTGCCTCTGGAAGCACACGATCAGAGGTGGCAAGTACAAAGAAGCTCATTGTCTGCTGAGAATAGTGGTGTGTATACCATACACTGTCGTTTTCTCAACCCAGGAGCAGAATGGGATTTTAGAGTCTGTTTTCTCTGTTCAGAAGGAGAAAAATAAAGCTAAACAAAATACAATCCAGTGTGAAATCAGTGACAGCTGACTTCAGACTCAAGTCAGAGTGAAGTCAGAGACTTTTATTTCTTAGAGCCTTTTGCTGGTCTGTTTCTTCTTTTCTTACCAAGTAATTTAGTCAATGCACGCTTCAAAGTATTGATGAGTATATTTTAAAGGTCATGTTGATAAATCCTTATATACTGCCATGAATAAGAAATACTTTTCTAATGAAAAATACATTTTGTGATCAAAAAAAAAAAAAAAAAAGGAAGCATGACCCTCATTTTTTGATTTTTGCATAAATCATAAAATAACCAGAACTGGGGAGCTGTGAAAGAAGGCTTGAAGAACAGCCAGATACAAGAGTTTCTGTATTCAGTGGATAAATTTGTGGGTACTTTGTCATCATCTAGACAGAATATAGAAGATAAAATTCAGCTCAAAAAAGTGGATATTGATGTTTATGTCAAAAACTTACAGAACCCATCTGACTACATAACTGCAGGTGAGTAATTCCTACACCAAGGCAAACAAAATGATGCTGTTTATAAAATAAATGTTATAAGTAAACATTTACTTTGAAGAATTAATTCATTTTCCCTAAGCTGTTTACATTTTTCTGCTTAGTCTTGCCAGGTTTGTGATTGTTTAATTATAAGATCATCAATCATTTGCCCATACTTTAGTTCATAAATCTTAAAGAATTAGGTAGTTGCTTGATATATCGTGCAAGCAGTTGTCTGAATCCCTCCTAGTTTACTAGCCAAGTAATTGCTGAATGAATCCATGTACTAGTGTGTGTACTATTCACTTTCTTTGATGCTGGGAAAATCCTATCCAATGTTTTCTGACTCTGTGAATAAAACCACTGTATTTATAAAAAATATACTTATTTACATATGTGTTTTTGTAAGAAAAAGAGTAGTTATTTCTCTTTCAACAATAGCATTTTACAATTTCTTATTAACTCACTGTATTTCTAACTGTTTCCATTGTAAAGGAAATGCAATAGTAATAGAGTAAGTAGACACAAATATTATCTGTGTCCATCTTGTTGTTACAGTCTTAATCTTTTCCTGTTTGTCAGTGATTCAAATATACAGAGTTTACATGGTCTCAGATTATGTTTGGCAAGAACACAGCTTCTGGAGTTTAAATTTCTGTATTTATTTCTTGGTGCTTATAAAACTGTCCAATTCCATGGTTTTGAAGGCACTAACAGAGAGGTCACTGAGAAACTTGAAGAAGTGGTCACAATTTGGACCAAACAGATTCGACAAGTTTTAGTTGAGAGTGAACAAATTAGAAGAGAAACTGATGATGTTGGTCCATCTGCAGAGCTGGAACACTGGAAGTCAAGAATGTCATCATTTAACAGGTGAAATCCCTGCATTATTTCTCACAGAGTCTTAAAAAAGAGGATTTAAAAAAAAAAAAGTGTTAACTTTTATTCCAGAGAGAGAGTATTAAGTATATATCTTTCTTCAAAGCCTTTTAGATGAGATCAAGAGTTCAAGAGTAAAGAAAATTATAAGTATTCTTCAGGCAGCAAGATCAAAGACATTACAACAGTGGAAGGAACTGGTAATTACTTCTTTCTAATTAGAATTTTAAATTATTACAGTACTGTATTTGTGATATATAGAGAACTGAACACAATGCTAAAAATAAAAATAACTTTCAGTGTTTATGCTGGTTTTACACTGTGGTTTATTATCCATTTGTTGAAGCATATAGCATCAATGATCTTGAAATTAAATAGGTAACTTGAAAAGAAGTAATTGCTTTTGTAATATTGCTTTTATTAACATTATAGGTGGAAAGGTTGTGCAAAAGTAAAGCAGTGCAGCAGTACAACATTTTTCTGTCTCTAACAAGCTGAACCCTGTGCAGGCCAACTGTAGAAGTCTGAAAGTCTTTCATGATGCTTTTAGAATTTTTGAGAGCAGACTTCTGGTGGCACAACTGCTGCTTCATATAAGTGGATACCTGTAATGTAAACTTATCAGGCACAATTGTGGGCAAGCCAGAAAATAAGCTGTAGATCATACACAGTCAATGAGACCCCCACCCACCCCCACCCCCAGAATGTAGGCCTTCTATTGCTTAAGAAAGTATTCTACTGTTTTAAGAACAGACCTGGAAGATTTTTTGGTTTTGTGATTACCATATTTGCAGGCTTTTATGATAAATAGAATTTGGATAAAAGAAAGTGTCTGTACAGAGCCAGTACAAGCCAAGGATGATGAACTACATTTCTTTCTTCCTATGAACTAGCCCTCTAAGTAGTGAATAGTTCCACCTGACATGAGCATAAGGATATACAGGCATTAGTTGTGAACTCATTGTCCCTCACCAGTGTTTATTAAACAACGTTGGGAAGCACCCTGGTAATGTTTCAGGGATCTTGTCTGAGTTCTGTAAAATGGTTCCTGTGCAGAAATCATTCTAAAATCTAAGTTGGATCCATGGGGAGGAAAAAGCTTCGGAGGTTTAAGTACAGACCTATAAACCACATCCAAGATGTAGCTGACCTTGGAAGATCTTACCAATTTTTGCATGTAGAAGCAGTTATTTCTCCTGTGAAAAATAAATAGCATATTTGAAAGCACTTCTGTGGGAAAGTGTTTGCAAGATTTAATCATAGCCTTGTGTGCTGTAAAAGAGAAAGAACCTGATCAGAAAATTTTCACAGTAATAATTCTGTTCTTTTCTTTTTTTCTCATCCGTTCAGGATCGTAGTATAACAATTGCTGCCAATGAAGCTAAAGACAATGTGCGATATTTATATACGTTGGATAAATTTTTTGGTCCACTTGCCCATGCTTCACCTGTAAGTACTGTAAAGGCACTTAATGTGAAATTCAAAAAAGAAAGGAAAGGGCTTTTGTTGCTGTAACAAAGCTATTTTTCCTTTTAATATTTAACTCTTTCACTTAATTATTAGCGGGCGGTTTAACTCCTTAGGCATTTGTTAATTGAGCTTACTAATTTTAAGTTAACCAGATAATAAAAATAATAATGCCTTTTTAAAAGGAGTTATCATTCCAGAAGATAATTGAAGGATATGAAAAAACTAAGCATCAAATTGTGTTTTTCTTAACCCAGTAATGAGCTGAATTGCCTTTGTGAGCTTGGGTCTCACATATGGCAGCTCTTCCGTCTGCATGCTTTAGTTAGGAATTCCTTGTGATTGTTTTATAAAATGATCTTAAATCTTGGGTTGAATTGAAATCGGTTAGCTTCCACTTATTTTACAGGTTAAAGCTCTTTCTCTTGTAGGTTGCACTGTCAATAAAATTTATTTTCATAACCATATGGGTCTCAGAGTTCATTTTTTAAAGTAAGAATATGATACAGACATCAGACAAAAATGTGTAAGCTTGCATAATTCAGAACATTTACACATAATCCAACTGGTAGCAATTTTTCTAAATAATACTTTCAAAGCTTGATCTCTTTTGAATCCATTCTGGTATTTTACACTGCACTTCTTATGCAAATATTCACTGTTCTGCCATATAGGATTTGACTTTTAGATACCTTTACCATACTTTTAAAATTCTTTTCTAGACCAGTCTCTTGTTCTGGGTTCTCAGTGTATCTGGCTTGCATGCATTTCTCTGAAATATTTCTCTGGGATATAAAACTCTATAGTTCAGTGTCCAGTGAAAGTGGGATTATTTTTGCCTAGCCTCCCCCTTCTGGATTTCTCTTCTGTGCAAATCTAGAGAAAATGAGCAAAGGCCAACTTTCTTGTTGTTCTTCCTACAGAAATCCAGCTCTTTTCCAGCAGTGGAAGAGAGCTCTTTTTCTCAGATACTATGTTCCTCTGCAAAGTAGATTACAGCATCTTGTACTGGAGGCTATGGCCAAGCAGAGTACAGCCTCTGGTTCTCCTGTGGAAAATCCCAATCTGTAAAAGATTCATTCACTTATTCATTGCCCTTTCCCCATGCTTTTTGACTTGGTCAAGGTGTGATAGTGAATTGGATGGTCCATTTTGTAATGGCAAAACCACAAAAAGATGTTTATCCACTGATAACCATATTCCCAGAGCTGTCATTGTGTTAAATTCCAGGAAACTCTGGGTTTTTTTTTCTCTGATTTCTTTCTGATTGCTGTCTTTCCCTTTTTTTTTTTTTTTTTGCTGTTATAGGTAAAAGTGATGGAACACATTCCCAGTTTAATGAACACTGTCTTTATGATCTTCTGTACATCACCGTACTATAACACGTCCGAGCATATGACATCCCTGTTTCTTAAAATCACCAATCAAATGGTTAACACATGCAAGACCTATCTATGTGAAGGGGTTTCAAAAATCTGGGACCTGGACAGGTGATAGAATTTTAATAATTTTCTCTTCTGTTGTTGACGTTAGAAGTAAAATTACAGATTAATCATCAAGATTATTAATGGGTAAATTTAAGTAGCCCTTTGTCCTCCTACTAGTCATTGATTCCTATGTTAATTTTAAGCTGGCAACTGCTAATTCTGTGTAGAAGTAAGTACTCTGCAAAAATTAATTTACAATGTGTTTTGAAAAAAACCTGTTCTTGGAAACTGTGCAATACATGCTAGTATGCAGCACTCAATATATTGTCCACATGGATTTTTTTAGACCAAAACACACTTAAGAAATTGGAACTGGGAGCTGAAATACTTCATAAAAAAGCTCCAAGGACAGACTGGCAAAGTTCCATCCAGGATTTATATTTTGCTGTTACTGGACATGAAAGTCAGTTTGAGGAAGGGAACAATACATAGCAGGACCAAAATCACAACTCAGTTGTATTGTGGGACATTTCAGGGAAGGGATGAGTTAGCTGCTCTACAGCTACTTGTCCAAGTGCTACACTCCGCAGAAATGAAAGCACAGAGGTGTTTGTATGAAACTTATTCATTGGGTGGTGAATGCTGATGTCACTGGCAGAACAAGTGTAGCTGAAGGATGACAAGTGCAGGTAACATAGGAAGAACACATACTATAAGAGCAGGTCAATTATTTTCATGCAAAAAAAGGAGGGGGAGATCACCTAGAGGAGTTGAACATGACATCTGAATTTGTCAACTAGGAAATTGATAATTGGAATAGTCTTTTGGAATGGTCTAACTGGAGTAAGATTAAGGGTATTGACATGAAAAGGAAAAGGTGTTACAAGCCTCATCAAAGCAGATAGTCTGGATGTCTCTGCTTAAATTCCAGCCAAGTCAAAGTGACACTGAAGTAACCGGCTAGGAGACATAAAAGTAAATCTAGCAATTTTGATTCCTCATGCATTTTAGTGAAGATAAAGGGAATTTTTCAGAAATTACCTGTAGTCAATTAAGTACTGGTTATGTTTATTCTAAAGGATTAATGTAAGTAAAAGTAGAATACTATTTTTTTGTTTATTATAGCTGAATTTATTTTAGAGACATTTTTCTAATTTATTTAATCTGCTATCTCTGCAAAAGTTTGTCCCAGTTAATTGTTTCAGCCCATAAATTTGACTATAATTTAAATCCCCAGTAATCTTTTGGAAGATGAAAGACAAAGCCAAAGTGAGGAACAGCTCTGGGCAAATGGCTTATGGCAGGTTTCCGTGCCTCATCTGTGTATCTCATGTGGCGCCTCAGGGTTAATGAGCAATTGTGTGTGAGATGTAACTATCTGTGCCCTTAGGAACTAAGCTCTTCCTGGCGTATCTTTTAAAAGAAACAAGACTCTCCTTATCCTTATTCTACTGTGGAAAAATATTTCTCCAGTCTTAGAAAAAGACCAAAGAAACAAACAAAGGAAAACCAATCAGCAATACTCAGTACAGAAGATAAGAAATGGCCAAACTGCAAGCATTTGGTAGCCAGCATCCTTTGTGAACTGTGCCATGCAAGTCTTGGATTGATGACAACAAAACCCAACATAAAAATAAAAAATACCTAATATAGATAACAAGTCAAAATCTTTTGACTCAAACCCATCATATTTTGAGTGTTTTTCATGTAGTGTATAATTTTGTGTTCTTATTTTGCAAAGTTGCGCATTTGACTAAAATATTTTATTTTTATTTATACTCTTTTGAAGACCTTAGGATGATTCTCTATCATCTGTATTTTCTTCCTCAGGCAAGAATTGCTAAAGAGGATACAACAATGCATTTTCCTCAAAGAAAAGTACCAAGCATCCTTTCAGAAAATTAGGGAAGAGCTAAAGGAATATCCAAGTGACAGACAGTTTGATGTCAGGTAAATAACTCACTCCAATATTGAATTGTATTGATGAGTACAATTTATAAATAAGATGTAAATATATCTGCTGGCTAAAAGAAAAGCTAAATATTCAATTAAAATTAAGTACTTTTTAGAATCAGAAGATGACTTTGTAGAGTGGGTTTTTTATTTTTATTCAGGAAAAAAACAGGTTTTGGCCAGTCACTTGTTTATTCAGCACATGTCCAATGGGACTTCAGGGGAATTAGGCATTTATTTATTGACAACAAATATATATGCATTGTATGAAATCCTAAAAGAATTGAATCATAAAAATGGGTGAAAACACTGTGAGGAAATGCAGTCAGCTTTGAGCTGGGTTCTCTCTCACTATGCCAAGGAGTGTTTTACATGTATTGACACTTAAATCATGGGGCATTTCTTGATATTGTACATTCACATTTTCTTCTCCTGCAAACACCTTATTTGAAAGAGTTCCTCCTGTGAAATGTGGTAAAGGCTTTTAATTGCCATGTAAGGATTAAGCAATTTTTTGGTTTATATAGGTGAGCTTAAAATTTTTTTTTGTTGATATGTAATCATTACAGTATGATGTTTTTTGGGTGTGAAATTTGATAGCAGCTCTGGTAGAATATATGTGGGTTAAATAAAAATCTGTTGCAAAGACATTTTCATAGAAATCCCTCTTTTTTTTTTTGTTGTTAGTGAAAAATACATATTTGGAAAATTTGAGACCTTCTGTAAACGTTTGGAGAAGATTTCAGATATGAGCAATACTATGGAAAGCCTTTTAGAGCTCCAGAGTATAAGAATAGAAGGCATTGACAAGATCACTGCTCAATACCAGAGCATTGCTACAAATGCAAAATCCAAACAGTATGATGTTCTGGACCATAGGAAAAAAGAGGTAATTATATTCAGCACTTGTGTGACAATCACTCTATTAATTCTGAGCTTTTCACTGGAGTTATGCAAAGAATATTGAATATTATAAAAATGCATATATTACTTTGAAGTAACAATAATATCAATACTCTCATACCTTTTCATGCAACTTGAAAATGTTAGGACAAATTTGTTTTTTACTTTAAATGCTTTTGTTAACTTTTTGTAAACTAGGTTTTGTGTGATACATAATTCCACAAACTAATTTTCCTAAGCCTGATTGTTTTGAGATGCATATATTTTGAACTGCAGAGTGAGAACTGATTTAGGTATGTTAACACATCAAATACAATTTGTCTAATTATAAATGTTACTCAGTATTAATAAAAATAATAGTAATGGCAGTGTTATAGCAAAGTTAGTACAGGCACATAATGGCACATTTTAGAAGGAGAGGGGAATGATATCACTCCCAGTGCCAAACAGGATGATAAAAACTAAAGCGGCTTTTTAAATTCTTGTGTTTTAATCCTGGACATGCTGGGAATGAGCTGCTTTTCTTGAGCTATAGCCTGCTTGTTTTGCAGAGTTAGTGGCCTCACGATAGAAGTTCTAGAAGTGTTTACTTACTCTCCTGCCTTCCTGAGGCAGGAGAGTAAAACTTGTCACTCTCATTAAGTTCCCTTTAAACATTAACCTCGAGAGTGCTTTTGGCTTTCTTCTGATTTTGATGGCTTGTCTTTCTCTAATACTTGCTATATGTTTCTCTAATACTTCTGTGTGGATACTTTCTGAAAGAGGGAATTTGCTGTTCACTAGAATTTGGAGGGGTTAAAAAATGGCATGACTTCTCTACACCTAAATGCTTGGAGCAATAGCTATTATGTACTGTCTTCCCAAGCATGTGCAGTTCTCTCTTTGGGAGAAGTTTACATTGAACTCTTTTTGTTAGACCTTCAGTATTTTGGACTCTTAAGAAAAAATTGTTGCAGATGAATGCCCAAATTACTTGTAGGAGCTGCCAAGTTTGGTAACAACCTCCATTAGTCTGCAAGGTGCTCTAGAGAGCCTGCCAGTTAGCTCACCTTCAGTGGGTTTCATACCTAGACAGTGGGATGGGCACTCTCCTGTGGCAGGGCTGCAAGTAGCTGGTGAGTGTGCTCTGCTCTCTCTGATGAAGTTTTGAGTTTTCCTTGGCCTGTCTGTGTTCCTCTGTGCTCCTTTGTGTTCATGAAGATCAGGCTTTAATTATTTAACCTAGCACTGCTTATGTTTTGTTTGCTTTGCCTGGAGTGTAAATGCCTTGCTGCTGATGTTGTTCCTGTTCTTTTTAATGCAGTGCTGAACACACACACTGGGTAGATAAAACAGATTCCTGAAAAACTTCACAGAAAGGATTTTGTTTTTGTAAAATGAAAGCAGCATTATAGATAATTTTTTTTCTTTGCTTTTATTCTAGTTTGAAAAAGATTACCTTGAATTTAAGAACAAAATTGCAGCATTGTATGAATCTATACAGGAATTTGTGGATTCCTGGTTTAAGAAGACCTTAACTGTAAGTAAGGTACCAAATGCAAGCCCCTGCTTTTGGTGCTTGGAAGGGCCAAGTACCCATAGCTCCTACTGAACTCCTCCTTTACTGCCAGTGTTCTGTACTGTGCTGGTGGCTGCCTGAGGTGATGTTGGAGGACATCAAACCTATTACAAATGTTCTAGAAGTTGCTTACAGAAGTGCTGTAAAGGAATGTTCATTCTTACTTGGTGCCAAGTATATGTTCCATGTTTCCATACCAATTTTATCACTCCATATTTTGAAGTTTGTTTTCTTTCTTCATCCTGGTATTTCCTGTTGCATTTCTAGTTTATTCCTGTTTCACTGGCAGGAGTAATTAAATAATACCTGCCTTCTGTTTCCTTAATGTCAGTTTTATTCAATGTCTCATATCTCAGTGATGATATATGAGGTGTTAATGAAGTGTGAGTAAAGGTGTAGGTGTTCTACCACAACTGTTTGCTGAAAAGAAAGGAGAGAGGATTTGAGAGTGAGAAAAACCCCAAGCTGTAGTGATAACAGTTTCTTGGTTTATACAGTGGTATGTATGTCCTGTGTGGGATAAAATATGGAAGTAAAATTCACAAACTTGTCTAGATGGATTTTTCTGTATTTCTTAGAAAATGACTTATAAATTTACATAGCATATTCTAAATTAATAAAATACTTTATGGACAATGACTTTCTGAACTGTTGTCTTCTGAAGTAAATGCTCCATCTTCTTTTTTAGACTGAACAGATGCTGGGATTTCTGATGAAGCTTGAAATAATAGGAGAAAATAATATTGATCTAAATGAGAAATATACCCTTGTTCTTCAACAGTACAGCCAAGACTTAGAGTTTATTCAAAAACTCTATCAGAAGGAAAAGGAAAATCCACCTATACCACGTAATATACCACCAGTAAGAATGAAGTAAATGAGAGAGAAAAATTGCTTTATTTCTTGAGTGTTTCAAGTTAATGAAAATCTAACCTAATATCTTCTGTGTTTTAGGTAACAGGGAAGATTATGTGGGCCCAGCAGTTATTCAGAAAAATTGACCATCCAATGATGTTCCTTAAAAAGAAAACCACACTTTTGAAGGTTGGAAATTAGCAGAGGAGGATTTATCCTAATCTTTCAAGGATGTTATTAACAGAAAGCACATTTACTTATATACTTCTCCACTCACTATTCTAGCAGCTTGTATCCAAGTTCATCCAACAGTGGAACCATTTGTATACCTTTCTCAGTGGGCCATTAGTGCCTTGTATATGTCACATTATAGACTTTGTTCTATGAACAGGATTGGGAGGAAAAATCAGGAAAAGAGTCATGTTGCTTAGAACAATTCAATAATAATTGAATTTCTAAATACATTCCTATGTTTCTGTGTCTTATCTTGTCTCTAAAACAGCATAACTTAGAGATTTCTATTTCTTTTGCTTTCCTGTGGTGGAGAGGAAAAGCCTTGTGGAGGGCCTTTTTACTGTGTTAGACTCATTGAATTGTTTAAGTGGTGCTTTTTCTTTTTTTTCCCCCCTAAATTGCAGACAATGGAAATGAAAAAAGTTATCAAGAACTACAATAAAATGGCTGCAGTTCTTTTGGAATTTGAGATTATTTATCATAGGGCCTGGTGCAGGTTTGCTGACCAGGCTAGGAATGCTCTGTGTGCTTCCTTGCTTGTCAGGCGCCCAGAAACCAAGGTAAGCATGATCTATTCTTTGTTATATGATTTAGTATTACATGTGCTACTTAATCATATCATGGATAGACAAGAAAGCATTGAAGTAACCTTAAACCAAATAGGGCTAAAAAATGAGCTACTCAAGTTGAAATGTTTTTTCCTTTCTGTGTATATTTATGATATGTCTCATAATATTTCTTCTTCATAAGGCTTCTGTCTTGTTTAGGGTATAAAAAAGGCAGTACTCAGCAAGTACGTATCTACTACTGACTTATCTACATTCTTTAGCTGTTGCTTCCTTGTTCATTTTCTATGTTAACCAAAATTTTAGTCAAGGAAGGAATTTTTTGTTGGGTCATGGTCTTTTCTGCAGTGATCAATATCACTGTGTTGAATATATTGCAATAATTCATTAATTTGCTTTCCAAATTTGTTGCCGAGGCAGAAAATTTTACCCTTCTTACTTCATAGATTTTTTTTCCTGCTGTCGTGCAGAGAAATTATGGTTAAAATGTGACATTTTTTGTACTAATGATTCCATAATGGACAACTAGAACATAGTTTTCAAATTTATGCAGCATCTTAAAAACATCTTAAAAGCAATTTTAGTGCCCTCAAAAGTGTAGAGATTAACCTTCACAATATTTCTTCCCAGTTACTGATGGAGAAGCTAGGATGAAAAGGCAAATTAACTTCCAGAGAATGTAGCTGCAGAACTAGAATTAAACTTGGGAAGTCCTGGGAGCCAAGAGGTTAGGGCACAGTGAAAGAGTCACAAGAAATTGAAATCAGTGTAAGATATTGATTGATTGATTAATACTTTGGGAAATCCATATATTTCTAGAGGAGGCTGAAGAAGAAATAAATATTTTAAAAATCCTCTCCAGTCATTTACATGTCTTTATATGATCCAGTTACGTCACACTACATGTAAGTACCAAACTGGTGTCTTATTTGCTATTTCTTTTTTTCACTGCTACATGAAGGAATTATTTGTAAACTTAGACCCAATGGTCCTGGAAGTACTTTATGAGACAAAATACTTGAGAAAAATGCATTTTGAAGTCCCAGATGTTGTCCTTGGCTTGTGTGCAGATGAAGAACAGATTAAAAGACATCAAAGGGAGTGAGTGAACACTTTTTGGATTTGTTTCTCATCTGCAAATGGGAATACCTACTTTAAATCTGTTGCATATATAACTTTTGATTTATTATAATTTTTATCTTTGATGGAGTTTAATTGAACTTTAATTGCTTTCCCCTGTATTTCCCTCTTAACATGCAGTTGTTCCTATATAGAGACATATCTCGTTACTTGGAAACGCCTACATGTTTTTGTTTTGTTACTTCAACAGCTGTTCTCTAAGTGGAGCTCCTAGGTACTGCTATTATTATTGTTAGAGTGCATCTGTGCACTCTAATATAGCAATTACACTCCAAAATATTACACTTAGCATCAGAAGTTTTTCTTTTTCCTTTTAGAAAAATAAGCTGGAATTAACCACTTGATTGCTGCACAACCCAAACATTTGAAAAGGGAGTATGTTGCCTAAATTATAACATTGTCTCTCATGTTGAACATCTAAATTCACTTTTGTTGATTTAAAATTGCTTTCTGTTTCTTGTAACAGTTCAAATCTCAGCTGCAAAAGTTCTTTCATTCTCAGGGATGCTGGTTGTTAATTCTAGAACTCTCTAAACAGGGATGTTCCGTCTTAAAAAAAGCAATGTTTTGTGAGGACTGTTCTTAATTTCTTAATTAGAATTGGACAAAAAGGGATGAAATTTAAAGAGTTTCATGAATACTTCAACCCTTCCTCTCTTTTTCTGTTGAAATTTTCAGTCTTACAATGCATCATTTTTCATTGATTTTCTGTGGAGTGTTTAAAGACAACTAACTGTAAAATTTTAATGTGCAAGACAAACTCTGCATGCTACAGATCTCCAAAAAGCAGTAGCCCCAGATTTTGCCATCCAACAGGAAAAAATGTACAGGAAATATTTGCATTAAAAAAAGAAAGACAAACTTATCTTCTACTCTAAAAAACCTTCATACTGACTACCCAAGCAAAGAAAAAATATTTAGAGGTGTAGATTTTTGACTGACAACATTTGAAAAACCAGTTCTGGGTATAATGTTAATATGTTATCTCAGTATATGGTTGTAACAATGATGTCTAATGTCATGATTTTAATCTGGTCCAAAACACAGCTATTTCGGTGTTTGCAGCAGTTCTTGTAAGGAACCCATTATGTATCTGACCTTTGAATTATTTTTGCATCTAATTCTTGTTTATGCAGTTTCTTTGTGTAGCTTCATTTTCATGGAACTGTATTGATAAGCCTTGTTTCAGAATTTGGACTCATTTTCTTTGGAATCTGTGATTCTAAGTGGTTTGTATGTAGATTTTCTTATAAACAATGTAATTTCTTGCCATGTCTTATGAGATGGAAAGATGTAAACAAAAAAGCCATGTTTTCAATTTTCTGTTTCTATTTTTTTAAAATTGTAAATAATTTTTCTTGGGAGAAAAATTCTGTCAGTTGATCACAGTCACTTTGCTGGAGGTACTTATTTCTTCAGTCTGGTTCTGCTGTTGGTAAGGACAAAGAGGCCTGGTTGGAGTTAGGAAGAGCTGGGAAGGGTTCTTATTTTTAAGATGGGATCAGAATTTGCAAACCTTATTAACAGAAAATGTGTTCAAAATTCTGTGTTTCAAATATCTGAATTAAACACATAGTGAGCGTGATCATGTCTTTCAGACTCCAGAACCTGTTGATCAGTTACAAGGAACACCTGAAGAGGATCCCTGTTGTGCTGAAGCCACTGATGAAGCCATGGATAGGACAAATTGAGGATGCCTTTACCCCAGGCCTGATGCAGCTGTCCTGGACTTCTTTGAACATCAATAAATGTATGTAATAGGATAAGTTGTGAGCCATTCACACTGTGAGGTGCCTGCATTTATTTTTGCTTCTCTTTGAAAAATGTGTTTGTGGACTGATCTTTTCACTTTAGGTGGATAATTTTAGCCCAACTGCTACAAGAGTGTGAGACAAGATAATGAATATGAGTATTTTAATAATATCTTTTCTATAAAAAACCTCTTCAGAATTTATGCTGAACATCCTAAAAGTGGCATGTCTGAAGTCAAGGTTGGAGATTTTTTCCCAAATACTATTTTTTTCCAAGAAAACATTTAGTAGGCATTGAGATTTTCCACACAACCAGTAAGACACAACCTTAACCCTATCAAATACAGCATAAAATTGATTAACTGTTGAAAAATGTCATTGAAATGGGCATATATAAAACCATCACCAAGACTTTCATGTTGCAGTTTCATGAGAAAACAGTAACTCGTGCTTCTAAATTAGCTTTTCAGTTCAGGTTGATTGATGTTAGGCTTTCCCTTCTTCAAAAGGAATAGCAGCAATATAAACAGGAGCAATATAAATCTGAAAGTGCAGTATGGCACAGGTTTGTGCAGCTGTTTATTTATGACTCTGCCATGTGGCACTGGTGCACAGGGCTCTGACCAATGCTTAAGGCAAGGATGGTGACCTTTCAGCTTTACTTGGCCTTTGCCAGACCAGAGAACAAAAACCAAATGGCAAGGGTTTTTTTATACTTGTTTTATAGCTCTAAAATGAATTTTTGTGTTTTAATGTTTTGCATTTTTAGTAACACATGATAAGGAAGGTCTTTACAATAGTATTTATTTATTTATTCATTCATTTAGGTACTCTCTGCGCCACTTTAAGTATCTGAATAGGTATAATTCAGGTTGTAATGGTTATTTGTATCACCATTGGTTCTGGTGGAAACTGTCCCTGTTGAACAATTTAGATGTAATACAGGGCTTTAATCTGGGCTTTTCCTGCTGCTGCAGCTGAAATGCAATTACACCTAGAAGGGAATTCTTTTCTAGAGTGTATGCACCGTGTCTTTTTGAAAATGGGCAATGTCTGATATGCCCAAAATGTGTGTTGGAGACCTACAAATTAGCCCCTGGTTTGGTGTACACAAAATAGCTCTTTACATGCCAGTGATGTACTAAACTCAAGCTTAATGTCTTATGTGTCTTTTTTCCATCTAAGAGAACTCCATCTAGAAATATAGGAGTCCATAGTTGCCTTCTAGACTACTAAATTTATATATTTAAAAAAACAAAGAATCTAAGGAATTCGTTTGACTGCTTTTCCATTTTAGACAATAAAAAAAGTCAAGTTCCATCATTAACTTCCTTGCAGCAAGAAATGACATTTCCCACTTAAAGCATCAGCACTTGGACAGTCCTGTCACACTGATGTGCCTTAGATTTTTAGTGATTTCTATCTACATATAGTAGAGGTTTACATATATTTATTTATATATATAAAACGCTATGGTAATAATAGTGACAAAGGACATAAAGTGCTGTATTTCTTTCTATTTTGCAATGGAAGTATGAAAGGGGAAGAATTTTTCCAGTCTATTCAGAAACAGCAGAAGTAGTTAATTTTATCTTTAGTTTAATAAACACATTTGTTAAAGCAATAAGTTTATCTGTTTCCAAAGTAAATTAGGTCATACAGATGGAAGAAGAAATCTAAGTCTTGGCTGGGGGAATTTTAGTAATTTCATTTATAAGTTAATTGCAATGGTGAAGTCTGCTATGCATATATGTGGGAGGAACAAAATAATTTTCGGGCACTGGCATCCTTTGTGTTTTCTGTTCTGTTTTGTTGATCCTTTTCATTACGATGTTATTACCAAAAATAAGTGATATTTTAAAGAATATTGTTCTGCTTATTATGAGATGTTTTAATATAAAGAGGAAAATATACAGCAAGTCCATCATGTTTCAGGCCTTCATTTCATATTTCATTGCCATTATATCCTCATTTTATTGTAAAACCTGGGGGGAGGCAGGAGTGGATGGGAGGAAGGGGAGATGAGACTTAGGAGGTCTGTGTTCTGCATTGATTTGTTTTCATTTTTTTATCCTTGTTTAGTTATTCAGAATGTTTACAGTACCTTGAGGGAGTTGGACTATGTAGTCAAAGCAGCATCTGATACCCTGGAATGCAGAATTGAAAGAATCCTGAAGGACATGTCAAACACTGCTCTGATAGTTTTGCCAGAAGATGAACCCACAGATGTGACTTCTTTCTTGGAACAGATAGAAAAGCTTGCTGCCTCTACTGCTCCCAAACTGTCTCAGTAGGTTTCTTAATTGCACAGGCTTGAAGGCCATTTTTGGGAGGGTTTATTTACTCACTACTTTTGTATGCATAGAGGTTTTATTTTTAAAATGTTATTGCAACAGAGTACTAGTCTAGAGCAAAGTGATAGTCTTAGGATGCAGGGGAGAAACTTCTAAGTATCTTGAGCACAGCAGTTGTGAAGTAGCATAGTATTGGCATTTATTAGCCAATTCATTTAGCATTTCACACATTTTTTTCTTATAGCATTCATTTAGCATTTCTTACATTTTTTCTTACAGCATTCTAATAAGTAGCAAGAAAAATGAAGATGGATAAGACTTGAAATCTCATCCACATGTTAACTGCTTGTTTCTTAATACTTCTTTTATTTTTTTTAATCATTCTGATTTCACAGATTATCTTACTGCCTCATCACGATAAACCTGTTTTATTAGCTATAGCTGGAAAAAACTTTTTGCAAAAAAAAAATTATGAAGTCCAGTTGAATCAGATATAACAGGATCTGACAAATGGGTTTGATGTTAGTCAGCAAGTTTTAAAATCTCTACATGCCCAAGGAATAGAAACAAACAGAAAAACATTGAAAGGGCATTTCCGTTCACACAAATGCAGTGGGACAGGGGGTGTGTGCCTGGGAAACATCAAAGGGCATTCCTTATGTTTGATTCCCTATGGGTGACTGTAAGGTTGTTTTTGTAGGCAGAGCCAACAAGTGGAATGTTCTGTGTATGAACTTATAGATATTCTTAAGCACAGTCTGAAAGCAGATGCTGGAAGACCTCTGGAGGTAAGACCTCTACAACGTAAAAAAAAAAAGTAGCCTAGTCAGATATTTGATATTTCATTTATATGCTGGATAATCTGATTATTTACGCAAAAATTTCCCTTTCACTGTTCAGGATTCATTTGCCTGTACACATCTTGACATGAAACAGAAAACACGCTGCCAGGAATGCCTGTCCTGTAGCTACTATAACCTGATGGGACAGCTTTGTCAGAAGAATACGGACTCTTTGATCAGATGTGAGTCTGGATTTTTCAGATATGTTGAATTTTTAAAATAAAACTTTTAAGATTTTTTTCCCCCAAACTTATTGTGGTAAAAAAAATTTCTCACTTAAATATCACACTTATTTAGGCACGAAGATTTCTTTGGAGTCCTTAAGACATCGACTGCATGTTATTGACTCCAGGTATCAGACGACTAAGTTTGTAGAGGCACACAGGGTTCCTTTGTTCAGAACTGAAATTCAACTGGCTATTCCAAATATTGTCTTGAGACCAAGTCTTGAAGATATTCAGGTAACCAAATAATTTGACATCTCAGTCATCTGCAATAAAACATTTATAAATGTATTGTTTCAAAGCAGTATGTGCAAGATTTTAGAGTGCAGGTTTATATGTGCAGGTATAAGAACTAGGAAGGAGAAGGAAACCTAAAAAGCCACTTGAGTTCATGATGACAGTGGGTACTAAGGGCATGGAACCACAGATCAGGTTTGTTATACAGGCTATTAGAAGGAACTGTTTCTGTCAAAGCTCAGTAACTGAGTAATTCACAAATCTCTACTTAGAGGCAAACATTTCAAAATGAGTGAAACAGTAAAAATGAATGCCATCAGTACAGCCTGACTTTCTAGTCTCTTTTAACTCTTTCAGAATTTAAAGTCAGTTTAAAGTATCATTCATAAATTCAGCAGTAGTGAAATGTAAAGAAAAATATTACCAGTCTAAATCCCTAAACTGAAAAAACTTAAACACTCTTTTAAACTTACACTAGTTTAGCAAAATTTTTACACATATTTGCAATATCCTATGATGTCTGAAATTATTCAGAGTATTAGTTGTTTATGGTGTTGATTTCTGGACTTTTTATTTAACGTAGTGACTCTCAAGGTCAGTAGCTGAGTTATTTCTCAAGTTTCATGTGCAGCCTTAATGGTGTTGTCAGTAAGAAATTAGGCCACAAAGTGTGATTTTAAAATACCATGCATAGGGGAAGTAATCTGATAATTTCTGTAGCTGCCTGTATAGATTACAGACTATACCATCACAAATTCAGACAAATGTATTCAAGCATTCTGGTGTGAACATGAAAACCATTATTAATAACACATAGCAATGTTTATAAGCAGTTTAAAGGGAAATAGTATTTGAACTAAATTATAATGCCCAGTGATTCATGATTACTGTTCATGAAGGTCTCTTTTGCTTGAAAACCACATAAACTTGGAAGGACTGTAATAAAACGTTATGGAGTACTCTTTCCCCTTACAAAATGTGTTTTTTGGGTGATCCTATGTCATACTTCTTAGAGTATTTCCTTTAAAGACAGAGGTACAATTTTTCAGCCTTGGTATTGTTTGGATGATCATCCCCCACCCACATAATATCTCTGTGAGCTCAAGGTGAATGTTTTGTTTTTTTCAGAGTGCTGTAAACAAAGCAGTAAATATCATTCTATCAGTAGCCAAAGATATTCCCCTGTGGAAATTTGCTTACTTACATCATAAACAGCAGCAGGTAAGTATTTTACTTTACTTTAAAAATTTGGTATTTTGCTTAACATTTCTTAAGATTATATTCTGTACCAATACTTTAACTTGTTACCTGGTGGATCTTCCTGTTAAGTGAAGCCTAGTTTTCAATTTCTATGCCAATTAATAAAACATAGGAGTAACAGTTCATAAATCTTACGTTTGGTAGTTTCTAATATTAAAATCAAAATTTGCTTTAAAAAAATCTTTTAAATAGACTGTTCAAATATAATGATGGTAGTGTAGAACAAACATTTTGTGTAAGTTCTACCAGCTGAATATAAATTATTATCACTTCTCCCAGGTGAAAACTCTAAAGTTAAAACTGCAAGCCTTCATATGACACCTATAATACTACAGTTAATACAGTACCAATATTTTAACTGGCACCAAAATTAGCACTAAAACCTTGGGAAGGTCTGAGGTTTAGATAGTAACTGAAACTTGTTGAAGGACAAGAATGCACAGTACTGGTAATCATGTGGCCTTAATTGTCTTATCTGGGAACAAAATATAGATGTACATAGATCTGTGCTGAAAAGTGTCTTTCTAAAAATATTTTCTTTTGTTGATATGACATCAAAAACAGATCAGTTCATTCTAGTGAAAAAACCCACATTCAAGTCCTCCAAACAAATAATAATTAAGATTAAAAAAAAAAAAAAAGTACTAGGAGAGAGTTGATTGAACTCTGCTCTGTTAAGCAGAAGGTTAGCTTATTTCCAATCATGCTACCCTCCACTGCCTCCTGGACTTTCTATAGCCAAGAATGGGTATAGATTGTAGTTCTACACTAAAGAAGGTAGAAAAACTTCAGCAGATGTGTAGGAGGATAAAACAGCACAATTGTACTTGTATATGGTGCATATTTGCCTGATGTAATTCAGAGATGATTAATATAGAGCTCTGCATGAAAAATTTTTATAAAATCAGCTTTAACACTAGAACTATAGCTCTGTAAAAATCCAAGCTGAGAACAGGGGGTCTCCCTGTGGATGTTGCTCTGCACTTTCTGTCTGTTTTTAGAAGTACTTATTATCATTGCATATTCTGTAATTTAAAAATAAAAATAAAATCCCAAACAAACTAGTGGACATTTTTTTTTCTTGCTTAATTCATACCAGGTTGAACAAGCTGTTGCTTTAGAGTCAGGTGATGAGAGCAAACTCACCAGGATGGTGGCACTGAAACCTTTAGACAAGCAGATCATCGAACATAAGGATGTAAACAAAGTGGTGATCCAACTAAATACAATTATTTTATCTCTTAAAACTGAAGCTCTGGTTCTTCTGAAGACCTTTTCTGAATTTTCGGACATCTGGAACAAGGTTAAGTCCAAGCTTAATATAATACATTGCTGTGTTGTAAAATCTAAATATATTTAAAAAAAAAAAAGTTGTTGGTTGCCTAAGGAGTCTGTGCTCAGTGGGAAGCATTGGTTTCATGGTAGAATCCATATATCCATAATTCCTGTCTGCTCTTGTGTTGGCCAGAACTTGCAAATCTTTATCAATTAAAGCATCTAAGAAAGAAAGTAGAAGTACACAAAAGAATTTTGGAGCATAAACAAGCTTATGCTTTCATATATTTATCCATCTTTCTCACAGCATCTTGTCTGCTGGTGTTATGAAAAACAATAGTTGAGCAGAATCTTTTAGAACTTGGAGACTACAAAACTATTCCTGAATATTAAACTGAGTAGTTCTTCTCAAGCAACCACTGCTGAATGATATTTTTCTATTTCTTCACACACATGCAAAAAGAAAACCTCTGTCTAGGAAATCTTTCAGCAATGAAAGTTCGAAAGCTGAAGTGAATCTGGGCTGATGGAGTTATCTTCATTAGGAAGTGGGTACAGTCACATGAATGGTAAAGCTCTGAGGAGTATTTTGTCAAGAGATTCATCATGAAGAAAAAGATTCTGACTAGTGAAATTCAGCTCTGTGAATGGACAACTACTGGTCTCACCTATCAAAGGTGCTTTAGGAAGGCCAAGAAATAAGCAATCAAAACAGGAGTAATCTTATCTTTGCTCACTATTTTTAACTTTTTCATCCTAAATAAACCCTTAAGTGACCTCATTCTCACAGCTGACTCTTCTGTCTGGCCTGAGAGAGGGCTTTTTCACCTTTTTGTGGCTTCTGAAGTTCCAAAGCTTAATGCTCAGTTTGGTTGAGGTACTGTTTGAGCTAAGAACATGTTGGTAGCATGTCATTTCACCCAGAAAGATACAATCAGATTGGGTGATGCCAAAGAATGATGTTTCTTTGTTACTAAAATATTCTAAATAATCAATTAACCTGGTTCATTAACTTAAAATTCCTCAGGAGTTGTCACTGTTCCCCCACCTTTACAATCTCTGTTGGTCCTAGAGGTGCAAACAGATTCTCAGGGATCTCACAGTGCAGACTGCAGGGGAATATCACTGGGAGGGGTGAAGATCATCTGTTTGTAATTGAACTGAGAATCTTGCACATTTGTTGAGCTGGTGACACTGATTTCTCACCTCTGCAGAGACTGGCCTATGTTGTGAAAAGGAAGGATGCTCAAGGCTCTATTGCCTATAAACAATCTTCAAGAAGCTAAATGCCCTCTCTCTCCCTAGATCCAACCTTCCCTGCCAAATTCTTCTCTTCAAATGGCCAGGAGGCCATCTGCACCTAGAAACTGCAGTTTAAAGATGCTGTTTCAGGAAGAGTGAAGAAAACTGAGTGCAATTGCTCCCATTTAAATACTTGTTAGAAAATGTGAACTGCTTTTGTGGGGTTACAGACAGAAGGAAGACTAGGAAGGAAATACATCCCACAAAACTTTAGCACCTACATTGTAAATCCTGTAGTAACATTTAGATGGATAAGGGATATCATGATCTGTGTCAGTTTCTGAGTTACAGATTTCAAGTTCTTTAAAGACTATTGTGCAAAAAATAAGAGTCAGGAAAGGCAGTTCAAGTAAAATAATTTGTGCTTATATCTCAATTCCTTTTAGGGAGGGAACATTTTGTGTTTGTAAAATACATCAGGCAGCTGGGTGCTGTGTAGGTAATTATAATACCAATGCTAAATATTCATTAAAATAAACTTTTTTTAAGTAGGTTCCAGAAGAAAAAGTGAAGGAATTTATAGATACTAAACCAACGATGGCTGAATTCCAATCTCAAATCAGATACTTTTCTGTAAGTATTTTATCTTTAGTAAAAATGAACTGTTCAGATAAATTTCAGTGAAATTAAATGCTGAACACTTGTATTTTTCTTAGCAATTAGAGATGCAAATCAGAGAACTGCCCAATCATTGTGCACTGCAATCAGTAGAAGTTGCAACAGAGTCATTGAAAATAGCTTTAATTCAGGAATGCCGCTCAGGACAAAGAACATTTGGATTAGCTTTAAATAAAAAGTCTGCTGCAGACGTGGGTGAAATTTATTCATTCATTGAAAATGTTAGCAAGAGGTTAAGCAGACCTATCCAGGACCTTGATGATGTACGGGAAGCAATGGAAGCACTGAGGGAGATTCGAGAGAATGAGATTAAAATTGACATGACAGTTGGACACATAGAAGAATCTTATTCTGTGCTTCATAAATACAATCTGCTCTTTCAAGATGAAAATACAGAAAGAGGTGATGGATTGGCCTATGCCTGGAAGAACCTAAACACACAGGTATTTTAGTTATGTTATTTCTCAAATCATTATTACCAGCCCTCTTAATATTGAAATGATAGAATAAACCTATTTACCTAATTAATTTTTTGATTTCCCAGATTCATTCTTTTGTGCCTGTTTTTTTCTCTTTGTCTGCATATAGGCACAACAGGTTGAGGACTTGCTGCTGAATGTACAGCCAGTCATGAAAACAGATTTACTGAGAGATGTTCAGAAATTCCAAATTGGCACTGCAGGATTTTATAAAGAATATGATGAAAAGTAGGTGACCTGTATTATGATACAATTATGCTTCATTAGTGATTGTTTGAAAATATTATATCTAAAGGGCTTCAGAAAATAAACACAACACAGCATCACTGTATATGTTACACCTGAAAAAAGGCCTAATTTCAGAATTATATAAGGTGGGCAGCTTTGACAGTCTTACTGTCAAAGATTCGTTCCTGTAATTTCAGTGCTGGAGTCAGTGATAGTCCATAAGGGCTTATAGATTCTAGGGGGGGAAAAAAATGACATTCTCAATCCAGATTAAAATGTAATGGTTTTTTTAGGGGGGTCTTAGTAAATCTCTTTGAGGGATATTTAACAGTAAATATTAAAACAGTGTCTTGGATGTGACTGGAGATACCAATTCTCAATATTTCTAAATTCACTGTCTTACTCAGCCTTCCTTTTAAACTTACTTTATCACTTTTGAAGATGTAAATTGTGGTTCGTTGGATCCTCCTACAGTAGCAAAGAAAGAGAGACAGGATTTGGCTTGATCCATTATGGCTCTAGGACAATACCTGACCTTTGAGGGCATCCCTCCTCCTTTGGTGACCTCAGAGCAGCCTGGTTCCCACTGGACTGTGTCTCATCCTGGTTACCTTCCCTAGACCTGCCCCGGACCCTGCTTTACTGACTCACCTTCCCTGCTTGACCTTGGTCCTGTGTAATTATTGCAGACTTGGCTAAAGACCTGGACTATCACTGGAACCTGATTACCGCCCGAGGGCCCTGATTTTCCTGCTCAGGTTCTGTGGGATCATGCCTTAGCTGCTTTTGCTGACTGTGTTTCTGCTTTCATCTCCTGGTTTCATTTCCCTTGCCAAGCAGCCAGCCTACTCTGCCTTCTGCCCATCTGTCTGAATTTCTTTCTAGAAATAACCATGGCACAACAGAGGATGACAGAATTCTCATCCCAAAATATTATGATATGGCCAAGAAGTGGTCCCAGGTTTGAGAACTGGGAATTGCACCCAGTCCTATGGCTGAGATGTGCTCATTAGGCAAAATGTTATTTTTTCTGATATTTTTATGACTACTTAATTATGGTTCTCATGCCAGCTACACAGTTTTCACTCCTGATTTATGTATCTGCTATCTTCCCCCTTTTAAAATAGAAATGAAAATAATTGCTAAAATTTGTTTCACAGAAGAAACAGGAAATAACGAAGTTAAAATATTTGCTGATCTTTATCTGTTTGTAAGATGTATGGTAACACAGATGAATTTTTTTTATTGGAAAAGAAATTGGGCTTTCTTTCAGGGACTACTGAATATGTAATCTTGGTACACTGAATAAGTGCTGCATTTTTTCTTTTAGTGTCTTGTGAAAATTTACAGAAAAAATGTTAAAAAATATTACATTATGTTCAGTAAGTATGGTTTGGGTTCTGTTGTGCTTCTGTGTGAAACCTGTATGATTGGCAAATTCACTGAATGTTTTTTGGTTTTTACAGGGGTCCCAGTGAGGACAATATTCCTCCCCATGAAGCAAGTGACAGATTACAAATCTTTCAAGCTAAATTTGATGAACTATGGAGGAAGTATCTCTCTCTTTCTAGTGGGGAAGAATTATTTGGTCTTCCCATCACAGGTAATTTCTCAGGGGATAAGAGTACCTGTTTCTAGGCTATTAATTTTTTCTCATGATTGCTACTAAATTAATGGAGATTTAGAAAAATTGCAGAAAAATTCCTTGCAGATAAATCTCCTTGTAGTAAATTATTATAGTCTTTCCTATGAAAAGCAGCTGGGTGAAACTGGCTCTCAGTGTGCACATACATAAACATCAGGTGGAAAAATACTGCACTGCTCTGTGTGTCTCAGGGTACAGATGCTTAGCTCTCTTGCTTTTTCTGTTCAGAGCTAAGCACATCTCCTGCCAGTATTCTGCCCCGTACAAATTTGGGAAACATGTTGCCAAAGTACTCAAATTGTCCCTGCTCCAGTTGCATAATGAATTCCCTTGGGCTATGCAACTGCTCTATAATGTCCTTATGCCTCCTAGTCAGACACAATTCCTTTGGAAGATTGTGGTGTGAACTACAGCAGAATGTATGATGAGCACTTTAATTTGTGCATACTAAATTGAGTACATTTTCCTGTCTGAGGACATGTGCAGTAATTCAAATATATTTTGCTAGGAATTCCAAAAGATACGAGAGAAAGTAACTAAAACATTTATATTAAGGATGTCCATTTTAAACACTTTTATCGTCTATTATATTTTATATATTTCATTAGAATGCACACCCATCATCCTCAAACTCTTCCTCTTAAGTAATCAGTGTAAATTGACATAGGGGACATTTAGGTTCTTGTCTAAAATTATATTGTATTTCGTTGCCATTTCATCTACTTTTCAACATTGTTTCGCTCAATTATGAGATTACTGCTACAGAAGAATATTGATTAAAAAAAATCAGCTATCTAAATAATTACTGTGCATCAAAATCTGTTGTAATCATAGTATAAGTGGAAAAGTTTGTCTTCCTAGACACTATCCAGAAAACTGCAAGTCTGATTTCATTCATTTATTAAATAACATTAGTAGAAATGCATTGATTCTTATGTTCATGAATACATTAGACATGAACTCCTAATTAACATGCATGAATTTCCAATTTTAAAATTTGAAACAGAGTATCCTGAACTCCACAGAATTAAACGTGAACTTACCTTGCTTCAGAAACTTTACAGTCTTTATGATACAGTTACTTCCAGTATTGACAGATACAATGAAATGCTTTGGAATGATTTAAATATTGAAAAACTTAACAGTGAGCTCCTGGATTTTCAAAGCAAGTAAGTTGGGTTTTGGTTGAAGTACATGCATTTGTATTTCTAGCTCTGCTTTTTAATCAGCTGGTGAAAATTTCTCCAAGGGGCTGAAGAATATTGGTCCATCTTGTGCTCCGTGTTGGGCACAGCTGCCCTGTGGTGCAATATGCAGCTGGTTTGTGAGTCACCTGAGCCTTGTTGGGGTGTATTGACATGGTAGGCTGTAGCTTATTCAATAAACAAGGTGCACAAACCTGTGTCAAGCTGATTGTAAGCATAAATAACTTTCAAAGCTGATTTTTTACGGTACCTTCTCAGTGATTTCATTTGCAGCTAATTAATTCTTAGTCCATGATATTACATGGAATTTTGAACCTATTGTTTACTTCTGCACATTTGTCTAAATTGTAATTGTTATTTCAAGAAGGGTAAATAGCCACACTAAATTCTGAGGGCTTATTTATGAAGTTTGAAGCAATAATGTTTTCCACAAAAAACTGAGCTGTCTTTTAGTCATTAATTTGAACCCCTCTTTTTAAAAAATAAGAATAGTAAAAATGAATGTATGTGAAACATAACTGCATTTGGACAATGTAAGTCTTCATCTCATTTTAGTAGAATTCTGGAATCTGCATCATAGTTTTTTCTGCAGTTGATTAAATTTTATGGTCTGTAGGAGTTGTCATGCTTCTTTCTCCAGAACGCTGAAGGAAGCCGTTGCACAGCAAAAGTTTTCATTTATGTGTTTCTCTTTGAACTTCATGTGTGACATTTTTGTTTTTCCTCTGAAGTGTTGAGCTATATTTGGAGCAGTGTGACTAGCAATAGGTAATAAATGCTTTTATTGTAATAAAAGTCCAACCCAATGCTATCCTTCTTTTGGCAGTTTGCTAACATTATTGCATCAAGCTATTCTCTTTAAAGGCAGAGAAATTGAAACAACATACAGGAACATAACAGAAATAGCTAAGGTGATATGCTGTGTTAAGAAAGAAGCAGAAATGTTAGAAGTGAAATTACTGCTTTAGACTAGTTGCAAAGATATGCATTGTTCTTTAATGTAATTTTGGTTTGCTACCTTTTAAAAATAATAATATAATAGATAACTTATAATTATGAAAAGTACAAAAAAAACCTTTAGGAAAAAATAAATCCAATTAGAAAGAAATTATAAGAAGAAATATTTAGAAAGCATTGTAAATGTTTATAATAACAGTTGGAGAGAAGTTTCCCTTTATATTTTACTGTGATACAGTGTATAGAGAATGTCCAGTAAATTTATGACAGAAATGTAAACCTGATCAATGGAGTAGTTTTTTAACATAATATGCAGCTCATGAAACTTGCTTTTAGAAGACATTATTGAGACTAAGACAAAGGACAAAGTTATTTGAATTTTTTAAAAGATTGCCATTTTTATTACCAAGCTGAGAGATCCCATTTCTAATAGCCATGCCTAGACAAGTTTATTAGATGTTACTTGCTATGCCTCAGGATAGAAGTAGCCAGGAACTGCACCTTAAAGCCTTCTTGATGCAAGGCAGAGTATAAATTTTCCATTCTGCAATGCTTTTCTCCAGTGTATTTAATGCTATCTACTGTTAGATTCAAGATGAAAGACTGTAGCAGTTATTGTAGTGCCATGACAGGATGCATATGTTCATCTGCCTCTCACCAGCAAGCAGTGAAGAATTTGCACATGTTCCAGCACTGTGTGACAGATCTGTCTGATTCTGAACTGTGAAAAATGGAGAACTTTTTTGAAGGAATTTGTCGTTATGGGGAGGTTTTATGCAGCTTTTAGTTTCTGGAACTGAGCTGTAAGAGAACTGCTGTCAGTCTTTGGTCCATAGCTTTGGCAGATGAAAATTGGCAATTCTGGTTTAGAAGGGAGAGGAGCTGTGACTATTCACAGTACAAGAGGTTCTTCATTTTAAATTTGCATAAAGGAAATTTTGCTTTGAATATCTTTCATACAAACCAGGTATGAATTAAGAGTTTTTTGATTGAAACAGAAGTTTTTTCCTCTTTGCAAGCAGAATAGTTTAGGATGTACTTTATTTTACTGGGAAAATATATGTTGTTTAATCATTTTACCTGTTCACAAGATGAGGTGCATTTTCAAATTTTACTAAAACAATGACACTGCAGGAACTTAATTTCAGGTGTGGGTTTGCACATGAAATTACCTTCCTTTAATTCAAACTGAAATAGAAACCAAACCATTCCAGTGTAATTTGTGCTGTCTTTAGCAGTATTTCATGCCTGCAGTCACAAATGACCATCCATATATAATATTACCAGCTTGCAGCTGGATTTTTATTTGCAGTCTACTGGTCAACTCATTGAAAAATGGCAATGTATTGTACTATTTAGTGGTGGATGGTGATTATTAAAAATAAAATATTTCTTCTTTCTTTTTGTGCTTTTTAAAGAATCCGAAAGTTACCGAAAGCATTGAAGGAATGGCAAGCTTTTCAAGACCTAAAAAAAAAAATTGATGACTTCACTGAGAGCTGTCCTTTGCTTGAAATGATGAAAAACAAAGTATGTTCAGCGTAATAATTTGGAGATAAGAGACACTTGAGAATCTCTACTGAAGGCCATGTTATCTGACTACAAGATGCTTTCCATAATTCTTTTTGATAGATAAAAGCAGCTGTATTTATAGCAAAAAATCTAGTTAGGCTTAGTTATAGAAAAATAAAACAAAAGATTTTGTAATGTAATTAGAATTACTACTAATGCTTTCAATGGAATGGAAGTAAAGACTCTCCTGTTTGTTTAACAGATGCAGTGCAAAATATGTGATCATTCTAGACCTAAAATTAATACAATTTTTAAAAAATCTCATCCCTATGGACTTTTCTAGGCAATGTTGTTGAGACACTGGGAAAAAATTGAACAAGTAACTGGGCATCACTTTGCTGTTGACTCGGAAAATTTCACTTTAAAAACCGTAATGGATGCCCCTTTATTAAAACATAAAGAAGATATTGAGGTATGTGTACTTTTCTGTTTTGTTTGGTTTGGTTGTGGGTTTTTTTGCTAATTATTAACTTGTGATCTGGTGCTCTTTAAATCCTGTTTCTAGTCAGCTTTGTAACATTAAAAATTTGGTATAGTTGAAGAATTCCTTTGAAAAAGTGGAATTTGGTAATTGATGTTGGCACTGATGGTTAGTTTATTTCCCTTTTTTCTGGTGAAAATTTAAATATGTAGATGGTATTACACTAATCCTTCCATAGGAGGACTTTTGTTTTAAGAGTAGTGTGATTCTGTCATGCTTGTGATTTAGGGTCTGCCTACTTATATATTTTTTCTTCCCTTTAAATGTCTAACCAGAGAGAAAGAACAGTTGATGTAAGACTGATCCTGTTAAGTGCTAAAAATACTTGGAACACAGTAGAAGAGGAGGATATGGGATTAAAGAAGGATGAAGTTGTTTTGTATTTTAAAAGTGACCCTTCACAAGAGCACAGATAGATGAGAAGGCATATGGAATGTGCACAAGCTGTAAAGCCATTGTCTCCTCTGTTTTGGGGACAGAAGTTGTCTAGCAAGTGTCTTAGCTTCATGCTTGTTAACTTTTACAAGAACAAAGCATAGCTAAAACTAAAGAAGTAAAACCCCAAATGTTTCTAACTTTGGTTCCATGGTCACTTAGCTAAATCTGTACTTTTTCTCTTTAGTCTTGTTCCACAAGTGAGCATTTTTAAGGCAAAACCATGAAATCAAACCTCTGCTGTACCCAATTCCTGGACAAGGATTTAAGCCTTATGAAAGGTTCGGAGTTCCACCTTACACTTCAGGAAACACTTTAAACCTGCAATAGAATTTTGGGATCCAGTCTGAGTGTTTGATCCTCTTCTCTTTCTCTCTGATGCAATAACCAGCTTTATGACAGTCCTGTCCTCACTGTCTTCAAGAAGCAGAAGACAGGCACATTGTCAGTCTACACTCTGTTCTCAGAATATTTATTGGTTTTGATTGGCAGTGTTTATTTTCTTTAAACCGTTTTGTCAGTTTATTTGATTTCAAATATTAATACATACAGAGAGAAAAATTCTTCCTGCAGATTCAATGCCTCAGTGAATTTTGTGTGTAAGATGCTAGCAGTAGTGAGGATGAGATATAGCCCATTACATGTACCTGTTACAAGTAGTACTAGAATATAATCTTGTTTGAAATATAATAACTTTGAGGTGTTTAAATATATATTTTCATTAGCCTGAACTTACCCTGAGATCTGGATCAAACCAATACATTTTATTAGTCTTTATAAGTGTGCTTTACAATAGCCTTAGATGAATGTAAATTACTATTTTAATTTTACACAGGATATCTGCATCAGTGCTGTCAAAGAAAAGGAAATTGAAGCAAAATTGAAGCACATCATCAGTGAATGGAGTACTCATACTTTCAGTTTTGGCCAATTCAAAGCTCGAGGAGAACTTCTTCTGAAAGGATCAGATATATCAGAGAAAATAGCTTTGGTGGAAGATAGCCTCATGATGCTGGGGTCACTGATGAGCAACAGGTACAAAACCTAATAAATGTACATATTGTATAAATCTTATCAACCCTCAGAATAAACAATTACTATCTTAGGTTCTTCTTCCCTTTAACTCATGTTCATGCAGGTATAATGCACCGTTTAAGTCCACTATACAACAGTGGGTTCAGAAGCTGACCAACACTGCAGAGATAATTGAAAACTGGATTACTGTACAGAACCTCTGGATTTACCTTGAAGCTGTGTTTGTTGGTGGAGACATTGCAAAACAGCTACCTCAGGTATATTGATGTATGATAATAATATGTTGTACCAGGAGATTAGCCACATCACAGAGTTTATTTGCCAGTTTATATAACTTACATAAGATTTGTGGGCTGTGCATGAGCAGTTCAGGAGAAGCTTTGCCAAACTAGGATCTGTCTGGTTAAATTGCTTAGAACTTGGTGAAACCCATAGGAACACACTTGTTTGTAATTCAAGTTTAAATGTTCCTGTCAGTGTGCAATATTAGTGAATTAGTACAGGGCTCAGAACTACTTAATGGCATGAAACTGATTTATTGCTTTTGCCATATATACAAATATCCCTTTCCTCCTCTGTGCACGCGTTTATAGCCTATAAGCTGTAATAATAGAATGACAGATTTTGCATTTGAATTCTGTACTTGCTAGGGCTCAGTTTAATGAAGTCCCACAGAGAGATGCTGCCAGGCCTGGGAGCTGTGCATGTGCTAATCTGTGTGAACCACTGCAACCTCTTCAAAAGGCAGTGATGACCTTCCAAGGTAGCAGCTGCACAAGAGCTAAGGAATGATCTGAACAGGAGGGAAATAGCAGGGAAAAAAACCATCCTTTTTGTTGTGTCTCCTAATGAGGAGTTTTCATACAGTATACTAACAGACCACAGTTCAGTCTAACAGTGTAACTAAACAAAGCCATTATTATTGGGAAACTATTAGATATTAATTTATTTCAGGATACATATTTTATAATTAAAGCTTACAATATCACAAATTAAGATTAATTTTGTGAGCTAAATAAAGCTTTCTCAATTGTTTAAACTACAATTTTTTTTGTTGTTGTTCATGAGATATATTTATGTTGTTAGGGCTTATCAGAGAATCAATAAGCAGCTTGAGCAGATGAACAAATGGTACTAAAGCTACTTCTTCCAAGGATGATAGATACATGAACCAATATTCTGGAAAAAAAACCAATGTAGTGACTGTCTTTGATGAAGGAGAAGGAACAGCTTGGTGGAGGAGTAATGAGGAGTGAGTTTAATTGCAATTTCTGCAGTAATGAATACTGCAACAAGAAACTGTTAGCATCTGGAAATTAACAAGAAGATGAATAATGTTCAGTCAATGTGAATTTGTTAGGAGCAAAACACATTTTAAAAAAAATCTAATTTATTTTTAGAGTGGGCAAGGAGCTTTGTGGATAGAGGAAAAACAGTAGTTGCCATATATCTAGATAGGTTTTTGCCATTGTCTCTGATAGTATTACCAAAAAAGGTGTATTAGCTTGCTGGTGTGCAAAATGAAGAAGGGGAGAATTCATAAACATCAATAACCAATAACTAAAATATTGTATCTGGTTTTGGTGAAAGAAACACACTGACAAATTTGAGAGAGCATAGAAAAGGTTGCAAGAATGAGGAACTATCCAGGAAAGATGAGGCACAAGAAAAGATTCAACAAACTAGACTTGTTTGACTTGAAGAAAAGGAAAAACTGAAGTGCAGAAGTGATAAGTTTTTTAAAATATAAGGGCTGTTCTCAACAGGAAGGAAAAACCCTTGTTTTCAGTATCTGATTTAGCTTAGATATTAGAAGAGAGTCACCACTATCAAAAATTGCCGGGAGAGGCTCCTAAATCTCCATCACTGAGCATCACTAAACACAAGACAGAGAGATATTTTGGGTATGATCCTGCCTCGTGACAGACAAATTGCTTTGGATCTTCTTTTGAGATCTCTTCTAGCTCTTAGATAATTTATGATTCCATTAACATTTCATTTGTTGTAGGTGAAGAACGAGTTTTTAATGTTAATATAGCCAGTGTATAAAAATATTTATTTTTTATCTTTGAGAATTTGTCTTCATCTACAACACTTGTAGTGTACAAGTGGGGCAGCTTTAGACTGTGTATACTGGTTTTGTTCATCAAGTGTTGCTACTAGCAGCTTACATGACATTGTGTATTGCTGTTAGGAAGCCTATAAGTTCTGAGAAAGCTGCTTTTTGAATTTTCTCATGTGTGTTGGAATCCTTTTATGTGGAAAATTTTGGTGCCCAACATGAAGTAAGACATTTCCAGAACTGTTCCAATTGTACTCTTTCTCTTGCAATTTGAACTCTGGTCAATAATAAGCATGACTATTAATATTCATACATAAGTCCTCCAAAGAAGACTTTAACAGCAAGGGAGATATTAAACTGTTACCCTGTTTGATAGAATTACTTAATTTTTAGAATTTGGCAAACATGAGGAAAAGCTAATGCATTTGTCATATACTTCAGGAAGCCCGAAGATTTCAGAACATTGATAAATCATGGCAGAGAATTATGCAGAGAGCCCATGAAACATCAAACATTGTGCAGTGCTGTGTTGGAGATGAGACTTTGGCACAGCTGCTACCACATTTGCTGGAACAGTTGGAAATCTGTCAGAAATCACTGACCGGCTATTTGGAAAAAAAGCGATTAATATTTCCAAGATTTTTTTTTGTATCTGACCCTGCTCTCCTGGAAATCCTTGGTCAAGCATCTGATTCCCACACTATTCAGGTACAAGTAGTAAAGCAAGAGTGTTCTTATGGTCAAGATCACCAAGTGAAGACCTTGGCAGATTTTATTGTTTATTTGAGAGAATTTCTTTCACTTATGGAAAGATTTACACAGTATTCTAATACAGCATTTAAAGACAAAGTAAGAATGCCATATGAGATCACTTTATGGAGGCTTTTTTTCTGATTCTATTGTAGGCACATTTGTTAAGTTTGTTTGACAATGTTAACCGAGTGGGATTTAATGAAAAAAACTACGACCAGATTTTATTGTTTGAATCTCAAGAAGGAGAACAGGTCAATATTATTGAACCAGTTTTAGCTCAGGTAATGAAAGTATATATTACAGTTTTTCATGTCTTGATTTAAAATAGATTTATGTTTTAGAGGCCAACAGTATTGCATCATGTTATTATTTTACTAACTGAATGAAAACCTCCCAATGTGAACAGCAAGAGCGAAGAGTAGCAGGGACAGAACATTTGTGTCAGTTTGTAACGATTGCTTTACCTGTTTTCTCAGCAGTGCTGCTGTGAAGTGCCAAATCCATCACATAACTCTAGAAGGGCAGTGGAGCAGAAAGAGGAAAGAAATCTTTTAAAGATTAGAGAATAACAAATATGGAAATGGGAGTATGAAAGGCTGTGAAAAAAGTCACATAGAGCTCTTGCTTCTTGTGAATTATTCATAAAATGATTCTCTGAAAGTACTTTCTTGTTTATTTCAGGGCAATGTGGAATTCTGGTTAGGTCAGCTGCTGAATGGGATTAGGAAAACAATCCACACCATCATTAGACAGGCGTCAATGGCCATTAACGATTCAGAATTTAAGATGTATGACTTTCAGGCAATGTTTCCTGCACAAATAGGGCTTCTGGGAATTCAAATTATCTGGACCAGAGATGCAGAGAAGGCGCTGAACAGTACCAAAACAGACAAAAAGGTAGTATTTAATGAGTCTTTGGGGATTTATTAAAAGCATTGTTTGTAACAGTACATATTGTGAAAAATTAAAGGTAACATGTAGGAAAAAGCAGAAAGTACTTGTTAATTACCTAGAATAACAAATAAACTACCAGGAAAACAGAATAATAAAAAATGTGTTAAGGAGTCACACCTCCTCATTATCCCCCCAGCATGTGCTTTAGAATCGTTCCTAATCCTGTGATTTTCTCTGTTGTTTTGTTAGGACAAGCATCTTGGGAAGAGACAGTTTCTTAGTTTGGGAATATGGGGAATTTTATCATGTTACTTTCACAAAACCAAATTAGGAAAGAAATAAGAGCTCCTGAAATTTGGGAAATAATTGTGCTTTGTGGACATTGGTGTACTATATCCAAATGTATTACATCCTTCGGTTGATGAGCTCTTTTTTTAGGGAAGGGGAAGAATAGAATCCGTTTCAGGAGGTGTTGGTTTAATCTCAAGCACATGGATAAGATGCTGTTAAAAACCAAGGTGTCATTCCTAACAGTGAATCTATGAAAGAACAAGGAAAGGATGTGAGCTAAAGGGTTGCAAACCACCATTAAGGACAGTGAGATTGAGCAAAGAATGAGTAGCAACATCCTACCATAAACGTAAATGCAGGGCAAATTCTATGCTGTACTTTGATACTGCATGAAAGTAAGGGCTTAGACCATGGAGAAAACCATGTGCTGCTAAATTTTCTGCATTGTTCAAAGTTTAAAAAGACCATAAACCTGATTTTAGTGCCCTCTTGTTCGTAGAATAACTAAGTATAAAGATTCTTTTGCATTAACACGAAAACAACTTTTGTGGTTTTTGGATTGAACTGCATGTGTGTGTTGGGGGTGGGAAGGTTCATTAATTCTCTGTTAGTTTTAACAGTGTTTTTATCAATTTTTTCTCAGCAAACTGAGTGAGTTTTAGGCTCTGCATGTTTTTACAGAAAGCTGGTGTGATTGGTCTGTCACACATTTGGAATGGGGTATAAATGAGCTGCCCTTTCAGAAATCTCAGTGCTTTTTGTTGTGAACATCACTGGCAGAGGCTGATGCTATTTATGTAAGTCAGTATTGTATAGACAGCATTTATGGAACTTTGTAACCGATCTAGTACTACAAAATAAATTATTATTTTAGCATCAGCATCTAAAATTATAGTAGGTTTCCCCCTTCCTCTGGTTAAAGGACGTGACAGATCTTCAGGTTCCTCTTCCCCCTAAAGCTTGAGCTGATATATACTACTCAAAATCATTGACTGATGGTTTTGAATATATGCAGGGATGCAGTCAGCTGAAAATGTAATGTAGAGTAAAAGGAGCAAGAGTCTTGGAATAAAGTCTTACAGTGTGACCTGTTCATCAAGATATAACCTCATTGTACTCTGTTGGATAAGAATGCATGAATGGAAGGCAGCCTCCAAATCCAAATTTGGAGGATTCCAAGCCTAAAAAATACAAAGCAGAATATGGACATTATAACCCTGGCTATTTTTAAATCTAAAAAAAAAATAATTCACATTCTAAATATTGGAAGAACAAATGGTGTTTGTATTAATATGGTCATTCTTGCTTGTGGAAAAGGTAATGCACACAACAAATCAGAAGTTCTTGGAACTTTTAAATGATTTGATTGACATGGCAACACACAATCTGACGAGAATGGAGCGGACAAAATATGAAACGTTAATCACCATTCATGTGCACCAGAAAGATATCTTTGATGATTTGGTAAGTTTTGGAAAACCATCAATGGATTTCCTGTATGGAAGGTCTTGCACATATAAAAAAATTATAAGCAAATCTTAGAATCTATTATCTTTGAGTAGCTCTGACATTACTGCTGTGATAGAGCATATCAGATTTAGTTTGATTTAATATAGATGTGATGCAGTGAGAAGAGTGAATTTTTATATAGGTGTGTTCATAGGTTCAGACTTCAGGTTTTTAAATGGTTGTTTATATTTGTCATGCACAAATTCACCATGAGCAAAAGAGTTTGACTTTAAAAATTAAACTATCCTCTCAATCTGAAGATTAAATGCATTATTTGACTGAAATGTAAAAAAACTCCCTTTAGTATTCCTGTCAATCTTGCAATTTCTGATCCAGCCTATGTGTTGATGTAAGGTAATAGTTATGCAAAGGTAAATCAGTGAGGCTTCATAAATTTGAAGAGAATAGCAACAATAGATAAAACAGATATTTTAGTTTTTTTGATAATTGAGTTGCATCAGGCTTCCTTTAGATGACGATGTTGAATGATGAAAGCATAATTATAAAAATGCAAGTAAAATGACTTCCAAATGACTTGAATGATGTAAAGGTAAATAATTCAATACTGATTGCTTTATGCATTTATGCAATTTATTGCTTTATGCAATTTATGCATATATGTTAGGAAGATAAAAATCAAGTGCATGTGTAAAGAAAATAGAAAACATTAAAGAAAAGTACTGAAGTCTAGAAAGAAAACTGCTGGCTTCTAAGATAAGCATGGTGTTTTATCCTATGCCTATAATTTTAAATTTGTCTTCATCATTATTTGCTTAATTGATTTAATACCATATTATAATAAAATTATGGAAAATTGTTTAAATTTGTAGGTCCTGTATACAAAATAAAAAGTCAGGAGAAAGTCCACAACTGGGGAAAGAGTTTTTAAATGGTATATGTAATAATAGTCTTCTCTCTTAAAAGATTCTATTCTATTCTCTGCTAAACACATCCTTTAGTGATTGAGATAAAGGAGAGGGAAGTGGTAATAATAGTCTTCTCTCTTAAAAGATTCTATTCTATTCTCTGCTAAACACATCCTTTAGTGATTGAGATAAAGGAGAGGGAAGTGGCTGAGATTCCAGAGCCTCCACTTCACCTTATACTGTGTTTGCAAGGCCAATAACCAGAGCAATATTTTCTGTAAGAGGCCAGTGATTTTGAGATCTAGTGTCAATAATTATGAATCTATTAATTACCACAAATCTAAATATGTGTGTAGCAAGTTCATACTGAAAATACAGCCCAAATAAACAAGCATTCATTCATCTATACAACACATTCAAATACTGTGCACAATTTAGTATTTCTGTGAGTAATGGTGCAGTTATCATGCAGGACAGCCAGTACTGTTCATTTTTTATGTTTTCCATGACTGTTTTTCAATATCTCTGTAAGACACAATTCTTAGTCTCTGTGCCCAAATCAGAGGAAAATCAAAGTTGACAGAAGGTTCAGAGCATGTCATAGACAGGTTTGAAAAGATAATTCTGGATGCCTTGACTCCTGACAGATTCTGTGCTCATTCTTCAAGGTCATGAATTTATATTAAGCAGACTTTTTTTTTTCTGTGTGGAATTTAAGATTAATTTGTTACTGATTCATTTCTGTATTAATGATTTTTCTTTTCCATAATAGGTCCGTATGAACATTAAATCTCCATCTGATTTTGAATGGCAAAAACAGTCTCGATTTTATTTTCTTGAAGACTTGGATAAATGCATTATCAAAATCACTGATGTGGAGTTCACCTACTGCAATGAATACTTAGGCTGTACAGACAGGCTTGTTATAACTCCCTTAACTGACAGGTATTTGTAAAAGGAATGAAATGCATAGTATTGGAGCTAAGATTTATTAATATTTCCTTTGACTTAATTCTTTTAATGAGTCAGAATTACTTAGGTTGCTCTACAATGCTGCAATATCACTGGTGAACAGTAGAGGCCAGTGCTTATATATTCAGCTATTGAAAGCAGGTTGAATTTGAGTGTTTGCTTGAGCTATACGAGCTGTGATGGGCATTAAAAAATTTACTTGTTCTCAAGATAAATATGCCTGAACCCCGTACATTTCACCAGCCTAAACACAGTCAGTCTAAACACCAATATATTGCTGCTTTCAATGAGCAAGTAGTTGCATGAGAATTTGGAATTACAGCAAGTGATTAATTTGAAGTCAACCTGTAGGAAAAAGCAGTAACTCAGGACATGGCATTGCATAACTAGTGCCAGTATGGTTTTAAGTAAAGCCTATGGAGAACTGCAGGAATACAAATACAGAAAAACTCTGAGGGCAATCACAAGGAGAAGTATTTGTTGCTGGGATGTTAGTTATACAGCACAGTATAAACTTCATTAAATGCCTATTTTCCTATAGAGCTTGATTGGTGCTTCAGCTAGGCCAGAGGCAGATGTATTTGCTATGCCAGAGCTTGTTCTTTTGTATGTGGATACAAATGTCTAAGACTGAATACTTTGCCTATTCAGTCATTTATAGAATTATAGAATGGTTTGGATTGGAAGGGGCTTTAAAGATCATCTAGTTCCAACCCCCTTGCCTTGGACTGGGACATTTTCCACTAGACCACTTTGCTCAAAGCCCCATGTTGAGTTAATGTTGGAATTGTCTTTGCATTCTTTATGCTACTAGATTTTATTTATTAATGAAAACTCAGATTTTTTGCCTATTTCTGAACAAAAATTATTCCCTGTGAGCTATTTAAGATAGCCAGACCTCTGCATGTGGATACCTGGCTTTTAATAAGTAGCACACATCTCCCACATTCTATGTTATGCACCCTACTGTTCCTGTGTTAGATAGAAGTTTGTTTCCAGCAGTACACATGTAGTTGATTAGTGGCAATGACAGCACTAACACACTGAAAATATTTTTACCCACCAGGAGACGCAGTATCAAGAAAATGTTTTCATTCAAAATTTGTTCACTGAATTAAAATGCAGCCAGGGAAGTGGTTATGGCACCAAGCCTGCCAGAGTTCAAAGGTGTTTGGATGAAGCTTTCGGGCACGTGGTGTGGTTTTTGGGTTTGTCCTGTGCAGAGCCAGGAGCTGGACTGGAACTGGACAGAGGATATATTATGATTCTACAAGATGCCATGTCACACAAGATTGAAAATGAGCACAAGATGATGTGATTGAATAAAACAAGCCTTTTAAATGAGTTTAAACTATAATAATCAACAGAAAGTGCAGGCATATCTCTCTTTGGACATACCTGGAAGAGCCAAACAAAGCTGCAGGGATTGGAATCTACCCACTATCACACATTGAAAGGGTATTTGAAGCAGAGATGTTTCCTAATGTTAGCATGGGAAACTAATGTTCCTAAGCAGTGTTACACAACAGATTTTATTCCCGTTGTGGGTTTTCTCCATTTTAATATTTATAATACTGCTGCGTGGAATTGTCTGATCTTCTGAAAATTTTCAGGTAATGGTGTCTTTGTTCCATTAATCAGCTTGGAGCCAAGTCCTGTTTGGCTAATGATTTCATGTTCAGCGAGATTCCTTAAGCATGTGATAAATACACACAGCTGGTGGTACATTGCATTAAGATAATGGCACTAAAACTGAATGCTCCTACACATCCTATCAGACCCAGCCCATGTCATGGCACACACCAAAAATGAAGTGAAAGGTCAGCATAGAACTTGTGCTGTATATTCAGTTTGTCCTTACTTTGTTTTCAGTAGCAGAATTGTTAGGAATGTTATTTTTTATGTGTTCAATTGTGGCCTCTTAACTGATCACTGAGTAATAAGGTGAAAAATCATTCTTACTGCTATTGTATTAGCATGAGTATTCTGTGGTTTCTTAAGAAGTCATACCAGGTGCTATCATTTGGGATTTTTTCAAATGCCCATTTTATCTCCCCACATATATCATAAAGCTATTGAGATTCACAGTGCTAAAATGTGTTTGCTGTGATTTTGGAGCATTGGAGGTTAGAACAACAGGCTTCCTTACACCCTTCAGTAACCTCCACATCATCTGGGGAGGCTGAGACTTAAACCTGAGGATCTCAACCCAGGATGGAGGCTGAAAAAGAAGATGGTCATAGGACTCAGATTCCTCCTCTTTCTCCATTGCCCGTTGCAATCTCTCCTCTCATCCATTGCCCTCCTGGAGCTCAAAGATCTCACATGACTGGCAGCAGTGCTGTGGTTTGGCATGCTGCTATGGAAATGTCAAGGACAGGAGGTGCTTCCAGCCTCTGGGCCGTCCTACTGCCAGATCAGAGAGCCCATCATGAGTACTCTGGGAACATGGAAGGAGGGGGAAAAGGCAGAAATCCAGTGGCTCTGGGTGCTGAGAAAATGAGGCTGTAATGGAGGGTGTATGATAGTTTGAGAAAATCACAATGCTACAGTATTTTGGTATTCAGCATTTAGAACGGAACTGTGGATTTCCTGGGCTGTTGCAGTCGTGACTGTGCTGGATGAGTGCTTTTCTTGAGGTGGAGCAAAGCTGGTCCTGGTAACTCAGCTTCACAGTGTGCAAGGGGGTGACTGAGGACTCACCACATGGAAATACATTTCTGCCCCCTTCCTCAGCTCTGGATAATCCGTCTGTTGTGGTTGCATTGATGGACTTCAAGTAATTAATGTTAGGAAAAGATTCACAGATCTGTTTGTCCTGTCTTTAGGTGTTACATCACTCTGGCACAGGCCCTGGGCATGAGTATGGGTGGTGCACCAGCAGGACCTGCTGGGACAGGGAAAACAGAGACAACTAAAGACATGGGCAAATGCCTGGGAAAGTATGTTGTGGTTTTCAATTGTTCAGACCAAATGGACTACAGAGGACTTGGTCGTATCTATAAAGGTAAGAAAATACCTTTTATTTATTCTTTTTAGAGTTGTAAGTTTTTGCCCCTTCAGTGTAATGAGTTAGCAATGATTTGGAAAGCATTTTCACCTCTGTTTCCTCTTATTTCCAGACACTCATCAACTTTAAATGATATTTGATTTTATTTGATTTTTCCTTTCTTTTTTCCTGCATGTTTTCCAGTACTTTTTTGTTTGAATATTCTTCAATGGTGTTTCCCATCTATGTCTTATTTTCTTTTTTTCCTTTTAATCCTTTCTATTGTTTGAGTGTTTTTTAATGCTTCTATCCTACCCCTTCCATGTGGATGGGATTTATATTTATTATTTGCTATTTTTGTGTCGAACAAGACAATCAAATGTGAAGCTTAATGACGTTGTGCAAGGCAGGGAAATATGCAAAGTGTTGCAGTGTCTTATTTAACTAGAAACCAGGAAAATGACACAGTGGTCAAACTCTGCTAACTCTTCATGATTAGCAAAATTTTGAATTTAGTTTTGTAAGCAGTAATCAGTGATTCCAAATTTTGTTATAATGATCTGTTTTGTTGTATATAGCTGTGTTTATATATCAACTGACAGACCACAGAACACCACCATTTTCTGTGAGTGATGGGCTTTTAACTATAACACAAGGCATCATAAACAAAATTTTCACTGTTGTGATATCTCCTTAAGGCTAAAATATGATCTGGGGATAATATTTAGTTTCAATTAAGAAGCCAGTGAAGCTGGCCATGATTTTTTAAGCAGAGGAACATTTCTGAGCTAGAAACTGAACCGCCTATGCATGTGAATACCTTCAGGTAAGGTCGCAAGTTTCTCAAAGCACCTCTTGTAACTCCCACAGATTTGGACCAAGTTTTACTTGCACATCTCTTATCATGTGTGCAGACCTTTAGTGTCACAGGTTTATTTTGCTCATTGTATTAGACAGAAGAGGCCTGGGATATCTGAGTATGCTCATAATGCCAAGCACAGTCATCTGCTGGGTTTCTGCTGTATCTGCAATCATCAGTCTGTAAGGGAAATGTGAGCTTTTGTTCCTCCTTGCAGTGGGTTCATCTTTGATGTCACCAAACTGTTGTCTTCTGCTCTGCTCCTTTTGTGAGAATATTTGTATCTCTTTCTGTAAGCACCTCTTTTCCTGGGTCCATGGTGATTTCACTTCTTTGTATTAAACTGTTTGTGACTCATGTCAGTTCAGACACCTAGGTTTGTATCCTTGCTTTTTTCTGTCTTCTTATCCTGAGCACTTTGGTAACTTATCCTTTCCCATTTCAGATTGAGGCAGTAGTGCAGCTTGTCGTTGCTTTCTTTTATTAAAACTGGACACAAATTCTGTCTAAAAGCACAAGTTGAGTTTTAGGGCTCAGTTTTCTTTTTCTCTTGTTTTTCTACAAGCTGACCATTTTCCATGTAGTATTGTCATCATATGCTTCAGAAGCAAAGTCATACTGTGTAGTGTGTCCTTCTCTGGCTGCCTCACTTAATGGCATGCTGGTGTTCAATATGAGCTCGGAAAAAGTATTTATAGAACTCATCTAATTGCTGCTCAAGCAACCATGATGCCTGTGACTGCTTACTTCAGTAAATTTGCAAGTGGGATCATAGCTTGCTTCTCTGAGAACTTGCCTGAGAATTAGGTAACAGATTCAGCTGAATAGAGCCTGAATAGTGTGGGTTTTTCAGCATTCATATGGCTGTTGTGTGTCTGGCAGTAAAAGTAAGATTCTGTTCTTACATAAGTCATTGATGCTTTCATTTGTGAAGGGGCATTTAAAGTCAGTTGTTTTGGGCTTAGTGTCACTACTTGCAAGGGCCTGGCTTGCAATCACCTTTTTATGTCTTTAAAATATCTGCAATTTCTTGAAGAGGGGATATATTGAAGTTAGGGAAGGAAATGAGCTCTTTTTGATTTAATATAAAGGGCAAAGTGAGTTCAGATAAAGATTCTTTACTGCACATAAGGTCTTCAATGGAAAAAAAGGATATTTCTTCTCAGCTGTAGAAGCTCTTTCACGCAGACTGATAAGAAACTTCTCATTAACACACTGCAGATTTCAGTGCTCACAATGGGAAGTTTTTCAGAATTCCATGTCTGTGCTAGGTTTGGTGCTTCATCACCAGAGTTTGCAACCCAAGCTTTTCACTTTATCTGGTGCTGAGGGTCAAGTCATCAGATATTTGCAGGTTTACCAGTGAGGAGAAAAGAGGCAGGGAGAGGTGGTGGTGTCCTGTCTGCAGGCATGTTTCCAGACTTCTGTAAAGACAAGACATTTCATCTTCAGAAAAAAAAATATAGAAAATGATAAGATAACTAATATAACTTATATTGTATACTATAAAATTATGATTTGAAGCTCTTCTGGTGTGGTCAGAGCTGAGGTTTGGTCTTTCTGTTTCCCTGTTTCTATCTGCTTTGTTTTTCTGTGTGACTCAAGAAATTCATAGGCAGATGATTTAGTTGATATGTTCAAGGCCTGGACTTGATCTTTGATAGTTTTGTTTGTCAAATTTGAACCAAATGTAGATTCAGATACAACTTGTCATCTGAACTGGACCAGAGGTAACCTGAGACAGTACCAGGGATGCAAGTGGAAAGATGAATTTTCAAGTTTTCCCATATATCAAATTCAGTGTTGAAATTGGCCATGAATAGCGAACCAGGAATACTTGATCACTGTTCCTGAAAAGTGTTGGTGGATACCCTTCCACCAACAAAAGAAAACCTTTTGTCTGTGGTTTCCTGTGGGTGGCTATAAAAGTTGTGTTTGCTTTGGTTCTCTTTTCTATAGTTACAGTCAAGCAATTCCAGTCTTACCTGAAGTAACTTTTTGTGATTTGGTATTTAATGCAAGATTTTATATTTATCTTAATTTAGAAGGTGAATACACAAGTCTGGCATTCTGTAAATTCTTTTAGGATCAATGATTACTTTTTAGTTTGCTGCTTCTGGATTGTGCTTTGGCTAGACAGAGCTTTGTTTCAGTGACATTTCCATTGAATTATATCACTATAGCTCTAGTCCTGTGTAAAATCTGGGGAAAAATGTGGAAAAATACATGTAAGGACACATGGCTCTGCATTGCAGATATGCATTTTATAGTCTGGGGGCTAATAGCTATTCTGTGAAAATCTTTCATCGTTTGAGAACCTGGTTTGTAGGATGTCTGTAGTGATTGGGGCAGGGGTGTTGCCATATCTTTAGATACAATTAAAGATCTCTTTAGTCCTGCCATTTATTTTCTGCTTTTACTCCATTTCTGTATTTGATAACCATCATATGTTCAGCATGGGGACAGAATTTAATTCACAATATGACAAAATTACATTGTCTCTGAGCTGTTTTGCAGCAGAGAGTTTGCTTGCTGTTCCTGTGCTTGTGTGTGTTTTTAGCATAGATGTGTATTTTCTTTCCTTTTTCAATACCACCAGAATGAAATAATTTCACAAGAACTGAGTTTATTCAAAGCTGTGGGATATTGGCTTTGTCTGAGAATGAGGTTTCCTAACTCCATGCAGCAGGTGGCATTACAGAACAAGTGATTTTTTTTTTCCTTTCCCAAAGAAAACATTATTTGGTCAGAACTGAACCTCACCATTCTATAGAGAAATTACTTTCAAAAACCTCTAAGATACAGACAGTAAGTGTAAGAGACAATATTATACAGAACTAAGTTTCTTAGTTAAAAACTATCCAGCTTTAGAGATTTTCCTTGTTCATCCCGAAGAGTAGATATTTATGTTTAATAAACAAGGCAGGAAAAATCACTTTTTTGGTTTCTTTGTAGGATGGATCCTAGGAGTCATATAGCACATGTTAAAAAAGGTGACAAAAGAGTTTGAAAAATCTCTGCAATAAGTTTGTTTCAGGGAGCTGCAAGAATGGGGCAGCTCCATGAGGGAAAATGAACCAGGAGCTCAGGGAGATCAGCACAGAGGCAGGGGCTTCACTCAGCAGGGCACAATCCCACAGCAGGGCAGGCTGTTGGCAGCTTGTTCCCATCAGCAGTCCAGTGACAGATAATGTGAAATGACCAGCTGGATTCAGGATTTGTCTGGGAAGTTTAGTCAGAACCAGCAGGAGGCAGAATTGGGGTAACTCTGTGGAGCTGTGGGCTCCTCTAGGAAGTTCATTCAGCAATTCAGGATAAGAGGAGGTGGGACTGTGCACAGCCCTGCACACAGTACAGTTCTGACCTGCCTGAGCTACAATGGAACTCCTGAACTGGAAGACAGAGTCTGGATAGAAGCCTCAGGAAGGGCTGTTGAGGGCATCCAGGACCCAAATATTCCTCACAAAAGGAGAGGAACATCAGTTAAAGGACTTGGTGCCACACCAGTGAAGTCAAGGAACAAATGGCAAAGACAGTAGGATTGGTAGGATTGGGTATTTAATGTTTTAAATTTGGTAACTTTTGATAGAATTACTTCAATCTGTGTATCAGTATGGCATTGTGGTATTTATATATATTCCACTTGCTTTTAATTTTTTTTAATTAAGCTCATGTAACTTTTCATCCTCTTCAGATTCTTTTACTTTGGAGTATCTTTTTTCCTTATAATATCATAGAAATTAATTAGAAGCAGTTTAGGGAAAGGTTACAGAAGGAATTGAGATAATTTTCATGGGAGATCTGCAGTATTGCCCTGACTGAATTAAGCCTTAAGAAGCCAATTTTGGTTGTACTACCAGTGATTTTGACCGGGTTCAACTCTAGTTCTTTTCTTCCAAAATTGCATGGGTAAAAAAGACCAATTGATGCAACATTATTAAAATAATTGGTTAATGGGCATGAAAAAACATAAAAAATGGATGTCAGGAAAGAAACATAAAAGTGGCATTAAGGGCACTTGGGGCAACATCTTGAAGGGAAAGAGAAGATCAGACAAGGAAAAGTAGAGGGAAGAGAAGTAGCATATTATGAGAAGAACAGGCTGAGCAAAGGCAAGAGAAAGGAAAAAAATCAAAAGAAAACAAGACAAAGTAAAAGAATATGTCTTCATAGTATTGTTATTGATTTTTGAATACTTTCTCTTGAACTATCTAAAGCTCTTAAGGAATCGACATTGCACATAAACCACCCATAGATATATTTTACCAGTCCTATAGGCATTGCCATATAAAGTATGGGGTTCAGAGGAACTCTGGGCATGGTTATTCAGCCTTGCAAACACAAATGCCTTTTCTTGGACATGTGCCCTATTTCTGCATTTAGTACTGCCTTCAAACTGCTTAAGCCAAGCTGAGCTCCACCACTCAGGGGAGTGAATTAAACTCCACTTCAGAACAGTTCTAGGGATGGGCCCAGGCAATTGGAAATACTTGTCCAGTGTGTTCTTTGGGAAGGGAGGGGTGGCATCCATGAAGCTCCTGCATAGACTTACTAGCCTTTGTCTCTTGTGAAAGGGGTGTGAAAGAGCAGAGGATTATGTAGCTTTCCCTCTACTGCTCTGGAAGGCTGTCACCGTAGACGCTCCTATCTCAATCTTGTTAGCACGATAGAGAAGAAGGAATACTTGACTCTCCCAAAAGCCATTAATTTCATTATATTTGTGGGGTACTACTGTCCATCCAGAACACCATGGTCTGTTCCAAGTAACAATTCTAAGTGTAACATCAGATTCTTTCCTCTATCTTGAACAGTAAGATGTTAATCTCCAGTAATTTTTAACCTATGAATTAATTGTTATAAAATGCTACAATGCCTCTGTCAGAAATGTAATGGTCTCTATTTGGTTTTGTGCTTTTCATTTAGGTAGGTGTTTCTCAAGCTCATCTTTGACAACTTCATCCCCTGCATAGATGAGTTTCCATGCTATATGCACGTTTGTGCTACTATATACAGTATTAATTAACGCTTTCTGTCTAATGGTTGCTGTAGAAGTCTAGGATTCTTTGTAAAGAAGTTTATGTATCTTTCAAGGGGTGATACTTTTTCTGAGTGTCATTAATGCACAGCCCAACTTATTTTGAGTTTTTACTTCTCATTTTATTCTGTGTTCATGTTCCCTGCTCTTCTCACATTACACAAAGTTCTATAGAACATGTTCTATTTTGTATATAAATTACTCTTGTTTGATCTGCTATTTTAAGAGAATATTTCTCTTTTTGCTTTTCTCAGGTTTAGCTCAGTCGGGTGCGTGGGGTTGCTTTGATGAATTTAACCGCATTGAACTCCCAGTTTTATCAGTGGCAGCTCAGCAGATATATATCGTACTTCAGTGTAAGAAAAAGAAGAAACTTAAGTTCACTTTCACTGATGGTGACGTTGTTGACATGGACAGAGAATTTGGTATATTTCTCACTATGGTATGTCTGTAAATACATGTAAATGGGATCATTGTGAAAAATCTTTTCTATTCCATTTCCTATTGAAATTTCCCTGTTGAAACATTGGCACTGTCTGTTAGAAAATAGTTAATGAAACTTGAACAATAATTTAGTAAAATAATTATGATATAATTTTCTCTTGTTCATATTTTTAACTGGATCTTGAGGTATGCATTTATCATTAACTATGTATTTTAAGGACTTTTTTAGTTGAATATTTGACAGATGGAGATTAAACTTAACCCTCTCATATTTTTAGTCAAAGTCTGTCAAAATAAAACAGAATTAACCACTGCAAGAACTACTGTAGCTGGCCTGGTCACTATTTTACCACCTGTGAATAAGTTTTTGACCTCAATCCTGGAAGACAGCATGAGGGAAACCACCCTCACTCTGATTCACTGGCCTCCTGAAGATTTATCTTTGGTGCCTGTGGACTGCTTCTAGCAGTGTAGGAGGCAAAGCAGCAGGAAAGTATAAGAATACCTTAAAATCACCTTTGTATCTCTCCCTCCATAGCTACCTAAATACCCACTCAAAATAGAAGCCTTTGTCTTTATTTTAGGGGGTCCTACCTTTGAAAAAGTGTTAATGTTATCACTGTAATTTGAAAAAGAGGGCAAATAAGTGCCATACAAAGGCCATGTGGAAGACAGGAAAGAGCTGAAAGAGATGAAAGAAGTTATCACTGCACAGCTAGTGACTACAGTTGTCACAACTGAGCCATGCAGTACTCATATGAATGACTTAGACATCTTCAGAGAAAGGTCAGATCCATTTGTTTAAATTATACTCAGTAATGGCTTGCACTGCTTGACTGGCTTTGCACTGAAATGGTCTGGGAATGCTCACAGGGGACAGTAACCTCCAACACTGTCAAGACTCTGAGGAAGTAACCATTTAAAAAAGAGCTGCAGCAAGATCTGTAAGTGGCTGTCTGTCTATATCTGTTAGTCTTGGACATCTCCAAATAATGTGTGATACTCCATACTTCATGAAATGCACTATTGAGGCAACTGTGCACTGACATGTACATCATGCTCAAGTTATCCTTTGTAATCATGCATGTGCTCCTGCATTTGCTGAATGGTTACCAGGAAGGATAAAACTTCCTAGCCTGCTATCATTATATATTGTGTGGATTTATAAATTGCATTTTCAGAACCCTGGCTATGCAGGACGACAGGAGCTCCCTGAAAATCTGAAGATTCAGTTTCGTACAGTTGCCATGATGGTGCCTGACCGTAGCATTATTATGCGAGTCAAGCTGGCAAGTGCTGGTTTCCGAGACAACCAAATCCTCAGTCAAAAATTCTATACACTCTACAAACTCTGTGAAGAGCAGTTATCTAAACAGGTAAAATAAATATTTGTCCAACTGTAAGCTGTCACTGGAAGGATATGGAGATAATATACTTTTATAGAATTTGTAATTATTATTACACTCATGGGCCTACACATTTTTCAGGTTCCAGAAACAGTGTCTGAGACGATCATGTTGTTTTTATTTTTCACAGTAAATTGAGTAGAATGGGAAGTTTGATTTGTGATTCTTAAACAGAGTGCAGTTACTGGAGAAGTTATGAGGAACGGTGTATATTGCTGTGCTGAACTTGCAGAGGGCACATTTTTCAATGTCTTCACTTGTGAAGGCCAGGTCTATTTCAGAGGCAGTGTAAGAATTGTAAATAACTACAGAACACCTGCAAGGCTCTGTCTTTCTGAGTGCTACTGGAAAGAGAATACTGCTGTTCCATTTGAGATGGGGTGTTTAAAAGTAGAAACAAATTTGATTATTTCCTTTTGAATGTCCTGTGCTGGCTTTTGAATGCCCTGTCCATTAGAGAATCTCAATGAGAAATCATATGAACAGTTGATAAATTGTGGCTCAAATGCCTGCTTTAGTTGGATAGTGATGAACCCACTCTAATTGACTATACTTCTATATACTACTATACTATAATATACTACTATATTAGACTACTATAATTTTAGTTCTGTACCACATATTTATTAGTGCCTGGCCTTTATAAAACTAAGTTTTCCTATTGCCTCAGTTTGTGTGGTCATTTTTTGTCCAGGACATGATTCTTTCCTTCAGTGTGAAAAAGGTGTATAAGCAGGCACCAGAAATTTGACCTTCTACCTCTGCAAAAGTGCTTTGCTTGTTTTGTGTTGTCACAGATACTGGAACTGGTTCACCCTTGGACAGTGTACTTAAAAATTTAATGCACACAACCAAACAAAACCTAACAAAACTTATTTTAACTATCTTAAGGGTGTACAATATTTTATAGAAAATCATTACTGCATCTGCACAGAGAGCATAGAGTAGAGTTTCTCGGTGTAGTTTGGTCATTTCTTCAGCAGAAATTGCCCTCTGGAACCTCTGACATAAGGAGATTCTCCATTTATCATGTTAATCAAAATACTGAAGCATATAAGTAAGCCTTATCAGTTGGCCTAGGTATTGTAGGAACCACCTGGAGGACTCTGTGAAACTGTCTGAGATTCCCACTGGGAAAACTCCTGTGCCAATTATTCAAATGCTTTGTTGTTAAGGCAGGTAGCTCAATCACCTTTGTCTCAGATCAGTCCTCTGCCTCATATATGCTGATTTTAGCAAGGAAGGTCCTTGATATTTATGAAGATTAATGACCAAGTGCTCTGGTTGGGCACATAGGCCCAGCCCTTAGACTCAGCTACATCAAAATTTTATGTCTGCATCTCATGCTTGTCTCTCTCTCATAACTGAAATTCCATTGTTCTTGCTAAGGAAGCCATGATGTCTGTGGGGTAGAGTCTTCCATGCATATTTATAATTTCTTTAGGACCACCTAACATTTCTACAGTATCCATCAGAGAAGTCTGCTATAGTGATCTTTCTTCCATTTATATCTTGTATCATATCATGGGTCACTGTACTCAGTAGCATGAGCCAGGAAGCATGGCTTTCTTCAAGGCTATGGCACTATGCTAGTTTGTCCTGCCTGTGCCTTGAGCAGCCCTTTGGACAGTCCTGTTTTTTGTCTAAATCCATTCTATATAGTCATAAAATCAGAGAAAAATAGATCTTTTTCTCTGGGAGTTCTGGAGGTGAACAGGTGCTGTATCTCTTCTCAAAGTGAGATCTGCTAGAGCAGGTGGCTCAGCACCTTGTCTAGATGAGCTTTGAATATCTCCAAGGATAAATAAACTCTTCACAGCTTCTTTGGTCAAGCTGTGGAAATGTCTGACCACCTTGTCTAGTTACCATTTTGTGTGTGAGGATGTTAGCAGAGACAATGTTGAAATCTCTTGGAATTACTCTGCCCCACTGTGTTGCCCTTCCAGCAGATATTGGGCTGTGTCAATCCCCCAGTGAGGATCCGGGTTTGCAAAGATGAGGCTAATTCCAGCTGTTAAAAGAAAGATTCATCAGCTTCTTCCTTATCAGGATCTTTACAGCAGACATCTGCCACAATGTTGTTGAGCCCTCTAATTCTACCACAACTTCCCTCAACTGGCTCATTAGCCATCCTAAGGGAAAGTGTTCCCACTCTTTCACTTTTAAGGGCAATTTCCCATCTCTCCATCCTGTCTTGTCCTTCCTAAAGAACCTGTATCCATCCATTGTTCCTATGCCCTCACATTTCCTAGTTTGACTGTAACTCTGTACCTGCACACAGAGCTGTAATTTTTCTGGTTTGTTGTCATGTTGTGTGCCTTGGCAAACAGGCACTTCAAATTAGCACCTCCTTCTGCTGTGAGAGCTTCTGCCACAACGCTGTTCTCTTCACCTGTCCTTATCTGTACACATGCACTTGAGAAGGGTCACTTTCCACACTGTTCCACCATCCTTGACATGTCTCTTGTCTACCACAGCCTGGATCTTCTGCTTCTCAGTGGGGTCCACCACTTCCTTACTTGAATGTATGTTGTTATTGTAGTAGTAATGAAATAATTTGAAACACTTGCTGAAGTTCCTTGTGAAGTTTGTTCTAGGTTGGGGAATGCATCTAATGCAATATGTGATTATACAGAGAGAGATATCTAATGAGTTAATCAGATTAAATATGGGAGTCTCATGAACTGAACATGTTTCTAAGAGTACAGTGGGACATAAATTGCTTCTGGGTAGTCAGAAAACTAAAATGATAAAGTACAGACAGTCTTTCTTAGAGGCATATTCAATTAGACATTGGAAAGAAACTCTTGACTATAAAGGGTAGTGAGACACTGGAACAGGTTGCTTGGTGAGTTTCTGGACTCCCCATCTCTGGAAGTCTTCCAGGCCCAATTGGATGGGATTCTGAGTAACCTGGTCTAATGGAAGGTGTCCCTGCCCATGGCAGGGGGGTTGGAACTAGATGATCTTTAGGATCACTTCCAGCTCAAACCATTCTGTGACTCTATATTTGTATTAATCTTTCTTTCCTAGTGGAACTTATTTATTCAAAATTTTAATGGTAAATTTGAAATTTCAAGTTAAGTAATGCTGGATTTATCAGGCAGTTGACTGGAAAGATCAGGGTCACATAAAGAACGAGTGCAATAGGAAATGGCAGAACATTGCCTGTTTTCAGCAAATGCAGTATATCAACAGAAGGAAATATAGCAAACAAGCATTCACCAGCTGACCTTACCCCACAGAAAATCTAGAAGGAATGTGCCAGAAGAAATACATTAAGTCCTCCAGACATTTTATACACACAAATGCAGACTCTGTAGAAAGAGGAGCTCTGACTCACAAGTAGCCAAAGGCACCCTGACTGACTGTCGTCTCCTTCAGTAAAGAAAAACAACAAACAGTAAGGTAAAAGAATTGTCCTTAGCAAATGTAGGAAGCCCAAGGTGTCCACAAGCCTATGAAAGAGTTATTCTGACAGAGTTCCAAAGGTGAATTACTTGGCTTTGTTACAGGATTTCTTCCCTAGAACCTCCTTCCACAATGCCTCATACAGCTTAGGGAAAAACAGAAACTGAAAAGAAAAACCTAACAAAGCTTGAAAGCAAATGAGGTGATAATCCCTTTTTGAGAATCATCTCTTTAAGGTGCTTTCATATGGAGCAAACCACTGATGTCCCTTTTTTTTTTTTCTTTTCTACATGGAGCAAACTCTTCTTCTAATAATGAGACTGTTTTATTTCATATGTTGAATGCATTCTTTCAAGAGTATCAGCTATACCACTGCAGTCCATTTTGCTCAGGCATGGTCTTTAAAGATTGCTGTTAAAAGATGTAGCAAAGAAATAACTCATAATCCACATTTGTCAATAAATCCTAGCTCTTCTGTGTCATTCTCAGAAAAACAAAGCAGTTGTAAAACTAGAAAACAGATTAAGGTAAATAAAGGATGGTCACCTTGAACCACCCATCATGTAGGTCAGTTGGAATGCACCAGAAGTTCTGTCTTTAAAAGTAATTTAACCTTATTTAAATTTTCTGGTAGGTATGAAAGTATTTCTTCAAATTTAACAAAGTCATCACTTCTGTAGAATCACAGACTTGTGCAAGTTGGAAGGGACCTCAAGAGGTCACCTTGTCCAACTTCTTGCTTAGCACAGTACAGCAGGTTGATAAGGCCCTTTTTGAGTTTTGAATATCTCCAAGGATGCAGATATTCAGCCTCTCTGGGTACCTTTTATGTTTGGCCATTCTTATTGTGAAGAATCTTTTCATTATGCAAACGATTGCAATTTCCCCTGTTGAAGATTTTGACATTGCCTCCTTTCCTCTCTCATAGTCATCACTTGCTGAACTGATTCCAGCCTGTCAATGATGGTCATCTAGCATGGAGGAAAAGCAATATATCAGTCCTTGTCATGATTCTGGGCATTTCACTAGGACATGTCATTTACTAAGTGATGATGAAGTCAGGTGATGTCTGAGTTCATCAATATCGCACTAGGCTGTTAATCTTTTTGCGTTAATGTTTCCATCTGCAAATAAGATTTCCTAGCAGTGAGTGGCTGTATATTCATACCTAAATTTTTCAACTGGTAACAACTTAGCACCTGATTGAATAATAGAAAACGAGGCAGGGCAGAGCCTTGAGGAATCATCCATCTACCTTTCTGGAGGAAAAATAATTATTAATTAAATAATTTGCTCTTAATGTTTGTCAATATTCTTAACATTTTCTATTAATGGATAGGTTGCAGTTTCCCAGGCAACCAACGTGATCCAAAGTTTCATTTTTGTTATGGTCACAGTTTTCTCTAAAAGTTAACTTGAATCCCCCTTGCTGTAGTTAAGCAAATTATTTCTTTTCCTTTCTATTCCTCCTGTCTTCCTCTTTGCTGGTATCTTTTGCATGTTGAAGACTTTTACCATCACTCATCCTACATATTCACTCTTCCTACTTTTTGCAGTAGATTTTGTAATACTTTTCCCTGAAACAATATGTTTTCTAGTCAAAGAATCTCTTGTTTTGTTCCTTTTCAAATTTCTCTTCTGTAGGGTTCATCTCCGAATGTGGAATCCACCTTTTGGTCACAGTATAGAAATGTCAACTACAATGGAAATGTATTTTCAATTGTCCTAAAAAGGATGTTTGTACTTTTATTGCCCACTAAAATTGTAGATAAGTCATTGGGGAGCTTGTGACATCAATCCAATGTCAGATATTTTTCTGCAAAGCTTTGTGCGTCTGATTTGTTTCTAAGCTCAAAGAAGAAGGGTTGTTACTCTTTATTAGTGCAGTTGGTTATTACCATCTTTCCTATTTTGCACATGCCTTTATTTAATTGCATCACACATAGAAAATGTATTGAATTTCTCTTGGTAATTTTGAACTCTAGTTGTGATCTAGTTCACCAGTTTGGTATCATCTGCAAACCTAATCAATAAGTTATTTCTTGCTGAAAATTCAGGGATTTTCACAGTATATTGTTCCAATTTGTCACCCTGGGAAATAAGAGTGAGCTCTGTATCACCAGAAAGTACACTTTCTGGTATGGCTATACCACACTAGAAAATATCTTCAGGATTTGATAACCACAAAACTGGAAGTATATTTGAAAAGACGAAAAGCTGTGAATTTAATATTATTGAGAAGTTCCATAACATTCATTTATTTAGCAAATTTAATTTTCAGTCCTCTCTTGTTTTTTGTTTTGATCTATTTGATCTTTATAGTTCCGATTTTGTTTGTGCTTTATTTCAAGGTTCACTATGACTTTGGGCTTAGAAATATCCTGTCTGTTTTAAGAACACTTGGAGCAGTGAAAAGATCTAATCCCCAAGAGCCGGAGAAAACTGTTGTGATGAGAGTTCTGCGGGACATGAACCTCTCCAAACTGGTACTGTTACACTGATGACTTTGCCCAGTAGAGTATTTTGTTTGCATTTTAAGGGTCTTTATTATACACTTTGTAAAGCTATTTTTCTTCACCAGTTAGACACATTATTTTGCAGGTTTTAATATGATTTATAAGGGAGTTGAGAATCAGAATGCAGTTACGGTGTGAGCACAATTTGTCTTTTAAAGAGAAGAAAACAAATCATAAGCTTTAGCTGAAAAAATCTTCGGAAATACCATGAGATCCTAGGGGATCTACCTGGTCCTCTAATTGCCTCTTGTTTTTAATTCTTTTTACCCTAAGGACAGAAAGGAAGAATACATTGTATTCACTCTTAATAATGTCACCAAAGATCTTTCTTAATCCAGAATTTCAATTTATACATTTCTTGGGAGCCTGTTGCCTTTTCAGAATATCATAAGAATTGCATTAAGTGAGGTAATTGGAAGCAGCTAATGCCTACTCATATAGTGTAACATCTTTTGGTAATACTATTTAAAGTATTCATCTTTCTTTTCATTACTGTAATTAAAAGGTTATAGCATGTCTAGACTCTGTGTATTTACCTTGGGAATCACTTTTTGTGATGGAACCAGTGACTCTGTTTCTGATGTTAATCTCTTCAGCGCGTTGGTGCACGCGTTCAAACCTATAGCAACGCTTCAATGATTTAGAAAAGGAAAAAATCATAAAAATTCTAAGGCAAAATATGATAGGAATAAATCTTGCTGATTTATGTAACAAATGAAGAAATATATCTGTGTAAACATTGAAGAAAACTGTATTAAGTTGCTGACATTTTTATCAGCCTAAAGTATTTAATGTAGAAATTACTACTTATGATTTCCTTATATGAAACTCGCTTCATAAAACTGATGGATAATTATAATATTTGCTTTAGAAGAGGTAAGATTTTCACTGCCATCTTTTAAATAACTTATATTGATAATTGTTTACAACTATAATAATTTCCATAAATAAATAATGTGTTTCCCCCTACTTTATCCTTGACAGGTGGATGAAGATGAACCTTTATTTATGAGTCTCATTAATGACCTATTCCCTGGAATTACTCTGGATAAATCTGGGTATCCTGAACTACAATCAGCCATCCAAAAACAGACAGAAGAGGCAGGGCTTATTAATCATCCACCATGGATACTTAAACTTATTCAGCTGTACGAAACTCAACGAGTCCGACATGGTTAGCATGCCAAATGAGGTTTTAAGACTGCATTGTATTTGAGGCTACATTACATTATCTGCCACTTGAATGCAGATTAATGTAATGAAAAATGTAAAAAAAAAAAAACTTAACAGATATAATTGTTTAAGCCTATATGGGTATTTTCCTTAGGAAGCTGTTCTGACATTTTTTTGGTGTGCAATCCTTTGTTATATTACATTTTTATGGGAAGTATGAGTGTGGCCTTTGGTGATTGAAATTTCTATAGAGCAAGTTAAAATATATTCATTCAAATCCAGAAACAGCAATTTTATTCAGTGTTCTGAAAACCATTCAGAGTTCAGTCATGAAGCTCAAGTTTAATGTTACTGTGAGAGTATAATGTTGAGAAGACTACCAAAAATAATTTCTCTGGCCTTTATTTTGATATATTCTACCATGCATGCGATATAATTTCAAGTGTTTTCTTTGTGATTGATTCTTGCCATTTATATTGAGGAGAAATAAGCTTTCCTCCTGTGGGATCAGGGGAGTTAGCCAAGATGGACTCTGGAGGTCCCTTCCAATTTCAACCATTCTTTGATTCTATGAAAATACATTTTTACAGTGCAGAAAAAGCCATTGAGTCAAGTTTATCCTGTCTTAGGAAGGGTATCCTAGACAGTAGTAAATCCAATTTTGCAATTCATAGCTCAGTGGAAAAAAAGAATACCCCTACTTTAAAATATCCCCCATACCCTTAACCTCTAACTAATGACTTTTTAGTATAATAAAGGGAAAATATTAAGGAAATGTAACTAAAGAAGCAAAGATTTATAAAGATATCATCCTTCTTATTCTCCCTTTCTTGTCATAATAAAAGAATAGTCTTTCTTGTCATAATAAAAGAATAAACTAATGAAATAAATAAAAGGAAATACTAATTCACATACCAGAGTCCAAGTCCTTAAGGCCTTTTAAGTCAGATCCCTAAACTTTTAATTCAGATCATTTGTTAGATCGAAGAACTGGTTAGTGCTGTGCAGACTTACTAATTTACATCCAGATTTCTGGATGCAGTGTTGCATAACAGTTATTTCTATATAGGAACCATGGAAGTTTTAATGTTTTTAGTTATGATTAAATCTGTCTCTTTTTAAAAGAAGCTGTTTGATCTGTGAGACACTACAGCTCCTCAGTTCCTCAAAACTCTTCACAGTTCCTCAAAACTCTTCAGGATCCACCATGACATTCTGTTTAGATGCCTCTGCTCTCCACACATTCCTACTATTCCCAGATCATGCAGCTCCGATTGTCCAAACAGTCGAATGCTCAAGCCAAAATTTTTTTGACTTTATATAACGAAAGTTACTGCACTGAAGGAAAAAGCTTTCCTGACTTCCACTTGTCCTTCTCATGAACTTGAATTCATGGAGGGGTCACCATGGAATTTAAAATAATGAGGAGAAATACGGCTGTATGTGCACGTGAAGTGCTTTTATAAACGCACGCACAAACACACACACACACACACACACACACACACACACACACACACACACACACACACACACTCATATCCAGTGCATGGATCTTGAAATCTGTTTGGCATAACAATTTTGGTTGAAATATCACTGAAACCAGCAGGAAAGCCATTTGGTTAACATTGAAGAGTTTGTATTAGATTTCCCCATATGTAACATATGGCATGAGTAGTGATCTTCTGAGTCCTCAGGTTGTTTCAGGGAACATCCAGCACCCTTTAGTTTTAGAGGAAACATCACACAATTTGAATGGCACTCGATTATTTTAATTATTTGGGTTTGTGATTGTTCCATACTTTTGTTGAAGAAGTTTTCAAAACCAACTAAGGGATATGTTGTCCAGTTGCCTTTAGGGCTAATAGGAGCTATCTAAGTCCTTTAAAGTACTTTGGAAGTTTCAATTTGAATGTCCCATCTGATTTTGGGCAGATTCTGGGCCTATTGAATGAAAACATAACTAAAGACCAACAGTAGGCTCAATTTATTGTTGAAGACACAATTTATTTTCCTTTGATAACATGTATACATTGATGAACTAAGTGTGGTTGCACTTAACAGGTTTTATGAAAGAAAGATCTATTAAATGCCAGCATGGGTGGCTACAGGTACATTATTTTGATACTTTTGCATCAGAAAGATGGACTTGATTTTGTCTATCACTGAAGATACTCATTCTCATTAGATACATTTAGAAATTTCTGCATATTTTTGCCACCATCCATGTCAATGTTGTTGCATGAGAACATCAAAAGGCAGTTGTGTTATCCCATTAGAAAAAAGGAAAGAATTGCCTGAGGGAGGATGCAGACCCACATAGGCTTGCCTATCATAATAGAGAGACATTTATAAAGGCCTTTAAATAATAGTTTCAAATTCTGTTTCAATCAACATTAAGTGGAGTGAGAAACATCCTTTTGTATTGGCTTTTGATAAAAATAAAACAAGGATCGTTGATGCAATGAACCATTAAATGGAAGCATGACACACTGACATTTCATTTTAAACCATGTTTATATTGTTTTAAGGTATGATGACTCTAGGTCCAACTGGTGCAGGAAAGACAAAATGCATTCATATTTTGATGAAAGCAATGACAGATTGTGGTGCTCCTCATAAAGAGATGAGAATGAACCCAAAGGCAATCACAGCTTCCCAGATGTTCGGTACCCTTGATGTTGCTACAAATGACTGGACAGATGGTATTTTCTCTACATTATGGAGAAAAACTTTAAAGGCAAAGAAGGTAATGGATGCTGTATCATGACAGACATTTAATACTGTTTCCATAAGGTGTCATTACCTGTCATTTATCTGAAAGGTCTTCCATTATAAAATCAAATGGGAATATGCAGTGTTAATTTTGCTTTGTGTCTGATGAGCTCAATGTGCACAAGAGTCAGAATTACATACATATCCCAGATAGCACTAGGTTTCACAAGCATTTCAGGTTCCAGAATTAATTTAGAAAAGATTTTAGGTGGTTTGCTTCCTTCTGTAAGCAGTCCAGACACAAAACCAAGGTATGTTCATGTTTTGATGTGAGGGCAGAAAAGTCTTTTCTCCTGTCTGGTTTCAAGTCATTCCCACTTTATTTCACTAGTTGTATCAAAATGTAAGGCTTTGGTAAGAAACTGATGCAGACATTTCCCAATTCTCCTATCAAACCTGCAGATCATGTTTCATGAAATCATAATTACACTCACATCTACTAAACAGCTACCCTGAACTGGCTTGGAAAATGGGATAGCTTACATGAAATGCTTGAGTAACATCTCAAAGGGACTGACTTTGTGCCTGTGTTTATGACTGCATTTAATGGGAAATGTTTTCATTTGTCTTGATGGATGCTGAGTTGGCTGATGTCGCAGACATTTTTTCATAGAAATCCTTTCTTTGTGATTTGTTCATCTTCTGGGAAGCTGAGGCCCCAGAAGAAGAATGTAAACAATTGTTATCAGCTGGTGTGGAATGTAACAGGTGCAGCGGTGATTGGGCTTCTGTGAGTGTTTGGATTTGCTGACCACTCACAGGAGAGTTTGTCCTTGCTTTCTGCTGGACACAGAACTTTGTTATTCATTCTTTTCTATGCTATTCTTAGCTTAGCAGCATCTGCAACTTCTCTCTATTCTTTTTAGTATATTAATAATGTATTATATATCATATATCAATAAATCCAGCCTTCTGATCATCAACCAAGATTCTCGTCCACTTCTCTCACCCTGAAGACCTCATCAGGTTGCAGTAATAGGCTGATGTACTTTTGTAGAAGAAAGATGCAACTTTTGGCTTAGTACAGCACAAATTCATTTTTGTTGGTGTTTCTTAATATCCTTTCTAGTGTGACACAACATAACAAAAGAAGAATTAAAATCACTGAGCAAATTACAAAAATTGAATTTTTATATTGCTTTTTTGCTGAGCACCAAATTATGACATTATTTATATCTGAGAGTACATTTTCTGATATTACATGAATGTATTTTTGGTCAATGTAGGTAAAGTCGAATGTCTCTCTCCTTTTTTTTTTTTTAAGGGGGAGCATATCTGGATAGTTTTGGATGGACCTGTTGATGCAATATGGATTGAAAACCTGAACTCTGTTCTGGATGATAATAAGACTCTTACTTTGGCCAATGGAGATCGCATTCCGATGTCCCCCAATTGCAAGATTATTTTTGAACCTCACAACATTGACAATGCTTCCCCTGCAACGGTTTCTCGTAATGGGATGGTCTTCATGAGTTCTTCAGTGTTAGACTGGAAGCCTATTTTAAGGGCTTGGCTGCAGACACTGCCAGTCACATACTCCAATGTCCTATGGAATTGCTTTAATGCTGTATTTCAGGTAATCAATTGAATACTTCAGAAAAAAAATTGATTTTTTTAATTCTTTTTTTTTTAATGAAGCCATGCTCCTTCCCAAGTGCTTGTTCAGTTATTTAAATTTCTTTTTTAATGTAATAAACTAAAGATGAAGGGTTAAAAAAGAAAGAAAATTATCTCTATAATTAGTAAATGACTGAAGCTATAACATATGAATAATCTGAATGTTTTGTTTTGTCTGCATACAAGAGTTGGCAATGAATTGTTAAACCTGTGATTATTTTGTATTACCTGTTGGCAAAACAGATACTCTTTTTGCTTGTAATTTTAATACTGCAATTTTAAATATTGTTATGTGCACAAAGGAAATGGGTAAAGTTCTCATTTTGTTCTAAATATAAAGAAGCAAATTCAGAAAGAAATTGTTACACTCTAGTGCAACAGGAATGCATTTGATCCATTATTATTTTTTAAAAGACATTCTATAATTAATCCAGGATAGTTCTGTGCTCTGAAGCTCTGACTATCATTCTGAAGTTCTGACTATAGTTGTGTCTTCTGATTTTATTATCCATGTTCCTGTTCCAATGGAAATTTTTGAAACTGCATCACTTTGATACATTTTTGGACTAAATTGTGTTCAATCAGTAGATTGAACACAATTTAGTCAAAGAATCCTAAATGCTTTTCTCCCTCTGTTTGGCCTTACCTTACTGAATCATTAGAAAGGTTCCAGCAATATTATGGATGGTTGCACTCAATAGTGGGTATAAAAGCATAATCTCAGTAGTATACTTCCATCATATTGAAATATTTATTTTTGCTTTTGAATGTTTTTAAAGAAATAGTTATGTCTTTGCAACCTTTCACAGTTATCTTCTGATTTCCTTGATATCTGTAAAATAAATGCAACTTCCAACATACCTTTGTTTTCCATCAGCTTGCTCCTGCCTGTTTACTCATGTAATTGGTGTTGGATTTCACAGGGGTTTCTCCTGTAATATTTTTCATTGCTCTTGCATTTTAAAAATGCAGGTTTTAATGAACTTTGAGTGACATTTCAGAAAGCTTTTTATAGATGATGGTAAAAGCAATGATTGATATAGTATTAGAATGCCCTGAATGTTAACAAATATCTTTTAAGATTCTAGTTTTCATTTCAGTGCACATTTACTTTAAAACTAATGTTTAACAAGCTATTCATTTTGTTCTACCTCCAAAACTTAATGATATGACATAGTATTTACTGCAGCAGCAAGAGAAACAATTCTGATAATGAGTTTTAAAATATGCTTCCAAAGTAATGTATATGTGGGTCAATTTACTGCTTCTTTGCCACAATTCTATTTATATTTTATGCTACAACTTGCTCTGAAAACATAACAACAACACTTAAAATGCCCAAGCCTGAAGCAATAACAATAAAGTCCAGAAAAATATGTATTTTATTAGATTAAGAAATGAAAATGCAGTGAAATATGAAGTTAGTTCAGTGCTGAAGGCTGCATTTACAGCTATCAAAATGTAAATGAAAGCTGTCATGCTGGCAGTTTTCTTTCACTTTTAATGTGCTGTCTTTGCTTCTCAAATAATAGAGGCAATAAAAGTGATTTTACAGATGAGAGCAACACTACTTTTGTGTTCACATGGCTCTTTTTATAGTTATTATTTTCTGCCACAAAAAAAAGGATAAAAATTCAAAAAGAAAATTTTTGAAATAAGATTCATCAACAGTGGTAGTCAAACCCCAGATATCGACCTTGGTGGCTTTAATGCTAGTATTAAGAAAAACATGGATATAAACATCTTACAAAGATCTGATTTTTCAAAGAATATGAAGATTAGAGTATAAATGGAAATATAGTAACCAAGGAGACTCAGTCTTAAGCAGACATATAGAGACTTTCTGAATTTAATCTAAACTCAACTAAAATAAATGTAAAATATATGTAAGACAAAAGCTATAATAATTCCAATTTGCTTACAAAACATTCTTGTTATTTGTCACTGAAAGTCTTCGTGTTGGATAAAGTAATTTTCAATAAAGGTACAGCAGGTAGCAGTAATGGAGGAGAAAAGAGCAGAAAATAATAGTTGTGAATCAGTGGAAAGAGTGTATTTATTCTTTTGATGTATATTATAAATGGCACTGTAAGTCGCCACTTTTTATGTGTTAAAAAACCCCAACAAATCAAAATACAAAATAAAAAAGTCCAAAACCAAAACCAAACCCCTAAACCCAACCTTATTTAAATTTAAGATGATGTTAGAATGCTTTCTATTTCCACAGGATTTTGTTTAGAACAGTGATTGAGGGGTTGGACTCTCCCTCCCTTTCTCAATTCTTTCGTTTCAGCAGCATTTCCTGGGTTTGCAGAAATTTCAAATAAACTCTCATCCCTAAAAAAAGTCTCTCTTAAATTTAGAATCTCCATTGCCAATTCCTGGTCTGTGAATGATGCTGCTACCCGTAAGCAACAGAATTGCTTAGCTGATGGAAATAATTATCTGAGAGAGTTTCAAAGAACTGAAATAATTAAAATAGTTACCCAAGTGGTGCTATTGAGATTGTCTGCAAATTGTGAAATTCAAACCAGTGATGGTTGTTAAGTGAATAACATAAGTTTCAGCATGTCCAGGTATTGTTTAAATGAAAAAAAAAAAGTAATAGCAACTTAATTTTCAGATGTGACTAATTTTCTTCCTCTACAGTAAATCTCACACTAATCCAATTTGTGTAAAGGCTGCTACTGTGCCTGGAGCATAGAGCTGAATATATAATCCAAAGATTTTCTTACCTTTAATATTTAAATGCTGATGTTAAAATTAATATTACAAGTATTAATAACTTTCTATTACTGAGTTGTTCTTTCGCTTGTCTAAACCCTTTGAATATGTTACCAACTTCCTGTCCTGAAGAGTATTCTGTAGTTCATTGATTCATTCTGTTGTTCATTGTAGTTCATTCTATAGTGATTGTACTCTGTGCAAAAGGATCATTCTTTCATATAAACTTTTAGCATCTGACTTCATTTTCCAGCCTCGTAAGGGATAGCAAATTGCTGATCCAAATTCTTAAAAATTTCTTTGTATTTGTCATGACCCAATTAATTTTTCCCATCCCCCTGTCCAAACAATTGATGCAAATTTCTGTGTTAATCCTGCATCCTTTTTTCAGCCATGTATTGTTTTAAAAATTGTAGTAGTAATAATATACTAGCATATATGTTTTTTTCCCCATAAACTCAAAGAAAAAGAAGACATTAAAAAATCCTTCATAAACTACAGAATTCTCATTGGAATCATAAGTACCATAAAACTAGTTCTGGTGAAAATTGGGCTCTTGATAGTACAGAATACTTTGACGCATGAAATATCTTTACTCTGTGTGTTTCGAATCAATTATTAAACAATTTACAGTGCCCTATGAGACATCTGGTCTATTTTACAGATGAAGAAGCTGAATCTCAGTGAGATTTAGCTCCAAACTCTAAAAGTGTTAAATTTGAATTTCCCACAGTGCTAGTGGGCACTCCCCTGTGGCACGCATAACACCCTCGGTTACTCAGCTGAGCACCCCATGCACCACTGGGGATGGGCCAGGCATTTTTGAGGGAAAGCCACAAAAAGGCAGCACACAGAGATGGAGGCACTTGTGCTAGTCAGCAAGAAATAACAAAAGAAGCAACTTGATAGAGTGGGTGACATCCCTGCCCATAGTGGGATGAAGGAAGTAGATGACCTCTAAGGTTCCTTGCAACCCTACCTATTCCATAATTCTGTATATACCAACACTCAGGTTGTCTTCTTAGACCACTTATCTACTCTAGATTAAGGTGCCTAAGTGATATTTATGATAATCACTTAAAGTGATTTATTTATATATAGTTTTTGATCACTATATATATTTTTAGTGTGTGTGTGTGGTATTCCAGTGGGATGGAACTCAGGAGGATGGGTAAAAATATTGATTCATTCTCTGTGACAATAAATATCAGCGTAGGGCACTTGGAGAGCTTCAGTGGCAAAAATTAAACTGAGAAGTGAAACAAAGCTGGTGAGCATGTGGGTAAACAGCTCAGTGATTTTTCTAAAAAGTAAGTAAATTGTTTATGTCTTTGGGCAATTGAATGTTTTCTTTGTCTTGGCCTTCTCCCTGACACAACATAACATCTACAAATGGAATTCCTCCAAAATTACTATCTCCCATAGTATCCCTGTTATACTTTCACTTCCCAGAATGAGTGGGTAGTGTTGATTTCCAAAGATTAAGAGAGCAAATAGAAACCACAGGGAGAGTATTATATTACAGATTGTTGAATGAAGGTGGAAGTAGGTTATAATTTACATCAGTCTGTACTATTGGATGGCAATTGATATTTAAAAATTTTGCACTGCAAATCTCAGAGAGGACTTTACATCAATTTGAAACTGTGCTCAAGATGTTGCAAAACACTTGGCAAAGGCAGACATGATAGCCAACACTATGAAGAAACCTGAGGAAAGTCCAACTTTCATTAAAATCAATTCAAAAATTCTTTTTGGACCTTGCCAGGATTCTACAGGAAAACGAGAGTATTGATTTCAAGAGGGACTGGTACAGTATGGTGCAGTCAGAACAGATGAGGCAGATAGAAATTTATAGTGGCAAGCTTGTGCATTATATATATATATATCATCAGTGCTTTTATCTTCCTACTACAAAAATATCAGTGGTAGATTAAAATCTCTAGTGGAGAGCACAAATGGCAGGCAGATCCCTGAAGTAACTGAACAGCATTCTTCAAATTGCTCTTCAGGAAATTACTCTGTGGAGCTTATACAAGTAGCTCTGCTGACTCTGGTACATCAAAGTTATTTTTCGAATATGCTATTGTTAGAAAATATCATGGTCAAAGTCTGAATATTTATAAACCCAGAAATGGGGAAAGTTGTTGTTTGGAAATAAAGTTTAGAATATATTTCAAAATAAAGACTTGATCTCATCTAAGAATAAATCATGCCATTGAAACTGGTAAAGAGAATCATTAAATAATTTTCTTTTCTTCCCAGGATGTGATGGATTTTGTTTTCTCTGCTGTGACACCCAAAATGTCGATTTTAGAATGTATGTACATCAAGCAAGCTATTGACCTCCTGCAGGTAGATATGGCATCTGTTTTTCTCTCTCTGATTTTGTGATTTGCTCTGGGAGGGCAGCAGTTCTATATTGCATCCACTTTGCAGGGTTTGCTGTCTGGCCGAGACGAGAAGCAGCTCAGTGAGGAGCATATTGCTCGCTTGTTTGTTTTCGCTGTGATGTGGTCAGCTGGAGCCCTTCTGGAGCCAGATGACAAGCTGAAAATGGAGCTGTTCCTACGGAAGCACTCTGCAGTGAAAGAGCTTCCAGCTGTGAATGGAGAGGAAACCATGTTTGAATTTGTTATCAATGCCTGTGGACAGTGGGAGCACTGGTCAAAGAAGGTTTGTATGCTGCAACATGTTAAGCTTTCTTAATGGGTACACAATATGTATTTGGTAAGAGACATTTTACTTCCAACTCTACATAATTTGGTTAGGACGATTAACCCTACCAAATTCTCAGGAGCTTCTTTTTTTGACTGATATTTTTCTTTTCCCCATAAATATATTCAGTAAAGAACAGAAACATGCATTTGAAATAGCTTTGGAAGTGAAACATAAGTGATCTTAACTGTATACTGTCTATCACCTTACTCTTTATGAAATTCCAGCAAGGAAAAGCTTTTATCAGGCACTGGAGGAATGAAAATATCCTGCTAGTCTAACACCATTTTAGAAAAGTATGACAAATTGATTGGTTATGAAAGGATACTTGGCTTTTCGGAGGAAAAGTTTTGCTGATGTAAATTTTATAAAGTGCATTTGATTTTGTGTTCTGATGCAAAGTGATTGTGTGGGCAGGTAGGATTTCTCAAACTTTTTGCATGTCTTTCTTACGCAGGTCCCTGAATATATTTATCCTAAAGATTCAGTACCAGAATATACTTCCATTCTAGTTCCAAACATAGACAGTGTCCGAACAGACTTTCTAATGCACACTATCATGAGGCAAGGAAAAGCTGTTTTGCTAATTGGGGAACAAGGAACAGCAAAAACTGTTATGATTAAGGTAAGGGGAACAGAAAAACATATGTAATATATTAGAACAATAACATTGCAGTAGTTGGTATTGGCACAAATGTTAAGCTGAAGTTAAGGATAGTTTGATTTTCCTTCAGGGTACATACTGGCATTCCTGCTGAGGCATTTTGCCAGTACTCACATGGACTACAGGCAAAAAACCCCAAGTTTCTACACTTTAGTATAAAGGTTTCTTTTAAACTTTGCTAACTGTGGCCACAAGGTCAGATGATAAATCCTCTTTCCTTTCTTTTCTTTTGAGTAGTCTAATGGAAAATTTTGCTAAGAAAATGTTGATTCTTGAAGGATTTTTTATTTTCCTGTGCTTTGTTGGTGGTGCCATGTGTGAACTGATCTTTCGTACACCCTTGTTGCACAGCCTTTCTTCAAAAGCCAAACAGAAGAGAGAGAAAGAACATCTTTCTTTAGTAAGGATGGTTTTCAGAGGGTAAATTTATTGTCTGTTTTCTGCTCTCTCAATTTCTTCACTGAAAATGACATGTTCTTTCTCTAGAAGGAAATAACAGGATTGCTATTAAATTAACAAATCCATGCTTTATGTATTATAAAATGGTGCGGGTCAATCATATGACACAAAAAATTTAATAACTTAATACAGAAAAGTCAAGAATCAAAAGGCTGAACAAACCCAGATGTCATACCAAACTTGGCATCCCTTATTTTAAAAAGTGGAAGCACAATGTTTTTCAGCAGGGTTTCTGTGTTTTTCAGGGGAATGCGTGGCTTCTTTGATCAATGAGAGACAGCTAAATAAAACTGATCTACTGTTGGAAGAGCTGAATTGGTTATATAGGCAGCTGTATCTCCACTGGAGGATTTGCAGAGCTCTTGAAATGGAAAATAGCTGAAAAACACCAGCCTAAATTGACCTTTGGCTTTCTTAAAATCTGGAGCCATTTTGTGTGCCCCGGCCATGTGCTCTCTGAGCCCTGACAGAGAGAGAGTTGTACCTGTGCCAGCAGCCATTAATGCTATTTTTTCAGCATAGCTGTCAATGCCAACAGGCATGCCAGTGTCATGCCAGCTTCTGCTCCTGGCACCAGCTGAGAACTATTTTAGCAGAGTGAAGAGGCGGGGTCTGGGTGGTGGTCTTGATATTCTGCATCCTGGATTTTGTCCAGATACTGGCAACCTCCAGCCTTCAGCTGCCATTCCTGTCCCTAAAAATAATTGAAACTGATTCTTGGGAGTTGCTTACGCTGAGTCTATGTTATAGAGCAGAGTAGCAGATATTTGATCTCATGTAAGGTTAGGAGTGAGTGTTAACTGCCTTCACAACTGTTCCCCTTCTGCTTTCATCTTCTGTAGAATTTTGTTTTACTACACCTTGTGGAATATATCCAGATATAAACAGTTGATTGAATGAAAAAGTAAAAGAATCTTAATATAGAATACTTCAGGTAGTAATCTGAATAATCTTGGTGTTGAGTAAAGCATTAGTATGAATCAAAATAAAGAACTTAAAATGGAATGTTAATTGAAGACCTTTATTCTCTGTATTATTAATTCATGAATTGCAAGAGATTTTAAAACATAATATTAAACTGGTAAAGGACAGTTGAAAATTCTCTGACATTTTAACTGACAAAAATAATCCTATTCAATACCCTCTTCTTTTTCAAAGATAGTTCTCATTTCTGTACTGTGCAATATTACTGTTACCATGCAAACATTCTGAAATGCCATAATGATAAAACACAAATGTATTCTTTGAATGGTTGAGAATTCATAGTTGCAGTTTGCTGGCCTTGGCCAGCTGCAAGACCCTTACCCAGCTGCTGATTGCCTCCCCTTCCTCAACAGCACAAGGCTGGAGGTGAATATAGGGAGATCCTCAACTCAACAGTTACTGCCATGGGAAAAACATTTGACTTGGTGAACACTTTTAAAATTTTTTCTAATTAAAAACAGAATTGGATGGTGAAAAACAAATACTGAGACACTCTTCTCTCTTCTTCTCAGGCTCACCTTTAGTCCCTCATCCCCAACTCCTCTACCTCCTCCCTGGCCAGCAGTGCAGGGGGATGAGAAAGGGGGGCTGTGGACAGTCAATAACAGCTCCACACTGCCTTCCTCCTCATTTTGCTCCCTCCTCCCACATGGGATATAGATCTTACCAGGGCTGCAGATCTTCATGAACTGTTCCACCACGGAGTTCTTCATGGTGTCACAGGTCCTGCCAGCAAACCTGCTCCAGTGTGGGCTTCACTTTCCGTGGGTCTGCAGGTCCTGCCAGGAGCTCCAGCATGGGCTTCCCATGGGGACACACCCTCCTCTGAGCGTCCATCTACTCCAGTGTGAGGTCCTCCATGGGCTGTAGGTCAATCTCTGTTCCACTGTGAACCTCCATGGAATGCAGGGAGACAACCTGCTTCACCATGGTCTGCATCACAGGCTGCAGGGGAATCTGTGCTGGAGCACCTCCTGCCCTTCTTTCTGCTCTCACTTTGGTGCCTGCAGGGCTGACTTTCTCACAGTTTTTACACGTCTCTTTGGACTGCCAGGCAGCATTTTACCTTTCCTGACACAGGCTGAGTGTCTCCAGTGGGTCTGCTGGAGGTGGCAGGACCTGGCTGAGCACTGACCTGCACCAGCCCCTCAGCTGTGAAGAGTACACACCCAAGACAGGGCAGTTACATATACACTGCGCGTGTGGGTTGTCATTTATGTGAGGTCTGAAAAAAACCTCTTTCTGAAGGGCACCTTTTCTTAAACTGCTATCACTGTATCAACAAAATTAACAACATTCATCAAAATATTTTGAGGGCATCTAGCTGTATCTTCCTTTCTGTTGTCACACAGAGTGTATGTCTCACTGGAGTTCTTAGAGCACTTCATCACCAAGGATATATAGGTTTATTTTTCTGAGGTACCAAAATGGGAACATTTCTAGTCAACCCTCTTATACAGATAAGAATTTAAATTATATTCAACATCATCATCATTGCAGAAGAATCAAATCTTTAAAAAGAAATTATGTTGGAAATTATGGACTTTTTAGTGCTATTTCTAAGCTTCAGGACCTCTCCTGAGCAAAATATTTCCTATGCTCTTTCTCTCTCATCTCACTCTCTCTTGCCCTATATATATATAAGCCTTGGTGTGATTCTAGGGTTACACATTTTTATTATAAAGCCTCACTAAATATGAAAACTAGAACTTTGTTGCTTTGGGGCATCCTCAGCAGCTGTGGGAATTGTACATATTCATAAAATTCAAGGATTACTTTCTTCATTAAGAGAAGATAGCTATCTGTAAATGTGATGTAGCTGGGTTTAATTTTACACTGCTATTCCTTTATACTGCTTTTGTTTTAAGAGTTTTGGCTTTGTAGTGTACACATGAAAATGGATTTAGTTTTTCTCTTGTTTGTTGCAGTATTCTGTAATAGATCATCACTAACAACTTAAATTTAGAAAAACCCTGTCAATTGCTAATACAAACTTTATTTGCATCTTGAGTTGGCATACATCTACTTGTTGTAATACTTAGTGAAGTCTATTAAGAGCTTATGAATTTTAATACTTAAAAATTTTATGCAAAACATTAACTGAAAATTTGTTCATATTACAAATTGCAGATGGTGTATTTATCTTAAATAAACTGTCTTTCCAGACTTTGAAGTTAATAGCAGGACTGAGATGTTTGCAGGGCTGCTGAGCATCTGTCTCATTTTGTCTTAGTTCACCTGGAGTTACTGATGTGCTTTTAAAACTGGTTTATCTTGCAGAATTACACAAGCAAGTATGATCCTGATGTTCACTTGACCAAATGCCTAAACTTTTCCTCTGCAACTCTGCCACATATGTTCCAAAGGAGCATAGAAAGTTACATAGGCAAAAGAATGGGTGCTACACACGGTCCTCCAGCAGGGAAGAAAATTACTGTTTTTATTGATGACATCAACATGCCTCTGATTAATGAATGGGGTGATCAGGTAAAAGGAGAATATTGACAAGTGGGAGTTGGCGGTCTTACCATTGTTGCTGATGGGGATACTGATCTGTGGGTTGAAAAAATGGGATAGGTTAGAAAAAAGGTATCATAACATGGGTTAGAACAAATATGTTTACTAAAACCAATTTCCCCAAGCCAATTTTTGACATGACTAATAAGCTGTCAGTCCCAAAAGATCAAGGACAGTGTCAAGCCACTTGGTTCAATCACTGTAGTATTTAAGCCTTTTGTTTTGTTTGCATACAAAGCTAGTAGGATTTCCAAAGTAGCGGTCCTGAGAACCACCCTGGAAAAGGAAGCATGCTAATCCAAACAACACTCAGAGATTTTTCTTTGATCTGCTCTTGACTTTAAATTGTAGTTACTAATATGTGAAATCTAAGCTGGTGGTGAGTCTAAAGAACAAGACTTAAGAAGAAACTGGGGTTGTTGAGGTTTGAGTAAAGAAAGCTCAGAGATCTTATTGCTTTCTGCAACTACCTGAAAGGAAGTTGTAGTGAGGTCAGTTGTACCAAGAGAGCTTTAGTTGGGATATCAGGGAAAAATTTCTTCACCAAAATTGTTGTTGAGCCCTGGAACAGATTGCCCAGGGAAGTGGTGGAGTCACCAGCCCTGGAGGTATTTAAGAGAGGTGTAGATTGGCTCCTGGGGACGTGGCTTTGTGTGGATTTGGCAGTAATAATGTAATGGTTGGACCCAATAATAAAAAGGTCCTTTCCAACTTAAACAATTCTATGATCACAGTTGACATTAAAGACTAGCAAGCTGTCTTGAGGTATTGAATAAAGATTATTTATAGACCTATACTCTGAAAATATGACTTAAATTAAAAAAAAATTCTGATGAGAAAAAGCAATTTCCCTGCTTCCAGTGTAGCTCTGTACTCAGTGGCTCTGTGCTAGTGGACATGTGACTACACATTGTGCTAAATTAACTGTTCTTTGTCACTGTCTGAATGCCTGTATCAATCTGAAGATATAGTCTGGATTGAAAATTGAAAGTGATGTCTTTTCTTAAATTGAAACTATCCAAATTCAGTTGAATATCTGACTTCATGTCCACAACTGTCTAGCACATGAAGCTTACATGCACCCAATGCGCTGCATCTGAGTGCTTGGTTGCCACATTGCATGTTCATAACGTAGAAACATTTAACTCCTCAATTCCTTTTTTTTTTTTGTTTCTGGTTATGTTTAGATCACCAATGAGATTGTAAGGCAGCTGATGGAGCAGAAAGGTTTCTACAATTTGGAGAAGCCAGGGGAATTCACAAATGTGGTTGACATCCAATTTGTAGCTGCTATGATTCACCCCGGAGGAGGTCGGAATGACATCCCACAGCGCCTGAAACGCCAGTTCAGCATCTTCAACTGCACACTGCCTTCTACTTCCTCTATTGATAAGATATTTCAAACAATAGCTGAAGGCTATTTCTGTGAACAACGACATTTCCCCACAGAAGTATGTAAACTGGCTTCAGCATTAGTATCTACAAGTCGAAAGGTTTGGCAAATGACAAAAGCAAAGGTAAAATTACACCTATTAAGCCTTGGAAGATCTATTGTACTGTACCTGTTGTTCTGTCATGTGTGTGTTTGTAGTTCATATTGTGAAGCTGTGACCTGTGGATGTAACTGCTGGCTGATGTCTCTGTTCTGAATTGGATGCTCTGAGCACCAAGTTATGGATGAAAATCCTAATGCAGTGTCTTCTGTAGCTGATATAAGCATCACATTATATACATATAACATAATAGACATAGCTGATAGGAAGATTGAGAGATCTTCCAGCTGAGAAAATGTTAAGACCACAAGGAACCAGAAATTAAAAATTAGATAGGAATCTTCTGTAAAAGCTGTTTGGGATTGTGAGAAGCTCTGAAGATCTGAATTTTAGGAACAAAGTCAAATTTGACAGAGAGAGAATCAGTTAGAAAGAAATAAAATCTGATATTTAATAATTTATAAATATTAACTTTTTCCATTTTAAACAGACTGTTAAAAACATTTGACTGCAATTTCTGAGCAAATTTTGCTTTGAGAGATACAAAAAATATTAGGTATAGAATGCAATTTGAAAAGAACAAAACTGCAGCATAGAAATGTATGTCAAATTTGTTCTTCTTCTGAGAAAAGTGGAGGAGAGTGGTGGAAAAATAGGGATTTGTTAAATTCCTGTGCAGAAAAGGTTGGTCAGGATTTCAGAAACGACTCACTATACTTGGTTTACACAGAGAAATAGAGGAACTTCTGGTGGAACTATTGACTCGTCACTATTGGCCAATATATTCAACAGAACTGGTGCTTATTAACACTAATTAACTTCCTTTCCTAGGGAAAATGTAGCTTTTACTAGGTTGTAAGTATTTTCCCAAATACTGTTTTCTCAAATCTTCCCTTCCCTTCCCTTCCCTTCCCTTCCCTTCCCTTCCCTTCCCTTCCCTTCCCTTCCCTTCCCTTCCCTTCCCTTCCCTTCCCTTCCCTTCCCTTCCCTTCCCTTCCCTTCCCTTCCCTTCCCTTCCCTTCCCTTCCCTTCCCTTCCCTTCCCTTCCCTTCCCTTCCCTTCCCTTCCCTTCCCTTCCCTTCCCTTCCCTTCCCTTCCCTTCCCTTCCCTTCCCTTCCCTTCCCTTCCCTTCCCTTCCCCTCCCCTCATGAACCTTTCCTCAGATGTTCTTGGAAATGACAAAAGAAAATAGCAGACATGATCTGGAAGAAGGAGCAGGAGCAACACCACAGGACAGGCAATATTGACATTTTTACTGTGATCTTCAGTGCCATCATTGGCTACCCTTCCAATGTTTCTGAGACTCAAAACATTAAAAGAAACTCAAATTAAATCTATGTGAAATTAAAGAGATGGTTGTTGCTACTGTAGTTTCTTCATTTTATGGTTGCCTCTTAAATGCCAAGCATGTATTTCTGCTTTAATGCAAGACCAAAGTTTGTGAAAATATCCACATTCACTTTCAGTTAATAATAAGTAGAAAATATTTTCATTTAGCAGTTATTTGAATATAGCTCATGATGTTATTTTGTAGATGTTACCAACTCCAGCTAAATTTCATTACATCTTCAATTTACGAGACCTCAGTCGTATTTGGCAAGGAATACTTACAGTTACTTCTGATGTCTGCCAGAGCATCAGTGTTTTGGTAGCCTTATTCCAACATGAGTGCAGACGTGTTATTGCAGACAGGTTCATCAGCCAAAGTGATAAAGACTGGTTTGAAGACATGATGAGGAAGGTAAGCAAATAGTATTTTAGTATTTGCCACAGAAAGAGGCCAATGACCTATTTCATTACTAATGCAATCCTTAATGTATTGTTGCAGATTGTTTCTGAGGAACATGGTCAAGATGTGTTTGGAGATAAATGCACGGAATTATACTTTGTGGATTTTTTGCGTGATGTCCCGGACACTGCTGGAGATGAGCCTGATGATGCAGAGTTGAAGGCTCCTAAAATTTATGAGCCTATCCCATCTTTGGATTACTTGGCTGAAAGATTACAGATGTTCATGCAACAGTACAATGAAACTGTCAGAGGATCAAAGATGGATTTAGTATTTTTCAAGGTATTAATGCTTGTAATTGTATTAATACAGAAAGTGCCTGGTCTTTTGCACTTAGTGATACATAGGTCTTGTAAGTTTCTATCACATTATTTTGGAGATGGCTCAGAACAACTAGGTTGTTTATACAGTGCGTGTGAATGACTGAATGTCATCTTGTTTTCCTGAAAGTCACCTCCTTGTCAAAGGTCTTGATGCACAATGCTTTCTTCAACTTTAGTTTGGGTGGCATGATAGAATAACTGCAGTTGAATGAGAAATGCCTACAGTGCACTGGTATTTTACTTTTGTCAGTCCATATAGAGAGCATGTAAATAGGTCAGCTAAAAGGCTGGAGGAGTCCTTTCTACTTTTCCTTCTGTCCCCTAAGGGGCATGCCCTCAGCCCTGCTGATGACAAACTGTGCATATGACATTATTTCATACAAGCTTGATACAAGGACATTTCTCTTGGGCTAGCCCTGCTGCCCACTGAAGTCAGGGGGAAATCTCCTGTTGATTTTGAGGAGTACAGGACTGAGTCTTAGGCTCCAGAGAAGCCATCTAGCTGTTGGGCAGCAGTTGCTCGGTGACATGCCTCTAGGGGATTATACAATGCATCATTTTTGCGTCTCTTCATCCCTTTTTCTCTCAATACACAGGATGCAATCGTCCATTTGATTAAAATATCACGGATAATTCGTACTCCACAAGGAAATGCATTGTTGGTGGGTGTAGGTGGATCTGGAAAGCAGAGTCTGACCAGACTAGCAGCATACATTGCTGGACACGAGAGCTTTCAGATTACTTTAACAAGGTAATACAATGCAGTGTGCATGGACATTTGCTCCTTAATTTGCCATAGAAATGAACTCCTCACAATCAGTTTAAAGAAATGCAAACCTCTCAAACATTTTATCCCTCATTCTAAATGACATTTCCAGTCTTATACAGCCAAACTGCGTTATGACAATTTCTGTTAATGACTTAATATTTTGTAGTGCTGGAATTCTGTAATTTATGGAAATTTGAAGTGAAAGGGAGTAGTACTGCCTTCCTTCTTTGTCTCTTTTGTCATAGGGTTTACAGGGCTAAGTAATAAAGACCAGCAGAGTGTATTCTCCTTTGCAAACTATTTAAAATGCTGAGAAGTATTCTTTAGAGAGATATATCAGGTCTATGAATAATGTTATAAGGCTTCTGATTAAAGGAAAGATAAAGAAAGACATATCACAGTCTCTTCCTGTGTCCCAGAAGCAGAAGAAAGGAACACTGAGAACAAAAACAAGGGGGAAAAGAAAAAACCCAAAGTGATAGAACAGAATCCCTAGATTTCCAAGATTAATAAGACAAATATTAATAATGACAATGAATATGGAAGGAGGAAGAATGAAATTAGCAGTGAAGAGTGGATGCTGGGTCATGTTTTGTCTCTAAGTATAATTTCCCATAACTGGTGTTAGATTATTAAACCAGATACACTGCTATTCTGATTCAGTAGAGAAATTCTTATGTTCCTATCAGAATGCCACAAATCACTGTAATTACTGTAGCCAACACATACAAAGAAGAGCTGGAGAGTTTTTCAAGCTCTGAAGTACTTGCTTTATGGGTATTTATAGAGCAGAAATAAAATGGAGCTGAAAGAGAATTGGGACACTTCCTGTGTGGCATATTTAATATGTGAAGAATGGGTCATGTGTGTATTGCACAAATTACTTATGGCTTTGAAGAGATTCTTGGAAATAAGAGACTGGTTACAAAGAAAAGAAGTTTCTAATTTCAGCTCTAGTTGGCTTGGGACAAAATCTGCCATTTTATTAACATTACTTTATGTCATTTTATATTGCACAATCTGAAATGTGTAGTTGAATTTGTGTGGATTTATCTGAATCTTGCTTACTGTGTGCACCAGCTATAAGACACATAACAACAGAACCAGTCATGGTCTCCTTTTGCAGTAGAGCTGATCAGCCCAAGTGATAATGTTCAAACATAATTTCTGGGGCTTGATTTTAGTTAAACCATATAACGCAATAAACCCCTCAGTTTCATTCTCTTTTGTCTCTTAATGATTTCCTTTAACCTGCTCTCAATATCTTCAGAAGATAATCCAGCTGTATTTACCTAATGGTTACAGTTATCAGAACCTACTTGACAACTTAATCCAGCTGTATTAACCTATTTCTAATAAAGAATTTACATCTGCAAACCATGGGGATACAAAACAGCATCAAAAATGCCTTAGATATAGTATTGCTCTCACCTTACTTTTCCCCAGGACATTATTTTGTTGACTCCACCTCATTTCACATGATTTATATCACTGATCATTCACTTTGGGAAAATGTTTATGAAACAGAAACCTAAAAAATATTATCAGGACCTATGGTATTAAGTTCTTATCTGGATTTTTTTCTTGCCTCAAGGAAGCTGATCCAGATGATACATATCTCCTAAGGTGATCTGTAATTCTTGTTCTCTCTTTCCTTAACACTTTTCTATTCCAGAACGTATTCCACCAACAACCTTTTGGATGATCTGAAAATGTTGTACCGCGCTGCAGGTCAAATAGGAAAGGGTGTTGTCTTTATATTCACGGACAATGAAGTCAGAGATGAATCTTTTCTTGAGTACATGAACAATGTTTTGGCTTCAGGTGAAGTCTCAGATCTTTTTGCACGGGATGAAATAGGTGAAATCACACAAGACCTGATTCCAGCAATGAAGAAGGAGTACCCAAGGCTTAGTCCCACTGGTGAAAATCTTTATCATTACTTCCTTGCTCGAGTTCGGAACAACCTGCATGTGGTTCTTTGTTTTTCTCCTGTTGGGGAAAAATTCAGAACTCGTGCACTCAGATTTCCAGGTCTGATTTCAGGCTGTACCATAGACTGGTTCCAGCACTGGCCTAAAGATGCTCTTATAGCAGTTGCACAGCATTTTCTAGCTTCTTACCATATTGAGTGTACAGATGAAGTGAAACAGAGTGTTTTTAACACCATGGGAACAATTCAAGATATTGTAGCTGAAAAATGCGTTGAATACTTTGAACGATATAGGAGACAGACTTTTGTCACACCAAAATCTTACCTGTCCTTCATTGGAGGTTACAAAACTATTTACCAAGAGAAGTTTGCCAGTCTTGGAAGTTTGTCTGAACGCATGAGGACAGGTACTGTAAAAGCTTCTTGATTTCTGTTTCTTTCATTGTTTTTAAAAGGATGAGAAGAATCTGAATAAAAGGATGTAAAAGCAGGATTTAGATTGTGAGCTCTCATTAATTTGGAAGCAGACTCAAATATTTTCAGCTGTATTGTGTGTGATTACAAAATGTGCAGAGGTTTTGTTTCCATGAACTTTATGAATGTGCAGATTAAAGAGGACTTTTGGAAATAGTATTAGTTAGCAGTTAAAATATTTGAAACTCCTGCTTTTACATGTATGTATGACAAGGCACTAATGAGATCCTAGTTTTCACATGTAAGCATGCCATGAATAAATCTGAAAAAAGGTAATTAAATGCTCATATTCAGTTCCTCTGAAGAATTTTTTAAAGAAATAGGTATATGCCAAAGGTACAGTTTTAAAAACATTACTCTGCACATGGTCATACATGGTAAACAATTAAAGAGTCTCCTAAACTGATTGCTATTTGGAAGTGAATGTGAAATTAAATTGCAGATTTTCCCTGTGTACACTAAGTCCAAAGGTAAAGGGTGGCTGGCTGTCTGGAGGAGCAAATGTGGGGGTTTTCGAGCTAGAAAGATATATATGATGCATTTACATTCAGAGACATGCATTTATATATAAGAATGTTTATACTTAAGAGATTTTCTCATACTTTGTTCAAATTATTGGAGCATTGTATTGCTCAAGAATCTTAAGGTTTTTTTACCCCCATCTCATCTGGATCTTCATGTAATGTTGAATTTAGAAGCTCAGCCTACTCTCCTTGTGTCTTTGCTTTCATTGCCAGGTTCCTCCTCTTGGTTTTGCACAGAGTACAGCCTGGTACTTTTCATGTTCTCATGGATTTCAGAGATTTCACACACAATTCTTAAGACTGTCATTTCCATGCTAATATTTTTGAGCATGTGTTTAATATTTAGTCTCCTTCTCATGTATAAGAACATAAATAAGTGATCAAGTGATGGATTCTGAACGCTTCTACGCATTAAAAAAAAAAAAAGTCCCCTGCTGAATTTTGGTGTTCAATCAATGGGATTACTCACTGGTGTTCCTAAACATGGATCTGAGCGATTTATTTTAAATATCCACATTGCTTCACTGAGGTTACTTTCTCCATAGGTCTTCCTGTTGCTAAAATGGAATTTGTCCACTACAGGTCTTGCAAAACTGATGGAAGCTGAGGTTTCTGTAAATCAGCTCTCCAACGAGTTGGTTATGAAGGAGAAAGAGTTGGCTATAGCCTCAAAAAAAGCTGATGAAGTTCTATTGGAAGTAACTATGAAAGCCCACGCTGCAGAAAAAGTTAAAATGCAGGTGCAAACAGTAAAAGACAAGGCTCAGGCTATTGTGGATGACATTGCCATTGATAAAGCAGCAGCAGAAGAGAAGCTTGAGGCTGCAAGACCTGCACTGGAAGAAGCCAAGGCAGCCCTGCAGGTCAGAAGCAAATATATTCTGAACATGCATGTAGTTAATAATTATTATGTGAATATGACTTACGCTTCTAACTTGGGAGGATACAGGGGATTGAAAGAATGGCACCAACCTGTAAATCCTTGTAGAAAAAGTCCCGAAAACTGAAGAGGGGAAGAGGTAAGATGGGCAGTACTCTATGGTCAGGTAATGAAGCAGTCATAGAGTGGGACTACCTTTAAGGACTTTCTGCAGTAGTGCTTCTGAGGGACCTGCAAAACTGCAGTCCAAAACTGCAGCATTGCATGTACAGTCCTCCCAAAAGAAAACCATTCTTTGCAATTGAATGACTGTTTAAATAAATAGACTATTTTCTTCTATAACTTCTCAGACAATAAAACCTTCTGACATTGCAACTGTTCGCAAACTGGGTAAACCTCCTCACCTGATCATGCGGATCATGGACTGCGTACTGCTTTTATTCCAAAGGAAAATAGGCTCAGTGACACTAGATCATGAACACCCAGGTGTGAAGCCATCATGGACTGAGGCTCAGAAGCTAATGAATAATTCAGGATTTCTTAGCATGCTGCTTACTTTTCAGAAGGTAAGTAATTAATAGGGGCACTACTGCTTCAATAAGCATCTTCAGAGTTTGCATGAGAATGTCTTCTACCATCAAAGGAGGTTGGAAACAGTTTTGTCTATCTATAGTTGCAGGTACTTTGTGACAATTCTTCATTTTCATGGGTCATTATCTCAGTAATTTTTCTCCTGGGCCATGCAGTGGCTTCTAGCAAACAGCAGTATCCCAAGCACTAGATCAAATCTTGACAAGCTGAGTGTTATCTTATTCAGGCAGTTCCTGCTTCTGAGTAGGAATTTGCCTTAAAAGGGCGCGCTCTTGGCTTTTTAATAGCTCACCTTCTCCAGTGCTACCAGGCCTGTTTGCCTGTAAGGCACTTGACAATTCTGTCACCAATTTGCTAGGGAGCTAGCAGGAAATAAGAAAAAAATAAGTAGGAAAGGTAATGAGAGGATTGGGGAACTTTTGGGGTTCTTTCACAAGAAAAATAGTGAAATGAAGAATAATCTTATTATCAACTGTAAGAAAAATAAAAGTGAACAGATTTTTATTTCTATCAGGAAATAGAAACTTTTGCAAGGTTGACTGAACTGTGAGACAAAGGAAAATTCTCTATAGGGAAGAGAAGAAAGATGTCACAGGTAGCTGGACCAGAAAAACACCCAGGGTAGAATATGAAATGGCAGAATCATAGCCCAACTTTATAATTCAGGAGACCAAGCAGATTTCAGCAAAATGTGACTTTCCTGTAATGTTGAAGAACATACTTTCATTCGTACACTAATGCTTTGATCTAGTTAGCTGTGCATTTTTCTGATGCCTTTTCTAAGCTGCTGGAGTGTTTTTGTTGTGAAGATCATTCTCACTATCCCCAGGAGCCATTTCTCCCAGAGAGCCATATTGTGGAAACTTGCACTGCCTCTGTAGACAATTTTTTCCTGGGGCTGTCAGTCTGGTCACTTTTTCAAGTGCTATCTCCACTAAACAGAAAGAGGAAATTAGTTTTAAGATAGCAAGACTAATTATGCCCTCCTTACTCAAGTTTCTGTCTAATGAGACTTCCAGAATTTTGGCACTTATTAATAGTGCATGTATTCCTGCTGGTAGTTGGCATCACATTTAGCTCAGGGGAGTCAGAACAATTTCTGTGGGACTGAGTTCTTGCAGGAAGTGATACTGGTGAACATGGAGTAGAATATTGGACTACTTCAATCCCTCATGAGGTCCTTCACATGCTATTTCTCATTTTGAGTATATATGACAAGAAAGCTCATTGTGTCTCAGTAGACTACATAGCTTAATTGTTTGTGAGATTTTTGTTCTTTCCTAATATGTTTTAGGCAATAACAATTAGTGGATGAAGTTCATTGAGTTCAAATTTAATTACTTAAAAGGAAAAGCATGACATTTTCCAAGCTTTTGAGCAGAGATTTTAGGCCACTGCTGATTGATCTTTGCTTCACCTTTGCTGGCTTGTTAGCTCATTATTTTGAGTAGGAGAATAAAAAAGTCAAAATTTTTGTCCAGCAGTATTTTACATTTTAGCAAACCATCACAGTGAAAACATCACTATGGCTGATCTTGGGAGTAATATAGTGAATGTCTTTTTATTAGAGTAGCTAAAGATCAGATAAGTACAAGGCAGTCCTTCTGCTGTGCAGAAAAACAAGAAAAGGGTAAATTGTTTGACAGTATGAATGGTGGATGATTTTTAGATGCATTAAAAGAAAGGCATTAATACATTGCCAAAAAAAAGGGAAGATTCTGAACATGTCTATTGTTAAGCAGTCATTTTTAGCCTGTATAAGCTTTTCTACTTTCTACCTTGCTCAAGGAGATGAATTCCATTTTCTTCTGACACTTACATAATTATAGATTAACCACCATCAAAGATCTGGCTTTTCATATTCTCAGCAGATTGTGAAAGGGGAAAAAAAACCCTGGGATTAGAATAACAGCTGAAAGAAATTTCATGGTTAAAGAAAAGGGTTAGCTTCAGTGAAGTGAAGACAGTGCCTTGCAGTTTTGCCCTTTTCCTTCTGAAACCTGCCTGTTTGGTTCCTTTAGCTGTTTTCACACCAGTGCCTGTCTGATGCCATGGTGATATTGTTTATGGAACTAGACTAGAAGAAAATTATCAGTAGTTTTCTGACTTATATTTCTGTCATAACAGTTTCCAGACTAGATCACTGAGTGTTGGTGAGGGTATTAAAGATGGGTCAAAGAGAAGAAGGTGTAATGTTGTAGCAGCAATAACTTAGAACAGCTTAAGTTGTCATGGAGCTACAAGCACTAGGAACATCTGTAAATGTGTCAAATACGGGTATTAAATGCCAACTCAATTCAATCTGTTGCAATGGAAGTAGGAATTATTTTCACGGGTACACAAAAACTACTAAACTGTCCTTTGTAAGAGTGAAAGGCAGCAGCATTGCTTTGTTGATTTATTCTGTGAGAAGTGATACCCCGTGATTTTAAAAAAGAAAATGTTTCTGTGAAGCGGACCTTTTTCAAAAATCCATTTTAAAAAATAATTTTTCCTTTTTATTGACTAGGACTCAATTACAGAAGAAACTGTGGAGTTTTTAGAGCCTTATTTGGATATGGAGGATTATAATCTTGACACTGCTAAAAAAGTGTGTGGAAATGTAGCAGGTCTTTGCTCATGGACACAAGCAATGGTTTACTTCTATGGTATTAATAAAGAAGTTCTTCCTCTAAAGGTATTTCCTATTGATAATTTTATTTTTTGAGAGATTATTATAGTCAAGTGGAAAAAAATGTCATGTTATTTTGTTTAAAAAAAGACATTCTTGTTTCTTCACACCCGGTTGCTCAGTCAAGCACACAGAGGTTTAATATGTCCTGGCAACTTTTTCCACTTACACTCAACTACCCTGTGGTACAGCTTTAACTTGTGTGAACACAGTAAGCATTCAGTTGGTTCTTTATAGAACCTGTCTAGCTGTGCATGGGAGATAGTGATACCTTCTCTGCCCTCAGAGTGTGTGCCAGGCACTATGGCTTCAACAAAACTCCTCAGTCCTACTGGCCCGGGAAGGAACCCACTCATTGTGGTCATGATAGAATCTGGGAGAGGAGAGGAGAGATTACTCTTGGCATAGAAACGTTCTTTAAGGAATTTAGGTGGAATTCATCTCCCTAAAAATATTTTGGAGTTTCAGACTGCTACCTGCAAGTGTACATATGTGATAAAGTAGTTGTGAGGTATCTGTTTCTGGTTGAAACATTGAACTGAACTAGAAGGGGATCAGCCACTATTGTGTGAATTCCTACAGATAGCTTTATTGTCTTGGAAATGTTCCATTTGTGAGCACATTGAAAATAAGGGTCTTTGCATATTTATATAATGATTTATAGTCATTGCTCCTGCAGTGAGTTTTATGGCTCTTTTCTGAAGAAATACATCCAATCCGTTATGCTTCCACTGCACTCGTGTTTGGTTTCTTATAGAATAAACCACTGTATCAATGGTACAGTCAAAACTCTCTGCATAATCTTTTAGTGTACCTAGACAGATCTGATTCAAATATGTTAAAAGCATATTCTTTTTTATTCAAGTAACTCAAGAGAGTGCTGTATTTTTGTGATATATAACTAGCTGTTTCCTTTTCAAATAATGGGATGTTCAGTAATGAAAACAGAATTTGAAATGTTACTATTGGGAGCTATAAAAGGGAGCAAGACCTTGGGGAAATAGTGGCTTTATATGCAAATGCAACCCTGAAAGCTGAAAACGTGCTCTTGTAGTTTTAATTTTAATATATATGATTTAGGATTACATATAAATTTAGCTTTGTGTTCATTCTTGTCACACTGTAGCTGATAAAAGATGAAACATACATATCTTGGCAAAGTGGTGCCTATTGTCAGGTACAGCAACAGTCAAAAATATTTTAAAAACTGAAGATGACAGAGGGAGGGAGAGAGGAAGGGTTTAAAGTATGCCGGAGATATTGCAGGAAGCAGTGTAGTGAGGCTAAGAAAATAATTGAAAATAAATGTACAATCAAACTGCATAAAGTACTAGCTGAGGCTAATCCATCCAGTGCTAAAAGCAGGTTTACTGAATGAATTAATCAAGCTCCGTTATCCTAACTGCTGTTCTAGGATATAAATTCCTTTCAACACCTGCAAAATAGATTCAATATATTTTTAAATTACATCTTAAGTGAGGCTCATTGCCTCATTTATCTTAACTATGACAACCTGTGAAAACTAATTAATAGTGACTTATATTTTAGTGTGCAAAATTATTTATTTATAAATAGAAATATATATTTTAGTGTTCAAAAATTATGTATTAATAACTTATATATTTAGTACACAAAAATATATAGATATATGATATATATTTTAGTGTGCAAAAACTTATATTTTATAACTTATATACTTAGTGTGCAAAAATTACCTAATTCCTAGGAATGGATACTGGCATTCTTTAGACCTGCAGCCCAAGGGTCATTAGTTGGACTTTCCTGTAAACCTTCAGCAGGAGGATGAGCTGTTCCTCCCCAGACTGATACCTAGTAAACCAGCCTGCTGCATTAACCTGAGAATTTTGGAACACCATCTGCTCCTTATCTGTTATTTGAAGAATATAAGAGCAGAATGGAGAAGCCCTGACTTTTGCTGTGATACTGTTAGCCTCCAATTAAAATAATGTGTATAGGAGTATAATTTCCCATAGGGATGTCTGCAGTGACTTTAATTAAGTTCTCCTTAGGCTGTTATAGTGATCAAGGGAAGTCTGTTTACAGTTCATAAATTCTGTTTGATATTGAGGATTCTCCCTGTCACACTCAGTTTTAAGTATGAGACTTTATTTCCTTTTCTACTTTCATTTGTCTCCATGCTGAACTAAAAACCATAGCAAGCAATGAAAGGAAATCTTGTACCTGAAGAAGAGGTAATAGTCAAGGAGTGTTGAAATTTGATAGTTGTCCATTTAAATAAGCGTGTCCTTGACAAGGTGATGCCCACTGGGCAGGAAAACAAGCATGCAAGTCTGAATCCAAGGCCCACAATAACTGTAGAAGGAAAGAATATACTTTGATGGGGGGGATGAAGGGAAGGATTAGGTCACCTAACAAAACAGAGTGAGGTCAGGACATGTAACTGAACAGAAAATACGGAAAGTCTTTCACTAGCTAGTACAGACAGTGAAAAGCATATAAGAGATATGTTGTTTTAGTCCCAAAGAATGGTCATTGATAGCAAAGAAATTGAGCCCAAGATTTTATTAATGTCACTCTTGCAGGGATTTGTTTGCATGTGCATATATGTATGTGCAGGTGTATATATATTTTTTAAAATTTGTATTGTTGAGGTAAAAACACTGTTTTTGGAATGTCTGCAAAACTTGTGTATGTCTTTGCCTTTTCTACGATCTTTCCCTAAGTAACGGTGGATACAAGTGTATCATGACGCTGAGTCTCTGAGAAGGTTGACCCAAAACCAATGAAGTGTCTATAGGAAAAATCTGCAGTAATCTGGGACAGGAGTAGTTTTGAGACAGCATGTCCATGAAGAGTCTTCAGTCAGATGCCATGTGCCCAGAACAGGACTGAAGCAAAAAGCAAAGATGAGCACTTAGCAATTCCCCAGAAGGTCAGGAGCAGTGACAGAGTCCAAGAAGCCTTCTGGCCCAGTCCAGGAGCAGTAAGTGCTCAATGGACTGTTAAAACAACGGACTTTGAAAGATGAAATTCCTTAACAAGAGAAGTGCTTACCTGTAGAGAACTCTGTAGTTTTGGATGCTTTTCTTTTTCCTAATGGGATTCTCCTAGTAACATTTCCTCAATTTAATGAACAGCAGTTGCTCTTCAGAATGATTTGGGGTTCATCTGGGCATTCGATCCAAGATCAGGAATAGCATTAAATGGTATGAGGCTTCTTTCTGTTGGAGGAGTCATTTTTATTGAACTGCTTCCATGGATCAGGGTCAGATATACTTGGTACTTTGCAAATCGGAGTTTGCAATGGATCAGCGAGAGGCTTAGTGTCTATGTCAATAATAATAAATTAAACAGTACTAGTGAATTTTTGTAGGCATTGGAAAGTGATCATTTACACTGGTAAATTTTTAGAATGATCCCTAGTGTGATTTGGTCTTTGCTGAACAGGATTTTTCAGTAGTCTCTGGGCACCTTTCAGGTTCTGTCCTGGTCCAAGAGCCGTTCCCACAAGGCTGCCAACATGTAGTCATAGTGTTTTAGAGGGTGAGAGAGCTTAATGTGAGTTTTTTTATGCTGGTCAACATCAGTGCCAGAGAAAGGTCCTGGGCATGTTTCATTTAACAGCATAGCTGTGACTGTAATTATCTTTATTTGCTCTGGTTTTGTGTACAATTCAAAAATGACAAGAGGGCAGGATCATCTCACTACCTGCTATGAAGTCCTCTCTGAGGGCAGCTTGGAAGAAGGCAAAAGAGCTGCTAAACTCTTTAGGCTGAGGCCCTTGTTGGTACAGGTGCTCTGTGTACCTGCCCCACGCAGACACATGCAGAGGGCAGTAGCAGCACTGGCTGCAGCAGGTGCTGGGAGGATTGTCTGTCTGTCTGGTTCCCCAATGCCAAAGGCAAGGAAAGGCTGAAGCTGCTTCTCTCACACAAACCCAGGCATGTTCCAGGGTAGCAGCACTTCTCTAGGAGGACAGATCAGAGTGTGGACCTCTTGTCTTAAATCCTCATGATTCATCTGCATAAAATCTATTTATTCAGGCTTTCACACTGCATCCAGCTGGAACAAATTGTGTATCCTTGCTCTGCTGCGTGATGCAGGGGATGAAATGAAGGGTGTGAAGCTTGTTCACAGGGCAATGCCACTAAAATTAGAAAGGCTACAGTGGTTCTTAGTGATTGGGAAACATGTTTCCTTCCTGCCTAATATTGGCTGGAAATGTTTGTATGGAGCTGATTGCAGCTCTAATAGTCTTCTTGTGCAGAAGATTCTCTTTGGCAGCACAACTTGCCTCCTGCTCTCATGGCAGAGCTCTATACAGGAGGCTTCCAGCCAACCTGATACTGATGTCAATATAAAAGTTGTGTTTGTACCCATGGAATTTTGAAAACTTGAGTCTGAGGGGGAAAAAAAAAACCAGGGAGAAAGCAAATTTCAAAGGGTCATCTGAACCAAGTAGTCTTTCTGCCTTTGAGAATCACATACAGGTTGGTCATCCTGATATGTTTGCTGTCAGTCTCATGCAACAAACCATTGTTCATCACATATGATCAAATAGCCTATAAATCAAACTAATATTATAATGTCTTTGTTATGATTACCCTGAAAGTGGCTGAGAACTCTGATTAAATTGTCTGTAAAATAGTTTCTTATTATATGGCATCTTCCAGAAAATCTGTAAAGTCTTGTGTAAATCAGTTAAGGGATTCTTTTCATGTTAGAACACAATAAACTTTTTTTGTACTCATCTGAAATATTTTTTTGATATCCCTACATCTTCAAAGCTGACAGCCTTTTAAGAGTTTTTAAGAATGGGGAAGTTTGTTTCATCAATCTTTTGCACTTTTCTGGGTAGTTAATACTGCTTTTCGTATTTGCAAGGCATCATTGCTCATACGTATTGGGAGTTCGCATGCCCATCCTTTTCCACTGAGGTTCACATCCTGCTGTGATAAATGTCAAGGTGTTATATGAATCCACACAGTCAGGTGTAAGTTCTCTGTTGTTCCAACTGTTCTGCCAAGGCTATTATTCACAGCCCTCCAAGGATCTTGTTTCCTGTGTAACTTCAGTATTTGTCAGCTGGGACTGAAACATTACGTCATAATATTGTTTCACTCCCATTTTTAGCCCTCAGAGAATTTAAGGATATGAGGATGCTCTGCAGTACGGAAAGTGGTGGGAAGAGGTAGAAGAGGGCTGGTGCAGGGCTCCTTTTGGATCTCAGTAAGAAAGGCCTGACAACAGATGGCTGAATGAGGCATCTGCTTTAATAAGAAGAATAATAAGAGGCATTTAAGATAGTTTGAATGGCCAAAAGAGAAAGTTTTCTCTTCATGGACAGGATCTGCTCTGCACAGGATACCATGGGCAAAACTATCCTTGCTCTCTCGTGCTGCATGAATGTGGGGTGTCCAGCATTTGAGAGAATGTAAAGTTTACTCACTGTTTGTCTTCTTCTTATGACTTTTTTAAAGGCAGTGTCTTATTAAGCTAGTTGTCAGGCCTTTCTTATTCAGATACAGAAGGAGTCCTGCACTCTCTCTACCTCACCCTTTCCCCTGGTGCAGGGGGGACAGTAACACTACGTCACCTCCTAAAAGCTCCTTTGCTATTGGAACTTTGCCCAATGGTCCAAGATTCACTAAAACATACCAGCAGTTGATCTGAAACCTGCTTATCTGGGTTTAATCAAGACTCACTGATTGAGCAGTGCTTATTTCTAGGCGATGTTCTTTAATGTGTTTTTTGATAAACAGTGAGGTAAAAATATTTTGGCATTCTTGCATGATGGAAATTTTATGAGCAGCCATTTTACTGGTTCATCTGGATTCCAAAATATGTTTTTATCTCTGGGATCTGTCAACATAGCAGGTGGCTGCAGTAGATGAAATTTTACTGACAGCGCTATTCTCTCGCATATACTGTCTGCATATACCTAGATTGCTAATGTAGATGGGCAGAGATACATGGGATTCACCTGTATCCAATACACTTTTTGCAACATACATATACACAGGTATTAGTAACCTACTTCATTGATTAGTACAGATATGCTTCTGTAATTCCTTGCTCACAAACCACTCTTTTGAGATAGACCAGGCCCCAACCCATGGTTATGCTGTTGATTAGGAGTTGTCCCTTAAGAGAGATGCCTTCTACTGCTACTTTTTGTAATAAAACAGGTTTTACAGATTCTTGGTTTCCATCTTCATAACTCTTATAGAAGAAAAAACCAAAATAAGATACATGATATTTAAACAAGCTTTTTTAAATATTCAGAGCAAATGAAAGCAACCTTTATCTGTAAGTGTGAATTTCATAAGAAATTTGTCAGGCTCTAATCCTTTGCAAATGTGTATGGAAATACTTTCTGAATTCACAGAATATTTTTTCAACCCTGTTAGGAATATAAAAGTTAAGAGGCCACATTTAAATGACTGGTAAGAAATGTGAAAAAAGTCTCTGGAGTTTTACTTTCCAGAGGAGCAAAAAATACATTTGTTATATTTTTGTTGTAGAGGTAATTGATGGAAAAAGAGAGCAGAAGAATAGTGTATGTTCTCATTTTTATTATTTTATAATTAATGAATACAGTATTAAATTTCTTTTGCACTGAGGATATATTACAGGAGGCATATATATAAGGCAACCAATTGTATATATTGCCTCATATATCTAGTATACAGCTATTTCAAGTGTATTGTGATTTGAAAACATTGATCATCGTGTGATTAATAGACCATTCTGAAAATATTATTAAAATATCTTAAGATTTCTTTGAATAACTATAGTGCTATGCTTCTGATCCAGAAGTAAAAAGAAAAAAAACTTCTGTCATCTTAGAACATATATTATTTTTAAAAGTACCCAACACAATACAGTATGTGCCATTAAATGAATGTCATTTGCTTCTGCCAAAAGAATAGGTATTAACTACTCTTTACTTTTAAATATCTGTAGGCAAATCTAGCTTTGCAGGAAGGAAGACTTGCAGCTGCCCAAATGGAGCTGAATAATGCACAGAATCAGCTGGACGAGAAGCAGGCGGAGCTGGATGAAGTACAAGCCATGTACGACGCTGCTGTGAAAGAGAAGCAGGCCTTGCTCGATGATGCTGAGGCTTGCAGAAGGAAGATGAACAATGCCTCAGCTCTGATTGAAGGACTAGGGGGAGAAAAGGTATCAGCACACATGTGCATGTTTCCAGCACTAAGGAGGTGTGCAGTTTGAGAATGATCCACAATGATCATAGCAGTGCTCAGCAAACTCAAGGCGTGGTGACTTCTTGATATCACATGACACTTCTTTTAGTTATACGTATGCTTGTTTTCCTTGATGCTAATGTACCTAAAAAAGTAAAGCAATTTCTTGTGTTAATTCTTCTGCATGAAGATTTATAACATATAATTCGTATGAGGATAAAGTTCAGATTTAAAGCCAAGGAGCCAAATTCCTTTTAGCTTTTTTAAGAAGAGGAATTAGGCTTAACCTAAATAATTGCCCTAAAATATTTATAAGAAGGATTACTCTCTTTTTCTCACCAAGTATACAAGAATACAAATTTGAAGCTTGACTAATTTCCTGAATTATAATTGAAGCTTAGGCTTCTACTGGAGCCTTTTACAGAATTATGGGCTAATTGTTATCCTCGGCACTGAGCTTGAAATTTACCTTTCCTATGCAGATCTTTCTGGCTTCAGCCTGAAGGTTTTCAGAGGAAGCAGGATACTCTTTCCCCCCCTCTTCTTATTTGCTTTGTTAATTCCTTCATTGATTTCACACAAAGTCAAAATTGATGAGAGTTCTGACTTCAGCCAGTGTGTTCTGTGAGGCCAGCACCTCAGCATTTCTTTGCATAGCTGCCCTTCAAATTACATCAGTCAAAAATTTTAGATGCTTTGTCATATTTTTTCAGTGAATTTCTAAATTTAAGAACAAGGCAAAAATAGGAAATTATAGTGCCTTATTGTGGGTTTTATGAAGCTTTGTTCTATGAAGTCTTGTAAGAGCTGTTATTCCACTCTACTTTTGAAAATCCAGACAAAAAAAATTAAAGACTCTGTATGGCACTTGGAGGATTAGGCAAAACTAACACTGGATTAACTGTGTATTTTTTTAAACTTGAAGCATGCGGGTCCTGACCAAGACTAAATGCAGAGTGATTGTAATGGAACAGAAATCTGGAAAGAAATTAGTAAGCAAAATATGAGTTAATTATTTTAAATTTTTTTAGCACATGAAAAATAATACTTATAAAATTGAAGCTTCATGGAATAATTGAGATAGGAAGGGACCTCTGGAGACCATCTAATGCAAAACACATATCCCTCCTTCCCCTCTACTCAAGGCTCAGGGCATTTTTTGGTTGGGTTTTGAATATCTTCCAGGATTCGACCACTTCCATTCACAACCTATTTCAGTTTTTGACCACTCTCACTGAAATAAAGGGATTTTTTGTGTGTTGAATGTAAATATCTTATATTCCAATTTGTGTCCATTGCCCCTTGTCATTTCACAAAGTACTAGTGGAAAGAGTCTGGCAATTTCTTCTTTACACCTTCCCATCATGTGTTTGTGCACATAGGTGCATGTGTAGAAATCCCTCCTGTACTCTAGACTCAAGTCTAAACCATCTCAGCCAAGGCTGCCCCCAAATTTTAGATTCCTGATCAGTTCTTTATCTGCAAGTCTTAGGTTAAGCAAACTGCCTTTCCCTCATTAAATCCTCACTTCACTGTGTTGAGAACTTTTGTCAATGCCTTCCTTAAAACATCAAGGATTGCTTGTGTCTTTCTGTGTTGTCCCTTCAGATATTGGGTTGTTGAAGTTCCCCATGTAGACCAAGGTCAGTGAATGGAAGGTTTCTTCCCCTCATCTACTTCTTGTTAACCACATTGTCTGTGACAGACATACACATCTCCCATGCTGATCTTCCCTGTGATGCTAACCCATAAGGTCCCAACTGGCAAATTGTCCATCCTTTAATCTCCCATAATGACCACATGGATTCCACTGCCCTCTCACATGTAAGAAAACCCTTCTTCTCACCTTCCCAACCTGTCCTTCCTAACAAGCCCACAGACAGCTGATGCAGCTCTCCAGTTGTGGATCTCTTTCCATCATGTTCCCATGACTCCCATCATATCATGATGCTCCAACCACGTGCAGAGTCCTCTTTTGTTCTCCATGCTGTGCATATTCCTGTAGAAACACTTCAGAGAGGAGTCCAGCTGTGATAATTCATATTCTATAAGCAGTATGAAAGCTGTCCCCAGCAGTGTCTGGTGAACGCTTTGTTTTTGGGGGTATCCTTAAGATGGTCCTCCATTGGCCCTGTTTGTTGATTACAAGGTTTATTTACAGTTTATCTCACCCCACACATTTTGTTTGCCAGCCCTGTCCCCCACTTCCTCACGTGACTCTTGGCCCTCCTCTGCCTGACACTTCATTCCTCTAAAGCTCTTCATCCAGCTTGGTCACAGAGATGCTTTTTCTCCACTTGGTCAGGTGGTTGCCATCACTTCCAAGCAAACTTGTACTTCTGAAAAGAATTATTTAAAGCAAAAAATACTCCTGTTTTGAAGAAAAATTATCAGAAAGAGATAAGTTTTTTAAGTTAGATATTTGTGTTAGTTTTGTGTCTGCTTAAGCTAACTTCTTTATTTTCCGTACAGCTTCGTTGGACAGCAAGCAGCAAAAACTTTCAAAATCAAATTATTAATTTGGTGGGGAATGTTCTTCTGGCCACTGGATTTCTCTCTTATTCTGGACCTTTCAATCAGGAGTACAGGAATTTGCTACTCCAATTGTGGAGGAAAGAGATGGACAATAGCAAGATTCCATACAGTAAAGTAAGTACTCATGTTTTGTTCTGACCTTATTCTTTGCCTTGCTGAGAAATTATATGCAGAGCATTTCATTCCAGAAAAGTACATAATTGGAAGATTATATACAGGCTGTCACATTCAATCAGATTTTTAATAAATAAAAAATCTGAACAGTTGACAGCTGAGCTTCTAAACCAATATGTTTTAAATTCCTCTTTACACTGTCAGGCATTTCACAATTGGTATGTAGGACACTGCTCTGGCAAATCTGAGAGAGGAATTCTGTCTGAGATCAGCTGCCCTGGGAGAAATAGCATAATACAGGAAACAAAGTAAAATTTGTCAGCTTAGAATACACTTACCTTTTCATAAGAGGAGACATCACCTTTGCTCTTCTGTGTGTTATCAGTATATACCCTCCTGTCATGCCTTCTGCTGCATACCCACAACATTTAATTTTGTTTTATTTGAAGTGTCTTGTAGAAAGCATTTTTCAGGGCTTGCTCCAGTGTTAGCTTTTAAATCCATGCACCTTTGTCACCAGTGAGGCTGTTCCAGTGAGGCTGACGTTGCAGTATCTCCTTCCCTGGCCTGTGTCTGTACAGGCAGAGGTGGCCTAAAATGCAGTTGGAGCTATGGTCCCATATTCAGTTTCTGTTTCCTGCCACTTCATATTCTACCTTTATTAAGGTGAACAACCTGCATGCTGAGACTATGAGACAGGGCAGGATATCTGAATCTTGTCCTTTGCTTTTACCATTATGCATGAATCTTGTCCTTTGCTTTTACCATTACCTGCCTCAGGAGTGCCAGACCTGGCAGATGTTCTGGTAGAGCTTTGCTCATGTTCTGGCAGAGCTTTGCTCATGGCCAATAACAGCCTGGCTCCTATTCCATGACTTTTAGGAGGTCTGTCAAATAATCTTACCTGTACCTGGAAGATACATTCATACTGAAGGCAGAATTTGGGCCATAGTAATCAAAGCTGTCTTTCTGAGTAATCTGTGGTGTCTTCCACTTGGTTTTGTGAGTACCTGTGTACATTTTCTTCAAAATATTTCAGGGACTCTCTCTTCCTCTCAGCACAGGAGCTGAGGTATTAAGCTCAAACATTTCCTGTTTTCAGCTGTCAAAGATTTTGACAAAGCAGTTGCTGCTGAAATGTGCTGTGAGCTACTTAACAACCTGTGTACATCTGTATCATTGTGAAACAGCTGAAGGCAGATCTGCATCTTCTTTTCAGTGTTTGTGGGATTTAGCACTTAAAACCTCTGTTAAGGAGACCTCTTTTCCATAAGGGGTTTGTTCACTTCATAGAAGTTACTTTTGAATATATTTTTTATTATTTTTAATGTTAGGTTGGCAGAATTCTGGTAGTGCTGATTAACCTTGACTTGAGAGAGGGAAACTTGCAATCCAGCCCAATTTATGCTGTGACTTAAAAGATGAATGACTCTGACCCACCCAGTAAAGCTCTTTGAAAGCTGCTGATGATAAAAAATATGTAAGGCCAAGATGGATTTATTAATAAAGTACCAGGAGCAGTGCAGTTTCAGGCAAGATTCTTAACCAGTGTGGCATGGGAGTTATCCTACATACACTCAACCGAGGGAGGCTCTTTCCTGATCTCAGTGTACAAAATGTTCTTAAAAGCTACTTACTTTGGGGAGTATCTGTCAAGATTCTCACCATTTAAGGATAAGAAATTGTATATATAATGTCTTAAGAAAGCAATACATAAAGAACTAAAATTCTGCTTTCATGAGGGTATTCTGGCCAACATTACTGTTTAGCTGCATTCTTGAAAACTTAAAGAATACTTTCTTATGGTTTCTATGTTGCTCCCCCCTTCCTCCCCAGTATGTCTCAGTTAGATGGATACCATAGTTAATGAGTTTCAAAATGTATTTAACATTCTGTTTAGAGTTCCCATTAAAGACAGAATTATGATTTCCATCATAGTGTATTGAAGAGAGTTTTGATTTTTTCCCAGGGAATTAAGTGCTCACAAAAGGCAGCATATGGGCCTTTCTTGATACTTCACACTGCAGGAAAGAAAGCAGCTTTGCAGTTCAAGCACAAGGCTTGACATCTGCCTTACTTTGTCACAGACTAACTGACCGTGGGTGTATGAGTCATTTAGGCATAACAATTTACAAAGATCTGTTTAAAATTAGCCACTTATCTGTTTAGTTAGGCACTTAAATTAGCTGAGTTTCAGAGTTGCAGGGTGACTGATATTTCTTGCTGTAGGTAAGAAAAAGTTCAAAGCTGTTTAGATCCTACTCATCTGCTTAAGGAGCTAAATATGATTTTAGGTTCCAATTGCTAAAAAAATTGCCCATTACATGCTTTTCTGTCCTTTGCACAGATGGAAACTAGATTCCTAAAATTTCTTTGTCTTCTGAGGATGATTTGTGTTGCTTCATTGTGAGTCTTCAATAATTTTAGAAGTAAAAAAATCAAAGGAGTGAAAAAGCTTTGGCATCTTGCAAACACTGTTATCATTAGGTATCATGATTGTATCACAACTCTCACAGTATTTGAAGTTTTGCTTTAGGCTTCAGATGCTGAATTATGTGATTTTCACTAGATTTACAGGCTTTTACCTTCCTTCTTTCATGTCTTTATTTTAAACATGTCTTTAAATAAAGCCTACAAGTCGGAATTGTTGAATGAAAAATGTAATGAGCAAATTAAAAAATACCTTCAATTTCATTATTTTTACAATTCTCAATCCTTACTAAGGTGCTTTTCTAAATTGGAATTTGGTTTGCTACTTTCAGCACTTTTTTCTTCACATACACATTTTTGAGAGGCCAGTCACTTTTCAGAGGGAATAAAATAAAGCAAGTTATTTGACAAGTTCAAATCAGACTTAAGGAGAATATGCAAACTGTGAAGGATTTTAGCTTAGCCTCAATAACCTTCCCTGATAGTTCATGGTTACTGATCCATAGCACATCTCCACACTCTTCTCTTAGTCTCCCACAGCCATCCTGTATTGGGAAGGCACTTTCCAGCAGGTGGAAGGTCTTGTGAGCAAGATGACAATTCCACTTCAACTCACAGGAAAAGTGTTTGCTATTAAAAACTGCAAAAAATCCGTTTGTCATTAGATATTGAACTGACTTCAGAGTTTTTCTGACAGTCTCTGATGGACATCAAAGCCTCAACAGAATTCACTTTCATTACTGCTCAACTGCAGTGATTGAGCCACTGAACTTTAAAGAAAAGAAACAGTAAGCAATAACTATCAAATACACTCCATCATGCATTCTGATCAGAATACGAAGAAAAACCATAGCAGATGTTTTAGTATAGCTCCTCTAACTGGCACTAATTTTGTATTTACATGTTTTCTACTGGTACTGATTTTGTAATTGCATATTTTCTATTAGAACTTGAACCTTACTGGTATGCTTGTTGACAATGCTACAGTGGGTGAATGGAACCTCCAGGGTCTTCCAAATGATGACCTTTCAATTCAAAATGGCATTATTGTCACAAAAGCATCTAGATATCCGTTGCTGATTGATCCACAAGGTCAAGGAAAGATCTGGATCAAAAATAAGGAAAAGAATAATGGACTTCAGGTAAATAGTTAATTTACAATTCTTTAAAATCTGTGTGTCATTTGTGTGTCATCATGCTTTGGCCATATGTAATTTAAATCTGATGTTTATTGGTGTACAGCTATGCAGAAACTAAAACAAGACTGACAGAGAACCTGTACCCTATATCATGGTATCAATAACAGGGCAAAATAGTTTGCACTGATATGTTATGACATATCTATTTTTATAATGAATCTTTTAATTGCTTGCTGTAGTGAAAGAGAAACAAAGAGGGAAGTAAAAGGTTGTATCTCATTCTCCATCTTCCTGGAGATTTGTATCTCCTGCTCTGAGTTCTCCCTGTTAAGTCCAGGGGGAACAAAGTTATGTCAAGATTCTACATACACAAGTGTTTAAATTATGACTTACATCTGGGATATTGTAACTTGCTATGGTCTTGTTAGTGTTATGCTGTTGGTCACCCAGACACTGGCTTTATCTCTCAGCTGAATTAGTAATAAAAATGTAGGGAACATGCTGTTTTGGTAGATACACATACATCTGCATGATAACAAACAAAAAGTGCAGATTGGTGGAACAGAGTATTTTTTAATTAATTTTTAAATAATATACTGGTTTAATTCTGTGTAATGTGCCTCTAGATATTTTAATTATACCTTTTTCAACGAGCTTTGCCTGCAAGACAAGGATTTATTTTAAAAACATGTCTATCCTAATTTTTTTTCCTGGTAAACAAAACACCTGAAAACCATGGCTTTAGAGATGCCTGGAAAAGTTATTCAATTATCATCTTAAATAATTATGTTAAATATATTAAATTTGGATAAATGAAAAGGAGTCTGTGTGACTTCTAGCAATTTTAAGACTGGTGGAACTGAATTGGAAACTGAATGTCTGATGTCAGATCAGGCCTCCTGTATAACACTGGCTCCCTTTCTGAACTCCATAAACATTTCCCTACTTCATATTAGTGTTTTAAGCATAAATCTATTTATATTTGGGAGATATTAACATATTGCACTGATTAGATAGATATGCAGATAAGAAAGTAAATAGGTAACAATAAAGAAACGTAATCTCCTATCCTCTGAAGTTTAAAGCAAAGCTTCCATTCATGTCAGCCGAGTCAAGTTTTGGTCCCTAAAGTGTAGCCATTTCCATATATATCCCAGGATGAGTACAATTTTTCAAAGCTTCAATAGATTTTATGCTGTTTTCTGAGTGCTTTCAAATGCATGCTGTGTTGTGACTCAATCTGCCTAGGTGACAGCTATGAACCACAAGTTCTTCAGAAGTCACATAGAAGACTGCTTGTCCCTTGGCCGACCTCTGTTAATTGAAGACATTGGAGAGGAACTTGATCCTGCCCTAGATAACATCTTGGAAAAAAATTTCATAAAATTTGGTTCAGCACACAAAGTAAGATGAATTGTAGACATGAAACTAAAACCCAACAGGACAGATGCTGGGTATAGGGTAGTCTGAATACTGACATGATTTGTACCTTTAAAACAGTTAGAAAATGAGTGGTGAACTCGTGGGGTTATTTGAGGGGCTTTTTTACCCTTAATCAGAAAGTTTTAAAAGTGTAAATGAAAACATTAAAAAAAATCATAATTTTTTTTCATCAGACAAAATAACAGTTTTTCTGAATTCAGCTTTCAAAAATTGAGAAATGCTTTTTATTTTTTTTATTTTCAGGTGAAAGTAGGTGACAAGGAGGTAGATCTGATGAAGGGGTTTACCCTCTATATGACAACAAAGGTGGCTAATCCTGTTTATACTCCAGAAATTAGTGCAAGAACAACTGTGATTGACTTTACTGTTACTATGAAAGGTCTGGAAGATCAGCTCCTTGGCCGTGTCATCCTCACGGAAAAGCAGGTATTGAGTCCTGCAGCATTTTAATAGAGGGAAAGCTTGTTCAGTATCTGCACCAAGAGTGCATACTTATTCAGTGTCTTGGTTGAAATCAAATGCAAGAACAAAAATGTGAATGAGAGTTTAAAGGTTGTGCATTTGCTGAAATACAATGAGGAGCTCTTTTTTAATTGAACGGGGGAACCTAAACATTTATTTTAAGATCTGGCCTTGGAAAGAGAATAAAGAAAATTATTCATTAAAAATACATCACTGGCATGCACATGACATACATAAAACAACTTTATTCCTTCATATATGGAAAGGGCTTGTTCAGTCAGAAATCTCTTGTATTTCTAAATTCCTTTTTAAACTTAATTTGAATTACATGAAAAAATGCTTATGAACTTGAACTACTTTTGCCAGCCAGGCTCTAGTGTGCAAGGAGATAAAAGATTCTTAAGGAGCCCTGAACACTGACTTGACTCTATTCTTACTAAAATTTGCATTGATTATGTGGAAGTTAATATAAGGAAGAAAATCCTCTCTCAGGTGAGATTAAAAAATTGAGGTTTGCATTAGCAGAGCTGCTGCTTTCAGTAAGTAGCTCAGGTAGGCTTGCTAATGTGAGAGGAGCTGCCTACCTAAAGGAATTATTTTTTCCTTTGACTTCCCCAAAGCATGTTCTAACCAGCGTTCTTTAGTGGTGCTGTCATTTTCTCCAGCCAACACCCTTCCACTTTGCTCAAAATGAGCCTTCACTGAAGTAAGGACTGGAATTAAGGTGCCCTTCCTTAATCTGACAGTCACAAACAGGGGCTGGAAAGTCATTGTAATGCACAAACTTCCTGTGAATTCTTCCATGGAAAACAGAAAGACTGTAACAGGAAGTACTGGAGAAAAAGTGGGTGAGATAAATGCTTTAGATGCAGAACTTTTAATCTTTACTCCAGTAGATGTAGGTTTTTGTAAGCAAAATCAAACAGCATTAATGGGAATATCCTGACTAACCTCTGAAGGGAGAGAGGTCTAAATCAAGATAAAAGAAAAAGAAGTGAAATAGGTTTCTCATGACCTACATATAAAAATCCTCTTCCCACAAGATACCCTTGCTCTGTGTTGCTTTTTTTTTTCTTGGAAAGAACTGTTAGAGAATTCATATTGAATGTATGTAGCAACACCTAGACTGCATTGGGTCAAAAATATGGTCATTGAAAAATATTCCTGCAGTGCTGTTCATCAGCTGAAGAGAGTTGCAAGGGAACCTGGTTAATATCAGCACTGCTTGCTGAACAGGGACATGGCTGCAGCTGATCAACATTTATTAAACTTTTGGCAGCTACAAAGGCATCATGGTTGTTGTCTCTTCTGTCTCAGTAAGAGGTGAATGTTGTGGTGTAGATAGTCAGAGCCAATGGGATTCTGAAAAAATTAGTTCAAAGAAAAGACATAACATGAACAGAGCTTCTGAAGAACAGGTTTTCTATTACAAAGAGACAACTTTATGATCACTGAACTAAAGTAATAGATTAAAGGAACCAAGACATCCTTAAAGATTGCTCTAGTGATCAATGAAATATGATCAAAGAAGTGTTTATTCTCACCTTTATAGGTTGATCCTATAAATATAGAAAAAAAATCAGCTTATTTTTGTACTTTGATAATGGAGCTGCTGCCATTATTTGTGTTCAGAACAACTATTATTTATATTACAAATGTGAAGTTCCTTTGCAAACAAAAACTTGTACCCGATATATTTGCTGATAATTTTCTGAAAGATACCTTTTACAGACTTATAAATAGTATGGGTAAAGTGTCTGATCTTAAACAAAGCACATCCTTATGTGGAATTTTAACATGTAGTTAAATGTATTTTTGAGGTTTTGTGGAAGTATTCCCTTTGTGTAATTCTCTCTCTCTTTTTTTTTTTTTTTTTTTTTTTTTTTTTTTTTTTTTTTTTTTGCATTAGTGGTATAGAAAGAGGACTACTAAATGTAGAAAGCTGAATTACTGATACTTAAGCCATTCCCCTCTTTTGGGATGCAGTCACTTGTAGCTTCCACAGAGCTACAGAGCCCTAGAACATATTTCAAAGTTTCCAAGAGAGGCGTTTGTAAAAATAAAGAAATTTATCACTTCTTTGAAATACAGGAGAACCTCTCCTGTACTGTATAACTATAACTCTGTACATCTCCTTTTTCTCTAGCTTGACATGTTGACAAAAATGAAAATAAACCGAAGCCATAGGTGTAGATAGACGATTATTAACAATCCTTTTCTTGTAGGAAGGTTGACTGGATTGATTAAATAAAGACAGCCAGCAAAAGTATCCCTGAGCTGTGTAGACTGTGCTGTACAGATGCCTCATTTCACTTGGTGTTCTGTTGACTTGTCTGCCTTTTTTCCCTTGTCATTGTCTGTCTTGTAGAAAGGGCAAAAAAATCCATATGACATAGATAATAATTGTAACATTTCCTGTTTTATAAGCAGTAGAGGATTGTATCTTTCAAAGTCACAGAATGGTAGAAATTAGAAATGGAAAAGGTCATCCAGTCAATTTTGCTCACAATGTAAAATCCAGCCATACAAAGCATCTTTCAGGCCTTTATCTGATTTAATTTTAAGTACTCAATGTAATGTGGCTTTTATCACTTGCCATTGTAAACTATCTTTAGTGGTTTGTGTGCCGTACTATGAGGAAGATTTTCCTGGTAATTCAGATGTGTTTTCATTCTCCAGCATTTATACTTCATTAATCAATACATACAGGATACATATAAATTAGTTTAATGTATATATTCAGTATGCTTATAAATTATTTTTGTACAGAAATATTTTGTAGTATTTCAGTATTTTATGGAAAAGACAACAAATTCCCCACTCTGACAGGCATGAAATCACATTTTCTATGTCTTTATAAGGAATCTTCCTTTTAATTGACATTAAATATTCTATGGCAAACTTCTTGAATACAGGAACTGGAAGCAGAAAGAATCAAACTGATGGAACAAGTGACATCCAATAAGAGGAAAATGCAGGAGCTTGAAGATAATTTACTCTGCCGTCTAACCAGTACAGAAGGCTCTTTGGTTGAAGATGAGTCTCTGATAGAAGTCTTAAGGATCACTAAATCAACAGCAGAAGAGGTGAATTTTGAATTCACTGTAGATATATTTTGTAATTGTAATTTAAAGATAGTATATATAAAGACATATGTATATATTTTCATTCCTGTTTTATTTTTTCCCATTCAGAGCCACTGTAAACATCTGACTTCTTAACAAGTAAATAGTAGAAACACTTATTTTTTATTAATAAAAAATAGCAAAATTAAACTGCTACCTGGATATTGTTCATATTCCAGGCACTGCAAGTGTAAGTTTGAATCAGTTCCCATCTTGGCAGGAGTTGGAACACATGAAGACACAATTTCTGTATTGAAACACTGGCAGAGGGAAGCAAAGCTCAACTAAAAATAGTATTGTGGTCTTAATCAAGACCTTTACTTTTTGCTTGTGTAGCATAAATCACGACTAATACAGCTTAATCTTCATGATCTTTTCCATTAATTTTAAGGTCAGTGAAAAATTAAACACAGCAATGGAGACAGAGGTGAAAATCAATACTGCACGTGAAGAGTATCGGCCCGTGGCAGGTCGTGGTAGCATCCTTTATTTCCTAATCGTGGAAATGAGCTTGGTTAACGTCATGTACCAAACATCTTTAGGGCAGTTCCTTGGCATTTTTGACCTATCAGTGGAAAGATCTCGGAAATCTCAAATTCCAGCAAAAAGGGTGGTTTATATAATCGAGCATCTCACCTACGAAGTCTTCAAGTACACAGTTCGAGGGCTGTATGAAAATCACAGGTTCCTGTTCACATTGCTTCTGGCACTGAAGATTGACTTGCAGGCCAAGAAAATTTCACACACTGAGTTTGAGACACTGATCAAAGGTAATTTCTCTGAAAATGTATCTGTTTACAAATGTCTGTGTACTGTCAAATTCAGATTTTGCAGTATTGCACTAACAATATGTTGTATCCTGTGGATCTTCTTGTTTTTAACTTGTGAATGGAGGCATATACAGTCCAAGAAGGAATTAAAGGACAAATTTTCCAAAACAAGAGCAATATAGATTATTTGTTATGAAAATAATGCTTAGATGAGGATTATTTTAACTGTTATACATTGCAAAATGGAAAAAAAATAAGTCCATTATTTGTTAGAGAACTTATAGCCTCTACTGTCTGCCTCTTTTTCAAGTTGCTGCATATCTGTGTCTGCAAGATTGTAGACAATCAGCAAAAGCTCTCTTGTTGGCTTATGAGCAGGCATGTGAATGCTGTACCAGGCTTAAGTATCATCAGAAAAAAAGCCTGTTATATGTTGTAAAACAATTTTATATTGCATTGCATTATGTCACCACTGTATGTCACTACTCAGACACAATGACAAAGAAAAATTTGAGTAAGGTTTATAAAATTTGATGGGCGGTGACCTCACTGAGTTCTCCAAGATAAGATAAATTCAATCTGGTACAAAGACAAGTACAGTCAGGTGCTGGGCATCCAAATTTCTCAGTTTGTTTGGCAAACACCGAGTGACTGTTCAGCTGTGGCTCAGCTGTGCTGGGTGTACAAATGGGCATGAGGCTGAGTGCTGGTTGAGCTAAGAGGCTGTTGACGTTGCAGCCCGGGAAATGAATGCACCATGTGCTTTCTTATTCTTTAGCACGGATGAAAGGAGGCTGCACTAACCATTATATGTCTGCTCTGAAGAACCGGGCTTGAGTATCCTTTTAGGTGGCTGCATTTCATTCCAGCTCTACGGATAGAGTAGAAGCAGCACAAAAATTAGTGGGATATCAACTTTGGGAGGAACTGAGACCACTTTCCAGTTAGGTCTTTGTTATGTGTTTCCTCCATGCAAATGACATCTCCATATCCTGGTTTGCATAAAGTGTTACTCCCTGAATTATATAAAACCAGTATTTTTTATTACTTGTCATTTTTCTGCTTAACAATGTTTGTTTTCCTCTGTAATACTTTTAATTTTGCAGGAGGTGCCAGCTTGGATATGAATTCTGTGGAAGCAAAACCAAAAAAGTGGATCCTTGACACGACATGGCTCAATCTTGTGCAGTTATCTAGCTTGTACCCTTTCGATCAACTTCTAGTGCAAATTGTTAAGAATGAGAAGTCTTGGAAAGCCTGGTTTGATGAAGAAGCTCCTGAAAAATCTGTTATTCCTGATGGTTATGACAGCTTACTGGATCAATTCCATAAACTGCTCCTTGTTCGTAGCTGGTGCCCCGATCACACTGTTGCCCAAGTAAGATACATTTTTGTACCATGGTTCTGCCATGTGGCATCTCCTGAAGAACTGCTAGTTCCAAACTTAGGTTCTCTGAATTTCTTGTTACCGTAATATTTCTTGCTATTTTGAGTGAGCTATTTTGAAAAATCAGATATTGAAATGCTCATTAAAAATATGTGTAAAAAACCTTATTTATTTAATTGCAATGAACTAGGAAGCAGAACATGAAACAAATTGTGTTGGAGCTGCAAGAATACCATTGCTTTGGTGTAGTGCTTTCACAGTCAAGTCATGCAACGTGTAAAGAAGTTCCATTCCTCTGGTGAATCAAAAGATACCTCCCTGTTCATTTCCACAGAAGTGGCGGAAAAAGAGCAATTCACTTTTATGGCAGATGCACTAAAACAGCAGATAAACTGTTTACTTACTCTCTCTACTTAGGAAGTAATAATTAAGGCTGCCTTGTGGCAAATGTCGTAAAAGAAACTGCAGTAAACTAGCAGTTTCTCCACAGTTTGTGATATTTTGATTTTTCTTCTCTATGTAGGTATAAAAGAGATGTATGAGTCCATGAGTACCCTCTTTCCACTTATTCTTCCTTCTTTCTGTACTGGAAAGTAGTAGTTTTTCTTTCCTGCCTATATCAACTTTACATGTTACATGCTGTGGTAGCATCTGTGTTGTATTTAGGGGACACCATATTTTCATGGACCTCTTTTTCAACAAGGCTCACTCCACTCTTTTTCATTTTCTGTTCTTCACTCCGTAAGCAGGAGAGGAGTAAGGGAGCTCCAACTGCCATAATTTAAACAGAGCAAAATAATAAAGCTGCTACTGCTTATTTATCAACTTATTATCTATCAACAATTGTCTATCAACTAAATTATCTAATTTAACTAATTTTTTATTGTCTTGCACAAACATCTCTATAAAAGAATGTCTCTGAACAATGGTTGCAGTAAAAGGTCATTATTTTAATTTTTGAGGAGAGAGGGGATCTCTATTGTTACTCTTTTTTTATCTCTTCTTTCCCTACTGTGTTTTCCCAAGTATTAGAAATTTTACCTGTCTGGGACAAAATTTACACTTAATAGTGGGTGATTGAGGGTTTCTTTTTCTGCAATTGACATCTTCCTCAGTCCACCTTGTTCCTCAGTGCTTCTCTTCATCATACATGCCTAAGAATCTGTGAGAGTCAATACACAGCTAGGAAATCACTTCAGTCAAAAAGAATTTCATGCACTAAGATAGCTTTAGAAGTTCTTTTAGAAAATGTCTATGAAAAGAAAAAAAATAGAGGCATAAAGAAGGTTTGACCTTTAAGGATCACGTCTGAGCTAAGTTTATGTTTTGTAGAAATAGATATTCAGCCTAAGAGACTTGAATTGGATAACCACTGGACAGGAGAATTTGTTTGAAGTTCCAATAAATATATGGGAGATTGTAACTGGGTCAGATGAGAGATCTGTCTAATCCACTATGCTGTAGAGACAGTGTCAACAATACATACTTAGAGGAACTAAAAATGGGACTGGTATAGAGAAACTCTTTTATTTTGCTATCCACCAACTTTTAACAGGTAGTAATTTAGGGACAATATCTGGGATGTCCTCAGAGCTGACACTGGATCTATTCTGCATGGATTTTTTTCTCCAGTTCTTTAAAAAAACCCATTTAGCATTTTCTAGCAACAGTGTTCACAGGATGGCTGTTGCGTGAGCAGAATTCTTTCTCTTCTGTGTTTGAAGTTTGATACCTGAGAATTTCAGTGGTGGCCTCCTGTGGACTAAAGTTGAAAAATTAAGTTCAGACAGTCATTGCTTCCAGTAGAGATGCTAGTAAATTCCACGTCACTAATTAATGCTAAACTTAAAAAGGTAAAGATAGATATATTTTTCTGGTAACTTTTTTTCCAGGCTCGGCACTACATTGCAGAATCTCTTGGAGAGAAATATGCAGAAGGATTTATTCTTGAGATGGAAGAAATGTGGAGAGAAAGTGGCTGTCGAACACCTTTGACATGCCTTTTGTCAGTGGGGTCTGACCCCACTGAAAATATAGAACGTCTTGCAAAATCAAAGGTATTCTCCTAAACTGAATTTACTAGAGCTGATAAAGACATTTTTAACTCTTCTTTGCACTAGAAGTGGCATTTCTACATTTTAAAGATGTTTGGATTGTGATATTTACATTCATGCTAGTGTTCTCTGGAAGTTAATTTTTGATCAGTAGCCAAAATGCATTTACTAGGAAATGAAAATGCTGCAGTCCCTCTTTTTGCAGTTGTTTGATTCCAATGAGATCTCTGCCTTTATCTAGCAGATTATGATAACCCACTACTTAGGAAATGTACTAAGCTATGAGAACAAAGCAACATTTGTGTTTTAAATTGTGTTACATCCACTGTAGGAGCTGACAGTAATGATGATTACAAAAAGATACAGAAAAAAATCATAATTATGGTAACAAGAGGAATTAATTTTAACACCCTAGCATTCAATCTGTGCACTTGATGGAGACATTCAACATTTCCTACAGAACAGCATCACTTTAAGGCACTCTGTGCTCTGTTTTATGGTTCACAATGTAGCAGCATATAAAATTTTCCCAAGAAGTTATTTACTTTAGATCTCCATAAATTTTCCTCCTCATTAGAATGCATCTTCATTTAATGGTGCAGGATTTTAGAATACACTGAGTAAGACATGTAAAAGTAGGAGGACCCACAAATCTCTTCAGCTTATTAATTAGAAAGTGGAGATGCTCATTCCATTTGAAAATCAGGACCCTTATTTGTCTGTGTTAAAATGGCTTAAATTATGACCTAACTCTCACTTAGTGTTTAAATTTAGGAATCTTAAATCTGAAGTCATTAATTTGATCCTTGTCTGCTGTCAGACCAAGAGGATATTGCGGTCTTAATATGTTTTCATGCTTCCAGGAAATGTGTATGGAATAAATAGAAAGTGAGGTTGTGAAAGAGCTGAAGGGGTTGCCTTGTTTATTCACACATGGTTTACGAACAAGGCAACATCAGCTGGGCTGTCACAATGTGAAGTTCAGCTCTAGTGTTACCTGTGAATGTAAAGTCAACCACACTGTTTAACTGTAAGGTTCTTTTCCAAACTCTTGAAGTAAAGACCTAACCACACAGTATATAGGAACTTTTCAAGTTTACAAAAGCCATCCTAATGTCACAAAACAAAATGCAAACAGAGATGTTTTTTTAAAAATAAAAAATGTGTATAACAATGTGGAACTTGAGGAGCATTTCAGCAATTCTTTAGCTTTTAAAAAATTTATCTAGAAATAATTTAATTTTCAGAAACATTTTCAAGGGAGCTTTGTGTTTATTTTGCTAATATGTCAACAAATTGTATTTAGTTCCTTTCTTTCTTTGAGATTTCTCTGCTTTTTTCCAGATTAAATCTTTAATATAGGTTGGTTTTACTGGGGACTTGATCTTGAAGCAGGGTGGTGGTGGTGCTGGGGTTTTTTTCTTATTAATGATAAAAAACGTGGGCCTCTTTTTTTAATGCTTTCCCTTTTATAGTCATGACTTTTAGTCTTAAAAAGGATTAGCACACCAGTGCTAATGGTGTCTCTAAGTATGATATTAACAGTATAAATCAGCTATCTGCTGTTGGTAATGTTCAAATTTGTGTCCAGAATTTATTTTTCACTCTAAAATTTAGCTGTTCAGGTGGCTCTCTCCCAAAGAAATGAGAACAGTATCTGTGGTTACTGAGCTATGTAATCTTGTTTATAAACCAAACAAGCTCTATCTTAAAATTAGTTGCATTTATGCCCCCTTTACTTTCACTTTAAGATGGTGTGAAAATTTTACTTTCAGGATTGACATGAAGTTTCTTATGCCAGCACTTTGACTTCATTAAAATCAGATTTTTTTTTAATTGTAGAGATCATTTCTTCTTTTAGGGAATGATGCACAGAGCATTCAACAGAGCTGTCAGGGCCACTGTAGTGACTAAAATGCCAGCATTTTCATCTGGATAGTGATACATGAAGATGAGATGGATATGCTGATATGACTCACTATTGAAAGTAACATTCTGTATGCAGACATTTAAAAGATTTCTTTCAGAAGGAGTAAAATGAGGACAATTCATAGTGAAAAATATTTTTCTCCTTGTCTTGATGTTTCTATGACCTTTAATGATTGTACATTTCAGAGGCAACATTGCTGAGAAGAGCAAATTATGAGTATATGCTTTGTTAGGGAATAATGTGTCTGCTGAATATTTATGCACTCTTATGCAGGGATAGTCATAGTGCTTGATTTACAGGACTGCTAGCTGTACTCAGATGCATCTTAAAAAAGGTAAAGTTTTTTGGTTCTCTGGCACACAGCCAGCTTCACAGGCTGTTCATCTTTGCTTCTTTTAGCTACAGTTTCAGGTTTCACTGACCTGAGAGTAGGATTTAACTGCTTTCTTATCTTTGGCATTCTCGTGTCCTTAAATCTTGCCAGGATATGGGGATCGTATACAGCAGCTGTATTTGTACTGTTCTGTAAAATCAGGTCAGGGCCCCTTCTCTGACCCTGAGGCCAAATGACCCAGCACAGTTTGTGTCCATATGCTTAACCTCCTTCTCCTGCAAAAGGAGAGCAGCCTCCTCCACGCTGCTTAGGGGTGGATGTCTTCCTTGCTTTTTGTTTCACAGTAAGAGAGTCTGAGTAGCTGCACAGGTCAAGACTAACCTTTGTAGCTCTCAGCCAGCTGAAGACAGGGCCAGATTGATAAAGTGCCTCATTGCTCACTGCGTGAGGGATACTCAGCTGTAGGTCTTGAATGTGAAACTCTCCACGAAAAAGTCTCTTCATCAATTCTTTCGCCCTCAACATGTATGTAGAATAATGTGTTTAAATGGGTTTGATAGTTCTGGTTTTTCCTGGCAGGGGTCAGGCAGCCAACCTGAGCCTGACTTAAAAAGAGCAAGAGTAGCAAAAACAAAAAGCAAGAGAGGATCTGCCTGCATGTTACTGACAGACTTGTGTGGTCCTGATCTCAGCCTTATCTTTTTCAGATCCCCTTGTGAGAGCCTTTATCCTCCTCTGGTTTTCTGAACAACTGCCTTTACTGTCCCATGGCCTCTGGAGAAGATGCCATAAAATTCTAGAAATTTATATTTGCATTTATAAGCTTTCTCTTTTCTGAATCTAGATCTGCTCTAGATCTGCTCGAGCTAGCAGATCACCAAACTGGAATCCTCTGAATCAGTTGGCTCCACAGATGCCATTTACAATACAGGATGTTTCCTGAGTGGTGCTTTAATGTGAACCAATCTTTCCTGTCCTAACTGCTTCATCAACAGCTCTCTTTTGAATGAAATATGTTCAGGCAATAAAAAGTCATCAGAATTGTTTGGTTTACACTGTGTGTTAATTATTATCTGAAGCCCTAATATCTGCTCATCTCAAGATAGTACATTATAGGAAAAAGAATGGTCAGGCTGTATTTATCTCTTGCTTTATTTGAAAAATTGGTGAAAAAGCTGAAAAAATGTTTCAGGTGTCTTATCCCATAGATATTGTTAGACCAGCAAAAAAATATGATTTCCAGTGGGTGTAGTTTTCTTCCAACAGGTGGAAGATAAGAGGAGCTTGAAGGGTTTTGCTTTTTTTTGTGGTTTTGTTTTCTTTACTTGGTTTTAATATAATCAGTCTGCATTGATATTAATGGCTTTCTTTGTGACAGAATGTCACTACACATGGATCTACAGAAGCAATACATCACATGTATAATTCTAAGGAGCTACATATAAAATAAACTTTCTTTTTTACCTTTAGAACATTCCATGTCGTGCCATTTCAATGGGTCAGGGCCAGGAAGTCCATGCAAGGCACCTGTTAAATCAGTGCATGCAAGATGGAGGATGGCTCCTCCTACAGAACGGCCACCTTGGCTTGGAATTTCTTAATGAATTAATGGACACCATCACAACAAAAGAGTCTGTGAATGAAGATTTCAGAACCTGGATCACTACAGAGGCTCACCCAGAGTTTCCTATTAATCTTTTACAGTCCTCTATAAAATTTACCAATGAACCTCCTCAAGGTAGGAATGACTTCCCTTCCCATGGGAGAGATTGGTGCTGGTCCAGGAAGGTTGGGCAGAAAGTAATGTTGGCTTCAGTGTGCAGCTACTTGAAGCTGCCAGTCTTGGACATCACTGACCTATGTTCCTGGGCATCCCCTGGTCTGCTGGGCCTCCATGCTCCTCCTTACACCCAGAATCTTTCCCCACTTCCAGGATGTTTCCTCATACTCAGATGTTCTCATACTCATAATCATGCTTTCTGAGCCTCTAAGCCCTCAGCTTCCTCACCTAAGTAGTCCATGTGCAGCAGCACAATGTGAGATCTGCATCTTGACTGGCAGTTTGGACTCATGTTTCTGTATTAATAGGGGTGTAAGAAAGACATGGATGGAATGAATCCAGTGAGAACCCACAAAGTCCCACAAAGTTGCCGAAGGAATTGGAGAATATCCTAGGTTAGAGAGGCCAGGATGATTGTTAAACCTTGAGAAGAGGAGGAGTATCTTATTAATGCCTACAAATAAAGAAATAAATATACCCTTTCTTTATATATATATATATATATATATATATATATATATATGTATATGTATATGTATATGTATATGTATGTATGTTGCCAGTGGTTTCAGTTGATGATGTCAGTAGGAGCTAAGAATTTTTATCCAAGGTCCTATTTAAAGCTTCAGACATTTAAACCTCTTATTTCAGTATTTAGCTTCCTTTGAACATTAGTAAAATGTAACAGAATGTTTGATGTTTTGAAACACATCCTGTTTCAGCATTTACACTCCATCTCAAGAACAGGTAGTCAGTCTGTTGATAAAAATTTCTTATTTCTTCCTCTTCTCTCCTCCTTTTTAATTCAGAGCTCAGCATCTTTTTATTGCACAGTGTCACCCTCCTAATCATTCTAATGGTAACAACCTATAGCTTCAAGAGGCTATTTTAGAAGTCAAATTATAGCAAATTTGCAACCTACATTTAGCAGCTGAAAAAAGCCCAGTGTAAAAATTTTAGTCAGGATGAAATATAGAGAGTTTTAGTTTCTCAAGACTGTCCTGTCACATTGGTAGCACAATAAAATAAAACACCTCTGTTTTATTTTGGAACCCTGTTATGATATCCATTCGATATTTTGGAAAGCTATTTGTTTGAATATTGTTTTGCAGAATTTTTGTGAAGTATGAACAAAAGCAAAAGTACTTTTATTGTGTCATATCAAGTTAGATGGTTTTGGCCATCTTTTCACTGCACTTAAAATCTGCCCTTCTAGACTTGTGTGAAGCTGATTACATGGAAAGTATCATAAGAGGGACCTGATGTCTGTAACTCATGCTTGGGTTGTCTGCCCAAGGCAAAAGATGCTTGAGTAGCACTGCCTGAAAACATCTGGGAGCAGTCAAGCTTCCATGTTCCATGGCAGCTGAGACTGTATCAGTATCAACTGCCTAAAGCTGTTCCTGGGATATGAAATGTCAGTGCTCAAACAAACCTCCCCAAGTATTAATGTTTGCACTATGAATTTAGGTTCTCCTCGTCACCTTGGTGCCTGTAGGCCAGTTGAACAACAGCATACAGAATTTTGAGATTTTTCTAGGAATCAAATCTAAATAAAATTATCTTAAATAAAACTAAAATCTCTTATAATAAGTAAATAGCAGAACAAACTCTTGGATACTCAGTGATATATTTCATTTGATATTTGATGTTTTTTTTATTGCCATATAGTTGCTAAATAATTATATTTCTATTTCAGTTGTTTATGGGTTCATTTAGAATACGATTATGTAATCTTAAACCCTTCTGGACTGTTGAAATCAATTTTTTCTGTTACCTACCTAAAACAAAATGTTATTGAAGTTTGCCTGCTATGGCCAGCTGAACAGATGATTGATTCTAAGACATTATTTGAAGGTATAAGTGAGATGATACTGCAAATTGGAATAGAGAATTATGCTTAGCAGAGTTTGGACTTGTGGATTCCATACATTTTTTTTTGCTAATGTGTTACATTTTGATACTTACCTTCTAGGTGTGAAAGCTGGCTTAAAGCGAACATACTCAGCTGTTACTCAGGATCTGCTGGGAGCGAGCAAAATGCCACAGTGGAAACCATTGCTATATGCTGTAGCATTTCTTCACACAACTGTTCAGGTTTAAAAATACATCTCTTCTGTCATAAAGCCATGTTTCATTTATTAATGAACCTTGTTATTAAATGAGAAACATTTTTAAAGGGATGTCCCATGTTGGCAAATTAACACAAAATAAGAAAGATAACAACATATCTCTATTACTGCAGCTGTGTTAGAACTTATAATTTTGCTCATGTTGGTCCTGTATTTCCAACAGGGATGATATTTCAGAGGAAAAAAAGGACAATCAAGCAATGATCAATTTGAGTACTCTTCTATTAAAGTCCTGGTCAATGACTGTGTGATCTGTCTTTCAACTAACTGGACTTTTACTAATATTTGAACTCATAAAACATATTAAAGAAATTTACAATTTATAGTTTGGAAAATCATAGTCTCAAAATGCTGCAATCACAATGAGAAGGTGTAAGAGGGTGAATATAAATCCTTTCTGCTCTGAAACCTGTAGGAGGAAATGAAAGTAGATTTTGGGTCTTGACTTTCAGGACTTCCATTAAAGAAAGTGCTTTATGGATTAACCACAACTTTTCATCATCCTATGAATAGATTTTGCAGTACTCTTAGTTTATATTTGGAACCTGGCTAATTTAGCTCTTTGGCATCCATGCACTGATACATTGTGGTCCAGTGGAAGCCTGTGTTAAAAGAAAAAAATTGCAATTACCAGATATTACCCTAACACCTATGTACTGCCAGCTGAGTCTGTAGATAATTCACTAAGAAGCAGTTTTTTCTGCTTGTGTCTGCACCATGCAGACACAACAGGGATAGGTATATAAGTGATAGGAATATATCTAATCCATAGGAAGAACCCACAAAATGATAATGACTGATAATTTTGAACACCATTGCCTCAAGCAGTAGCTTAATTTTTGAATTTCAAAAACTATGGTTCCAGACTCGGAGATTTAAAAAATACTTTAAAAAGAGGATTTTTTTTTCTTTGTGAGAATATTAATATTCCTCTTATTTGTTTGTGCAAAATTTAGCTGCTAGATAATCAATCAAGTTTTAAATGTATTTTTTTAAAGTTGGTGAAATAGAGTTCCAGCTGGACTACTGCATTCTTAAAGTATTTCATGTATTCTTCTGCACTTAAGCTTTTCTCACAATTAATATAAATCAGTGTTTTACCTTTAATTCTAACCATTCTACAGGAAAGAAGGAAGTTTGGCCCATTGGGCTGGAATATTCCTTACGAATTTAATCAGGCAGACTTCTCAGCCAGCGTGCAGTTCCTTCAGAACCACTTGAATGATGTGGGCATCAGACAGGGGGTGAACTGGAGCTGTGTCCGCTACATGCTTGGAGAAGTGCAGTACGGAGGCCGTGTGACTGATGACCTCGACAAGGCCCTGCTGAACACATATGCAAGAGTCTGGTTTGGAGAGCACATGTTCAGTGAAAAATTTTGTTTCTACAAAGGCTACGTTATTCCAAAAGGGAATACAGTGGAAGACTATCTCCAGTACATAGAGCAGTTGCCAGTGACTGACACACCAGAGGTAAAATATTTTAATATATTAAAGGGAGTTTTTGTGAGATTAATAACTTAATGAGGTATTTTTTTTTCCAGAATTGAGTATGCGTAGGTCAAGATTAGCAGGCAGACTATTATAATTGATATTCAGTGTAGATCTGCTGACCAGGAAGAGGTAGATGAGGCCTTCTTCAAACAACTAGAAAAAGTCTCATATCACCGGCCCTTGTCCTTATGGAGGACTTTTAGCAACCCTAATTATCTTCTGGAAGGTTGATACAGCAAGGTTCAAGTATCAATGTGTATAAAACCCTGTTGGAATGCTGTAAAGATGGAGCTGGAGCCTTTTTGATAATGTCCAATGAAAGGAAAAGAGGCAATGGACATAAATTAAACAACAGGAATTCCATCTGGAACAAGAGAACTATTTTTTAAGTGGAGGTGGTCAAACACTGGGAGAGTTTTTCCAGAGATATTGTGCAGTCTTGTCTTTGTAGACATTGAAATCCCAACTGGACGCTGTCCCGGACAGCCTGCTCTATTTTCTCCTGCTTGAGCAGAGGATTTGGATTAGATGACCCTTAGAAGTCTCTTCCAAACCGAAATATTTTGTGATTTCACAGTTCTGTATGGGATTGAGCAGACATGCCATCTGAGAAATAATAAAAGTAAAAAAGCCCATGGTCTCATTTGAAAGTTATAATTGGGAGTTTATTCCATTTTGACAGTAAAAAGGATATGGATGTTGCCATGAATTGGTGGGGTAGGGTGCAGGGTAGCTCCTGGTTGTAACCAGTTTTACATGACCCAATGTGTGCATATCACAGTGGTGACAGGAACTGGAGGATGATGACTTTCTGCTCCCTCCAGTACAGGCACACATGCTGAAGTTAGTTAAAACTGAAACAGAAGAGAATGCTCTGGAAAATTGAAACAGAGGTGAATGGTCTGGATTTCTGTCTCATTTCTATTAAGTTGATAAATGCCATTGGAAATAAGTTCCATTAAAATTAAATAGACTGAGTGGAACAGAAAAAACTGGTTTTCACTTACTGATAATGTTCTGGCTGAGAGGGTGAGAAGTTTCCAAGGTCATAAAATAAGCTTGAAAGTTCTGAATCTCTGAAGACAGTGAGACCAGAATGCAAAGGTATTTGTGCCAGCAATGATGTACCTTTTCCAGGTAAGAGTAAATGCAGACATGATATAAGGCATCACTGGGATCCATTTGAGCCCAGCTCATGAAGTGATTCCTATCAGTGTATGAACCTTGGCTCTATCAGATTTCAGGTTCTGCTTTCATGGATCTGCTCTTTTAAGCACTTGGGAACCTATCTCACAATGCTGCAATGTATTTTTAAAGTGTTTTGATGCCTGTAAAAAATTTGTATGTATGGTTTGAGGTAGGGGAATTTTACCTTTGGCTTTTATGTAAATAGAGGCAAGTCCAGGAATGCAAACATCTTTTTGTTCTTCACATTTTCACTTGTTAGGAAGGAAGCTGTGACTTTCTCCTGTCATTCCAAAATCTGTCAAAATTGCTCATGAAAACCTTTAACCTTTTAATCTCCCAATCTTCTTTTCACAAAAGATACGGTGCTAGTCCAAACAGTGTATCCTTGATTAATTCCTTTTCCCTTTTTAGTTAAGAAAGACTGTATTGGCCTGCTTGCAGTGTCCTTGCTCCTTTGATGAAATTTCATCCTCTGAGCAGAATGAACACTGTCTTCTGAGAAGGGCAATTGAACTCGGTGTATTGGGTTGGGATGGAAAGGTTTCAGTAGCAGGGGGAGAAGGAGTGGCTCCTGTGAGAGGCTGGCAGAAGCTTCCCCCTTGTGGGCCAGTGTCAGACAGCTCCAAGACAGACCCACTGCTGGGATAACGTATTTACGAAGGATAGAAAGCTGCACATGAACTTTCAGTAAGAGAGAGGAGTGAGAATAAGTGAGAGGAAAAACTCTGCAGACACCAAGATTTGTGAAGAAGAAGGGCAGGAGATGCTCCAGGTGCCAGAGCAGAGATTCTCCTGCAGCCCATAGAGGACCCCACCCTGGAGCAGGTGGATGCCTGAAGGAGGCAGTGACCCTGTGGGAAGTGCATGCTGGAACAAGATCTGTGGCTCCATGGGGAGAGGAGTCCATGATGGAGAGATATTTTGGCCAAGGTTATGACTGCAGAGGTGACCCATGCAGAAGCAGTCTGTTCCTGGAGCTGTGCCCCCTGTGGAAGGGACCCACACTGGAGCAGTTCAGTGGAGCAGCCCAATGGATGTTTGTAGAGGACTCTCATGTTGAAGCAGGGGTAGAGTGGGAGGTGTCCTGCTCCTGAGGAGGAAGGAGTTGGAGGCAGTGTGTGAAGAAGTGACCACAAATCCTGTTCCCTGTTCCTTGTCTCCCTGTGCTCCAGTGGGAGGAAGTAGAGAATTTGGGAATGAAGTTAAGTCTGGGAAGAAGGGACTGGTGGAGGGAAGGTGTTTTTATGATTTGGTTTTGTTTCTCATGATCCTACTCCAGTTTGATTGGTATAAATTCAGTTAATTTCCCCAAGTCAAGTCTGTTTTGCCTGGGATAATAACTGGAGATTGATCTCTCCCTGTTCTTATCTCAGACTGTGGACTTTTTGTTGTGACTTCTCTCCCCCATCCAGTTGAGGAGGGGATGATAGAGGAGTGGTTTCAGAGGAGTGTATAGTTTTAGCAATTGGTTTTGAGGATTCATAAGGCTGGAAAACCCTCAAAGACAGAATCCAACATTCTCTTTTTACAAAACTTTTACAGAGATTTTGGCTCAAAAAGAACAAGAGGTTTGGGTCCTTGATTAACACACAGGACATTCAGAAAACTGGTCCACCCACTGGTTTCTTTTTTCTTTCTTCTTCATACATCACTTGCATGAAACCATAGGACCAGAGCTGTCTCCCTGTCTTTGTTAACATTGATTCAGTGTTTAAGTTATCCCTTGGAATAGGGCTCCACTTACAGATATAGCAAATATTCTTCATGGTGCTAACTTGGGCTTAATATTGCCACAAAATCTGCTGGAGCAAAACCAAACAAATAAGCCCTCACTGTGCAAGAGCAAAAGCAGAAAAGAATGTATCTTCAAATGTGTATTTCCTTCCACATAAAATATGGTGTAATAAAGTGCATTGGTATTTTTGCCTTTTACAGCTCTAAACATTGAGTTTGAGTAAACCACTGTTTGCAAAACATTAAATCCTATCTACCTGCACGCTGTTATAGTCACACCCTCAGTCAAATGTGGTATTAGGTCTGTACTTTGTGCTGTTGTAAGCATAAGATTCCCAAGTGGTGTAGATCAGTGCTGCTTTGCTGACTTTGGCAATGGTGCAGCCACTTATATCCCTTGTCCCCGAGTTTCTAGATTTACAAGTATAACAATATTAAATGGCCCTTTTCATTCTCTCCTTAGAGTATGTAAATACTGGTTTCTAGAAGTGCCTTCTTGCAATATACTTATTCTAATGTAAAATATGAAAACTGAATATGTGAAAAAATGTGAAAAATGAGAAACAGAAGATTGCTTGGCTTTTGTGCTCAGTTTGAGGGCAAGGCTTCCTCATTGATGGATCAGTGGTTCAAAGTTTGTGAGAGATATGTAGTATCTATAATTAAATGGGGGCTGGTGAAATAAGTCACAGAACATACAATTCCTCCTGGAGAAGGGTTGCAATTGTCAATCTGACAATTATAGACTTACTGATATTTCAGTAGAAGTCTCTGAAAAAGCTATTATCATTCAGACAAAGGGCAGCTTTGCAGTAATTCTGTGCTAGCTGTATCTTAAATAAAATAATTCAATTTCAGGAGAAGAAGTAAGGAGGGGGAGGCTTCAACCAAAAATAGCTAAACCATAAAATATCCTCAATGTATCACTATCTTTAGGTACTTCAGATGTGGCATTATTTTATTTACCATGCTACATGCCTTACAAGCCCAAGAGTCTGAGTAAAACAAAACATGTTAGAAATGTTGACTGGTCAGATAATTAGAGGCATCTACTTGAGCTGGTACAACAGCAATAGACCCATGGAGACAAAGAGCTAATGCTAAGGGGTCAATGCCCACATATGACATTTCCAACACCAAACCAAAGGAAAGGGATCTGTTCTCACCTCCTTGACACCATTCCACAGCATGATCCATGTGAAGATAGTGAGATCTGTTAAAAAGCTCTCCACTGAAATGAATGAAAACACTATTGCATATGCAGCCTGTGTTAATGTTTTAGTGCAATTTGGGTTTTGTCATTGACAATTTAAATGGAAGAACTTCCACTGGCCTGTTCACATTTATTGTTTTATGGAGCTGAGAATTTTCTTCCTTGTTTATCCATTTTCATGCATTCTTTCCCCCCCCCCAATTTTTATACTTTTTACTTTAAGGTGTTTGGACTTCACCCTAACGCAGATATAACTTACCAGACCAACCTGGCCAATGAGACATTCAGTACCATCGTGAGCATCCAGCCCAAAGACAGCAGTACTAGAGGGGGAGAAACCCGGGAAGCAGTGGTGCAGCATCTTGCTGATGAGATGCTGGAGAAGTTACCCCCAGATTATAACCCTCATGAGGTATGTGCTACTTTATAAAACAGATGTTTTATATGTATGCATGTATATACATTTGTGTTTTAGAAGTTTTATTGTGGTTCTGAAATTGAACTGGCATGTATTTTTTAAAAGATCTTAAAATTATGCATAGGGGCTTATAAGTCTGTTTTGCATTATTACATAACAGATTCCTACATCAGAAAGATATATTTCAAATGCCACAGTCCACCTAATCAGTCACCTTAACTCAGAAGACCCATTCAAGGCATCAGAAAGTTCTTGCTTTCCTTAGTAGCTGACAGAAGTAGCCTGGTGGCTCTCACCTCGTCCCCCTGAGGGACTGGTGATCCTATAGTGGTTACAGCATTAAATTTAAATTTACCTACTCCCATTATGACAGCACCATGATGAAGAGTGAATTTTATCACTGATAAAATTTTCATGCTCCAGATTTTTTTGGGTTTGAGCCATAAGAGGTATCTTTGTCAATCTTTTCTTGCACTTTTAATTAACAGCCCCATTAAATGGAAAAATCCAGCATAGAGACTCTTGCATCACTTTATAAGTAGGTTCTGCTGTCTTACCAAGTAGTTAAAAACCCCTCATTTCCATTATTTTATTCTTTACAATTCTGTTTTACATTGATGGTGCCTTTTTTTTCCCCCTGGTTTTAGTTCAAGCTGGTAAAATGCTCAGTAGGAATTACAACTTGCTATGCGTGCCTAATTTTCTTCTCTGGCCAATTTAGAATGTCCACCTAAATAACAAATAATAGTCCTGGGAAGCCAGCAGTATTTCCTGTCTTCCCTTCTACTATTAATCTGAGATTGAATATGTCTTGTATAAATAGCCACTTTTGTACTGTTATAATTCAACTTGGAACTTCTCTTGTCATTCCCCTGTTGTCAAGCTACTTACATCTGCAGCATTTTTTGGTAACATTTCCTACTATCTACCTCCATATTGTTCTTTTCCATCTATTCCTGTTTGCATTTCTCCTTTTTGTCACCTTCTTATTGTATGTCCTAATGAAACTATATAAATAATTTTTTGTAGAATTTGATTAAGAATGGAGTCAATTTTCTAGTTTTTGTATTGTTATTTAATGGTGAATAAGTATTAAAAATAGAAAATAAATCTAGTAAATGTAATAATAATTCATAATTTAATAAATTTAATAATTTTCATGTTGGATCTACAACTACCATTTGCACCTTAAATTTTTCTCAGTCCTCTTCCCTTATCTTTCCAATCAGAGTAAAGCTTTTTTATGGAACTAGATTCTACTAGTTGCTAAATCTTCTTGCTAAATCCTCCAAAGGACTATTTCTCCATTCCCTTGTTAAGCTGACAACTTTTTTCCTCCTGAATAATTTGTAATGCTTAGAAAACATCAATAGTACTTACTGCACTTTACATTGTAACCAGAGGGTAGTCTTAACCTCAGGTTTTACCCCTGGGAAATTTGTGCAATACCTTTCAGTCATGTAAAATGCACACACAGTTGTTTAATCTAAATTTCACTTTGGATTAAACTGCTTTTCTCTGGCACGTCTTCTGTTTAATCTTAGGCTCATTCACTTTCTTTCCTTCTTGGTTTATTCCCTGAGGTTATGCACACAAACCACATGTAGGGGATGCCTCCCCTTTTAAGTCACTTCATCAAATCTTAGCTTTGGAGACCACCAGTTCTGGAGCCAGGGACTGTGGTTAAGGGCAAAGGGTCTGAAAAGATTATTTCAGGTGTTCAGTCCTTCACTCTTGAGTTGTCTCTCTCTATTTTACTGCTGTATTTGTATTTGTATATAATACATACTCTTTCATGTGTCTGTATTTAAAAAAAAGTCACCACCAATTTTTGTCATTGCTCTTTCACTCTCATCATCAAGCAGTATGACAAATTATCTTTTCTCATCATTTGCCAATCATACATGAGGGGTTTTATTTTCTAATAAGCAGTCATCATTGCAATGATGCTCAAAATTAATATTTCCTTGTTTCAGTACTGTTTCTCTTACATCTTCTATGAGCTTCAAAGGAAACTTATTTTGCTTTAATTTGCTTAATAGCTGTCCTGTTATGATCCAACCAAGGAGAATTAAGTTTGTACAGAGAATGTGCTCTTGGATCTACTTTTTCTTCTGTATTTCTTGTAGATGCATTCTGACTTCAGTTAGTGTAGACACCACCTCTTTCTGGGGATATCTAGTTTTCCAAAGCTCTGTGCCTCTTCATTTGTGAATTACACTTCACTTTGATTAATCATACCACTCTATTTACGTGCCTTTTTTTCAGTCTGCACTACTGATAGATGGCACGGTAGTTTTCTTTAGAAACATTGAAAAATTATACTTAGTTTCTGTAGCATGGTAGTCATTCCTTTGCTCTGACCATCTAGAGAGTATCCTCTGTTCATTTTCTAGTAGTTTTTTATTGCTAATAATGTATTCCGCTGTATATCTCCTTGGCTGTCTCAGCTGCACTACAGCATCTGCAGATTTTAATTCTGTAGTGTTATGAGATTTGGTGTTGTTTCTTCTGGACCCTGATTTTTCAATATTTCTTCAGTCTACTTAGTGAATTTACCCTTTGTCTCTTTCTCTGCATTTTAGAACTTGTCTCATTCTCTTCATCTTAGAACTTGATTTGGTCTTTCCAAATTCTTTCCTTGTTGTATGGAAATTTCCCTTTTCTTCCATTAGTGCCCAGTTCCACGTCTTATGTGTTGCTTATGTGCCACAAGTGTGGCCACATCTACACAATAACCAAAAAAATCTATATCAGATGTATATCTCATTTGAAGTGTCATTCAATTATTCTGGAACCTTTTAGAAAGCATGGATATGGCTGGAGTGATCTGTAAAGAAAGCTAAATTTTTAAATGCAAGTTTGCATAAACAGATAAAAGCCCAAAACCCAAATGATTAAAATACAAATATAGAAAAATAATATCATGCTCACTAATATATAACCAAGAATTTCATCAGTCAGAGCAGAAAAGAAGGGAGAGTTTAGATATTCTCTGAGGAAAGAAGCAACAGTTTGGCAGATGCTACAAAATGGCAAATGAAATTATGCTTGGAAGCAAAAGGAGTGAAATGGATTATGTAATTACTTCCTGCAATGTCTGAGGAAAAAAAAAAGAGAACAAGATGGGTTCCGTTGTTTGTCAATTTAAGTCAACATTTGGTCATTCAGGACATTGTTACATACTAATCAGTTTAATAAATCCGAAATAAATAAAACAAATATCCTAAACTGAAAAGACTGAGGGAGTGTGTCTAGAAAAAGAGTTTATATGCATTTTCCTTATTGGAAGAGATCAGTAAAAAGAGAAACATTCATTAGTCCTAGCAGTGCAGCTTGGGTTTGCTTTTAGAATAATATTGTGCTCCAGTAATGCCATGATGTGTTAGTTAGTCTTTGAAAACATAGGTACAAAGATACTATCAGTGGAGAAAAGGAGCAAAATTTTTTGGAAACAATGAAGGTAATTAAAAGCAAATTCTCTTCAGGGAAAGTGGCAGGTGCTTGTGCTACCTTTGATCAGTTCTTGTGGCTCCCTTTAGAAAATGTGGAGTGAATTTGCACAGAGCTACAACCCCAGCAGACTGGGTTAGGGACAGATGGTACCAAAACCAATTATTTGCTGACATTCAGAGCTCTGGATTGTATTTTCTCTTGATACATCGTGAATCCAGGGAAATTTCAGGCTGTCACAGAGAGGCCTTCATTTCTCAATTATTAGCCTTCAGCAATGACTTCAGTCTCAACAACTTTCAAATCAGGGCAACCATTTTACCCCATTATATCTGCTGCTTCTATTGTTGTTGTGTTCTTGTAATGCTTCTCACCAGTTAAGTAACTTACCCAAAAGAGTAAAAACAAAACTAGTCACCTTTGCATGCTTTCTCAGCCTGTGGTTTGACACAGGTGGTGGAAAAGCAAAATAAACCTTCCTCCTGACCTGAAACTGTCCTCATTTTTCTCTAAGAATTCTGCTTTTATGAACCTTTTTGCTTCTGGGTCTCGCCTTGCAGGTTACAGAGAGATTAGTGGTCAAATGATTAGGTCCAGTCAGTCCATGTGAGTGAAGACAGGTGCAAGAATAAATGTCAGCCTGTCACACAGACATGTTTCCAATGAAAATGATCCTTGCATCTTGAAAAAACAGCATTCTAGGGAATAGCAAGCAGCAGTTTTTTTCCTCAAATATTATTTGTAGTATTGATTAACTGTAATTCCTCTAAGGCTATGGCTACATTAGCAAGCACTGCATGGAAATAGGAATTTGTCTGAGAACCCCAGGCCTTCATTAGATGTTTTGCTGGGGAATTTGCCTTGGTCTAACTCTAGTCTGGGCCTTTAGGCTGAACCCATTAGTAATTGAAGTACCTTAGAGTCCCTGAAGCAGACTTTTTGGATTAGCTTAATTTGAAGCTAAGACCTTTGTGTGCCTGGAATCTAGTTTTCAGTGCAGGGGTTTTGCTACCAAAAAAAAAAACAAAAACAAAAACAAAAACAAAAATAAAATTAAAAAAAATAATTCAGGGTCTGAAGTGAAACACTGACATAAATTGTTCTGTAATGTGTGTACTTATCAACACTATCAGATATGGTGGTCATCTATCTCTAGAGCTCCTATTTTCTATGTATTTTGCTGTCTGCTTCCTTATGTGCAGCAAGGAAGGGGTTCTTGACATTCCTTGAAAAGAGCTTTGGCTTATCCATCTACAGAGTGATGGACTTCCCATTTCTGCTGACAAAGAACGTAGCAAGTAACTAAGTCTGATTTTAAAAAATAGCATTTACTGAAAACCATAGGCAGTCCCTACTACAGCAACTTGATCAATGATCATGGCATGAGTTCAGCAACTACTTTTCTACTGATAGTCCTATAAAGTATGTGCTGACAAAGAAACTGGTGACCTAAGGACAGTTAAGAAATATGCATAAAGAAATCTGACAGTAGAGATATGCATTGCAAAATTATATAGACAAAGCTATTGAGATTATGATTTTTGTAGCTCCTTTCTTAAATCACATTATTTTATGTTGGATGATAGCTGTTTGCATAATGAAAAGGGGATGTTCTAAGTGGGATTTATGGAATTAGTATATTAATCTCAGAAAAGCTATTTTGGTTAATGAGTTTAATCTTTTGAAGGTTTTTTTTCTGAGAGTCGGTATCCATATCTTTATGTCATAATAAATACAGCCCTGGATGTAAATCATCTGATTGCTTGATAAGAAGAATTCTAATAAAAAACTAGTTAATCATACTTCAGTGCTTGTATTTGAAATTAATCTTACAGCAAGATTTCCAAGAAATGCACTGTGTTATACTCTCACCATAAAGTGAGAGTAAAAAGTAAATCTCACCATAGATCAGGATGGATTTGTATACAATAAAGTAAGAAGTATGGAATTCTTTTTTCAGTTTTAATACCTGGTTGTGCTTGGTGCTCCAGACTGAGTCTTCTGAGCATATTTAGGTTTGATTAGCAAATTTCTGCTTTATTGGTTGCCTGCCTTATTCAAAATATTATAGGTATTTTGTAGGTACATGAAAGTAAACCAGAAGATTGCGTTAGTTCTGAGAATTGACTAGGAAAATTGTAAAATTATCAGCACTGTAATATTTAGAATCTTTATTTCATGTCCTTTTTGTAGAGTCATAAATATTAATATTTTGGAATATAACCCCTTTAATAACATCTTCCATACAATTTTTCCTCAAATGGGAGAACTTTTCCTCTAAATGATCCCCAAAAGGAACACATGATTTGTAGACTAGAAATAAGAAGTGTGTTTCTTATATAAGGGATAAAATACTTAGACTATATTCTGTATAATTCCTTTCTTATTAGTGGCATGCACTAGACTTCTAAGTATTCTGAAAAAAATAAATCAAATGTTTTTACTTTTTTTCAAGAAGCAGAATTACCAATTCCTGTGAATTTTTCAGAAAGCAGAAGTTTTCCCTGGATTTTGTATGAAATAATCAGAATACTTCATTGTGTGGATCATCCAAAAACTTTACTGCCTCAGCTCTAGTCTATGGTAGCTGGTTTAAGTATTTTTTTCTCTTTCACAGGCAGGACACATTAACTCAGTCTGTAAAATGTACTGTCACACTGCAAAGCATTAGCATAATTGGCTGGCACCTATTTCTTGGACATTCTGTCTGACAAACCCATGGGTCCTTGTGATTAAAATATGATGAATAACCTTGCTGATAGCTGTCTCCCAAGGAGAATAGCATAAAAAGTTGAGAAAGAGTATTTTACTGGGCTTGGAGTTGAAATTTAAGATTTGGAAATTGCCAAAGCATTTGCATATTTATACTAGTGATTATAACTACTCATCTGCTATATTATATTAATCTTGCAGAAATTTGCTATTCATAGTAATAATTAAATCTTTTGTAATGTTTATTATTTGTTTAAAATGTATAGTATCTATAATAATGTATATATTGAGATATATGAGCCATTGGTGTTTTCTAAAAGAGAGGAACAACTGTCGAAAGTCTGAAAAATCAGGAATTCTGGTACTGGGTGTGCTATAGGCACCATGATTTTTGCAGGTGCCATTAAACCCTCTCTCATGCAGTGTAGTACCCAGTGAATTTTGATATACATGGAACATACAGTGCATGTCTGAAGCACATTCCATACACATCATATGCAAAATGAGACAGGGAATGCTATTGCTATTGTCATTATGACTTGTCCTTAACCAACACAGGCAACTGATTCCCTTTTGAAAATATTCTCTGTTGAATTTGAGAGAAACTGTTGCCCTTGAAAACTAAAAAGGCCAAAGGCTTCTACTTGCAAAATGGTGCACATAATGGTGTAACAGATTTCTGTGGCATCTGTATTATTTCTGGCAGTCTTGCCTCTCTAGTAGTGTATCCATGAGCATCTTGTCTTATGAACAAGTCACATGCTACTGAAAGTAGCAGCTTTTACATATCATTGTTCTTGTTAAGTGGAACTCCATTTGCTGCATTATTTCAGCTCAGCAGAGCAAGAAAAGGTGACAAAGTTCACCCAGCACAATTTGGAAATACAAAGAAGTTACCATCAAACAGTGCTTTTGTGTAGCATGTGGGTTTTTTTATTTTAAGATCTAAGACCCTGCAGCCTAACAAGGACAGAAGGAACTGCTGTGTCCCTTCAAAAAGAGGGAACTTTCCCTTCTTAGAATGATGGAGGAGCTCGTTCTGGTAAGCTAATGAGTCACAGTGTGCTAAATCTTACAGTTGGCACAGGACTTGAATGGCCATCTGTTACTAAAATGTTTCTTTTCTGAAAATGTTTTTGCTTTCAAAAATTATTGCATGGCAAACAGGAGATTAGATTTTATAATCATTGCACTATTCTTTTTTAGGTGAAAGCACAACTTCAAAAGATGGGAGCTTTTCAGCCCATAAACATATTTCTCCGTCAAGAAATTGACCGGATGCAACTTGTTATATCCAGAGTTCGAGCTACACTGACGGATCTCAAATTGGCTATTGACGGTAAGCTACGCTATCAAACATTGTAACTAAGGTGCAATGCTTATTGCTAGCAGTTGCTTATACATATAACTAAATAAATATTTCTTCTCGTTTCCTTCCTTTCTCTTTTGTTCCTTCCCTCACACTGTTTTTCTCTTTTTCTCTGTCTTTATCATATGACCACTAATTCTAGCCCTTAAAATCTCCTGATTGCATCTCTAAGGACGCTCCACCTAAATTTATTCTGCACTCATCTTCTCCAGTATTGCAGTTCGTGTCCCTTAGCACTACTTCACTTCTGTGATTCTCTCTAGGATCCTCCAGAGCTCAGAGGAATTGCATGGAAAAGTCCATGCGCCGTGTATACCAGAGTTATTTAAGAAATTAGGCTGAGACATAGTGATATAGAACAAGGTAGAAGGGTTGCTGCAAAGTAATTGAGAGACAGGGAACTCAGGAGGCAAGGTGAAAAAGACTCTAATTTAAGGTGAAATTTGACACATTTGTGAAACTGGCTGTACCAAATGACATGTCTCTAAATGGAAGCTGAAGTGAGTGGCAGTGTCAATCAAAAGAGAGAGTTCTTCATTTAGGCTTCACAGGAGGCAGGAAACAGCACTCTGAATCTCTCAGAGACACAGGAGTATTTGGCTGAAAGTGAGCAATGGTGAATGAAGTTAAAAAACCCCAAGAGTAGAGGCAACTGGAAGCAGATGGAGAATTTGATCAGAAAAAGAGTGAGGAAAAAGAAGGGATAATGATGTTGCCATCTGCTTTTTGTTTTCACTTCCTATTTTGCTTCCTCTTTTGCAAAAGTTGAAAAACCCAGGAAGGAAAGTGTACTGTTGCTCAGCCAAACTTTTTGAATTAACAAATCAAAATGGAGCAGGAATGGGTAGCTTCCACTGGTAAAGCTCTCACCCAAGTCTGCTGTTCTCTAGCAGAGACACAGAAATTATCTGACAGAGCAAACTGTCCTCACAGGGAGCAGGTCAGAATGCCTCAGAATTAGTCCCTTCTGACACAGCTGATGGCATTACTGTAATCTGTCTTACTGGTGTTCTGACAATGTCTTTCGTGAGGGGGCATTATTTTTTAATTTGTATTTTTATTACATAAGGATCAAAAGGGATTTCTTTTTCTCTATCATTTTTGTGATACACTAAGACAACAAGACATGCTTCAGGAACCTCATGCCTCTAATCTGAATCTAGGAAAGATGTGCCCAAGGCTAATAATCTTTCATATCCTGCAATAAAATATGTAAAGATCAGGCTGGAAGAAACAATTGTCCTCTCTTTCTGAGCTGAAAGTTCCCTTTTATGTGTGAATAGAATCCCTTTTCAAGTATATAAAAGGTATATTTTCCATCTAAGAAAGTGTTAGTCTTTCCTTGATTGTGACAGATATATTTAAATTCTCAATATATATAATATTCTGCAGAGGCTGGATGAGTAACATAATTTATTTGCACTTCACATTCAGTTCCACAGTGGGCGCAGTCCTCTGCCAGATGTTTAATCAAGTTAATGCTGTAACTTTCATGCAATTCTCTAAAACATAATTTCTTACAGACAATCAAGTTAAATATAGTGAAAAATTGCTCTGAAAACAAAATTGGATGTATAGTTAACAATAACAATTAATGGCTTCTGGCATGTTCATGCTATATCCAGTGCATGTGGTAGACTGTTAATTAGGAGATGGAAAGAACATTTAGGCACTCTATCTCAGCAAACGGGAAAACCCCAAACTCTCTCATACTAGATTCTCTCCCAAAATGAGTCAGCTGCAATCTCAGGTCATCTGAGGTGCTTAATTTTCTTTACAATGAGGTAAAACTGATGTGCCTGCTGGAACAGGTCTTGTAATTTTTGACATCTGCCCTGCTCATGTATCTGGCTCTGGCTTCACAATCCTGTTAAGACCCAACGCCGACTTGAAGCAGACCTAAAATTTCAAGTAAATTTGGTGTTTAAGAATATAGTGTGTCTTTAGGTTGTGAAAGGAAGTCTGAATATCTGATTCTGCAGTTTGGATGTGAATGGATGGACCTTGTTATTTGGATGTTACTCACCACGGTAATGTAAAGCACTCCTCAGGGGCTTTTGAGGTAATTTGAGGTAGTTTAAAGCCCTCCTCAAGGGCTTTTGAGGTAATTTGAGGTAATTTAAAGCCCTCCTCAGGGGCTTTTGGGGTAATTTGAGGTAATGTAAAGCCCTCCTCAGGGAGAGCCCATGTGCAGCTGAACATGAGGGATGTAGAAGGAATTTGCAGACACAATTTTGTCCTTCTGTCCAGAGGGCAGATTAAGCAGTTCAGCTTTTGGGAGGGGTGAGGATGCTCAGCATGTGTCCAACATGTTTGTTGGCAAATATGCCCCAGAAGCTTGTATCTCCACCAATAAACTTTGCTGCCCAGAGGGACACTTTTTCTGGATCAAATTGTAGTAATTAGATTGTAGCTGCACTTTGTACTCTCACTTATGTCCCAACCATTACTTCTGCTTTAATTACTTATTGATTGCCCAGAGTTTATTTCACAGTTGGCATAATACAGAGCTTCACCATAAATCAGAACACAGCAGTGATGGTTGTCCTCTTGAGTGCCCTAAATAGAAGCCACGTTCCAGACAGAAAAATCTTTTCGGAGACAAGGAGAAGACATGGGGTTTGCACCAAAAATGCCACACCTTAATGGATTATGAGCAGCAGATCTTGAGCCCCTGTCAGAAGATGACCATTCTTTGTAGGGCAGTATCCAAGCTGTAGAGTTCCTGTGTACTTACCTCTTGCCTCTGGCCATGTAGAGGCCTCTGGCACAGAATACTAATCCCCCACTCTTTATTGTAAAGTGGATACTTCAAAGCCCCTCTCTCCTACTAGTGAAGACACTGTCTCTAAATGCAATAAAATCTAATGACACATCCAGTTATTCTTAGCCTTTTAGAGTTTGTTTGAGTTTGTCTGAATGTGGCCTGTCTGTGAGATTTTGTGGGGTTGTCTTTATTTCTCCATGCACTGAATAAGAGTAGTTAGCATTTTGGTGTCTTCTCTTGGTGAAGAAAGTGAGAAGAGAGATTCTGTGGGAGTGTTTTCCATGAATGAAGTGGAGCATACTTGTAGTAGCACTGAAGGTGGATAAATAAGCACAGCTTTTAGTTTGATTTTAATCCTTATTCTTTTTGACCCAGTTAACATTGTGTTTAAGGGCTTCTTGTGAAACAAAAAAATGCTTAACTCATTACTTATATCTGGGTTCTACTTTGGTCATAAAAGTACATCCACTTGGTTCTTGTTCCTGGTACCTTACAGCTTTGTGTTTTCAAACTAATCCTTGGGAATTGCCTAAATTGCCCACTTCATGAACAAGTGAAGAACATCTGAGAAACTTTGGATTTTTTTTATCTTTTCATGTCATATATGTGCCCCATGATCACAGAACTCCCACTGCTATTTGTACAGTATTTACAGGGTTAGGAGAGAGAAGTCCTTTCCTCATAACATGTTCCCTGAAAATACAGCAGTTCTATGGCAATGTAGTTCTACAAATGTTATAGGAGTTGTGTAGGATTTTTAGGTCGTCTACACAAGCTCATGAGTGAAGCCCATGATAAATATTTACTACTTATCAATTTCTCTGGGTCTGGATTGAAGGCACTTGAGACAGTAGTTCATGTTTGGACTCAAGTGTTTATTATTTCTTATCAGTAAAACAGTCTCACTATTGTGAGTTTGGCAGCCTTTCATTAGAAGGCACAAGATGGCTAACAAACTTTTGTTACAAGGTCTTTTTAAGACTAAACTATCCAATTAAGAAATGACACCTAGATTATTTTCCCTTTTAACCCAATAACTGATCCCAAAGAGGCCACAATGCGGACTTTTCCACCCAATTACAAACTGCCACCCAAACCCAGGAAGAAGAAGCATGAAGAAGAAAACCAGGACACCACCCTGTTCCCTCCATCTTGCTTCCATCCAAAACATACAAAAAATCCCAAAACCTAGACTTCTCACCAAGTTATACACCTACACTACTCTCTATAATCTATTTCACACTTTTGTGGATTCTAGTCTATCTTGAAGTCTAGGAAACTTTCTCTATGAATGAGGGTCAAAGTCAGTGCTCCCCTGGGGACCAGGGCACCCCAGAGCAGACAGAGAAATATTCCTGGTGCCCTGGGTTTCCAGAATTACTTTTTTCCAACTCAGAACACCATGAAGTTGAAAGTACCATTTGTATCATGATGCCAAAAGGAATTTCTGTTCATTGTATGTAGCACCTTATAACAGGGATATAAATGAAGCCCAAAAGAGTCCAAAGAGGTAGCTGGTAATTTATTTTAACCTACATGGTGAGAAAGTGAAGCTCAGGAAACTAGTCTTGCCAGAGTTTACAGGAAAGGTAATTTCCCATGAAAGGAAGAAGTATGGACTCATTCCCCATGTCTGGCTAAGTTTTATTTTGACTTGTAATGGTATTAGACTGCTAACACACAGTTTTAGTTTGGCTTGCTGACAATGGTAATAGAAAGATCTTGGGCTCTTACCTTACTAAGTTGTACTGTGTGTATATGTATGTGTGTGTGTGTGTGTGTGTGTGTGTGTGTGTGTGTGTGTGTGTGTGTGTTTGTGGGGCTTGAAGGAATTCATCACTTTTGGATGAGGATTTTGTTTGAAAATAATTAAGAGCACTCAGTAAAGACATTAGTGGAATGTAACAATGGGGAGATCATTTGAGGAATGAAGAGGATGAGTCTAGTATGTCTTGTGGTGTAGTTACTCTTGGCTCAGCAGCTCTCATCCATTATTTAATTCTCATCCTGATAAGAATGCCAGAATGCCTCCTGTTGTCCTTCACAGTGTGGCGCATCATTTCTGAACTTCTTAATAGGTGTTGCATATGCCTGCCATGATGCTGGCCAGGACAACTGTTTAGAAACACACATTGCACATTAAGGACAAACTGCAGAGTAGAGTTTTTCTGCCTGTTGTATTGCTGTAGCTCAGGGTAGTGATTTGTATTACTTTTTTTGTAGAGGCATGTGTGGATTTTCATCTTCAAATTACTGCTGTAAACTTAAACTTTAAAGAGAAATCAGATCAGGGGCAAAGGTTAGATGCTGCTGGAGAGAATACCAGCCTACAAATAAAACATGGAGAGAGTGCATTGCAGGTCTTGGCTGCCTGTTTTACCCTTCCTGTTCTAGAGTTGAAGCAAAAGAAAGTGACAAACTTTTGAGGGGCCTTAGGATTAAAACAGCATGGTGGAGTTTAAATGAGCTTCCGAGAACTTCCTGGGAATTACCTCAAAATGCTTAAGTGACCAATTACTGAAAGTGAAGAAAGAGGAAAATACCCAAAGAGCTGCCTGAAGCAAAGTCAGCTTCTATCAGCACAGCAGTGGTGGTCACAGAGCTGGCAGAACCATACTAAATCTTGCAAAATATAGTTTTAGGTATAGGAAAACATATATTCACTTTTATACCTTGTGCCTTTGGGTGGAAAAATTAAAAAAGCTTTGGAGAAAACACAGGCAAGTGTTAGCTGTTGCCATAAGGCAGAAAGAGAGGAAAACTTAAGAAGTTATAAACAAGTTGGTATTTTCTTTTCAACATGTTCAGCAAAGAAGAGGGAATTGGAGCTTGGTGGTGGAGGTAAGGTAAGACTGCTTCAAGAGCAGAGAAGTAGTTTGGGAGGTAAACTTGAGAATAAAGGCTGAAAAGGTCAGCTTCTGGGGCTGGGAACTGGGGCAGTCAATAATGGATTGATGCTTTCACTGAGCTTTTTTCTCCATGTACTCTTCAGGCTAGCTTAACAGATGCAGTGTCTAGCAAGTATTGTCCTCCAGGGCTAGTCTCCAATTTTATTATAATGATATCAGCTATTGGCAAATTGTACTTGATGGAGAAAGTAGCTTTTTCTCATTTCATTTATGTCCTACATAATTATTCTTGTTATTTTTGATTTACATCTGTGCCTGTGGGAAGAGAATCAGTCAGTGGACCAAGGCTTTTTTTGGTTCATGCTGGAATTTAAGATCCTTCTTTTGTTCCTAACTTTAGCTACTCATTTAAATGAGCTATGCAAGTTTCCTAGTCCAGATAGACACTTTCATGAATGTGAAATTTAAAACAGATCCAAATTTTACAAATTCCAGTTTTCAATTCAATCTGTGGGAGCTATGAAAGTGAAAAGGGTCAACTCCAAGAAATAATACAAGCTCCTCATCTAGTCTATTCAAAGCATTATATCTATTGAATGAATCACCCTAAAACCAGATCATTTTAAAAAACCAGACTATTTACTTTAATCATTCAATAACAACTAGTTATCCTCAGAACTGAGAAGTTTTATTTGGGTTATTCACCACTCAGCAAGAGGAAAGATTTAGATGTGGTTTAGAAGGGAGATGGTATAAATGTAGGGCAATCAAAAAGGGGAACCTTATTTCCAAACTGTGAATACTGTGCAAACAGTATGGTTCTAGTAGATATTATTTTTAAAGTATGGAAATGCCTTCTTTTCTTTAACTGATCTGACCCTTCATCAGTCATTTTTGGATGGCCTTTATTCCATTCAAGAAAGAGAATACCATGGAATAACCCCCAAAATAACCAAGTTATAAACAGTTGGCATGTCTCATTCATAGAACATTTGAGCCTGTCATGTTAAGTTCATAGGACATTCAGTCTCTTCATATAGTACAGTGCTCTGGGGTTCCCAGAAGTTAAATATGAGAAGCCTATGACATTGTACTGTTAATTCAATTTATCAAAGATAGTTTTTCAAATACCTTTATCACTTCTGTCCAGATAGATAGCATGATTTTTCTCCTATGGTACTGATTTTATTTCTGACAATTATTTTATTTTGTTAATTATTTTTATTTTTATCACACTATTTTGGCTGCAGAAATGCATGCCAACGCCCACAGATGCCATTTAGTGCTGAAATTCAAGCACTGGATGCCTACAGCCAGGGATGACACCCACTCACTAGGAATATTTATGCAGATATACGGGCACGGCCTGAGCTGTGAACATACCTCATCCTCAAGAACACTCTGGCTTACATTCTCAACAGCTGCTCTGAGTCATAGCAGGCAGACATCCCGAGGGATTTCACAATGCTTCAGGGCAGAGACTGGTTGTATCTCCCTATTTGAAAAGCTCCAGCCTGCCCAGAAGAATTGAGAAAGAAAGGAGAAAGTTGAATGTATCAGCCTGAAAACAAGGAATAACCAGAGATGAAAGAGTTCTTTCTTTCTCAGTTCAATGGTAGTGATCCCCAGGGCTAAACCAGGATGCTCCTCGCTTGTTTTGTGCTCTCGGTACAGTTGCTCTGAAGCTGAAACCAACATGCATTGCAAGACTTTCCCCCCCACTTTTTTCTGTCTCTAAATGGTGTAATACTACATTTTTCTAAGCAAAGTGGAGAAGACATGGAGTGGCTTCTTTCTTACATGTTGGTCCTCTTAGGCTTATAATTTATGTCATAAAAGTCTCTTAGCTAACCCAGAATGTGATTCTGAGCCTGGTTACAAAGCAATTGCAGAAAATGCAGGAGAGGTGTGTTTTTTTTAATATTTACAGTTTGGTAAAAGCTAATGGTTTTCTCAAATAATTTGTTGCACAAAAGGAGGTGCATATAAATGGAAACAGATCACGCATTATCTACTAGAAGAAATCGAGGCCTATTTGCCATTTATATATTGTAGAATGCACTAAATTTGCACACACTGCTATAAGGACTGATTATGTTGTAATGATCTGTTCAAAATTAAGCTGGTGTTTGGTTTCTTGATGGTCTTTTCCTTCCCCTCAGCTGAAGTCCTGTCAACCTCAGTGGAAGGAAGGGATTTGAAATGCTTTCTTTTTACAGGCCACATTTCCTTATGGGTATGTTTGCACGGACCATTGCAGTTTTTCTTTGCAGTCACCCAGACCACTTCCCTTTCCTTTACATGTTCTGTGGCGGAAACCACTTAATTCTGTTTGGTGTCTTGTACTGTCCTTGTGGGAATTATAGCAGCTGTGTGTGTGATGATACATTGAACTTTGATTTTATATGAATATTTAATCAAAGTTGGGGTACCAGACCAGTTTATGTAAGAGAATAATAGAACCAGTTTCTGGAACAGGGAAGTCATCCTGAGGCATGGCTGTGTTCCAGATCTCTATTGAGAGTATACAAGGTGTAGGAACTTCTAGCACATGGAAGAGTGAGTGTCACTGAAAAATCACTGTCTTAGTAAACGCCAACATTTCAGTGGAGAGAACAGCACTATGTATGGAATATGTGAGTATGCACTGCCAAAAAAAAAAATCCTTCCTTTAGCTTTATTTTACCTCCCGCTTTCCCATTGAGAATCTTGATAATGGAAATGTACAAAGTTATCATTAGTAATAGTGAATTTCATGAATATAATCACAGCCAGTACATGCTTAGGATATAGATGAGTTACACAGTGTATCTCTACCATTGATCATGCATGTAGGATCCATTAAAATTTATAAAACAGTTTTCAATGATTAATCACATTCCAGACACACTGTGAATATAATGAATACAAATAATGTGTATGAGGGAGAAGAAGTTGTTTAAGAAACATATCTTTGTTTCTGATCAAAACAACAGAAGAAATATCATTTATCTTATCGCCTTCAGCTTTGAATCAAGTCTTATAATTTTGAACAAATTAACTGCAAACTGATAAGACTGCAGCGCTACAGGTGTGCAATTAAGGCACAACAAAAGAGGGTTTATTAGACTTTGAATGTCATTTGGAAGTTTTAATTGCCTTTGCAAGCTAGGGGAAAGTTCATTCTGAACATTTTACTTATTTTCCAGGAACCATAATTATGTCAGAAGAATTGCAAGATGCTTTAGATAATATTTATGATGCTAGAATTCCAAAACTGTGGTTTAGGATTTCCTGGGAGTCAAGTACTTTAGGATTTTGGTTTACTGAGCTTCTTGAGCGAAACCAGCAGTTCTGCAGCTGGCTGCAGGATGGCCGTCCAAACCAGTTCTGGATGACAGGATTCTTTAATCCACAGGTAAGATTGCCACGTTGACCTTCATAACTTCTGAGTAACAGCTAAATTAGACCTTGGGAGAACTTCAAGTTGACTTAATATTGACTATGTGAAGTATAATCTATATTAATTTTTTAGCATAAATATAGAATAAAATGTCTTCGGTATCTCCTGAAGAAATTTTTGCTAGAACAAAATATTGCTCCTGAAATAATTAAATACATCTTTTGGCTGCTTTAATTATAGCGAGGAAATTGGGTAAGTACATGCTTTTGCATTTCAACTTAATCTTAATTTTTTTACCTCTTCTTCTACAGTAATCTCTTTTTTATTTATTGCATGAAAATCCCTCTGAGTACAAAACAAGATAAGTTCCAGAACCTTGACATAGGAAGAAATGATTTGGACTTGGTTCTCAATCCTTGCAAATCAGTTCCTTGAAATGGAAGGTTTGTTATTCATACCACCCCAGAATTGTGCCAGACAGGGTCTGCAGAGACATATAAAAAATACAATCTCTCATCTGCACCATCTAAAATAAAAACCTGGCATGAAATGAAACACAAAAAGGGAACAGCTGAGAGCAGAGTTAAAAGAAGTAAAGTATACATACCTAGATGATGTGTAGTTTCTTTGTGGAGCTATCCACATTCATTAAAGCTTTTTATGATTCACAGATGTTTGTGGGAAGTATGAGTTGTGGTAATGAGTCATTGTGAGAGCATCCAGCCAACAGGTTTCTATGAAGCCTTAGGAAAGAGCTATTTTAAAGATCTATTTTAATCTCAGTTCTTGTTAGCAATGCAAAAGCTGGCTTAAACAGCTGCCTAGAATAGAGAAAACAACAGTGGCTTATACTCTCTAGGACTACTGCTGGGAAATATCCATCTATCATCTAACCTGTGTGTGTGTCAGCTGTCTGCTGGTACAACTTTATAGCATGGAAGGGGGCTCACAGAACCCCTGAGCAAAGAGTTCTCAAGTAGCAGAGAGAGGAATAGGAGTTCTAATAAAATTATTATGCTTCCACACTTGGTTTGCTAACAACACACTGATAGCAGCAATCTAAAACACTTCTAAGTAACTTTTGCAGTGATCAAGCTGGATGCAACCCTAACAGCCTTTTGGCTTTGTTGGTGTTTGCTTTTGCTCTACAGATGAGCAAAAGCTGATAGAAATTTGGTACTGGACATTTCAGCCGGCTTTTTTGTGCTTGGGGATTGTGTCAGTTCTGAAATTTTGCCAGCCCAAAGTTGGCAGCCTGCATTTTTTTGGATCAAAATAGCTGGATTTCTGAAAAGAGCTGCCAAATAATCAGTGTAAAATGTCCCCAAACAAATTGTGATTTAATAGACCATAGTAAATGAGAAAGCCTCTAGAAATACAAAAATTACACACTTCATAACCCCTAGTTCCTAAAGTACCTAAATACATTGTGTGCAGAGATTAAAAAATTCATTTGTGCTGACAATCACAAGCCTAAGAATCAGATGGTTATTGTAGTCACCATTTTCTGTAACCTAGGCTGTGGCAGTGGCTCATTCTAAAAGCAATTCACCTGAGGAAAGACTAATTTTCTATTTAATTAACTATTATTTTGTTAATAGCCGTACTTCTGTGTTTAAAATCAGTATTTCACATGTTCAGAAAATTGATTTTTGTCTTCTCAAACAAGCTGAGGTGTTAGTGCTGCAGTTCTAATGGTTTGTTTGTCATACCTGAGATGTTGTCAGAAAAATCCTTTCATTTGTGAGATGAAATGCAGCTCCTAAGTCATTTTCCTACTTGCATGTATCTCACTGTTAGCTTCACAGTCAATGGATAAATGCCACGGATAACACAAGGCAATAAAATAGATTTATAGCACTGGAAAAATGAGGCATTCTGGCAATAAAAAATAATATAGGACCTGATTCTGCCTACTCTTGGACTGTTTATACACTAGGATAAATTCAGTAATTTCGCAGAAGTTAATCTTTATTTTTAGTGATACAAATGAGGGCTGGCTCAGACTTCTATGCAAAAGAAACCTGAAGCCCCATGTGTGTCTGCACTGGGCCAAGATAACTGGGGTGAAAAATGCAAGAAATGCCATGAATTTTCTTCCCTGCTGGAAGTTAATCTGAGGTTACTGGATTGTTTTCATCAAAAACTTGACATTAGGTGTTTCTCATTTCTACCTCCCAATTTCCACTTAGTGGCTTACACTGTTTTATTGTTTCCTTGTTTGCATCTCTGCATCCAGCTCCTGTCACTTGTCCTATATATAGATTTTCAGCACTGTGAGGCAAAGCTGTTTCTGCTTGCGTAGTACTCAGCATAACGACACCTCAAAACCTACTTCTATGCCCCTATGACCCCGAAGTAATGTGAATACTAATCAGAATATGAAGTAGAATGCCTGCATTCCTCAGTGTCTGCAAATCCATTCCTCAGAGTTCTAGCAAATCTGCCATAATCTGCTCAGTATTTGCAAAGTGACAAACAAGGAACCTCCAAAGTAAGATAAAGGAGAGAATATGATTCTGAGAGCAATAGACTTAACTGATTTCCATGTGTATCTGCTTTCCCTCACTAGAAGGTTCAGAGTTAGTTCACATGAGTTGTTAAAAGGAAAGGGGCAAAGCTTTTGCAGGCTTCAGTGAGCTGGACAAGGAGAAATTGAGGAAAAGGCAAACACACATGTACAAGAAAAATACCAAAAAGCTAACCAACCAACCAAAACAAAACAAAAAAGGAAAGGATTGCCAGAAACTGAAACAAATGTCATGGCAACTGGTGCATTATGTCCCTGACAGAGGATTTTGGGATGAACCAGAGCCTCAGATGTACAGTGGCACCTCAAGCCACTTGATTCTGTCTTGCTCTTTGTTGCGCCATTCACCCACTCTGGAACACCCAGCTGGGCCCCCAGCTCACAGCTGCAGTCTTCAAATGTGTCTAGGATTCATTCAAATGAGCAGATAAGCATGAAAAGTCCCACTGCAGAAAGTGTATAGGTCCTGCAATCTCTAGGAATAATCTGCTATCTAAACCTTATCCCTGGAGACAACTCACAGCTTGGAGCTTACTTTTACTCCAGTGTTTCCATGGTGCCTTTGAACTGATTCCCTTTATACAGTCATGGCTCTGTCCTCTTCAGGCTCTTCTTTCTTTAATATTTCAGTTTATCTGGGATCCAATAGCCCTCTGGGGCCTTACAGCAGTGAACACTTCATGTATTTTAAACTGTTGGTTCTAGCATGTTTCTACAAATTAAAATTCCACAAATTACTGCCGCGATTCTGCTTTCCTTTAATGGCATTTCTGATAGAAGAACTTGGCCTTTAATCACGTCTCCCTCAGCAATACACTGGAGTTCTCAACCACTTTGAACGCAATTACCATTATCTGTGCTATCACAAAGCCTCTTTAAAACACTTGTCCTGGGGTCTCTGGGATTATATTAATGAGAAGCAACCAGTGTGAGTTAACAGAAACATCTGGGTTCCTGAAAGTCATCTCATGTTCTCATAACTTGAAGGGCATTGCATGGCTACCGAGTGCTTGGAGCACTCCAGTGCTATCAGCCAGAGACTGGCCCCTGCGTTCAGTAGACAATTTGCGGATTTTCCCACATCTGACTTCTTTCCATTCATTTCACCCTAATGGTTAGCTCAACGGAGCATCCCGCTCTGTGAATACTGAAGAAAAAACTTTTTCAATTCCCTCATTCAATTCCCTCCTTCCCATCTTGATTTCTGCCTTGCTGTGCTGTTGGCTCACCGATTCCCACCTCTCTTTGTTCCTCATGTGGCTCTCTATGCCCCCTTCTCTGTCTCCAGAGGCTTTAGTTCCCTGTTCTGAAATATGTCGAGAAACTTGCTCTTTCCTAGGTGTCCTTTCCATTGCTCCTGCATATTCAATTTTTTGTTTTATTTGTTCACCTCCTCACTACACAAATGGGTTTCCACATCTACAGCATGACCACTGGAACAGCAAAGGAGTCTACCCTCCCATCTCTAAGGACTAAGGCACTTCCCACATACTGAATTGTGCTTTCCCATGGACAGCTCTATCAGGGAAGCTAACTAGCATTTTCAGCCTGGCTTGTCTTTTGATAGCTTATACAAATGCCATGAGATTGTAGCTCTCTAGAACAGAGAGTTAGTTTTATTCTGTGCTGCTGGAGTGCTCTGAGTTTATCTTGCTGTTGTCTAAAACACTATGTTATTGTAGTGTGTAAAGACTTCACTGAGCAAAGTGTCAAAGGCATTTCAGTATTTAATGGCATGATTCCAGCTGGTACTTCCTTTGTTTTCTGTAAAGGCTTATTTGTTGACTGAAAAGCATTTCTTAAACATTAGTATAAGAAAAGATGAATAATATAGCCAGTGTTAGAGAAATGAGAAATCACCTGTGTTTGGAATCTCTCAAAACACATTAATCTGGTATATAATCACATTATATACCTCTCTCCATCTGGTTGGTTGTAAAAAAAGGCATGAGAGGTGAATTATACAGACACTTCTGATATATTGTGAAGCTAACTTGGGGGCTGCTTAGCACCAACATGTGCACACCAGTCATGTATGGACGCATGGTACTGGATTTACACTACCGAATTTAGTTTATATGCACATGAAATTCTGTGGGATGGGCTTTAATACAGCTGGTGTCACTTACATAGGAAAAAAAAAGTTGTAAATGGTTTAAATTCAAGGCTTTAAAAAACTGCTCTCTGCCATATTCCTGCGTGTCTCCTTAGGGATTCCTAACAGCCATGAGGCAAGAGACAACGCGCATGAATTTAGCCAAAGGGTGGGAGCTGGACAGTGTTGTTTTATGCAGTGAAGTGACCAAGATGATGAAAGAAGATGTTGTTGGCCCTCCTCCTGCTGACCTTGGTGGGGTTTACATACATGGCCTGTTCCTCGAAGGGGCCGGCTGGGACCGCAGGAACAGCAAGCTGATCGAGTCAGCACCAAAGGTGAGGACTGAGTCAGTGTAGCAGGCTGGGGCATATTGCATGGGCTCTGGGAAAGCCAGGAAGAATGCTGAGTGCCTGCAGCGGTGGTTTCACAACAGGTTTTAAGAGGATAACCAACACTAGCGGTGCTGGGAATAGGACAGACTCTTTACCTGCCAGAAGTGAACAAAAATACTTCTGTCAGAAAATGAATTTAGGATGCATAGCACTATAGCAGACCAGATGCTGGGCTTCTTGGCTTCAGGGGCCCTAGCAGCACAGTTATGTTTGAATAAAATAGTGCACCCCATAGCCAGTCTTCTTTTGACTGACCAAGGGGGACCTTATCAAAGCTTCCAAAGCCCTGGGCTAGGTTTGATATGGAGGTCATTGTTTGGTTGACTAGAAATCCCCAGTGTTTGTGCTTTAATATGAGGCAGAGTATTAGTTCTGGTCTTATGCTCAGTTATCCATGCATTGAGTTATATTTTACTGATGTGACTAAGCAGATTTAAAATCTTGCTATGGAGTAATGTTTGTATACTGTAGTCACGGTCCAGGGAAAGTTGTCATTGTTTGCACTGGTACACTTTTTCCAAGCCAGTGCTAACTGTCCTGGAATTGGAATTGAGGTAATTCCTGTCCATAGGTAAAACACTTCTGTGTCTGACTGAGAGAAAATTTTCCAAACTAAACCTTGCCAGCTGTAACTTCTGTTGCCTGGTTTGTCAAAAGACCCCTTCAAACATGGAGTTTTACTCAAGTGCTCTGGAGTGTTCAGCAGAGTTCCATGTTGCTCTTGGCTCTGGGTCTGTTTTATCCCCTGACAATGAATACTTTATCTTGGTGGAAGACCTGAGGTGATCAAGTTTGGTAAATGCCCAAGAAGCACGTTGGATGTTAGAAGCTCCACTGTCAGCAGTATAGAGGTTTGCAGCTTGGTTTTTGTAGCTCTAGTCCTGACATTCAGGAAAAAAGAGGTGGGGAAAGAATGGGAAACACCAGTGAAAGGGGCAAAGGAAGGGAAAAAAGGCAATGGTTGTTGTGTCTCCTAGAACCACCCTGAAATTTTTCCATCTACCTCCACAGCATGCGGGTTTCCATGTTTCTACTTTTCTGCTCTCCTTTCCTTCCAACAGGCGTCCTGATGGCTGTTGTCCCTGAGCTGCCATTGGCTTAAAGTTAGTGTCAAGATATTAGTGAGTGTAGGACTTAGTAGTGAGTGTAGTAGTGAGTGTACTCTCACATGTACTCTGCTGAGGTGCTTTTGCTGAAGGCCATCACTGAATCTAGTTCTAGTGTTCAGAATTCAGACACCCTGTCCTGCTTCTGTTCTGCTGAGCCCTGTGTATCTTTTACCTTCTCAGGTGCTGTTCACTAGCCTTCCCGTGGTCCACGTGTATGCGGTGAGCACAACAGCGCCAAGCGACGCGAGGAGGCAACACGGAAATGTGTACTGCTGCCCTGTCTACAGAAAGCCTCAGAGAACAGACCTGACCTACATCTTCTCTTTGCATCTGAGAACAGTGCAGAACCCTGATCACTGGACTTTGAGGGGCGTTGCACTGCTCTGCAGTTCGAAGTAAGGACGGACAGCTGTGGAAGAAAGAACCACCAAGTAGGATTAAACTGTAGCAGTGTTGCATTGTTATTGTCAAAGTGGCGGCTGCCTTCTCACAGCGGGGTGGGAATTGGCAGGTGATACACAGAGATTGTGTTAGTAGCACATAAATTACTCTGTTCACAGCAAAAATACTGCATTTATTTACCCTGGGAATATCAGAGGGAAAACAGCTGCAGGTGTAAATTTGGCAACTCATATAAAGCAAGCGAGAATATAATCAACTAACTTGCTCACAATGGAAGCATTACATAAAAAAGTGCTTATGATAGTGACAACTGTTCTGACATCTTTTGGTGGTTCTTTTGGAGATGTTATCTTTCTTTTTAATACAATAATTTTTCATAATATAATTATTTTAAATTCAACTTAGTGGTTAAAATCTCATCATCCATAGCATTATTAAAGCTGTAATGACAAGATAATTAAATGCATGGTAAAGTTTTATGTTTATCTGCATATATTTCAATATACAGTTCCTTTGATTTTGCATTTCTAAACTTGCTGGGTGGTTTTACTAATGGCTGCAACCATTTACTTGAATAGTCACTTTTTAATGCAAACAATCATAGAAACAGAAGTGTTTATCTTTGCACAAGTACCTTTTGCACCTATTAACTCATTTCTACACCTATATCCACTTGTAAGGAGGGTGTGCACACGCCCCACTATTAGCAGAAGGTAAGGTTTTAAAGTTTTCGCAAACACATCTGAACACCACTTTTGCTCTGTTAGTACTCACTCTGTTTGCATTAGTGCCTGAATCCTGCAAACTCAAACCTCTTAACTGCTTTTTGTTTTGTATTTTGCATCAGTTTAGTTTAAAAAAGGAAGACAACACACAGCCCATACTTCACCTGGAATGGTTGAAGTACTTTTGTATTAACCAAGACTGCTTTCTACCCTGTAACTGAAGGATGAGTGATATTTTTTTTAATGGGCAAATGGCTATTGGCAGAATATGTGTTTGGCTTCTTTCATTAGCACAAATTCAAAGCAAAAGAAATTATTGTTGGATGTTATGAAAGAAGGACTTGCAGTCAGGACTTTGTTAGTATTTTTTTCTCCTTGTAAACACTTTTAATTTTTGTATAGCAAGTGTCTTAAAAAGTAGTTCATCCCTTTGCACAGCCAGCTTTACTCTGCAGTTAGCAACTGCGAGGTTTATTCCATGAGGAAGTTTGATATTCACACTCACACCCACAACGAAGTACAGAGTGCCAGCTTTCTTCTTGGAAGACAGAGCAGACAGGGACAGGGTCCCTTTTTTCCAGTTAGCTAGGAGCAACAGTGCCAGCAAGATTATCATTTCAAGTGAAACCAACTGTTCCAAAAAAATACACCAGACTTCCCTGCAGTGCAGTTGTACATCAAACAATTTCATTGAGATTTTTTTTTTTTTTTCTGAGAAGGCTGAAGGATTTGGCTTCATGATCATTGATCTTGGAAATTATGGAAAAGATGGGGGAGACTTCAGGCAGCAAAGGTCTGTGCTGTTCCACAGAAACTGAGGTTGCAAACCATAGGGCTTTTCCCCTCCCCTACCTTTATGAGGGGATATGAAATAATTTAACTTTGATCTCTTGGTACATGTAAAAGTCAGGTCAGTAACAGTTATAGTAATTTAAAATAAAAAATGTGCATTGAAATACTTTGCACAACTGAAGAACTCACTACTTGCTATGAAATAAATCATACTTTGACCAATTGAAGCTAAAAGTAAACATAAAACCCCAAATATTTGATAGATGTTATATCTGGAGCTACATGATATGCTCCATAGAAACTGCATCACTTCTTTATCAAGCAAAATGAGAAAATTAAATGCTATATGAAGAAAATCTGTAAGCAATGATGTTATATCACATAGTGTTCTGCTGTATAAAAATGCAAAGAAATAGCTTATTTGAACATCAAAATTTTCATTTCAATAACTAAACCCTGTTTATCAGTTTAGAAAAATGTCAAATCTTGCAAACAGAATGCAGGCCATATGACTGAAGAACCAGAAAAATCATACAGTATTTCACTGAAGATAGCTAGAATTTTATACAGAACTGACGAACATAAAGTGACTTTGCTCCAAGAAGGCTTCTTATCACCAGTAAAGAGCCCTAAACAAAACCTTCAGTATATCCTACAAGCAAATGCTCTTTTCTTTTTGTATGTGATTAGAATAGAGTGGAGATGAACAATTTACTATTGACAGAAATGTGTTCCTTTCCCCATCTCCTTCTCTTGCTCTTCCACTCAGTGGAGTTGCTGCTCCCAATCTGACAACATTAATTTGATTTGAAATGCCACTGATACAGTAAAACATTGACCTTCCCCAACCAGTGTTCCCTAGTCACTTCAAGTGGGATGTACACCAATCTAAATGAAACAACTGGCAGGCAGAATACTTGAAATCAAACTAATTATATTTCAATGATAGATTAACAATTAGCTGGAAGTCTTCAAACAATGTATATAGATAACCAAGTTATGCTTTTCTGTTAAAATGAACCCGAGATATTAAATACAATCATACAGCTTTTGGCAATATTGTACAAGTTTCACACAGATAGTAAATGACTAACATTGCTTTAGATAAGTGCTTTGAAGGCAACTCCATTTAAGAATGAAGAGAGCAATACAGTCCTGCACCCATGTCACTGTAGCAGTCATGTTTACAAACATATCTGATGTCAGGGCACTGGCTCCTGAGAGTTGCAAATAAACAGCATTCCATAGTCCAAAGGGTGTCTGTCTCATAATCCCTGAGGCTGTGACTGGTCAATAATGAGGATGATAGGAAAAAAAGAATTGGGTTATGGATTGGCCCTGTACATCTGTGACTTTGTAGGATAGATTTTAATTGCAGTGAAGCTCAGAAAAAACACAGAGAATGGAAAACAAAACAATTCCCTTGTCTGGTCAGTTATATTCATAAAACCTATGATCCTCTGTAAAGAATAATTTTCTAAAAAATCTCAAGGAAACTGTAGTTATAGTATTCTAATTTTTCTCTCAATTTATCCAGAACCTATGCATTCATCTTATTCCACTTTTACTGCTTCATATAATTGCCTTTTTCACAATCTCCTCGTTCCAAAACATGCGTACAATACCTCCTTCCTTTTTCCTTATGCTATTCCATTTTTAATGTGTCTTCTTTTTATTCTTACTCCATAAATGCACAAAACACATTGCTTACTTACAATGAACCTTCCTATTCCAGAAGTCTGGAAATAACCTCTAGTCATTTCAGGAGTTTCTCTTTTCTACTAAGAAAAACACAATTTACTCAAAACCCTATAATTCCTGCCATATTTTTTCATACCATGGGTAAATCAGGAATTTGCTCTTCCTGCTTTTTTTTTTTCTGCGAGGGTCCTTAAGTGATAATATTTGTACAGCTAAATGACATTTTCCATAGTTCTTCCTTTTGCTAATATGAAGTAATAGCTTTGTTATTGTTTTCTGATTAGATGAGTTGGTATAACATAATGGAAATAAATTTTATACTGTTGCACATGAAACGATGAGAGTGAGTAGGCTGTAAAGTGACTGCTAAATCAATCTTGGAAATGCAGCAGATTCCCATCTCCCTTTGACACTGTGAGTTCCATTGGGGTTAACGATGGCTATCGGCACACGCCGAGACACAGGGGGAGCCCCTTCATTCACTTTGCCCGGCTTGACTTTTGTCAGGAAGACAACACTACAGACATCTATGTGGATGGCAGAACAACACCAACACGGGTTTGTGATAGAACACAAATTCACACATTTTTCTAAAGCTGAGTGAGTACATACTGTGTTCTCTCTTGCTCAGTGAGGACAGTATGGGGTGTGTGCTCATTGACTCCTTATACTGATTGCTTTAAGTCTAGCAAAGGGACGTCATCATCACCTCCTCCTCCTCCTTCTTTTCTTTCCTGCTTAAGGACAACTTCTGGGATAGTCACCCCTATTTCAGTTGACTGGGAAGCACCTTTTGTTGCACTATTCTTGTCTTTCTTTACCTTAGTGATCACTTCTGTGTAAGAGATTTCTTCGGTGAAGGGCTCTGCTGCTGGGAGCTCAGAGGCGATGTGTACACCGGCTTCCTGGATCCCCTCCTGACCTTCGGCTCCTGTTCGCTCTTTACTTTTTTTATGGATCTTGAATGTCTCCTTTGTTGGAGCAGCTTGTGAAATCGTTTTCTTGATCCTTATTCCAGATTGTCTCAGTCTCTCTCCTGACTGCCTGATCCTCTCTCTCCTCTCAGGGGTTACTATTCTAGTTTGAAGCCTGTTTACCTTCTTGCCAAAATTTTGTCTTGTCTTTTGGATATTTTCCCTTGAAAATGCCTTTTTGATGTCATCAATGCGCCTCATGCCTGATTTCTTGAACTTGGTTGCTTTGCTTTCTTCGATATAATATTCTTCATCAGAAGACAGATCATCAGGTGGGAAGAAATCATCCTCTATGGTTTCACCTGGTGTCATCTCTTTGATAACAGAGAGAGATGAAGGACACTCGCTTTCCTCCTGCGAATTAAAGCAGAGAGTCATTTTCCAGCACGTGTGTTTCAAAAAGATGGTGGTTCAAGGATTTTTTTTTTTTGGTTGGCTTGCAGTTAATTAGTACTAACTGAAATATAATACTGTAACAAAGTAAGGTAGACTTGTACCATCATACCCAATCTATGCAGAACACAAATGGCAAAAGAAAACTGTGCCAAGTTCTCTAAAGATATTATATCCCTGATTAAAGATTTCTTTTCACTGTGTTTCTACCTGAAATTAATCAATGCAATGGTCTTATGAGTCCTGGCCTCTAATGGTTTTCAGACAAAACTTATCTAGGTGTTTTTTTTTTTTTTTTTGCACTTATCTGCTGCTCTGGATCAGACCTAGATCCATTATTCCTCACCAATAAAAGCAGACACTGTAGACAAAAAAGGCTCTTGGAATTGTGTCAGCTGTACACTATCCAAGCAAATATCTCAATGATACAAGTAGCTTCAGTCTACTACTATTACCAAGACAATTGTGCATTTTTTGACTGTTTGGAACTTAGCAAACACTGCTGTTGCTGCCCAGAAGGGAATGGCTCCCCCATATTAACTTACATGGGCTGGCTGCTCAAGGGCACAAATCAGTAAAACAGGCAGATGTTATTTGGTAAACCAAGTAACACACAATTCATTCAGCACCTGCACCATCACTGAGGTGAACATGATTTATTCCATCTGGAAATGTATGATATTCCTGAGCAAGCATCTCTGTCTCCTGTAGCCAATTTGGTGGCCTGTTTGAGCATGCAGAATCAGAATTATATATTTATATGACACATCTAATGTGTATCAGCAGCATGCTTGGAAATGGTGACTATCCTAGATATCTTAGCCCTAGGAATTAATGCAGCCTCTCCAAAGAAGAATTGCTAGAGACTCAAAGCTCAAAAACATGGAAGACTTCCAAAAACTGTCCACAGTAAACAAAAAATTTTACCAAGAATGAACTAGTAGTTAAGGATAGCTGAGAGGAAAAAAAGAAAAAGGGAAAAAAGTTAATGGCAATGAAAGATTTATATGAACAGGGAAAATCTCCTAAGAAAGCTGTTTCCCTGGTCTGCATGGACAGTACAAATTTGTGGCTCAGCGTCAGTGAGATCTGTCTAGGAGTGCAGTGCATGCAGAGCAGAAAAACTTGTAGGAGGGGTCTGAGATAGACAGTGCCACCCCCTTCTTCCCTACCAGCTTTTTACATGCACATGCCTGTGCTCTTCTCCCAGGAGGAGCAGCCCCTTGGGCTGCAAACAGCTGTATGTACAACAGCTGTGTGACACTTGTCTAAGCTGTTTCTCATTAGTGCTAACCACAACAGCTGATTTCTGGGGCACGGCAGCAGAAGGACTCTACCCTTAGTATTATCATCCTAATGTAGACAATAGGAGAGATATTGAAGGTGTGAAACCATGAATAGCAAGTAAGGCCAACTGAATATTTTGCTGTGAACTTCTTTCCGGCCAAAAAGATGTCTGTCATTTTTCACAGTGGCTCATTAGTAGTGAGTCATGTTATTTTACATAAAATAACATACATTGAGCTATTTGACAGAGAAAGCCCACTTAAAAGCCTCTCATCATGCCTTGGCTTCAATAAAAACCCTTTACTAAAATAGTTGTTAATGCTTAGAAAAAATAGGGACAAATTATGTTACATTGATTACAGCAGAATGTTGTTCAACTCATCTGTCAAAATCAGCAGGAACAAAACTACAATGCTTTGCTAATAATCTTCATTAACGTGCAAATTAACATTAATTATATAAAGACTTCTACACATAAACATAATCTCTTTTTTCCTGAAAATTAACTAAAAACACAGCTGGATAGTAATTCCTTAAAATGTTTTTAAATTATACCCCTTTCCTTCAGCTGAAATGGTAACAAAACTATTTCCAGAATGAATATTCTGAAATGTCAGTACATACAGAGATGAATACAATATGGGGAGAGGAATATGCCTTTCATATGAAGATTACTTTTTAAAAAGAGAGAAGGCAGAGACACTATTTTCTCTGCAATATTTGTCTTCCTTTGGAGGAAGAATTTGTCTGTACTTTTTGTCAATTGCTAGATTTTTATTGTGTTTACTTTTAGTCTGTTAGCGACAGAAGAGAGCATTTATCTTTCCTACTCACGTTAGAATCAAAAGTTATGAACAAGAACATGTGAGATGAAGATCTTGTAGATGAGACACAGAAACTAGAGCTGCATGCAGATCCTGAGAAATATTTTCATTCTCCTACAGAGTCTCAGTATGAACTTTGCCAAATCTTTGATTTTCTTCTTTTCCTTGGTCTCTGCACACATCTTGCAGAATCAAGTGTAGCAAGGCAAAAGATTAGTGTGAGTTTCTATCTCCTCTCAAGATTTCTGGATGTAACCGAAGTGGAAAGTATTAGTGAGCCTGTCTAGCATGTTAGGAAGGTTTCAGAATAAAAATTCAGTGATTTAGGCTCAGTAGGTGAGCTTTTTCATCTGCTTCATTTCTCTCTCTCCTGCTCCTAACTCATTTCTTCTTATCACTAGATATCCATGGGGCAGAGAGAAGAGAGGAGCTCATCCTTCCTAAGGCAGGAACAAGAAGCTTTAGTACCAAGTGGGACACAGACAGAGTCAAAGCATGTAGCTACCAGCTCCTTTAAAAGCTCACTAAAACCAAAAGACCAAACTTCTAGTGATTTCAGCAGCACAGAACAAAGTCCTAAATTGGGTGAGCTTTCTCCTTGTCTATAAAGCAGATGGGACTGGGAATAGCGGGATTGGGCAGTCCAATCTTTGGGGAGGATGAGAAGGCAGTTGAGCCATTGATGCTGCTGCTTTCAAGCTTTTTGTTAAAAATCTGCTTAAGCATTTTGCTTGGAAGAACTTGTACCCACCACCACCACCACCACTCATGGGAGGTAAAGGAGGGTCTAAAATGAGGACAGGAGATTATTTCACAGTAAAATATTATACCAAGCAGTCAATTATTTTTAACATGATTTCTTGAGGAACCAGGCATGCAGTCATAGGGGCTGTCTATGGATTAATACATAGGACGTGTACTCTGCTTGCTTCATCTACTGAAAACCACAAAGATATGCAGAGGCCAGAATCAGAAAACAAATCTGTGAAAGCTGAGCATTCCCTTTCCTTTCATCACTCCTCCTAGAAGGAGCACCTGCAGAGGGTGCTCACACTGGTCCTTGTGTGTTTGTTTGCCATAATTGCTCATTGGACATAATCTCCTGAAATGTTATCCACCACTCAACACACTGTGAACAGACTTAGATCTTTCAAACAGAACAATATTTTTTCCTTCTCTTCCAAGAAAAAAGTTGGTCAATCTGTCATGGAAGTGTTTGATTTGGAAGTTGTCTTTGATTTGTACAAGAAGTGTAATACACATGCTCATATTATGCATCTCCCACCTTCTCACCCTTACATGGCCCCTCCACTAACACAGAAACATTCAGGCATTTTTCACCAAATTGAGAATGGAGCTGGGTCCTGACACAAAGAAATAAGTGCTCTCCTATGAAGCTGGCTGTGTTCTGAGTCATTCTGTCTGTCCCTCCCAAGGTTGTTCATCTGAGCAAGCATGCCATGGCTCAGGTACCTTGCTTGTAGAGCTTAAAATTTTCAGGGGATAGGGGGTCTGAGAAGTTGTGTGTCATGAATGGGTGTAGGAGGAGGGAGGGGACAAATGAGTCAGATTAGATGGTGTATTGAAACTGGAAATGTTTTGGGGAAATGTTTGTGTCTGCAAGGTCATGAAGCCTGAAAGGAGAAAGACTTCAGGTTTTGTGGTAGCAAAGGAGGGACTGAAAGCATAGGTTGAATGGTAAGGGAAAATCCTGGAGACCTTTGCAGTTGTAGGTGCAGGGTATTTAGATCCACTGCTTAAGGAAAAGCTTTAATAGACAAAGCTTTGAGGTATAACACCCTAACAGAACAACTGCACAATTCAGGAGTGGCTGGTGAAGCCCCTAGCATGGCAAGTTTGCTAAGAAAGCATCTTAAACCTGAAGTTTGTTTTTTCCAATTTTTTTAGTATTTAACCTCTCAAATATGCCTAGCTAAAGAATTTTGAGTTCTTAAGGCCCAGGCTGAATACAAAGTAAACATATAAGTAACCCTCAGCTTTGATAAGAAGGCCAGCATGGCATTGAAACCTAACAAAGTCTGACTCCATCACTGGTATTTTCACCTCCTGTTCTCATTTCAATTTCATCCACAATTAGAAAATTTTCAAGTGGACATAGCCTGTGTCTTTCAAACCCTCCTTCTGCTCTTCAAACTCTCCATCAGCTGCCAGAATTCTGGCTGCTCAGCACCCATGGGGGTGGGGAACAGTAACCATTTTGCAGGCACTGCAGACATATTCTAACCACAAGGAAGGGATCAAAGCAGTAGCATTTTTTCCCATAGGCTATAGTAAAGCATTTATGAGGGAAGGCTAATGCACCTGCTCCTCAACCATGCAAAGGGAAACGTGCTGACTTTTCCACCGTGCTCAAACCTTAAAACCAGTAGGTAAATAACCTTAAATGTGGCAATGCCTCTAATCAACCCTATGAGACTCTCAAGGTGGCAATGCTCAGATAATTGAAGCATGCAGGGGAAGAGGCTGTTTCAGAATGTGCCTGCTTGATAACCCTGCCTGCACAGCCAGGCTCTCCTCTTCTCTGGGAAGAGAAAGGGGCAAATGGCAGAGCAAATTGTTTAGCAATGTCTCAGGTATTTTGCAGCCCTGGTGTCCTGGCAAGGATCAGGCTGGCTCTAAAAGCAGCCTTCCCTTACTGCTGCCCTAGGGAGACAAAGGGGGCTGCTGGAAGAACGTCATGCCTTCAGCAAGGACTGCCGGGCTGGGAAAAGAAAAAAGGGTTGTTGAAAAGATTCCCTCACAAACTTACTAGATAAATTTCCACTCTTTGGGAGCACAGATGGGATCAATAATTAATAGCAGCAGTATTTTTATTTTCCTTAAGAAGATGTGTGTTTTTCATTTAGAGTTCACTTGATTTGCTAAGCAAAGCAGCAACATAATGTCACTGTAAAACAATACTTAGGCTTTTCTTAAGTACATAAACATTTAAAATGATGATTTCAGTAATAATTTTATGTCATTTGAAAAGAAAAAAATAATGAAATATGAGAGAAATATTGTCCTTTTGGAGTTTTTTGTATATGCATTCAAAGCTTTGTATTTCAATACTCAAAATTGGCAGAGAGGAAAAAAGGTAATGCACTGTATTACACGTAAATATTTGCAAGAAATGCTATAAACTGGTTTTGTGTTCTCTTTCTAAATAGCTTGAAAATATAACTCTAAACAGCTTTAATAAAGGCAACAGTTATCAGCTCTCAACTATTACCTAATTTCAATCAACACTTTAGCAAAATAAAAATTTTTAAAATAAAAAACCCTCAGAAAATCAGACTAAATAAATAATTCATTTTTATGTATCTAAAATAACATATATGTATATGTATTTAATTACATATTGTATATATAAAATCAAGACTCAAAATGATCTTAAAGAAACTGCTCACAGCATAAGTAGGGAGGAGAGACTGATGAAACTCCATAACTTGGAGTCATTGTGTTGCCCAGGGAAAAGGTCACAGCAAATGATCTTTCAGCCTTGGGGTGTATGACACAGAAAGTGCAGGTGATGATTAGCACAAGCACAGATGGGGCTGACTGGTGATCACCTGACAATTCTGAAGCAGAGCACGAAGCAGCAAAGTGGTCAAAGGGAACCCAGAGCCTGCTCTGGCACTGCTGCTGTGTCTATGACAACTGGTGATGCAAATGATGGGCAGCTTATGGGCAGGAAACTGCACTGCCACAATGTTTTAAACAAATCTTAGAAATTTGCATGTTGGATGAACGATTTGTTATTCAGACTGCTAGCCAAGGTAAATCATTAAAATACCTCCTTGAAATTGTGCTCTAAATCAACATGAAACCACTGATGAATAACCAATTAGAAATCATTCAGCACTTTGACTCATATTCTAACAGTTAAGAGTGAAGCTTTATAAATCTCAAGTGATCCCCTCATTTCTTCTGCAAATATGTCATTTCAGAATCTCTGACAGCAGGCCAGAAATCTGCTCAGATGAGAGACAAACAGGATTATTTTAAAAGGCCACCTAAGAATTTTATCAGGTAAACACTTCAGCATAGAAGACTTTATGGCTAAGTGCGGTTGCTGCATTTAGAATTATTTTTCCACAATGGAAAACCAGTCTGGAACAGTCAACTCCCCTCATTTCTCTTTTGTGAAGCCTAATACACATCCCTTTTATTTAAATTCTGACAGAAATTCATTAATTCAACCACCAGCATGCAATGACTACAAAGGAACTCATCTCATTTGCCCATTATCACTGTCTGTGGTTTGCAGCAGTCAATGAGCAGCCAGTTCCCAGTTACACCACATCAGTGCAGAAGCCCTTGGCTCCAGGCTACCACATGCTGCACAAAAAGGACGACTGCAGCTTCAGGGGAAAACAAAAGCTTCATACTTTCTCTGCTCTGCTATTGCTTTATGGAACTAGACCAGGGAATAGCTCTGCAGGTCACTTTGCAGGCTTGCAATCAAACTGGTGAAATTCCTCATTTTCAAGGTTTCTGGAAGCCCCTTGCAAGTGAAGGGCAAAAGGCATCACAAGGTGTGATGGGACGGGAAAAAAATATTTGGTAATGTTTTGATTCATTCATTCATCACATGGTGAGTGTTCCTACAAGTCAGCTAGACCACGGAAGAGTTCTCAAGTATAAGTGAGAATTACATATGAACTCATTCCAGGACAACTATTTAACTATATGGGGAGAGCAGACACATATAAAGTAGGAACTGGATCCAGAAGCAGATGTCTACAACTGGTTTGGAAAATCAAGCTCCTCACACTTCTCTCTGCTTACTTGAAAAGTAACATACAGGCCAAATGTACAAACATCTGTGTTACTGATGTCAAATTAATGCCTGGCAACATGAGTCCTGTCCCAGATCCTAAACTTCCTGTTTGTGACTTCACATATTCCTCATCTCCATTCCTGTGCTGTTTTGACCAACTTTTTTCCTGTACTGAGGGGCTAATTGTAAGCTTGGCTATCTTCAGTAGTGTTGAGAATATGAATCCCAGCTGCATGTCCCCAGTCAAGTCCATTCCCAAATCTGTGCCTCAGGAATGAAGGGTTTTTCTGGACAGCTGGATTTGATGATCTCAAGAGGAATTTTCCAGCCTAAGTGATTCTATGATTCCATTCTCAGATACATGTGTGCCCACAGCAGCCAGCCACAGCTCCTGGTGACCATTCTAGGAGCCTCTAGGACCATGGAGAAGAGACGTGACACAGGAGGCTCGTGTTGTAACTGCACTCCTGTGTTGACCTGCAGGGCAGCCCCAAGGGAAGGGGATTCTCAACCCCAAGGGAACCCTGAACAGCTGCACCCAGTGCAAATGTAAACCAAGATCAGCTGTTTCCACCACTCAGTGCTAATAGGTGGAGAAAAATCAATGGCAGCTCTGCAAAGAGGACAGCTTGTCCCCTTGTGAGGATCAGCCCAAAGGAACAGCTCTGAGGATACCAGATCCAATGGTGTTGAGTCCAGCTTGTATGGACAAAGTCCTGTGAAATATTCAAACCATTTCATTTTAGGAATATAGAAGCAGCCCAACATCTGTTTTTTTAATATTTTTTAAAACTTTTTCTTTCTCCTCATTGCCTGAAAACATGTCACTAGAAACACAGTTTTTCTTTAGCTGGTTGATAGCTTCTCCATTAGTGGCTGCTGCACAGCACGGGGCCAGCCCTGCACTTTGAACTGGAGCACTGGGCTCAACAATGCAAACAAAGGGCTCTCATGACACTCTCTGACACAATAATTGGGTTTATTTTCTTCTCTGTTTTCTCAGCAAAGGCAATTACCTATCCCAGCTGTAAAAATATTTATAAGGTTTCTGCCACAAGACTCCAACAAAGGCCCTGTGTCGCTGGGCTGCTGAGGCCGGTGTTCTGCTGTCAGAGGTAGTCAGTCAATTCACACTATTTTTTCCCCCATTAAGTTTTCAGGCTGCACTTTTAATAACAATTTGGATTTCCTGTCTTCCCATGAGTTCTAGAAGGCAGTTTTGTATAGACCCTGTTGTCTCCAGAACTGAAGACATCCATTTATGCTTTCAAATCAGAACTAAAAGTGCAGGAATTAGCACTATGTACACTAAAATTAACATTATTCCAGCTGTAAAAGTAATTTGATTTCTTGTCTATACTTCTTTCTATGGACTGACAGCTTCTAATTTTGAACACATATTTTAGTATCACATCTTTTCTGTATAAAAATTTTCAAGGAAGATATTAGACAGTTGACAAAGACAGAAACACACCTTCAGGAACCCATTGCAAACTTCACATTTCAACACAATGCACGGCCACCTGTTGTTTTTTCCAGATTATCTAGGTAAAATATGAGGTAAGATACCAGGTACATAAATATGAGAAAGGATAAGACCTCCTATATTTCTGCAAAACAGAAAAATTATCAAATATGAGCCACCTAGCGCAGTCTGCTCTGAGTGAGCTATTTAACTCCATTCTACTAAGGATTTTGTTCTGCAGGGCCATTTTTGAGACTGCCATTCTTATGCCCAATGGGTACCAAATTAATGGCAATCTCCTGAGCTCCTGACTCCCTAATTTCTACTGCCACTTCAGATGAAGGTGCTTCCACCTCAGGTTTCCAGATTATTATCCCCATCTTGATCTCACCATTCTTATTGTCCTAGTCAGTATAGGCAGAGAATGTCAATGGGCAAGACATGACACATACATTTTAACTTATTTATTATTTATGCATAATATCAGAGGCATACACAAGGCTGCTGCTGTGAGCCTCTCCCAGTGTGTGCAGTGGAGCAACCACAGGGCAAACAAATCAGCTGTAACCCTGCTGTGTAGGTCAGTCAAGCCATAATCTTGGTTTATGACACCTCCACTAATTTTAAATGTCAGACAGGAGTGAATAAAACAAATGCATGTGTCCCTTCATAAGGAGCAGTTACTCATTTATGGTGCTAATGTGAAGTAATAATAGACAGAAAGCCCAGTAACAGTATAAGTAACATGGACTTTCTGGTGCCTGTACAGTTTCATTTAAATAGAGACTTGCAGGACATGCAGAAAAGCAAATGAAACAAGTTCATTCAGGGTAAAAAAAAAAATCCCCTTTAATTTCTGAATATTTTAGTCAGAATGATTTAAACTGTTAAATGCTCTTTGACTTCAGAGAAATGATAGCTCTTACAGCTGGTTATTCAGACTAACCTGAACAGAAATGAGCAGTGACCTGTACAACCTACAACATCCTTTTTATTCCCTACTATAGTCTCAGGGCACACAGCACTCCAGGGTCAAAGACTTCACTAGAAAGTTTGAAGTAACCTGGCATTTTTAATCATGCAGTCAGCCTAGGGAGGAGAGCTGCCTGCTACCAAATCTCTCCCTCAACCACACGGCCTTCTAAAAATGAATGCTCTCAATTCCCTAATCGTTCTGCTCAAGGATGATCACTTTGTCTTTTTTTAACGTGAGGATATCGCCAACTCCTTTCATCATTGCTGAGATCTCTTGGGACAATCTCCTTCAGCCAATGATCCTTTTCAACCTGCCTACTCCCTCCATCAATGATAAGATCAAAGCTACCCACTTGAAAGGAAATCTTTAGCATTTAATTGGTGTCTCCTTTTTCCTCATACGCTGATGTTCTGGCAAAAGTTAAAACTAAAACCCACGTGTGCTGGCCTGTATAAAGATTCCATGCCAGCAGCACACGGGTCATTGGCCCCATCACAATGAAAAAAAAACCACCTCTGTGCAGAAGAGGTGTCAATCACAGGCCCAGAGTAAACAACTTGGTTACAGCCATTGGTAATGTATAGCACAGGGAGCACGCTGGTTCCGGAGCTATTAACAGACTCCCACTCATCCCAGCCAAGCTCCAGTCATTCAGGTCTTGGCCCTGCAGCAGTGTGCCTGCCCTGGTGCAAATCAGCAGTGTGAAAATCACTGCACCTGTGTGAAAGAGACCTTCCTAAGTGTACCTGTGCCTTGAGGTCACAGTGGACTCTTGCCTACCTAGAGTGTTCCAGGTTTCGGGCAGTGCTGCAGTTATCCCTCTCCAGAAAAGTGTTAAATGGCAGATCCTAGAGGGATCCACATGTCTGCCTCTCCTCCCTGCAAGTGAGTAAAGGTTCTTCAGTCTACCTTACAAAAGGGATGGAAGTTAAGGAGGGAGTCACTCATATTCTCACTGACAGTTCTGAACCACTGTAGGAAGAGTAAACCAGAAAGACAGAAAAAAAATGCTGTTTCCTTTCCTGAAAAGTACCATCTAAGAATTAAACATACAGAATAGGGTGCAGGTCATTCTTGTCCAGCAAAACCAGGGGAGAGATCATAAACTCCTACTGAAGGTGATTCTTGGGGAAAGCACACACTGGGAGGGCCATCTTTTGTATTAAATATCTGAAAGTACCAACAGCTGTTCTTTACACCTGTGTGTAAATCCATTTTGACCAAATTTGACTATATTTTAAAATAAACAACAGCTCTTGCCTTGCTAGCAGAAGAATTTACATCATGTAATGAATACTGTTTCAAGAAAAAATATTTTCAAAGCATTGGTTCTGCTGCAGTCATTATGGTAAAGGCCCATCAATGAAATGGCATTATGTCATCAACCAGGGGAGTCACAAAGATTTATTACCTTTAACTAGGAAATTATTTGCAAGCAAAAAGTGAAAGTGCCTGTTTTCTATTCCAAGATGATGATGCAGCATGCAATAATGGTAATAATAGGGCAGATTTGGCCTGTACTTTCTCCTGAACAGCCATAGTTAGTCATCCAGTCAGAGAATCTGGGAGGCACAATTTGGCTATATGTGGTACTAACATAACATTAAAGAGGTAATATTCCCCACCTTCAGCCTTTTCTATTTTTTTACCTATTTTTTCCCAGTAGTGAAAAATGAACTATTTTAAGAAAGCTAGGTTATGAAGAATTTGTCAGCTGTTCACTGTGGTGTATAAACTCAGTGAAACACATGGCTCCATTCATTGCAAATGATGTCATTTATGTACAAACAGATGCAAGATCAGAGTGTAAAAACTGAGTGATGGGGGTGCATTGTATTACTCATGCGGGGTGGTATTTTCAAGAATGCCAAATGAAGAATAAAACTCATTTGAAAGACGCTTTAGCGACTTGCTGGTAAAAAAGGAGCAGCTATGCTTCTGGCAAAATATCAAACACTCCTACTTTCTACTGACCTGGGAAGCTGGGAGCTTCCAGCAAAGACAGGATCAGACCAAATGTGTTTCACAGCACTCATTGATTGACAAGACCCCAGAACTGTCTGCACTGTTTGTACAGATGCAAGTGAGACCATGCTGTTTTATGAAACTTCTCTTCAAATACAATTATTTTATTGTACAATGAACATCCTAGAATAAGGTCAGTGAAAGAAACGATATGATTTCCTTGCCCACTGTGATTGAAAGAACAGTGCTATGTTAAACCATTTCCAATGTAGACCATGCAAGGGAGTATTTGTTGTCATGAAGGGTTTGTGGATCTGAGCCTTAGTTTGTACATATACTGCTATAGACTGAGACAATGAAAAAAGTCCCAATTTGTCAGCAGTATGAAGGCCTGGGCAATGCTGCAAATTATACAAGCCATGTTTTAAAAGTAGTGTTAGAAGAAAGTCTGCATTTCAGGGAGCCTGAAAACACTTTTGCTATTTGCACTTCTACCTAATACGGTGAAAAAAATAACAGAGATGAATGTCAGGCATGGTTTGTATGACAAGATTTACAGGGCCTGCCTCATATTACCCTTCGGAGAGGCAGCAAATAGTCCTTGCTGATCTGCAGTTAATCTTACACGACTGGCTCAGAAACCTACCCACACTAATAATAGACCCTGTGTGCTGCTGCCAGTAGGTTCACGCTGAAAGGCATTGGGGAGCACAGATCAGTGTTAAAGAAAGCATAAAATAACTCCTATGTTGGACAGACCGCACCTTTTGCTTCGTTAACCAGCACCTCCCAGAAGCACCAAAGAGGAGGTGGGAAAGCCACAGTAGCACAAGAAATGGGTTCATGGTTACCTGATAGATCACGACCCGGAATTTGTTTTTTCTCAGCATCTCCTCCTGTTTTGCTGCCACCTTCCTCACATTGGTGCTCTGCCTCTCCACGCGCGCCCGCACCTCCTTCATGGTGGAGCTGACTTTGCTGGTTTTCTGCAGTAACTTGTTCACCGTGAAGCCCGTATTGCCATGAGCCTGGGCAAGCTTTAGCATGTCAATCTGGATGGTCTTGATGGCATTTTCCATCTCCCTGTGCTTCTCCTCTATCCTCTTCTGGCTCGCCTGCACGCTGTCAACAATGTTGGCCACTTTGTCCAGGACTGTCACAATCGTGTAAGCTGCATCTTGCTCTTCCTCCTCCTCGATGACACTGGAGAGACGATTTTGGTGAGTTTTGTCGGCCTCCGAGGGGATTTCGCGGCGATCCATTCCGCCTGCCTTCAGCCAGGTTGGAGGGAGGCGAAGTTTCGGCGATCCTGCCAGAACGATTCTGGCGCTGTTGCAGGGAGCCAGGGTGACAGCTGGCTCCGGCGATGCTCAAAGTAGGGCGTGAAACGCCGCTCCTGGAGCTTGGTCAAATACTTCTGACTACAAAATATCCACACATGATTGCTCAGATACTTTCAGCAACATGAAACCCCTAAAATTAGGAAGGAATATCTGGAAAGGAACATACGTTTAAAGGGTCACGCTTCTGTACTGATGAAGTTATTAGTGTTAATCCAGGAAAGTTAAGTAACTTGCTAATTAAGCAGGAAAGCAAACTTGCATATTTTTAAAGATCTACTTTTGTTTTCATGTTACTGGAGTGCTTTCCTCTGAGGGAATTCAAAAAGCGGTCATGAAAATTAGCACGGCTGTTTCTTTTCCAGCAAAACAACTTCAGGTCTTCAGCTTGCTGCAATTACCCCATGGGGTAGCAAATAAACACACACTAAACCAGAGGCAATATAGTGAAAACGTTGTATTGTGACATGCTTTTCCAGTTCAAAATGTTGAAAGCATTTTTTTTTTTTATTGAACAAATTATTAAATCCTACATGCAAAATTCTGAAAGCCTACACTACATGTTAAAACAGCTGAACACATCCTATTCACACTTTATCTTGGGATCTTTCAAACGACAACTAACAGTCTATTAATATAACGATGACCAGCAGACTAATTTGGATGGACTTCTTTAGCTCTTAAAATACTCTATACAAGAGCACTAGTAATTCATTCACTTTTATTTTTTTTTTATTTTGATCACAAACACTATACAATCTGTATTGTAGGTGTTAAAACATGTATTTTCTTTAAAAAAGTTTAAGAAGTATTAAAACAGTTTTAACAGTGATAAAGTAGGCTTTATTCCAATTATTTGTGTTCAATTATTCAACACCAATTTTTATAATACCTAAATCTACTAAGACCTACTTCTTTTGGACCTGTGCCATCTGTCCTACCAGGTAACTTCCCAAATTATGAAATTTATAATTTTCATCTTTAAAAATAAATTGTTGGAATTATTACTGAAGATGGCAGTGCTTAGACCCAGCCCACTCATTTTATAAATATGTTACAACTACACACAGCACACAGCTTCACAGTTCATGCGATAGGCAGTGTCTAAAAAATCAGTTACTAACTTCCAAAAACATTTAAATATCTACGGTATTTAAACACAGTGTTTTCTAGTTCCTCATAAGAAAAGTAAGCTGTAAACATTTTTACCTTTAGTTCATGCCTTGTTTTTTAGGTAATGTGGACTTATTTTGTTGGTTTGTTGGGGTTTTTTTAAGTCTACAACCATTGTTGGAATAAATCTGTGTTCCCAAAAATATTACATTCCATGGATAAAGCACAAGTCTATTATATAACCATGTGATACAGATACAGAAAATGAACTACTGTATTCAAAAACATAAAAGTAAAGATACTAAAGCAGTCCATAGCTGTTAGAGCTGATGCTTTCAGAATACAGACCAACATTGTGACACTAAAAATGTTCAAAAATAAGGCCTCTGAAATAAATATTTCCATTCTTTAAAAAAAGATATAATAAAAATGTACATCACATGGTCAATGTAGGTATAAAAAGCACTAAGTTAAACCATTCTGGATGATGTATCTGAAGTAAAATGGCCTAGGTTTTGCTTCTGCCGACGTCCTCTATTATTTTTGGGGCATTTTCTGTTAAAAAGAAAAGAGAGAAATAGCAAAGGAGGGCTGATTTTATATATGACACCTATAATTAAGCCTAACAATCATGCATTGACTCAATTTTCTGTACTTGGCAATAGCAAGGAGTCTATGATCTGTGCTGACAAGTGGGGCATTCCTGCTGTTCAGTACTGGACTGTGCCCTGGGAATGTCTGTAGGACCCCAGATCGTGCAGAGGGGAGCCCTGCTTGACCTTGAGACTGAAAGCAGCAAGGTGCTGCATCCTTCAGCCTTGATCCAGCAAACACATTCCACAGGGAATGATTGCATTAGCTTTGCTTTATACATATTTCATATTTAAAACCCAGTGGATGGTGAGGCTGGATCAATCAGCCTTTTGAAGAGCTGGACCTCCAGGTGCCCTGCTGCTCGCTGCAGCCCATGAGACAGAGCCCACCCAGGTCTCTCTGTGGGGTGACTCTGGCAGTCCCTTTCTTGGGGCCAGACACACAACTAAAAGGATTCACAAAAGCCAGCAATCCTGAATGGAATGGCACTTAGCCAAGGCAATGAATGATGCAGCAGTCCTGCTGGGATGCAGCAAGACGTGAGAGACTGAGATCTGGGGAATGGTCATACAGAGGCTGAAAGAGGAGCTGACCCATAGCCTTCCACACCACTACTTTGGCCAGCAGGATGTTCAGTGAAAAAAGGAATGACATCAATTGCATGAACCAAGTAACTCTTTTACATGGGCAGGTGCTATTTTATACATGTGCTAGTAGTGTCTGTTAGCTTGAACTTTACAAGGGATACAGGGAAAAAGGCCTGTATTGTTAATTCGCCATGTCCCTCTACATCCCTGAGTTTTGAAAGTCTTAAACTAATGCAGTAGCAGAAATTTTATGGCCCAATGTATGTGGAGCTGAAAAAGTGAAGGACAACTTGAGGAGGAAAAGTCAAACTGTGGCACAGATGCCCAAGTGTAAGACTTAAATACTTCATGCATCTATAAGGTAAAAAAGTTATCCTTTATCTGTCTCAGAGACCTCAGTGTTTTGTTTGGTTCAAGTCCTAGACCTGAATGCCTTGTCATCAAAAAGAACCCATGGCTCTCATCTGAGTTTTTACACAGTGTGAGAATGAGTTTCTACACAGAGTGGAGACAACCTATAGTTGTCTCAAAATGTGCTTGTGCGTCTTTAAGTTTCACAAAACATGTTCTTACAGTGAGTGTCTAATAATGGGACTAAGTTGTACATTAATTTTCAGAAAGTGTAGATGATGTGAGGGGTACTTCTTTCTCTGTGTAACACCATTTACAGTGGCACCACAGGGCATCTTGTCAGCCTCTGGCTTCACTGGGTTCAAAGGTTCCACGAAATTTCAGCAATACCTCAGTAAGTCCAGTGAAAGCCTAACATGGTAGCTTAACTCTAGGATTTGTTTTAAGGCTGATCTCTTCTGCTGTGTGTTTGGTCTGGAGATTCAGAGTGGTTACTGGCGGTTTCTAAATTCAAACAAATCTGTCTTTAGTGACCAAAGAAACAAAGGGGCAGATAGGATGTTACATGATCATCCTGCTTGAGTCATTAGGTAGTTTTTAAGTGCATATTAAGCAAATAAAATGTTGGACATCATATAATTAAATACAGAAAAAGTATATCCATACAATGTGTAATTTTTCACTGTTTTTGTCTTTACTTACCTGGTTATGCACATGACAATTGCAACTATAATGGCAATCTGTACAGCTCCAATTATTGCTGCAATAAGGACATGTGTAAGCTTTTGTCTACTTGGGACAACATAAAGAATACTAAAGTCTGTCTTTTCACAGTGCTGTCCAGTATATCCTGATTCACACCTGAAAAAGAAAAGGAATATTTCATGGAATCTGTAATTTGACAGCATCCCAGTGATTTTACAGATGAAATGAGAAATCCAAGGTGACTCCAGCTGAGAAAGAACTGGTGAGGAGGTGCACATGTGGTAATGCTTGGGTTAGGAATGGTTTGGATCTGTGTGGCAAGAGAAGAGACAGAGCAAGTAGATATGATCTGCTTTTTCTGGATAAGGTTACTAGTGGCCCTCTGAAAACACACCAGCATGAGGAGGACCCCGATTTGTCAAAAGAAATATGTGGGTCATTATTATATTGGTACAATACTTAGGAAGAATGAAGCAACTGGGTGGAACAAGTAGACACTAGGAAGACAAGTGGACAAGGCTAAATGAAATGCAAGAATCATGTTCATGAAACACAGAGAGAGCACAGCTCATTCATCTCCATTGTTATATATGGGACAGAAGTGACAAAGAGGAAGGGCAACCTTGAAATATGGATTGAAAATCCACCTTGAAAAAAAAAGACCCCTTTTCAAGCTGCAACCTAGAGAAGTGGAATCTTGCAAAATCTACTGGACAAGACCAGCACCAAACCCCCTCCTGCCTTGTGGCTGAGCCAGAATGTGATGGAGGTCAGCTTAGAAAACCCAATGGCTCACAACTGTTTCAGTGAGAGTTCAAGGAAGAATCCAAAATAATTTGCATGGGGTATGGGAGAAATAACAGGAAGCAGAAGAGAATCAGCTCTTTAAGTGGTAACTTGCCTGAGCAAAGCAGCATTTAGCTCAATGAGAAGCTCAACAGAGACTGTTCCTGAGCAGTGATGTGTTCCAGCAATGCAAGATGTGCCTGTGCAAACACACTCTGAAACAATCCATGTCTCAAGGCAAAAGAGGCTCAGGCACAAGAAAAGGCAAGAGCCACCCAAACCACTGAGATGAAGTCTGCAGAGTCAAAGGCCACCACTTAAAACCCTGGGCAAGTTCCTAGTACAGCTGTCCTTTAGAATTGACTGACATGAATGCATCACTGTGGTCAACTGAATCATACACTTGGCCTCCAGCTCTGCAGCTGCAGAAGAAATACTCACATGCAGGCAGAGCAACAATAATTTTGTAAACTGGATCTGACAAGCCTGAATGCAACACAAAATCAGACTCATCCATTCAAAAGCTTTGTGCTAGGGTAGGAATTAATTCTTTTTGGAGCAACAAAATAATTACACCAAAGACCTTTTTACAAATGCTAATGCAACTCCTAATCCTCCTCTGCATGCAAGGATAATAGTTGGGGTTTACATGTGACTCTACTTTCTCCAGCCATGAGCTGCTGTGTAAGGAGTTTTGGTTCAGGCATGAACCAAATTCCAGTAAGACTTGTTAAAGAAAACCCTCCATGTGGTAGAAGTGTGCCCAGTGGTAGCCAGGAAGGGAATAAAGGGAACTCTGAATAAGCATATGAGAAGAATGAGGACAGTGAACACACTAGTAATCATGCAAGAAAATACAGAAAGGAAGATGTCTCCTTGTTAGTCAAGAGGACTTAAATCTTATTGTTACTTTGCTTTTATTTTCATTAAAGAAAGTAGCAGACGAAGTATTATCAATGTGAGAGCTGCTTTAATGCAGAGGAGACAAAACAAAGCAGAGGTGGCACAAGGAATTCAAAGATGTTTCCTCAGAAACACTGAAATGACAAGAAATTATTTCTGAGAAATACTGAATGCAGATTCAGGAGGAAAAGTGCTTGCATTAAGAATTACATAATGGCAGGATGAAGTAGTAGTCACTAGTTTTCTACTTTAAACTAGCAGAACGGATTTTAGAACATTCTGCTGCATAAATGTATAACAAGACAATATAGAATTAGTATAATAGCAAGATCAATAGAGGTCAGCAAGGATTTATCAAAATAAGCTGATTAGTCAATTAATTGATTTAGCATAAAGTTTAGAGTTCTTTTTAAAGGGCTGGACTGTGTGTCCTTGACACAGCCTGCCATAAGGACAGGGCAGAACTGCACTGCACAAGGGGGGCAGCAGGAGACAGCCCTGATCCCATCTGTGCAAAGGCTGCTAAACTCAATACTGTGCCACTGACTGCTACAAAACCGTCCTCCCGCCTGCTGGCAGTCCTGGAGGGCTGCTGTACAGTAAGCAAGGAGATTCATTGCCCTCAGTGAAAGCAGAACTCAGAATTTTCTCTGCACAAGTATTTTCTGCAGCTTTATAGGTCATCTGATACCTCACATACATCGCTGCCAGGAAATGAGGACCAAATTAAACAATGTAAATGCTAGATGCCTATGAGAACTGAAAGCATTTGAAAATAACAATTTGCCCTTAGCAATCATCATTATATTTTCCTTGCTGGAGAAAGAGAGAATTTTTTTCTCTGATAGAGGTACATGATTACTACGGCGGATTGATGTCTGTTATAAACTATTTGTTTCCTTAATAACTCTGCTCCAGTAAGAAACATGCATAAAGCATGAGACCATCAGTATTTTAATAGCCAAGAAAAATCCAAAGGAGGTCTGATAGTCAGGGTCAAGAACTGATAGTCACAAATTCTGGGCTGGAACTACGTGAGGTTTGTTGTGCTAGGCTCAGTACTGAGATACTATTCAGAATATTTAAATACATAGCTACTGAAGCTAGTAACAGTAAATGTAACTATAAAATAGAATTTAAAAGGATGGTAAATTAATTAGATCCATCAAAACATTGCCTATCAATACTTACTAGAGTAATAATAAATATTTAAAAGATGGAATTTACACTGAATCATAAATTGATAATTACGATAAGATTAGCACCTTCCAACAAAACTTCTGAGAAAATGAAAATTAGTTAATTCAGACAGGAATGTTTACCTTGAAATACTGCTATTTTAAACATTTTGAGGACAAATACATTATGAATTGCGTTAAATACAGTTCTAGATCAAAAGAATACTATAATCAGATAGTTTTGCCTAATGCCCATCAAGATGATGGTGGGGGTGCACCCTGTTTCCCAAAAGAAGCAAAGCCATGTTGAGTTCTCTTGGTTCCAGACCAAAAGAAAACCAAAACAGTGCTATTGGAAAGCTGAAAATAAACAAGAAAGGGTCTTGCATGGTAAAAGAAATAATAGAAGTTTTCAAGTGCTTAAGTTGACAACAATGCTGGTGCTGGCTCTGCCATTTTGGAGCTTCCTGCTCTCTGATCTGTCTGGAAACCCTTAAATCTTGGCAGTGCAAAAAACACCTAAATATCATCAATCAATAAGGATCAAGGGAGAAAATATGAAAGCATCCAATGGATTTACAGCTGAAGTTTCAAAAGCAAAGGAAAGCAAAGAGTTATGGCAGTTCCAGCCACATTAATCTAAAAGTACAAGCTTGCAAGATAAAAGCTCAGGAGTGAAACCTCCTAATAAGTAGGGCACTGCACCTTATTGCAAAGTGGCCTTTTGCTATAAACAAATTTTAAATAATAATACTAATAATAATAGCAAGAACAACAATAATAAAGTTTTGGAGGAAAAAAAAGATACAGAATTCCATTGGTGAAATGTAAAAGGAAAAACATTATTTGGGAGCTAAGGAATATTCATATACTCTGGAAAACACTGAAGGGCTTAATATTGAGTGTTCTGAGTTGCTAGTTTACATTGTAGACAAAAGGTGTGGGCTAAAGAATATTTTGCAAATTTTTATTCTCTAGATAAGCCTATTATTGTGAAAAAGGGCAATAAATGTTAAAAATAAGGTATTGATTCTCTAGAGGGAGTTTACGACAGGAGCAATAAAATGTGCTGATAGTGTAAGAACAGGCTGAGGGGTCAGTGGTGAAAGAACAGTCACAGACAGAAGCCAAGGAAGGCAAAGGCCTTTCTAATGTGTTTCTGTTTCACTTGTTTTTTAGCTCTGGATGTGATTTAGCAGCTGAAAATAAGAAGACAAGGCTGAGGCTCCACTCCTCAGAGGGATTCAGGTTCTGATGTACCTGAGTGACCGAGCCTCTCCGCTGAGCACTATCTCCCTCCTGATGGGAGCAGCTGGTGCTGCCCACAGCACAGGGATGCTCCTCCTGAGCCACTGCTTAGATATCACAAAGTGACACATGCTGTCATTATGCCTAGAGAGCATTTTGATTAAGCTTTACAGTGATTTCAATCAGATTTTGGAGACATGAAGGACTTACCGGCAGGAAGCCTTCTGAGTGGAATAAATGAACTCACATTTCCCATGTATACAGTAACCATTGAAGCTTTCTGAACAAGGTATGTGGTTTCCAATGTAAATGTCTTCTCTTTGATCACTGGCATCTTGAAAAGAAATATACATAAACAATTATACATGGGTCTATGATGTTAATTTAAAACTCTCAACCAGGAATAACATATCCTTAAAAACTTGCAGTGAATAAAGGAATAGAGAATAATAAAGCAGAGGCTTAAGGAGGAAGTTTCAGAGGCACCTACAGGGATTTGCTAGAAGGTACTGCACTGGAAAATGATCCTCAGACACCTCTAAACATGCTTTCTATATTGTGTTTCTCAAAAAGGAGAAAAGTGTTTGTGACAGAAACAATCCAAAGCAGGAAGATCAGCAGAAGGTTTGTCAGTGGCACTGGGGCAATGAGCTAATACATAGATACAGAGAGCTGTCTCCCATGTGTAAGCAGATGAGAAAGAACCCTCTAAAAAGGATTAGAAAGATGTTGAACCACATTTTATGATTACTGGGTAGAAAAGCACTTGATACAGCCCAGATCTGATGGGTACCACTGGTGGTTAAAGTTGAAATCAAACACACTTCAATAGCAATCTTCCTCAGAGAAACATTTTTATGGAGAGAGAACTTAAAAATATTGAAATGTGTTTAGAACACCCATTCCTTTGGGAGGTGTGCTGGTTTTGGCTGGGATGGAGTTAACCTCCTTCACAGCAGCTGATGGAGTGCTGTGGTTTTGATTTCTGGCTGAAATAATAGTGGTAACACAACACTGTTTTGGCTGATGCTGAATGGAGCTCACACAGCATCAAGACTTCCTCTGCCTCTCCCTCTGCTTCTCCCCTCAGCAGGAAGACTGGGAGTGGGCAAGCCTGGGAGGGGACACAGCCAGGACAGCTGACTCAAAGTGGCCAGAGGAATGTCCCACACCACATGACATCATGCTCAGCAATAAAAACTATAGTTTTGGTATTTCCAAGGTAGCAGTTGCTCAGAGGTTGGCTGGCCATCAGTCTGCTGATGGGATATTGTGAGTGGCAGCTTTTGCATCTCTTGCTTACTTTTCCTCTTTTTCTTCACCCCTTTGATTCTTAAACTGCCTTTAACTTCACTGATGAGTTTTTCTCATGTGTGCTTTCCTGATTCTTTCTTCCATCATCCCGAGGGAGGCTGGGATAGACCCAGCAGCTGGTGGGCACATAGTTGGTGTCCAGCTCAGCCCAGCACAGGAAAGCAATCCCTTCTGCCCAAACATCTTTCGTGCCTCTGTTGTGTTACCAAAACTATACAAAGCTGTGTTCATTTTCAACCATTTTCCCCACAAAATTTTTGGTAAAGAAGTCCTAAACACTTCTATCAGAAGCTGATATTCAAGCTGATATAAGAAGCTTAGTTAAAGAAGCTGGTATTTCATAATGAAGGGGGATCTTAAGATGTGAGCATAATTATAGAATTGTGTTCATTTCCATGGCAATAGACTATAGCTTCACAAACAAAAGACTATTAAGTAAAAGGGTATGAAGAAGAAATTTCTTATACACTTGCAGATATTTGAAATTTAACCAGCAAGAAAGAGAATGTATTTTTACAAGACAAAAAGAGAGATATGCTGATCTTTTAGGTTCTATCTGAAATGTCTGGAATGTATTTTAATTTGGTTCTGGAGAAAAAAAACCCGCAACCCTGTATTAAAGGTTTTAAATATAAGGAAGCCTGTTAATTCAGGGTGTTTTGAGGATACAGAGGGCTTGACACAAAGGAAGAGCATTGGCTAGTACTGACAGTGTGTCTACCACTGCACTGGTGGAATAGACTATGTGGTGACAGGTCTAAGAGGAGAAAAGTGGGGATGTCTCATCCCAAAATGATAATCTCTCTTCTTTTCCAAGAATTTAATTACTGTCATATCTGGTCCCAATCAAACCTTGTAATGAGCTACAGATAATTATATGAGTATGTTCAGAGAGCTGCACCTATCTGGTTTTAATACGTGTACTGATACACAGTGTGAGGCCCAGTGGAAAACTGGAAGGTGCATCCCCTGCAAAGAGGCCAGACAGCCACACACAGGTCAGAGGGAAAATTTACATTAATCAAGAAAGTGTTAAATGCAGGAGGGGATTCCTAGTGTAAAATAGACATTTACCTTCCTTTTGACAGGTATCCATTTTTAATCAGAGACACCGGCTAGACTGCTTCAGAGCTTCCAAGTGAAAGAGGTAACTGGTGCAGGAGCCTTGAAAGAATGACTGGATATAGGAGTTCAAAACTTCACCAGAAGGAAGAGTCATGCATAAAAACTGAAACCCTGGTGCTCATCTTGGTGCAACAAAACCACCAAGCCAGCTGAATCTGGGAAGAGAGACCTGTCTGATGGAACTTTAGGTAGCCATTTGCACTGCAGGAGAAGACTGTCACAATTCTAGAGACTAAAACATATTATCCATTCAGAGAACAGGATTTAACAAGATTAACTCACAGGAACTGAAAGCAAAAGCAAACAGGCAGGAGTGTGGACTGTTCTCTTATCCTGGATGAAAAACAACAATTCAAAGAAGTTCAATTCAGGCTCTCACTATCTAAAGAGACATGAGCATTGTATTAAAAAATTTCAAAACAACCTTTTTCTTATTAAGCATGCTCTCTCCATCCACATCATTTGCTGAATGTGAGACTGCACAAGCCATACACATTAATAATAATAATTATATACAATGGTTTTTCCACTAACTAGATTTCAAGAGCAATTTACATGCAATGAATAAAAGGCTGTTACCCCTTTGGAATAGGAACTGAAAATGGTGTTTCATTACATAACATAATAAGATGTATATTGCATTTGGTGCCTTTTATACCTTCATAATGTAAGTGAAAATTGACATTAAGTCACTCCAACTGGTACATCATATGCAGTGAAAATAAGAGAATTTATGAAAAGAGAAAAATATATGAAGCTTTTTGGCACTGAATGACTTTTCAAGAAGAACACAAGGGATGTTGAAAGCCGTGTTTGGATGACTTTACTCAGGGAAGCCATGGGAGTGCAAAACAAGTATGATGACAAAAAAACCCTGAAGACCAGAGCTAACAGAGAAGGCAGCAACCCCATGGAGCAAAATCTGCATTAAGACCAGAACTGAGGAGAAATAAGAGTGAGTTATGTTCATTTGTGATTCTTTCCTGTGCAAAATATAAGTACCCATTTGCAGACTGGATTCTCTTTTCAGGGAAGTTCTCTTCCTCCCAGGGAGGAAGATGATGAGATGCCACCACAAGACTGAAGAGGTTATTGCAACCTTCAGACTACTACTCACTCCTGCTCTTTCATGTGGCTACTAATTATGATGTAGCCACAAAAAGCCCGAGTTCAATTAAATGAGGTTTCAGAAGCCCTGGGGCAATGCTAAAAAAAATTTGGGAACAGATAGTGTTTCCCTTCAACCCTCCCAATAATGAGGGAGAACTTGAAACAAACAGGTGAGCCCAGGATGTCAATACCTTGCTCTGGGACTGGTGTTTCCACCAAAACTTTGGGGTTTTAAATGATGGAAAAGCAAGGTACGCTGGGGCCTGATGGAACCAACCTGTCCTGAAGGGTAAAATGACTTTTGGAGTGTAAGCTGGGAGCATGGAGAGGGGTTTAAACTAGAATTGATGGGGAAAGGGGATTCCAACATCATTACAGAAGGTAAGACACATGACATCACCTGAGGGTAGCAAGTGCTAGTGGGAACACTTCCACTGCTCCTGGGAGCATGGAGAGCTCAGGAACACATTTGAAATGCTTGAACACCAGCACACACAGTATGAGAAACAAACAGGATGAACTAGAAGCACTGGTCAGGTCCCAGAGCTACAATATCACTGGTATTTGCATGAATTGGTAAAATGAGTCCCACAAGTGGAACGTTGAGATTGAGGGCTCCAGGATGTTCAGGAGGGACAGGCGGGGAGACAAGTTGGAGATATCATGTTGTATGTAAGGGAGAGGTGATTGTACAGCACTCTGAGTTAGTGCTGATGTAGTTGGGAGCCTCTAAGTGAAGGTTAGAGGGATGGGAAACAAGGAAATGTAGTAGTGGATGTCTACTACTGATTGCCTAGCCAGAATGTGAGCACTGATGACTTATTCTATAAGCAATTATGAGAAATCTCTGGATTGCTAGCCCTTGTCATTATGGGAGGTTTTTAACTTCCCACACATCACCTGGGAATATAATATTGCTGTGATGAGCAGGACTTTCTTGACATTTTCAGGAGACAATAACTTCTTGTCAGAGGTACTCAGTGAGCCAAGCCCTCCTAGGCTTGCTATTCGTGAATAGAGGGCTCATGGGGGGTGTAATTTTAGGTGTCTGTCTGGTGAAATGAAATGAAATGGTTGAGTTTAATGGTTGAGCTCTCAGTGCAATGAGAATAAAGGACACCAGCATTGCTACCCTGGATTTCAGCAGAAAAACCCTTTAAGTTATTCATGGAGCTCTTTAGCAGAGTACCCTGGCAATCTGCTTTGGAGGGGTCCATGAGTGCTGGTCAAGGTGTCAGAAGTGCCTTTAGAAGCACAGAAGCAGAAAATTCTGCTGCACTGTAAGTCAAGCAAGTGAGGTAGAAGATCAGCTTGACTGAACAGGGAACTCTTTGTGGAGCTCAAGAGGAAAGATAATTTGTATGGCCACTGGAAGTGAGATCAGGCTTCACAGGAAGAGTACAGAGCTGTGGTTTGTAGACACAAAAGGCCAAAGCTCATTCTGAACTGAATCTAGCCAGTGTTGTGTAAGATAACAAGAACAGCTTTTTCAAGTGTGTTACCAACAACAGGAGGTCTAAAGAAAGCATTGGAGTGATACTTGATGTGTATGATCATCTGACTAGCAGGGATAAAGGAAAAGTTGAGGCATTAAAGGTTATTAAAAGGTAAGGAAGAGTTCATGTAGGTGAAACATTTTCAACCAATGTGATTCAGCATAATAGTTTACTGAAAATATTTTAAAACAACCTAACAAATACAGAATCATCCATTTTTCCCAGAAGTTAACAGAGAAGATGGGATCATGGCAGGAAGGCTTGTGCAGTGTTATTTCATCAGGAATGTCACAGCTTGTTGTCTTCTAGTAAAGTCATTTTCCCAGCACTTGGAGGGAGTCCAATCCTGTGGCCACCGCACAGGGTACTGAGCAGCTGGGCATCTTAGAGGGATACAGCAGGCAAAACTCACAAATCATGCACGTCTTCCTGCTTGCCTTGCAACATGCTGCAAGAGAGGAACTGCTCACAGGCCTGTCTCAGTTACAGGAATCAGAGCTGTGAGGCAGACTAGAAGGGACTTGCATGCTCTATTTTTTCATCTTGTGAAGCTGTAAGCAAGAAGCACAAAGTCTGCACCGTACCTTTCACTTCTGGCCGATACTGCATGCCATCATCTTTCTTTCCAACTGCATTTGTGTCATCTGTTTCTAGGCGATAAACACATGCATAGCTACTCATTAGGAAAGGATATTCTCCAGACCACTATGTGTGCATCACTGATAAGCCAGAATAATATTCAAAGAACTATTTTAAGTTGCAGTAAAGCTGGACACACTCCCACATTTTTCCTCCCACACAAACAGGCTGGTATCACACCTAGTTGGTAGCCCTGGTGTTCAGACCAACATGGCACACCACAAGCTTTAAGTCTTGAACTAAAAACTTTTCTGTGGTATGGACCTAGGTGATTTCGGTGACAGTCTGTTTTGGTGTTGGAACTGCCCAAGTTATAGATCTAGATGTAACTGGCAAAGAGTTGGTATAAATCTGTTATTCCCATGAGAAAGTCCTAAATGCACGCCCCCAAAACTGAAAGATTATGGGCAGGATTAACTACAAGGCAGTAGGCAGAGGGCTTCAGTGGACCATTTCAACACTGGAAAAGGAAATTATATTATCACTCACTTTGGCTGGAAATAAGCATATATCAAATGCTTATTTCCAAATAAGCATTTGAAAATGCAAATAAGGGAAAAACCCCTTAAGAATAAAGGATCAATGTCTGTGAAATCAGGGCCCAACCTGACTCACACTGGAAGCACATTTTACAGCCCACAGCAATAAGAGGGAAGATTTCCCACACACTCGTATTCTTTCTGTTCTCCTACCACCCCCTCATGTAAGAACTGTTGGATTATTGCTTAGATATCCTCAAGAGATTTTCCAGTCTTTCCAGGTAGCAGCAGTCAAAGAAAGGCAATGTAAACACAGCACTACGTGTGTAGTGTGGGAAACTCAAAATTGCAGGTGATGAGTTCACTGATAACTGCATCAGTGACTTCTGACCAAAAATACAAAAGGGAAAGTCTACCAAGCCATGTAAGGATTTAACTTTTCCAGAAAGCCAAAATTAATCCTACCTGAGCAGTGGCCAAGGTGCCTGATGTCAATCTGCTCTTGCCTCAGACATGATGCCTCTCTGACAAAGCACGGATTGTTATAGGAACTTCCATCAGAAGCACATACGGGATTAAAACTGTATCCACTGCAGTCTATGTTACATACACACCTGTTAATTGAAGCACACAGCAAAATAAAATTGACATCCAGCAAACAAAAAATAAGTCATGTTAAGTCCTAAGTAAACACCAGCTTGGGCACCAATGCCAGGAGGGGAGAGCGTGCTGCTTGAGGAAATGCTGCTGCTGAAGAAATCATTGGCATCTCAGGCTTCCAAGCAGAATGTACAAAATTGTGAATACATGCTTCAGTGTGCTTTTCTATAATGTATTAATGTTTCTTGTAGTTTTACTCTGGTATCAATCTCATAGAATACACCTGAAAAGTGATAACACACTAGTAGGAAGATTTACTACATTAATACACCAGTTTGTAGTGTTTATTCTCTAGTGTGAAGAAAATCAGAAGAATATTCTAACTTTTTCAGCATCAGGGTCCTTGAGTGGGAAAACAAAAAGGACTCCCTTTTCTGTTAGGCAATAGAAAGAGTTGTATTTCAATATCTCTACAGACTTAATATGCTTGGTTAATATTGGTTAATATCTTGCTGTGTCATTTCAGAAAGATTTTCAGTCATACCTTTGAAAGTTAACAATAGGTCTATTATGTTGCATTTAAAACAGGATTATGCAATCTGAATTAATTCATATTGCATCCCATTAACATTTTGGTTGTTAAGGATGAATGATTTTCTACACAATTTGCAACTAGGGATTGTAAAATGAAAATGGGAAAAATGAAGACCTTGCATGTAGCTGTTTCCTAACCACACAAGGTAGGACAGCCAAAGGCTCAGACAGGACTATGACTTGTTCATGTTTAGATACTTCCGTAGCCCCAGTAAGAAGTCTAGAAATTTTACATATGCGAATGGCACAGGGAAACTTTGCAACTTTGCATGCCTCACACCCCCTGATTATTTTAATCAATATTCTGCTTTTTAACTGAACTTCTATTTTTGAATTAAAGTTTCTGTGTATGTTCCACATTGCTCTGCAAGTTCATCTCCACCTTTGGGATGGGGAAAGTAAGGAGGATGGTTGCAGAATAAGGGGGTGAACAAGATGGGCACCATGTCCAGCTCTCAGTCAAGCTCCTCCTGATGTCGTTAGTGTGAGAAAGCCACTTTGCATCTTCTGAGGAGGTGGCAGTGGGCACAAGACCCTCTCCTGGGCAGAAAGCTCTGCAGTGGGCACATGGTCGGACTGCTAGGAGTAACTATTAGCTTCATCTTGATGTGACTTGCTCTTGTAAGTCACAGGAGGGAGGGAAACGTCCAAGCAACCAACTTACCAGGTTTTTTATGTTCTTTCCCACTGTTGCAGATAAAATTAAACTATTAAACAGACGAATATTTGCCGCAAGCTGGTAACAAATCTGCAGCAGAATCAAGTTCCGTGCTGCAGTAACACTGAAGGTGGCCAGCATACTTTTCTCTTCTTCTTCTCCCATGAGAACTTTTTGTTCCTTAATTTAAATATTCTAATTTTGCAGGTAATTTTCCATGCCTGTGAACTTCAGATTGTTGCTAGTCAGAACATCTCTAGTGCAAACAGGGTTTTAAGTGAACCTACTGACAGTGAAGCACTCTCCCAGTAATGAGTCTCTACACATCTTAGGGACTTACTTCCAAGTATTAATGAAGCCTCTAAATATCAATATGATGAGCATATGATAATCTTTCTTACTGGAAATGGTAATGGTTGTAAACCTCAGAACCAGGATGGAAATACTATTTTGTTTACCTACTCCCACATGATGTAAAGACTAATCAGGCATTTATTAGGGTTTACTACACACAAATAAAAGGCTCATGGCTCAGCAGTCATGCATATTTATTGACACAAAGTAGCAGAGAGCCAGTCCTCATTTGTATGACATTGGCTGTGTGCAGACAGATACCTTTGCTCTCCCTTAAATTTGCCTGTAGCTGCCATCTGATGTCTGTGGCATCATGATTATGGCTGGGTTTTGTCATTTCTGGTGATAAATAAGGTGAGTTTTGAAAATACCTTTTTTTTCTTCATGGTGACATTACAGACTAGAGTTAAAACTGCTTGAAAACTGCTTATGCTTCCATGCTTTGCTGTGTTTAGGTTTAACATAGAATATTAAATGCTTCCTTTTTCAGAATTCTCAGATGCTTGCTTTAGGGGTGCTTATGAATTCCTGACCCTGGTATTCTGATCAACAGCCTCAGTCTTATCTCCAACCATCTCATCAATGTACAGGAATTTCACATGCTGACCCCATTCACATGTATCTGATTATCTGCCTGCTGCCATTAGCTACTTCTTTGCCCACAGCCATGATGCCAAGGGGTACTTCCAGCCTTCCCCTGGCCAGGTGGTCACTGGTCACTTGGCAGAGCTCTCTGACATGTAAAACAGGTGGTTTAAGTACCCTGTGGCATAATGAACAGTTGAATGGGACTGATGCACTTTACAAAAAATTGAAACTCTTATTCCATCATAAACCTCTAGAGCCTTTCAGAGGGCTGAAAGAGAACAAGTTGAGGAGAGGACATGGCTTGACTGCAATGGTCTGAAGGGAAAAGGGCTTCCACAGATGCAGTAGGGTGGCAGAGAGGGAGCCAGGAGCACGTGTTAGAAACCTGGACTCGTCAGAGACTCTGCATAGGGTGCAGTGAGTTTGCTATATGAGTCCTTGCTCATAGACAGTTTCCACTAGACCAAAATATACAGACAGGACTGCAGGAAGTGCCAAATCGTGAGATGAGAGCAGTGACATATGGGGAGTGCTGCTCTTGACAGAAAACATGAAAAGAATGTTGTTTTTAACTCCTTGGTGTTTGTGAAGGAAGGTAAAACCATGGGAGAGCAAGTTGCTGCTCTGATGTTTCACATCAAACACTTTGAAACTGGAGCCTGAGTCCCTGTGAGGGGATGGGACCACCACAGACTGAAACAGATGAGCAGCTCAGGAAAGTATTGGAAGACCTGCCAACAAACCCACTATGAAATAGTGAAAATATGTTATATCCTGAAGTCAGAGAGCTACAGAGGGCAGATGATAGCTTGGTACTGAGATGACAGGAAATCCAACTGCTTGGTGGAAGCCAGCTTCCCCCCCACCAGCCAGTCTGGGAGCCAAAGCCAAGAAGAAGTCAAAGCTCAAGGCTACCAAGCAGAGCCCACGAGTCTGAACCATATCACAGACCACACAAGAAGCACACAAAATATGCAAGAAGACGCAGCAGACAGTGAGAATGAGCTAAAAGTGGTATCTTACAGGGCAAAAGTCTTATCAGAAGCCTTTGCAAGCAGGAGAACCTGTAAGAGGCACCAAGGACTGTTTCCTTCACAGCTAAGACTGCAAATGAACACAAAATTGCAGTCTCATATTGCAATCTGTTTCCTGAAGTCTCTCTCCTGCTGGGGACAGAGCACAGAGAGAGCATAAGGACAGTGCAGAGCTGCTTACAAAGGCAGGGCAGGAAAAGCTTGAGATCATGAAGGGGGGGCAGAGCACATGGGAGAAACACAAGAGGGGCTTCCCCCAGGAAGAGAATGAACCTTAAATGCAAAATTCAGAAGAAAAGAGTTAGTCACTTAAGGTAAAGTCTCTTGACAGAATTGTGTATTAAGGACATCTGGAATGTGCTTTGTGCTTCATACAAGAAAGAAGTGAATGAGTGCTTCAAATTTTTGCTGAAAAAGCTTGTTGCAAAAGACACACTGGAGTAAAAGGAGTGTAAAAGGAGTGAGAGCCTTACAAACATTTTCTTCACTATATCCTTCCTACTGGTTTTAACCAAAAGGATTTAAACAGGTAATGCTCCAAATTGATGTCTTGCTGGAGGAGGTTCCTACTTAAGGTCCTCAACAGATCATTTCTCTCACTTAACCCAGGGAAGTCAACAGGATATATTCAGATGTTTTCCTGATGTACTAGGGTACACAGAAAAAGTACCTGAATTTTGTCACCTGTCATCAGAGAGCTGATGCATTATCATCCATTAACACCATTAGTTAAACAGAAAAGCATTTGAATTTCAAGAAAGTACAAAGTGATATAATTAAACCAAGCAGATTTTTTTGGCTGGTTTTAATAAGCAAGAAATGAGGATGTACAGCTCATTTTTTAGGGGCTACTAGGTGTAACAAAGTAAACGTGCTTAGTAAAATGAAGTGACAAGCTCAGGCTCTAAGAGCACTTGCTGCTATTAGCAAATTAATTAGATCCCCAGAGATCAGAACACATTTCAAGGCTGCCTTTTGTTTTCAGGCTTCAAGGTGTACGTGGTCTGTTGGAAGTTCTGTGTGCTTAAAAACCCTAGTAGGTTCAAAGGAAAGAGAGGGGAAAAAAGGAAAAGAAAAGCATGACTGACTTGTGGAGCGGGCTTGGCTGCTGGGAGAGACTGGCATTCCCAACCAACAGATCAGGCTGCTGCATTTCTGCCCACCTGGGTCTTGCTCACAAATGTATTTTTCTGGCCTGGCCTCACAGGGAGTGCTCCTTGCTATCCCTTCCCAGTAGCTGACAAGAGTGAGCACTCTCAGGTACTCACCAATTCACTGGCACATCTGCTTACAAATGTAAAATGGAAACACTGGAGTAAAACAAAGTGTGTGAAATGCACACAGATGGATAAGGGTATGCTTGATGGAATAAATTTAGGTGAATTGAAATAGCAGGGGTGTTGCAATTGCAGTTAAGAATATAACCATGCCAAATGAAGGATTTGCTTTCATTTGATGCTGCTTCCCTTGTGTGCAGTTCTTCCCTAATGAAACCTGAACTAAGAAAATCTGGATTTCAAAGTGATTTTTCTACCTATTTGACTAGACTTGAATCTTCATCACGTTTTTGGTGTGTTTTTAAAAATCCCTTTATAGCACAAGAGAAGCAGAATTCAATTCTACAAAGCTTCTTTGTGCCTGGCTTTAGCACTCTGTCTTTACTTCTGCCCAGCAATCCAGAACACGCTTTGAATACCATAAGCTTCAGCTATTTTCCAGACATTTTTCCTTTTCCTACATTCCCCTTTTTCATGGCATGGCTCTCTCTGACCACTGAAGAAATTCAGTCTTTACTGCCATGAGCTTCCCACAGCATACGTGGTGAACTGATGTTTGCTCTCTCAAAAGCAGCCTAACCGTCCCTCCACCCCCAAATAATAGGAACCTTCAAAGACCTGGCACACAGTGCTGCAAAGATCACTAAAAATATGCATTAAAACCCAGACATGGATTATTACCCATCTAGGATCTATTCAATTTCTTAATAGCCAGTATAGTGAAAAGACCATTATGCTATTCCTATGATATCAGAATATCCTGCACCCAGATTTTCATAATTCATAATCCCACAACACAGTATTAAATCCCTTGTTTATGCTGATTTTCTCTATTGTCTGAACGGTTTGTTTTGCACACAAATACTTAGGATTTTTTTTCTTCTGTTGGATCAGAAAGCTGTGAGTTACATTTACACAGCATTTAGGTAGCCTTCCTTATGAATATCCAATATCATACCCTAAAAAGTTAATTTAAAAAAAAGTTGGTAAATGAGTGAAAAAGTGGTCAAAAGAGGTAAGTATAAACTTGCATGCCAGATTTCAAACAGGCCAAATCTTTCCCTAGAGGACAATTTATATAGAAAAGGCAGAGAATAGGACTTTGAAATATCCACATTGGCATTTCTAACTGTTAATACTAATACTTCTGAAATTCTGGTTTGGCCTTTGTGAAAACAGACACTATGTAAATTATAGGCCAGTTGAATTTATATATTGCTGAGGTACCTTTACTTTCCAAAGTAAATCTCATAAAATGTTAATCTCAAAAGGTCTACTTGGGGATCAGCTGTCAATCTTTCTTGAAAATCTACATTATAAGTCAAAACATATCTTTGACAGCACAGTACACTTATTAAAAAAAAAAGACTGAATGTGCTCAGAATCCCATTTCCATATTTCTTCTGTTAAAAAAAAATTATGTAAAACTGAGAACACGATAAATTTGAACTTTTACAGTGAGGCTACTTTTAAGTTAGTGATTTCCTTATCAAAGAGCAAAAAAAAAAGAAAATATAACAACTCAAGTGGGGCCTTGACAAGATGGAGGAACCTCCAGAGGTCTGAGGATGACAGGACATCTGTCACAGTGCTGCAGGACACATTGTGGGTGGACCAGCAGGGAAGCAGCTCTGCAGAAAAGGACCTGAGGGTCCAGTGGAGCAACAGGGGGGAGTCTGCTTCACAGGAGGGTCACCAGCAGAGCAAGGGAAGGGACTCTGGTCCTGCATTCAGCGCTTGTGAGGGCCCATGAGAAACACTCTGTCCTGCTGTGAGAGACCCCAGTAACAGCAAATGCTGTGAGGAACTGGAGAGGCTGCAGGGGTGAGAGGCTGTGATGGGCAGAGGGATGGAGTGTGGGCTGCAGTGAGGGTGGCTGGGGGTACTGCCCCCCTTCAGCCTGGAGAGGAGAAGGCAGGGAGGTGACTGCTGTCACCAACAAGCCCAGAGGGGTTATTGAGGAGAGGCTCTTCTCAGAGATACACAAAGAGGAGTGAAAGACAACAGTTGCAAGTCACAATGAAAGAAATTGTGATTGAATGTGAAGAAATTATTTCAAAGTGAGAGAAGTTCAGCCCTTGAACAGATAAGCCCAGCTGTGAAATCTCTCTTCACGGAGATGGCCAGAGCTCTCCTGGAGAAGTCCTTGATCTTACATGGATGAATTATCCCTGGTTGCAGTGCAGGGCAGGAGCCCAGACCCTCTAGAGGTCCTACCTTTTGATTGTGTACTTGTATGTTTGTGTTCTGACCTACAGAATTTACCCCATCAGCTCCAGATGGCCCCAAGCTTTGTGCTGCCACCTCCATGTCCATGTCTCAACATGACTGCATTTCGAATTCAAAATTCCAACAGAAAACACACAGCCATATTCATGCTACCTCTGTTTGTGGGCTTCTTGCTACTTTCTCACACAAGAGTATAAGTCTACCAACCTCTTGTGCACACATTTTGCTCCACTATGCATAGTATGTTGACTTTTCAACAAAGAGGAGTAAGCATTTGGCCAGAGACACATTTCATGGTCAGAGGAGAAAGGCAAACACTGATAAATTGGTGCAGCAGTTTTTCCCATGATATACACAAACTGTTTCAGTTCTGGCACTCAATGGGAAGGAAGTCTCACCCAACCCATCCTGTTCTTTGCATCCTGTTACTTCAGACCTACAGAAAATCACTGTTCAGGCAAATTACATGTTATGTATTTATGCAATTTCAGACTAATGCATCCACAAGTGATTGTCTATGCCCTTGAAAAGACTGACCACAAACTAGCAACTTTTAAAAATACTTACAAGTTGTATGAAAAAAGAAGAAAAATACGGAGAAATATATTTCTGTGATGCTTCCTCAACCTGATTACTTTCAGAGTTTAGATAAAGAAATAATGTACTGATTTGCATATAGTTGAATACAAAAATACAAGTGTGTTGTTTATGACAACCCTCTCCACAGACTTTATTTCTGTGTCTCAACCACTTGACCTAGAATCAACATTGAATTTTTTCATAGAAACAGTGGAAATTATGAAGTTGTTTATACTTTTGTGTTCAGTTTACTGTACATTGTTACCGCTTTTGGATTAGACAGATAATGTTTCTGTGAAGTCAAAAAAAATGAAGATACCAATCTAAAACCCTGTGCAAAGCCTGATTTCTTCAAACTATGTGTGATCTACTGCAATAAAAGCAATGTATCATTTGTGATCAAGAGATAGCCATAATGCTTTAACACCAAACATGAAAACTAAGAATCTGTAGCTTTTTCAAAGCGGAAAATAAAATTTAAGAGCAAAAAAATTTTAACATCACTAATTCGTAATATGGTGCATATCGCAGCTCTGTACAACTAATCTTTAAATTTGCTATTAAAATGCACCAAGATTTAGTAATTACACAGACTCACTGATTAATTTAGGCTTAAGAGATGTGCAGAGATCATGTAGTCCCAGCCCCTGCTCAAAGTTGGTCCCAAGGCTGTGTCTGATCAAGTTCAGACCATCTCCAAGGATGGAAATGCCAGACATGGTGTTGGAGCGTCCAACCACCCTTGTGGTAGAAACACTTTCCATTATGACAACACAAAATTTACCACACTTTGAGCTGTGTCTATTGCCCCTCAGGACATCACTGTACACCTCTGAGAAGAAAGGACTTGCTGAGATAACTCTAAGGACCTGCAAGTTCAACTCTAAAAATCAGGACGTGACAAAGGGTCTTGCTTCTGCTTCTCTGTTGTAAGGACCCCCCTACAGCTGTCACCGAAAGCATCAGGTGCCACCACTTTTTGCAGAGGACGCCACAGCTTTCCATACCCAAAAGACAAAACACACTCTGCAGGGAATAAAATTGTCTTTAGCAGGATTTTTCCAATACTGGGAGAAAATCTGCCTATTCTGCTCCCTAGGCTATTGAGGCTGGCCTCTTGGCAGTTCCTGGGATTTCTCATTAATTCCAGCTCATTTACCTCAAACCACTCAACATGCAGTGGCATGTGTGGCACCCTTCCCACCAATTCACTAAACATTTTACCCAAAAATTAATTTCCTTATTGATAAATGAGGAGTAGAGATATTATTTTGCTTCTCAAGCAGTTGGAGCAGAAGGAGTTGGAGTCTGTAAAGTCACAGATTGCACAGCTTGGAAAAGAGGTTAAAAAAAATTCATAACCGTGCATTTACTGTTTGTATCATAAATATGTCTTGAGATGATCTACTTAACATTAGGGGACAGCTCAGCTAACCCATACAGTTACTATAATGGAGCAAAATTTTCTTTAAATGCCTTCTGTTATCACCTGGATCACTCCATTAAGTGTCTTAACATCACAAGATGCAAGCAAGGGCTGTCCAGGCCTAATAAACCTACATGAATGGAACTAATTATACCTTGTCTTTGTGATTCAGTAGATATTACCACACTATCCAAAAAAGTTCCAGTGGACATTCTTATGTTTTAAAAAGGAAAACCAAACCAAAATATTTTTATGAAATTAGAGAGTTTTGTGATTTGATAGAATTAGGGGTGATAGAGTTTGTAATCTGGCACAAATTTGAATAAAATGATAATTCTGACTAGCAGTGTTTATACATAATGAAAGATATTTGTGTTGCTAGTAACTTTGTATGTCATGATATAATTTTATGATGTCAAAACCCACACTGAAACAAAACAGAAAAGAGAATAAAAATTAGATATTAAATTATAAGGAGTGCTCTACTAAAGTTTCCCAATAGAGCATTTCAATCCCATCTTGTTTCTGCCAGGTAAATAACTGTTTTGATTTTATGAAAATTTTTTCCAGTTCCTATATTCTACTTTAGTAAGTGTTCAACTTGCTATGTGACTTGTCAAAACCAACCTTGTGTAGGCAATCTGTGTTATCAGACTCTGATTTATCTGTGGCTAAACAGTGAATATCACTGATGCCTGTTTTAATGGTTAGAGGAACTGGGAAAACAATTAAATGATATTAAAATCCTGTATAGAATTGAAAAATATTATCTAATAAATTGCAAATAACCTACATGGGAATATTTGCTAACTTTTGTGCATTTTCTACATAAAAGGTCTTGTTTCCACTTAATTTTTTAATGAGGACTAACTAAAGAAATCTTAGAGGCAAAAGATGCTTCTTTTTCTTCTGCCTGTTGTCAAGAAGCAGGAACTGGTTTCATTTCATATGAGTAGGATGTAGATAATAAACCTTCTGCTCCCCTCAGCTTTATCCTAATTTTCTTATAGTTACTATATAGCTGCAGGAATTCCAGCTCTACAAGTGCAGAAAGACTAGGCAAGCTTTTACTGAACTTGAATGCTTCAGGATTTATCTTCCAAAGCCAAGATCACATCTTAGTGCATATAGCAAACATACATATATATATATATATATAAATAAAAGATATAATCTATACCATCCTTCCAGTCATAAATGAAGCAGACCAAGGCAACATTCCAAAATATTATTAGTATTACAAAAAACAGCTCTAGTTCATGTGTCTCTTTCCTGGAAAGAGCAAGCTGGCTTCAGTACTATGGCACTTCATGAATTGTGAAGTATCATGCTAGTATTCATGAGCACTATTACCACTTTGCTTTCCCTTGTATTCTACAATTTAATCTTGAATGTACATCTTGAATGTTAGTGCTAAGCTGCTTTACTGCCTGAGATGTCTTCATGCTGGTATCCTGTAATAAAACCTTGTGCAATTAAGACATATTTCAAGATTAAATGGATTCCAGCTGGAAGACAAGAAAAGGGAGAGTGATGTTTTCTCCGATTAGTGATGTTCAGGCACTGTTATTCTGGGATGCTGCTCCCTCTGTGGATACAAAAATGTACCATTTGCAAGTCTCTCAAACACCTTCATGCACGGTGCCTGCAGCCACAACCCCAGTACCTGCCACCAGCCCAGATCCCAGTAAACCTCATTCCATACAGGACAAAGGCTGTTGGAAAACAAAACCCCATCAGCAGACAGGACTTCTTTTAAAAACCTCTTAAAGCCCTATGGGGCTGTCTGAAGAAGCCCTTTCCTTCATGATATCTCTGCCCTTTCAGAGAGCCACACAGAGCCTGGACAGCTGGGGTGTAATATACCCAAATATACTTGAGCACGGAAATTTGGTGCATCTGCTTCTGCATTAGTTTCCTGACAATTTGTTTTGAAATTTAATTGACAATAATTAATATTTTTCAGTAATTTCCCCCAGGGTACATCTAAGAGATCAGATGCCACAGGGAGTTGGAAGATCTGACTGGCTCAAGTCCCCAGTTCAACTTCACCTTTAGGTCCAAAGTTAGCAATGATGGAAATAACTGCATGTAACACTTTATGAACAAAGAGAACATAGAGAAAAAAATCTCAGGGTTGAATAATCAGTATTTATTTTGCATTCCTGTTTGGTTTTCGACTTGTTTTGTTGTCAGGATAAAACAAATCAAGGCTCTTTGTTTGAAAAACATTAGCTAAAGGTTTTCCAGTACAACTCTCTGTTGTTTTCTCCCACTACCTTGCAACCACAGATGGTTTGTTCTTTTACAGACACATATCAAACACATTATTACTGGATGGCACTAAAGCTTCAGTTAGTAAGAGCAAACATAGTCAAGCAGATAATCATGTACCTTTAACATTTTTTCCCTTTTGTTCAGTGATATTGTTAGGGAAAACATTACATACCCGACATTCTCTGCATCTTCATCACACTCAGCCCTGTATTTGCAAACTCCACATTTTGAGTGTTTTCTCTGAACTTCTGTCCCAGATCCTTCATACTCTGAAAAAAACCCAATAACAGAAAGGATGACTTTTAAATTAAGCTCTGTTTTTGCTTACCTAAATCCATTTGCTTTCAGGAATACTGTCAACATAAAGCTGTCATATACTGAAGCTATTAACCTTAATAGTGCTCCCTTTTTGAAAGTCAGTCAATTGGAGGTTGGTAGAACTGTACCAGTGATAGAAAAGCATCCCAGAAAACACTAATGCTTCATTGATTGGCTCTTCCTTTATTCTTATTTCAGTCATTTTTATTTATTCCCGCTTCACCAGGCACATAACTGGCATTGACATGCATCCCAGTCACATTTACTCTTAATTGCCACTGATAATGTATAAACCCTGTCCCTTTAGATGTCCTTGAATATTAGGTACTGGGGATTTAAATGCTATTTTCTGTGACAGTCTTTAATTACAGATATCCTTATGCAAGGTTACTGCTTGCAATTTTTCCCCTTTTTGATTCCTGCCTATGAGATTAGACTGTGCTCATATGTCACATATGCTGTGGTGTATTTTCCAGACCACTTTGTTTAGCTCCATAGGAATAAAAGAAAAAAGTTATTAACTGACATGAATCTGGTAGAAATGCTATGTATCCCAAAAAGTAAAATCAGTATCTCAAATATTCTGATCCTAAAAACATCAGCAATAATTTTACAGTTGACATGGACATCAAAAGTCTTCACCAAGTAAGAGAAAATGTACTTCACCATGTGAAAGAGAATTATACTCTTACCTTTTCACTACCATTAGCCACTCCTATTTTTGATTTTTAACAGAGTGATAAAGGAGAGCTAGGTATTTGAAAGGAAGGAAAAGAACCACAGAAATCTGCAGAGGGAGTCAAGATCCACTTAAAGAAGCACAGTATGGTGGTGGTGCACAGCTGACTGCACACAGGCTGCCGGATGGATGGAGATCAAAGCGATTCCCTTCCTTTCCTCATAGCACAATTTATGTGCTGTGGCAACAGTAAATCAAACACCACCAACGGAACAGCTGAATTTACATTCTTTAAATACAAACAGGAAAAAGAAGTCCACAACAGCTCTTCCTAATTTCCCTGGATCTTGGCTGCAGGGAATCACTCCCTCTGACCTGTGGGGCTGTGTTCCATGAAGAATGGTGCAGGTGAGACCTGCAAGCTAACTGCCTTCTGTCTAAATCGTGCTGTGCATTTTCCAGAGATTAATACCTATCAAACAAAATTCCTGCTGTAGAAATTCTATCACCACTCTTATCAAGTTGCAGAAGAGGTCATCTGCTTTTATCCTTACAAATGCACATCTTATTTGATTTCTCCTTCTTTCCACATGCCACATTCCTGTGCCTACATTTGGCATTTTGAAGTGTCCTTTAGTGTCAGATTTCACTTTTCCATGCTAATAAATGATCCCCTACGGTTTGAATAAGTTAAACAAATGGCACTGCTTTCATTCATCGTATTTCCACTTCTTTTTCTGTTCTTATGACCCTTGATGCCCTTTGTGAGCAAGTTGACATCTTCTGGAGGTACAGGTACAAGAGCTGGACATATTGTTCCAGAAAAGTTGTCACCAAAGCCAAATACCATTCGAGACATTCTTCACTTTAAACATCTGACAATCATATTGCTTTTTGACCATTTTTCTGCACTGACAATCATACTTACTTTATTATCTACTTTATTCCCCAATGAATACTTTTCAGGGTCAACAGTCTGTAGGAGAGATGTTTTCCTGACATCAAGGAAAAATTACCTAGGTCCTGCACTTGCTACGGATAATTGTCCTCAGACATTGAAACCCTGCCTGTTTATGCACCCTGTTAGCTCAGTGACCTGTTCTCTGTCATCCACACCAAATCAGTGCTGACTGATTTGCTCCCAGGTCACCAGTGGAAGAGGTCACGAGGCCAAGAACAGTCTCTAGAAGCACACTCATTTTCTGCCAGCTCCTTAACATGTAATGATCTATTGATTTCCAGTATTTTTTCATGCTAGATGTGCGCTGTGTGGATGCTGTGCTCTCTAGTTACTTGGACTTGTATCAGATTAAAGATGGCATTTGACTGAGAAAGGTTGAGGCTCTGTGGTGGTACTCTTAAATAAAATGTTCTTTTGTACAAATGCCTTTTTGGAAAAATCAGTTTAAAAATTGTAATTTTCACAATAAAGGTTTTCCATGAACTCATAGAGAGTGGTATTAGTATCTTCCCCTCCCTTAATTTTGTACTCAGTTGATTTTTCCATCTTTTATTTCACTGCTGTGCTTCTCATAGCTGCCAGAATGAGAGGCTGTTGCCCCCCAGTCATCACATTTATCTCTTCTGAAAATATTTCTGTATTATTTATCATTATTCTACCGAAGATAAAGAGACAAAAAGTCATCAACAGCCTAGAGAATTCTTTACCATCCATTTTTAAAGCTTTCAGGTGCAAACCTGGCAAACCTGCTGGTTACAAAATACTTCTTCACCATGCTTAAAATCCTTCTGTGGTACCACTAGCATGGAAAATATTTCATCATACCCCATTTATACTATCTGACTTGACTACAAATGCAACCAGAGTGCTTTTTACTGCACTATTTCAATTTTGCAATGGAGCAAAAGAAGTAACACATGCACAAGCACATGCAGCATGCACATCCTTCCTTTTCAGCTCAAGTTATGCTCCCTGTGAATGTCCCAACACCATTTTACTTTCAGAATCATAGCCCACAGCTACTTTTCATTGTTTCTGTGTATTACTTGATGTAACATTCTCTCTCCCTTCCCCTGTCCTCCTTCCTAAAGTTGCTTTCTCTACCTTTTAAAATTAAGTTTGTTTTTAAAAAATTGTGACTATTGTTTTTTTCTTGATTAGATTAGATTGCTGGACCTCATGTATATCAGTGACCCACAATATTCAGAAGCATCTTTTACTACTAGCTGCCTTATATTTTAGCAGTGACACTATTAGCCACTGCATATAATATAGACTGATGTCCTGTTGTGGTGTAGGACTGGTACTCCCCACTCAGTGTCCCCAGCAAGAATCTCCAAATCACGTACTGCTCTCTGGCTCTGCTTTCCCCTCCCCCTTGCCCCTGTGGTGGGATGGTGTGGTAAACTGGAGGTATAAAAACTAAAACTCACAGGTCGAGGCAAGAACAATTTACTGGAGACAGCAATGAGATGAGAAAACAAACAGTAACAGCAACAATATTAAAAACAAAAGTGCACTGTGAGCACTAAAATGCTCACTGCAGCACCCATAATGACTGCAGCCATGTTGCCCCTACCAGGAAAGAGCCATTCCTTCCAGAAAAAAACTCCCTTCCCCTGCCCCCAGCAGGATGTGAGGTGGGGTAGGAAAACTTCTGGGTCCTGGCCATGCCACCTCCTGGCCACTGCAAAAATGAACCTTGCCCGGGCTGGAACCAAGACAAGTCCTTCAAGAAAACACAATACAATTTCCCACCAACACAGAGTAGATGAATATTGTTTTTCAACCCGAATTGGTAGCAGACCTGTACACCTGTGTCCTGTTAAAATATGTTAACCCATTAATATTCGAGAGCATGTTTCTCTGGTGTAAGCATCTTCAAATGGCAACATATCCCTTGACATGTTGCCTCTCCTTTCTCCCCCACATTTGATTGTTCCTACATAGGTTGTAGGCATTCATTTTAATATTCCAATCAATTGGATCTTCCCAGCAGGTTTCAGTAATAACAATTAGGTCAAAATATGCTCCCAAATGAGCAATTCAGGCTCCTCTTGTTTATTATGCAAGCTTCTAATATTGATGTATAGATGACTAGAGAATTTCTTTTTCTTGGTTTTGTGGGTATCTTGATTAATTCTGTTCTTGACATATTAATTTGATGTTGAGTGAAAGCTCATTTTCCCTCTCTTTTCAGCTTCCTTACATGTTTCAGGGCAGCACCTCATTAATGCTCTGTCCTTCAAAAGAAACAAGGCACAAAGACAGGATCAGGGGCTCCCAGTTGTCTCTCTGAGCTGTGCTTCCTACACTTCTCCTCGAGTCATTATTCCTGTGCAGAAGATGGCCAGCTATATCTTAGGAGCTGCAGGGCAGGAGCCTGCCAATGGAGAGCAGCTCTAGAGGGATTGGGCAGCAGTAAATTGCTTCCCTCAGCAACTCATTTGTGTGTTCCTACAATGGTAATGTGGCTGGGTTTCTGCTGAGGGCTTTCAATCAGGCTTAAAGCAAGAGCATCCATCTGTGTCAAGGTGAAGTTTTGTCTGCCCTAAGGCACAGCTTGGAAAGGGAACTATGCTGTACATTTGTATTTATCACTGTTCCCAGTGAAGAGGGGGGAGCTGGAACTTCTCAGTAGCCGTATATAGATAGAATTCCTTGATAGAATGTCCAGAAAAGCCCCTCTGAAAACCAATTCCTAACTGGTTTGGGATCATGATGATTTTTACTGTATCTTATGGGATTAACTAATCTCAAAAAGATTTCTGACTGTGATTCCTTCAGTATGGCTAGCACTGAAAATTGCTCTCAAAATACCACAGTCCACAGAATGGCGCACTAAGGACTGCAATTCACTCCAGAGCTCAGTGACTTATCCTATGTTCCATTAAACTTTAGGGCAACTTTAATGACGCACTTAGTTAAAAAGGAGATTGTTCCCATAATTTGAAAGAAAGCTGCAAACCTGCTCTTTTTGTCTGTAAGTATATATTTAAAGCAAGAGCAACACTACCCTGAGCTCTCCCAAAGTTTTGGCAAGTGATGTCTTGAATTCTATTGATCACACTGCTGGATCATATGCCAAAGCAGTATTTGGCAGCGTGGAAGGTCCTGCTCTCTTATCCAACCACCCAGCTGGCTTAGAAGCAAAGCCTGGCTTGGTCCAGCAGAGCTCTATATGTGGCTGAAAGATCATTTCCATGTGCAGTATGGACCACACACGGCTGCTTCAAGCACTCTTCAGTAAAGGCACCAGCCTTTGGAAGAGGATTTTGCAAGAAAAGGCATTACAGGCTTAACAGGAGGATGCTGGGTCTACTTATGACTGAGGTGCCTGGAGGAGGGGAGTTTGAAGATTGCTCCCCTAATCACAACCCAGCCAAGGTGATTGGCTTGTCATAAGCCCAGTGCTTGTGACAATGACAATGTGTCACTCAATAAGCAAAGGACATGAGGACGAGCACTGTAGGACTCCCTACCACTGCTACCCTCATGAGATGTTAGCGATTTCACAGGCCTGAGAACTGGAACTTCTGCTTTGCTTCTGTGCACATGACATGGTGGATAATGGCAGGAAAAGCTGTCATATTGCAAGACTGGATCAGCTTTCACACTGCAGAAACCTCCACTTAAAGAACTCGAGTACCCACTTACTCCAACACCCTTCTCAAAATGCAGCTAAGTCCTTTTTCTCCAAAGAATGACACAACAGTTTCAGAGTAAGCACCAGGGAAAATAAGCATGATTAGATGATGGCAGGAAACAAAGGACAAGAAAGTCACCAGATGCCAAGGGAGGTGTCCCACAATTCCATGAACACACTGGATGCCCAGTGCAGGGTATATAAGATGAATCTGTCCTCATTTATTACATATCCTGTGCAAGAAGGAAAAGGAGTCTGTCCTTATGTGCCTCTGGCTCCAGCATCCTTCCAAGCATACTCCAGCATCCCTGAAAAACCTGCTTAGAATGAGTCTCCACCAACAGGGTACCTGAACATTTAGGGTCTTTGCCTCTGCCTTTATGAAACTTTGATGTAAAAACAGCAATTCTTGCTTGTTTTATTTCAGTGCTAATTTTACCTACATAGAATGTGATCTTGACAACAATAAATAGGGCTATTTGAAGCTGAAGTGGCATTCAGTGACAAGCCAGGTGATGGAATCCGCATCTTAAATCTTTCTATGTCACACATCATTGTAGAAATAGTTAAAAGACCTGATGCTACCTCCTGTCCAGGGTGCTAATCACCACCAAGTTTCTTCAAGTCATATTAAAATACATTAAAACAAATCAGTGGCACTATTACAAATTAAAATAGAAAATATTCGAGGCTCTAAATTGTGTGTGTTTATTCCACCCTGACTGTGTGACAATTACTGGATAAGTGTTGTCCCCAGTGAGGGGAAGGAACAGATGGCAGCCTGCTAAAAAGCACATACTGTATATCAATTTATTAATTACTAAATGCAATCTGCTAGACGTTCATCACAAGCTACTTCAGCTATTAAATTTCAGAGGGATTAGAAATTCAAAACAAATTATTTTAATAATAATTAACTTAGCTATATGTATTGCAAGCATGTTATTTCCTTAGCTTAAAAGCCTGAAATGATTGGGTGCCATCTGTCTAACTACCATTACAATTTTTTTAGTATCAAAAGGTCATTTTGCTCAGGTACACAGACAAACACTGAACAAAATGAATTAAAAATTAATGTTATGGGCATAGTAGGGCACTTAGAAATCTCACCCTTGTTGGTTGATTACTAGAGCAGGGAACGTGCTTCTTCTAGGACAGTGATTTGTTTCTGAGAGGCTGGCTTGAAAAGCCTTTACCATTTGTTAGCTTTTTCATGGTGTATGTTACAAATGCTGATGGTTTTCAACACATTCTTGCAAAGGCTTTACTATATCACAAAGTCAACATCACAGCTGTGAGCTGGCAATCTACTTTTTTATGTGCATGTGATGGCCTCAGAATAATTTTTCATGCCCCAATCTACATGTTCTGGAAATACATCCAACAATTCAAATATTGCTGCAATTTACAACTGACAGAGATGAACACAAATCTGAGCCTGTATCTTGTCCTTTTCCAGTTCTGCCTCAAATTCTAACAAAATATTGATGAAACAAAGGGACTGATTTTATGACTGTGTTCTTCAGAACAGGGAAATTGCAGAATGATTCATATGAGAATATAGAGAGAAGCCTGCATTTTAGCTGAAAATTTAAAGGATCCCACCATCTTCAGCCATGACCCCAGCCAGGCAACTCTTTAAAGTCTGAGTAAAACTCTTTAAAGGCTGTCTGACATTGCCTTCTGTAGGAGTGAAACATAATGGTACATATATAAAATAATATATAAATATATAAAATCTCACTGTTGAGATTTTTGAAATTTCTCTCATTTCTGAATTGACAATCATACACTCTTCTTAGAAGTGGCTCAGGATACCCATTGCCACAAGTGACCAACTGCTTGGCTTCATAACTACCATTAAGCTTCAGGCTTCTGAAATTAGAAAAATGGGTTCTTTTATTACAACTCATGCCAACAGAGCATAGAAAATTGAAATAGCTCATTCAGAATGTCAGAGGGCAACTAGACAATTGTGTCATCCTTAAAAATTATATTACTTCATCTCATTCAGGCACACTGAAAAAATTCTCCCACTCTTAATTCTTTTCCTAAAATCTAGCATTTTTGTAACAGTGAAGATGATTTGTGGAGAACCTCAACCAGCAGTTCCATGGTCTTTAGGTGTTTTTTCTTGTAGCACATGATAACTACTAAGGCAAGATATTGTCTGAAGCAATCTTTGAGGAAAAAAATCTTTTGTTTTTCTCTTGTTTCTAAATCTACTTTTCTTTTTTTTTCCTTTTTTTTTAATGTAGAAATGAATGCATTAACATCATAGTTTGGGAGTAGGAGGGAGAATATGCATGAAGTCAAGTTTCAGAATTATCAATGAGATTGTTCTGCAATGAAATTCAGAAAATGAAAAAGAACAGTGTGAATCAGTAGCACACATCTTAGCTGAACATGAGGCCAACAGCTAATTTCAGCAGTGGTGACTGCCTCAGGCAGAGCTATAGCAACTGAAGAGCAAAAATCCGATGCTTTCCCATTACTTTCTTTCAAAGTTAAAAATCCAACAGCAAGCAGTGCATCTGCAGAGCACTTGCAATGCCTCCTGAATGCACACAAGCAGCTGTGCTCATCCATTCTGTGTGTGCAAGCACCGCTGGTGCATACACAATCACACTAATTGCATGTTTGAGAAACACAGCAGACACTGATTCTGTGACTAACACCTGGAATCACAGATCCTAGGAAGCAAACACAAGTCTCTAAGCTAGTATGTCTGCTCACTTGCTGCTTCTCTCTCACTCATCCTTGCCTTTTTTCCACTTCCACTGAAGCTTCCTTGTGCTTCCAAGCAGCAGCTGTACCCAACCCCTAGGGCACAGAGGCTCCCCAGGGAATTAGGTTCCCATTTGAGCACCCTTATCCAAGAGAATGAGATTAAACATTCCTTTATTGAGAAAATGAGGAAGTTTGGGCCAGGATGCAGTTCTGCAGCAGACAGTCTCACAGCTGAAACAACCAGAGAGGCAGAAGTGTGGGGGGCACCGTGGAGCACCTCTACCTGCAGGTCACCCACAGCCTGGGTTCCTGTCCTTTCTTCTTGTTTGGATTCCAAACAACACATCTCCATCCTCAGTAGGTCCAACAGTCTTCCAGAAGTCTGGTTTTCCTTCTGAATTCCCTTAACTTGTAGTAAGATTTTCAGGTTTTAATGTTTTCATGTAACACTTTTACAGCGACCTCAATTATGAAAAAAAGCCCAAATTCCAGTTACAAAAATTTCCTTGGATTTTCAGCCAGGGTAGAGTTCAATAACCAAAGCAGCAATGGTTTCCATTCTTTGAAGGATTGCTTTCAGACACAGAAAATGACACAACAGGTTGAAGAGTAACCAACTGTCCCACAGAAGTATTAGCCAACACCCAGTTTAGCAAGGAAGGTGCACAAGGAGAGGAATAATTCAATGTATCACAAATATCCAAGATATATCAAAAAAGGAAGAAGAGTCAAGCTGAATTTTCAACGTTTCGTTGCTTAAATTTCCTTTTCCTTAACCTAAAATTAGGAACTAAACCCAACTGTTTTCGTACTGAACAAAGGAAGGAACATTTCAGTTGGCCCAAAGGCACTCAGAAGAAACCCCAATAAGTGAAGGTCTAATGTCACAAAACTGCTGGAGGACAGAGTGGGTACATTGTTCCTTCTTAATTCAATACCCAGGCACTGCAGAAACTCACCTGGAGCCAAGGGAACCAGATTCAATTCTTTCTGCCTGAAGTGAGCTGCATCTACATATTCCAACTCCCAAGACAATGCACCAACTACTTCTGCAAGGTATCCAGGGACCACCAAAGCTCCTCAGCCGATGGCATTCTATTTTGCATAAATAATTCAAATGCACTGGCATGCTGAGCCCCAGCTAACAAAGCCTTTCCAAGCACGAATCCTTCCTCCCCAGCTCTTTGTCCCAGGCTCAATGAACGTTTCAAGTGAGAACAAAAAGAGCAGCAATGACAAAGGGAAGCCCATGTGGGTCTCTCTTGCCCACACAGGTGGATTTGGGCTCAGCCTCCTGCCCAAATCAAGGAATGAGTATAATTGAACATGGACCTTTCACCTCTTCAGTGCGAAACCAACAAAACATAGCATGTTCTGGCCTATGTTTTTCAAAATTTCTCTTGAAGCTAAAGAATCCTGACATCTATCAGTTGGCTGCCAGTCTCTTCCAGGTCAACACAGTAACATTTACAAGGGACTTCAACCAAGATTTTTGCATACAAAAATATTATTAGAAAATACTGCAAAAAAAAAAAAAAAAAAAAAAAAAAAAAAACCAAAACCAAACCCAACTAATCTCAATGGCATTCAAGGTTTTCTAAAACTGTTCTAAAAAAAAGCGAAACATGGACTAAATTACTGTCATCTGTCTCCTACCATAAATGCATAGCAGTACCAAGACCAGAAAGTTTGGCTTGCAGGGCGCAGGCCCAGTGGAATAACAGACTGGCTAACAAAGGGGGAAGGAGAAGCAAACAGAGGGGGGAAAGAGTGTGAAGCATCAGAAAAGTCACCTGTGGAGGTAAGAAGAGGAAGTGTTTGAGCAGAAAATTGTTCCTTCTGACACTGCCCCAAAAGGAAACAAAGGTGAGAATGGCCCTAGCAGCAGCTAGCAGCAGCCCAGGAATTTACTGATAGCAGCTTTTTTAGGGGGAGGGAAATGCCCTCCTTCACCTCAATACAGGAACAAAAGAGTGAGCTAGCTCCTGGTTTTTGAAAAGTTAACTGTTACATTTAGCTACACCGTGATGCCATAGATGGCTTTCCCCAAAAACACATTTTTATGTAGCTAGACAAGATTTGCAGTACTTCAAAACTCAGTCCCATCACCATGAAACGCAACACTTTCTTAATACTACCAAAGCCTAAAAGCAAAACAGTTTTTCTGTGTTTGTATATATCTGTGTCTCATATTTTTCATTCTATATGTATTCTTGTAAGTAGTATCAAAGATAGAATTAAGATAATTTTTTTTAACCCTTGGAAGAAGATTAAGATGTGTTGAAAGATGGGAACACTTCTACTACCATTAGCTGTACTACATCCCCTCTGGGAATATACAGCAATATATATATATTTTAATATATATATTTTTTTAACAAAAATATTTTAGTGAAATACTTCATATTAATAGATATCATAATGCAATTGTTTTATATTTAAGGCAACAAGCTCAATCAAGCATAAGGTAACAATTTAGATGTTTTAGACAGTATGGAAATAAATAGAAGGGGAAAATGGTAAGAAATTTCTTGTGAATGGTTATTTTCTGGAGAGAAATACAGGTGAAATAGGGATCTAAATATTGCACTGCATTTCTGGTAACAAATGAAAAATTATATAGGTCAAATCTGAGAGAACAATATTGGTGAAATGCACACTACAGCCTATTCCTCTACCGCTACTGTTCTGAGATGGTCCAATATCACTGCAACCTTAAAGCTTATTTTAAGTGCCATAATTTTCCCTGAATTCATGTGCTATACAGTAGCCATGTGTATATATGTGTATAAAACTGGCACACATTTGTTTAACAGAGGGACCAAAACCAAAGATAAGTGGAGTTTGGTACTCACCTCCTTCTCCTGACCCAGAGCCATTATCTGAAAAAGAAAAAAAGAAAGCAAATGAAAATATTGCTCCAGGAGCAGCTGTTTGTTCAGGAACTTGTCACTGTAAAACGTTACACAGATGTTACATTTCATGAGCCAGCTGTAAAAACAAATATCCCACATAAGGTCTGGCATCCTTTAACGCTGTTTGTCCACACTCACTGTGCCCTAGTCTCTCTCTTCCCTGTCAAGATGTTACTCAAGGAACAGCATTATTCAGTACTGAAAACAAATATCTTTCTTACCCTCTTTTCAACTGTTAGAGATTAAAATTTGTTAAGCCAAAGAGAGATGAAGAGTACAAATTCCGATTTTTTGAATGTGTATTTTTCCTTACCCTCTGGCCCTGGGAGTGGTACTTCAAGGCAAACTTCAACACCTAAATCACCTGACTGCAGAAGTACCTCCAGAAGACAGCTAGTCATCCAAGTAAGGTTGATTTGAGTCATCTAATGACAAAATTGCTTCTGTCAGTTGAGTCAATCACTTGGTGTAAAGATGGTCTAATGGCATTGTTATTTCATTGACACTTGACTGACTGGATTAGCATCTGGTGAGTGACAGCTTTCAACTGGATCCCATTTGCATTAGCAGTTCAAGTGTCAGAAGGACTTGAGCTTCTTCATCACTCCCAGCCAACTAACTCTACCTCAGAGCAGCATGGATCTGTTTAGGGATTTTGCATGTGCATCCCGCTGGGCAGCGCTCTGCACGGGCCTCAGCTAGCACAGCAGTAAAGGCAAGCCCTCAAACACATGAACGAGTCACAAAACCTCCTGCCTTTCTAGCTCAAAGGAGGAGGAGAGGAGAGAATGGAGTGGCAGCTACTGTCAGTGGATTGTTTCCCATTCCCATTAGATTAGCTGCTCTGGAAGCTGAGGAGAGGAGCAGAGTATGCATTCTGCTCATCCCACACCTCTCCTTTCCTGCCTGCTTTGGTGATGGAGAAGGCAGCTGAATTTATCTGCTAAAAACTGAAAGAAGGGGGCCTGACAGAGAGAGGAGTGGGAATTTTGCTTCCACACACGAGGTCGTTGTTCACATCAGAGGAAAAACCAAACCCTCTGTTTGCTCAGTTCCCTCCCCTGCTTTTCTTGAAGGAGCTGTATTTCTAAGAATAATTCCCTCTAGTGCATGGATGAAAGTGTGAAATTCCACGTTACTGGGTCACTTCACACATTAAAAATTATTTCCTGTCACATGGAGTATCAGGAATAGAGATTTGTTTTTCTTTTGCCTTAATTTCCCTTTCTTTCCTCCTATACCACTATTTGGTGTCTAACAGACTGAGCTTATAACCTTACAGAAATTAACACAAAAACCAGAAGGTTCTGCTCTCCATTGACAGTGACCCACTTTCCTGAAAAAGCATGCAATCCCATATAAAATGTCCTGTTGAGTCACTGAGAAATATGCCTTATGATGCAGTATTGCTTCATTAAGAAATTTGAAGGAGCTAAATCCAGTGTGCAAGGGGCAGGGCAGGTACCACACATGGAAAGCACCTGTAAATCATGGAGGCTCAGACCACCCATCTCTATAGATAATTGGCTTGATATACATGAAGTCCACCTGGCAGGACATCACAGCAGCAGGACAGATTCATTTCTACCTCTCTGGACTTTCAGTTCTCAAAAAGGATTTAGAAAAAAAAAAGTGTCATCGTCTATAACACTGTATCATTTTCAACTTTTCCCTGGGAGCTATGCTAGGACTCTCATCTCCAGGGTAACCATGCTAAACTAAGCTGCTGTTCCTGCTTTTTTTTTCTTTTCTTGAGCCTTGGCTAGATTTTCCCAGGCAGCTGCTGGTTAAAAGAGTAGCATTTTTTTCCAGCTTACTTGGACAAGGAGCCCTGCTCTTTTCAGGCCTTTAATGAATTCAGGGTTTTCAAAAGTTGTCTTCATCCACCAAGATCACTCAAGAAAGATGCTCAAAGAAGTGAAGATGCTGGACACAAACAGCATTCCCCCAGCCCCTGGTCAGTAATTAGAGGAGGAGGGATTGATCTCTATCTTTACTTAAGCCACCCTTTTTCAAATAGGTGCCTTTTCCTTCAAGGTGTTCAAGGCCAGGCTGCATGGAGCAACCTGGTCTACCAGAAGATATCTTTACCCAGGGCTGTGATGTGGGAGCTGGATTATCTTTAAAGTCCCTTCCAAAGTCCTTTCCAAACAAAACCATCCCATGGTTCTATAAAAAATATGCTAATACACAAATATACAAGCTTCTGCTGTGAGCTGCTTTAATCCATAAGGAGTTTCTGGATAAAATACACAAAGAAGGACTTGGATGAGACACAGCATCTGAATGCTGTAAGCACTCAGCTACAGTCAGAATCTCCTTTTTTGTTCTTTCTGAACAGGAGCCATTTCTGTACTGTGGGTCTGCTTTGGTGCAGAGGCAGAAAAATCTCCCCAAAATCAAAAATGCCTGCAGCCTCTCTCATTCAAGAAGGATGGCTTTTAACTCAAAGTAGCATAAAAATGGAGCCCATCTCTTGCCCATTTAGAGCAACAGCTCCAAACTGCTAAGTACAAACAGGAGGGCAAACAGTCCACTGACAAATTTTAAGCAAGTGGACCCTTCCATAAGCACTCCTAGGAGAATAAATCCTGTGCTTGTTTCTAGTTCTGCAAATAGCTTTACTCCCCTTTTTACTTTTTTTTTTTTTTTTTTTGACTCAGAAATCCCCACAGAAAGCAATGGACTGTGGCTTCTAAATGTATACAGTACACTGAGAAACTGCAAGTATAATCAAGTACTACATCATTGTGTGAGTACATTTTCATGTGCATACAATATAAATCTGGCAGCAGTCAAAATCAATATTAAAACCTGCATATGCAGACCCAAAATTTCATCCATACATTCTCTTTCATTTCTCTAAACAACCATTTTTAATGTCAAAACTTGCATTTTGTTTATTTCTAAAGCATCTATAATTGACTCTTCTTTAAACATTGCTTATTTTAGAATCCTGAAACTCTGACAGCCTTCCGGCAAAGAAAGTAAGAAAATACATTGCAAATCACTTAAGTCTGTAAAATTTTAATCAAAATATTACCTGCCAAGAAAAAGAATAATGATTTAGTGACTAAATCACTCAGTGTAGCCTGTTCCAGTGCTGTAGCTACAGAAGGTATCAATCCCTAGCAAATAGGAAGTATTTTATTCTTGTATGAGATTCAGAAGTCTGACATACTTTAAATACTAAACAGTTGTTCCAATACTAAGAAGGAATTTCATCCTATTGTCTTGGGTACATCCCATCAGGATGAAGCTTTGCTTTGAAAAAAAAAAAACTCTGATAGGAAACCAGTGAATCTCTCTCCCAGATGATGCCCTAGAACAAAGCATTTTAATAACAAATTCAAAGGCAGCCAGTGAAAATTAATGGGGGTCTACCAAATATCTTTTAATTTGATATCTGAGTCTCCATGGAAGGTGTGTCCTGGGTTGACTATATGATGCTTTTATCCCCAATCGTCTCATTCTGTTTATGTTGAATAATAAGTTTTGCACCTTTAAGAGTGTTCCAGAGAGTGAAGTGGGGAGAGAAGAAGCGCGCAGTTTGTTTTCAGACACTGTGCTCCTCCTCCACATTCCTGCTCCTGACTGTGTTGTCTGCGGACAGACAGCGGGACAGAGCTCTTTTTTTTGCTTTTTAGTTAGTGTCAGCTAGCTGAGGCAAAGAAGTTCCCTGGACTGGTTTTTTTCCCTTTTCTTTGGACCTCTTGAAACTGCTCTGGCCTGAACACCCAGGGGAGCACCGGCAGCTGCAGCTGTGGCCCACCGGGCCGGGCCTGGCCTGCGACAATTCCAGCACCGGAGGGGCTGATCAGAGACTGAGTGAGCTGCAACCCGAGGACGGGGTTTTCTCAGTTTGTCATCTCTTTTGGAGTGGCAAGGGGTCTCATTGGTTGATATTGTTTTGGTTTTATTGTTTAATAAACAGGTTTTTTCCACCTTTCTCCAAGGAGGTATCTTTAACTCCCGGACTAGTTGTGGGGAGGGGCCGATTGGATCTGCTTTTCCCACCGGAGCTCCTTTGGGGGATTCTTCCCCAAATTTGCTCTAAACCTCGACAAGGTGTAACAGATCAAGAGCACAAATATGTCACCGTCTTGGCAGGGCATGGAGAGGTCCTGGGTGCTGACCTTTATCATCCGATATTTTGGCGTCACCCGAAGCACACCAGGCACTCAGGGAGCAGCAGGTGCCATTCTAGTGGAGCTCTGCTGAGGCACTTCAAATTGTGACAGTGTAAGTGCAGTACTCAGAGACTGAATCAGAGCCTCTGCTTCACAAACCTGCTTTCAGTACTTTCTGGAGCGTTGTGTTTCAGCACGTTTCTGGATCTGTTACACTAAGTGCTAAAAATTATGCTGTGTTTCCTGGGTTTTATGTAGGACTTAAAGAAAAGGAGAGGAAGGTTAAAAAAAAATCCTCTACTAGCTGTACAATGTAGTAATTAGTTGCCAGCAACCTGAGACTGAGAAGAATCGATTTTTCATTTCAAAATTTCTTTTTCTTAGTAGCGTAGAATGCATATATATGCAAACACACCTTGTTGTTCCTAAAACATTATCCTAGAATTTTGTCGTAGTGATAGAAATAAATTTTCATGCTGTGTGTCCATTGCTTAAAATGACTTGTGCATGAAATTAAAAAAATAAAATTTAATTATACATCCTCAGTGCAAACCTTCATATTTCTTGGGTGTTGTTACAGTAGTATGTGAGTCCTCCAAACTGGATTTCTGCAGCATCTGGAGATAATTTACAGGTGGGAGATTGGGAAAGACAAGTAATTCAGTCATCAGCCTGAGGGATGCTGGAATTCTGCTTCTGATCTGGGCACAAAACGTGGGCTTCCTTCAGTATTAGGACCAACAACACAGATGGTTTTGGACCTCAGCAAAGATGAGCCAGACCTCAGGGTAGGTCTGTGCTGCAGTCAAAGGCCTCAAAGAGCAGCTGGTGTGAAACGTGCTGCATGTAAATGAGGTAACTGGGACTGGCAGCGTGAGGACTTGGGCTAGGTACCCTGCATGTGCATTTACCCCAATTTCAGATAAGATTCTGCACCTACCACTAAGAACCAGGCCTGATAACTCTAAATTGTCATTGCAACTAACCAACATAAAGTTAGTAAGGATTGCGCATCTGAGCCATGGTCACGCTTTTGGCCGCCATATGGACGTAACCTTGTTTAGATAATTCCGAGCAACCATTCTCTATCCAAAGATGAGGGATGTCCCACAACTTAATATTTTGTGTGTATTATTTATGTACCAAAGATTGCAGTCATTGATGCTACTGAGCCATTTAATTTCATTCTAAGAAAGCCAGCCATGTATCTGGTCTCACCAGCTTTGAATCTATCCAGAGGTTCAGAACACCACTGGTGGTTAAAGTTTCTGTGTCTAAGAGTATGCTGTAATATTCAAGACAGGAAAAACCTGTCCCATGTATTTGAAATGTGGAAAAATTTATGCTTTAAGTGTGTGGAAAGACAAAAAAGGCAAGTTCATTAGAAATGTGAGATAGAATGATTTTGTAGTTATGCATATCTTCAATGTAATGACCCAAAGTCAAAGATGATGCCTTGGATACAGATAGAGCAGCAGTCAGGATGATCAGAGTCACTTGCTGGATGCTACACTAATTCTGTATATCCTAAAAATAAAAGTCCTAAAGAAATGGCTAATTTAGAATCTGCTTCAAATTTGTTAAAAGCCTTTTGATGCATATCAATGCTCCTCTATAAGCACCACAGAAGCATTAATAATCTATTTTCTCAGATAAAGTATTTCAGCTTGTAGTGTTTATTTATTAATCTGTTAGCATATCAGAAGATATATCAGATTTCTTGCCTAGCAAAAGGTTCCATTCCTAAAGAGGACTTGGGCTTTCCATATTACTTCATCCTATGAAAAGCACAAAAATTTTAATTGCTGGAATTAAGGGCAAAACTAAAGAGCTAACCATAAAACATCATTCATTAGTGACACAAAGTGATGTTTTACATACCAGAATAACAAGGTCCTCTTGATACCACTGTTATCTCTTTCTGGTGCTTGCAAGCAGCTCTCCTGAGGAAGCATTCATTTTGGTAAGTGTCTCCATTTGATCCACAAACTGGAATATAGTTCGTGTGACACTAGAAAAGAAATTATAATATAACCCAGTCATTCAGAAATCAAGTGATTAATCTGAACTGCATATTAATATACAGGAAGATAGTTGTGTTATTAACAGCATCTTATAACCCTTTTTGCTAAAGAACTACTTGAAATATATTAGTTTTTCAGTATCACTATATGTATTCCTCTTGGATCACTGAAATAATAGTCTAACTCCACATGGACTGAACATAGGAATTCAGTAGGAAAGATTAAAAGCACAAAATAACTATGGTGGGACTTTGTACTGACTAGAGGGAATATGTCAGGCATCTGGAAGTATTTGAAGGATAAACACTGAGGCAGGAGAAAACTTCTTCAAGATAAAACAAGAAAGTATGACTAGGCACAGGGGGCCAAAACTGAGCAAAGGAGAATTTAAGGAGAACAGGGCTTAAGGGGAGATTTGCTGACCTTTTTGGTCAGAACAGTCTTACAAAGGAGGTGGAAAACAATAGCCACTCTCATTAAATTCAAGAGCATCAGGAGTCTTTTACTTGGTCAACAGCTATAATAATGCTTTTCTATTACTACACTGAAAAATTTAAATCTTAAATTTAGAAGAAAGAAAGAAAGAAAGAAAGAAAGAAAGAAAGAAAGAAAGAAAGAAAGAAAGAAAGAAAGAAAGAAAGAAAGAAAGAAAGAAAGAAAGAAAGAAAGAAAGAAAGAAAGAAAGAAAGAAAGAAAGAAAGAAAGAAAGAAAGAAAGAAAGAAAGAAAGAAAGAAAGAAAAAGGAAAACATCATTCCGAATAGCTTTTGCAGAAGCTACCTACATTTTGCTGTTTTCTTATATTCTAACAGAAATAAATCCCTTGTACACATAATGTGCATTTCAGATGCTGGGACCAGCAATCTGCCAGACATCTGAGATGTCAACTCTGCTGAACTGGAGGTCCAAACAACTTCCTGCTGAACTGGAGGTCTAAACCCTGCTTCACAGCATGGAAAAGGAGATATTGCCCTTTTTGGGGGTGTGGTGGTAACTGTAAGTCAGACACCTTTTGCATCTTCAACACCCTGATGTAAAAAGAACCCAACCAAAAACAAAAGCCAAGAAGCAATGATGAAATACTGAGTAGCCATCAAAGTTCTTAACCACACAAAGTTTATGATTGAACTGGTATTGTTCAACCCATGAGAATGCATGCAGAAATAAGATTAGTTAAGCTAAAATGACTTAAAAATAAAAGAGTTTCTTCTCCAAATTCCAAATGAGAGTCTCTCCCACAAGAGTTTCTTTGTGCTTTGACATACATAAAGGTCAAAGTACTGAAATGTTAAAACATAATTTTGAAGAGTATTACCCTCCAGTCCTCTGTCATCCTGCCATAGATGACCAACTGAGAATGAACTAAGCAGGTATAAACAAAAATAAATCATTCTGCCAGCTCTAAAAATTATTTCTAACAGTTTTTCTATTACTTCCCCATAGTGAGCAGCTCTCAGACACTCAACCATTAGTCCTGCCACATGCCATACAAAAAAGTCATTTCTAGAGAGTAATTAACAGGCACCTCCCAAGGGGACAATACTTTCCAATAATCTGTTCAATAGATAATTCTCAATCCTCCTTAAGTCTCTGTATGATGTTTTTAATTTGCAGGTTCTCTTCTGAGGATAGAAAATGAAAAGTAAAGGGATTCCTTTTTTACAGTTTGGTAAGCCTTTAGTGATTTGTTACAGTACAGCCCAAAGTTCTCCTGTGAGCACCCTTCAGGAGTGAAGGTTTCTTGTGAGGAAGTCCTCTGATACCTCAAATGGCCAAAAGGGAGAGCATCTCTTCATGCACAGGATCTGCTCAGTACAGTGTGCCATGGGAAAATCCATCCAAAGTCCATCCAGTTTCCAACATCTGAATGGCTTGTAAGATTTACTCACAGTCACATATCTCCTTTTCCTATTCTCTCCTATTAAAGCAGTTATCTAATTAAACTGATTGTTGTAAAGACTTTCTTACTGAAATTGGAAAAGAGCCCCATGATGTCTCTCTCTCTCTCCCCTCTCATCCCACCTCACCCCATCTTACCTCCCACACTGGTTCGTAACACATGCACTAGATGCTGATCAGTTTTTCATTCAGGTTTTGTAAAACTCATCCAAAATACAGCAAAAGACCTTTTAGACTGCAGAGCTGTTGCAGCCATGACATTATAGGTGTTTCAAACAATACTGAAATTTGTCATCTGTTTTCCCTAATCTGAAGAAAGTTTGCCCCAGTCTCAGCCTTAGTTCATGAGTGGCTCTGATTAGTTGCGCCACTCTGATCCCCAAAACACTCCTCTGTCATGCAGATCTCACTGAGTTACAACTTCCTCAGGAGGGAAAGAGGAGGGGCAGGCACTGATCTCTTCTCTCTAGCCACCACTGACAGGATTTGAGGAAATGGCTGAAGTGTCAGGGGAGGTTTAGATTAAATATTAGGAAAAGGTTCTTCACTCAGAGGGTGCTTGGGCACTGGGACAGGATCCCCAGGGCAGTGATCACAGCACCAGCCTGACCGAGTACAAGTGTTTGGACAATGCTCTCAGGCACATGGTGTGACTCCTGGCATGTCCTGTGCAGGGTCAGGAACTGGACTCAATGACCCTTGTGGGCCCCTTTCAACTCAGCCTATTCATGGATTCTGTGATTTCCTTGCAAGCAGGAACATCTTACCTGGCCACAACCTGGATCCCAGATCAATTTAATTTTGCAACTCTTTTGTTAGAGTACATTTTTCTAAAAATTGCAGTTTTAACAACATAATAAATGCCTTGCTGTATTAAGTATTTTCCTGGCTAAAGCCTTTGACATACATAATATATATGTTATGCAAAGACACTTAGACGTCTGAACTACAAGCAGGGGTTGCAAAGTAATCTTAGGAAAACAGTGTAGTGGCACAGTAATCCAGCTCTGTGATGAATAGGAAACACACATCTGGAAGAACAGGCTGATATTCCCACATCTTCATTTCAGTGCCTCTTCAGCTGAACCACTATACACAAATGTGTCTGCTTTCCTTTCAAATCCTTGAAATATCAGGAAAAAAAAAATAGCTAGCCCTCAGACAGTCTTGCACGTGAAGAACCTAACAGTTTGGGCTGGGTGTTTGTTGCCTGGAAATTTTGGTGCTGCTAGTTGCAGCAAGTCAAGTAAGCTCAATTCAATTTGAGAGTTACAAGAAGATTTTCAACCTGCTATGTCTGAAAAACACAGTATCTTCTCCTCACCCATGGACTTATTTCCTAAGAGTACAGAATAAATTATTCAACAAGTAGAAGTAAACATGCAAGTAGTTTAAAAACAATGCTTTAAAAAAATTGCACTCTTCAAAACAAATTAACAGTTTAGCACTGTTTTTTATATGTCTTCAAGACCTGGTTATTAGGAAGTGACAAAATTTACCACCTACAAAAAACTACAAAAAATAAACCTTTGGTTGTCCTAGGATTGTATTTTTCCCCCCTTTCTTTATAATCATTATTGAGCTTTGATTTTACTATTTTGCATAAATAAATGTTACAGACAGACTGAGAGAGATGAAAAAGCCTTGTCTCATAAGAATTTTTTCCCCCTTTTAAAGGCAACTAGAACAATGTCCCTAGCACAGGTGAACAGCACACTATCAAAAGCCAGCTCTGAAACACTGGAATCCAAAACCAGTGTAAGATCATATACACACCTTTGCTATTCTGGTTCCCCTTGATTTATTATTTATTGGAAACAGAACACACAATTATTTTTAAAACACTGTAAGACAACCCACTCCAGGGCTTGCTGATAACACTGCCAGCTCTTCCAGTTTTACCATGAGTCTTGTACATAATATTTGATATATTTGTCCTGGCTAAAAACTGTAAAAAAGAAAGAATTGCTCTATTTTTCTCTAAAAAAGTTGATGGTAGAAGGGAGAAGAATTGCCATGATAGTTATAAAAACTGTAAACTAAAGGGTCAAAAACTGACAAAAAATTGAACCTGCTATTTACTTCTTTTTAAAACTTCGGAAGACATTCTAATTTAGTTTTTTTTTTTTTCTGAGCAGGACTAATTCATTATTCTAGTTCAAAACCCTTATGATCACTGATGACCCTGCTATTATCTGATCCAATCAGTGCCATTGAAAAATGAGCTTATGGTCAGAGTCCATAAGCCTGTTGCCAAGTGGAATTTTTGAAGCAGTGACTCTACAAATACTTCAACACACCTGAAGGATTTGTTAGAAATGCCAAACAAAAAGGTGAGCAGCCCTTACCTGGAACTGACACGCACATTTCAAGCCATCTCCCTCTTCCTTGCACACTCCTCCATATTTACACGATGACTCATCACACACTCTTACGTCAGATTCCCTTACATTTAACTCTGCAGAAAAACAGAAAAACGAGACAGGAAAGAAATTGTAAGATGAGTTATTTTGAGGACTGCCTTGTCCTTAAACACTTGGAGCACCCCTGCTGCCTTAGCACCATATAGAAATTAAAGGAAAAATGCCAGAGCTGTCGCTCCAGGCTGCCTTGCATGGGCTCAGCCCTGTCCCTGGGCTCCCGTCCAGGGGCACATCCTGCTCCCCAGAGGCACCTTGCCTGGCTGGGAGAGTGGTTTTGGCTAAATGCCGATTCACCTCATAAACAGATACACAGAAAGCACATATTTACACTACCCAAATTCTCTTCTATGTTTCCCCTGATGGGGATGCCACAGGGTAAAACTCTTGTCCACAGAAGTTGTTTCTAGGAGGAGTCAGGAGCTTTACACAGGTTATAGCCTATGTTTCTCACCTGCTACCTCTTTTTGCTTTACTCTCTACAAAGGTCCTGAGGAAGTAGAAAAGCTAAACCATCAGAATTTCTCTGCCTGGTTTTTCAGTCTCTGCCATGGCCGCACTGTTATCCTTCAGACTAAAAATAAATCCAACTGTGTTTAAACTATTATAATTTGCTTGCACTGTAGGAGCCAGAGTAATGAACCAGAGATCTGTGTCTTAGTTCCTGCATAAAAATATGGAGCACAAGTGGAAGATCCTGTCACTGTAAGCTGGCAGCACAGCTGGCAAGAGGGAAACCAAGGGGCTTTACACATCAACTGCATAGGCACTAGCTCCAGCACAAAGGTCTCCTAACTAGCTGCAAGCTTATTTTGGACATCACAATCCAAGGCTAGTTTTAAAAGAGAATAAATATATTCTTTTGAAATAGTTATTTGATTTGAATTACATATAGGAAAGAGAGCAAAAGAAAGCACAAGTGGGATAATGGAAGTGGTCACTGGCTGTGTGGGAACAGTGCTGGTACTATTGATACCAATCAAAAGGGCAAAATAACACCAAGGGCTCTGGAAAAATCCCCTGACACTGTTAAATGTATGGTGAAATCAGAGGATATGATTCAAAGATGTCTGTGCTATGGTTCAAGCCAGCAACCTTCAGGACTCCATAGCAAGTATGATCCTCTAAAGAGGTTCACTGACAGTGGTGTGATTTAAAATAATGTCTGTGACTTTTAATAAGCAAGAAAACTAGCTTAAAGAAAGAACTGAACACCAGCCATTCAGAAACAGGGAAAGGTAGGTCAAAAGCAGAAGAAAATAATCCTCGCTGCCACTTAGAGTCTTAAATAGGCAACCAGCCTCCTCCTCACAGCAGTATCAGCACTTTGGTATGACAGTGATAGACACCCTGGAAAACTGCTCCTATTTGTTTATGTAACATTATACACCCACACATATAGTTTATATAAATAAATAAATAAATAAACAATAATTAACGTAATAAATTTTAACACTTTTGCCACATGCTTCTATATTTAACAGAGCATGTATTTTTATGTATATTTTATGGCACTGAAGTTACAGGATTACAGCTCAATGAAAACTCCAGTCACAATCCACATATTTTTTCGTCAGCCCTGAGAAAAAATTGAGAAACATATTGATTCTTTTCCCTCCATATGTCCATGGCTCCCAAAAGCACAGATGAGGAGGGCAATGTGTGTAACAATGGGCAGATAGGTATCCTGGTTGCCATCACAACCCTGTGCCTGTGTTCTCTAATGTTATTCTTAATGTCGCCGTTTATCAAGCGTGACTGCTGCGTTGTAGGGACCGAGCTAATGTGACAGAACATCGCAGCTTTTCAATTTAATGTGCTCGTAACTCGCTCCTGAAGGAAATGTGCCTTTCTTTCTCTTCATGAAGGGCTGTTCCACAAAGATGAACAAACTATCAAAATTAATTAAGGGGAAATGATTGTCATATCTGAAAGAAGGGTCCACCTTTAGGTGATACGACATTTGAGAAAATGACATTCTAAAAAGGAATACCTGTACAGTCAAATTAGAGCATGCACCGCTTTCAAAAGACTCTGTTCATCAGGTCAGGAAAACAATGAGATGTTGGTCTCCCTTGCCCGACTCTCAGCTGAGCGTGCTGGACTCAGTGCTGTGCAACATCCTACCCCATGCTCCTGACCAGCAGAAGAAACCCCTGGGCAGCTGCAACTCCTGCCTGTATTTCTGTGAGTCTACACAACGTCCAACTGCCTAGCAGTGTAGTGCAGACTTTTCCCCAATATTGGTGTTCGCCCAGTGTGGAGAGGGCACACAGACATGCAGAAAGGAGCCCCTTCACCACAGTGGTGGGCAAGGGACCTCACTTTTTTGCAGAGGAGAAGGATGGGGTGAGCCCAGAAAGAGAAGTCAGGTGGCAGTTCAGCATCAAGGCTGAACTCAAGATATACTCGTTCATAGCTTAGCTATTGCTCTGCCTGCAACAGCCAGAGAGAAATGGAAAGATTTCAGAACAAAACTGTAAGAAAGGATATGAAGACGGGGGTGCAGAATTAGCCCTTGTAAACCAAGGAAAAAAATATTTGGCATTGTTTTTGATCCCACAGAAGGAATTAAGAGGAGAGAAAGCTTTGCTTTTAATGGTTACTTCATTTTAGGCATGGGTTGTTTTTCTTTCCATATAAATGATAAATACTGATTATAAGCTTTATGGCATTAAATGAACACTGAGCAGGAAAGGTCATGCAGAGACCAGGAGACAACATGATTTTTCAAAGTTGAACCAAAACAAGATATCCTGGTGATTGGCACTTGAACATGACAGATGAACTTTATTCTATGACAGGATGTCACCTAATCCCTTATTCCATTCAGTGGCAAATTCCAGCAGCAGTGAAATCAGGCCTCCAATGTGTGCATGATTACATCTGATGGAATCACAAGTACTGGGAGGTGTGGTGGCTGTAATTACTTCTGCACCCACAGCACTCCGTTCAAAAAGGAGTGCATGTGGGTGGGTGGATGATGTTAAAAAGGTGATGCGAGGAGGAACTCTAGATGTCTTGCGTGTCTGAAATGTGCGCTCTTCTCAGTGAATTCCCCACAGAAAAAGAATTAAATGGATTCTCTGCAATTATTTCCAGCAGAGTGGAATCATCACTGTAAGAGCAGGTCCATGAGAAGAGCAGGGATATGTAGCAAATGGTTTAGGGTAATTTCTTGCATGTTTCTTTAGTGCCTATTGTAACTCGTTTTCTTGACTTCCAGCAGGTATAAATAAGAGAAAGCCTCAGTGTGATTCATTAGGCACAGTGAGAATATGCTAGGTAGTAATCCATCAATTCCCAAGAGAAAATATAATTAGCGCAATTAAATCAGGCTTCGAAATTTATGATAAAATTAATCTCCAAAGACCTGAAATGAGGCATTAAAAATGATTTGCTAGTATCTGTTCAGCCAATACACTTCCTGGTTGTGTGAGGCCTGACTGGCACAGAGCAGCTTGCAAAGACATGCAGCAAGGTCTTCTGGGTTTGTCTTTTTTTCTCTGTTGAAAAGAATTCACTTTGTGAAAATTTGTTAGATCAGTAAAGATGAGGAAAGCCTTCTCCATTTTGACTCCTTTCAGAGAATGTGAAGTACAGCTCAGTACAAGTAGCTGTAGATTGGCTTTCTGCCTGTGACCTCAAAATGCATTGCTCTGAGGCTCTTGTTATAAGGTAAATTACAAGTGTCAAAATGCTGAACCTGAAGATGAAATCAAATTTGTAGCTTTAAGTACATCAAACATCTTGTTTCCATCTGGATATCTCAAGAATAAAGTAAAATCTAAGATGGGCAAATCTGTTTGCTTTGTTTTTTCATAACTCATGTTTCTTCTGGGGTTGGCAATAGTACATAGTAATGATGAATGGATATAAGGAACCAAAAAATAGCTTTCCCACATGAAAGTGAGCCTGTGACTAGTGCAGCTGTGCCTGAGAAAAAACTCACTCTGCCTGCCTATCTGTTATTTCTTTCTATGGTAAGTTTCCAAACAGTAGGTGTTGGGACCCCTTGCTGCCTTCTGCTCTTAACCTATGGGTTTGGTAAAGAAGGGGTAAAAGGGTAAAAAAATTAGCATTAGAGGGAAAAGGCAAGGATTTTTTGTCCTCCAAAAAATTTTGTTCTTCGTGAAGCCAAGCTTTAAATTAGGTACAACCTCTGATGGATGTCATATATAGACACATACACACGGAGGGACCTGGGAGAGTTTACAAAAAGGCTGCAATTCTACAGCTTAATAGAACCCCCAAAGTTGTAAGAACTCGAGTTGAGTCAACATAGGCTTGGAAAAGGGGCTCAGGAGAAATTATGCTGTGTAAGGACATGTCAGAGCACACAAAGTCTACTGGAGACAGTGATATTTTGACTAGAGCTCTCAGGACCACAAAACAGTCAAAGAAGGCAAAATTGGAACAGAAAACCTATAACCTGCTCAGTTTTAGATATCAATCTAATAATCTTATGACTGGATTGGCTTGGACAAATCACTGGCTTTTTTTTTTTTTGTTTTGTTTTTTTTTTTTTTTTTTTTTTTTGTTTTGTTTTTTTTGTTGTTTGTTTTGTTTTGTTTTGTTTTGTTTTGCCAAATTATTTATAAATGGAGAATTTAATGGGGAAAAAAACCCACCCAACAAAATCTTTCCCTTATAAAGAGAATTATAAAGCTGAGGTGCTCACACAAGTACAGTAATACAAATACAGTAATAACCTGAGTGTTGAATTGAGCTCTTGACTAAACCTTTACCTGCCAGCCACAACCTTTGCCACACAACAAAGAGGATTCTCAGAGCCAGGCCTCTGATCCCATGCTTCCCAAGGACAGCCTGCCCGCTTCAACCAGGTGAGTCTGAATGGCACTGCAAAAAAAATTATCCAGGGAAGTATTTTGGGTGTCCCTGGAATACCTCTGCTCACCTCCTGCTGCCAGCTCAGAACAAAACTGCACAATTCTCCTGTAAATCCTACTCATGGCTTGCAGACATACGAGCATCCCATCTGGTAGTGGCTTCAGTCACTTCAGATTTCCATCACCCACAGTGACTCTGACATTGGTTCAGAAACTTAGCTCACATGCACATGTCTATACATGAACATTTACATTTAGAAGTCTTAATCTACAAGCTCAGCTCCATCCCACAGCTTTTTGAAGTGCATCCAGAACAGCCTTTCCTGCAGGAAGTCATGCAAATGCTTACAGAGCTGTTCCACCCAGGCTCTGAACAGAAAGCGTAATTGTGGGAACTTCCTAATATCTAGGGAAGGTATATATTAGGAAAAATACCTTGAAAATACCTAAGGCAGCCCTGACACAGCTTCATGCCTTCCATCAGGTGCTGTCACTGTTCACCAGAGAGAAGAGGTCAGTGCCTGCCCCTCTGATTCCCCTTGTGAGGAAGCTGCAGCCCACGAGGAGCACGAGGAGCTCTCCCCTCAGCCTTCTCTTCCCCAGGCTGAACAGACCAAGTGACCTCAGCCACTCCTGGCGTGCGTCCCATCCAGACCTTGACTCTTTCCCCATCCTTGTTTGGGGAAGGGAACATTGGGACATTGCTGGCAAACCACAAGCTTCCCAAGTAAGTGTGCATCGGTGATAAAACCTGAGATTACCATTTATTTGGGAATTAATAAACAAACTCTGGATTATGTTTTCACAGCATTTTATAATCCTCACTTTTCAGCAGTCGTGGATTATGTAAATCACAATAATTTGCATTGTAGAGTTTATGTTTGCTGATTTTCTTCTCAGAAATTGTCATAGGTTATGGGTGAAGAAAAAGAGAGCAGACAAGCCCCTCAGACAAAATTAGCAATTACTTGTCCAAATACATAATACTTGCTTGTGTCAAACAAGGCAAAGCAAGACAGAACAGGTCATGCTATCTTGTTCAAATGAAAAACTATGTTTTTCAGAAAAGAAAACAGACAATAAGACAAACTACTGGGAAATAATTTAGAGAAAAGAAGGATGCCCCTCAGACACTGCATATCCCCTTTGAAGATGGCTGTTGCCACTGATTTGAGGTGACAGTTTAGCAAAAAATTATAAGAAATTAAGAATGTGGAGAGTGGAAAGAGAACAACAAAAAGAATTTTTAAATAAAGGCAAACAGAGAAGAAAAAGAGAAAAATGAAAATGTAACACAAGAAAATCTAAAACAAATGTAAGCTTTGAATAATTAAACCAGTTAAAAGTCATTTGAACGTCCTTTTCCTGATGTGATATGTTATAATTTTCTTTCAGACTTGAATTAAAAGAAAACAATTCAGTGGGACAGCCAAGAGGTTTTATGAAAAAAAAAAATAAAAACAAACAAAATTATTAAAATTAATTTACTCTAAAAAGACAACTGTAGTCTAACAGCATGCAAATACTCTCACATTTTTTTAATTGGTCAATTGATGGATGCCTTGTGTGGCTGATGGCAAATCTGCTGTTTTGAAAACAATCTTAGGCAGTATTAGAGGATAGCCAAACCTGTTTTGCTCTGTCTCAGTGCAATATTTAATGCTCAATTGTGCAGAATGAAAAAGTAAAGCTGTGCTTTGGCTCTTGAAAATGCTATCTGAGTGAATAAAGCTTGAAATATTTCCCTAAAACTACTTTTACAAGACTGCATTAGCTTTTGATTGCTTAAGTGCTGTCCAATTTATCTAGGATGATTATACTTTTACATTTCAAATAACCATAGTTTCCTTTTTGAGCAGAGGAAAACTGAATGCATACATGCTGCTGAAGCAATTAGTATTCTTGTACACAATAGGAAACCACAGCAATTTTTAACAACTAGCACTCACACAGCAAGGTAACAAGGCAGGCTTTGAACCTGAGAGTCTCCCACACTGCAATATTCACATTGCTGGTGTGCCTGAGATTAACTCTATTCAGTGTGAAAAAATAAGGAAAAGTGCCATAGCGACAAGTGTTTTTATGACAGCTCCATCAAAATATTGGGTGCAGCTGGTGGCACATTTCTGCTTCCATCAAGGGAAAAAAAATACTTGCAGAGAAAGTTAACTTCTTTTTTATATTAAAAGCTTTGGCAATATTTCAGAAATTCTATATAATCTGTAGGTGAATATGTAACCAAATGGTACAAATTGACAAGCTGTGCAGTTGGTTGGAGACAGGGATAGATGTGGTGGGTACCTGGAATTATTTTCTCTCTCATGAACACTTTTGGATCAAGGTCAGGCAGTGCAGCAATCTGGCCTTCAGGACCTGGGTCAGGTGTGCTTCTCTGTCAGCAGCTATCCAGGACACTGACTTTAAAAAAAACTTGCTTGCAAAGCAGAATATATCTTACTACAAAAAATTATTGACTATGATTATGCAAACCCATTATAAAAAGTAAGCATGTCCTTGCATATTTTTACATAAAATTAAAGTATTAGAAAAGGAACACGCTCATACAGCATATTTACAGCAAGATTGATTAAAACACACATTATCAATCTTCAGCCTCTAAGGAAATCCAGGCTGTGGAAAGGCTGTGCAGGAGCTGCAACTTTCCAAACAGGTTGGTTTGTTCCTATAACTTTTTCACTCACTGGGGAATTTCAGCCAAACCTGACAGCAGGAGAGTCCTAGGACACTGATCTTCCCAAAAGCTGATGGAAAATCAGTGACTGCTTGGAGAAAAGGGGTCTAATGCCCAATGTCTCCACTGCCAGTTGGAGGAATTCAGGGCATGTCCTGGTTTCAGCCAGGGTAGAGTTAACTTCTTTTCAGTAGTTATTTTGGATTCAGAATGAGAATGGGTTGATAATACACTGATGTTTTGGGGTTTTGTCATGTTTATCCCAAGTCAAGGACATTTTTTTTCCTTGTCTCATGCCCTGCTAGTGAGAAGGTGAACAAAAGAATCTGTGAGGGAGCACAGCTGGGACAGGTGATCCAAACTGACCAAAGGGATATTGCACACCATAGAACATCATGCCCAGTGCATAACATAGGAGGAGTTACCTGGAAGGGCAAGTGATCTGGGTTCAGGAAGGAAGGTCTGGCATCAGTCAGTGGGTGGTGAGAAATTGCATTGTGCATCACTTGTTTTTTTTTCCTTTTAATTGTCATTATTATTTACCATTATTACTGTAAGTCACTTTAACTTCAATTATTAAACTGTTCTTATCCCAACATACAAGTTTTACTTTGATTTTCCTCCACATTCCACTGGGGCTTCGAAGGAAATTGAGAGGGGGTTAAGGAGTGGTTGCATGATGCTTAATCTCCAGCTGTGATTAAAGCCATGACACTGGGACAAGGCTCATGCAACCATAACACATACACATGCAATGTATTCATTTTCACAAACATATGCAAATAAGTGGCTCCTATTGACTCTTTTCCACTCATGGCACTGTCATGGTCTTTGCCATACTGAGACTCAGAAATTTAGACTTTGATCTTGTAAACACATGGACTTTCAGGATAGTGGCAAACTTGTGCTGCTTAATGCTAATGCCTATACAAATGGATTTATTCTGGTAGGTTAACTTTAAAAATAGTGCCCTTATACTTCACCAGTCTTCGACAACTAATGGGACTCCTAGGAAATTTTTCATTTGGGTAAATTATACTGTTAAGCCTTGACAGTTGTGCAGCATGTGCAATTACAGCCAGTGGGAAAATGTTATTTGTCCTTGCTCCCTTAATGTTCCCTTGCTTTCTTGCTCTGTCTCTCAGTTTGCAGAGTCAATGGTCAAATACCCAAAACATTTGCAAGCAATTTCGTAAGGGTCTTCTGTCTCTCCTCTCCCCTGCCCCCTCAGCTGGGGAGCTTCTCAGGCTTTCCAGCATCATTGCCCATATAGGAACACATCCAGCCAGCACAGCGCTCCCATGGAAGCTATAGCTTTGGCTAATGAGTCCTTGTCCTGAAGAAATCTTTCTATGCCAATTACAAACCAAGGTGAACTCTTCAGTCCTGTTCATGAAGTAAATCTGATTGTTAGTTTCCCAAACCTTGAGAGGAGTGGGAAGCTGTTCAGACACTGAAACAAACATTTAGACTCCTAAAGAACCAGAATCCAAGTAAAATAGTGGTAAAAATGAACACTAAATCAATTAATAATCTTCCATAAACATTTCAGGGAATTTCTTCTTCAATCTGTAGGTGACATATGTAACTCAAGTTGATTTCTAAATTGGAAAATTATATTGGTCAAATTCTGATCCCATTCCTTGCACAAAACTCAAAGGCATAGGGTCCAGGGACCAGCTAGCCAGATTAAGAGCCAGAATAGAGGTGTCATGTTCTATTGGGTCTCCAGAATGACAATATTTGCATACAGGTAGGGGATGGATGGCTGATGGCTCTACTTTGCCCTGGCCCTAATTCCTGAGCTCCTTCTGTTTTCTGCTCCTCACTTTCATTTTTTCTACAGCAGAAGAGAAACAAGCCCTGGTGTGAGCAGCCAAGAAGATGCCAAGAAGATGCAGCTTTTCTATAACCATGTCAGTCACCTGATCACTGCCTACAGAGCTCTGGGATGCAGGCAGAGAAAGGAGCCTTCATCCCTGTGAGCAAGAGTAAGGGAAGCGGTTAAAGGGCCTGATCACGAGGCTTCTTGTCATTGTTGGAACAAGGGCTGAAGTCAGCAGAAACCTGATCACATCAGAAGTATGTCCATTTGCTACAAAGCCCACATATTTTCTTCACTCTCAAGGTCATGTCAGTCTATGTTTGTCTTCAAGTCCCAGCATGAAAAGAACTGAGCTCTATATGTGGGTTGACACTTTCCTCTAAGGAAAGCCATGGAAGTGACTTGGCTTCTTGCTTGTTTTACTTCATTTTAAAGACATTTGGGGGGAAATCAAAGCCAACTATAATTCCTCATTAACATCCCCACTTTTTCTTTCCCTTACTCTTCTTGTGGTTTTGGTGTCAGAGAGATATTTAAAAAGCAGCTGAGTCTTGGTCCTTGAAAGCTCCACAGAAACTGTATTCTCAGCTGTGGAACAGCCTCCCAGGTTGTCATGTAGGGATGAGTTGACCTTCTGGGAGCCATTATTTCAAAAACTAAAATAATTTCAATAATGGTTTTTAAAAATAAAATCTCTCCCAAGTAGAATGGAAAGCACTTAGAGGGAACTGCTGGCTTTTCATGGATGAACCAACACAATGCTGACATAGATAACACTGCACAACTCAGGTTATTACACATGCTCTGCATATTACACACATTATGCATGATTGCCAAAAATTGTATGTTTCTTGGAGAAGAAAAAGAGAATATTTTTAAAATGAGAAATATATATACATGCACTCAAACCCCATATTTTCAGTAAAGTATATTTTCAATGTTTACTTCTGGCTCCAATGCTACTACTCACTCCCTTCTAGTTTTCCATTTATCACATTTTTCCTTTAGAGATCAAAAAACAGAAGAAGAAAACTCTCTGGAATGGAAAGTCCTTACATTTCTCAGCTACAAACCCCAGAAAAACAGATGTCTTTGGTGAATTTTCTAGAAAAACACTATTTACTACAAAATGGTGTTTATGAGGAACAAGTCTATTTGAAAAGATGTTTTGACATTTGGCATACATAATTTGAGGATCCAGTCCTATGAATGCCTGCACAGAGACTTAACCCTGAGCATTTGTGATACCTAAATAAGCTGAATGGAACTGATTATGTGCAAGACAAAGAATGTCCTTAAGTGCTTGTAGGATCAAGGACACAAGCAATTTTTTGAGGATCTGATTTTTATGCAGAAGGCAATTAACTTGACTTAGACTTCTGTCTGTTGGTTACAAATGTGTAGAATTACAGAGAGGAGAATTTTTTAAAGCTCTGTGTATTTCCCAGGTTTGAAACTTTCCCTTAAAAGCAGCAAAAAATATCTGACAAAAAGTTGTCAGATAGCGTATTAATCTTAATTATTCACTCTCTACAGGGAAAATGCTGCTGTCTGCAAGACCATTTGATAGTGGAAATCTATAATGTGACTTCAAATAGCTTAAATTTTAGGTATTACTCATTGCTCCCAGTTACTATCATTAGCAGCTATGTGAAATACCTAGAGGCTGCAGTGAAGATCAGAGCTCCCTTCTGAGAGGCATGGGTAAGAAGCAGCCCATTACTTACAGCATAAGAACAGAAACCATACAAATTGTGATAAAAATTAGATAATATCACTTCCCTTTCAGTGGATGCGAATAAGGAAGAAAATTATATATAGAGGGAAGGATTTATTCAAGGCAGCAACACAAGGCCAAGGCAGGATGCCACAATAGAGCTTGTCCCTGTCCAATTGTTTTGCTACAAGGTCACCTTTTCTCACTCCCATCACCTTCCCTTTAATAGAAATATTTTCAACATCACAGCTAGAAAATCATTGTGATCACCAAAAATGGAGCAGACACAAAAAGATTTAGGGAGTACATGTTGATTAATTTTAAAAAATGAGAGAAAAAAATGAATACTAACACGCTAAGGCTACTAATGCTAACGGAAGAGTTGTGTTGATGTATTAAATGCAGCTTGCAGGACTCATTTGCTGTATTCAAATGGCTGATAATCACTGCTCAGAATTCAAACTGTGCTGCTGTGATAGAGCCTAATGCAGACAGTGCCATGCAAACCCAGAAATGTGTCTCATAGTCCCACTGGGAAAAACTTGTTTGTTCAGGAACACAACACTGTAGGGAGTTGGCTCTTGTGCAGCAAGACATGGAAATATGGAGGAGCCTCAACAAGCTTTAAGGATGTGCTTTGCCCTAGGGAGGGTGGGACAGGGGGGCAAAGAAGAGGGTAAGTTTGGCTTAAATCCAATACAGATACTATTTTTTAGAAAAGACACTGTCTTGGCAAGGGTGTGAGGAAAAGGACCTATGCTCACAGCTCCACCCTGCGTGGTCCCCTCTGCCAGGGCAGGTGGTGTCCCTGTGCACTCAGGACCAGTTTTCTGCTGGAAACACCTTGTCTCACACGCTCTCTCTTTCCAGTCAACAGATATTTCCAGGAGCTGATCCATTCCTTTCATAAATTGTAAGAGAAACCACTCCTGCAAGGCTCAATTGTGAGTGCAGCTCAAGGCTGACTGAACATGGGGGGAAATCTGCTGTACCTAGAATATCCAACTGACATTTTCCAAAAATGTCAGCACATCACCTGTCATCAGAAGGTGATGGGGGCTGCAAAGGTTTTGAACATCTAGCTAGATCTGAAAACTGTAAACCTGTCATAAATCTTATTTCTAACTATGCAAAAGTGGAAGAGCCTGCCAAACTTAGGCACAAACTTAGGAAGAAAAAAGTAAATTTCATGTTTGCATAACCTGCACACTAGAGAGACTACAGATCAAACTTGACAGGTTGTGGTCACACGGTAGGAAGATCTTAATTCCAGAACCTAATTTCAAATTTAATTCAAGTTAGTAGTGCCTGACACCCATTTTCTATATGGAAGAGTCTGCCTTGCCTTCCCCAGAGAAAATCAGAAGATCATTTCCCCTGTCACAAACACCCCTTCAGTGCTACTCCAGACACTCTTCTGGCAGCTCTGCAGGGCTGGGCCACCATCTCCAGCTGAGTGAATGAGGGGATGGGTGGGTTGAACACTTGGTGAGGGATTCAGCATTACCACTGCTCATCTGCACCAGCATTTTCAATTTAATAGAAACTGATAGAGCTGAGGCAAAAGGAAAACTTTCAGAAAACAGTCTTTTTGCAATGATAATGATTATGAATGTTTTCCATAATCTCGGCCAAGATCTTTGTGCAAGACCTCTGCTGACACTGCTGATCGATTCTTCGTACACAGGATTACTGAAAGGCCTGTGAAAACAAATAACTGGAAACATCTTCCCTCCAATTCCCTAATGCTGTTCACAACAGTTTCATATAAACACAACCTTACTCGTAACCAGGTGAGGGAAATCAGCAGGGCCTCATGGCTATCTCTTACATATTACATTCTGCTCCCAGCAGCTGTAAATTCAACACTTCGCTAGGCATTAAATTTACTCTCAAGAAACATTTTATAAGAGAGGTGACAGAGTTATTGCACTGTTGCAGCTGTGGAGTCAGATGGCAGTGTGCCAGAACTCCAACAAAATTTTAAATTAAAAATCTGACCATCTGCTATAGGTGGGAAAAGGGGGCTTTTATGTCCAGGCTCCTCCCTTAGTTTTGTAATTTTCCTGGTACCTAAATGCACGGTCTGGTGTGCAGCAGATGCCATACGCTTTTCCAATGACTTCTTATTTGCAGCTAATAAGCACTGGAATGTCTTAAATATTGAAGAGAATCAGGAATTACTTCTTAAATGGCATTATGTCCTGCTATTACTCAGTATGTGACAAAGCAGGGTAGTACTTTTCGAAAACTTCCAGTTACTTTAGGATACCCCCAATAATAAAATCTGATGAGGTTTACTTACTTGCTACTTGAAACAGGACCAACAAGGAGAACAAATGTTTTTTACCATCTTCATCCTAACTAGCTCTTCAATCAATAGTTAGAGGTGGTGTATCCTTAAATATTATGATAAACTGTTTAAGAGCTTCTTTGAAAAATAAAAAAAGTGTGAGTGCCTTCAGGTAGGAAATCATGTTTTTGGGGTCCGACCTTCACATGAAAATGTTATGAAATTTGAAATAATTGCAGAACAGGAAACATTTTATTGATGCTTACATGAACATTGACAGTGCTGCTTTTATATAATTCTAAATCACAGCCTAAAAGAATGGTAGAAAAGTGTAAAAATGGACCTGGACTCTCACATTTACATTCATAGATGGGAAAACACACAATGCATTGGATCCGAGTTGAGTATGGCAGGTCCTGACACTAAAATGTGCACAGCAGTAGCTTGTTTAATCAATAGTGAAGATAAACTCTAAAAGAAGGATTCTGTCTAAGTGTATATTCTAATACTGAATTCTAATTGTATATATCATTGTAATCCCCCATGCATTATTCAAATGATCATGCCTGTTCCTATTTTTGCTATACAAAGTGGGGAGAAGAGCAAAGCCCCTGAATTGTATCTAGAGCCATGTATTGACTCAATAGCTACTTCAAAGGCCAGTTACACTTATCAATATTAAACTTAAAAAAAAAAAAAATTGAATTCACTGTTTCTCCTGACAGATAAAAGACTCAGACTTTCTAGGGGATATTTTCGCAGCTCATGGGCCACCTCTTTCTTTCCTCTTCTTCATTCTGCACAATGCTCTATGAAATATGTTTGGGGCCTCTGGGTCCATTAAATGCACATCTTTAAAGCAGTCTGGCTCAAAGGGCCCCATGATTAGGCTGAAAGAGCTCCCTTCTCCAATGTGAAATGGCACCAGAGACACTCTGAAAGTGTTCAAATCCCAAACACCATGTCTGCACCTGAGCTCAGCCCTTGTGCACACAACACAGACAGTTGTAATACCCACTGTGCAGAACAGTGTTTTTTTCCAGAATGCTCTTTGAAATCTGAAGACATAGCTGACATACCTTTAGAATACTAAAAAAATCACAAAAACTATTATAAGAGAAGTCACATTTCCATACCCTTTTAGGATTACTACAGAGAAATGCCATGGAAATTTAGCCAATTTTTAGTACTTCCCAAGTACATTTTAGTAGCTTTTATAAAGACATCATACTGGATACTGATGGGTAATTATGCAGTCCCTTAATCAACTTTAGATTCCTGCTATATTTATATCACAGTGGGTAGGTTTCCCACAAAAACTGGTTTGGGGCTAATCTCTTGATGATTTGGTGGCTGTAGAAAAACATTCTGTCTACATGAGGCTGTCTGAAACATTAAGACATCAAACACATAAATCTGCTATTGTGCCACTGCAGGACTTCAAAAATACTATTAATATGTATTCTGTAATATCTAAGATGTCCACAGGACTTTAAAACAGATGAACACAAATTTCAAAGGCAAGGTAAATATTAATTCAGTTAGATCAAAATACAGAAAGAATAGATAATGAAGAGAAGTGCCAGGAGTCAGATAAAGGATGCCAGGCATTGACAATAAACAAGAAGAAAAACTCTTAGGAGAGGTTCAGTAGCTCCTTTTAGCTCCCCCCTCATAATAGGAGTTTTCAGCATTGTTTACTGGCCATGTTATCTTTTTAAAACTGATTCCAAATAATAAATTTAATGTCTTTATTCTAAATTTAAGCTTTAGACTTTCATTAAAAGCTCTCACAGCTGGTTTCTTCTGGAAGGTTTGGGGGGAAAGAGTGGGCTGGAAGCACTCGCTGTTCAGAACAGCATGAGTCTTTTATGAGTTTTTTTTGCTGGTGCCACGCAGTTTTACACTTTTCCGTGCATTTCCTCACAGCTCATGCAGCTTTTGGAAAGAGCCATTACCCAACACATTAGGAAGAAAACCAAACACTCTGTGTGGAACGCCACACTTATTGATACATTTATGCAAACCCCTCTGCTGCCTTCCCAGGCCGCTGTGCTGTAGACGCCTGAGCCACAACTTGGTAGGGAGGACAGTGAGGGGCTCCAGGGCTGGGCACATGAACCAAAGCTGCCCTGGGATCACTCCTTCAGCACACAGGGCACAGGGAACATGGGATTGAGCTCTGCCACCTCTAAATAGCTCAGGAACTGGGAAACCTCAGAGGCATCCAAAGAAATGTGCTTCATCTCCTTATCCTTATTCATTTCGTCTTATATTAATCAGTCATCTTGTACTATTCAACTGGCCATCCTTCAGCATCCTTCAGCAAATGGAAAGGAACTTTAAAATTAGGCAAGACTGTAAGACTTAGTGATCAGCTGAGTTCACTCATCCTCTCTGTTTCCAGCCCTATCGTAAAGTTCTGTGCATCTTCCCCATTTTTGGGTACAAATAAAAAGCCCACCTTTGACAAAGACCCATTTTCACTGATAACCATGAACTGGCATGATTAAGATGGTTGAAAGGATCCATAATTCAATACTACTATTAAAATAGAAGATAAAAACAAAATGGGCTGAAAAATTCATCTTTGAGTAGCATCATGTAGAAACCATCAGCCATTTAAAACCTACTATGGTGAGTAGGGAAATTTTGTTCTATCTTATCTGTGAATGATCCCAACTTCATTCTTTCTTTGTCCACCTCTTATCTTTCTTTTCTTAGATTTTTCACCTCATCCTAATTTTTGCAGTAACGTAGGATCAGCTTGTGTCTTGGAACTTAGGTTGGAACACATCGGCAGCCAATACTTTGGAGAAAAACTAGACTGGGGTAGGTATTGCAAAAGGCAATTTAGAGTGTGTAAAAAGTAATTATAACAATTTTAAAGAAAATAAGTAAGAAATAGTATAAAAATGGATTATGGGCAATTGTAGGCTATACTGTAACTACCTTATAGTTTTAACCCACCTAGGGGATCATTTCCCATAAACAAGTGTAGACATTAAAGACCATTGCAAACCTGAAACAAGAAAGAAATTATATGAAAATACAAGATATGCAACAAGATTCTACTTCATATATCCTTAAACTTATAGGCAATGATGGGTCAGAAGATCTGTCGTTGGAAACACTGACTGCAAATAGAGCATGTTTTCTACATGCATGGGTAAAATTTATGCTTGTATTTTATTTCTTATAGAACTGAAACAACTTCTCTTGCCTGAGTGGAGCACAAATTACTTTATCTGAGTAACAAGATGGTGACATTCTCTGAATCCGTCTCTTGAGCCCTTTTTCTAACCTATTATATATGGTTCAAACAATTCTTTAGATAGGTTATTAAAAATAAATGTAACATTTCCCTTCCTTTTCCCAGTATCTTCATTTGAGATCTAACTCTTCAGCAGTGTCTGAAGGCAAAGAACTGCAGAATATATTACAAACTACAGATATAAAAACACAGCTGCACTCAACATTGGAGAATTTTTTTTCTCTTTCAGAGTACCTGAATGTTGTACTTCTTGCAGCCTTTCCTCACCATTATGGCATTTATGTTTTCTGTGTCTGACATTTCAAATATGTCTTAAAGAATCTTAAGGATCTTTGGCCCTAGCTTTTTTAAATGGCATTTGAAGAAGATTCTTTGAATGATGCTCACTCAATATTACAACTTTCTAATTGTATTATTTCTATTTCAACTACTTGATTGATATAATTTTAGCATCTTTTTGTATTAGCTTTCTACTACATACTTTCTATGATAAAAAATTATCAATTAAATTTTGATGTGAGTGGGATTTACACTTAATATAAACTCTCTCACCTTCAGTGTCTGAGCACTTGAGATATGCCCTAGACATGTCTCAGCTGCCTAAGAAGGAAATGTGAACACAGGGCACAAGAGAATCTCCCAGCACTTTGTAACCAGCCCCCCAGTATAGATAACCAGGGGTCCATGGCTGCAGCAGCTGTCATGAGTGCTTCTGCCCTGTCACCCAAGTGAAAATTCAGATGATTTAACCCTCCAAAAATTCCCAGGGAATTCAACAAGTCATGAAAAGAGAAAATGAAAATGCATACTGGTTTTATACCTGGTGGCTATAGTTCAGATTATTTTAGATCCAAAATCCTTTGGGCAAGGATCCCTCCTGTAGGTTCCAAATGACTGAGAACAGAGAAGACTATGACAGAAGCAAAGGGGAAACCACAAACTACAGCATTAAGACTTTTAAAATCATTATTTAATACTCAGGACTACAGTCAGCCATGTGGAAGGCCCTGCCCACAAATGGCTGATAGTCCACAGCCAAAGAGCAAGAAACAGCCTTCAGAAAAGACAATGCCACAAAAACTAAACAGCCTCTTTGCCTGAATGTTTACTGAGAACACTGGGGAGAGGTTCCTTCCTTATACACAAAAAGCTTGGCACCAGATGACTGGTAAACTTACAGTTTCCCAATTTGTGTAGGGCTCCTGTAGAGTGTTCCCAGGGAAATTAGCAGAAAAGCAGTCAGAAGAGCAAAACTATAGCAGAAAAAAAAAATCACAAAACAAATATGGAAGGGCCAGCATGACTGCAAAAGGGATCTGTACCAGAGAAAACTGCTGGACTCCTCTGAAAGAGCAAAGGAGCAGGGGGACCAGGGACATCCCCAGATGCCCAAATGTGCACTTGATAAAAGCCTTCATCATAAACTTTAAAATAAGCTAATGCACCAAAGTGCTGGTCACATGGAGAAAGGTTTGGCTAACTCCCCAAACACATTAGGCCATGGACAGTCACTTTCAGATCAGCAGGATGTACTCAGTGGAGGTCAAGAGAGGTCTGTGTTCAGCCTTGGTTTTCAATCTGTTCCTGAAAGATTGGAAAGGGTACGAAGAGCAAGGTGAAAAGACTTTCTGGTTGTGTCAGGGTGCTAAAACAGATGGCTAATGGAAAAGTTGAAGAAATCTCACAAGATTGAATGACTAGGTTATAAAATGCCTGATGTAATTCAATGCAGATAAATGAAAAAGAAACCATATGGAGAAAAATCCAACTTTCTTCACACATACATATTAGAGATACATCCTGAGACTGTTATTACCATTTAAGAACAAAATGCTGGTGTTCTAATAGACAGTTTTACAAAAATGTCAACTCAGTAGTTAATAGTGGTAAAACCCCCTAGACTGAATGTTATGAATTGTTAGGAAGAGAACAAAACATAAACCAGAGTACATTATTATGCCACTATATAATCTAGAGTGCCTTTTTAATAATGTGTGCAGTCTGGTCCATTATTGCAAAAAGAACATAGAATGGAAAAAAAAGTTCAGAGACAACAAAAGAAGATGAAAAACATCAAACCTAGCTCTTCTGCAGCAAAAATGGAATCCAAACACAGTTGTTTTCCTCTTCAAAGATAATCCTAAATATGTACCAGAAGTCAGCATGTTTTTCTGCAGCTGCTGTACAACGACACTCCTAATGTTTACAGCTGTAAAGCAATTAGAAACATTTGGCTGGAAATTACCATGTAGGTAATAACATTATTATCCAGTGTCCTTAAAAGAGTAAGAGGAAAAACTTTTTGGTAACTGCTGTGAAGTCTTAATGGTGTGTCACAAACTAAATTTAAGGCACAATCTTCTAAATTATCCTACACAATTTTGTGCTCCTTTTCACTAAGAGTCTCACAGTCTCTAAAAAGGCTGTTTAGATTCCTCCTGAGATAAAGAAAAAACCCCAAACTGCTATTTTTATTCTTTTTTACTATGTGCACTCCTAGCCATGTCCATTCCCACTCCCACCTCTCAGTGCACCTCAGAGAACAGCATTTTCTCAGCATGGATATTAAAGAGGAAAAGAAAAAATTTCTCGGGATATAATCTGTGCTGCTCTGTGGTCTCCATCTGGCACAATTTTGGCAGCATTTTGGCTGCCTCCCAAGAGGCCCTGGGGTAGTTAATTCACTGCTGTAGGAGCACAACATTCAAGCCAGCACCACACTGCTTCTTTTACTGTGCCAGTCTCCAGTCCATCAGCCTGGATCTACCAGCGTTTTGCTGAAGTGATTGACCATTTTGGCCAAAAATATCTTATCAGGACCCAATCTAGGGCAGGCATCATACTCCCCCATCTTCCTGTACCTTCCCCACTAGAGCCCTGACACAACTCTCCCTGGTTTTCCACCTCCTCTGGCTTCCCCAGCTCAGGCTGAGATCCTCACTACTTGCTACAGCAACAGGGCAGATGGGCTCAGCTTTCTCCTACACTGCCTTACAATGGCAGGGCACTACAAAAAGCAGACACAAACCTTTCCTTGCAATGCTGTGATGTCAGCACAACCTCCTGAAGCTGGCCCAGAGCAGCCACCATGCCTCTTCTCTAGGGAGGCAACAAAAACCAGAGAAGGACTCAAAAGGGAAGAGGGAGAGAGAGGAATTCTCAGAGAGCTGAAGCTGCAGCCATGGATTCTTGTGCTTCACAGCTTACCTGAGTCAGGCCTGCAGGAGCCCTGAGCACAGGACAGCTTTTCTCAAGCTCTGTTGGTGTACCTCACAAGAAAACTGAGAGATGCTGCTCCTAGTTCTAAGTGTGGAACTTCAGATGGAAAAAGAAAATACCCAGTCTTATGGTGCATGTATCAGAATAGGTTTTAGAATATTATTTTTAAGTTTTATTTATGGGGCACTTTTTTTAAGCAGATGATGGTGTACTTGAGGAAACATCTGTGCATTTGTATGTGCAAGGTTCCTCTATATTTCACCTCTCTAAAATTGAGTCCAAATGGCAAGAAAGATAAGCTGAAGCTTCCCTTTACCCACAGATAAACACAGTATGTTTAAAGTATTCTTCCAGCATCATAATGACTCAGGCAATAATAGAACAGGGTAGTCCCTTCTTCCAATGTGGGGAAGATGGAATTCACTTGAACTTTTCTCCAGCTTACTGAGTTCCCTCAGCATTCACCACCCACAGTGTCACAGACATATCTGCGAGCCACCTGTGACACATCCCGAGCCAAATCCACTGCCCAGGGATTTCATATGGAATACAACTGGTGGCAAGGAGTGAAGGAGAAGCAGGTAGCTATTGCCCACAAAGCTGAAAGGTAAGTTAGTGGCAAATATGAGACCATGTTTTCCTGAAGTTCAGACAAGAGGTCTGAAGTTTAGAGTCCTTAGGACTACAAATGCTTCTATTGAATTTCAGTATTTGAGGCACCACACAGAAAGGCTTTCATATATGAAGATCCATCAAATACGTCATCAGTATTACATTACAAATTATTGAAACTAAACCACTTCTCATAAGCAATGAAGATGCTTTCCCAGCACCATTTCTCAATTTAAGTTACTAAATGCCACTACAGTATGACTTTAAATTTCAGGGTCAAAGCATATTATACAGCAGGGCAGGTGGTTCAATGAGATTTCCATGGTATAAAGAGGTACCCTATGTGAAAATACTTGAGAGCCTTGCTATAAACACATTTTAGTCCAGGGGTGAAATCTCTGAAGAGTCATAAGCCCTTCAAGACAAAGGGAGTAAAATAAATAATGTCTCCTCAACCATAACTGCTGAATACTGGGAGAGATATTAAAATAAAATGCCATGACAGTTTATCAGGTGAACAAAATTGCAACCTTTATGTTTTCACCTTCTTTTTCAATCAGGGTGTTCCATCTGTGAGTGTGGCAGTGATTAAATTTTCTTGATGTGCTAGAAGATGTGCTGCTACTCACTGAGCACCCTATGCCATGGCACACAGAGAAAGCAAAGAGAACAACAGGTTGGTAATTCACTGGCCCCACAGATGCAAATATTTTGGCCTTTTAAAGCAATCTGGGATGCTGGGGAGGAAAAAAGGAAGCACAACTCATTAAGGCTGAAAAGAAGGGACCAGGTCAGGAAAACCAAAAGGGATTTCCAGGAAAGCCTGGAACGTGATTACTTAGTTACTTTAAGGCAAAGATTCTTACAGAGGAGGAGGATGGTCCCTACTTCAGACAGACAACACCTGCAGTGAATGGGACACAGCTCACCGCTGCTCAGCAGCCCTGGGCCCCAGAGTGCCCCCAGACACCCTGCTCAGGGGCAGAGTCCTTCCTGAAAGAGTGGGCTCACCCAGAAACACGGCCTGGATACCCCTGAGCATGGCAAAACAAAAGACTGTGGGATCTATGCTGTAAAGTCAACATGGAAAAAATGAGTTTCAAAGAAAAGCACTGAAATAAATAATGTCCTTTTGACTGAGCAAACTTGAGATATGCTCCATTAGGCATAACTTCTTGCAGTGCTTTCTTAGGGTTTTCTTTCATCCTTAAGTTTACTTCCTTTGCTTCTTTTTTTTTTTTTTAATTGAAAAATTTTGCTTGCTTTCTTTGTATTAATCAGATTTCTTGAGAAGTTACTGTCCTGTGGTGTTAGGAATTTCCAAGATAGGAGAAACAAGTGAAAAAAATGAAAACAAGCCAAACATTTTGCCCTCCTGAATTGCAATGTTCAAAGTTGCATGTCTATCAGTGTTCTGTATCCCTGATGTTAGAAAATCCTTTTGTAGATACTCACATTCCTTGAACAGTACATCATTTATCACACTTTCTTTTAGAAAGTGCCGGGGAACATTTAAAGTGTCCACCAATATATTCCTTTGTTTTCATTTTTCCTGTTGGGGCAGAGCTTCAATATTAATACTTCCTTGACTTCCAGTGGGATTTTCAAGAGCTCTCCTTGGCCAGTTTAGTCCCATGGACTTCAAATAAAAACAGGATGAGGAGCATATTTGAAGAATCTATACTGGAGGTAAACTTGACTAAAAGGGGAAGTTCTTGAGCCAAATTTGAAATTTGCATCCAGTTACATTAGGAATACATTTGATATCTTGGTATCAATTATTTCCATATTTAACAGTTTAGGAAGGGTCCTCAACTGAATTTTCTTTATGAAAATACGTGTCTGGATACCACCAAGAATATCTTGAAATCTCAAGTCTGAGAAAAAGAGCCTGAAAGTGCTCTGGTAAGTTCCAGGCAGAATGTGCACTGTCTGCTCTGCATGTACTGTTAAATGTGAGTCAACTAAAGTACGAATCAATAGCACCATTTTAAAAGCTCTAAAATGTTTTGCCTTGAACTCTGATTTTTTCTCTCACCTGGAGAAGTGTGGCAACAAAAGCAAGCCCTCACAGGCAGAGGTGAAAACAATGCATGTTTTTCCTTCCCCCTTCCCTCCATTCTCTGAAGCAGAAAAACCAGTATCCCACCTCTGAGGAACACTCATTTCCATGCCTGCCAGAGTACAGCTGAGAAAAGGCACTGAGGCAGGGACTAAGGAAAATGGGAAACAGGAAAAGAACATATTTCATTTGAAATCTCATACAACACAAGTAAAATTCAAGGGTGGGGGAATAACTATGTCCTTTTCAAAAGCCCAGGAGTGTAAAGAAGCACAGGTCATCATTATTAAAAGGATGAAGTGGATTGCACACTGCTTGAAAAGCTTAAGAAGTCTTCTCATTTACAAGTAAGAGCTGCAAATGATCACAATGCTTTATAATTTGACCCCATCTAAATAATTCAATATTCATTGTGTCTGATATAAAGCAGACTTCCATTGCAAATGTATTAAATCCAAATTAATTAATGCTGAAACCTGTTCTCCAGTAAAATAATACAATGTAATTTAATAGTTTCTTCCCCCTGAATATATGGTTATATTCTGGTTATAGACAGTTACAGTCTTCCAGTGAATTCTTGTGCTGTGTTACACAGTGTTGTATCTGCAATGGATTCTCCTGGGATTGGAAAGCTAGCATGCAACTCAGTGTAAATGTCAGCCTTTGCTCAGGAATAGTAATAACAGAGATGTGTAGCTGAAGAATGAGATGCTTCTCTAAAGCCCTAAGGATTTAAAAGGAAATTATGATATCCTTCAGAGGAAAAGATGATGCTCTTCAAAAGTTCCTGGATCGGAATTGGAGCCCAATACTAGTCTTGGACACAGCCCCTGTGCTAATAGAGTGCTTTGTCAGAGTAATTGCCAAATAGATGCTCAAAAAAGATAGCTTCTGGCTAACTTGGAGGTGTCCAGATGTTAAAAATGGGTTTTACAATTCCCACATCTTTTTCCAAAGACATTAGGTTGTAACTATTGTGCTTAATTATTGTTCAATCTCAGCAAAGTAAAGTAATTTTAGATAACTGTAAGTTACTGTGGCATTATTTATTTAGCTTTGCTTGACCACCATCAACAGCAATAAAGCCATGAGACGCCCTGGCCCTCTTGAATTAATTCAGTTCTCTTCCAGCTTTAAAGATAAGGAACCATCAGCCATTCCTAGACCCCAGGAGCAGACACAAGCAGCCAGGCACTGCTGCCACCATCACGCACAATAATTATTCAGCTCCGCAGTTCATAGCTGTGCACAGAACTGCGGGTCACTCAGGAATGCTCCACCCTAAGGCACACAGTAAGTCCCTTTTCAAACCCAAATACAAGGTACAGGCTGAAAAACAAAGCTCTTAGGAGGGTGAGAGAAAGAAATTGTGGTGTGGAAGGTACCCAGTGTTTCCCATGAAGGAAGGAGGGCAAGGAGACCTGGGTTTATCAGAGCATGGAAACAGAGAGGAACTGAAGAGGAGCCACTGAAGAAAGTGCTGGGTTGAAATCTGAAAGCCAGGTAAAAGGCATGAATTCCCATTTGCATGAAGGAAATTGTAGTGCAGAAAATTAATGAGGATTGAACAAGTTGATGCCTCAGTCCACTGTCCCGCTTCCACTAAAATTACACAGGAGAGCACAGGCAGCATGAGTACTACCTAAGCCTGTACTTAAGGAGCTTTGACAAAAACTTTTTCAAAATGTTCTTCCAGTTGCCTGTTACAAAAGAAACTTCAATTCTGATTGAGAAGATACTGTTGGCAACATTTAATGGAGAGAGAGCTTGCCAGTTCTTCCATCAGCATCATCTTACAACGCATGTTCTGGGGAATTTCCAATGGGAGTAGAAGTAGGCCAGCCAAAACACCATAAATAAAATACAAAGTAAGACAAAAATCCCACCACTTGAAGGACAAGTCTTAAGCTGCTTTCATTGCAACTGTGATATCAAGAATCTTTTAAACCAGCATTTTTCCTTTGCTTAATTATGCAAAATATGTTGGGTTGGGTGTGGGAAGAGAAAATAAGGGATTGCTTGTGTTTATCATTAAAATAAAGCAGTTTTCTAAGCACAGTATTTCAGTGGCAACAGTAGAACAAGACTGGGGCAACCTGTAAGGCTCCAGAAACATCAAAGGGAATCCAGACGAAGGGGAAATTCCCTCTTCTATTGACTTTAAGACAAAGATGAATGGTGGAAAGAGGGCAGAATTCTCATTGTTTATAAAGTAAAAAGCTTATAGCAATTTTAACATTTTCTCAGAAACATACAAGTCTGGGTAAAGTAGTCAGACTCCCAAATAAAGAAGTTTGAAATAGCTTTGGTTTTGCTAATAATGAATCACTCTTGTACTTACATGGATTGTGCACAATGTCAATGGTTTTGAAAAGAAATTCCTTTCACTCGAACCTCAGCTGATCTTTCTTAGCTTATGGAGTACTTGTGAGTGCTGCTGACAGTGTTTTGCCACACACACAGAGATTGGAAGCCCCTGAACTGACACAGAGGACACCAGCTGCTTCTTTATTGCTCCTAGAGTACAATAACAGAAGCCATGAAAAATCTGTCTCCTACAAATTGTCTTGTCAAAGGCAGAGGCTTCCTTTTTCAAGAAAATGTAATTCACAAAATGCTTTTGAATAGGAGGTTTTCATTTCCATTCACATTTAACTGACTCATCCAAAAGAAATATCTTCTAATAACAATTTATTTTCTTTCACATATATACAATCACTATCATTTTGGCTTATTTTAGCATTCTGTTCCTCTGAAAATAAAAATGGAATTATTAAATTGAAACAATTACTTGTCTACAAAATGTCAGTGAAATTCATCAGGAATGCTCATGCTTACCTGTAAATAAAAAGACTCACAGAAAGCAAAGTCTTTTTGTATAAACTCCCATCATTCAAGTATTATGCCATTTTATAGTGTCTCTTAATTAAAAAAGCATTCTTAGAGCTTACTATTTTATTTTAAAAGCATGTAAGCATTTTTGCCATAATCATAAGACTGGAAACCAAATCTTTGTATTTTACAATACAAAATTTACCCTACAATAATTACAGAAAAGTGAAAGAGATGCTTCTTTGTTATCTTGGGTAAATTACTATAATCATATTGCAACTGCAATAGGTTTTTTCCAGTATCTGCTTTATCAACCTCCCTCAGAACATTACCTTAGTGCTAATTTGAATTGTCATTCCCAAATCTCAATTTATTTGTAAAACTAACCTCAGTACCAAAAGGATATAATTTTTGAAATAGTCTTTGCAGTGTGAAAATCACAGAAAATAGGGTTAGAATATAAACAATACCCAGATCTGTAATCTTCTATTATCATGTCAATTATCTGGCATTGGTAAATGCAACAAGAGTTTTATTCAGCTCATGTCCCCATTGCTCAGGGCTGTGCATCTGACATTTGTGCATTTTGTCCATTTATCTATAAGCTATTGAAATGTTTCTAGATATAAACTGCTTTTTGGGGGTTTTTTCTTTTTTTTTTTTTTTTTTTTTTTTTTTTTTGGTTGGTCTTTTATGGTTTTGGGTTTTGTTGTTTTTTGGATGGAAAAAAGGAAAATAAATTATCTGACATTTTCTATAATAGCCATCAGATGTTTCACAGTAAACATGTTAAATTAAACAATCAGGGGCTGTGAAAAACTCACCATCATGTCCATGAATAAGGACAGAGTAGCAGGCATCCTAAATTCAAACTATCAGAGGCACAGACACACTCTGCCAGCTGGCCATTTCTGTCAGCAGTGCACATTTGCATTGTGACCATGTCTCAGATGTTGAAAGGGAGCCACACAAACCACTTTGCTAGGATGGATCCAGGAGGCTACAGCCTCCTGTAGGATGCAGTAGGAGGAGGGAAGCAAACCACAGACAATGCCTCATGGTATCAAATAAGGGGAACAGTGCAGTGCCAATACTTTTGTATTTTGTGATGTGTTGGGCACTACTTAGGTCGATTCTTACCCCAAAAATAAAAAAAAACAGTAAGCAATCATGTTTGGTGGTCATCGTTGTGCCTGTGGAAGCACTTCCCAGGTTTTGCTGCGCTGGGTGCCCTTGTGGTTGTGGCCAACAACACATCCCAGAGCTGCTCTGGTCTCCCTGCTCTTCCCAGGCATGGTCAGAGCCCCTGTGGGTCCCAGCCCAGCCACAGGCAGTGGGAAAGAGAGCAAGGGCCCTCCCTGCCTGGCTGCAATGAGCAAGGGCCCTGAGCCCCTGGGCTGGGAGCTGCTACCTGGCTCTCCCTCATCCTGCACCACATCCTCAACAGCTCAGGTGAAACCACACAGGCGAGGAGCAGTGAAAGACCCCAAATCTGAGACATTAATGTCTGGTTCAGCTGCTGGTCACAGCTGGCAGCAGCTGTTCACACGCTGGACTCTGCTTGGGTCACTTTAAAAGAAACCTACAAAAGCTGGGAATAACAGTAGAATTACTTTTCTAGGAGGCATGAACAATTCTTTTTTCCCCCTTTTCTCTTTTTTTTAGTTTTTTTTTTTGGTTTTTTTTGGTTTTTTTTTTTTTTTTTTTTTTTTTTTTCCAAATTTCTTTGTCTGGAAGATGGGCAGTTTCTGCTTCTGGTAACTCAGGAATTCCATCATTCACTACCAAAACTTGAGATTCAGTCCTCAGGCTCTTCTAAGCTCAGCACATACAGATAAATGAGTTTATGTGCTCTAGTGCAAAATACTGATGTGTTTAAAAGTTAAACTCCATCTGTGGTGATTTTCTGAACTGGAGTAAGGCTGTTGAATTAATGTCAGAAATACATCTTCACCCTTTATGTCAGTAAGGGTACACATCATGATGTAAATCTGCATTTATATTATATATACAATTTTCCTTCCTTTCTATTGAAACAACTTTGTGAGAAGTTGCTTTTAACATTAAGATATCTCAATTGATTTGGATTTATCTTCTTCCTTTTCACAGTGCAATAGCATATTTTATATTTCTGGTGAAGTTACTCATTATCTTGATAAGGTGTAAGATGATATCACTGTAGCACTAAAATGTTTTTCTTCCAAATATATTATCATTACCATGAGAAATAGTATTTACCAGCAGCATTTTCAAGAAAATTTAAGTAAATGCATGCCACTTCATCCTTATTTTAAACTTTGACATATTTTCAAGCTGACCATAGTTGATCTTTAAGAATAAGAAACCTGTTAAATTGAGAAAATATGTTATAGCTGAGCTCTATTGAGAGTATAAAGTGGGGAAAGAATTGTCATAATTTGATTGTGCTGTTCGTGAGAGAACTGTAAATGTTGCATGTTTTAAAAGATCCAATTTAATTAAAAAATTAATAACACTTCTGAAAATCAAGATATGTATCTGCACAATTCCCTCCTTTAAAGGTACATTTGGTTTATTTTGTCCTCCTTTCTTTCTCTATCATAATTGCATGAGCTTTTTCTTTGAGGGCCAGAAATATCTTTTCTTTTATTACTTTTTCATTTGTCTTCTTGTTCTCTGATACTGTGCCCATATGAGTTGGTATGTTCTGTCTCCCACTTGCAAGAGGAAAGGAATATTAGCTAGCCTGCATATTCCCAGTACATGAAGAACAGCTAAGCCACAATAAAATGGCTTTGTAAAGGGCAGAGCTGGCTTTCATAGGTACACACAGACAGAAGTGCAGAAAGGAAAGGAAAAAAGAAAAGAAATAAAAGAGAGAGAGAAGTTGGTGAGAGAGAAAGAGAGAGAAAGCAAGACAGAAAGCAAGAAAGCACGTGATAAAGAAAGAAAAAGCCCTGAGGCAGTAGGCTGCTATTGTTACCATTGATGCTGAATGTGAATTCCATATATTAAGAAATTCTGTTCCCTGAAATATGACTAATTTTTTGGCTGCACAGAAACACATGAATATTAATAATGTAATCTTGTGGTCTGAGAAATAGGCAAATTTGAGAAAACGCCATCAAAATAAGAGACATAGAGAAGCCTTTATTAGAGAAGTCTATTTTCTCTCTTTCTCTCTCTCTGTCTCTCTCTCTTTACAAGGTGTCTGGGCACCTGCCTTGAAGATATTTCAATGAGCTTTTTTGTGCATTTAATTGCAAACAAAACCTATGAAACTTTCTAGTGCACATCTAGATGCTCATCTTATTTCTAGCAAACATAATCAAACCCAGTGATATTCCACTAAAACCAAGCTAGTTTTCTTTCAAAGTCAAACTGTAAAAGACACACAACGTGACGGAGATAATAAAAATGAGCAGTTTCTGAACAATGCTCTTTTTCAAAATGTCCATTGTGATTGAAACAAAAGGATTTTGATTCACACCTACAGGAAAGCACATGAATCTAAAATCTTCACTACTCCTGCTTGAAGCAGTGCTGAGGTACTTTGGCACAGCTGTATTCCACAGTCACCAGCACACTTCCTACCTATGACCCCCTCAGAGCATACCAGGATGCTGATGTGAAACAGCTAAAGTGGGTGTGCCAAGAGCTTGCTCACATACATAATCCATCTGCTGTCCTGAACATTGCTTCCCTCTCCCACAGCCCCACTGAGAAAACTTTAACTCCCAGCCTAAGCTCTGACCTTTGTTGGTCTGAGCAGACCCACAAGACAGAGAGGCAAAGGCAGCAAAGCTTTCAATGGCAGGTAAAGTTGCTGCTCTCCTTCCTTCCAGAAAGCCCCATCTGCTCTTTTAGTAAAGAAGCACTGTAGCTTATTACGATGCCATAAACTTAATTTCCTCTGAAGTCTTGATTTGCTGTACAGAGCAACGCTACAAACTGGATTCCATGCTGCTACCAAGCTGTGCATGAGCTACTGGCAATGAATGGGCAGAGCCAGAGAGACACCAAATGGGTAATGCCTGGGTAATTCAGGGATAAACATTATCTCTGGGGATTCGTGCAATACTTTTTGCCAGGAGAAAAAAAATCACCCCATTCCCCCTGGAGTAGTGCCTCATTCATGCTCATCTCTTGAATCCATGTGTTACCCTGCAAAACTCTCTTTTCTCCAGTGCATCTGAGAGATTCTGGAGAGGTTTTTCACAACCAGCTCCTATAACAGCATGCTGGAGTACAATTTTAGCTACCTAGCCACTTCTAGGCTTCTAGGTGTTGTGAGGTATCTGAGGGGTCTGCTTGGGGCTGAAAGACAAGGCATGGGATTCCCAGGAGTACCAAAATGATGCAGTATTTAAATGCAGGTAGGCCTCCTGAGATGGCAGCACAGTTGTCAAAATAGCAGACATCCACTGTAGTACTAAGATGCCTAAAATCACTGCTAAGTAGTAAGCAGGAGCATTGTTACAACTGGTACTAAAACTGGCACCCTGTGTGTGAGGTACTTGTCACAATTTTCAGTATCTAACAGTAGGCAGACATCTTCAGTGATGGAAAAACCACTCATGAGATCTTGAAATATGTTAGAGCCAGTGAAAAACTCACTGACAGGGAGAGGCAGTGAAAAACAATTGGTCCCAGTAACAGTGGAAATACTTCATGCTGAAAAATGAAGCTGTTATCATCTCACACAGAAGATGTGATAGTCATCCCGTGTCTCAAAGTACACTTGCTACACAAAATGTCTGGTCTCCCCTGACTGAGGCCCAACCATCCATTTCAGGCCAGAAATTGCAGAGAAACTACCTGCTGCCCTCAACAAAAGTGTGACAATATCTCAAACCTGGAACCTAGAGATTGGCCTAACCCCACTGACATGGTCATACCTATATATAGCACTGTTTCTGGGCTGTTGAACCTTTCTGCAACTTCCCTCATATTACGTCTGCTGTTTGAAAAACACAAAGCACACTGGAAGCAAAATACTTCTACAAGTTCAGAATCCTAGAAACTATGGCTAGAAGCCAGTTTGTTTTTATTAGATAGACTGCCCTAAATTTCAGTCTTCCAGAGTGGAAGGAACAGGAGGATCTGCAAAAAAACCCTGTTTGGTCTTCCAAACTTGATGCCATGTGTTCCCTGGAGTTGAAATTTCAGATGAGCTTAGGGATGGCCCCAGGTACAGAATGACCATTAGCACCTGAAGCATTGTTGGGGCTACCTTAAATGCACATTTCAGTTCAGTTTCATCTGAAATGAATCCAGTGCATGTTCAGCACAACCACACCATGATGTAAATCAAAGCACAGCAAGTGGGGACAGCTCCAGGATTTGTTTTGGGCCAGGAGCCCCTTTCTGAGCTCAGATGCCAACTTTCAGAGATATCCTTGGCTGAGAGCCTCTCTCTCCCTCTCCAAGGGTTCAGTGAAATCTCTCTGCCTTAGAGGGTGGAATCAGCTGCTTGTCTTAGCTCAGGAAGCTTCCTTTAGAATGGTGGCCTCTTGGTGGGAAGTTTTTAATTCAGTTAACAATTCTCTGGCCAAAACATATGCTGTTGAGAAATACCAAATCTACAGTGTGGAAGAAAAAGAAAAAACCCAAATCTCTGCAGGCTCTGCCAAGAACGAGTGATATTACCTTTGCTTCTCCAAAGCTGTCTGCAATTTTTGCTGTATTTTAAGACTTTTTCTTCAGAATGTCCAAAATAAAACCAGAACAGAAGGAACTACAGGAGAAGTCTCTTCTGCTGGTCAATGCCTCTGAGGGTTGGAAGGTTAACTGGGAAGTTAACCAGAGGCAGAGTATCTCTGACATGCTCCCAGAAAGTCTGTCTTTTTATTGGTATTCTTGGCTGCTCCTGACTGTAGCAACGGATCAGAGACACCTCACAATTCTGAGAAGTGATTCATCCTGCCTGAATGGCAGGTATTCATAGTGGAGAGGATCTATCTGTGCCCATCCAGATCCTCATTCAAAAGCATTTATCTCCAAAAGCCATTCTTGATAAGATCATTAAAAAGCAAATAATCAATGTTCACTTCAAAGCTAAATCAAAGGCTACAGAAGCAGGTAAATTATTTGAACATTTCTCTCCATCTTATTTTGTTTGCACTTATTTCTGCCTCCAGAAACAACTTTGAAACTGAGCTTTCAAAGGACACCCGCTCCTGAAAGGAATTGAGTTTCTCTTAAATTTTTGTTCAACTGTTCGCCCTGAACTCGGGTCAGACTGAGCTCTTCCCTGAGGATTAAGGACACACCTGCCTGATAAAAGGAAGAACTGAGGGTAATATTCATGAGTTACTTCACCTCTTCAGTGCATGGAGCAGATCTACAGAGTGCTGAATTTGATAAGAGAACAACGTCAGAGAATGTTTTACTATTAATCAATTAATTTTTACAAAGGACTTTGCAGATGAAAATCAGTCCTTGAATGAGTGTTATCATAAGTCACTATGAGGTGAGGAGCACTCAAACACAGGAGCATGGAAGAAAGCTTGAAAATTCTGCACACAAACCTATTTCAGGAGCAGAAAACAACAGTTTCCAAAAAGCAGGATGGAAGGTAACTGTTTCCATAGGAGCTGCTCACAGATGAAAGTGAAAAAGGAAGCTGAGAAAGAGGGAAAAATGAAAGAAAGCTACAATCAGCTAAGCCTTGCAGAGAAAAGATAAGGGCAGCAGAAAGGAAGAATGATTTAATGCTAGCTAAAGTGATTACAGAGAACAAAAGGGCTCTTATAAATTCACTGTGGCTGTGAAGGGGGAAGAAATACAAGTGAGAAATTATGACTGTTAATAAATAAGGAGGGAAACAATACAAAATAATACTGTAAAGTGGCTGAGCACATGACTGATATCTTAAAAATCCTGAGTCTTTGATAGAAGAATATTTTTCAAAGAGATGCAGGTAATTAGGAAATTAGTAGATTCTTGTAAACATCATTTTCAATGCATAAAAAAAAATGCCTGGAAAACATAAATCACTTATTCCAGAGACTTAATTTCATCAAGGAACTCTTTTCAAATGAGTGGAGTTTTTTAGCTCTACAAAACTGGACAGCATCCATGAAGGGATAATATTGGTTTTGTTTAAGCCATTTAGCAAAGCATAAAACGACCAATATTATATATACATATAAAAAGAGAAACAGCAGCTCGTCAGTAGGTACTACTGAATGCCATTTTGTCTCAGACAAGCCTTATTATCACTGTAAAATACAATCAGTTCTCAACATAGTCCTGTGGAACTTATCACTGAAGCCCTTTAAATGACATTTTTCAAGACAGACAAAACCTAAAGCAAATTAGTAATTTGAATTTGATAAAGCATGGCCATCATAAGGTAATATTAGAAACTTAAAACTTTGTCAGACTCAAAGATCCCGCTGCCCTGGGGAACACAGACAACGTGTGGGGACTGCAAGCACGATGCCACTTCTGAAGAAAGATATTTGCCCAGGTTTTGTGTCTGGCACTGGGTAGTAAAACCCCATGGCAGAGTAAAACACACAGGTGATTTCCCCAGCCAGTGGACAGGCATGCTCATGCAGGGCTGCAGCCAACTTCCCGGCTGTGCCCGGGCACTCCCTGCTCACCTTGCAGCAGCGCTGCCAAGCCCTCTCCTCTGCAAGTCACACACTGCAGGACTCACAGGCACAATGCAGAAAATGCAGCTCAGTATATCCTCACATGACATCTCTCAGGTAGCAAAAGGACATAAGAAGTTACCAGCAAAATATTAAAATTGCAGGTGACTTTTGCAGGCCTTTGTGGATGCCATGAGACAGAGAGAGAGAAGCAGCAAGTGTTACTCACAGCAGCTTGTAAGAATTTTAAAAAGCTATAAGGATGTGATAACTTGTTAAGTATAAACAATCTGCAAGTAGTGTTTTCCTACTTCATCTTTCTATTCTGCTCAAAGACGGTGTATGAGAAAATGTTTTTATTAGTTAACCAATCAAATAGAATCTATCATATCACCCTATAAAAACCACACAATTCTCTTAAATAAAACCTTCTTTTGCTCTTTCTACAATACTGCCTCCCACCCATTCTTGTGTTATTCTCAAAGCAAAAGTAACAGACCTTATTGCAGCAGAGGTATGGAAGGGAAGCTTCAGAAAAATTAGGACCTTTCTCTCTGGTTTTCTTGTATTCATAAAAAAAAAAAAAAAAAGGAGACCAAATATATTAGAAATTACTTGAAAATTTTAAGGCACTCAATCCTGTACAAGCGGAAACAAAATGTGACCAAAGGACAGAATAAAATAGAAGACTACAAAGACATTAATTTATTTTAGCTCAATGGAATAAGCATCCATAACAGAACCCTGATTTGTAAATGCAAATTGAGCAAACTATAAAATATACAACACGATTAGCATACTTCAAAGCTGTGGGAAGCCATTCATCACTGAGACAAAAGGCTCCAACTCAGGAAACACCACTCACATTTGGCAGTGGTGTCCTGAGCCAGAACTCGGTGCAGACAGTGAGGAAATCAGCTTTGCCTTAGGGACAACCAAAGTCAAAATCACCCTTGGCATCTGTATGCCTGAAATGTCGTGATTAATTACCAAAATTCCTTTGACATGGCCTGAGTGCTTCTTGGAGACCTCAGAGGGCAGAGGAGGGGAATCCCCTCCCAAAGGCTGCCCATGTAGCTTGGCCAGGAGTTGGAGCCAAGCAGGGGCACATGAGTGATGGGCAAGGTGACCAGAGCAAAGCCATGAGGTCCCTCTAGTCAGGGCACGGGAGGAAGGGCAGAAAAACCCCAAGTCTTTCTTCCTTTGTCTGAGGAAAAAAGCACTGAGGCATCTTATGAATGGATGCATTCAGCAACACCATGGAGGCCCTTGCAGCCCAGGTCAAGGGGAGAGGGCTGGGGGAGATGGAGAAAGGAGAGTGAGAAGGGCAGAAGCAGAAAGAGATGGGACTCGGATAATGGGAGTCGGATAAAAAGAACAGGAATTGCTTGGCTAGGGAAAGAGTTATGGGAGGCCTGAAGACAAAGGAGCAAGAAATTTAAGCTAGAGACAGTCAAAGGTGTCAGCAGAAGGATTCAGAGAGGGAGGTAATAAGGTCACCGTGACAGCCAAGAAAGGGGATATTGACGGCTGCCTTTCACGGGGCTCTCAAGTAGGAGGTGGAGGTGTCAGCAGAGATAACAATAAGTGAAGGAAGTCAACACATAGATCTTGGTTTTTCTGTAGGAATAGGGACAAAAGGCCAGCCAGGGTAAATGGTTTTGGGGAGTAATTATCAGGATTTAAACAGATCCTAAACGTGCAGGTCACAGAGGTGGTGGCAATGGTGCTGAGCTGCAGATGTGACACCAAGAGAGGAGAGAAAGGGAGCTTCACTGTGCTTCCTGGGATTAGGTTTGGGGAGGGGGGTGTGCTTAGGAAATAGTAATAAAGAGAAGCCCACTCCAAGCCTGAATGCACCTTGATATCTGGTTGTGACAAACTTCCCACAAAGGTTCCCAGGGAATGCTACAATCCTTTATGATTCCCCATACACGTGTGCTGTCTGTTATTTCAGGAAAGAAACCCTATGAGAAATTAAATTCAGGTAAGAGGAAGGATGTCTGGTGAAAAAGAAAGCAAATCAAGAGGAAAGGAAGCATGCTGTGCAACTGAGAGTCCACAAAAATGTAATGCTCACTATAAGCTGTTTAAAGGCTGGAGTATGGGTTGACCATTGACCAAAATATATGCATGAGGATATTGCATGAAGACAACCAGCAGAAGAGGAAATTACTGAAGGGCATGGGGAAAATTAAAAAAAAAAAAAAAAAAGGCCATATGCTGGAAATATTTTTTTTTTAAGCTAAAGGAAGTGTTACAATGACTCTAAGCTACACAGTGAAGTGACTGATGGCAAGTACAAAGCTCAGTTCAGGTTATTGGTCCAGATCATTAGAAACCTCAGTGAGAGAAATTCACAGACAAGAATTCAGGAAAGTTCTGTGTTTGAACAAAGTAAGAGGGGAAAGGTCAGGCAGCCTTAAGGGTTCAGAACATGACTATTTGTGGTGAGGGAAAAGGGTCTTTTGAGGACAGAACAAATTGATAGTGCCCACTCTAAAGAAAGGCATGCAGGCATATGACCAAATGTGCAGGTGACAAACTGTGACAGAGGAAAGCAGGAAAAAACAACAAGAAAATATTTCCAGCAACGGGTTCCTGGGTGGTCCTGAGATTTCTTCTGTGGAGGCACATGGCTGACATGTATGCCAGGAACAGGCAAAGCTGGGTGCTTTAACACACAGTGCTGAGAGAGGAAAACGGTAGTCAAGGGTTAAAGATAAACTGGGCAGAAATGAGAGGAGAAGCAAATTAACGAGAGCAGTGAGGGGAAGGATGAGATTGGGAATTAGATGTCAGGGATTTTTACAGATGGAAGGTCACAGAAAGGACAGGTGAGGATGGGCAGGTGGGATGGGGATAGGGGGTTTTGAAAGAAAAGTGGGGGTGGTGGTTGCCAGATGAAGGAACTGGGTTAGTGGGAGGTCAGAGAGTGACTGGCTCCCCCTCCCTGAGGTGGAAAGGGTGGATATAAATGTGTCATTTGCTCAGTATTTCATGCCTCTGTGTCAAAGGGCAGGATCCTTAATAGCACAAGCATTAAAAATCATGGCAGGTTGGAGGGGGTTTTTTGGGATGTTTTTACTCTCACGGGACAAAATAAATGCCTACACTTTGCATCCTTATTTTTCTTCCGTGACTTAGTACAAAGCTGCTTTTTAAAAAAGCCACCAAGCATTTAAGAAAGTTTACAACTACGTAAATAGATAACAGCTCCCCTTGATAGATAAAAACATCACAGCACTTCAAATGCCTTTAAGTGTTGGCATGAACAAGAGTAACTTGATTTTAAATGATAATTATTTTCAGCATTTATTGTAGTCCTTTCTTGTTTTACTGAATTTCTATTGTATTCAATAAAATCCACATCACTTTTGGTGGAAATTTAGCACCAACACACCTAGCACCTTTTTCCCACAAAGGAGATGGATTGATAAAACTTCCCACTATAAAGGCAAGATATGTATTCTGCACACAGCCTCCTACTTACTTTAATTATGAAGAGAGTAGGTGACATGGATGTGAGGTGGTTCTCTGGCTGAGGGTCAGTGTAGATGGAATGCACAGCAGTGATCAGGAGAACACTACAACGCTCAGCTGGCACATAGGAGAGCTTACAAACTTGTAAATTGGTTAAACTGTGGTCAAACTAGCTCTGGGGTAGAAACAAACCTGTTAAAATCTTCAGGAAATTATGGAAAACACTTTAGAGTCTGCCTTTTTGTTCACAGAGTTTTTGAGTTTTAGCAATGTTTTGACATTGAAGTTTAACCTTCAAAGCTTTGTCTTTAAATACCAGCTGGTAAAAATCAATAACTTTAGATTACAAAATTCACAGCCTGGTTTTATAAATTTTATTTTCTTGTTTAGGGAAAGTTAGTGCTTAACTGAATACCAAATTCCTCTGGCAATCCTCTGTGGCCTTTCTCTCAGAGTTCCTTATTTTTTGAGTTCCAGCCACTGCTTCACAAGAACCAGCATGCAGACACTCAATTCTGCAAATAATGACTAAGTGAGAATAAAATGCCACATTAGCACCCTGAGCCTCCCTGATGCACACTGCTCTGAACAAAACAGAAGATGTTGATTAGAGACTTCATGGCTGTATTTTTCCCTCTCATTTCATACATTTCCACAAGCTGGATTAACATTCCCCAACACTGTGGCCATTGGCTTGCCCGTGCTGAGGGAATGGTGGGTATCTACAGATAGCCACCACTGCAGTCATTCACCATTCCTTATCAAACCCCCACACAGAGAGAGCTGCGCCTCCTACTCAAAAACCTGGCTCCTTAAAAGTACACATTTCCCTCTCAAGATGTCAGCTGCTTTATTAAGCCTATTTATAGATAAGTAAAATGAATAGCAGATGGCCTGGGCAGATTAGGATTTTGAGGCCCGCTGCAACCCATAATGTCTTGTCTTTGACGCAGCTAACGTCGACCAGGAACAGCCATCTGCAACCTGGAGTGCTCCTCTCTGAATTTGCTCCATTAGCAAATGCAGCAGCAGCCCTGGCTGGGAAGTATTGATCAGGAATCGTGATGGATTACTCCGGGTTTGATCAAGACAGAGGGAGGCACACCACCAGGGAGCAGCGCTGCTGGGAACCGAACCGATTCTGGCAGGTTCTCCCCTCCACTGATTCACTGATGACTCTTCTCATCTTCCCAGGTGCCTGGGCAGCTCTCACATAGTTTTTCCTGCCACAATAATTCACCAGAATAGTCTTCTTATTGAACAGATAGCTTTAAACCTCTTTACGAGCAGTCCCCTAAAAGTAGCTGTTAGCTTTAAAGAAAAGAACTTTGTGTCTCACATGACTAAACTATTTTTAAAAGCCAGGGTGAATGGTTACAATGAAGATGAGAAAAAAGCCTTTGGAACAACAGTGTTCAATTTTTAAAGTAAAAATAAAAATGCTAATTCGAGCATGGTGCCTTCCTATTCTTATTCCATTTATACACAAACTCCCTAAATTAGAACTGGCTTACAGGGGAGGCATTTATAATTAACTCATTTTTCTGACAGGTTTATTCTTGTATAGTATCTAAATATTCACTTAAGAATAAGTTCTCTGCTGTATGGTATCTTAAAATAAATTGATACGGGAGGCTGAGTGTGGGAACTCAGCACATCACTCCAGATGTCCAGAGTTACCGAGACAACCCTTGGGGGGCTTGGAGATCCTGGAATGTTGCCAAAAGTACCTGGTGGCTTCACTTTGACCCTTCGAGGGATGTGCCACCTGTTTCAGGACAAGAGAGTCACTTGGGAATGAATGGTATAAGAATGGTGTATTTACAGCGTGAAATATAGATTTTAGGGTTTTGGTACAGGGGGGTTATGGAGACAAGATGGAGGAATCAGGGCGTGTCTTGTCTTTCTTCTTTCTTCTTCTTGTCATCCATTTTCTGTGGTGATGTTGGCACTTTGGGATTGGTCCATGGTGAAGGTGCACTTGTTAATATGGGTGAAAGGTATTGGGAAATAAAGGTAAATATGATGTACGTAGTTTTTAGTATAAAAAGAGACGACTGCCCAGTGGGAGGTCAGAGTGCCCTTGGCTGCCTTGCTGGTCAGACCTCTGTTGGGCAGCAAGAAAATTCTATAGATAAGAAATAATAAACAATCCAAAGACTGAAAATCTGAAGAGTCCAGACTCGTCCTTTGAAGCGCGGGCTGTCCCAGGGCCATCCTACCTGTGTCCGGGCAGAGACAAACAGCCGGACCGGACACCTGAGGAAGGCTGGACTTGGACAAGGCTAACAGACACATTTTTGTTATGTGAACAAGAGAAAAAAGCAGATCTGGTGCATCATTTCAGCTGCCTTTTGTATTGTAAAAGAATCATAATTACCACTTAGAGGAAGACAGTCATGTAACTCGGAACACTCATTCCACAGCCATATTCTTTTCAGGCTCTCTCCAGCATCAAAAGTCTCAGAATGTTCTAAAAAGACCTCAAGGAATTAATTTCTTTACCTTCAAAACTGGAGGAAGAAAGTTGCAGAAGCCAGCCTCTGCTTAAAAATGCAACATGCTCATTCTTCAGATTTTCAAGGCAGGAGCACAAAACCCCTCATCAGACTCCGGCTCTATTCTACCAGGACAGAAGCTGATTGGGAAATCCATTTACCCAATACCCAAATTCCAACATGCTCCAGTTTCTCAAAATAGAAGTACATGTTTTCTGCAGCTATAAGACAATGAGGAAAGTAGGTTTCATCAAGAAGGATGATGGCAAAGAAAAATAGCAGCAAGATCTGTTATAAATCCAGTCTTAAGCTTATAAAACCTTTCCATACTACTGCAAAATTAATGAAATGCTGTTTGGAGCTATAAATTAAAATTCCCTGCATTCATTTTGGATTTGTCTGTTCCCAACATTTCTCTTGGCCATTACAGATCATCTTGTCTGTTCACTTACTTCGAAGACTTGAGACTTTTCAGCTCTCATTATTACAAGCTATGTCAGCATTCTGGACTTTGTATTAAACTACAGCTTAGTTTGCTCTTTAAGCAACAGAAGAAGCAACTGAGGAAGCTTTAACATCCCAGGAGAAAATGCTTGTGTTGTGCTTATAGCAAAGGGACTTGGTGAGGCTGTCCCTGTCTGGTTTGGTCTGGTTTGTAGGAACCATGTATTTCATTTTCCAGCCTCTGCTGAGGGCTGGTATTTGGAAGTCTTGACACAGTGCTGGCAGCTGACTGGCAAGCTTACTCACACACAGCTGTGGAAATTAAGGTGTGAGGCCCATACAAAGTCTCCAGGTCATGAAGAAATTCAGATAGGTTGTTGAAGTTTGTTGGAAGTAGCTGAAACCAATTCCTCATAAAATTTAGGGCATAAATTAGATTGCTGGGAGATTGGCTCATATCAGTTGCAGAAAAAGGCTGGATGGTTATTCTGACTTTCCCTGCTGGCTGGATAGGCATTCATGAAGCACTACATTTTCTAGATCTATCTGATTCTTATGTCATGCTGTCTCTTCAACAGTCTGTTATCAACCCTTTCTTCTTATTTAAAGTGACAATATCTGCATTGTCACTTTCATGGTCATGCTAGAGGAATTCTGCAGGAAATACTGATTTTTGTCTGCTGAAACCAGCTTGATGGTCAGGCTTTGGTTCCCCCTTTCTGAGTATTGTGCATCATGTGCCCCTTCCTTCACTTGAGATGCTGATTGGCATGTGACTGACATGAAAAGCTGGACACATTTACTTTCCAGCCAGTTGAGCAAGTTTTGCTGTTGTTTCACAAAATCTATCCTAATTCTGGGAAAATTCACGTCAGCCTCGGATCAGGCCCTCCCTTGGCATGGGGAATTAGCTCCGTTTGCTAAAGACAAAAGAGCTCCAGAGGGGAATTGTGTTTCTCTCAGGCAGAATGAAAATTAAGGACAGGACAAGCTAGTCAGGAGAGATTATGTAACAGATGCAGCTCCTTATACAAATAATACTGCTTCATACACTCCTAACAATTCATGTTAGGCTGATACTGTCCTGGGTAACATCACAAAACAGCAAATGGGCAATGAAATTTGCATGCTGAGATCTTAATTTCTTAATTTATTTTTATTATTGTGAACAGACAGTTTTATGACTGACAACAAACATGATACTGTCTCTGGTGAGATTACTTCTCCTTTGTGAAGGACAACTCTCTTGGCAAATAGACTTTTGCAAAGCACTTAATTTAGAACTACTTTTAAAAAATCATACACAGATATCTTTGACACTTTCTTATAGTTGAGCAATGATTGTAAATCAGGGATTGTGATTTCTGGGGGGCATTTTCAATGAGATGCTCAGATACCAACTCTCAGCCTGACACCATTTACACTTCTATCAATGGTCTGAGAGAAAATAGAGAAAATATAGTCTTCACCCAAATAAAGTTCACAGGTCACACAACAGATGAAAGGGTGAATGATGGCAGAGAGAGGTTTAACTGCAGAGTGATCTGTGCTGCCTGGTAGCTTAAGTTTCCTTGAACTCCCAAAGGGCTTTTAACACCACAATACCAAGTCATGGGCAATGGTTGGAAAAAGAAAGAAATTATGTTGTTCATGTCCATAGAAAAAGGAGCTTTGTCATGGTAAAAGTGTCTCAGAAGAGGTTTTAAAGGTCACAAAAATGAGTTTGAAACCTGTAGCTAACAGGAACTGACACTCCTGTTCCCACTTCCACACTCAAAAGGGAAACCTTGATAGAAGTCTACTAAGAGATTGGGGATGAGTGAAAAAAACCAGAATCTCCAAAGCAAAAACCCTGTTTAAATGATTGTTGAGTTGTTTTGCTTATTCATTGTCTCCTAGATGAAAAGACGTGAAGATCTTTGACACATGTGGCCTGTTGGGCTGCCCTCCTGGGCTGCACTGGAATGACATTTCCCCAGTCAGCCACCACTCCAGCCTCCTCATTCCTGGAAAACTGTCCTGCTGTGGATAACAGGCATTTCTCAGAGGAGGATCGCCTTTGACATTTTGAAACACTGGTGAAAGGATCCTGGAAACATCCCCATTTCCAGCTGTACTCAAACTTAGAAACAGCCTGAAAATTATTATCAGGTACTGTTTAAAATTATCCCTAGTTACTGTTGAAAAGGAAGACACTTCCTTCTTCTCACTGTGTCCCGATACACATGTTGGCTTTTTTTTTTTTACTTCAAAAGAAAACGTTTATTGAATGTTTCCCTAAGCTGAAGAGTTTTCTGTACAACCATTGGCGATTTTCTGCTCTGTCCACACAGTAATGACAAAATCTCTTTGTTAGGTCAGGGGTTTTTTATCCTCTTGTGCCTTGAAAACATTCTGCAGTGTTCTTACCTCTGCTGGGCATTGATTTCTTCTCATTTGTGTCTTCTTGCTTCCTTTTTTCCAACCACAACTCTTCTTAATATGAGCTTGTATCAACATCCTCATTCTTCATTTCATAAACACATATGTGTGTAAATACACAGATATGCACACAAGTATAGACACACACCCCAATGGACAGACAACCTCTGGAGGCAGTTTGCAACATAAATATTCTGTGATTCTATGATTGTACACACATGCACACAATTAAGCAAAATGGTACAAATGGACCTCTTGACGTGGATGTGGAAACTTTAATTTACCTCTTCACTTCCCTCCCCTCTGGATCAGACTGTGGGTGGATAATTATATTCAAGCATATTATTCAAGCATTTTATTATATTTGGTAAAGCATACTTGGCATTTAATCTTAAAAAGAATATGCATGCTCAATGAAAATAGTTTTTCCTCAGAGCTTAATTAGTATTACCAGCTTTGTGAAACTGGCACTATTAAAAGCCCAAGTATATACATATACACTATCCTAAAATGTACTTGTCTGAGGTTTATGCTTTTGTCATATCAGTCATGTACAAACAAAAATTATTATTCGTACCTCACCAACAACTCCTTTTGTGTTGAGTTCCCTTTTTTTCTGTGCAGGGAAACATTCCTCTGCCACAGCCACCTCTAGGCAGGGAAACTGCCCCTGGTTTTCTAAGAGGAGACATCAAAGCAGTCCTTACCATGGACCCTTCAGCCATGTCAATGACATTTTCCAAGCACGCGCATGACTGCTGAATCACTTCCCTGAATCACGAGCATCTTCTTTCCATCATTGTCGGGATTTGCCGAAGCAAAGACCAGCAGCACCCTGTTCCAGCCTCTCCCCACTGCCCTGCTCATGCTGTGCTGCCTCTCTGGCGGCTTCAGCCCAGCCCCTGGCACACACCCTGTCTGCTCAGCCTGCCCACCTGCTCTGGCTCTGCTCCCCAGCCCGTGCTGACAGGGCCCCCAAACCTGAGCAACAAAGCAGGACTTGGAGATTTGCAAAGCTTTCCTTACACAGGCAATTAAATGTTCTCCAACCCAACTCCCATCTAGGACTAGTAGGGGAGGAACTCTGCTCTGTAATATTCAGAAATTTCAGGGACAAAGCTCTTGAACCTTAGCTGCTTGTGTCAAAACAAAGCTTTAAAAATCTGTGCTCATTTATCTGAGCATGCTGAGTCAGGCGTGCCATTGTGTGCCCCTGTGGTGGCCCGTGGCAGTAGGGCCTGGGACAGCACCTCCAGCACACCCAGAGACACGGAGCACAGCTTACACCTCAGAGCACGGCTCACACCTCGGAGCACGGCTCACACCTCGGAGCTCAGCTTACACCTTGGAGCACAGCTTACACCTCAGAGCACAGCTTACACCTTGGAGCACAGCTTACACCTCAGAGCACAGCTTACACCTTGGAGCACAGCTTACACCATGGAGCACGGCTTACACCTCGGAGCTCAGCTTACATCTGGGAGCATGGCTTACACCTTGGAGCACAGCTTACACTTTGGAGCACAGCTTACACCTGGGAGCACACCTTACACCTTTGTGCACAGCTTACACCTCAGAGCACAGCTTACACCTCGGAGCACAGCTTACACCTCAGAGCATAGCTTACACCTTGGAGCATGGCTTACACCTCAGAGCACAGCTTACACTTTGGAGCACAGCTTACACCTGGGAGCACAGCTTACACCTTTGTGCACAGCTTACACCTCAGAGCACAGCTTACACCTCGGAGCACAGCTTACACCTCAGAGCATAGCTTACACCTTGGAGCATGGCTTACACCTCAGAGCACAGCTTACACTTTGGAGCACAGCTTACACCTGGGAGCACACCTTACACCTTTGTGCACAGCTTACACCTCAGAGCACAGCTTACACCTCAAACACGGCTTACACTTTGGAGCACAGCTTACAGCACGGAGCACAGCTTACATCACGGAGCACAGCTTACACCTGGGAGCACAGCTTATACCTCAGAGTACAGTTTACATCTCGGAGCACAGCTTACACCTCAGAGCAAAGGTTACACCTCGGCTGTGTAAGCCATTTCTGGCATCGAGCTCCAGCGACCTCTGTCTCAGCTTGAAGCTCAGGAGCTGATGATGCTGTGCACAAATGCCTCAGCAGAAAGATGGCTCCTGACAGTAGAGAGCACTTTAATTTAGGAAACAAAAGAACAACAGGGTTTGGCTGCTGGGAGCAGAAGCTCAAGTGAACTCAAAGCCACAATGTGGAGTGGATTTCACGCTGAGGAGGAATAAACACTGAGACAATGTACCTGGGGACTGGCAGACTGGCCTATTCAAGCCTTTAAAAATCAAGTTTGGAATGCCTTCCAAAAAGCCACATCTTAGCTCAGACAGAAATTATGGACTTTTATTTGGGAATTACTGGATGGAAGTCTAGACCACGCACATGCAGAGGTGAGGCCACGTGTCCATAGCAGTCCCTTTTGGCTTTAAAATTATATTTCAGGTTGCTTTCCTTCCCACTTTATGTTTTGTGACTATTTAAAATTGTAATTTTTCCTGGCTTAAAAAAGGTAATACACACACACCCACGTGCTTTGAAAGAGTTTAACTGAGGCTTATGTTTGTAAACCAGCCATAATCTGAATTACATTACATTAAAGTTGTTCAATATTCAAATATTCAAATGCTATTATTTGCAGGAGAATTTTGCTACTCTGCAATAATGCTGTTTCTATTTCTCTGAATATTTAATATTTTCATTGACTGTATTCAAAAGACTACCTGCAAAAATCCAGCTTTAAAATATTATCCTCAGTGAGAGACTAAGGTGGAAGAAATACACAAAATCTTTCAAATTCCCTTTGAATTTGTTTTTAAAGAGATAAAATAACAAAATAATATTAAACAGACCTTCAGAGACAGAAAAACACTCTTTTTCCACAAATAGTTTTATGAAGTCATTTGCAATCCAAATGCCCTATAAAAATGCTGTGTGTGCTTTTTGCAATGCAAAAATTGGTGTAATCACACATTGAACACAACCTGCAGTGTATCATTCATTGAGAATCCTTCCACATATTCTGTTGACAACTGAATGAATTTAATACTTATATATCAGGCACAATTATTTGTATCAACTGCAACTATATGTTAATTATTCAATAAATATAAGTTCACAGAACTTATGTAAATCCTGTAAAAATACATTTTTCCCAAAAATAGTTAGCAGACTGGCCATTTATTACCTTATGAAATAATAGAAACATTACAAGGAAGAGTTAGGAAAAAAAGGTGTGCTTTATTACACATTAGTAAATTGATCTGGTAAGTATTTTGATGTAATGTTTGTCTATTTGTTTTAATTATCTTTTTTTTTTCTAAATCAAGTATTTGCATTTCTTGCTAAGCAAATAACATTTTTACACAAGTCCTCTGTGGATATTTGACACAATGGAAAACATGTTTCTGATGTAACTCACAAACAGCAAAAGGTCTTTGCCCTGGCACAAAAAGTCAACTTCTGTGTAAGATGAGAAAGGCAAATGTAGAATAACAGAAGTGATTATAAAGCAATTAAATTCACAGATTGCAGTGTCTTTTTTTTTTTTCCCTCCATTCTATCAAAATATGTATGAGGAGGAGAGCACATTTAGTACTTTGGAAAAAATGTAGACAATAGCATCTACATCTCCCATGATAAACATGAAATACTAAAATGTAGGGATTAAATTAAAGTGTAGAAACAGGCACTCCCTTAGCTTTTGTTAGAAATAGTAGGAAAACCTGCCAAACTCATTGTTTAAAATCCTCATTGAAACTGGTCCTAAGATGCTGAGGAATTTTCTGTCCTCCAGTTGCACAGAGACAGAGCTGCTGCTGACACTTGTAACAGTGCAGAGCAGGCAGGAACCACACCACCTCCATAATTAGGAGTCTGTCTCCAGGATGTGGCTGCTCTAATGATGTTCTCCAGAGCAGATCCAAACAGTAGGACAAATTTGTCAGGAGCTCTCTGAGCAAAGTCTGTTGCAAAAAGAGGGAGAGACATAATGTTTATCTGTTCACACATCAAAGCTGCCCAAGGAGGCTGGGTATGGACCAGCTGGACAAAAAATCTGCCCAAACACCTTCCCCATACAGCCACAATGGGAATCTGCTGACTGCTGGAAGCACCTGCATGCACTTCACACACTGCAGAGAGGGGATAAGGGCATGTCAGTGAAAATGACTCAAGTAACTTCACATTGCAGCTTTTTAGCAGTAGGGGCAAAAGGGGCATCCAGATCAGCTGACGGGAACACTGGGTGCAAGAGATGAATGAAATCATAATTTCATTTTTTCACTCATTCTGGACTAAACACACTTCTCGGACAAGGACACAAACTGTGCCTTCCCCTGGTTGCTCCTAGCACTAGGAAATAAAATCTTGTTTGAAATTCTCATGGTCCCCCAATTGCTGGATCACATTCAATTAAACAGAGAGGAAAACATGTTTCTGATGTAATTCACAAACAGCAAAAGGTCTTTGTCCAGGCACATGAAAGTCAACTTCTGTGCAAGATGAGAAAGGCAAAAAAATGGAGAATAACAGGAGTGATTATAAAGCACAAGAAGATGTTGGAAGTGAGTTTTGGTGAAGGAAGATGATGGCCAAACACAGAGCATGCCTGAACACTCAAATACTAGGAAAAGCATTGTTCCTTGCATATCTAATGATGGTACTTGTGACAGCCCTCAGACCCAGAGGCAGCATACTCCAGCTCCTGCCAAGGTGCTACATCTCCTGCTGACAGGATTCACACTCTGCCTCACACAGTTTTACTGTCTTGACATATCTGGTCCTCCAATTTTTTCTCTCTTTGTGTTTTTTCTACTCTTCAATTTTTGCTTCACTGATGAGCTCATTAAGTACAGCAATATAATCAGCATCCCATTTTCCCCAGGGGATGGAGAGAGAGAAGGCAAGGATACTACATGGCAAATGCTATCATTTCTTTTAACATACATCAGGCAGGTACCCAAATACCATGTCTGTGGGCTTGTCACAGCAACACATTAGCAGAACAAAATGAAGTGGAAGGGTTGCCTTTATCTTCTCTGCTCATAAGCTTGAAACATCACAAACCTAAGGAGAAAAAGACAAGGAGAAGGCTTTCCTCAGAGAGGAAAAGGACAGCAAAAACAGGTGGCAAGACAGACATAAAAAAAACCCCACAAAGAGCTACAAGATCTGAAAAGATCAAGTAAGCAATGGACTGCAGAGGAAGTTTCTGAACTCTTGTGTCCAGTGTGGAAAGCTGGAGAAGCTGGCCTGTCTCTCACACACAGGGCTGTTGCCAGAGGATGGGACAGTGGCTGGAGTCAGCAAGGAGCTGAGACCCAAGGGCTGCAAGACCATTTCTCACAAAGAGAGATATTGCCAGAAATATTCTTGCTCAAGGATGTATCCTGTTTCTACCACAATTCTGCTAACTTCTGGTAGCAGAAGTACACTAGTAGAACTGCTGCTACTCCAGTGTATCCCTGGAGCACATTACATGAAGAACGTGCCTTAATGAGCATAAGGCCATGTGTTTCAGCCAACCCTACAAAAATTATACACAACACAATGCACATGCCCTCTGTCCAGCAATAATCCACTACTTTATTCATCTGTCAGACAGCTCAGTCAAACCCAAATGCTGCTCCAGTGACAGCTTAAATGGTGTTGTCCCAGGGACAGCCTTAAAATAAAAACCCCAGTATATATACCATAAGTACACCAGCAAAGCATTTGCTTTGTCTTCCTCAGAGTGTGGAGCATGAATTACAGGAGCAGAGTCAGACCCAGATGGCCTTGTGCAATGGAAAGGAAAACAGACACTCATTAAAACGTCGTCTTCCTCTCTGCTACCAGGACGGGTCAGCAAAATTTCTCCAGAACTAGGAGATCCTTTTTCAGTCTGGCAGAGGCATTCAAGGGAGAATTATTCAGCTAGAAGACTTTCTGATTAATCTGTCACTGGCCTGCATTGCTTTTGGGACAGCACATCAGGATGCTGTGTTTCCCTGGAAGCTGAAAAACTCATAAATGTGCCTCCCGTATTTCATGTATGTTTTTCAAATACAGCTGTAAAAATTAGCTCTCACAAAAGGGCCTTGGTAGCAATAGAAACTTTTTAAAAATAATTTTTCACCCTACCAGTTTTTTCTCCAAAAAATGCATTCTCTTACGCTTCTCCTACGCAATGAGGTGTCTTGCTTCCACAAAGTGATCAAATCAAAACACAGAATGACAGCAAGGGCATCCAATTATGAGTCCATTACTTTTTAAGACCTGGACAGAAAGCAACATCAATTTTCTGAAAAATATTGTAACATATAAAATAATATAGTCATTTCTGAGTTGTTTAAAAAACAACATGTAATTTAAACTTTACCATGCAATTTCAATATTGAAATACTCTACATATAGGTAAATATAATGATTTGAGAATCTCAAATCAGGATACTAAATTTCACCACAAAACATCTTGCTGTTGCCAAGATAAAAGGCAATGAGGATCAGCATGTCTACATTAAGCTGTGACAGTGTAATAACATAACATTTATGTTGGAAATAACTAACTAAAAGAAAGGAGGAATAAGACTTACTTTTCTAAGTCACAGTTATAAAATTATGCCATCATTTCTCCATAGAGACTAGGGGACAAAATAAAACACTGGGTGATTCCAGATTTATAAACAATATGTATCCAAGGATAAAAGGGCACAGTTTCTTCATCACCAGTCTAACTTTCTTCATCAAAATTTGCAATATCTAAGAAAATAATGCCAAAAATTAATTGTATTTTTTGAAGTAGAATGGCCTCCAAATGAGTTTAGAAACTTCTGTCATATCAATCTTAGCCATTTTAATATGGTATTCTAGGTATAAGACTATGCTCAGAAAATCCTGACAATATAATTTTAACTAGAAAGCATAACTATATATTCCAATGAAAAATCCTAATCAAAAATCATGAATTAAATCATTTGAATGAACTTGATATGAATGATAAAGATGAAAAAACCAGCTTGTGCATGTTGCTTATTTCTGATTCCAAACTGGAAAAATACCTGGCCAGTTTAAATTTAAAGACTTGATCCAGTCACTGTATGCTAAGTCCAGAACCATCTGTGATTTAATTTAATTTTTCTGAAATTAATTAGGAGATTTTTAAAGGTACCAATAACCATTAGATAAGTACTTTCAGCTTTGAAAAATCTCATTAATGATAAATATATGGAATGAAGATATCACAGCAAATTAAAAATTATGTGAGTCTTTCAGGGTGAGTTTTTTAAGTGTTCTTGATCTAATATCCATATCTGTTAAGTCTGAAACAGTATTAAATCCTTTTGAAAGCATCTTCATTTTCAATATTTAAAGCAGTTGAGCACTTCAGCTCTGATCGAACAAAACAGTTAAGAACATAAGTATATAACGGTAGAATTAAGCACGTGCATATTTTCAGTATTAGAGGCTTAATCTGTCATTTTGGCTCATGGTCTGTTAAACAGAAAAAAATATATTTGCAAGGGGAAACCACAATAACTGATAAAAGAATTTGGGTAAATATCCACTAGTAGGGAGAATATTTGGTTCTGCGGGTTTTTAAGGAAGAAATAAAGAAAAAAGAAATTATATTTTTGATTAACTGACTTCCCCTCTCCTGCTTCCTGATGTAGGACTCTTTTTCTCAGGAACCTTCAACATGTTTCTCTTCCCTAATCCTCTCACTTAGCCAACTCCTCAGCTAGATGCAACGCTTCTTCCTCTCTTCCATCCACCCTGTTCCTCCTGTCATAACACTCCAGTTTCTTGTCCAACACCCTGGGTGCTGCCCATGACCTCCCTGCCCAGGTCCCAGGGCTGTCCCCTCCTCACTGCCCCCTTCCTCACTGCCCACTGCCTCTTGCCAAGGATCCAGTTCTGCTCCCTAATGGCCAGGAAGAGTTCCTGTTTTCACCCCATGTTTTCTTCTTTGCTTGAGGCCAGCAAGATTTTTACACTCTTCCCAGGCTGATGTCTCCAAGTTCTGTTATTCCTATCCTTCCTGTCCTTACATTTGCCTCTTCCTCTTTTTTTCTTCAGCATTTACCTTGAACAAGCAATTTTAGTCTTTGCTCACTTCTGACTGAAGACCACTCCTTTTTCACTTGTTTTATCCTGTTCTCAGTCCCTTGATTCAGACTTAATAATGCACTCTTCCTTCTGATATTTTAATTTTCAAATCCCTTTTCTCTGAGGAACAGCTTTTCTCACCTGCCATTCTGCTACAGCTTTTCTGATACCCAGCCAATTGTCTCTCCACCTCACCTCACACACTGACCTTCAGCAGACTCTTCCTACACTGACACACAGGGCTATTCCATTTCCTAGGAAAGCTCTCTGCTTTCATTACTCTCCGGCTGCCCTGTCCACTTTTGACTCCACACAGTGAATTGTGCACAGCTGGCTTGGTAGCAATGTGGCTGCAGTAATATGAACTTTAGCGTGAAATGAAAAATTTACTGAAAAGCAGGACAAACAGTCTGACGTTTCACCCAGCCTCATCTCCTTTCAATCAATGTCCTCTTCTTGGACAAAGACAGACAAAACTATGTCTTATTTTAAAGTCCTTGCCCCCATCGGCCTAAATCTATTGCCTTTAGAGAAGTTGTTCACCCGCTGCATTTCTCACAAGTGCACCTTTATGTGACTCTGACTGTTCCCTGTCTTGACTTCACCTTTTTGGCAGTGTGCCTGCTTGGCTGAAAAGAGCCTTAATGAATTGAAAATACAAAAAGGGAGCACACAAGTGTAAATAAAGATAGGCAAGACAGGAGGAGAACAAAAGCATTGCCTGGGCACTCTGGCACAAAAACAGGAAGGCAAAAGCCCAGCTGGAGCTAGCAAGGGACACTAAGGTTAAAACGAAACTATTCTACCAGAATGCTATTTGCAAGAGGAAGGTCAGGAGAGATGTGAGTCTGCTGATGAATGGGGAAGAGACAAGTAACAGGCATCAAAGAAGAGGCTGAACCACTCTGTGTCCTTTCTTACAGTCTTCATAGACAAAGCCTGCTCTGAGTCCCAGCAAATATCAACCCCATCCAGAACACACAGGGCCAGACAACAGCAAAGCAGCAACAAGTTAGAGACTACTCAGAGGAAACCAGGTATGTTCAGATCCACCAGGCCACGTTTCAACAAGGATCTGGCAGAGCTGACTGATGTGACCATGAAGTTGTTGTCAATCAGCTGTGAGAAATGAAGGTCAGAGGGCAAGCTCCCTGATGACAAGGAGAAAGCTAACATTATTCCCATCTTTATGGAAGGGCAAGCAATGCAATGAAGGGCATCTAGGGAATAATTAGTGGGTCAGCATCACCTCAGCCCCAGGTGAACATCCTCTCCTAATCCATCACTGAAGACAGGAGAAGATGACTAGCAAGAACAGCCAGCGTGGATTTTTCAAGGGAAAATCGTGCTGGACTTCCTCACTCTCTTCCATGAAGAGTCCAAAGGAAAACCAATTAGTAATTAGACTTGTGATACTATCTCCCCTTTTAAGCCAAGGAAATATAGATGGGATGGATCCACTCGCTGCAAACAGACTGGACTGCCAGGCTCCATGGCTTGACATGTCATAGGTGGCCAGGAACAGCAGGGGCACGTGCCCTTGGATACCTTCATCCACAGCATGTGCTGAGACAGAGGTTACCATGGGCAAACACACAGGACACATCAGATTGCAAGGAAGGGCAGGAGTAGATGGATGGAACAGCCACTGTGTCCTCAGTTTCCCTACTGTCCAATGCCTGGAAAGGCTGCTTCCATAAACACAAAGGGGAAAAACAAAAAACCTGCATATTTTTAGCAGTGTTTTGAATTGACTCTCATGCTAAAGTGGAGAGGGTTCACACAGCTCTTTTAGAAACACAGCTCTTTTTTTCCTTGGGGTTTGTGCTCATAAGCCAAGCTGGCAGATGCAGAGCTTGTAAGCTCAGGTGATGAAGCAGACCCCAAGAGACAATGAGTTTCAGCAGGTTAAAAATCATTAATGTTTCTATTACTTGTTTGATTAGATGATTAAAATTTACCACCAAGTGTGTTTCCAGAGATGTGAACTCCGGAAAAGGGGATTCCTCTGAGATGAAAGGTTTATGTTTTGGTTTGTTTGGGGTTGTTTTGTTTTTGCCATTCAAAGTGAACTTAGTTGCTCTTCTTTTTTAACTGCCATGCTTTCTTAGATTAATCCTGTGGGGGTTTTTTCCCCTATAGCAGTGTCTTGTTTTCTTGCTCCTCCTAGAAAATACAAGAAATTTAATAGCTCTATGAGGTTTATGTATATTGTTGTTCTTGTGACTGCACTATCATTGACATTTAATGAAAATGCATTCCCCATATTTTGTTAGCTGAACATGCAACTGCTTTTAACTTGCAATAACTGCACAAGCCCATTAAGAGATGCTTCCCATTATGCTGCCATATTACTTTACAGATTTCACATTTTTTAGTGGAATAAAAAGTTTAATTGCTCCTCAATTTTGGGAACAACAGTGCTTAACATCTTGCATTAGATTCCTACCTCATCTTTTGCTATTTCACTCTGTGTCTATAAAACCTTTCTCGCAGTTAAAATTCCTTTTGTGCAGATAGATCCTGTCATGTGTAATGGCAGGAAAAATAGTAAATATATTTAGTGAAGTGTAACATGAAGAACAAGGCAAATTAAACAAGAAAATGAATCATAAGCAGTGCTTCTATGCTGGCTATACAAGGCTCCGAAAAACCGAACAAACTCTGACAGACTTCTTTATTCCACAAGATTTCTGCCCATTTTGCAGAAAGATAAATACTGAAATTTATTATTTCAATGTAGTGATGAAAATCTGTGGCATAAGGTGTATTTATGTCTGTAGTGAGGTCTGTCCAAGCTAGGGAGACATTCAAATTTCACTAAGGGATATGAGTTCATGGGGAAATACCGAGAAGCCACTCAAAAAGTTAATCCATATGTAAAATACATATATGCACCTCTAGTCAAGCAGAGGTAAAAACTTTTTCCTAGAGGTTTTATCCTCCTATTTGGTTGACCTCTGGAGTTCACACTATCTCACCAGCTGGGCAGTGAAGCATTGGAATTCCTGTTCAAGGACCTTCTCCAGGTGGAGGAAAGGTACAGTTTGCAGGCAGCTTGCTGGTACCAACAGGGACAAGGACTCCTATCTCCTTGCAATCCCTTCCTGCTCTCCACTTCATGGTCTTGTCACATCTAGTACTTGTCACAGAATCACAAAATCACAGAATCACAAAATCACAGAATCATTTGGGTTGGAAAAGGCCTCCAAGGTCATCAAGTCCAGTCTTTGTCCAATCTCCAGCTTGTCAGCTAGAGCTTGGTGCTAAGTGCCACGTCCAGTTATTTCTTGAACAGCTCCTTGGATGGTGACACTAAGAACCAAGAAAAAACACTAATTCAAAAAATATCCACTATTTGCTGTACTAGGGTTCTGTGCTTTTTAGCTGGTGCTAAAGAGCCAGTTGAGAGCAGGGTGCACTGAAGGCTGAAGGAGGTGAAACCCTTGGCAAGGTCAATTTCCAATGCCCTCTCTCATAAAAGCATTCTTTGAAGAGGGATTTCTATCACATTCAAAAACCAAGACGAATCCGCTCCCCAAACTAAACTACAGTTTTCTCTTCCTGGTCTGCAAAGTTTTTCCAGTGTCATCTAATGATATTATTCAGTTGATGCTTCTAAGATACATGGAATAAATACTTGTTTCACTTCTATTATTTTCCCTTTCATAGCAAGAAATAAGACAGTCTTACTGACCCTGAGAAAAAAAAAAAAAAGCTGTACAGAGCTTCTGTAGGATGAGTTGCGAAAGAATCTCAGAAACATGCCCATGAAAACAAGGATATTTGACTTATTGGAGTAAATGAGTTTGACACTTCAAAATGTTGGCATTTTCTAATTTCTAAACAGTGGAGGTCTTTGATTTTAATGCAACTTTCTAACGTTAAAGCTGCAATAATACACAAAGCTGGGAACTGTATTTTTAGTTAATGGTGTATAACATTTTCCATCATAAGATCAAGTTTTAAGTTGCTCATGGTGTGCAGGCTCATTGTTTTCATATAAAATTTCCAGCTGTGTAATTTTTTAAGAACAAAGCTGGGGCACTCACAGTGTTTTGTTCAGTTGTTTGGGTTTTCTTTAAGTGACTAAATTGTAGCTATTGTATTATTGTGTTTGAGGAGGTTTGCATTCAGGAGCTGAGATATGAGGTGCAGTGAAGGAGGTATGAGTTGCCAGGCTCAGACCATTTTATTCTGCTATGTGAAAATACATCCAATCCACCTGAAGTGTTAAGCTGCTCTAAGAGGTTTATCTGTTAAGTGCCACCAGCAAAACTGGTCACAAGCTCCACCTTTCATGCACTCTTTTTTAATGATGTCCCAGGTGAGCTCTGGTTCCAGCATTTTCAAAATCGGTGCTGGCAAACTTGTATGTCTGTCCTACTTGTCACATTCATATGGTCTCAGTGGTCTCCTTGCCCGAGAGCAGAAAACAGTCCGAGTACAAAGCTGAGCATGGGCTGTGAAGGAAACACACCTGGCAGGTACAGCATTGTGGAAAGAAGACCACAGGAATGCCAGAAGAGAGGGATCACAGAGTGGAAGAGGCACGGATGGATAAAAGACAGCCCCTGGAAAACATGGGATCCCGGGCCTGAAGAGACAGCCCAGGGTTGCTAGGTCTTTTCTTTCTGATAAATATGTGGAAAAATTCCATGTCTGCTTTTCAGGTGCCTAGTTGATAAAGAACTACTTCCAGTGGTATCCATTATGCCATTAATTCAAGTGAGAGGTCTGTGCCAGGATATAATGGTCTTAGCTTTTCTCACAGCCACTTAAAAATCAGTTCATCCTTAGAAATGTCTGTATTTTCCTTAGTTGATAGTGAGGAGGTTTGTTCTCTTTTTATTTTTTTTTTCCTGAAGAAACTTATGTTAAGCAAAGCCATACTAAAAGTGCAAATGAAGTGCTCAGAAACAAGAAGATTCCTGAATTAATGTTATTTGACCAAATGTAATTTTTATGTTCTTGTGCAATGCTAGACAAGTTTCTGAAATCAGATTTTCCAGACATGCTCACTAATTGGGCATTTCTCATTGTCTGGATGCTTTTTGTCCCTCAAAGCAATTCAAGCAGGGATGCAATAATTCACAGCAGTGGAAGCTGTTCATTGAATATATCAAGTTCTATTTAAAATATCCAAGTATCCATATCCACTATTTCTCGAAAATCCAAGTTTTCACTCAGACTTAAAGTCTAACTAACACAAAAAAACCCCGAAAAAACTGTAAGCAGTTTTCAGATTAATCTGGCCCATGTTTAATTTTTAGAGGTGTTTTAAAACATATACAAAAAAGTTACCGATTATGTTGCCAAGGTGGGAAATTTCCAAATACAGAAATTTCAAGAGCAAAATCATTGTAAAAATCTTTACAATAATGTTCCTAATATATCTTCTCTTTAATATATTTCTAAACCAGATTTTTAATTCCATTGGTAAAACAGAGTTAAGAAAATAATGCATGGTGGGATCAATCAAAAATAAATGGGACATGGGTCTGAGTGCAGAAACAGTGACCAAGGAGGCCATGGCAGATGTCCCCCAGCCATGGGGATGACACACTGCCAGCATGACAGTCAGCATGGATGGCAGCTCTTTTGTGGGAATGTTCTATTGACAGGAACAGAAAGAAATAGCTATTTGCAAGTTGCAGAACTTTACTACACACAGGAAATGAAACACTGGCTTGCCTAAACATGAGTTATCCAACTTAAAAAAAAAATTAAAGGCTGTTGCAGTTAATAGTGGTCTGAAAGAATTTAGTGCCAACCCTGTATGTTCTAAAGCTACAGACATTAAAAAAAAACAACAGGAATACACTTCAAAACTTACTAAGAGGACAATGTACCACAGATCCTGCCAGTCTATATCAAAATTAAGAATTTATAATAAAATCTTAAGTGGTTACTGATTTCAAAGAACTAAGTACCTTTTCACTTTTAGAATACTAAATAGAAGTTAATTCCAACAAGAGGGCACTCTCCATGTAAGAGATTAAAATGTAACAGTTAGATCTCATAGCTTTCAAATTAATATGAAAACCTCAGTTTCCTCTTGCACTTCACTCTCATTAAAAATCCTTCAGCAGGATTTTTAGGATAAACTAAAAAAATCATTGTGGTGCATTCTAACAATACACAAGCTTTAGTAAAATAATATTAGATTCCTATTTTGTATACAGAAAAAGGAAATAAATTAACTCCTGGGTAATATCCCTGAAACATTAGCAGTATGAATGGTGCTGGAGCATAATTAGGTTTGCAGAAACTCTCTCCTCTGAACACCCATACACTATGCTATTTAGGTATAGTTTTGAAAACTGTAATTAAACAGTCAGAAAACCACTGGAAAAGAAACAAAATAACCAGCCACATAAAAGTCACAGGGAGAAAACAAACAAACAAGCCCCTGGTTGATCATTTAGGTTTCTTAATGAGTTCTGGTAATTCCAGTAAGTTACAGAAGCCAGGAAGAACCTGAGCAGGCAGCTCCCTTCCTTTCAAACTTTAACAACTCTATTACACTTCAAAAAACCAAATCACTGCTCAGCTTACTGAAATAACATTTTTTCTCCTGTATGCATTCTTGTCAGATAAATCTATAGCTAATAATTCCTCTCTGCCAGCTCGTTTATCCATACTGAAACACCAGGAAAAACACAATTCCCAGAGCTCCTGCTAAGCCCCTTTGCCAGCCTGGAAAGGATTTTCAGGGGCTGGGAGTTTATAGTCAGGCTGCAGCATGGCATACACAGAGCAAGGAATGCTGTCCTGTTTCATCACCTCTGGCAACGATGGCTGGCACAGGCTGGAAGAGCCACTGGGTTTGTGGAGAACTGGTGGAACTCCAGCTTGCTGGGAGCTGATGGCATCTCTGCAGCGGCAAGCTGGACAAAGCCACTGGACCTGAGTGGACCTGTGACACTCAGCATTTCAGAGCCAGAAACAAGCCTTTCCTAAGGGACAGGCAGAAGGCCACCTCTTTCATCAATATATTCATCCATCTCTCCCTGTTCCCATCATGCCTCTTCCAGAGTCCGAAGCAGGTGGAAATTATTCACGGCTGCCGGCTGGGGATTCCCGCGGCAAATGTAACGCTGGATTAGAGAGCTCACGGGTTGTCCTCCTGGGGCCACTGCCAAAATATGCCCAGGGTCAGCTCACAGCTCTTGAGGGACACCTCCTAGTTGCTGTAAATTAGCTGCCACTACCCAGTGAGCAGCAGAGGACCAAGGAACTTTGCCTTGTTGCTGTCATTCCGCCCTGGCCCAGGTGCTGCAAAAGGACATCTCGACTTTGCCAGGTGTTTGGACAGCTGGCCAAGTGAGCAAGGAGCAGAACCTCGTCCTCCCCTCAGGCACGGCCAGTCAGGCCAGGGGGATGGGCTGAGGAGGGGCACCAGACGTGTTATCATCCCTGCTCTGCTCCCTCTCACTGCTGGGGCACTGGGAGACATTGTGTCCCTGCTAATCTCAATTTAATCTGTGTTTTCTCTTTGAATGCAGGGCCACAGCCACACTCACTTCACAGCCTCAGTCAGCTGTCTGTAACAGCACTCCCAAAATGGCAGAAAAAAAAAAATCAGCCAGCACAAATCTTCATATAAATGTAGCAGGAGGAAAAAAAAACCCAACAAAACATAACAAGCTTACAGGTAAACATGCACATGACTGAATTCTGCCTTTTGTCTCACACCCACATATCTGAAATGGAATAAAAGGACAATTCAGTCCTGGGGTACACAAACACTGGCTGAGGTACAGTTCATGAGTAAACCCAGACTGAACTGGATGCAAACATGTCCGTGTAGCTTGCAGAAATGTAAGCAGTTGAGCCCATGACTTTGGTACAGCTCTGGCTGCAAGCCGATGGAATATCATTGTTTCTACACCTCCAGTCTGTACAGCTGTGTCAAGCTAAAATTTACAGGTTCTTACTCCTTACTCTGAACAAAGAGAAATGTGATTTTCACAAAGACCATGATCTGGGAGCTCCCGTTGATTTTAATCAGTGGTTAGCAATTCTGGAAAAATCCTTAGTAGTGGGCTTTGCCCTACTGCTTAGGAAGTCGGACCATCAGCTCCCTTCCCCTGTTTGTAGAAATCTTTTTAAATAAATTATTCATGGAGAAATACTAAGAAATACTAAGAAAATGAAAGACAATTTGGATATTAGATTTGCCTGATCAACATGAGATTTTTGTTATGAGCTTTGTTAGCTGTTTATCAACCTACCAATCCTCACTCCCAAGGAAAAAAAAAAAACAAACCAAATCAGAAAATGCCAAAATTGGAGAACAATATGGCACAAACGTCTCTGATCTCATTGACTCTTTTCAGAAATAAAAGCATTTACTCACAGAGGACACATAACAGCAGATTCTGGTTGCTTTCCACAGTAGAAAAGAGACAGGTTACAACCTATTTCTTTCAGTTACCTGCAGTCACAGAAATGCATTGATCCCTTAGGGTGGAGAGGGGACCAAAAGAAGGATTTCCCATGGCAAGTGACCCCATACCAGCATGGCCAGACCCTGCTGCTGCCCTTCCTCCCCACAGAACAGCCTGTACCTCATGGCATTCCCCAAACAGCCTATCCTGCACATAATCCTTAGATTAAAAAAAAAAAAATTAAAACCCAACAGAAACACCTTAAAAGTGGAAAATGAGCACAGAAGCCACCTTTTCTTAGTCTTTTCTAGAGACTCAATGCTTCACAAGGAAAATCAGAGAAAAGTCATGAAGGGCTTCTGGTGGTAAAACTATTCTGATTTCTTGTAGCCTGAGTAACTGAAAGAGGCATGGGACACATTTTCAAGACTTTTAAAGAAAGATGTAATTATGCCATAAAGCCAGTATTGGTATCTTATAATCTTTCATTAAGTAATTCTGAATGCACTGTGGGGTGACTTTAAATAGAATAGAAATATCTATTACCATAATACAGAATACTAGTAAGTAACTCCTGTGACAGAAAAACCTATGTATTTGGGAAAGAACTGTGAAAACAGTGAAAAGCTTCACTTTTCCAAATTAACTCTGATCTCCAGATTTTGATACTGAATTTTTGAGTCATTATGTTTCACTCAAATATAAGGGGCTTGGTATATAATACACCGCTTTAGATTACGTTTATCAAGTGTCTAACAAAGCAGGATGTTCATCTCTTTGTCTTCTGGATGAAGACTCTTTTATTATACTGTAGTATCTTTTGTTTTAATGCTGCTCTGCAGTGGATTGCCAGCTCATTAATTTTTCTGCTATAACACCCAAATCCCTTTGCTGATCAGTGTGCTGAATGATTGATTCCCTGCTCCCAGACTAATTTTTTACATTGGACTGCATTTACCATCTGGTAGATAAATCACCCAAAACACTCAAATTCGGAGCCTGGTTCCAGTGATTCTCTTTGTTTGTTCAGTCAGCAGCATGAATATCACTTGCAAATGTGGAGATTGTGTTCTCTCACCTGGATAACTGTTCCATATTGCAGACACAGGTTTTAACAAAGAGCAGGAAAAAAAAAAAAGAAAAAAAAAAAGATATTTGTTCTTTGTGGTTTTTAGCCAAAATTTTTGTTTCATCCCTACCATAGCCACTTGCTTCTCACATGAAAAAGAGTCTTTCTTACAGCACAGAACCAGTTGTGCACATTACAAACACATTTAACCGTTTTCACAAAGACATCCTTTGTAGGTGTAAACACCTGCACAAGTGAAGAAAAGGACATCCTTTGCAGTTAAAAGAGAGTAGAAATACAATGAAATAAATTGCCTTCCCAACCCCGTGTTTTATATGAGAAAACAATTCTATAACCTCAACAGGAGCCTGCCTGTTTTATTTTCACTTTTATAACCTTGAAATGATACTTCCATAAAATTATACTTCCAATCAAGACAGCAAGAAAGAGCTCTGCCTCACAGAATTGTCTCTGCAAAATCCTGGGAGAGGTAAAGGATGAAGAAAAAACTCTGGGAGAGAGGTGGTGCTTCAGGAAAAGAACCATTCATCTGCCCACTGCACGCGGCAATGTCGCTCAGGGAGGGGACAGGACACCCCTTTCTTTAGTCTAAGGATCTTTTGCTGCTCTTTGCTGCTCAGAAAACCCATTTGGCACAACACACTGACCTCTGTCTCTCCCAGAGGGATCAGGCAGAGGCAGCACACAATCAGAGTCAATACTAATTAGCAAAATGTAAACATTTCATTAGATCAATGCTTCCCTGAATTTTTAAAGCAACAAACTGCTATCCAGCCACAATTTTTTATCAAATTTTCGATGGAAATACCTGTGGAAAGCTCTGTTTTAGTTTTCTATGCCAACCAGCTAAAGATTTTATAACTTGTTCTCGTGTTTTATGGACATCCTTAAGGACGAAAACTTGAATTTTCAAAAGCACTCATTCATTTTGAATGCCTAGACTATTCTGAACACTTTTGGCACATGCACGAACACCTTTAACTATCCCATCTCTCAAGCTTTTGTGTTGCTGTGGCTAAGAATCTTGTTCAGTTCAAAATTTCAGAGAAAACAGAACCACTTCTGCAAATGATGTTTATCCAAACACTCATTCTTTGTAGTCATATGTGAAGTGTCTGTGAATAGGAAAGAAAGCAAGTAAATCTCTTGTGAGGTACAACAAACTCCTCCATACACTTCAGGCTTAAGCAACAGGACACTTTGTCACCCACTGCTGAAATATGTGTGTTCACAGGAGGTTTTCTATAGCCACAGAGCAGCAGATGTGACAGCACGTTTTCATGGAGGGCTGTGTCCCTTCTCCCCTCACCACCTGCAGGGCTCTCATCGGTTAAAAACCGAGACTGGTTAAAACACTTGCTAAAGCAGCATTTTTTGGTCAGCCACAGGTGAACCCTGACATGTGTCAGACTCCTGGAGCTGGGTAGGAACAGTGAGGGGTGAATCTGGCATAAAGCAGTTGGAGCCCCTCAAGGTGTGCGTTTTGTGTTCCCTCAAACACACTGTGGTGATGAAGGGCAGATTAACCAGAGTTTGCACAGTTCCAACTCTCTGGCTTGCCTGACTGCCCCCATTCACCCCATCTGCTTCCACATGGATCCCATGAGACTCGTGGCAGGCACAGGAGATGCCCCAGGGCCTTTCCTACAGGAACACGGCTGTTGCCTGCCAGCAAGCCAGGCAACTGGAATGAGGCTGCCCACAGCTTTGACAGCCAGGCAGAGCCAGATTTCAGGAGGTTTTGGCCTCCAGACAAGACCTGAGAAGAACCATTTCGTGTCCTGAACACCCTTTTGTCTGTTTGTGGACATTGTACCTGCTCTCCTCCTTGGCTGCTCTCTCTGTCTATGCATCTTACAAAAGTACAGAGAGTTTTGCTCCCATTTAAGAGACATAGGAGCACACTGAGGTCTCAGCCTGATGGGAAAAGGTGGAGAAAACCCAGCAAATACCAAGACAAGTCAGATCACTTCAGAAAAACTACTGACAGTTTTGTCTTGTTCCAGATTTTCTTCCCTTTAATTTTTACATGTTTTTCTGCTGGTCTTAATTAGCCCTCTTTTTGAACTATGCATGAGGATCCTGCCAGCTTGAACATAGTTATATAATGTGGGTGTTTCAAGACTGTAACTGCAACTAAATTTCTTTTTATAATACGAAATCAAAAGAGAGGTATTACAGGGGTTTAATTTTATTCCAAATCAGATCCTTTAAACGCTGTTTCTGTAACACATAATCTATTATCAGAAAAGTCCTGCCTTTTCAGTCCTTACAAATTGTCTACTGTAATGAGAATTTAAATTATCCTAAAATAAATCCAGATTTGCTAGTCAAACACTGCCTCCTCACAAACCACACTATGACACAAACCACGCTACTGCCAGTGAGGCAGTTTTAGAGCAACGTAAAAGAACTTGAACACTGATATTAGTGTAACATTAAGTTGCTCTCCTAAACGGAGAAATCCACATCAATAGATATGCAAATGCATGCAGAGCCTGATCTGTCTACCAGCTCCCAGCCAGCCAGGTCTGGGATGTAACTGGGTCAGTGAGAACTGAAGTCTTTCAGGTACTCTTGTAGGAAAGGCTTTCACTGGCATCTTGCTCCACAGAACACACAAGTTCCCTGGAAAGAGTCTTAAAGAGAAAAAAAGAACTGGATTTTTTTCTCCTTTAAAATAAACAAACAAATAGTAAAACATATGATCCATAAATCCTAGATACCTAATGGCTCAACTAATGGCACCACTAGATACTGTCCTAATAATACAAGATTAAATAATTCTGCTTTCACATCCCCCTGAAGCCATCTGTGAACTAAATTAGAACCAAAGATACATTGTAGCTGTTCATCAAGACAAATAAACAGATTTCAGGTTCTCCAGGAAACTTTAATTTCATCAGATCACAGTTTTGACTGCTGAGCTTACTCCTAATCAGATTTTTTTCTGTAACTTCTTATCCTTTTGTAGGAGAAAAATATCATACAGAGAAGACCAAGAAATGGTTTCATAAAATTTATTATCAACTGATTTAGTGAAAAAAGCTCTTCCTTACACACTTAGGAGTTCCACAAAATACAGCTCCACTCCCCACACTCTCTCTTTTTCTTCCTCTGTCTCTATGTTTCTAAATCGTTAGAATTTCAAGATGATCTAGAAATAAACTACAGCAATTAGAGGGGACTATTTAGTTTCCAGCATAGTATTTAATTATCATTTTCTTATATATAATCTAAAGCTCTTTTTGGGATAGAACATTTTTTTTGAGTACTTCTACAAAGAATATCCTTGGTCCTTGGTTCTGCTGAACATTTAGAACTGAGTCAGTTTAGAAAAAGACAGACCTCCACCTCAGTAATACCAACACATCCCCTATCTCCACTCTTGTTCCACAGCACCTGTGAGCACTCAGTGAGGAGGATATGCAGGAGTCTCGAGTCAGAGGAACAGATCCTTTTTCAACATTCCTGATGCTCAGCATTCTTCCTTCCACAAATGTTACAGCTACTGTTACCCAGGGAACTATTGCCACTGTCTGCTTTGGGGACACTCCCCAAAGTCTGACCACAGCCTGGGAAAAGCACAAGGGCTTTCAGCTGATGGATCAATGGTGGAATGGAATGATCTCTTTCCAGGAAAAGGGTACAGACTTCTGTCAATATCAGTCGGATTCTCTGCTTTTGTACCTCTCTATCCAAAGTTCTTGGCCACAGCTTCTTTTTTTTCTAGTCCAAGTAAATATCAACTCTCCCCTTTATCCAGTCTACTGTCAATTCCAGAAGAAAACTGACAAGATATAAAATATTTATCCCTACATCAACAGGAAGAAAAGGACCAGACTTCTTGTTTTCCCCTTAATAGGAATTATCTGAGAGATCTTGGTACAGGAAGAATGCTTCCTTAGCATTATTTTCCACAACAAACACAGCTTCTTTATTCCTCTTTTCAAAAAACCAGTAAAGAAATTGGATTCAATCCAATCCCCTCAGTCAAGCCTCAATTGCTCCATCACACTACCAGTTCCCACTAGTGACAATGATGGAGTGACACCTGTTACAAGATGATTTTCTGCTATTCTGACACTTTCAATTCTACTTTAATTACCTTTTGGCTCTTTAATCAGCATAAGAATCTGTATTGCAAGGACATTTCATGTCTAAGCAATTACACTAAAGGGAAACAAATATATGCATGCTACTGTCCAAGTTTTAATTTCTCTTTTTAATAATTGCTTTTACTTTTTACATGTAGTTGATTTATATTCATGTCTTATGATAGTTTCTCAAAGTGACACGTAACCTGACTGAGTTTAGATCATTTACTTCAGAAGTTCAAATGGCACAAACACATAGCACATTTTATCCGGCCTGACTGTTATAATTCATTTTCAGGAACATAACTCACAGTATCTCAGATAAAATAACCAATTATTCCTGTCTACCATTTCAGATCAAGTGGAACTATGCAAACACAAAACAACATGTAATTCTTAAAATACGATAATTTACCTGAACCTGTACCTCTCTTACATCCCTTGCTCTTAATGTTCTCACCAACATGGCTGCATATCTTTAGCACAAATTGGTTTTGCTCTGTGTAACTTAGAATGATATAGCAAACAAAACCCCTCATCCACTTAATTTGAGCAAAAAGCACAAAGGATATGTCTGTTCTAGCTGATAAGCACAGATGAAAGCCAGTCTTGAGGCCACATCTCATTCTGGTTCACAGAGCCCCCACTGAGCCCAGGCAGAAACCACGGCTGAGCTCCAGAGACCAGCAGTGCCTGAGGTTTATATCCTCCAAAATCCACGGCCACATCTGCCACGTGGACTGGGAGCTACATGCTTGTGTTCACTCTCCCTTGTTACAGCAGGGACGGCCTGGATCCAGGCTCCAGACAACACAATAGTTTGGAGTGAGAAATAGTGCACATAAAACTCATTTTGGCCAACTCACTCATTATCTCAAGACTTCACCTCAAGTGTAGACATACCAGATAGGAGTAGATTTAGACCTCATCTTCTCCTGAGGAAAAACAGCTACAACAGCACCATAATAGGTGTCCATCAATAGTAAACCTGGGGGATTCCTGCTACAGGATCTGGGGGACAGACATGAAGGCATCCAAAAAAGTAATGAAAACAAATGCACCATATTCTCATTTAAACAGGATCTCATCTTGCTTATTCAATCCTCAATAATCTGTCTTGAAACAACTTTATTTTTACTCACTTCACTCAGAGAGATCTTAAAAAGAGCAGGGGCAGCACACAGTCTGTGAGACTCATAGGTGGGGCATGGAATCAACCCTAGCAAGTCAATTTTATCACACGAAGGAGCAGCACACTGAAAGGCTCACAAAACAAGCATCTCCCTGTTAATTAAAATCCCAGGTGCACACACCCACACCGTGCACTGAGCAGTGTCTCTCTCTATGTACCTTCCACCCACATCTGCAGCGTTTGGCCAGCTATGTATGATCCAGCTGCAACCCCTGTGGCTCCACAGGTGACTGGAGCACAGAGACTCAGCCAGGCTAACACTGAAACTGGCGATGTCCACGCACAGTTTGTGTCTCCAGAGAGCACCATTGCATTAGGAGCTCAGGAAGGAACTACACCTTGTGCTTACCTTCACACATGGGACGCCCAATAACCCCCTGTAGTTCACAGCCCCTCACTAAGGACACAGCTACCCCAGAGCCCGAGCCCAGCATCACACCACCAGCATTTGGACAGGCAGGAAGTATTGGGAATGTTAGGGAAGAAGACTACAGGTAGCACTGGGAATAATATAACATCTCCAAAACACCAGCCTAATACTGTCTTCTCCAGAAAGAAATACCTATTTTGTTTATACCCCATTCAGGGTAAAACAGGGATATTTTATTTCATTAGCTTAGGAAAGTATGGATTGACAGATGAGCAAACACACACAAGTCCACATTGTCAATTAACTCCAGATACGTCTTAATTCTCTGTTTCCTGCTCTAATCACTTTATCAAATGTTCTTCCTTTGGCCAGGGATGATGCAATTATATCATAATTTAACAAAAGGCCAAGCTGCAATGCATGTGCCAAAGGAGCAGAATCAAGGCTGAAAAAGCCATCTTAATGTTCATGTTGTCTCCCTGTGTCCTCCACCTTGTAATGTTCTTTTGTTACAGCAAACTCTTTCTTAAGCAGCATATTCTGTAGCAATAAAGGAGAGGGCTTCAGCATTTCTGAAAAGAAATAACAAATAAATAAAGCTATACAGTCTAACAATGATAAAATGTTACCAGCCCAGGAACGTCTCAAGAAGTGCAAAAAACCTGTTAGGGCAGCAGGTCAAACTGATGCACATATTAAACTTGCAAAACAGCAGAAGAAAGGAGAAGCATTTCGCTTCTTTACATATGGAAAGCAATTTAGAGAGTCCAGTCATATGGAGAAGTAGTAGTAGCATTCTCAAGTTTAACCTTCAGTATAAACAGCAATGTACATCGTAGCAGTCCACTGAGAAGGGTGCTAATGCCAACAGCCGGTCCCACGTGTAAATACAGGAAACTCATCTTTTTCAGGGAGTAGCTCCTTCAGTAAAAGTTAATGAAGCTGTGCAAAGGTAAGTGAGGGGAAAATCTGACCCAGATACAGTGTGTTGATGTTAGTTCTTTCAAAACAAAGTTGAGTACTGAAACCCTGCCATTTTGCATGAAACAGTTAACACACAGCAGAATCTGACTACTGCATTTAAAACAAAATTTTCCTTCCATATTTTTGGAGTTACCCTGAAAAGAGTGCTGCCACAAATATGTATATAGCACATACATTTGCTTGTGCCTATTTTTAGTAGAACCAAATCATGCTGAATGCCTTCAATATAGCACACAGTTTTCTAATTCCAGGCTGGAAAGCCCTCTTTCTGTGGTTGTTTCTAAATAATGATATCCCCGTGTTCCACATCATCTTGGAAACTTCCTCATACATTTCAGCAGCCTTCCATATTTAATCTCACTGATTTATGCTCATGCCATGGTCTAATGACCCATATGTCTCTGATGGGTAAGCCGCTAACGCCAGTGACACATTAACCTATTAACCTCTCTTTAAAAATAACCATCATATTCCTACAAACAGAACGAAAAGTCAGCCGGCAGCAGCAAAATAGCAGCATTGTGGTACTGTCACACAGTAACACAGTGTACATCTAAACTGGGTAAAATGAAGAGGAGCATTTCAAGAATGTGTAGCAGATTTATTGTATTGCAAGACCGTTTTGCCACAGTTTGCTGGTCTGCGAATTTGATAGCCTGCTTTAGCAGCATTATCCGTATTGTAAAATGTAATTGGCAGGAAGATCGCTCTTCCGTGCACTCATTTCTTGAAATCTCTGGTACAGTTTGGGGACCTTATCCTGGAAGGCACCGAGAGTTCCTCCCAACGTGTAAATTGCCTTCCAATCCCGCTGAAGACAATGGGAGCGGGGGCGCTCCGCGCACAGGGCGAGAAACCTTCATCACCTTGGAGAAGGCACTTTGTACAGCTCTCGCTGGCGATTCGTGCAGTGAAATAAACCTATCATTTCAAAAGGCAGGAGGAGGCTCCACAGCCATTTTTCAGAGAAAAAAAAATAAATTCCTTTTTCTAAATGTAGTTTTAGAAGACAAACAAATCTTTCTTAAAACCTGTAAACTTTATATTGTATGTATTTACTTTATTCTACTTCAAAACCATCTTATCCCTCAAGATCTAAGAAAACGTGCTGCTGTCATGACAAACCACAGTGCAACCTTACAATACCAGCACATAATTATGTATATTATGTATGTCATGCAACCAAAGCAGGAACAAAACCAAGAAAGCTCATTCTGAGCACATCGCGGGGTATTTTCCTGCCTACACCTCACCCAGAGTGAATCTCTACGACAGCCGGCAGACGGACGGGCGGAGATGCTACCCCGTGGCTGGGCAGCTCACAGCGAGAGGGAGCCCTGAGAAAGAGCCCGTGTGAGCCATCGGGGCTGCCCTCCCGGCTGCCACCCGGCTGGCGCCCGCTGCTAGCGGCAGGACGGGCCCGGGGCAGCGGCAGGGCAGGGCGGAGGAGGGGCGGGATGGGGCACCCGGGGCGGCCGGCGCGCACCTGCCGGCACCGCGGCGGGGGACACAGCAGCGGGGAGCAACAAAAGCCGGGAGGCGGCGGCAAAGCCCTTCCCTTCGCCGGGAGACCTCGGAGCGGGGCATCTCCCGGCCGGCCGGGCAGCCGGCTCGCCGCACCCGGGGCCGGGGCGGGCGCCGCTCCTTTGTTTTCCGCCGCCCGCAGCGGCACGGCGGGCCGGGCCGGGCCGGGCCGGGCGGAGCAGAGGGGCCGCGCTCAGCCCTCCCTCCACGTGCACGCGTGGGCTGCCCGCAGGGGTGGGCGCGGGCGGGAGCCGGCGGGGCATTACCTGAGCAGTTGATGCCTTTCCCCTTGCCGCCGCCCTGGCACTCGGAGCCGGGCAGGGGATGGGAGGCGCGGCCGGCGGGCAGCGCGGAGAGGGCGAGCACCAGGAGGGCCGAGGTGTAGCAGAGCGCCAGCGGGGGTCCCGCCCGCAGCAGCGGCCGGGCGGCGGCCGGGCTCTCTCCCAGCATGGCGAGGGGCGGCCGAGGAGCAGCGGGATGGCGGCGGCAGGCCCGCAGCATCAACCGGAGCCCGCGGCGCCGCCCGGGCGGGACCCTCCTTTCTCCGCCGCGCCGGAGCGCACCTTCAGCATCCCCGCCGCAGCGGCCGCACGGACCCGCTGCTGCTGCTGCTGCTGCTGCTGCCGCCGCCGGGGCGCGGGCAGGGCTGTCCCCGCCGCGGCCGCGCTCCGTCCGCGCCCGTCCGCCCCGCGGAGCCGCCGCCTCGCCCCGGCCGCGCTCCTTTGTGCGCGGCGCCCGGCAGCGCCGCCGCTCCGCCTGCAACAAAGGGAGCGGAGCCGAGAGGCTGCTGCCGCCGCCGCCGCCGCCGCGGAGGGGGAGGAGGAGGAGGGAGAGAGAGAGCGAGAGATGGGGGAGGAAGCACACGTGATAGCAGCCCCCTCCCCCGGGACCGGAGGGGAGGTGAGGGGCTTCTCCTCGCTCGGCGGGCAGGGCGAGCGGCGGCGGCAGCGCCCCCCTCACGGCGGGGCCGCCCCCAGGGAGCCGTGCGGGTCCCGGGCGGACACAGGCGACGGGCGGGGACAGCACCGGCGGTGAACGGGGCAGAGAGGGTCCCCCGGGGCGTCGAGGAGGGAGGACCGCTGGCACAGCGCTTGTCACTGTCCGGGGTGATGTTTTATTATTCACTAATAAGCCGGCGTGAGTGGGGTTGGGAAAGAAAGCAAAGAGATCGTTTCTTCTATTAATTGTAAGGGTTGTGTTTAATTTTTGCTGAACGGAAGCCTGGCATGAATAGCGGGAGCGTTTGCACCAGTCCAAGCCAATTAATGTATTTACGGTAAAGGCAGTGAGTTTTTAACAGAGTGCTTTTACTATCTAGGGTTTTCCAGTCCCTTACGTGGAGACACTTCAGAGGTCAGAAGCACTGCACAGGTAGAAGGTACCAGGCACATATCTTGAGTACAGATGCTCAGCATGTAGCTGTGTGGCTGAAAGCTTTGTGTAAATTGACAGCACAGTGACTGTCTTTGCATAGTGAAAACACAAGACAATGCTTTACATTCAACGAGATTTTTCCCTGTCTCAGTTGGCACGTTTCATGCAACTTTTTTTAATCCACTGTGCAAACCATTTGTTTTTCAGGAATAAAACCTGCCTTTTTCCTTGATCTCTCCGCTGCTACACACCGCTGACGGGCTGTAAAGTGTAGAGCTTGTGTGAGGAGATCTGGCTTGCACTCAGGTATAGCTCTTGTGTGAGGAGACCTTTGAGCAGTTTGTTAACCAGAGCAGTCAAGAGCAAGGCCGTAAATCCAGGAGTAAGCTTTGGTAGGCACAGTGGTCAGACATATAAAGTCAGATTGTTGTCTGTTTAAATACAGCATTGAAGACTAAGTCCTGTATTACTAAGAGAGCAATTTCCTTTTGGCAGAGGGGGTGCAGCACTGGCTGCCTCTGCCAAGAAAATGTTCTTCTGTAATTACTTAGTGATGCTAGATGCAAGAAGAGCTCTGCTCCTCAGTAAGGTGGGGTGCATTAACTGGAATGGAACTGGTGCTGATGAAACTGGGCTGCTGAGGTACACGGGCCAGGGTGTTCAAAGCTCTCTGGGTTTGCATGCTGCTGTCTAAGAAGATGAACCTTTGGGATCTTTGGGTCATGGGACTGGCAGAGATGTTTTGAAGGTAGCATTTTGCTGCTGTAGGAGCAAATGCTCTGTGTACCTCCTTCCCTGAAACACATCTACATCCACTGTACACTAAATATGCTGTTTTACTGTACCTCTTGCTGAAGGACTGGACCAGAGCAGCCCTCATCTCAAACACATTCAAGACCAGTTCATACCCGTTTGTTCTTGTGACATCCAGTGTTCCAGTTAGTCATTTCTCTTTCCCTTGAATTTGAATCTCTAGTACATTTATAGGCACTATTTGCAGGTCTAACCTATCAGTACATTTTATTGCTCTCCTCCTGTAAGTCAGAGCCTCTGTAGCTCAGATTTTACTGCACTAGATAAGTTTGGATTCAGCTTTCTTCAGCATAGCTGCAGTTTGTAACAGCTTTTCACAAACTATTGCCAGTCTCTGCCATTGAGGTAATCTCTCCTGATTTCTTCCAAAATTGTCCTTCCTAATACAGCCAATCTGCTTTTTATATGACCAAATCTCACTGATGTTTCAGGTCATGCTGTGAATGACAAATAGAGGCTACTCCTCATATTTGTCATTTACAGTCCATAATAATAATAATAATAATGCTTTTTATAAATGTCTAAGTGCATTTTCCATTGTTGTATTTCATCCCATTTCTTTTTTCCCAGTCCTCAAGATTATGTAGTCATCTTTTCAGTGTATTCTGAACCTCCTTTCTATTAACAGTCTTACACAGTTCTTTATGTCCACTTCCACGTCTACAACAATGAAAAAACACACAATTGCAACCTATAGGTCTCAGAACAAATTTTACCACTAACAGTACTTCTCCCAGGTCAAACATCCCCCTTCCAGGGCAGTGGGTACTCTGCTGTAGGGAGTTCTCAAATTAAAGTACAACTTTGTTTCAGTTCGTCATGTCTTTCAGTTTAGACAGGCAAACTATATGCTGGGTTTATAGCGTGGTTTGGTATGAAACTATCTAGATCCATCTAGTTCTAGTAAGTTCCATCTGTTCTGGTTCTTGTAAGTCCTATCTAGTTGCCACCCTTCTGCCATGGGCAGGGACACCTTCCACTACACCTGTTGGCTCAAAGCCCCATCCATCTTGGCCTTGAACACTTCCAGGGATGGGACATCCACATGCTCTTCCAGTTTAAAGTTGCTGCCCCTTGCCCTATCCATACAGACCCTTGTAATAAGACGCTCTCCAGCTTTCTTGTAGGCCCCCTTCATCTGCTGGAATGCTGCTGTAAGGTCTTCCTGGAGCCTTCTCTTCTTCAGGCTGAACTATTCTGACTGTCTCAGCCTTTCATCATAGAAGAGATGCTGCAACCCTCTGATCATCTCTGTGTCTCTTTTCTGTACTTGCTCCAACAAGTCCACATTCTTCTTATCTTGGAGGCCCCAGAGCTGGCCACAGTATTCCAGATGGGTTCTCATGGGAATGGAGTAGTGAGGGAGCATCACCTCCCTTGATCTGCTGGCCATGCTGATTTTGATGCAGCCCAGAACATGTTTGGCTTTCTGGACTGCAAGTGCACATTGCTGGCTCAGGTTGAGCTTCTCATCAACCAACACCTCCAAATCCTTCTCCCCGGGGCTGTTCTCCATCCATTCTCTCCCTGAATTTGTGCTGAGATTGCCCCAGTCCAGGAGCTTTGCCTCATTGAGCTTCATGAGTCTCACACAGGTGCACCTCTCAAGCCTGTCCAGGTCCCTCTGGATGGCATCCCTTGCCCCCAGTGTGTCAATCACACAACACAGCTTGGTGATATTGCCAGACTTGCTGAGGGTGCCCTCAATCCCCCTGTCCTTGTCACCAACAAAGACATTAAACAGCACCAGTCCCAATACCAACCCTGAAAGCATCACTCTTCACCGGACTCCAATTGGACATTGAGCCATTGCCTGCAACCCTTTGAATGTGACAAGCCAGCCAAATTCTTATCCACTGAGTGCTCCATCCATCAAAATATGTCTCTCCAATGTACTGACAAGGATGGTGTGCAGGACAGTGTCAAATGCTTTGCACAAGTCCTGATGGACTGTGTCAGCTGCTATTCCCTTATCCACCAGTGCTGTAACTCCATTGTGGAAGGACACCAAATTTGTCAGGCATGATTTGCCCTTAGTGTGAAATCTTTTAACAAGGCCAGATAGATTGTAAGTAAACCTTATGGGGTTTGGTTTTGGCTTTTTGTTGTTGTTGTTATTTTTTGACTCCTGGGATAAATGACATGCCATTTTTTATCTAGAAAGCCACATCTGAGCAGTTCTGTCTGTCTGGAAGCATCTCTAGCTAGTTTAAAGTGAGTGATACAGTCATGCTTGATTGGCAAATTCACACTATGCCAGCTGGGTCTTCATTTCTACTCTGTTCTCTGATATATGTATTTAAAAAAAAAAAAAAAAAAAAAAAAGAAGAAAAAAAAAAGAGAACAACCTAAACACTTTCCTGCCAGCTTTAAAAGCAAAAGCATTCAGAAAGAATTTGAGCAAGCTGCTTCTGGGGTGCAAATTGTTGCAGACGGAGGGAAAGCCACACCAACAAAATGACAGATCTTGTGTGTCTTTGGGATCACACTAAACTCTGCCACATTTGGTAACTTCCATCTTTGGCAAGTAAATGTAACTTTATTGCAATTATCCATCAATTTCACTTTTGCTCACCTCCAACTTCTCTTCTGTGAAAGTAGGAAGCTATACAGATTGTTGAAAATTGTCATCTTTGGTGAACTCTTGAATACCACCAGCAGTTTTTAAGTCCCCTGCTGATGCACACACAATTTCTGCCCTCCTCCCCCCTGATTTTTCTCCAGTAGTTGTAGAAATGAAGATGTACAACCAAAGGGAGACAGGGAATATGAAGGAACAGAGAGAAGCTGCCAGAACAGCGAGAGTGATTTCATTTGCCAGAGATCTGGATACAATACAGATACACTTAATTGTGAAAGCTCTGGTTTATTTTGTCTCTGAGAACAGAGATCTATAATTTAGTGAAACCATCAAAGCGTTGTTTGGAGCCCCCTGCGGCCTTGTGCATCAGACACACAAGGAATCCTGCTCTTGCCAGGTATTTTGACAGAGAACTGTACTTATTAGTCTTAGCTTTCCTTCTCACCCCCCAATAAAGCTCTTCCCAACTCCTGTACTTGTAAAGAAAAAATCAAAAATATTAAGAGTGTGAATCGAAACAGTGTTCACAGACTCAAGGAAACACAAAAACGTTGAGGTTGGAAGTGACTTCTAAAGGTCATCTTGTCCAACTCACGGTGTTCAAGCAGGGCCAACCTGAGCCAATTGCTCAGAGATGTGTCTAAATGGATTTTTAATATTTCCAAGGATGGACACTCCAAAATCTCCCTAGGCAACCTGTGCCAGTGCTGGGTCACCCTCACAGTGAAAATGTGTTTCCTGATGTTCAGAGAGAACCTCCTGTATTTCACTTTGTGACCATTGTCCTTGATTTTAAATCAAATATGTTGTCTAATGAAATCCAGAATCAGCCTCAAAAAAACCTCAGGAGTTCTCTCATACAAAGTATTTCACTTTTGTTACTTGATCAAAAGTACTCAGTTTATCCAATAGTTGAACTTATTTATCTGTCTCTATCAGGGGCTTTGTGCCCAAAATCTCAAATGACACTTACCTAAATCTGCCATCTTCAGTATTTGCAAGTTGCATAATACAAATAAGTATCTTCAGTATATAGTCCCCCTGTATTCTGATAAAATAAAATTAGTGCAAAACCAGGAAAGAACCAGGTGGCACTGGCTGTGTCATTTAGGTTCCTACATTGCTTATTATCTATTAAACTTTGTATTTAATTAAATTTTCTTTTCAGCACCACAGAATTTATTCTGTGTTACTCCTGAGGTCTTTGGCAATCAGATGCATGGCCCAGGATTTGCAATGATGTCAGATTTGGGAGTCTATCCAGCAGACCCTGCACAGGTGGTTCTTGCCACACTTTCCATGCAAACATAACTGTGGAGAAGTTTTCTTATCTGGAAGGCTCGCAGCTGAGCAGAAGGAGTGTTTAGCATACTACTCTTTTGCTCCTTTCCATCCAGAACTAAACATGTGGCACCAGCCTATACTTGCCCTCTGTCACAGTTTCACATGTCTAAATTTTGGTCTAGGAGCTTGATCAAGTGATTCAAGTATCCAACCTCACTCAAAGCTAGGGAGAAAAAAAGCCAGTTTAGGCCAAACTGAATTTGCTGTCACAGTAATGAGGACAGAGTGAGGGGAGGCCACAAGCTCAGTAAAGCTGGGCTTGATGCTGCTGCTCCTGAGAGCTGGGGGAGAGAAGGCTGATTGCTGCTTGTGCCCCTTCCCTGCCCGTGTGACTCCATCAAGGCTCTGGGCAAGCACACAGGACTTTACTGCCTCCCCACAGCACCCTGATGCTCTGTCCAGCTGTGTCCTTCTCCAGTCCATAAATCTGCCTCAATATCTCACCAATTTTTGAAGCAGCAACTTGCTCAGGCTGGTTATTATTGGGAAGCTGAGAACTCTTTCCCTTGTACTATGCCACTCTATTTCGCATTTTCTATCCCACTCCTATAGTTTTTCTCTATTTCCCTTATTTTATTTTAATCTTTAATTTTTCAGGTGTTTCCCTAGATTTTATGCTTTTCCCTTTTCCATTCACCATGGTGCCAGATCTCTTTCTCTTCTTGCAGTAGTTTTGCCTCTTCTTTCCCAGAATATCTTTATTCAGTCAAAAGGCATGACTAAAAGCCCATTTGGGTCAATAAGATGATTTTTAAGAACCAAGCTGAATATATATTTCTTCTCATTGAATTTCCTGTCACAATGTCCCCATCAGTCAAGAAATATTACTGAGCCCACTTTGCTGCTGGAAAAATCAGGACACTGAGAGATTTCTTTTTCTAGCACCAACCACGGGACACAAAGGATTCTGTAGCCATTGCAAAACAAAATCCTTACTTTTCAAAACCCAGTTGCAAACACATGCTTCTCCAGAACACTTTGTTTCCTTCCAAATCTAACACCTTCTGTTGACATCTATTCAGAGTGGTGGCAGGAACAGTAGGGGAGGCTTCAAACCATTCTCAGGACTGGCACAAATTTTTTTGCCTGTATCACTTGTTCTCAGCCACCTATTCCAAACAATTTTTCTTCTTGTTTGGTTTATATAAATAAAATATGACCTGTTACTTAGCACCTTTACATCTTTTAATCTTTCCTAATGAATCAATTTTTAGTGCATTAATCAGTTTGTTACCCTTTTCTCAGTTTCTTCTGATCTGTTGACATCTCTCTTCTTCAAATACTTCCAGACTAACTGCTGATCAGTAAAAGTGATTTCCAGATGCTGATAAATGCTTTTGTCACTTATTGATCAGGCTGTTTTGGTTCTTTGTTAGTGAATTGTGTTTAAACTGGGGCTAATTCCCAGCACAGTAACCTGTATGTGCCTGGGTGTACCAGGAAGGTCACGTCTGACTCAGTTCTGCAGATTTTCCGTACTGTGTTCATAAAATCATGACAAATTTTCAATCCTGCTTTTAGCTTTTTGCATCCTCAAAGGCAAAAATATAAAATATTTCATTGAGCTTGATCTCCATTGCCCCAAAGCTCTCTGTATTCTGCATCAGATGGGTATTCAGTTTGCTTTAAATTTAATCTTCAGTTAATGAGTACTAGGGCTCTTGTCAATTATGCCCCTTGCTTTGAGAATACCCTTCACATTGTTATCTGCAATTCTTAATCAAAATGCAAAAGCAGATTAAAGAATGACATGTTTTATGCTGTGTTTAATTGTCCCCAATGACTGGTTTTAGTAGTACATTATATGGTAAAATATTCTCAAACATTTTTGTCAAGGGCTTCTGTAGTGTCAGTTTTATTCTGTTTTAATTTTTGCTGCAGAAGAACACAAGTGGATGCAGCATACAGTTTGTCATCCCACTGAAGTCATATAGAAAGGGACTATTACTTCCCTGTGCTTGTGACAGTATGTAATTCAGAATTACATAAGCTTGTCTTTATTGTTATATTTCACTGCTTTTCTCAGTTTAATTTTCTCCAGCCTTCTGCTGTTCTCATATTCTGGTTTTGCATAACTTTTCAAAGTTTATTAACCATTTTCATCATGCTGTACATTGATTTCTATCATTATACAGTTAGCCTTCTCAAGCATAGCCATATGCAGTTATGAACAGCTATATTTCTCACCCTTGTATCATTACGAAATAGTCCAAACTTAATTTTCTTAGTTATTTTAATGTTTACACAACACAGACAGATTGCATTGTTCTTGATCCACGTTATATATAATGCTTACAAGCCCAAAAGCAATTACATTATCATTATGTTAATATGTAACAATATACTTAGAAAAGCAAAATTGTCAAGAAGGAGAGAGAGGAACTGTATATTTTTTTAACATAAACAGTGATCATGGCATATAAAAGAAGAATTAGACAAGGTGCCAGATCTAACCTAATGCACATTAAGGTTAGTGAGATACTATGGTCTAGAATAATGACCTGCTTAAATTATGATATATTCTTCTCTTGTTTCTCCATAAAAATTGAGAAAGAACTTCTGAAACTCATGGAAGCTCAATATGTGTCCATTAACATAGTAATATGCTTTTTCCAATGGAGCACATTGCTAAGTATTTGCAAGCCGTGACTTATAAATGGGAGGTTTATTGGATTTCCACAACCTTGTGAAATCTCCTTTGGTGGATAATAAAGCCAAATGAATACATTTCCAGAGGAACTTGTCTAATATGATTACATTTGTGCCCAGAAATATGAGACTATTAGGGATTTAGATTGTCCAGAGCATCAGCTCTCTTGTACCATGTGCTTCTGTCTGTCTGATGGAAGTTTTCCAGGTAAGAACAAGACCTATTGGGTGAGCTGTCACTCTGTGTGACAAGTGACAGCTGATGCACCTTGAATAGGATGTACTTGGAAATATGGCATTTTTGGTTTCTGCATAATAATGTTTTTGTAGTGAATTAGGATGATTTCACAATGGCTTGCATTCTTTTTTTTTTTTTTTTTTGAAGGTAACTGCACAAAGCATTTCCATCACTTATACAACTGTAATAAAGGTCTGAATCCAGCTTCAAGCTTTTTGACAGTGATTTAATAAGTAATCTCTTTATATGAATAGTGAAATTTCTACCTGAAAAGATAGGAGATGAATAGAAATGTTTGCAGATAGAGCAGATCTCTTGACTCACTGTAATGACACAATTTGTTTGTAGACATCAGTATCTCCTTCCAGTCTCTGCTTCCACTCAAGAAATGTTGTGTCTCTTTCCCTAGATGGACATATTGAAATGAGCATTAACTTGTTTGAAGACCACCTGCTTCTGGCAGATAAAAAGTAATTGTTTAAAGACTGAGCTGCTTCTGTGGCATACTCCCACCACACCTTTGCTGGGTTGCAATGTTGGGGGTCTGCTCTCCAGACTTCCCAGGCTATCAGCAGATTGTAGGCCTTTCCCTCTTTGGGCTGTTCTGCCTCCTGGCATGGGCACAGATGACTCTGTGTAGGGATGAGACCTCATTGTGAAGTTACCAAAATACCTGGAGTCCCTGCTGTCTCCTAACATATCTCAGTTTCTCAGCTGGAGTGTGGAGGGCAGCCACCTTTTCCTTTTCAGAGGCACATGGCTGGTGGCTGTATGGCATCCCACAGACAGCACTGCATATGCTCTTGGAACAGCATTGCTCTGTGTTTAATGGTTGGGGTTGTTTAGAAGAAAATATGGACAGCATAAGAGTGCAGATTCAGCAGGTATTGCAGTACAGTCTCAATTATACACAGTTTTTAAATGTGGAATTTTGTCTGAATCACAGGATGCTTCTACGCTTGTAAGGTTCAAATAAGTCCTTCTCCCTGCCCAAGGATATGTGTCTTGTGTTGGGAAGTGGCACTAATTGCTTGTAAGTAGGGAGCAAGCTAAATTGTCTGAAATATATCAATCAATATGAAAGCAGCAGCTCAAACTATTAAGAGAGATGCACTCTGTCTTACATAGAGAGAAATTATATGGCTATCGTGCAGCCCCAAGAGATGGCATGAAATGTTATTTATATTTGATTATTTCCTCCCTCCCCAAAAGACATGATGTTGTGGACACTGACATGAGCCACAGTTAACTTCCAGAACACCATTAATCCCTTTGTTCTTCATCAAGTCACGCATGCTTTGCTAATGCTTGAGATGATGAAAGGAATTTTAGTTCACAAGACCCTGAACTTGCTGCACTTCTTCCTTTTACAGAGAGAAATGGAATTGCATCAGAGCCACAAAAAGTGCAGATTGCTCTAAAAAGACATATTTTACCAAAGCACTTTCTATGCCTGCTACCGTGGTCTGTAGTGGACTTATTGTTGACACAGCTCTGGATATTTATATTCCTTCAGGAATAGCACAACATGATTCTGAATGTCGTGTGGAGCTTGACAATAGGATTGCTACCAAAGGAAAGAACTCATTCTGAACCGTGTTCTGAATTTCAATCTGCACACAATGAACTTTCACAGGAAGGCTGATGGGAAGTGAGAAATAAGATGCTTTTGATAATTGAGTTGAATTTTATGGAGCATTTTTTGAATCTTGTATTGATTAGTAACCAGTATCACTGAGATAACTCATTTCTAAAAGAATGTTTAAGTGAATTTGTAGTAATGATATAGCATCTAATCTGCTTTTAGGACTCCATTCTTGGAATAAGAAATGTTTCTGTTTATTCAGCATAAGGTTTTAAATTGAGCAAGAGGACATACATCACACCTTCTCAGTTCCATTTTTCTCTCTGTCATTTGAGGTGTTTGAAATGTGCAACATCTATATTACTTGTGTACATTATTTTGAAATACATTCCTGCATGCAGGAGAGTGTGTTTTCCAGATGGATGTTCCAGGTGCTTTGGTGCCAGTGCCCCCAGGGATGCACCTGGCATGCACTGCTGGGGATAAGGGCTCTTGCTTGAAATAGCTTCCTATCCACACCATCTTTCCACATTGTACCCACTCCTAGCGGGAGTCTATCCCTGGGAACAAATGGTGGAAGGGCTGTTAAGGTCTCCTTAAGCTGCACAATGCCACAGTTGCTCTGGCATGGCTGCTGGGGGATGAGCTCAGAGCCAAATACAGTCAGCGTAACTGAGGATAAAATGTTAAACTCTTCTCGTATTAGGAAACAATGCTCTTTTAATTCGCCCTCCAAACTGCACATGCACTTTTCACAGCCTCAATGTACAGGAGTCTCCCACACCATCAGGATGGGGCTTTTTATCCAGGTCCTCTTCCAGGACAAGACCCATCATTTGAGGTCGTGCTGCTCACCCATTCATGATTGTGAAAGGAAAGGCTTCTACCAAGAAAACCAAAAAGGACAAATCATGCTTCATGTCTAGGAAATGGATTTGGTGTCCTTCTCCTTTCGCTGGGCACCACTAGGCAGGATCAAAATCCAACTTCTGTTTGCCTTCTGGGAACCTGCAGTACCTGGAGCCATCAAACCCACATCCTTCACTGCCTTCCTGAAAACTCTCTCTGCAAGACAGACAATGGGCCAGGAATAAAAAGAAAACCTCATCTGTCATGTAGGAATTAATTTTTGGAGTCAGGAAAAGTCTGAAAGCTCCTCAACAGGGAGCCTAGCAGATCTCCCCACTCATCTGAGACACTGGCCGTGGCACAGCTGGCAGGGCAACAGGTTATGCTTACCAGAGCCACAGGTTTAAACAACCCAATTTGTCACATCTCTGATTTATTTTAAATCAGAGTACAATTGAAAGGAAAGATGCTGAACTTTGAGGAACATTGTAGTCATAGTGATGATGAACAGCACAAGTGCACTTGAGCATATATTTTATTAGAGAACTATTGCTGTACACATTCGTTATTTGAAGACTGATTCCTGTAGGCTATAAACTTCTAAAATATCACTGTCCTGGTGGTGGGCTGTTTTGTTTTTTTTTTTCCTAAATTATTGTAAGCTTAAAAGGTTTCAGTTTGAAAAATCTTCCCCCAACCAATACTTATATGGACTTGGCTTTGTATTTTTTAAAAAGATTATATTACTATCCCTTTGAAAAAAACATCTGTTTCCCTTAAGCATTCAGATGCTACATTGAAAAGCAGCTTAAAAATACCTATGATACAAAACTAACTATCCAATATAATTTTATCATATGCTCTTAGACATCTAAGAAGAAAACAATACAGCTGATTTGCTTCAGTTTTCTATAGACTATTGTGGGAGAAAGAGAAAAAGGCTCCTGTTAATTTATGCTATCTGGAAGGAATGTGTGACATGCCTTCCCAAGAAAGGATTAGAAGTCAGATAAGTTATTAATGAACTAATTTTTATTTTTGGTTCAAAAAGTTCTTATTTTTATGGCTAGACAAATGAACATGCATTTCTGATATTAAAAAGGCATTTTTCCACTAGGAGAGAGAAATAAAGTAATACAGCACTACAACAGCATGATGTTGCTATTTCAAATGTCTTATTTTCAATTTGAGCTATCTGACTAATGAGATACAGCAAGAGCTATGTTAAAAAATAGGTAATCTTTTTAATATTATAAAAATGCAATTAGAAAAGGAAATATAATATGCAATTAGGAGGAATTTAATATGAAGATATAAAAATAGGTTCTTCTCATATGTAGGCTCAAAGACTTATTTATAAATTTGTTGACTCATAAGATACAAAAGGCCAGTCTCATCTAGGAAAAACACACTGCATTTGGAGATACTGTGCTGCCCTTATCAATGTCCTGGCTAGATCCAGACTGGGATCTACTAATTACTGTTTGTTCCTCCAGCTACTGTATATGTTTTGTGTGTGGATACAGAGGCTACTTTGGAAAAGCTGAACTTGGAAGAGTAGTAACAAGGAAACTGAGGAATGACATCTGGAAGTTTAGGTAAGTCCTCTGACTAGGATATTCTGGTAATTTTTCACTAATGCCTCCAAATGCCCTGGAAGCTAGAGGAGCCTTATGATTGAGAGAGTTGCAGCATCCAGCAGTTCCCACTTTCGGGCTCTCTGGAAAGCCTGTCTGCTTATTTTGAGGTCTAAATGTTGACAGTTTGCCAAACTCTCCTTAAAAATCCAGTGCTTAGAGTCTGCTTCACTTAAAATAAGAGCTGTGACAACAACCGTTCTAATTCACAGAGACATGCAGCTTCTGTTGCAGCATCTTTCCACCACCCCTCAATTGCTCCTAACTTTGGTCATTTATTCTGGGTAGTAATGTTCCAATTATGGTTTCAGCACAGCAACATTTTCTTTTGAAGTGAAATGCCAAGCTCTGTTGTGTTATTTTAAACTCTGCATGGTAAGGCACAAAGTAGTGAGCCCTTTATTTAAAACAAGCAACATTTTTTCATTGTATAATGGCTTGTAGCAGTATTTAAGGAACTGTGCTTTCTCCATGATTTATTATTTGGTGCCAGGATTGGCCTTGAGTAAAAAAACAGGGTCCCTTTTTTTGGCTTTATAAAAACCAGTAACGGGCAAGTTATCAATTTCCAGGCCCCTTGCTCCTTCTACATATAATTTGTTTTGTCCAACCTGAAAAATTGACAGAATCTCTTGAAAGGCTAGAAAACCACTTTTATGCTGTTCCAGCACTTCAGAACTGCACTGTGCATGGAGGAGGGAGAGATGCCGAGTAACCATCCCTCTTTTGCCACTTCAAATCACCCAGATGTTCCTTGGTTGATAGGATGTGTGCCCCAAATTGACTGCGCACAGTGTACCTGCTCACTTCACAGAGCCCACAATTTCTCAGTCACACCTGAAGATGCAGAGATAAAAACTTGGCAATAAATTGCCAAGGTCAAGCAAGGTGACCACAAAATCTGTGTTCACATTAGCAGGTATTGCAGCCAGCAAGAGAAGATCTGTAAAGCAGCTGGTGCTGAGGACCTTTCATCCTTGTAATATGCATTTTAGGATGTCTTCTGTCAGCCAGGTTAAAGTTGGTCCCAGGAGCACCACACCTATTGGCATCTAGACTGTGCCTTCCAGTTTAGTTTTCTGCAAAAGGAATCAAATCCATGTGTTCAGGGACCTCTCCATAATGGAATCAAAGCAGGACCATTAAGGAGGACTGGGAGATGCACTCTGTGCTACTGATCCAAACTCAACTAGATACGCCCAAAAGAGAGTAAATGTCTTTGTTTTCTGTGCCTAGAAGGTGTCATTTCTCTGCAGGGAGGTTTGCTGCCTTCTGCTCCACAGGGAGCTGTACTTCCAGGAGGAAGATGATGAAAATAAAATGCTGAGTGAAGAGCTGTGGATCTGTGGTTCCCACACTGCATTGAAGTGCTGGCCAGATGTGAAGTGAAGAGAGTAGAAGGCTAACCTTTACCAACAAACACAATAGCTTAAATTATATCAGTATGAACATTTGCTATGTTCATTTAATGTTTATTAACAACACAATGTGTGAACCTACGGAAAGCAAATGGCACAACTTGTGAGCTTTGCTCTGTTTTGAAAGCAATGGTAAAAAAGCCCAGTGTATTGCTATGCATTTACAGAACACTGTTATTGATCACATTACAATGTAGAATTGCGCAGCAGAATTGTACCAATTTATGTTTAAAGTGTTGTTCTGTGAGGTCTGATCATCATGTCTCCATTGAAGCCAAAGCCCAGCTGACAGGAAGCACAAATACATGGCAGCTGCAGCTGTGGCTAAACCGTCCTTTGATTCTGAACTAACTATTCTACCCAACACCCCTCACCCCAAGCTCTGTTTCCATGATCACACAGGCCTGACTCTGACAAAAAGGAGCACTGTCTAGAGAACCAGCATTTCTCAGTCACCATAAAAAGTGTTTCTTTTTATGAAGGTGGAAGTTCCCTTTTACTTGAAGCAAAAGTTTTCACAGCCTCGTGCAACACCTCACTAGTGACTCTGCTGATATTGTGAGATGGTAATTATGAAAATGCTTGTGTGATGTACTCATACTAAGTCAGATTGCAAAAACTAAGTAGATATATTCTTGAAAGATCTCATACAGGGGCTAAATGACAGCCATCCACCCCCTACATAAACTTTAATTTTTCCATTTGTCTGTAAAGTGTAATCCTGGATCATCGGTTCCCTTCCTTCACTTTCTCTCTCTGCCCTTGAACTTTTTCAGTTGTAGGGCTCAAACACTGCATTCTATTTATTATTTATCTTACCATGGCACTTTGGGAGAGAAGCACAGCTTTTCATTCAAGCCCTTGAGAAACAGAACAAAAACATTTCAAGCAGAAATCAATTGCTTGTTTTCATCGCTTTTGGGGTATTTTGGCCTTTCAGGGTTTTAGTAGAGCAATTGTCAATGTAGTTTAGCAGCTCTCCCTTCATGCTGGCAGTATCTTATCTGAGCCAGTTTTAAGCTTTCCTTAATTTTTCAGGTAGCACTTTACCACACAGACAAAAAAATCTGATCTTGGTTTTGACAATATATCTATGGGATGACTATAAAATCCTGCAGGTGTGCAGGAAAATCCATTTTTTCCCCTCATGTTAACTCCTTTGTTCAGTTGTCTGCCAGGCCATGACACAAACATCAATATCTCTCTGCTCGCAGCTTCTAAAAAAGTTTTTGAATTCGACTTTTCAGATCATATTTGAACTTCATTAGGCTTTATATAGGGGCTACATAAATTATTTAATACCTATATTAAGGCAACTTACTTAAATTTATCAGCTTCAGGTAATTTTGATTTTTACTTATGGATTGTAGGCTACTTGGGCTATAAAATGTGATTTTAAAATGCAGTAAGACCAGAGAATTAGAAAGAAATTGGAAACATATACAGGGTGCAGGTGCCCAGGTGCTGGTGGAGGGGCTTCAGGGACCCCTGTGATGAGGGGCCAGGGCTGCTCCATGCTGGACACAGCCCTTTCCAACCAGCTCCAATGGCCCCACCACACGGCATGGCTGGGCCCTGGAGCCAAGGTGGTGGCCCCTTGAGGAAAATGTACTTTTAAAAGGGAAAAAATGCTGCCTGGCAGTGAGTGGTGAGGAAAAATGGGAGAGAAATAACCCTGAGGGGAGAGCTGAAGGAGCAGGAGGAGGTACTGAGGGGCTGAGCAGACACTCCCCTGCAGCCCCTGGAGAAGACCACAGTGGAGCAGGCACGTCCCTGCAGCCCACAGACAGGACTGGGCTGGAGCAGCACCTGGAGGACAATGTGCCACAGCACGTGGACGTTTCCTGAAGGAACTGTGATCCATGGAGAGCCCACAATGTACAGAGTGGTGAATCCCAAAGGAGCTCCATACTGGAGCTGGTGTATCCCAAAGGACAGCAGCCAGTGAACAGGACCTCACTCTGCAGCAGGGAGACAGTGGGAGGAGGAAGGAGTGGCAGAGAGGAAGACCTATGGGCTGACTGCAGCCCTCATTCCCTGTCCTCCTGTGCTACCTGGAGTTGAGGGGAAGCAAGAGAATTCAGATATGAATGAGCAAAGTTGACCCTGGAAAGAAGTGGGGGAGAATTGTAGCTTTTTTATTTGTGTCTCAACATTCAGATCTATTTTATTTGGCTATAAATTAAATTAATCTCCCCTGAGTTGCCTGGCTTGCTTGTAATAACTGGTAAGTGATCTCCCTGTCCTTGTCTTGACGCATGAGTTATTTCAATCTAATTTTTTCCTCATCCTGTTGAGTAGGGGGAGTGAAAGATCTGCTGACTGTGTGACTGACAGCCCTCCAAGGTCAACTCACCACAACCAGAAAGCATCCCTGTCTCACTGGAAGTGAACAATTAGAAAATTTTAGGGAGCTGAGACCTAAATCATATGCTGTCATGAAACCTAATGCCTTCTGAGTTCATAGGAGTTTGATGTTGCCTTGAGACTATGACTGGAAATACAGGCATGCTCTATAATCCAACCTCTGCTATCTGCAGAGCATGTAATGTATTTTAAGGTGAAATAAAGAATACATTAGTTTACCAACAGAGGCTCACTTGAAAGATTTAGTGTTTCTTATAATATGCACTGTGAAAAATCTTAAGAAACCCAAAGGGAAAAGCTTGCAAAAGCCTTTGGTAGGCTCAGTCAGTTTCCAACTGAACCGTGGGTAGGCTATTTCCATCCTTCCATGGCAGAACGGCTCAGTGGTGGCTGACAAGCTTTGTGACTTTGTGAAAAATTCAAGAGCAATCCCTGTGCCAGGACTCTGTGGACATGATGGCAGATGGACAGAGCTGGAGCAGAGGTTGCTCAGTAAATCCTCAGCAGCACAGGGAAGGGGCCAGCAAGCACCAGAGCCCCCGAGGATCCAGCTGTACAGCAAGGCCACCACAATGCCTCAGCAAATCCTCGGGTTGCCTTCCATTTGTGACTTCTCCCGTAATTTCTGCATCTCACCATTCCTAAGTAAGCAGTATCCTGGAATTGCTGCCTTTATTCCAAGGTCTCATAAGGTTCAGACTCAGATTTTAATTACCACACACAGAAAATGTGTTTGCATTTGTTTGCTTATTTAATATTTGACAGTGTTTCATCTCTGCTGGAAACCTAACTTTTCTATCCGTTGGATATTCTGAATCCTCAATGCTGAGTCAGAAATATTGCACTTCTTATATATGAGTCATCATCAATTTTATCATTTTAGATCAAAAGAAAGCAAACTCATCCAAATTTTCTGTCTTCTGTGATGTAAAAAAATTATAATAAATCTGGAGTCAGTTTATGCACATACTTTAGGAAGTTGTGGAGTTTTCTGAAGGTTTTAGGTCATATTTAGGCAACTTTCTTTAGCTGTTTCCATCTTCATATTTTAGAAACTCGTATTTGTGAATGATTCTACTTAAATTAACTCTACCCCAGCCAAAACCAGCAAAGCCTTTTATCCACTTTCATATAAAATGTCAATCATCTCTGCCTTCAATGGAAGAAACTGTTATAAAACCTTCTATGGACTGACACAACTTTGTAACATTACGAAGAATATCCTCCTCGTCTTATCTGAAACAAAGTAATTTATTCTGAAAGTGTAGATGCGTGTCATGCTTTTTGTGAACTGAGACATAAAAACACAAATATATTTATATTCAGGGAGATAATTATATTCTCCTAACCATGTGCAAGTTGTACATATTTTGCTTACAGACTAAGGCAGTATTCATCTTAAGAAATGAGAATGAAATACAAAATCAATAAAAAGTATGTAAAGATTATTGATATCTGAAGTTAAATTTTGACTGCAACCAATTACTTCACAACAACAGTGACCCTTTCACATACTTTTTAAAGATAATAGGGCAAGCAGGCTAGAACTGTTAAATAAATAAATAAAAATAAAATTTAAAAGTAAATAAAATAATAAAAAATCCACTCATATTTCTATTCTGGATCAGTATCAATACCTGGTGCCAGAAAATCACATTACATTTAATTATTCTCTAATGGATTTTATTGCAGAGAGAAATTTTATGCACATTTCCAGGTTTGGGGTGTTTTTCTTTCTAATTGTCATGACATTCAGAATTTAAATACAGAATATTTTATTGCATAGATGCACAAGTGGTTACTGACTGCCATTTCAGCTGCCTAAGTAAAGACTGTAGCTTCTCAGGGCTCAGCTGGCAATTAGTACCAGAATTACACTTAAGTGCACAGCTATGCTGGCAATTTACATCAACTCTGCAAACCATTTCACATGCTGCTAAGGCATTTCTTTTCCATGTCACTCCTTAGGCATAATCCATATAATTCTTCTGATTGTTGGAATTGTTTTATTCTCTGCAAATTGTTCTAGAGTCTCCCCTTGACCCCAGTCCTGGACAGAGGAGAAGTGGAGAACTAAGATCAGGTGGTGCCTGATATTACCAGTTTACCAGTCGTGTGGTGCATGATAATTTGGCTTGACAATAAAGAAAGCTGTGTGGACATATGAAGAAAATCTATACTGGTAACTGCCCAGAGGCACATTCCTACCCTAGAGTAGATGTGATATGCTTTTACAAAGAGACAGACCATCTCTGGTTTACCATAAGGAAATAATGTGGACCAGGGTCACTGCTATGGAGCAGTTGATGCATGATAATTTCTTATCCTTCAGCAAAGTATTTCCAAATCTGTAATATTCCCTCTCAAGTACAGCAGCTGCCAATTCCCATAAACATCAGCAAAACTCCCTGCAGCAACTGTCTCTATACTGCTACCTGCACTCCTGCACAGAGCAGTGGGGCAGGAAGCTTGAAATGAAGAGAGCAACCTTGCTGGCACATGGGAGGAAGGTGGGGAGGATAAAGAAAGTAGAGTTTTGGATGTGTAAAATGGAAGAGGAGACTATGAAGGTAAGAATATGCAGTAAAAATAATAAAGGACCCTTGGGGCTTGGAAATGGTGAAGTGGTAGCATGCAGTTGGGAAACAGGGTTTGGTGGATGCACTGCAGAGTGGTATGGACTGGTGCAGCTTCTGATAGCCAGAGAGGTTGGAAAGGGATACAATAGCTTTAGAGTTAGGATCAGAGCAGACACTAACAGTGGGGTGTTGCCAGGCATGTATGTAGGGGACTAATCAGCTGGAAACAAAAGTAACTCAGAATCCCATACATTCTCCATATACATTTTAGAAAACAAATCTTTCATCTGTGGACAAAACTGAAGCAATGCAGACCCATCCTGGTATCTAGAACACTGTCTGGGGAGTCAGGGTCTTCCACACACTCTCCCATGTAGTGTAGTTGTGCAACCTTGCTACAAACTACCCTGGGATAGGACTTGTTTGCTCCCTTTTGTTTCTCACTGGTTAAATTGCACTGAACAATTGCACACATCCTGGCCAAGGAAAACATTCTAGCTATAGGAAAGACAAGTTTACCCGGACATTGTCAGCCAGAGCAGGACACTGGATACTGATCTTCCATCTCTCTTCTGTGGATCATTACATTTTTGGTGTAATGTAATCCAGATTTTGAATAACAGAATGGACAACACTCTCTGTTTATAGCCCTCTGAAATAAAAGGTTGTTCTGCACTTTCTTTTTTGTTGTAGGAAAGGGCATATGCTCTTCACATCAGGCTTAACATATTTGGGGTCAATGAAACCCTAAATCCCCGCAGTCCAGTGCTGAGTAGCTAAAAGCCAAGGCTGATGCAGCCTAAAAGACATACGTGTTTCCTTCCGGCTAGAAGTGACTCCTGGCCCTGCTCTTAGATACCCTAATCACTTCAAGGAGAAAAAATACTTCAAGGAGAGAAAATACAGCATGGAAGTGAGTACCTTACATATTATTCTAGCTGCAAATCAGGTATGTTGCAAGCAGTGCCCAGTGGGTGGGTGCCCTTGAACAGACAGGCCACGTTGAGCCATCATTTTGTTGGGCAGCAAGTCCTGAGTCTTCCAGATAAGACTGGCTCTTTCACAGCCCATTTGTCTTTCTGCCTCTCTAAGTGCTGCTGTATGAAAAGCAGCATCAAATAGTCCAGAACTGTAGAGAGCAAGAGTAGGACTTTAGAGAAGGGAAACCTTCACAATAAAGATGTCATTCTTAAAGTTTTAAAGGAAAAGATTATACACTTCAGAGAACTAAGTCGCCTGTTATACCAGCTTTATTAAAACTCACAGCATGCTGAACTCCCAGAATAGGAAATTAGATCCCTGCTAGTGTTTACACACATTAGAATATTTTTAATGAATATAAAGAATATTTTGTTTCTACATGATTAGAGAGAAAACAGGACAGATTGTGTGACGAAACTGATGAAACAATTATTACAAGACTCCAAGGGACAAATGTAGCTCCACTTTCAACTGGTTCCCTCTAAGTGATGGCAAATGGGAAATTCCAAAGGCCCTCAAGGAAACAGAATACTTTTTTTCAACCTTAATACACAGGCAAATCCACAGTTAGGTGCAGCAGTGTAGATTTCAGTCTGAGGTCTAGCACCAATTGTCTCATTTAAGACAATATTGAATCTCTCAAAAGGTGTCAGTTAGACATCACACGTATTTGCACATGCTATCAAGGCTTTCATACTTACAGCCCTCTGTAAGCATGTTTTTGTCTTTAAAAGTACAGCCAGACCTCATGCATTTCCTGCCCAAGAATATCCTATATGAACATTTTAAAGTGCTGCTACTTGCTTTTCATTCCATATGACAGTAAATGTAATAACCTTTTCTAGAGGCAAGGGGAAGGTGTGTGCCTGTGCAGTGGTGAGAACTTTCTGACAGTGTTGCTGAGCTCTCATTTTCAACCAGTTTTACACAATTCTCATTTCTAAGACTTATGTGCATAATGACATAGCAGTAGAATAAATCTAATGTAGGCAAGCAAGAAAGCTTTCTCTGTGCTCTTAATCATAATAGAGTCTGTGCTGCATTGACAACTGCAGCATAAAGTTCATTTCTTGAAGGTTACGAACAGCTAACCGATTCATACAGATTTTTCTTTGATAAATCTGGTATTTTTAGGGGATACATATTTTAAAACAGGGCCAAGGACCATTCTTTGGCTGCATGAAGACACATTACACAACCTGGTTCATCTCTGGATGGCTTTTCTTCTTACCCTAAACAGAGTGGCTTTGTCTGAGCTGCCACTGAAGGATTTGGCACAATTGGAATCCTGTGTTACTTTTTGGGCCCCTCAATACACCAAGGACACTGAGGTGCTGTAGTATGTCCAAAGAAGGGCAGTGGAGCTGGGGAAGGGTCTGGAGTACAGGTCTGACAAGCAGTGACTGAGGGAGCTGGGGGTGTTTGCCCTGGAGAAGAGAAGGCCGAAGGTAAACGTTATCACTCTCCACAACCACCTGCAAGGAGGCTGTGGCCAGGCGGGGCTGGGCTCTTCTCCAAACAGCAGCAGGACAAGAAGAAATGCCCTCAAGGTGTACCAGGGAAGGTTTACATTGGGTACAGGGAAATATTTCTTGCCATGTCCCTCATATCTTCCCCTCCAAGTTTTGTCTTCCTCCCTGACTTTTTCCCCTGCTTTTGCAACATCTGAGCTTAGTTTTGGCATGTTTTGGTCCTCTGCAATGCAGCTCATTTCCTCACAGCCTATTTTTTGAAGACACAAAAACTCCCGATTTTCTGGTTTTTTCACTTGCATTTCATTTGATCCTATCTCCTTTCCAGAGTGTTTGTTCATGAAAAGGGTGGTCAAGCACTGGAACAGGCTGCACAGGGAAATAATGGAGTCACCATCCCTAGAAGTGTTCCAAACACCTTTGGATGTGGTACTTAGGGACATGGTTTATTGTTGGACTTGGCAGTGTTGGGTTAACGGTCTGATTTGTTCTTACAGGTGTGTCGCCCTGTTCTTCTTAGTTCTTTTAAGTGTTCTCATGTTTACATTTTTGTAATAGAATTTCTCACACACTTTTCATGTAAATAATAATTATTTTGCATTCCTTCCTGGAAGAAAAGAGAATAGATGAACTGTTAGTTTAATCAGTGTAGGTAGAGAGGTAGCAATTGCACCCTCCAATCCATGGTCACTTTAAAAATCTATAAATATTAGTGTTCAGAAATAAACTGCCCTCTTTTTACCTTAAACATTGCAGTGTGTGCATGTCATTCATTTCGTGTCATATTACAACACAGGTGCTTTTCAACCTTAATGATTTTGCTATTTTACCATTACTTCCAATGCTTCATTTTTTTATGCAGTGCTATTTTTGCTGATTTTTGATTGAGTTTCTGTTGCTTTGAAAGACCTTGAGTCAGGTTAGTATAAAATTTTGTATTTCAGTGTTTTTTTCAGTTCATTAGTCATCCCGAAGCAGAGTTGCGTTTCTAGTACTGGTCTCCTCATGGTGCTGCAAGGTATTGTGGTTTAGGGCTGAGCACCTCTTGCTTCATGTGCAGTCCATTCACACTCCAAAACTGACAGTAACAAGAATTCAAGCTTGAATTTAGCTATCACAGTCTGTATATCATGCCATGCCTTAGCCTGGGCTCCAGTGCGTTTTTCAGGACTTGGGTGTTACTCAAATAGGAGCTCAAATGCTGGCTTCATCTTAGTTTTATGTGTGTCCTCTCAAAGATAAGTGGAAACGCTGAAGAATCCATTCAAATGTGTTCAGGGATTGTGACATTTGCTTTAGGGGTACTTCAGGAGTACCCCTAAGTAGACACGATCTAGTTGCTTTTTTACTCTTTTAGTCGTAACACAGGATTGTGGCAGGGGCTGGGTATATCCAGAGATGTTTCCACAGCATAGGAAATATTGGTTTTCATTGAGCTGCTGCAACCTCCTCTAAGAGGTCCTTGCCAAAAAGCAAAACAAGCATTAATTAGATAAGCCCTTAGAGGCTGGAGGGACATAAGCCATTCCCTCAATTCTGTCCTGACTGATCCTAAGCATATTGATGTCATTGAAGGTCTTTTTATTGATATTCAGTGAACTTTGGATTAGATCCTGGCTATAGTTCAGTTATGGCAAACAGTAATGACATTATGCTTTTGTGATGATGTCATATCATTATGCAATATTGTAAACATAATGTAATAGCAGTGAATGCTGTTTGCACTTTCAAGCTAAGTATATATATAACAAACACTGCATCTGGTCCATTCTGCTTTCTTTCATATCCAAAATAATCCCACGCCTCAGCAGTAAAATTTTGTAATTCCCTTTAAAATCCTGCTGGACTTTTTGACTCCATTACATTTATCAGTAGCAAAGTGTTCATGTTGTCTGCTGTATAGCCTTTGACAATTTTAAATATCGTGCTTTCCCCTTTTGTGTTCTGCTTTGTTACTTTCTCAATGTTCACTAAGTCTTACTTTACAGTATTTGATATATGGAACTTGCTCAATATTCATCTTTTAAAATTCTTATTATATACAGGTTTCTCTCCTCTCCCAGATTGTCTTAATTTTCATCACCACTGTCAAGCTTATAAAAAAAAATTAATATGAACCAAGGATTGAGACTGCAGATATGGTGTAGCAATATAACAAGTCACACTTTGCGTGTATTTTCTTAGGTAGTTTCAACTCTTCTGCTTGTCTTGTAATGCTAAAGGGATTTTGATCTGCTTAACCATTGTGAGGCATGACAATATGTGTTGTAGGTCATGGTTGTGGCCCAGCACTGCTTTCTGCCCTTTATATAGTAAGGCAGATCACACATTACTGTTGAAAAGGTAGGTATGCTATGTCATGTGCCCCAAAATCTTTATACCCACTCAGACTCACCAGCCCCACTGAAGAATGTGCAGGAGATGCTTTTCTTACACTACCTCAACTACAAAGTCCTAAAATTCTATTTTCCTGCTCTCAGCAGAACAGAAAAAATAGAGTAGATTGCCCCTTCCTGTTGCCACTGCAGCTGTTTTTAGAGGGAGAAGATTGTGTAAAACAGTGCAGGAAAAGGTGGGTAGGGAAGAAGACAGAGAATGCTGTGCTGTGAAAGATGTAGGATGAAGTTAATCTGTGGCTTAAGCCTCTAACATCGTCTTATCTTAGAAAACAGTGCAGTTGACTCCACAGGGAGTTCACTACTGCACTGAACTTCACAAATCACTGCTCAGCCCAGTAGTGTGTGGCACACTTGAAGGAAAAGAGGGATAGAATTGGCAGATGTAGAAGACAATCCTTCCAGCATCTCAAATGCATCTATGCTCCAACTTCTGGTAAAGGAAAATATAAGGAATCACTGCTGATGCAACACAATCATCTCTTGACTGTGGAGGATGCTAGAACACATTCAAATTAGGAAGTGTTCATTTTGCTCACCTTTTCATCAGTGCATAACAAAAGAAAGATGTAAAATCTAGGCTCTCAGTCAGTGAAGGCACAGTTCAGGGACTGGTCACAAGTCACAGGCTTATGCTCACTGCTCCTTGATGATACCCAGGCACTGTGTCAGCTGCAGGCAAAGAAAATTGTATTTCTAAAAGCTACCACTGTTAATCTCTCCTTAGAAAAGTTCATTAAAATAACCCTCATTAATCTTTTAATGAACTCCTTTAGAATTTTTCAAAGAGAACATGTATCTTCTGCAGGAATTTATCTCTAGTACATGGTCAGGGTCAGTTGTATAATTTGGTTTTCTTTTGCTTTCAAAAGTTATGCTTCTCTTTAGTTTTCTTGCTATCTTTATTATCATATATGCTGACTTAATTTTTTATGTATAGTTTTAAAGAAAATAAGTAACAGGTATATAATTCAGATATTTCATTCTACATTGGATTTGTCTTTTGTGTCTCTGTAATTTTAATAAGTTTGGGGGTGAAAAATATACTTCTCAAATTTCATTAGAAGTATGATATTGTGGAAAATGTTAGTAGACTTACCTGTGTCAAATGATATAATACAAGCTATTTTTCAGATTATTTTTGAGTTCACAGTGTTTTTACAAAGCTATGTTCAAAAGACACAATTAGATAAATATATTTCTTCTGGTGTGCTTCGAAAACTCGAGATTATTCAGTTTCTGCTCAAATTAAATGCAAAATCCTTCTCAGTGGCAATTAAGGAATTAGATGGCACTTTCTTCTTACTATCACAGCATCTGCCATTCCTTTCTTCAAATAACTGATAGAATTGATGGTGTAAAATCAGCTGTTCTTCAGCTATTTATTTTTCCTGCTTAGAAGCGGAGACTATGGGTAACTTGTAACTGTTATTAATTTTTTCCCTAGTAATAACGAAGCCACTTGGTACTTAAGCCAAACACATTTCCATTACATCAGCAGCCCATTGGCAGATGCTAACAGGCAGCACATTAACTTACAGAGGAATAACTATGTTCAACCAGCATTAATGGATAAGGAGTCATTAATATGAAGGTCACTATAGCATGTGTAATTTTTAGCAATGCCAATTTTTAGCATGTCAGGGGAAAAGAAGGTAAAAGCCCTATAGCACCGGATGGCTGCCCCAAGGAAGCCATTAAGAAAAAATAAGCAACTCCAGAAGGGAAAACAAACAGACTGAGCCTTAGAAGTGCTCATGGAAAGAAATCAAACTGCTTCACACAGAGGTAGAAACACCTTGCTCTGCAGTATAGTTCCTTCATGAAGACAGAAATTATAGAGATCTTTTGCATATGATCCCTGGTCAAGAGATCTAGAGTGCTGGGGAAACTTTCTGCTTGTCCATGGCCATCAGTCAAACTGTTTTAAACTGACAAGTTTATTAGCCTCATAACTAGAGAAAACAAGAGTGCTCATGTAAAGAGATAGTGAATATTTCTGCTTTGGATTTATGAGATATTTCAAGAAAAGGAGAAAAAATACTATATGTTCAGCTGAAAAGTCACTTGCCAAATCTCAGAAGCATAATGGGCTCGTTCACTTGGATATTGTGGATTATTTAACTGCTGGTTTGTTCTACGTGGGGGTATATATATATATATATATATATATATATATATATATATATATATATATATATATATATATATACAAAAATGTATAAATATGCATATATATATATTTATATACACAGATATGGATATGGACATAGACACAGGTATATACACAAATACATATAAAAATATATGCATGTGTGCTATTCATATGGGCAGCACCACAGGTGTAGTTAAAGATGTTTCCTACAGAGAAAAAGAGGGAATAAAAACCCATTTGATAAATCCTTTGAAATGGAAGAGTGAGGAGATTCTGCCACTGATTACTCCAAATGGTCAGGTTAAAGGACTCACTTATGAAGCAACTTCCCAAACTTCTTATTAATGACGTGTGCTAGGAGGGCTTTTTTTATTAATACTAGGACTACAATTTTTTTCAACAGCTCAGTTTTTAAGCACATACCACAACTGTCATGTGACTTACTAGGAACAGCTGTTGTTACTACACTAGTGGGAATGCTTTTCTCAACAAAGCTTGTGAAGCCATGGTTGCATTTGTGACATTGTGACAAGAAGCAAAGAAAGATTTTATTTCATATAAATTCAATTTTATTTAGATGTTTGCAATGCCTGGTCAAGTGAGTGGTCTAGCTAAGATGACAGACATTAAAAAAACCAAAACAAAGTACAAAGGAATAACCATTTGGAAATCCAGTCTTTATTTTTATTTCATAACTTTCTTAGCCCAGGTGAGTATTTGAAGCTCTCAAAGATATAATTTTAGATTGTATCTGGACAACAACGTGAAAACCATGATTTGGTTTTCATTTCATTTGGTCACACACTTCACATGTGAAAGAATAACCATTTTGACTGTTATTAAATGGGAATAGTTTAAAAATTCTTTGATTAATTCTCAAGTATTTCACGAAAGTCCTTACTTTCCTTGGTGTAGATTTATAAATCCCAAGTTTATGGCTGAGTCCAATCTACTTGATGACTTTACGCGATCCATTACTACTTACTGAAGTCCTAAAAAATGAAGTGCCCTAGAACAGTGTTCTACATTACAATTTAAAAACATACAAACAACCATACCTCTGAACTTTATTGTTACTGGGCAGAATCTGGTATCAGGATGCTAGAATGCATTTATAAATAATGCATGAAATTGCCTCATTTGAGCTATTTCCAGATCTTTATGCTGACAGATTCCAACAGTCTCTCACTAAGTTCTTATGGATATTTCACACAAGGAAGGTTTAATGCTTTAACACAGAGTTTGCTTATTTGATGTATTTGGTATTAAATGCCACTTGGGTTTAGAAGCATGAGGCAGCAACAGGCAAAATATCAAACTCAAGCATCCTACAGAATTTGCAACACATGGTTCAAACCCCAGACAAAGAGCACACCCATTGCTGGTCCTGTGAGCTCACTGTCATCAAGCAGAGCCACGCCTGTGAAGTGTTCAGTGGCCTTTCCTGTGAGACCTCCTGACTTTCCCTTCCAGGTCATGGTAAACCAGGGCTCGGGAAGCTGCAGACTGTTCCTGCTCTGCCAGGCCTAACAGGCACATGGAGGCTTAAAGGCATGAGTTTGGTATTTTCCTGATTTTTTGACATTTGACTTTACAATCCAATTGTCCTCTCACACCAGTATCTCAGTACAATTTAAAATTTACATTGCAGTAATACTCAGAGGAACCAAGTACCTTTGTAACCTCATTGTATTAGGCACTGTCTGAAAGCTTATGAATATACATTTCAGGTCTGTAATCTTAGGGAAGAAGTGACTAGGATATAGATTCCTTGCAGACCATATTATGCTAAATGTATGCATTTGCTTCCTAGGCACTTTCTTATTTTCCCTTTTGCAGAACATTATTCCTCAGCACTGAATTTCAATCCAGTATATGTGCAGACGTTCAATTTTTTTAGCTTCATGGGCTATCAAGATGCATTATTTCTGGAAAATTACCCATGTTTTTCAAAGGAAAAGTTAAAAACTAAGAGTCCTTTCTCATTTTTTTAAGGACTTGGCATTTTAAAGCAATTTAAAGTGCAAATTGTATTTTCCAGAAAGATTCATTCCTCAATAAACTTCTTGATCTGGGTCAATTCTCCTCCTACTCTAGTCAGGACTCCACAATTTCAAGAACAAATTTGTAGATCAAAGTCCAGCGACTCTAACCTGTAGTCAGTTCTGCTTCAGCATCAGCCAACAGCCAAGTGATGCCTCTGCCTGTGACCTCCAAGGCAGCCTCTATTCCTCTACCTGTCTTTAATTGAGATTAACTTCCACTTAAACCAATGGAAACTAAACATAACAAGCAAAGGTCCCACTGCTGCATTTGCTCAAGGGAATAGAAGTTGTATGTCAGAGACATTCAAGCTCCTCTGTCATGAACAGTCTTCCCTAGGGCAACTTTTCATCAATGATGACTGTTTTCAACATCCTGTTTTCTGGTTTGTGATACACCATCCTCATCCACAGGTTTCCTCTCTTGGCCCACATTTCAATCACTTTCTCAAAATTTTTCTTCTCTAGCAATAGTTTTGTCTTTTCCCACGTCCCACATCTTTATCCAACAAACCCTTAAATTCAACACAAAAAACCCCAAAACAAAACAAAACAAAAAACAAACAAAAGCTGAACTCAGCACTCCATTCCTCACTTCCTGTTCTCCGTATCTAATGACAGAGTCACATTTTTGCTTTAGAAATCATATGGGTGAAACTCAGTTGGAGTCAAAACCAAAAAAAATAGAGATGTTATTGAGTTGCATAGGAATTATCAGCTCCAAATAAGACACACTACCAAAGACACATATTATGAAAACACAGTGGGGATGGGTTGAGGGCAAAGAGTTGGGAGTTAAACTTTTCTGCCCATTTCACAGAGCCCAGGGGGAGCTGAGAAGGGAGAGCTGGGAAGCTGTCCCACAGCTACAGCTCTCCTGGGCTGCCTGCAAGACACAGGGAATATGGCCAGTCCTGGTTTACAAACGCCTGGCCTCTAAAAGGTGAAAGGGGACCTCATGCTGCCTGCCTGCCTATGCTTGGTCATTTAATCAAACCTCCTGAGCTGAGTCAACTGTGAAATATGCCTGGTGGAGATGCAATTTGTATCCCTCCCCTTTGCCCATCTGCAATGACACTCTGGTCATTTTTCCAGGCCTCAGAAACTCCCCCTGCACCACCAATTGTGGTATTTGCTGGGTCCCCAGGACAAAGGAGGAATTGAGAATCTGACTCCATGTTCTTAGAAGGCTAATTTATTATTTTATGATATTATATTAAAGAATGCTATACTAAACTATACTAAAGAATAGACAAAGGATACATCAGAAGGCTTAACAAGATACTAATACTAATTAAAAACTCATGACTGACTCCTCAGAGTCCTGACACACTGGATGGTGATTGGTCATTAAGTAAAAACAATTCACATGAAACAATCAAACTAACACCTGTTGGGTAAACAATCTTCAGCCACATTCCAAAGCAGCAAAACAGAGGAGAGAAAACTGAGATAATATTGTTTTTCCTTTTTCTCTGAGGCTTCTCAGCTTCCCAAAAGAAGAAATCCTGGGCAAAGAGATTTTTCCAGAAAATATAACAGTGGCAACCATTCTAACCACTTTTACCCATAAGGTCAGAAAATTCCATGCAAGACCTGTATAATCTGCCTCACTGAAATGTCTCCTGTTGCCACACAATCTTGAGTGTGTTCCTGCAGTGTTGGAGACCAGCCCCATGAGCAGTCTTGGAGGCATCCCTGCTCTGGCCAAATTCCTAAAGGGAATCTGAACACCAGCTTCCAGTCCCCCCTTTTGGTGTCACCAGCAAATTAGAGGATCAAGAACCCCATTGCCTCCTCCAGATGTTCGATGGCACAGTCCCCAAGACCAACCCCTGAGGTACTGCCTTTCCAAGGGCACCAAAACCCCTTCTCCACTCTTTGGAGACCCATCAGCTGGCCCCATCAGTGTCTTGTGGCAGGGAACACAAGGGTAGAGCCCTTTGTGGTGTCACAAATAGCTGGGGAGAAGGAAGAAGCAATTTTCCCTGCCCTGCTGGCTCCCACCTTGTTCACTGCTGGCACCTGGATCTGCTGGCTGAGCCTAGGGGAGTTCAGGTGTACGGCTGGTCCTGCACTGTGGGCACCAAGCTCCCCTTCTGTGTGACACATCTTGTGTTGACGGCTAGATGGAAGTGCTGAAGTCTCTCAAAATGGAAATAATGCTGGTAAATATAAGTAATGTAAAATGTAGGGTGAAACCCACATAAGATAAATAAGACAGACCTCAATTATTTTAGCTATGAGGCTTTAGGAGAGCACACATCCCACACTCTTAGCCTGAGGGTGCACCTATACCCTGCTAACCTGAGTGAGAAATCCATCACAGCAGACTGCATCTACAGAGGTGCTAATTCACGTCTGGTTGCCTGGGAAATTTCACTCTTTCTTTCCATGGAAGCACATTAGTCCTAGCTGTTGCTTTCTCTGCCTCCCTGGTGCTGGTGGAATTTACCAGTTCAGGGTCTGAACTCAAATATGGGTAAAAAATTGAAGAAACAAAAACAATCAGGCTGACTCAGAAAAGAGGAGAACCTGAACTTTTACCCATCAGGTCAGAAAATTCCATGTAAGACCTATATAATCTGCCTCACTGAAATGTCTCCAAATCTTATATATTTACATGAAAAAATTTGCTTTGATAAACAGAAATTTTTAACTAAAATAGCTTATGATTGTAAATACAACCCAACCTTTCTTCACTGATTCCTGATGAGATTCTGTGGCTTGCAATGTTTTCATCTTAATGTTCCATTAAATTAATGGGTTAGTCCTCACCCCAGCTACATTACAGAGTGAAGTGCAGTCAGCAAATAGCTACACTCCTATGGCACTAAGCAGATCACAAAGCCAAAAACAAAGTTGTATGAGACCCAGAAACGAGGCAATAGCTGTCCCATAAATCCACTAAAGGCATAATACTACTTACCATGAAGATGGTTCCCATAGTCAGGGGCAGTACAGAGCTCTAAGTGACCAAACCAGCCCCACCTCTGGCTTGTGTCCTTGTACATGTTGCTGCACATCTTGACCCTGAGTTGATCCCTGTGTGTACAGAACAAAGGGGAGCTCCCCAAAGGAGCTTTTCCAGGGTGTCCTGTAGGAGATGATGTGCCTCTCTCAAACTGAACCTACTTGTCTGGGGCAAGTTTCAAGGGCTATTTGTATTCTCCCTGAATTCATAGTACAGTACTTGTGGTGTAAACAGTGAGCAACATGTAAATACGTCACACTCTAGTCTTCAAAACTTTAAATAGCCCCCCAAAATGAAAGAATTTTTGGCTAAGTTAGGCTGCTTTAAAAAAAATGTAGGACATCACTCCTTTTGCATAACAGAGACCCAAACATATCCCATACTTGCCCTTAAAGTGGTTTCCACGATTTGGCTCAATGGTTCTTACCCTGATCACAGCAGAAGTGGATCATGCCTACAGGCCTCCTCTGTGTCCTGAAAGAATCATGTTTGAAATGCTTAGTGTAAGGAAATTGAAGTGCAAGTATTTTCTTCATATTATTATTATTTAAAAGAGTAATTGGGAATGTTAGTGATGGTTTTCCCTTTTAATTAGCAATGTATAATGCAACTTTAACTAAAATTTAATTACATTATGAAAGCAGAAGGTATTTTCTGAAAGTTCTTGATTTTTTTCCCTTGCTCCTAGGGAATTAATCCCATTAGTATTAATAGTTTATCTGCTTAAAATCCTCATATATTATGAGGAGTGAGCTAAAAGTTTAACTATTCTTAAAAATTGTAATGCTTGTAAATTAGATATGTTCTACTAAATCTTAGAGACATAAAAATGGAAAAAAAGATGTATGGAATTTCAATATGGTTTTGGCTCTGTGAGAAAAACTGGACTTTTATTTATCTTAAGAAATATTGCAGTAATGTAGATGATCAATTTTATCAAACTACAAATAGCTAGTATACCACTCTCAGGGAAGATTTTGACATTGACAGAGAACACTTCTTTCCTCCTCAGAAAAGAAGCATTCTTATTTAGACTTCTCAAGAAAATGAGCTGTTTCTTCTCCCCTTGCCTGCAACAGGAAATTTTCTTCATCTTAGCTCCTTGGCATTCAGATTTAGATTGTCACATGTCACATTCTCTAGTAGGGAGGTGTCAAAGAAGTGGCTTTTGATCCTTGTCATGAACGATGCAGTTCACCTGTCAAAGCACCTGTTTCAGGCTATCTGACATCTCAGGCAGATACATTTATTTGGTTATACAAAGGTCATGGTTCCAACTAACCTGAAGGATAGAGATCCATATGTACAGAAAAAAAATAATGGAAGTCCAACAAAAAATCATGATTTTCTGATACAAATATCTCACTTTCAAAAACAGCACAAAAAGTAAGAAACAAGATCCTAAAATTCATTCTAAGCTAACCTGCAGTGGAAACTCAGATAGCCACAGCAGGCTATAACCAGGTCACTAACAAGCCCATTACATCCCCTGAGAGGAAAAATCCTTGAATAAACACCAGAGGCAAAAGATCAGCAACTTGTTATGCAAAGTGGGAAATCAAACTCTAGTGAAAATTTCAGTTTCCTTTAAATGTACAATATGCAAATGGATGTTTTGAGAACGAATATATTTGCATTCTGAGTCCAAAGTTTGGGCACAAACATTGAGTTGTAGAAGCAGAGGAGTGAAGAAACAAATACTGCAGCTTTCTCAGACAAAAACTGTGGAGTTAGCCCACCTTGGATTCCCTAGCTGAGATCAGCTAATGTTAAAAGGAAACAGGCTAACTGGTGGAAGACACTCTGGGTTCAAATGAGAATGAGAAGCTCCTGATACATATATTTTTCAAGGAGATATTGATTCAAATGAGTGGTTTCCTACCAGAAACCTTTTTCCCTTCTCAAAAACAAGTTCTATGAAAAAAGCTGAAAGAGCTCCATTCTTTGTGCAAGCAAAGGGCAAAGTACTACTAGAGAGACATTTATCCAAAACAAACTTTCCCTCAATTCCTTTAGATACATTTGAATAATTGCAACAAATACAAATTTGTATTTAGTAGAATTGTAGACTTTGACAGAAGTTCAAAAAAGGAGAGAGCTGTGATTTCATGCAGGCAGGATTCCCTTCAAATTTCTGATCCCACTTCAGAGGATTTTCTGTCATAAGCAACGTTGGAAGCTGCAGCAAGAAATCTGAGTAAACTCTGGTGACACCTTTCCTGCTGAACACCCTAGTAAAAGTGACTATGAATTAGGTGGGAAATGGCCTCCACAGAAGAGAGGAGAGGTCTCCAAAATAAGCATGCAGTGAGCTGTGACTTTCCATGTCCCGGTGGAGCCTCAATCAGCTTGTGTGGCAGGAAGTTCTTACAAACCTTACCTAAAATACTGGCATCCACTTTTCCCACATTTCTGGGTGCAGAAATCATCTTAGTTATTTTTAAGCAGAATACTTTAACTTACTGACCCTGGTGAACGCGTAACTGGGACACTCAGGCAGAGTGGGGAAACAGGGAGATTTAAAGCACTGTTGGCCAAGCAGCTCTTGTGGAGTAATCAGTTTGGTACCTGCTTTTTGTGAGTACTTCTGAATAATGCCAGTTTATGGATGCCTAGTGGAGGCCCTCAGAAGAACTGACCTTTCTCCCTATAATTTCTGTGAGACCTCAGGAGAGAGCCCTGAAGGTAATTTGCAATTTTCCTGCTGCCAAGAATGTCTTTAGAAATGCTGCAGTACACATCCAGGGAGCCTCAAGGCTATAATGATTTAGAATAACTCAAGGTTTGTGACGCATTTTTGTTTAAAAATTTCTTAAGCCAAGTCTTTGTCAGCTTTGAATGTTTCTAATTTACAACCTCCATCACTATCCAACGAGTAAAAAGATGAAAAATGAAATGTACATGGGATTTATGAACTCTCAGGTAGTACAATAGTTTTCATCAATAAAAAGTAGAAAACCTTTCACTGGATGCATTCAAAACTATACTGAAGGAAAAAAATCTAGGGATTAAATTTCATGACACACAGAGTTGATATTTTCAATTTCCAATTTTTCTGTGATTTGATTAACACACATTCCCTGCTATTACCTTATATATTCTACATTAATTTTCTGTGCTTATCATTCAGCCTGTGTCTATACTAATTAAGTACGTAACTATCCAGAAGAGTCTCTAAATAATTTGGGTGGATGGTTAAAGCTTCAGTGAATCCAATGCAACTGAAACCTAGAGCAACTGATCTGCAATTTAATTGCAGCAAAAACTATACAAAATGTATACAAAAGAGGTACCTTAACAGATTACCTTCTTATAAGTCATGGAAGCACTAAAATGAAACTTGACTGTAAACCTAACACTGCTGATTTTACAAACAGATGTGATGAAAAGACAAAATAAGCCAACTAAAGTATTAGCTGAGTATATTTAATACTTACAGATGACATTGCAATCATAAATGACTAAATTTTTTTTTGTGGTGGCAAAGAATAAAAAACATTCTAGGATAATAAATGCAATAGAAGACTATTTTCCTTGTTTTAAGTATCAGATATATATTACCTGAGAATCAAAGCATAAGGCATATAAACCTCTATGACATAAAAACAAAAGCAGATACAACACTGAAAACAATCAAGAGGATTTTATTTTTAACACCAACAGAAAAATTAATCAAGTTTCTATTCATTTGTGAACAGCTCATACTCTCAGGCCAAACTCAGGCAATCTTCTGGCTTCTATGACAACATTGCTGAACGAAATTCAGCCAAAAAAGGTGCCTGGACAAACCATCAGTTGAAATGCTTAATTCAAGCTAAAAATATAAAGAATGGTTCATATGCCCTCCTGAGCTGCAAGAAAGAATTACTAAATTAATAGCAGTTCTTATTTCACTTTTGTGAATACAAGGTCTTGGGGTTTTTTATTGTAATGGACACCATTTACCACTTGCTTTCCCCACACTATTTAAAAACTCTTACTTCTAATTTGCTAGTAAGGTTTCTTGAAGATACCCCTTCTTGTCTTTAATCTTTGCAAAATCTCTTAAACAAATTGTCACCCTTCCAGAACAGGGACTCCGAATCACTGTATCTTATTGAAATGAGATAAAACCAAGGCAGAAAATATTGATTTCAGAGATATTTGAATAGAGAGGGAAGAACAGAATCAGATTCACAAGAGTATGCTTTGTATTTGTATTTAGAAGCCTTATTTTCTGTGAAAGCAGGAAGTGGCTGGCATTAAGCTGGAGTCAGATATATAAACATATTCATAGGCATTGAGAACTATAAAGAATGTGGGTTGTAAGATCTGAGTCACCTCCTCAGACTTTATCCCTCTTGTACAGATTTTGACCATGTAATACTGGAATTAATCATTCTAATTTTTTTAATTGCTCATGTACAATTACTGTATGATTCTGTCCTCTCTCCACTGTCACTTTACAAACACCTAATAATTACTTAACATTTCCTCCTTCACAATCCAGATTTAGTCAAAGCAACATTTTTCTGAATACTTACTGTTTTCTTGCCAAAAGCACTATGAAACTTAAAGCTTGTATTGACTAAAGCACCATTCCTACTTCAGCCAGTGTCACCCCTCACCATTTACCAGAATGTCAGGCAGAGGCACAGTTTCCTCTCCAATTTAACCTTTTGAGAATGTCAGAGAATAACTTATACTTCTCCTTGAGTTACATTTCAGAAATTAGCTTTTGAAAACAGTTCACTGGAGCAACTGATCCTTAGAAGTTCAAACATCAATGTTCTAAGGCTCCCTTGGTCTCCTGCTTTTTTCTTACTCTCGGTCAAAGCTAAACAGAGATGGTCAATCAAATGCCTGGTTAACTTTTGCATTAAAGATAAAAATAAAAGATGAAGGATCTTTGAATGAAGTACTGCAAGCTCTTGAAACTGAACCAATAAAAAACCTAGGAAAAAGACAACTGGGTTTTTAATTTAGTGAATGATGAAGTTAGTCAAATTGTGATAAATGCTGAATTTCAGGAGACATTTTCAAATAATAAGATCTATTAAAATGTGCAGTGTCTTATGTGTAGGAAGAAAAATCTTCACCACTGTAATTAAACCTTGACTAATGTAGAGAAAATTATCTCTGTAGATGTAGAAGGATTATATCACTTCCTGATATCCCTATGCAAATCAATTTATGTATTTCAAGAATGTTTAAAAATCCAAATACATACAACCTGCAAAACCCATAAATCAAACCACAAATGACATGTGGTTTATGAACTCTCACAAATGGCATGAATTCAATTAAAAGTTTATATTAATCTGGCTGAAGTTTATATTTGTCTTAGTTATCAAAACTGCTACAAAATCTGTTCTGATGCACTACTGGTACAGAGAAACTGATGGTTATTTAAATTAAATTTCTGGAAAATAAACTTAATTATTGTAATATATTTCTTGAGTCTTTGAGAAGATGTAGTGGGTGAAAAACAAGTCTCTAAAAATGTTCAATGAAATCATGATTAAGTTTTTTTCTTTTTATATATAGTTGTAACCAGCATCTGTTAAGTACAGGAACGATCATAGAAATTAAGACTGGACAAGAATGAATACAAGTAGATCTTCTATGAGAAATAGCACTGAATTTCTGGAGAAGCATGAACCTGTCACAAGCTGTCTGGAGACCAATACTCTCTCCAGTAAAGTTATGGCCACATATGCATGTTTCACTTCAGCACATCAATGTTTTTGAAACTCTCAGCCCAAAGAAGTAGAGAAGGGAATGCCTGGACTTCAAATGGACCTCACTGTGTTATCTGTGTCATTCCCATTGAAATCTATCAATTAAGTGTCCAAGCTGCTTGGGCCTTTCAAAAAATAACTCACTGCACCTTTTTCAATCTCTCTGTGTCCAAAAGTAATTGGCAATTTATCCATAATCAACTCTGTAGGCAAGAGTATATGCTTCCAAATGAGAATTACAAACTTTAATTAAATAAAACAGAAAATTATTTGATGACCTCAAATGCAACATTTCAGAGAAGAAAAATAGGTTAAACATATCAGACAATAAAGCACCAGTGCAGAAGACATATTTTTGGAATTGTCTTTATAAATAATAAACTGAATTGGTAGGAGCAAGAAAGGATTTCTCAAATGGTGAGGTTTTGGCCAAGAGTTAAGAATTTTCATAACAGGAAACTGGGTTTAGCTCATCCATTAACTTCTAAAAAATTGTGCAGCTTTTGTAACATATTGAATTTCCTTAGGTAAGGGTTTAGACCAGTTTCAAACTGCTTTGATTTGAAAATTGTTAATTTAGATATGAAAAATGTTCAAACATTTGATACATATCACTATCAATACAATCTGTGACAAAGGGGTTTTTTTTGTCCATTCACATTTCACATAAATTTTTTGTGATCTTTTGCTGTCTTGTAATGTACTTGCTGTTTCTTGCTGCTTCTGGGATCCAAAATGCTTCACAAATCCATCCTATATTTTAAATTACATCAGTCATCATTTTAGCAGTCCTGTCTCCCAGAACTATGCTTACTACATTCCTGGTGTTTGTTTCCATATTATGTTACTTCACAGCTCCTGGGTTGGTGAGTGATTCACTGGTGAGTGATTCCAGCCCTGGTTTCAAGCATGGCTGCTGCACTCCCAGGAGTGACTCTGCAGAGCTCCCCTGCCAGCCAGCCTCAGCTACTCCACAGTTATCCTGCGTGTTAAATACACTCGGCACAGGAAATGAGCCCCTACTGCTACAACAGCTCCATGGTTTTCTGACATCTTCACAATGATTATGAAGCATCAAATCCTGTAATTCAGGAAATCCACTCCATATTCAAGTTACTGGAAGTTTGTTGATCAAAATTGTGTAATGCTATCTGATAGAAACTTTTGGCGGTGGTGCATGCACTGACTGGTGTAACTCAGATTTCTCTATATGTCAGATTGACTACTAATAGTCTGCTATCTCCCTCAATCTTTTTTTCTGTTTTTCTTTCATCAGCTGACTTAGCTTCTTGGTGTTCTAGAAATAAATATTAGTGGAATATAAACTTGGAGATCTGCAGAGGTCTATGATGCCATTAGTTTAAAATGGGAGATTAAATCACTAGTGTTCTGGAGTCCTACAATGACTAGTTATTACATCCACAAAAAGGTTTCCAAGCCATGCCACACTGACTGTGGGTTTTTTCCTTTTTAAAAGGTTATTTATATCTGACCAGTCTTGTTTTAGTGGGCTAAACAACCAAGGATCTTAAAGTAATGCTTTCTTTGTGTAACTTCATAGGTAGCTTGTGTATCTGTCTTAGATGTCTTCTTGCTCAAGCTCATGCATATTCTTTGTGAACCAAGAGATATTTTTATTAATAGGCAGAGTCAAAGGTACAGATCATACAGAAGCCAAACGTCAAGGTACAGAATTAATTATTATTTGATCAGTTGCTATCTCCTACAGGCTTTCTAAACAGGAAAAGACTCCTGTGGTTCATGATCCATTCAGACTTTGAATTCTGCACAGAGTGACGATTTAGGATGGCTTCCTGATATGCACGCAGCTCTCTCAGATGTCAAGGGTTTTGGCAGGAAGCACAAAACTCTAATCTGTACAACATACAGTACATGGGAAAAATTATGACTCCTGACAATTTGAAATTCTGCCAATGCTATAGAAATTTTCATAATGGCACTAAAAGACACCTTTCTGACTCAAAGACTCTTTCCTGACAAGCTCCCAAAATATGCTGCTAATCATGATGGAAGTGGAGCTGTTAAAAGTTATAACCATTTTACTTTATTACAGAAAGCACTAGACAAACTGTGTTAGAGGCTGCTACTTCTTCTATCATAATACTTAAATGGTAATGAAATAATTATGTCAAGCAATTACTTTAAAAAATATTCTTGCAAATTTTGACTATATGCTTCTAAAAAGCTATCTATATTGAAGACTGAAAATGCAGTGCTTATATTTAGTTTGATAAGTTACCAAAGACTTAGAAGCTTCTGACAGGCTGGAATTTTTATTTTTCCTGGGGAAAAAAAAAGGGCATCCTCTTTGTAGCCACCATTTAAGTACTGGAATGATGCAATGAGATCCCTCCAAGCCCTCTTGTCTCCAGGGAGTGACTAACTCCAGTGTTTCCTGAGAGGTCAGGTTCTCCAATCCTAATTCATCTTCTTGGCCCTCCTCCAGACCCTCTCCTCACAGTATTCCAGGCTTAGCCTGATATGTGCTGCATAATAGATTGCATGAATTTTACAGGTTGGAATAACCCTTATTAATGAAAATCTTTATTGTTGTGACTTCAAACCCCATTTTTAATTACATAAAATTACGGAAAATGCTAACAGTTGCTCATTTAAATCAGTGGATTTTAGGCTCAAGTAAAGAGCCTGTGGGAAGACAGGCTATGCTTCAAAGGAAACAGTAAACCATGCCATTTGTAGAACAAAAATCCTACAGTTTATGTAAAAATTTACGGAGAGAAAGTTTCCACTGAATTGCAAGTTGCAGATTTGGATCAACGCACACCATAATCAAAACTACCTTGGGAGCAGAAAAGATAGAAAGGAAGAGAATGCTGCTTTGTCCCTTTTGGAGTGTGAAGTGTTAAAACCATCAGACTTTCTACACAGAGATGTCATAAATTATACAGTTGTAACAGTAGCAAAGGGACTGATGTTTTTAAGAGAAAGAGTTATTAGCCATGTTTTTCCTTTAGCTGTAGAGCATAAGCTTTCAGTCAAAGTAAGTATTGCAAATGTGGTTAAAGACATCACAGATAAACTGCTTTTAGAAGACTTACTTGCAAGAAAAAGAAATGGAGTTTTAGATATTAACAGTGGAGACCTACTAAAGCTTCTACAAGATTACAGTATCCAAAATATTAAAGATTGGCAGTTGTTTTTTTTTTCTTTTCTTTGATGTACAATATGTATCTTTTTTCCCTACTGTTCAGAAATAAACCTTCTGGTCTAAAGAATTCATTAGTCTTACCATTCTTAAAGATTTCAAACCTAGCAACTTTTAAAGCTTTCTGGTTTTGCTTGCTACTTATCTATTTTCAAGGAAGACGGTAGAGTTGTTTAAACTGTCTGCTTGTCAGTTCCTAATTACAAGCTTTTGCCTTGTTACAATGTTTGCATACGTCTCCTTCAAAAATTATTATTTTCCCACAAAAAGGACCCTAAATATAAAAATATTGTGTCCAGAGGCTGTAAAATTTAGGTTTTGAAAATGACGTTCAAAACATCTGCGGAGAGATACAAGGAAGAGAGAGAGAGCTTAAAATACTGTATTCTAAAAATTAAAAGACCTTGCCCGTAATGGAAACTGACAGTTAACTGAATGATATGATGATTTTGCAGCTGCATTCTCAGCTGTCCATAATTAGAGTGAATACTACACATATATAGAACAATAATTATCGAGAAGCTGTCCCAACATTGTGTCTCAGCTTCAAACGAACAATATCTATCCTACATGGACTTTTAGGATATGCATTCAGGCACAAAATTATCACCATAGAAAAGTGAAAATTAACATCTTAAATTGTGAGTTGCTTCATGATTAACAGTGTTATTTACAGTAGTATTTGGAAAGCTAGGGTATTCCCTAAATAATATGCTATTAAAAAATGCCATTCAGTTGCCTTTATTCTACTAGCAACAGGGTTTTCTTCCTCTTCCACTTGGTAACAATGTTGTGTATTACTTTATTTTAGCAAATTTGAGAAAAACTAACGTCCAGGACCTGCTGTCATGTGAGTTAGACAACCAAACACATCAGATAACTGAGTGGTCACATGGAGCAAAAGTTAAGGACACATATGCCTGCTTACAAAAGACTTGTTTAAAAGACTGTAGAACAAAATTGTGTAGGGCTTGTAGGGCCCAGGAAGACTTCAGAAAGCACCAGACTTCTGAAGTTAGGGTAATTTCAGATTCTCCACTTATTTATTTTATGTTAAGTAAATGCTCTGATCCATCTCTTCGACTACTCAGCAAGCTACAAGTTTTTGACAGGTTCTGGGACTACTACCATCATCTTTCCCTACCCTCACTTTGATCCCTGACTAAGGCACAAGATAAATTTCTGCCGCCAGAAGGCACAAAGTCAAACACTAGGGCTTCCATTATTTTGGTACTTGAACAAATTTCCAGTAATAATTTCCAGTGTTTTAACCCCTTGCAGCTCACATAGGTGACAGGAAGATCTTACCTAGAGTCAAGAGGATATTAGCAAGTTAATTCACACCTTTATGTCTTCAATCAAATCATCCCAAGCAACATTTGTATGTATGCACATATGTATGTATGACTGCTTACTTACATATTTGACTGTTCAAATTGCTTCAGCTCCCAAACCTACTGAGCATAGTGTGCAGTGCCTGAAAAGGGCTGCCTACAAAGAAGAGTTTAGTTCTAACCTTTGTGTGACCTTGTGGGCAGATGCAATCTTGTTTTAAAGACATAGATGTGACTGCATTACTATCTGGCACCTGATCTAATAAGCTCTTCAAGAAGTTTGGAGAGACAAATTCCAACTTAGTGGACTGCTAATGCAGTCCCTGGCTTTTTGACTAGAGTGGCCTTGTGTGCTCTTTACTCAGAAAGCAGAGAGCTTGTTCCTACCTGCCATCCATGCATCAGAACAACTCAGATAAAGAAACACAGAATCACAGAATATCCCGAGCTGAAAGGGACCAACAAGGATCACCAAAGTCTGACCCCTGACAAAGGACAACCCCACAATTCACACCATCTTTGTATAAGGAGCATAAAGCAGGTATAAGAGAGGACTGGAACATGCAGGTCACAAGACAAAGTGATGAAGGAAATATCTGCAGAAAATAATACAGCTAACTTTACTCTAAATGCAGTATTGGATCTTTCTGCATTTTCCATCTTTCTATCTTTCTACAGGAGCCTTCTCTGGCTTCTGACTGCAGAGCTAGAAAGTGTGGGGATTTTATGATGAGTCCAGAAATACATGATAAAGTGTGAAATATGGTCCAGAAATACGCGGTGTTCAACTCTGAGTTATTTGAAAAAGACTATTTTGAGTTTCCAGGCTCATAATTCCAAAAAACCTGAAGGCAGAGATTGCTGAATCATCTGATATCAGAAGCCAGATTTTATTATTATTTTAATCTTAAAAGAGTGGAGACTTTTAGTCACTCAGGCCTGTTTTCAGTATTAGGCTCACTGTTTTTTAACAATTATGATTAGTCATATTTGTCCTTCTCTTTTCCATGCTCATTTCTAAATTACTAAAGTGCATGTGAATCAAGTTTTCTTTTTTTCCCCTGGAACTGCAAGCATTAGAAATGTATTTTAAAGACACTTACACTGATATTCATTTCTAAAGACATTAAATTAGCAGTACCTTAGGGCTTTAAAATAAACACCAGAAAACAAAGTTCCATATGGAGTAATGAATTCACAACAGGTAGGTATTAGGGTTTTTACACCAAACACACACATTAAATGTAAACTCTTACACGTCTTCATTCCTCTCTATGACTTAAGCTGTAACTGCTTAGGAGACAGAGCACACAGAATACCTGAAGGCTTTTCTGATCCACCAAATTTAAGTTGGCAGTGCGAGAAATGAGATCATGAAAAAACACCTTTCTCCTTTTCTCACAAAGTACACTGTTAGTTAAAACCTTCTCCCTGGAGGACGGGACTTCTTCCACTTCAGGTCTCACTTTTGCTCCATCCTTTCAGCAACTTGTAAAAGTTAGTACAAGTTAATTCTTGGGCATTGAGTCAATGGCTTCAGGTAAGCATCTAAAACACCCTTCAGTCAAAAATCAGACTTAACAGTGCTGCACTAAATTAGTTCCCATTCCATCAGGGACACCCACACACATAGGACTGGCTTCAGCAGATGGGATAGGGAATGTTTGTCATGTACTGTGGTGTCCAGCCCAAACATCTGATCTCTGCATTTGATGAATGAAGCAGACTGAATCCACCATCATTTCTTGGGACACCACTTAGGAGGGAATTATTTCCAGGAGGCTCAGAGACTACAATTGGATTGTGTAACAGCTACACCCTTTTTTTTCTTCCCTGGTAAAAACATTCCAGTGAAATGTAGAAAATAAACCTTTATCAGCTATGGAGGAGGGTGAAGAGATGTGGTCATTGGGTCAATGATTATACAATAGTCATTTTCTGGATGCTCGCTTGCTACCTGATTTACAGGGCAAAAACCTCACACAGGATCATTTACCATCAGTGCAATTATTTCATTTTAAGAAGTCAGTCAGAAAAGGACTACAAACTTGGTGCCTAGACTATTTTGCAGCAAGGGTAAAAATACTTTTTTTTCTGATTGTTACCAGAGCAGCAGCTCTGCAGGAGTTCTCGGTGTTGATAATATTGTTGAGCAAAATCAGTGGAAAAACTCAGCACAGAAAAAATTGCAAATACTTGACTGAAATTCTTACATACAGGGGAGAATTTCTTTTGGCTGTCAGTCATGCTCTATTCTCATTTTTGTTTCTCTGTTTAACTTTTGCACAGACATCTTAAAAGCATATATGGTAGGAGAATTAGTATCTATTATCAGTACATAGTGTCATGTTACCTTTTGAATGTAAAAACATTAATACATTTTAGTAGCTTTGTGTGATTGACACAGATCTGTGAATAGCAACATCCAGTTATACAGTTATAAATGTATTACTATGGAATTTTGTGAAGAAGATTGCTCTTAAACTGGAGGAAGAAAAACAGGCAACTGCCTTACGAGGGAAGTTCAAGAGTAGGATGAGAAACATGAGAAAGCTAAAACCTGGGAATTCTCTTGTTGCCCAAACAGAAGAGAGAACTGAACTGCCCACACCTCACAGCAGAATATGAAGTGTAACACCTCAGAGAATCCGGATGACTGAACCCAGACAAACTGTTAACATCTTAAGTAATGCACCATGCACCAGCACTCACTATGTAGGGCTGAAGAAAAACCTTTCAGGGCTTTAAAGGACAGGGTGCTGTTTTTCCTGGAAAAGATTGTTAAGAACTTAACCAGCAAGCACAGCTGAAAGCAAAGGAAAAGGTACAGAATTTGACGGCTATGACATCAAAAGTACTGATCTACTTGAACATTTCAGGCAAATAGCATTGTATCTGAAAAGCTGAAGTTAGGAGCCAGAGTTTGAGCAACAGCTCTCAGGCCATCGGGTCACCTGAAACAAGGCAGAATGAAAAAGTGAGTACAGCACAGCAGTTAGTGTGCTGTCAGTGCCCAATAACAGATACACTACTTACTGAGCTGTGGTTGTGTTGTCATTGTCTGGCAGCAAGATCATTTGTTTTAATGACCTTCTGCCATCATGTGAAAGCAATAGCTCTTTTGATTGGACGTGTGGTAAAATTAAAGGCTAATTGGTATTCCACTGACAATATACAGTAGGTGCCTCATTGTGCTGCTGACAAGATCTGATGGATGCTGCTTCAGGTTGAAAGGAAATTAGTTTGATAGGAAAAAAAACCTGGCCGTGCCAGGTTTTCAAGTTATCTACTAGTATTCTATTTCACAAGAGATATTATACCATCCAAATTTAATACATACCAGCCAGAAGAAAACATAATGACAATAATGCTAAATATTATTGTGGCATCTGTCCGCTGTATGAGGTTACTTTAGTATCATAGATTTGAAGCAAGCATTACAACTTAAGAATTTAGGAGAGTTGAGGACATCAGTATAACAGTTTACCAAACCATCAAGTCTTGAGACCAACAACAGGTCTCCTACTACTGGAAATGTTATGGGAATTCCTGAAGAGTAGAGCAGGGCTGCTAGATATTTAGAAGCCCTACACATGCCAAGTAGTTGCAAAGGAGCAGCTTATCTAAAGTGTTATAAGTGCTACATGCAGTTTTAGAGTTTATCTGCTTAGCTGCAATTAGTACAACACACTTTGGACACTGTCTGTTCTGCAGAATGTAAACAAGCAGCTGTGGCAGGACCCAAGAGCTACCCAACACACACGTTGCTACTTCTTTCCACAAAGTGACAGAGAGAAATACAGCAATACTTTTAATGTATAATTATGCAGTAAACAACTCTATCTGTGACTCAGCCTTTGTGTCAGAACAGCTTTACTGCTTACTTTACCTTAATGGCACTCATCAAAGCTTTACTGGTCAGAACTCAAGCTTACATTAAAGACAGGCTTTTAAAATGGCTTGGGAACACTGTATCTGGACTGAAGAATATAAAGAAGCAGGCTTAGATTCTGAGATGCTGAGCACTCATTAGCTTCAGTGATTTCAAAGACATCTGGGCTTGAAAACTTTGATTTTAAATTTGGGATTAGGAAGACAACCTCCCAAATGTGTGCCTTCCAATTATCTTCTGTGCTCAGCAGAGACCATAAAATACAGAAAAAATTGCAGCGCTCATACATGCTTTTTGGATCCAGCTTTTAACTGCTCTAGCTCTGCAAAGTAACATGAACTCCAAAAATTTATTCCAAAATACCTTCAGCAGCTATGGCTTCCATTATTACAATCCATTTTCAAAATACATGAAGTAAAGAGGCATCATTTGTTAGGAGAAAGCAAAGCAGGGTACAAAAAAAGAAGCAGGCTATGTGAAAGGGAAGGGTGGCCAGCCATAAATCCAGTCCTGTGTTCAGCCCAAATAAAAGAGCCACAACAGAGGTCATCCTAGTGCAACATCCCTTTTACAGGACACTGCACCCAAAACTGGGGAGAATATGCTGCTACCACATTCTTCACCACAAATTTTCTCATTGCAAGTGAGTGTTGCAATGTTAGCTCAGGTAAAAAAGTAAAGGCAATGAGTATTGAAAGCCCAGTGCTAACTCAGTGAAGCTGGCAGCCCACCTTTGCTGACTGAGCCAGGGCATTTGAGATTCAGGCTTCTATTTACACAATCAAATGTGTGAAAAAGGAACAAAAAATGAGGAAGCTATTGCTTCTGTGTTGTTTAAATATAACTTTTTCTAACTAAGCTGAAAGTTGCTGATTAAATAAGTGCTACCCCTGTATTTTAGATACACACAAAACGCGCACATTCTATGATGCAGAATCTCTTTGGCAACTTCTAGAAGTAAATAAAAGCTCTGAGCACCAGATGATAAACTGTACTGAGACACTTTAACTATTATATTTCTATGGCACAAAGGAACAGAATCTCCATCCTGGGATACCTTTTAATTATGCAGTAAAGTCTCCTGTGAAGATACATAATAACATAAGCTATTGAAAAGCAAGCCATGCATGAATAAATGCTGTTACACTCTTCCTTCAGCATCTTTCAGTCAATAGCACCTAGAAGAATGTATAAAATTATTGCATATTAATGTACTGTGTATATATAACAAAGTACATTTTTCTGCAATTCTGAATAGGTTTCTCTGAAGTATTTATGTATTTTTTTTCTATTAATTTTCTCCATATTCTTTTCTGGTATACTTTGCTGCTGCTTACACTCTTTTCCTGAAAACTCAGACTCTCTGCATCTTAGATTTAATGCCACCACAATACCCAAACAACAACAATTACCCAGTAGTGACCAGGCTGTTGCCACTCTGATTCCCACAGCAGTGACGCTAAGCATGTTTTCTCAAAAAAGGGTGGAGGTGCACTGTACCCACACAAGGCCAGCCACACAGACACACAGACCAAAACACAGCCCTCGTGCAATCACCAACAGCACTGGCACCCACATCCTGTTTCCCCATCTGGCTGATTAGGATGAAAGCCTCTGAGCAAGGAATGCACACATGGATATAGCACAGCTCCCTCCAGCAGCTGCTCTTAGACTCTCCATCTGTCTAGTTACTGGCAGCCTGATCTTCTGGTGTCTCCAGTTGCTGGCACCTGGACACAAAAGCCCCTGAGGCCTGTAGCCACACAGGCTGCTGGCTCCCAGACCCACTGGAGCATGTGCACACTTGCACACACTGACACACACACCCTGTGGCTCTCCCTGGGCTTAGCAAATCTGTAACCAGCTTCCCAGTCCCCTGGCCTGACACTTGCCTCAAACAGGCAAGGTACAAACAGGCTCTCTCACAGCCTCATCCCTAATTCCATGGGTCCCTCCAACAGCTGGCTCGGACCTCCATCTGTTCATTAGTAATTAATTACACACACTGATGTTCACACCCACCCAATATGCATACACTCCAGTCTTTCCAGTTGCTGTCACTTCAGCACACAGACACCTATGCCACACTTATGGCCACCTGTCCAGCTGCTGACACTCAGACCTCCACACATTTGTCTTTCCAGCTGCTGGTATACCAAACAAGGGCCCCTGAAACTCCTGGTGTCCTCTCCAGCCACTGGAACTTGCTCATCCATCCACACAGAACAGACAGACCCTCATCCACAAAGTTACCAATGGAGTTCAGTAACAAGGCTGGGAAAGCAGCAGACCATGTTAAACTACTTACCACCACCCTTGCAATTGGCCCTTATTGTCATGTCTTCCCTATCTTGTCTTTGTCCTTTTTCAAATCACCTGGGTCCTTCTCCTTAACATTTTATATTAAGACTTGCATAATCCCAAGAATGTGTCCCTGCATCCCATAATGGCTTCAATGTCCCTCTCAGGGTGGTGGGATGTCTGTAATGATCCAGCCAGCTTCCTCCATTAACTTGTCTGGTGAATTTCACACTTGGTCCCAAGGCTGATCCCTCTCCTCTGACAGTCCTATATGAAATCAGGGCATTTCCCTCATGCTTGCCCAATGAATTGGTAACTGGAGTTTCCCCTCAAGTCACTGCTCCTCTGTGCTCATGGCAATGAGCCTCTGATAACCCCTCATACAGCTTATGCAAAGACACTTTGCTGTGTTATATCATTACATTATCAAGCACAGCTCAACAGTTTACAAATTATTTTCAATACTAATATTCTACATGCACCATAAGCATAGAAGAACACAAAATATAATCAAAATTACTGAAAACAAAAATTGCAGCAGACCCAAACTGCAAGGTTTTTGGTTTGTAAGTGTCTGTGATCATATGTTTAAATCCCTAGGGAGTTTTTCCACAGACTTCAATAACTGACAGATCAGGCTAAAGGCAAAAGACCCTCTGCAGGGGCAAATAGCCTAACTTTAATATTTTATTTCTATTCTTTACTATTTCCATCATTTCAGGGCTTATACTTCAGAAATTATTTGCAAGCAGGTCATGTCTATAGCCATGCTTAGTAAGAAAATGCATGACACAAGTCAGAGCCCCACCCTGGCAGTTAGTGCCTCCCCAGACATCTGTGCAGCTAAGCACAGCACAAAAGGATCCAATGCTCTTGCTGTGAAGCTTCCAGATAATTATTTCTTCAGCTAAAACCTCTCTGTTTCAGAGAGGTCTTCAGAAAAGAATTTGTTGACATGAGAATGAGCCACTAAAGAAAGGCAGGAGCACAGAGGAAGGTCATGGAGATTCTTACATAAAGAATTCTGTACTGCCATATATTCAAATATTTTTTTTTTTACTTAAGAAATTACAGTTATGTATTTATGCCAATTAAAAAAACCAAAACAAAACCAAAAGAAACCAAAACTCCCCTCCAAAGCTCAGCTTATAGGTTGCAGAAAATCTGTAGCCATTTGGGAGACATGACCAGCAATACCAATTTTGTTTTTTCCAAACAGAATTCTAAGGACTTTGAAAACCACCATAGAACACACATACAAACAAACAAAGGACATTGTTACATTAAAATGTACTTTTAGGGCTTAGAATACAATAGCATCAAATATGTAATTGCCAACTTGTTGTTCAGCACAGTACTGAAAAGAGGAACTTATTAGAACACCAACAAGGAATTCCTGATTCAGGGATTTCTTTACAATTGTGAAGTGTTGTTAATAGAACAGAAGGATTACTGGAGATTTTAAAGAAAGAGATGGGAGTTTTGTGTGAGGTTTCAGCTGTCCAGAAATGTTATGCTAAAAACTTTGCAGTTTAAACTAAAACCGAATTTTTTAACTTTCAGAGCTCTCATTTATTTTATAAAACATTTCATATCTCTAATCACATGGCTGTTCTCCATAAAAACTTAAAAGGCAAGGAAATAAAAAACTTTCCAAATCTCAATAAAACTTTTAGGGGTAGAAGCTTAGAAGGGCCACTTAAGGGTGGTTCCCAGCACCATGCTCAGGCCCACTTCCCCATCATCACCTCCATTAAGTGCATAATGTTGAGCTCACACGAGACAGCTGTGATAGAGCCTTGCTAAGAGACTGGAACTGCACCAGCTCCTTAATGGTTCCTAACTGGTAAGTCTTGAGGCATTTGCACTGGCACACACTCAGCACAGCAATCAAGGCATTTTTGGGCACCACCAATCACATCAGTTAAACATATAGTATTATTTCACAAGCTTTTCCACTTCCATCCTCGTCTTCCTCATCCATTTTCCCTCCTGAAAACAAACAAACAACCCCCCAAAAATCCCAGTGAAGATAATTTCAATTCCAAACATACCCTTATTGTAACAGGGGCCTGGAGCTACATGCTATATTAAGATGCAGTTCTATGATGGACTAAGACAGCAATCAAGCTGCTGCCTGGTTTGCTCTCCACCAACTCTCTAATTAATGCTTCCCATTTGTCCACAGGGCTGAGAGATTTTTTTTTACATGCATTAAACCATCCACAAGGGTCACCAAGACCTTTGTTTTATGTAATCACTGTAACTACTCCAGAGCCCATGGCTGGATATATATTCAGACTAAAACACTAAATAACAGAATGGGAAAAAAATATTAAAGTACTTTAATTTTACCGTAAGATAAACATACTGGGATCAGTTCACGTAAAATAGGCCTGACCTCAAGTTTTACTGCAAATAAGTGTTTTAGGTGAATTGTTATTACTGTAATGGATTCTGGTTTGTTTGTTTTTTTTGTTTTTTTTTTTTTTTTGCCTAGTTGATGGATGTTAACTACTCATATTAAATAAAAAGGTAAAGAGCACTGAAGATCTGTTCTGTGTGACCTAGGCTCCAACACTTAGGTTTGCAAATGACCTTGACAAGATGTGAGGGGACACTCCAGATTTGACACAATGAAACAGAGGCATTGGATGCATTCAAGAGGCTAGAAAATGAGGCTGCATCATGTAGCAGCTGTAATTTCAAAAGATTAAAAAAAGAAAACAATCCACAACAAAATGCCTAACATTAGCATCTTAGGCATAAATGTTGTCTAACTGAAATAATAGAAAGGCATCTGGTAAATAGTATTCATGCAAAATGAATTAGCATTAAACAAAAAAAAATCTAAACACACAAACCCTATTTACTCCTGCATTTATAGCCTCCCTCTCTTCCTTCGGGAGAAAAAAAAAGAGTAGGGTTGAATGACACAGAATTTTTTTCAATACTTCAAAAGTGAGTGCATGGAACAAATCCATAACCTTCTGACGTGCTGCTCTCTATTTGTGAAGTTGTTCACAACGCATACTTCCCTTCTGTCCTTCAGTCAGCTGAAGTCATGAACAAAGAGGTTTAATTCAGGCAGCGAGTGGGAGGTATTAGACATAAAGAAGAGACATCTGTCACCTCCTGACTGGTGAGCAAGGTGGCATTGTCAGGAGTGCAGGCAGCAGGAGAAAAATGGCTGCGAATGGTTTGGATGGTAAGTTTAAATCACTGTCATAACATTCCGAAGTCATCAGTAAAGCCAGATATCAGGGCAGGATTCAGTGCTGCCTTCACACTCTAGCAAGATGAAAAACCTTGGCAACTGATCACACAAGAGAGGCCAAATTCAGAGGCAATGGGCATGGGTAAGCAGAACTGCACCCACTTTACCAGCAATATTAATCGTGTGGTGATAGAGAGAAAAACCCTGGAAATGTTGGAGAAAGATTCGGGATGTGTAAGAGAACCTGTGCCTGGGAGTCAGGGCGGTGAAGGGCTCATGACCAGTGACGCGGTACAGCAAAGGAACATTTGAAAAATACAGTATGTTTTTTTCAGAAGAGAACATCATGTTTTTAGTAAGTTTCAAGCCTTTCTCCATGGTGATCTCAGTCCTTTCTTACTGTCTTTGTCCACTGGTGCACAGAGTGATCCTTCTGCCAGATCATTAACTATAATGACAGGTTTGAGCAAACAGCGCTCACCGCAGAGGCCCTGTGGATGCCGTGGAAAGCCGACATCCCTCGCCATTCACCGCACCCTTGGCTCACAGCCGGCCAGCCCGATCCCGGCCCGGGCCTGCCCACACCCGCACTCTCTGTAACACCGGGAATCCTTGCACGAAACCCTCTCCAAGCCCCCAGGGAACGCTACCACACCCAGCGCCATCATCCAAACCAACGCTGCCAGCCCTAAATGACTCGCGTTTTCTGGGAGGAAAAGACTTCTCTGACTCTCATCCTCTCAACTCTTTGGGGATTATTCACACCTCTCGCGAAACCCTAAATCCAGACGTCAGTGACTTCTCAAACAGGGAACCTCCCGGGATCTAGCCTTCCTCCCGGGCCACCTCCTCCTTGCTGCGGGCTCTGTCCCGGGCCCTGGCGGCGGACAGGAGCTGTGGGACGCCCCTGGCAGGCTCCGGGGGCGGCTCCGTCGAGGCCGCGGCCGCTCGGGCCCCACGTGAGGCGGCCCCGCCCCGCCGGAGCCGCCGTACCCGGAAAAGGAAGGGAAGCGAAGGGAAGGGGCGCGGCGCGGCCGGCGCGGGCGGGCAGCGGCGGTGGTGCGGCTGAGCCCGGCCCGGCGGCGGCAGAGGTAACCTCGGGCTGCTTTTCCTCCCTCTCCCGCTGCGGCGGCCTCTCGTGGGGCGGAGTGTGCCGGGCCCGGGCCCCGCGGCAGCCGCCGCGCTCAGGGCAGCGCGGGCGGCCGGGGCCGGCTCCGCCGGTGCGGGGTGGCCGCGGGGGCCGCGGGCGCTGAGCGGCTGCTGCGGGTCACAGACCGCGGGGTGGGACAGGTTGGGAGGGACCAGGGTGGAACGTCTGGTCCGGCCGCGCTGCTCCGGGAGGGCCATTCCCGAGCACGTGGTACAGGATTGCGCCCAGACGGTTCTTGAACTCGTGTGTTCCATGTCTCCCGTGAGGGAGACTCCTCACCCTCTCTGGACAGTCTGTTCCAGTGCTCGGTCAGTACAGTTCTTCCACATATTCCGAGGCCGCTCCCTGTGCATTAGTTTCTGCGCGTTGCCTCTTGTCCCATTGCTGGGCACCGCCGGGAAGAGCCGGGATCCATCCTTGTGGCACTCCTCTTTCAGTCACTTATGGGCAATGACGAGATCCCCCCGTCTGTTTCTGGCGGCGGCAATGGGGTTTTCCAGGCTGACTAATACTTTTGAAAACGGAGGTTCTCCTCATTGCCCTGAAAAGGGCTGAGGCAGCACTGCCCTGCTCGCAGTCTCCATAGCAGTTAATTCGCAGCCCTGCTGGAGTATTTGTGGAATGAAACACACAAACGCTCACACTTGTGAGCATCTGGTCCACAGCAATGGAACAAGTGAAAGCCTGCCTAGTGAAAGGAGCCGTGCCATACTAATGTTAAAACAAAGGCAGAACGTGACAGCCTAAAAAGCCAAATTTTTGTGGAGTGCTGGAAACACTCGCCCAGCTGGTTCGCCAAAACCTCTGGGAAATCCAGTGATGGGAATTTCGATTCTTAAGCAGGAATGTATAATTTATATGACTTATTCATTGCTCAGTCAGAAACTGCAGGGCTTTTTTTAAGCACGGGAAAACCCTAACTTAGAACTTAGTTGGTGCACCCTTGAGGGTTTTCATGTCAGCAGTGACTCAGGCAGACCTGAACAAAGGTAAGCTGGCACCTGAGGAAGTGTTCCTGGCCAGTGACCTCACTGTGGTATTCAGCTTCTTCTGTGCCCGAGGCAACACATCTGGGAGAAGCGCTGAATGTGTAAGAAATTTAAATGTCTCTTGCTGCATTGGTACTTTGAGCAGGGTTTGGTTTTGTCTGTTGTGGTGTTTTTTTTTGTTTAAGCAAATTATGATTGTGTGTTACAGAGGATAATGTGATTGGTTTTGTGCAAGCTATTTAAATTTTTCTCTTTTTCCAGATTTTCAGTGCTGAAAAGGAACTGCAATGGAGAGTACGGTATCAGTTATTTTCCTTGTATCGTTTTCCATACTGCTGTGTGAAAGTTATCACCATGGAGTGGAGATGGCTACTGTTGTGCACACATCAGAGAGAGCTTTTCCAGAAAAGACAGTGGGTGTTAATACTGACTTGGCAGGACTGATACAGAAATTACACCTTCAAGAACTTTTTAATCGTTATGGAGAAAACAACTCTCTGTCAATTGATGGGTTTAGAAAACTGCTACAGAACATAGGTATAGATAAAATGAAAAGGATTAAAATAAGCCATGATCACGATCATGACCACAGTCACGATCATGACCACAGTCACGATCATGACCACAATCATGATCATGACCACAATCATGACCATCACGACCACGACCATCACTCTCATCATAATCACGTTTCATTGAGTAAAGGCTCTGAGAAGACTGCTTGTCCAAGCCACGAGTCTGATGCTGGCAAAGACCACAGGAGCAGCCACGGGAAGGAGCCGCACAAGGCCGAGGGCGTGGAGCGGCAGCAGAACTTTGTGCGCAGCAAGAACGCGCTCCATGAGATCCCGGTGTCCGTCATCGCTGCCGCGGGCGGCCACGCCGAGCTCCAGGACGTGCAGCCTGGGGAAGCCAAGCCTGTTGTTCGTGTGGGTGCGGCTGGCCCTGGTGCCCTGAATGTCACAGGGGGCCGCAATGGCACCTGGCCGGGTGCCACAAAGGCAAACGAGTCTCGTGCTTCTCCCAAGGAGCTGGAGAGAGGGAGCTACCTCTATTCCAAGCTGAAAAAACAGAACACGCAAGAGGTGAGGCTGGTCCTGTTGTATTCTCAGGAATCCAGATCCACCAGGAATGTTGTCATGGTTTATTTTTCAGGTGCTTATTTTTTACCTGGGTGCAAATTTTGTGGTGTAACAATACCCATAGCCAAACACATGCAAGCAGCTTTTCTTGGAACTGAACATTTTGAGGGAATATGGTGTTATGTTCACAAGCTCAGAGGAAAATTAAGCTTAAATATACACTTGGTTTAATGCATTTATTATTTATATATTTAACTGTTACTAAATATTAAATAAATTGATACTAAACCTGAAAAACATCTGCAGTTTTAAACTTGCAGTTCTGCCTTAGATCAGGAATCTGTCTTGTTTTCCTATTAATGGAGTGAAAGTAAAAAAATCAAGTTAAGGTACTGTGATTCTTATCAAAGCTGTCTCACATTGTGATAGTGTAGAACCATCCTCCTCTAACACCTTCCCTCTCCATCTAAGAACTGTATGTAAACATCTCTGAAAAAGATTGTGGCAAAGTGTCACATGTTACTTTAAAATAGTATAAAATTAGCACTGATAAAGAGTATAGTTGTGTTGTAGACTGATAAAGAGTATAGTTGTGTTGTAGACATTTTCCTTAAACAGTCAGATCCTTTTCCATTAAAGGCTTTAAAAAGCAAGTAGGATCTTAATGTTTGCAGCCATGCCAGGTAACTGAGTGGGTGTTGTGTGGCATGTGGTGGTGGGTGCTGAATTCACAAGTTGTTGCTGTGTTCTGCACTGTGGAAGCAGAAGTTCTGCTGTTCTTTAAACCCACTGAGACTGTGTGTGGGTTGTACAGTGGGGAGCTATTTACTCGAGGGAGTTTATGTACAACATGCTCTGCACAAGCCCTTCCACAGCAGTCACTGCCACAAAAGGGTATTTGACCTTGGTAACGCTTCGTTATGTGGCCTTTAAAACTGACTGAAAAGTGTTAGGCTTTTTCTGTTTGTACATCAAAGCATCTGACCCATTTGTGCTGAGAATGAGTAATAATTACATGTCATCTACCCAGACTCCCAAACCAGCTTTCTGGGGCAGGGTTGGGGTGGAAGTACATTTTTTACTAAATGGGTTTGTTACCAGTTTTTGAGTTGTGTTGATAGAGCTGCTTTCATGTGGTGCCGCTAAATTTCAATTAATGTGGGATGTGCAGTCCTTTTAAGATGTATTGTGGTATTTTGCTTCTAGTTAATCTTTGACTTGTCTGTTTCCACAGTGCTCCAATGCATCCAAACTGATGCAGTCTCATGGAATAGGCACTCAAGTATTGTTGACTGCTACAGAATTTAGTTATCTCTGCCCAGCTCTTATTAACCAGATTGATGGCAAGTACTGCATAGTCCATGCTACTAGTGAAAAAGCTGAAACTCCTCCAAAAAGTTTTTCTCTGCAAATAGGTAGGCTGGGTTGTTTTTTTGTAACATCAAAGCTTAATGGATAAATGTTTATGTTGGTTATAAAATCCAAGAAACCTATTTCATAGTTGTAAGAAGTGTTGTTTTCTTCTGGTACTTCACTAAGATTAGAGAGAAATCTTTGTGGCATACCTTTTGTTAACATCTGATTAATTGAATGATCAGGTGTGTTCGATAACAGAAACATTAAGCAAACAAAGTCATGTAATCAGCTGTTACTTATTGTTGTTGCCTTTTATTTTTTTTTTTTTTTGCCAGCTTGGATTGGTGGCTTTATATCCATCTCTGTCATCAGCTTTCTTTCCTTGCTGGGTGTTATATTGGTACCACTGATGAATCGAGTGTTTTTCAAATTTCTTCTGAGTTTTCTTGTGGCGCTGGCTGTGGGGACCTTGAGTGGAGATGCCTTCTTACACCTCCTTCCACATGTAAGTATTAATTACTGTTTCATTCATTATCTCCCAGCAGAGAACTTGACAGCTCTATGTATTAGTGCCCTATTAGTTTGTACCCATTTGATGAGTCATTTCTCAACCTTGTTATGCAGGTTTGATAGAAAGGTTTTCCATTTGGAACATCTGTATTGTTCATTTCACAGTCTTTAAAAATTCAAGAGCTTCATGGCATTATCCCACTCTCTATTTCCTGTTCTTACTCATATGTACTGCCACGTCCCTGTATTGTTCCTTGAATGCAAGAATTTTGCATAAATTTTCCTAGTGGTATATTGCAATGCTGCTCCTTTTTTTCCTCCCAGTTTAACAGACTTCAGAGGTAGTGAAAATGGCTCACTGAATGCTTTAAATGTGAAATGAATAATCAACTATTTTTTGTTACAACCCACTTATGTTGATGGCTTACCCATTGTGATTTTTCTTTTTTTTTACCAGAATCCATAATTTCTGAAGTCCTGGGGAAAATACTACTTGATGGATTTTGGAATCGCTGTTATGTAATAGGGACAATGAAATGGGAATATGATTGCTAAATTTCTGCCTTTCTTGAGGTTCTTAAACAGACGTTCTCCCCCTGCAAAAGTAGCTTGTTTCAGCTTTCAAATAAAATGGATAAAAGTGCAGATTCTGTGGTTTCTCAGTCCTGCCTGTAATCTACCAGGTGTTTTTTTTCCTTTCTTTTAATTTTGCACTTGCTGTGTAAGGTTATGTAAGTCAAATCACGTGTTAATGAGATGTGCAAAAAGGTTTTTTATTTTTGATCATACCTGTATCCAGTAAGGACAGGGAAAGTGTCAGACTTTCTTTAAAGAAAGAAATTACAGCCAACTTCCTTGTAGAAAAAATTGTTTTACATCTATGAGATTTCTTAGATGGGAGGCTAACTGGTGTGCTGGCTATGACCACTGCTTAAAATGTGGATTCCTTGATGGTGTCAGGAGTTTGTGTGGGAGCAGCTGTACACCTTGGATTAAGCAGTGTCCATGCAGCTTCAGTGTGTCGGCCTGTGCTTGGTCCTTGCAATGTTTCTTCCTATCAACAAATTTCCAATCAACAGATTCCTTTGTAATTGAGTCTGTAAGCAGAGCATTTGCCCTGTGAAAATTGTCAAGTCTGGACTCCAGACATGAGGAAAATTATGTGAAGAATACCCTTTATGTTTCTTACATTACATTTCTTTTGAATATAATGACTTTCCCCTTTTTGTTCTCCCCTTAGTCTCATGGAAACCATCACCATCACCATGAAAAGCCTCTGCTTGACCAAAAAGGCTCTATGTACAAACATCTTGTTTTTCAAAGTACAGAGGAGAATGCTTACCTGGATTCTACATGGAAAGGACTTACAGCACTTGGAGGCTTGTACTTCATGTTTCTAGTGGAGCATTTGATCACATTAATAAAACAATTTAAAGACAAGAAGAAAAAGGTAAGGAGACTATTACTCTGAAAGTCTATTGTATTACATGCTCATTTCTGAAAACACTTATTAAAAAACCTCCCATGAATATCATATATCTTTTGATTTAATAGCAATGGCTGACTGGGTTAGTATTAGAATGTCATTTTTATTAGGGACACATACACTTCTAAATCTTTTATTAAGGGCTCTTTGCTATCTCCATAACCAGACAATATAGTACAGGGTTTGACATTGCAGTGAATTGTTTAATAAGAAAATGTCCAGTTGCATCTTCAATTTTAACAGAGTGATTTAAGAACTCACCTCATTACTGACTTCTTTCTGACATCTTGAGACATTTATAACTATCTGAATGGTTTTATTATTATTTTAATTCTAATCCTGGATTCAATAAGTTTGTACAGTTACTGTACTGCTGTTGAGGAGGGTACTTGCAGAGACAGGTAAGGGCTGGCAGTAAGTTCTTAGATAAATAAGAATCCAAGTATACTCTAGAAAGTGACTTTATGGAATAGCATTCCATGAGGAAACAGTCTGTCAAGCCCCTTGGTGCTTTCCCTTCTCTCCCCCAAAAATGCAGCTCTCAGATTGTTATGCTGGTTTCTATGTGTAAGGTATATAACTGAATTTTGGCAGGTCATTAGTGTTGGTAACTTGCCAATTACTCATAACAGTTCTTTAAAGACCTGTGTAGCCAGGAATAAAGAATTATATCAAAATTGACTCAATATGAAAAATTAAGCAGAAGTTAGTGACAGATTAGAATCATGGAGTGGTTTGACTTGGAAGGTATCTTAAAGGTCATCTGGTTCCAACCAATCCTAAGCCTTGCTTGAGGAAAGTTAGGAAATACTAATTACTTAGTTTAAAAATAGCTAATTGCTAGGCTACCTCAAAGACTGATAATCTCAGTTTAGTTTTCTCATTAAATTGGTCATTAAGGCAGTAGTTGCAGGGAAGATGCCATGTAAGCTCTTTGATCATGGGAGCTTCTGTTGGTGTGGTTTATACTGAAGCTAAACTAACTGTGAGGTTTCCCTATCTCTAGTTAAATTTGTTTGACAGGAAAGAACATGAAGAGTTTTAAGCAGAGCAAGAATTTTGTCTCCTCCCTGCCACAAGGAATGGAATGGATTTCCTGTTACACTAATTATGCCTTCCAAGATATTGAGTCACTGATCACAAATTGTGATACAGACTTTAGTTGGCAAGGAGGAGAGATTTTACTTGGTTTTCCTTCTGTATATTATAAAAAAACATTATATTGACATTATCATAGAAAAGAACGAGCAGAATAAATTAGTCACCATTGAATGCATGTCACTTCTCAGATGAGATGAAAACCTTCTGCTTATTTCTTGTGAGAAATGTAGGGCATTTGTGTGTGTGGGCTGGTTTGTTTGTTTATGATCTTCTTTGTTTTGTTTTGTCCCCTCCTATGGAGCCTGAAGAACCTTTGTCATCCTTCTTTAATAGGTTTCTAATATTCCTCTTCTACACTCTTTATATGGTGACCTTTCTGTGCAGGCTGCATAAATGTTGTGAATATAATGTTGCTCATGTATATCCTGAAAAATAAGTAAAATATTTGTAACTGCAGTATTTTCTTTTGGAATAAGAAAAAAAATGAAGATGATGGAGAAAGTAAGAAGTTTTCAGCAAATGAAGAGAAGTTGGATACAGATGATCGTAAGTCTCATTAATAGCACACAGTTGTTGCTTTGTGGCAGCACTGTTTAAAAAACACCTGATTGATGGCAGCTCATAGATCTGCTTCTTACTGTAGGTTGGAACACTGCCTATTTGAATTATTTTCAAAGCAAAACCTGTCTGTCTGCTGATATGTGGAGCACTAGGTCTATTTGCTGCTTTCCTTTGAAAACGATCAGTGGGTTACAAGTAGTGAATTTGCAGTTTGGGAACTTAACGCCTTTTCATTTTAGCAGCAGAAGCTGAAGTCATTCTGTGAAAGCTGCAATACAGCTGCACTTTCTACACTTCTGTTTAGACTGCTAGATGTTATATGCATCACTCATTATTTAGATTTCTGGGTTTTGTTAGTTTGATTATTTATTTATAAATGTAATATTACAAAATTTGAGACAATACTTGAAGCTCAACATTCAGAGTGCAAATGACCATGTTATCCCCAAGATCATGCTTTAAACCAAAACACACCAGACTAGTTACTTGTTAGCTGTTGTTGATAAAAGAGATGTTCTGTTTTTCAGAGTAATTTTATAAGTAATAAAATACTTGTCTGTGATGTAGAAAAAAAATATTTATTCATTTAATTGCAGAGGAAAAATTTATCAAGTTTCAGCAGTTAGTTAAAAGAACCAACTGTGGTGTGTCAGCAATGTTTATATGAGGGTATTTCATGGTCTATATTGATAACTTTGTTTTTTAGTGTTTATTTTCTAGGTGTTAAACTCAAATGCCTGTATATGTTTTGAAACACAGGAGTTTCCAAAATTATCTATAACAATCTTCTTCTGCATCCTTCAGCCCTGAGATTACTAAATGGCACATGCTTCTTGGATACTTGGTTTTTCTGAAGTAATTGAACTAACAGTCTTCATGCTGTGAGACTGGGACTTGGAGCCTTTTGCTGTTGTTTAAATTGCAGTGAGTCTTAGAGGAAAAGATCTTTTGCCTTTTAGGAAGCATTTGTGTCTATAATGTAAGAGCTGCTTCAGTAGTAGGGGACAGAAACTAAAAGTTTTCCTTATTTCACCTATTGGGAATTATCTCTAAAATCTGAAGAAGTTGTAGAAACGTTTCCAAAAAATCTTGTGGTTCAGGAAATTGGATTATCAGTCTCAACTTCTAAACTTCTTTGCTGCTTCACATAGCCAAACTGTTTATTGTACCTTTGCTTCTTAGGTGATTTTAAGAATGTGTAACATTGTACTCTGGATTTTTGTAACAGGGCCTGAGGGCTATCTAGGGACAGACTCTCAAGATCCATCAAACTTCATTTCTCAGCAGCCAACGGTACAAGAGGAGGAAGAAGTGATGATAGCTCATTCTCATCAAGAGGAGGTTGACAACGAATACGTGTCCAGGGGCTGCAGAAACAAATGCCATTCTCACTTGCACGATACTCTGGGACAGACAGATCACCTAAGCCACCACCACCATGACTACCATCACATTCTGCACCACCACCACCACCAGAACCACCATCCCCACAGCCACAGCCAGCGCTACTCGCGCGAGGAGCTGAAGGACGCGGGGATCGCAACGCTGGCCTGGATGGTGATCATGGGAGATGGGCTGCACAATTTTAGTGATGGACTGGCAATTGGTAAGTGCTAATGCACATGCTGTGAAGGCAGTGAAGTCTTCTAGCTGTCTCTTACCTCTGTTAGGGATGTAGCTAATTGGCAGAGGATCTTTAAAGTTTAAACTTTTTTCTCAGAGCATCATCTTAATAAGTAAGAAAAATCTCTAGCTTAACAAAATGGAGATAAGTGATATGTGTAACAGAAATTATGTGTTTGCAGCTCTGTTTCTTTAGAAAATCTATAAACTGGACTTCATTTCCTGCTTTTGGAGAGTTAAAGCTAACATGTTTCAAAACTAAAGCTAGGCTTATAAAACATATTTAAGATTGGGTTTGTGCCTGCAAGTGCTCAGCAATTTTTTAAAATTTTAGTTAGTTTTTAGGATAAGCTTGTATCTTTCAACATAGTAATACTATGTTTTTTTCACTTCTGTCAGGCCACTGGTACCATTGCCTGATTTATTTATTTTTCTCTTCGATCTGCTCTTGTGTTGCAGCAGGGTCAGGTTCTATACTTGGCATATTTGCCTGCCTGCCTGTACTGGGCCCTGGTTACACATCAGGATTCCTCCAGAGCACGGATGGATAGAGAGATGAGGCCCTGCTTTCAATCTGTTTTAGCCTGAAAATTTTATTTTCTGAAACAGTGATCATACTATACTCAAAACCTTGTTCCTAAAGTTGACTGTAATAGTCCATTTTTTAAAAAATGGAACAGGTATAAGCAGTTATTTTACTTGTAAAAAAACATTTTGTTTCTGCTGAGTTCATGCCCCTATTTTCCCCTTAATGCGTGTGGTTGCTCAGTCTTTCTTGATAACGCTTCAGTGAAAATACTTCTTTATCACAAAAATAGTAGATGGAGTATTTTGTTTTGGACTTCTGTCTGGGAGGTCAGGTTTGGGAACTCTGTCATGTTTTTCTTAGAAGGAGAACTAGATTACAGGTATATTGAATTTAAAAGGTTAAAGTAAGTCACAGAAAGTGAAGTCAAATCAATAATCTTCAGTACTTATGCTAATCTTTCCTGATCTTGACTATTGTATTTAGGACTAATCTTTACAGGTATTGGATTCATTTCCAGGCTGTTTAGCATACTGGAGGCAGTTCAGCAGCATCAGTCTTTCTGTACATTTTATTGTAGGAAAAAATTCATTCTTGTTTGAAGAGGAAACCCAATAATAACTATTTTCTCACAGCAATATTTGCAGTTGTTCAGATTCAGTCAATTCAAAGTGTAATGTGAAAAGAGACTTTCTGATTTAATCTCATTTTTGATGAAAGTTGAAGCATGAAATGTAAATTTTTGAGCGGATCAGTAGTGAAAAATGTGGTAGAAGGAAGATTTGCATACAAATGACACAGAATCAATTACCTCTTGGCATTAGGGAGATTTGGGAAGGAGCTATGACTTTATAGTTATGAAGGGAAAAGTATGAGAAAGGTTAATAAAGGCTTATTGAACAAGTGAGAGCAATAGCTTTCAGAAGTCCTGCTGTGTAGCTTGTTCAGGCTAATGGAAATTTGGGTTTCTTTCAGTTCTGTATGTGCTTAAAAGTATTATGGGAAACCATCAATTTGATGGTGTTGTGAAAATGCCAATGCTACTGGTGTAGTAGTTAATCTGTGTTTTAAAGAAGACATGAACACTTCTGTAAAGATAACTTTAGCCAGCATAACCCTTCATTTAAGTTCATTCACTTCATGTGATTTGTTATTCATAAGTTCCATTCGTTACTTTTTGCCTCAAATCTGTTGTGCTAATTATGTAGGAACAAGATTTAAAAGTGCTTATTTTTTATTAAGGCGTGGAACTGTTGCATCTGACTCATTTGTGCAAAAGGATCATCTGTGATTTGAACTTTTAGGTGTAATTACAACTAAATAAGTAAAATGCAGAACACTATTTTTATACTAGTCTTGCATAGATATTTTTTTTCCTTCAGCTTTTGAGAGAAGTCATGTCTTAAAAGTGTATTTTAAGATAAATCAGCATCTTGAGAGGGGATAATGCCAGATGTATTAATTTCATCTTCAATTTGTTAACATTTCAGGACTTCTTTTTAGCAGTGAATAAATAAAAAGAGATATTCTTGTTATTTAAGCTTGTACTTTAACTACTTAGTTTTTCTCTTTGAACTTCATAAGAATTAAGTCTGTTATGGTCTTGTCTAAAGCTCTAGTGCTTGGTATGTCACCTCAGCCCTTACTTTCTCCCTGCTTTCCCTTAAATTTTCTGTTGGTGCCATCTGTTTTATCCAGATCATTAGTGAAGATACTGAAGAAAATGGTTGCAGTTTTTGTCCTGGTGAGCTCTATTTCTTACCAGCCTTCAGGCCCTGTTGGCCCAGCAGTCCAGTCATTGTGCAAGCCCATATTTCCTCTTTGCCCAGAAAAGACTGCTGTAGGAGATAGTGTCAGAAATCCTGCTGAAGTTCTGTTGTATTCACCATCTGTATGATCAATTATTTTCTCAAGCTGGATGCAGCTTTTGGAGAGGGATTTAAAGAGCATATTCCACATGATCTTTTCAGGAACTGAGATGACACTGACCACTCCTGAGTCCTTTCTTAAAGATGGGAATAATGTTATCCTTTTCCCAGAGCTCCAGTGGGGCCTTCTATAGCCATGGTTTTCCACACATGATCAACAGCAGCTTTTTAGTCACACTAGTAACTCTGTCAGTACCCTCAGGTGAGTCCCATCCTGGGATGCACCTGAGCATTTCCTGGTTTTTCTGCATTTCTCTGAACTGTTGCTTCTGTGGTTTGCTGTCTCTTTCTTTCTGGAATGGAGCTGGGATCTGGCTTTGTTGACAAAGACTGAGGTGAAGGCTGTTCTGGTGCTTTGCCTCTTGTTATGTCTACTGTTTATTCCCTTCCTCATCTATCAACAGATGCGAATTTTTCATGAACTCTGTTTCTCAGCTAACATTCTTGTAGAACTGTTTCTTGTTATCTTTGGAGTCTTGTAAGTTTTAGTTCAAGCTGGGCTTTGGTCTTCTTCCCTTTTGTTCCACTGCTTTTGGCTTCTTTGCTAAGTTCCCAGTCTTTGTTCCTATTTCTTGGGTGCTTCCTTTTTGAATCTTAATTACTTACTGTTATTAAGATTCAAACTATAATTTAAATCTTAATAACACACTGCTTAGCTGGGCACATCTTTTGCAAGAGTTCCTGCACAAACAGGCTTGTTTGTTTGTGTATTTCTGTGCTCTGCAAACTGGCCACCCCTTCTGGCCACATTATCTCTTTTGACTCATTCCCTACACTGCAATTCCTTAAATAAGTCAGAATCTGCTTCACTAAAGCCTAGAGTCTTAATTTTGCTTCTTCTTCTTCCAGCCTCCTCCTGTGTCCTGAACTCAGTTACCTCATGCTCACAAGATGTCATTTTTTGCTGTATTTGTCATCAGTTTTTCCTTGTTTTTGAGCAACAGGTCAATTGACAATGCTAATCCTGGCTGGTTTTTGTGTCCTCTATAGTAGGAAACCATGACCAATACACCTAAGGAACATCCTGGTTTGTGTGTCCAGTACTGTGACCTCCACAGCTGAAGACTCTGTGTGAATGGTGATATTCTGTGTTCATAGGTAGCCTTATCCACCACCTTTCCTTGGTTAGATGATTTGTAACCTTATTCCTAGTGTTACTCTGGTTGACCAAGAAACTGAATAGACACATGGAACCACAGTTTACTCATGCTTTTTATACTGGAGCTCCCTGTGGTCAAGGAACCCCTTCATGGAGGTAGCCAAAAAAACCCCCAAAGTGAATTGTATTCTGTCTCTCTAGAAAGCTGGTATGTCTAGCCATGGCAGGCTTGACAAGCTTTGGTGTCTCCACAGCATCCTTCAGGCAGGCTCTGGGCAACCCATGGACTTCCCTTGGCAACAGGTCAGCAGGTCTGTCTTTGTCCTGCATGGTAGGGAATCTCCTATCACTAAAAAAAAAATCTTTCCTTTCATTTTGTGCTTCTAATCTGATGTACTGAACTGCTGGGCAAGGCAGGACTCACTCACCCTCTCACTGCTGCCAGGGTCATGACCATGTTCTTCAGTCCAGTAAGCTGCAGTGGGGACAGAAGAGTCTTCCTGTTGCCAGACTTCACTGTTTTCAAATGTTACTCGTCTCAGAGTTCATGTTTCCTGTTCCAGTGCTACTTTGGTCTTGCTTCCCTCTGTAGTCTGATGGGCTTGGCCTTTTGCCTCTGTAGAACCTCTTCTGAAGACTCTCTCCATCCCGTTTGTCACCACAAAGGTGCCTCCTCACCACATCCTGCATCCTCTTGCCTGGATGCCACAGCACACATCCCAGACAAATGGTGCTGCTGTCATCATCACTTCAGGGAGGAGCATCGGTCATTTCTTGCACTTGAAGTCCTGGATAGCTGTGTGTCCCTCAAGAGTTAGGTCAGCATGTAAGTGAAAAAAAGGATTGTCTCCAGTGGAGTCATTGCCATTGTAGTGCTTCCTCTGGGAGCAGTTCTCCTGGGTCCCTTGTGTGCCAGCCGCCGTGACATGGCTTTGTGCCTCTTTGACTGCTTGTTGGCAGCATCTTGTGTGCTGGCAGGCTCCTGGTAGCAGCTGAAGAGGAAGCTGGATGTGGCTCTGCACCCTTGGAGAGGCTCTCCATGCAGCTGGGGACCTGACATGCCGTGTGTGAGCTGTGCTGCAGCTCTGCAGTGTGCTGCGTCCTCCTGAGCTGCTGCCAAATGAGAAAAATGGCAAGCAACAGGAGGAGCAGAGAAGACAAGAAAGATGAGGACTGTTGGACTAGTTTAAGGGGTTTTTGTGGTTCTTGGGCTTTTTTTCTCCACTTAAAAGCAACCTGCTGTGGTATTTACCTTAAAGCAAGCTGCTTAGAAGTTGATCCATCACTGTGATTTTGTAGCCTCTCTTATTGTTGTCTTGACTTTCCTTTCCTAAGGTGTCTGACTCTTGAGCTGCTTTGTTCCCTTTGTATCTTAAATAAAAAATAATTTTTGGACAATATTTCCATTTATTGCATTTTTGGGGAAGGATTATGGTGAAAGGTACATTTGGCTTAGTTCAGAAATAAGGTAGTGAAATGTGGTTTACTTTAACAGCAAGATTCTGAAGAAGAATTTTGTGACTTAAGGATCATAAACAACTGTTCAGTTAAAGTTTAAATGCTTCCACAAGTTAAAATTTGAGTAAAATATATGTTCTAATATAACACAAGTATGTGCAACAGTGCTTCTGCACTTGATGTCTGAATATGTAGTAATGTTTTGTTTGCTTTTTTTTTCCTGTCTCTTCATAGGAGCAGCCTTTACTGAAGGGTTATCTAGTGGTTTAAGCACTTCTGTGGCTGTATTTTGCCATGAATTACCTCATGAACTAGGTAAGATCCCAGCATTTCCATATGCTGTGTGTGTATGTCCTTACAGGTGCATGTGGGAGAACAGAAATTTGATCAGACAACTTATCTGTATCAGGTTCTCTGTTCAAGGATACTCTGATTTACTTAAAGACTGTTTAATCATTTCTAAATTGAATTACTAGTTTAAAAATCGAAATATTTCAGCTACTCTGGTTAAAACTGTCTCTTGCAATTACAGCATTTTCCGTCTACTTTAGTTGTAGTTTTTATTCTCCTTGTATATAACATAAGCTGTGAATTGCAGGAGAATGCATGACAGAATTTTCTCACATCTCTCCTTAATTTTATTCTCCTGCTTGTGCTGCTAAAAAGAAGGTCACGATTAGTCAAAGTACTTTCTGCATAACATTTGCTGCTTTTTCATTAAGTCTTGCAAAGAACTGCTGTAGCTCTAAATTAAACTTGAAACTACTTGGAAATCTTTCTGGAAACAGTTTGTTTTTCAAGCTCAAGTGATTTAAATTCGTGTGCAGTCCCATGAGAGATTGTTGTCGTGTCTTACAATATGAGTTGAGTATTTTGCCCTTTTGAAGGGCAGCTGGTGAGGACAGGATGGATGTGCTTAGTTGAACTTCAGACAAAGCTGATCTTTCCAGTTGTCAAATCATTTTGGGTGTGCAACTGGTGTTTATTTCTCAGCTGTCATGGTCACAGTCACACTTGGTGTATAGAATGAAGAAAGAAGAGTTTGCTTTCACTTTTTTGAAGGTTTTATTCCCCAGAGGTTAAAATGTTCAGTTTCGTTTAATGGAGCTTGTAAACCAGTATGTGTAAACTTTAAACTCTCTCTATATAAACAGTTTGATATATTTATACAATAATGTTATACAGAAATATGTTATTATGGAGAAAATATACCTAACTTTATGGGTTGGAAGGAATTGAGTCTCGTTCATACTAATCATGGAACTTGTATTAATTACACATACTAAATGCTGTTAGTTCAGATATAGGAAGTAAATTCATCTTGTGAACCTTATAATTTTAGATTCAACTGTTCTGTTGGTTTTAGAACTTAGAAAAATCTTTTAAAATTTAAATCATACTTCTTTAATCAGAACAGAAAACTTGATAGGAAATACCTTCTTTACCAGAGGACATGAAGTGGCACAGGAAAATTGAAACAAATGGGAGTAGTTCAGGTTATCTGGGCATAAAATTGTATCATTGTTGTTAATGCCGAACAATGTTTTTAATATACTGGTTCATTTTAATTGCAATAGCTTGTAGGAAAGCTGTTGTAACAAATTACTCAAATCAGCTTTGAAAATCACTTTTGTTTACTTTAACTGGAGATAACTTATAAAGAATCCATTTTATTTTCAAATAATAAGCTTATATTACTCTGGTTTAGAAAAAATATTTTCTGAATTACAGAAAATCTGTTTCTGGATAGTGGCTTATCATTCTATCAAGTAAAAATAAGATGTTAAAGATCATGTACAGAAATTAATAAAGAAATGTTAAATTTATAAAACAGATTAAAAGTAGAAAGAGCAGTTACAGGATGATAAATTGAATATGCAATTGAGTGGGAATATTCTACTGTAGGAACACTCAGGCATATCAGGTACTGCAGCATTTTACAGTGGTGGTTTAAATTCAAACTGCTTGAGGATGTGAAGCTATTCAAGACCATCCAAAGGAGGGGTACAAAGATGGGGAAGGGCCTTGAGGAGCAGCTGAGGTGGCTTGGTCTGTTCAGCCTGGAGGAGACTGAGGGGAGACCTCATTGCACTCTACAGCTTTCTCGTGAGGGGAAGACAAGGGGCAGGCACTGATCTCTTCTGTCCTGTGACAGGATCCAAGGGAATGGCCTGAAGTTGTGTCAGGAAAAGTATAAGTTGGATATTGGGACAATGTTTTTCACCCAGAGGGTGAAAACCCTCACCCCAGAGGGTGTTTGGGCATTGGAACAGGCTCCCCAGGGAAGTGGTCACAGCACCAAGGCTGAGTGTTCAAGGAGTGTTTGGACAGTGCTCTCTGGCACATGGTGTGATCTTGGGGCTGTCCTGTGCAGGGCCAGGAGTTAGACTTGATGATCCTTCTGGGTCCTTTCTAAGTCAGGATGTTCTGTGATTCAGCAAGAAGCTGCTTCTTTCCCAAATGCAGAGACTTTAAAATTATAAACTTACAGTATTTGTCGCTGTGTTGTTGTTCATGTGCACCTTTTAAATTTCTGTCCGTCAGTGATTTCTGACTTTATGAAGGAAAAAAAATAAGGCAAACAACAGCATAAATGTAGCTTCGTAAATATGACAACACTGCAGTACCTGCCCAAAAATGAAAACTTTGTCTTGGCTTTTTTTCCCCCCTGTTATAGGAGATTTTGCTGTCCTCCTAAAAGCTGGTATGACTGTCAAGCAAGCTGTGCTTTACAACGCTCTGTCAGCTATGCTGGCCTACCTTGGGATGGCCACTGGGATCCTCATTGGTCATTATGCAGACAACGTTTCAATGTGGATATTTGCACTTACTGCTGGCTTGTTCATGTATGTGGCTCTTGTGGATATGGTAAGTGCTTAGAGCTGTTTGAATTTGTGTAACACAGCTTAATAATTAATGATTTGAAGCAACTGTTTCTTTTGAAGGTATTTAACACCTCCTTGTTTGTTTAGGTACCTGAAATGCTCCACAACGATGCCAGTGACCATGGATGTAGCCGGTGGGGATACTTCCTGTTACAGAATGCTGGCATTCTCCTGGGGTTTGGGATAATGCTGCTTATCTCAGTATTTGAACATAAGATTGTATTCAGCATAAATTTGTAATCCTGGTTGCCAGGAAGACACCTTGGTGTTAAATTATAAGTGGTAGAGGTTTTTTCTACGAATTTCCTTATTGGAAAGGTACATTTGATATAGACTAGATATTTTTGTTGGTGTGCTTTGTTGTTGTGTACTTCCCTCCCTTCTTGCCTGATAGAAAGGAACACTGTAAAGTTTGGGGTTTGTTTGAGTTTTGTTTGTTTGTTTTTAATTGTATTTTTTTTACTTGGGATTTAGCATTGCTTATGGTACTTGGAAAGTGGTACTTAGTAAAACATGGCCAAATCTATATTATTTGTATTGTTTGGGGGGGGGGGGGTAGGTTGTTTTTTTACTGAATTTATTTACTGTATGTAATTATATGTGATGTTTTTTACTTCATTGGTTTTGCTGGTTTACAGAAGTAAAACAACAGTGGTTTTTATTTTAGCACAGTTAAAATCAGTGGATACAAAGCACAGTGAGCAAAGTAAAACAAGGACAAGACATGTAATGGTTAGCATGTATTTATTGGTAAAAATTCATCTCTTCTGCATCCACCTGGTTTATACAGAAAGGCAGATAAGTCCATTCCATCCTTTGTGGTGGTGCTGATTCTCAGTAGCTTGTGGATTCCTATGTCATATTCCAGTTGGTTTCTACTGCAAACAAATTGATGTAAAATCAGATCCTAAGTGTTTACATCAAATGTTTGACTTGTTTCATCCATTCTGATATGAGTTGCTCTTCACTGGTTTCTCAGATCAGCAACAGAAGTCCAGCTCTTAAATTGCCAAAGCTTTAAGGTATGTGAATCCCATCAAAAAGACTTTAAAAGCAGTGCTGTATCCCACTTAAGCTGCCTGAAGTGACAAAGGTGTATTAAAGCCTGTTTGACTTCAGGGGGGAGGAGTGCTACAGGCTGAGATAAACAGTCATTTCCTACAAAAGCTTCCCGAAGTAAAGTGTTGATTTACTTTGGGAAAATGAGCTGAGTGGGAGAGCTGCCTACCTCTAGTTCAGTGTGATTGCACACAAACCTGTGCTATGTTTTTTTGCAAGAACTAAAGCTGAGAAATCCAAAATAAGAAAATTTCTTTGGTAGCATATCTAGAGAAGCAAGGTGTTAAAGATAATAAGTGTATGTAGTTTAAGCCTACAGTCTTAATATGTTTAACCACCCTGAATGTCACTGAAGGAAGAAGGTTGAAAAAACCAATAGTAAAATAAATCTGCATTTGCAGGGAAGGTGAACACGTCAAAGTTCTTTAATGATGAATAAATAACAGAATTATGCTATCTTACTAGCTAGCTTTAAAAACCCCAGAAATAAAACAGTTAGCACCTATTTCTGATCCACTCCCTCAAATAATCAGCTGAATAAAAAGCTTGAACAACAAGATAAATGTTTGATAATACCATGTGTGACATATTAAACAGTTTGTTGGTCTGTCATACAGTGGAAGCCAGGAACCATTCTATCACCTCAGAAATAGATGTTTTCAATTAATTGAGAGATTTGAGAGGTTTTTAAGAGTTGGGAAATGGGTACACATGAGTTTTTGCACCCAGTGGACTTAGCTTCTCTTCCTTCAGCCTTTCCTCAGGTTAGCAAGATTAAAATTTACTTTTCTGCTCACAGTGATGAAACCCTGTTCTGTGCCTCCTTTGAAGCCAGGGTTGAGAAATGTGTACTTCCTTCAGCTCTCCTAATGCACCTCTGTGTTCTAGCTGGCTTTTTAGGGCTTGGACATGGTGTTCACCTGTGGTGTGGGAAAACTCCATAAATACAGTGCACTTCAGCCTGTGGGGCTTCCACCTTCTGCACTGCAATCCTGGCTGCTACAGAAATCTGGCATCTCTGTAGTCCTGGGGCATTTCAGACATGGATGAGCTCAGTTTGCTTTGAATTTTTCACTGCTGGTTTCTGTTAGCCTACAGCCATAGTAGCTGCCAGTTTAGCTGGATTTCTCTTTTCTGGATATGACACAGGAAGTGGGCAGGTAACCTGCTGTTGTTCAGGAGATTTTAAGATTAATGACTAAATAATGGAAATAAATCTACAAATTTCAGTTTTCCAGTGGGTTCTTGGCTGGCTTTTGATTATTAAAATATCCACATATCAAAACCCATTGCTAGTTTAGGAATAAAAAAAAAGAATTGCCTTTAGTGCAGAAATGTCTCTGTCCTGTACACAAACATTCCATCCATTCAGTGCTCTTTGATCATTGATGGAGAAATGTCCATGACAGGGAGCTGTCCGAACTGATAACTGAGAATGCTACAGACTAAAACTTGCTGTAGTTATTTATCAGCAGGATGACAAAATGTTTGTTGTTCTGTTTGTTTTGAGCTGGTTTGTTTGTTTTGTTGTTCATCTTTGTCAGCCTTACAAAGTAAAATCTGCATCTGTTGCAATGTACTCGTGTTGGAAATACTCAATGCTTGGCAAACTGGTGGGGCGGTGCCTCTAAGCAGCCCTTTATTTTTATGTGCATATTTTTCTGCAGCAGTTTTTAAGGTGCCTGGCTACTCTGGATAATAAATGTGTCTGCTTTGTGCATCCATCTGTAGCTTAGTAATGGTACAGACTGTAATTTTTATGCTGTTACAGCTGCCTTTAATGCCTGTGCTAGGTGCAGGTAAACAGAATAGGCAAAAATGCTGGAATCAGTTTTGGTTTGGTTTATTTCTGTAACATATTCTAATGGTTTTGGCCTGTCTTTGTACAGAAGTGGTTTCAATTTTGGGCAGCAAGAGTTCAGAGCAAAGGTGTGGAAGTTCTCAAGTTCTCCCCTGCCTGGCCTGTGGGGATCAGGTGCTGGTACGGTTTCTCTGATCCTTTGTCCCTAAATGTGATGCCGTGGGAATGCAACTCCTTTATGTTTATATAAAACACAGCCCAGGCTGTGAATTCAAAGGCTGAAATAGAATCACAGAAAGCTCTCCTGCTGCCTGAACTGAGACACACGTGCAGTTAAAATCTCTATGGAAAAACTGGGTCGTTCTATTTTCCACAAGCAGAAAAAGTTGTTTTAATAGAATGTGGGTTGTTTTTCTTTGTTTGGTTGTTTTTTTAAATTTAAAGTACGTTTTTGGTGTGTGTGTATATATGGTCACTGTAGCTGTTACTGTATTGCTGTGTGCTAGAGAAAATAAACCACTGAACCAAACCGCAGGCGTCTGAGCGTTTTTCTCAGTGATGCAGCTATGGCGAAAGATGTTTAGAGCCTCGAGGAAAAAAAAAAAAAACGGTAGCAAAACTGAAGGTTTGGCAAACTGGTGGGGCAGTGCCTCTAAGCAGCCCTTTGTTTTTATGTGTATATATTTCGGCAGCAATTTTTAACGTGCCTGGCTACCCTGGATAATAGATGCAAGGGTTTCCTCAGACTTTCCCGTGCCGGGGCGGGGAGAGGGCCGGGCTGGGGCTGCCGGGGCCGCCTCCCGCCGTCATCGCGCTGCGCCGCCGGGCCGGGCCGGGCATGGCTGAGGGGGCGGCGGGGCCGGGCGGCGCCGAGCGCTACTTCACCCGCTGGTACAAGCCAGGTACCGCCGGGGCCGGGCCGGGCAGTGCCGGGGGGGCGGCGGGGCCCTGACTCCTCTTTGTGCCCTTCTTGCAGACGTGAAGGGGCGGCCGTGCGAGGACTTCTGCGTGCTGCAGCACTCCAACAGGCGAGTGGCCGGCGGGGCTCCGGTGCCCGGGGGGCCTCGGGCTGCGCCCGGAGGGAGCGGCGGTGGCTGCGGCAGCCGGGACGGGCAGGGTCGGCCTGGGACACAGCACGGGGCGAGCCTGCGCTGTCCGGGAAGGTGGGAGGAGGGCAGAGTGACAAATCGGCCTCCCCATCCTTTAATTGCTCCAGTGAGAAACAGAGGCTTGGCCTGTTCCCCCCTGACGGCCCCCCCACAGCCCCTCGTGCTCTTCAGCAGGGCCCGTGGTGCTGCCCTCGCTCCCTCTCCTGCTGAAAGGGCCCCTACACCCTCCCTAGGGGCGTTCATGGAAAGACTGGACGTGGCACTCAGTGCCGTGCTCTAGTTGACACGGTGGCGTTCGGTCATAGGCTGGAGTCGATCTCAGAGGTCTTTTCTAACCTAATTGATTCTGTGATCATCAGTATGAGAAGAGAAACATTCCAAAAGGCCTTTGTGAAATGATATTTTGAAGGACTTTAACTCGATTTAGAAATCCTTCCATTTGAACAAACATTTAGCTTTTTCTAGATAAAACCTAATTACTTTTCCATGCACATGTACTAATGGATGGTGAAGGCAAGATATGAAAGTGTCTTGTTTCTGCTTGGATGTAGCTGGATATCCAGTTATATGGAGTAAAACAACCTGTACCTGATGTGGAGTCTCCTTCCATACCTTACCTCCCCCTGCTGCAGCCTCTTAGGGCATCAGGAGCATTTCTGGGGTGCTCAGTCCCCGAGGGAAGAACATAATCTGCTATCCACGCAGAAACTGCCAGGGCCAGTGGCTCATGGGTTGAGGGAAGGTGAGGCAGCATTTGCATTCCTGGTGAGTTGCCTGCTCTAGAAATTCGGAATAAAAGGAAGAGTATGCTTGGCACAGGCCGGAACCATCACCTTGCTGCAGCCTTTGGAGTTGGAGCTTCTCTGTGGCTGTTTCCTTCCTCCATTCTTTCAAAAGGGAAACCAGAGTACCTTCAAATAACAGGTGACAGTAACAGCAAGGAAGAACACCCTTCCATTTGTACTGAATACTGAATATAAGGTTACTAATCTCAGGTGTCTGATATAAACAAGTTTAAATGCCACTGATCTGTTCAATTGTCCATGAAGACTGTTCTCCTGCTTTGAATTCTGAAATATCAGGACACTTGGATTCCACAGCAGCTTAGCCAAATATTCTGTAAAGTAATTGACCATTATAATGTATGGAGCTGTGGCTCAGCTTGCTGTTTCTATGCAATGTGAAGTGTCTCTTGCTTTTTTGTTTTGCGAGGTCTCAGCTCCATCAGGTGACAGCTCAAAGATAATTTGTCATCTTCCCCTTAGAAGGCGGCTGGGGTGAAGGGAGGTAGCTTTGCTGCTAGAACATGCTGGATGCATTTGCCAGGATCCAGCTCCCTCTTGTGGGAGCTGTGCAGCCAGAACTCCACAGGAGTGTGGGGAGATGGATGCAGCATCCACAGGGAGAGATCTGGTTCTGTGCCCTGGTTTTCTCTGCAGTCACTCTTGTGTTGATTCTGGTGCTTGCTGTAGGTTTTATACTCTCAAACAGAATAGCTTCCCCTCCCTTCAGTTACTGGCAAGTCATGCTTGTGCATTAAGCACGGTTCTAGGCCAGGCAGGCAGGCTTGGTCTCTTGAGCTGGGCTCATCTCAAACTGTGCAGTGTCATGGTAAGAAATAACCCTCTGTTAGAAAAAGCAAGTTAACTAATGCCCAGGTCACCAAAGGATTCCTCAGCTGTTCACTGCACAGGGCCTTTAGCTGTTGAGAAACACTCCTTTGTGTGACATTTTGTGACAAAAGTACACCGTGCTTTACTTATCTTAACCTCAGTGTCTACTTCAACTATTGGCTGAAATGAACCAGCCATGCTCTCATGGGGTGCAACAGATAGAACAGCATTGGCTTATTTATAAGCAGTGGTTTTCTTTCAGTAAGAAGTGTAGGGATTTTGACAGTCCAGTATGGTATCTCAAAATGAAGCATTTTCCATGGGAATGGCTTTAGGTCAGAATGCCATTTTCAGTTTGGTACAGCAGGTGTCAAATAAGATAGGCAGAGGAGGTTGTGGGATTTGCTTAGAGCATGAAGGAGTGGCTTCTTAAAACTACAGTGGACTAATTATAATTTTTTTTTTTCAGAATCTGTGTCATCACCTTGGCAGAAGCCCACCCTCTTCTTCAAAGTGGAAAAACAATTAAAAACATTAATTACCAAATCAGTGCAAACTGTAGCAGACTTCAGAATAAGGTCTCTGGGAAGTCAAAAAGGGTATGGCTTTTTGATTTCCTTAGTTTTCATTTTAATCTCTCACACTGCCTGAGATTTTTCTGTCCTTTCTTGGAGAGAAACCCAGCAGGTTACTTCTGTATTTCACTTTAAACCAGCCCCTCTGCACTTGAAGAATTTAGATTTCCTCAAGATGTGCTTGTCTTGCTTGTCCCAGCCAGGGTCTTGCAGTGCTCCTACAGCACTGGTGGTTTCCAGTGTTGCTCAAGCACACTCGCTTCTAGCAGGTTTTTTTGGTAGTGTACAGAGGGACATAAACATCCCTGAAATAATGAAAGTTTATTTCCAAGAAGATGTGAAGGATTTGGAAACTAGAGAGTAGATGGGGCAGTTCAGTGTAGTGGGTTTTTGAAGGTGCATTTGAACTTGCTTTTACTGAAAGCCATGGTGCTGTTCCTCTCCTCTCTCCCCTGACTCATCAAAATACAAGATTGCTAGTCTGCAAGAAACTCAAATCTGTAGGCTTGTAACAAGCTTCTGTTTTATTTGTGCACATAACTAAGTTGGCTTCTTCCCTTCTGTAGGGAAGCACAGCTCTGGAACTTGGAATGACCTGTAACTATCACACATCCTTCCTTTTAGACATTGCTGATGGTAATACTTTTACAAGTCCCATGTAATTAAAACCACAGACATGTTTGTTTGTTTTCCAAATGCAGGGAGCTCAGTTTCTAACGGAACTTGCCCCTCTGTGCAGGATATCTTCATCAGATGGAGAGGAATACACCATTTACAGGTAAGATTTTTCCCATTTTTTCCCTACCTTGCCATACCCCCACATCTACAGAATCTGAACACTTTTGCAGTTGCATACGAGGGCGGCTGATTGAGGTGAATGAGAACATCCTTAGCAATCCCACTCTTCTGCAAGAAAAGGTAAGACGCTTTCTTGTTCTTTATTTTTCAGCTTTTATTTCACTGCTAACTTCAGTCTCACTTTTTAGCCATCAACTGAGGGGTACATTGCAGTGGTTCTACCCAAATTTGAAGAAAGCAAGAGTATAACTCAGGGACTTCTGACGCAGAAGGAGTATGAGGAAGTTTTGATGAAACGCCGCAGTTCTGCTTCATGAAATCAACTCTACACTTCCCATCTGTGTTTGATACTGAATAAGTGACTTTTATTGTACACTGTTTTATAGTATGGAAAAGGCCCAGTGCCAGTTTTTAAAAGGACCTAAACTCCTTGATTTGTAAAAGAATAAACCAGTTAAAATAGTTTGTATATTAAAATTTCTGTAAAAACTTGACGTAAAGTTTTTTTTTCTCTGAATTCTAACACTACAGGTTTTTAAATAAGCTCAGAATGACATGTTGGAGATTATTTATGTTCCACAATCAGCTTTGCGTCTGCTTAATGCAAGCATAGGACATACAGAAAAATCATAGTATTTAGCTATCATGTAATTTAGCTAAACTAATACAATATGGAGTTTGACACAGGTGAATGGAAAACAAAAATGCAACAAAAGCCTGTGTACAAAGAGCAGATAAATTTGAAAATACATATTTCATACCAAGTTGTATTTTCATGGTATCCTGAAGTCAAATAATGCCCTTTGTACAGAATTTTGTAATAATCACTATCTATTTTCTTCAATTTTACATGGCATAATGTCAAGTCTGCATAATACTTTAGTGGTTCTACAGGCAACTCAAATTCTGCTCAGAAAGTTTTAATAAAAAAGCAACAACTGCCATCTACAAATAGGGTAAAAGAAAAAGGGCTTAAGTCGAAACTATTAATCACTTAGAAATACGTTTTTTGTGGAGATAAATCTTGTCAAGATTAAAATTCAGAGGTGAATTGATTGAAAGAGATTTTTTTTTCCTTAGACTACTTCATTGCAGGTATAACTTGTAACTAAGGTAACATTTCCGTGCTTCAGGCCACAGCCTTTCAGACTATATTCCTGATTCTGCTTTGTCAAATACACAGACTGAAATAGGCCAGAGATGAGTTTACAGACTTCAACAGTAGTGTTACATGTAGCATGTGCAGCACAGGGGTCTTTATGTAAAATGTCTATTTAGCAGCATCTTTGGGTTGACACATCCATTAAGACATTCAGAAGCATTAATTACAAAATCGGTATCAACAGTGAGCACAGGAAAGGCATTCACATTATAAAAATACAGAATATTTAGACTAGCTTGTGTTTTAATGGCTAAGTAATGGGACATCTATTAGATGTGACAAAGGTCAACAGTTTTATATCAAATTAACCTGGCTTGACTTTCCACAAATGAAAGCAGTATTGAAACTTCAGCAAGTGTTATTGTCAAATGGGAATTCCTGCATTTCTCAGTGCTATGATTACTTGCTCTCTAAAAATGTCATGTTTGTTACATGATTTTCTAAAGACTTGATGCCAAATGTCTCCACTCTTCTTTCTGGAGTACGTGCATTTGTACCAGTTCGTATTCTGTCTTCTTTCCATGGTGGAGCAGGCTTAAGACAACCATTTCCTGCTTTATTCTGTGTATGTATATAAAAAAGATTTCTTAAAAACAACCAACCAACCCAAGCAAGCAAACCTCAAAAGTTTTAAGTAGTGCAGATTAAGCTAGTACTCACCTTTCTCAGTAATTTGCAGCAAAGTGGAAGAAGTTGACATAACAGAGTCATCACATTCCTTGTTTTCAGAATGCATGCATCAACCTAAACAAGACAGTAAGTAGAGTAATACCTATTACTCAATACTTGTGTTAGGCAGTTGTTTTTGGCATGAGATGATCTGTTTTGAACTGGGTAAAGTAATACTTATCCTGTTAAAATATCTCCTAATCAAATGGGTTGGCCTACTTTTTTTAAACTTCTCTGTATAGTACATGTAAAACAAGAGCAACCCTTCTGTTAAGCACAACTTGAGCAGACATATCTCAAGAGGATGAACTACTAAGAATATTATATTAAACAGTAACAGAAGTCTCTTGGAAAGGAGCTCTTAAGATCTAAGTATGAATCATCACAATTCTTCATGGTTTTCCTTTTGTCAGCATGATTTAGAGAGCCAAGCATCATTTAAGCCTTAGTTTGATGTTACACTAAAAGTTATCTTAAATCTTAACACTCAGCACAGGCCACAAGTCTGAGCCCTCAGACATTAATTTGAGAACCCGTTACTGCTATGTACTGGTACATCACTGTAGAAACAGACTGGAGTTCCCATTTAATTCAGAGGGTGTAAAACAAACCATGCAGTAGCCCCAGGATGCTCAGTTTGGTTCTGAGTGGCTTGTATGCTTCAGCCAGTTTCACAGCTGCTGTAAAACTGAAACACCTTTTCCACAGCCAATTGCAAACAAACATCCAGCTGCATGGAAATGGTCTTGCTCAAATTGATTGCTGCTGGCTCAGGGATACTGATCCCCACTGATCTTTGCAGATCTCCTCCTTGTGTTAACAGTGATGAAACTTTCACTGTCTATGTATTTATTTATAGCAAATATGAATATCAGAAAAAAAACTGAGCAGTCCAGGGTAGATGCTGCCTACTGAGAATCAAATGTGTTTCAGTAGTGGAGTTGGGGTTTGGAATTTGTTACATTTATGTTAAGCATCAGTAACAGTAATTATTACAGTGGCAGAAATACATATTACCTTCATTAAAATTTTGATCCCTGAAGTCCATGCTGAGGTACACCTAATTACAGTTCCTGTTTATCTGAATGGCATTCTAGTGGATTACAGTACTACTGCAACCTAATTCCATATTTTAACTGGAGCATAAATTAGTAAATTACTTTATTTCAAAACAAGTTAAGTGTTACTTTGAGAAATATATATAATTTTTTACTGTACCTTTGTAAATGTAGCACTTTTACCCTGAGCAGAAGCCTTAGCTGTTGCCTGGAGCTGCTTGCACATAGTGATGAGTTTTTCAGCTTCCAACAGAAGCAAAGGCTTGTCATCATCACGTACCTGGTATGTTGTCCAGGAAGACAAAATAACTCTGTGTTAAAGACTCCAGCATCAAGGGAGAAGGGAGCACAAGCAATTTCTAAGCAGTATCACTGATGTCATAAGATACATCACCTGATCAGAAAGAGCGTGAAGAGCTGAAGCAAGCTTTGTGCCCTCTGTGGCAAAAATCTGAAAGAAGGAGAAAGCATGTAACAAAATGAATCACAACAGAAGGTAAGGCTTTTCCCCTCCTGGTTTAATAGTGTGCTTTTAAGTAAAAAGGTAGCAGGAAATACTTGTAATAATTGTATACATCTACAATTCACAAGTTAGCAGTTTGCAGTGACTTCTGAAGTAACAACTACACAGCTAACTGCCATCCTCACAGATAAGCAGAGTTTAAAGGCTGTCCCTTTACATATAACAAAACCCCCAATTTCCAATTATTTTTTGCACGTGGAGCTCACAAAAGTTTTGTGATGACACCTGGCCTCTTTGTTTATTGTCCTTTCAAAGGTAACAAGTCTCCTGTTACACACAGGTATGCATTCTGGAAAGAGCATTCCACATCCTTTCATTTGGGCCCTTCTGTTTACACTGTGCAAGTTTTTACATCTTTCTTTCCCATGAAAATCCTGCTGCTCAGACTAGGATTTAGTATCTGTTAACACTACCAGGGACTGAGCTGCGTGACACAACAAATATTACAGATGTGCTGAAGTCCACTCTATTTGCCATAATGCCAGTTTGCTATCCCTCCTCCTAGCTGGAATCTATCAGTGTAATGATCCTGTCTGAAGCTATTACTGGAACACTGGAAGCTCACTTTCAGAATATGTATCAGAGTTAGGCTGCTCAAAGTCTACAACTGCCAGTCAATTCATGGTACATTGTACTTATGTGTAAGGAATCAGACACTGAAGTTCCTGTTTGGCTTCACTCAGAGTGTCTATGTCCTATTTTGTTAAAAATACATTACCTCTGCCTGATGAAATAAATCTTGAGTAGTTTTCAGAAGTCCTTCTCCTCTGTGAGAAATAACAAAAGCAGAAGACATGCCATTTACAGACTGCAGATTATATTGCCTACTACTTACAAAAAATAGTCTCACCACTGAACATCTTACAGTTCACACCAGTGAACTGTAAATATCAGTCTTTTAGAAGATACTAGACACAACTACCTACAAGAACTGACTTAAATATATTATACAAACACCTCAGTAGCTACAGCACTGTTGGGGAATTAACAATGGCTCAGTTCTCATAAGCTGAACAAGACTAGAAATCCACACCTCTGGCATAATGAGTATTACTGGACTAGCAGGTAACAAAAAAGAAATCTCAGTTCTGGTAAAAAAACCGCAAGCAAACCTAAATTCTTCAAGTAAGAAAGCTGACATTGCACAGACAAGTTTCAGATTAACACTTTTCAGTACAAGGATCAGTAATTCTCATTTACAGTTCTATCTCATCTACAGGTATATACTTGTGCTTTAATTCCCTTAATTTTCAAAGTATTTATGAACATGATTCTTAAAATGATTTTTCCGTACCCAAGAGACATTTAAATAGATGCCCTCCAACAAAACAGATGTTAAGCCCTTTAAAAATAAAGTGGTGTTTAAAATTAGGGGTTTTTTAAACAGTTCAGAAATTTACAGAAGTTTATAAAGTCTACAGACAGAATCAAGTTCCTTTCTAAAACAGTCCCAATTATTATGCTCTGAAAATGAAAATTTGTTCTTTCTTATAAACACTGTTAATGCTCTTTTCCCACCAAAATTTGCCATGTGTACTCAAATTACCTGGTAAATAAATACATGGAGTAGGCCATACTTGACATGCCTTGTCCATGCTGCACAATCTCATTCTCCTGGTCCTCCCATTTCTCTGTCTCAGAATCCACATCAGATGTGAGCAGATGCAATTCTAATCCAAGCTTTGCAATTTTCGCCTGTTCCTGTAAATGGCAAGCATATTTATGGCACTTAAAAACACATTGTTCAGACAAGATAAAAAGATGAAAGGAGTTTTTTTACTAAAATGATGCCATCTTACCTCAGAATCTAGTTTGACTGGCTTTAATGCTTTCAGATTTGCATTATGCTTCTGTTTCAAACAAAAAATAATGTTTTTAAATAAAAGGAATTGGTAATAATTTTACTTGCAAATCTTAAAAGAGGTAGCTCTATATTCAGAGAAAGACTTTGCAGGAGAGTTCCAGAGGTTCAAACAAACTTCTCAGCAGAAACTGAGAACCTGTACTGATCTGTCTGTCCTGAAATGGCAGGTGCAGATGTCCTGAAATTGCAAGGAAAAGACCTCTTCCACAGTCTCCGCTTCCTAATGCAGTACAGTCTCTTCCCTTTACCCTGTAAATCCTCAATAATACTCAGGACTAAACAGTCTTAAGCAAGTACTCCTGCACTGATTTTTCTATCACTGATGGTACTGATATAACAGGGATGCTGATTTGGCTAATAGCAAGCTGACATAGGCTACAACCCATATGAATGCTGCTGTGAGGAGGCAGCTCAATATTCTGTGTCACTCTGGAGAAGCAGCTGTAAGCAAATACTGACACTGATCTTTTCATGGGTTTCCCTCTTTTTTTTTAAGTCATGAACTATTCAAAATATAAGTCTGGCTGCAAGCCAAATATTAGCTCATAATTAGTGGTACTGATGTGAGCGGACTACCTGGAAAGGCAGGGCTTGCCAACTGCATGACACACTTAGGCAGTAATTCATAATTTATTTTGTAATTATTTGCTGGTTTTGGCTTTAATTTCATGTGCTGGTGCTGTCACTGTGCAAAGACAGCAAAATCATCTGACGTGGGAGGCACAGTCCACATTCAGAAACCACTGGACTGCAGAGGAGTAGCACAAAATTGGTGTCATAACTTGGAGAGGTGTGAGGCACAGGAGGAAGCTGGATAATCTCAGTGCTCAGCTGAGAGCCTTGTCTGAGATTCTGAAAAACTCTGATGAAAACCTGCTGCTATTCATTCGTGGGAGTACTTGGGCAAATTAGGTTCAGTAATGCGTGCAGAAAAAAAAAAACAACAAACCAAGAAACAACACTGTTCATTGTGAACAGCATCAGAAATGAGATTCTAGTCCCATTTCCATTTCTCACTTCAAGAATCTGAGCAAAAGTACTCATACTGAAGTTCCTAGTGCAATTTAGTGCACAGTTTAACTTTCTGCCATTTCTCTTTTCCATCCAAAAATGTTTAAATATTCTGAATCTTATGAATGACTACCCAGATTAAACACTGCAATTCTGCCTATGTATTAGAAATGCTGATCTCATATCAAAACATTTAGCACAAAGGACTGTACTCCTAATTGTGATTTGACTATACTGCATGTTAGAAATGCAATTTCAGAAATACTGTTTTCAAGGCAGTGTCTTAAAAGAAGAAAGGAAGACAAAACCAAACTAGATTTGTTTGTAAACACGAATTTTGGTCTAGAAGGTATGGCAAATATTTAAGCTGCAGAGTCATGGAAGGATATTCAAGAAAACCAGCACTGGTTACAGCAAATAAGGTTTTCAATTCACAAATAACTAAAGGAAGGTCAGAATGTTTTTGCAGTTTTCTCCACTCTAGTGTTTCCTTGCATTATTTTACTAGTACTATTATTAAAAGTCAGATCAGTAGATACGTTATTCTGCTTTTAAAACACGATTCAACACTTTAAACTATAAAGAAAAAATATGCATTAAGTACACACATGAATCATCACTGCTGCTCTGGTCCTCATCTACAGCATGGTCTAGGGTGCCACTCATTACCAGCAAACAGCAGAGTGGCAATGAAACAGATGTAACAAAATATGTGATCTAATTAGATTGGCAGGAACAGCGCGGCCTCTGTGCAGGGACAGCGTGGGCGTCAGCCAGGCACAGCAGATCTGTGGTGGCAGTGGGGGGAGGAGAGGCTCTGCTGAGAGGAACAACACCGGGAACAGAGGCAATTCCAAAGCTCAGAGCCCCAGCTAGGCAAAGAAATCACTCTGTGAAGAAACTCTGGTGTCCTGTGGATGCCATCTGTATTTCCTCTCTACTTTCAAACTGTGCATTTGTAACTCCCCACAATATTAAGTATCTTGCGAAACCCAAAAAGAAGGCAGAAACCTTTCAAACAATGCAAGCAGAACTGTTTAAATGCTGATCACAAAATTTTATTTAATATTTTAAAAAATATTTTAATCAATGGGACTCTGACTTAAAACATTTAATCTCTAAATTATGACATCCAAAAGCTATGGGTCTTAGTCAAATGGTCAGGGAGAGAAACCCTATCCAGAGTTTCAGTATTTAGTTCCATAACTGTGAAATTCACCCATGCTCATTGAGCCTAACAATTTAAATCCACAGATTGGCTTTATAAAACTTTTAAAATAAATATTGGATTTATAAAGGTTTTATCTTTTCATTAAGAGTCAGGAAGTTGTGTTGTGTTTGAACCTCTAAAATTGCACAACAGAAGACATGGAGACAGAGGACCATTTCAAACCCAAATTTCTCTACAGGTTAAGGAAAAAAAGCAAGGAGAGAAAGAAACAAGCTAGAGCTTACTGTACCTTTTTAGACCATTCTTTCCCTTTTTCCTAGTCATGGAAAGATTCAATTTACAGCAGGTGAATCAAATGACTGATTGCATGACACTATCAAGATTTAGGAGGCTTCCTAACACACAGATGCTCTCAGAAATAGCGTAATATCAATTATAATCAGCTGAAGATATTAAATTACCTCATACCTAAAAACTGGGTATTTGGTGTACCTTTTTTCTCTACATTAAACACTTAAGATCAAGGAAGGAAACAAGAACTCATTATTTAAAAAGGCTACAACAGGCTCGAACATGAACCCTTGTTACAAATAGGTTAACTCAGGCTACAATGTTAAGTCTTGGTAGTATGATTTATTTTTGTTTTAATTTTCAGTATATTGCAGCATATTCCTACTGTTTTAATAACAACAATGTACTTTTTAATTATACAGCATGAAAGTAGATTATGTGGTAAAAAATTATTGAACAGGAATTAAAGTTTATGTATAATCAATGTGATTAAAGCACGTAACATCACTAGTTACATTTGTCTTCAGCCTGTTTATTATTCACTTAATAAATTGCCAAACTTTGATATTTTTCTGTCAGCCATCCAGTCAGGATGCATGTTACCAAGATATTGTTAGGTCCCCATTTGGTTGTGACAAGGAAAGAAATCAAAAAGAGAACAGCAGATGCAAAGTAACTGCAACAAACCAAAAAGCAACTTACCCCCGGTCTGGGCAGTGATAGGTAGACGCGCTTCTCTCCTATGAAGAACAAACAGGTTTATACCAAAATTTATCTACCGATTTTAATCAGTGGGATCAAATGCCTTACTTCATCCTTCCTAAAATTGCAGTACTATAAAAGCAAATTACTTACCTGTAATTCCTCCTCTCTGAATACTGCAGAAGGTCCTCTGTCTCATGCTTTCGAGACAGGCCAAGAGCTCTGTACTGCTCAGATTTTAGCAACTGGCAATTAAGAAAGCTTCTCTGAACATTTTCCTCAGTAAGATTTCTAGTCTCCTGCATGTATTTCACAAGGAAAGTAAAGCAACTCTCTCCATGACTCACTAGCTACATACACTCATTTTGTTGCAAAATACAGAACATAAATTCACAGCTCCATGTATGGCTTTTCTTGGCATGGGATGAATGGTCTGAAATTTGGAGTAGACAGTGCCACTAGTGAGAAATACATAGGCAGGTTTTCCTAAGTAATGCAAATAAAACTCTCATGTTGTACTATACGTATCCCATGTGTGCTGTATTTTATGAAGAAGGAAGTTCTACAGCATTTTACACACTTATTGAATTGTTTCTTGTATTGCCAGGAGCCTACAATATTCCAAGTCTGACCAAAACAAATTAAGAGAGAAAAAAAAATCCTTTTTGGATGTTACCTAAAAGTTGATAAGACTTTATTTTCAAGAAGAAACACTGCTTGGGCTAACAGCCTAAGATTAGAGTTTCACTTACCAGAAGATATAATAGTCTACAAAGACTAGCATTCATTACAATAGATTCAGTTGCTACAATTGCTAATTCCTCCTCTTGCATCAGCTCCTAGAGAAGTTCCATTCTGAGTCCTCAGAAGACAGTTCTTTTGTGCATTCAGGATTTTTTGAAAGCATGCCCTTTATCTCCTGACACAACAGGAAGATCAAAATCTCTGTATCTAGGCAACTGACTCCTACAATTTTAGGACGCCAACAAGTGTCCTTCAACCCTCTTGAAAAGTAGGAAAAATGGAACCTTCCTTCCTAAGATCACTTTTTCCTTCCCCTGTGCAGTTTTGCAAAAGATGAACGAGCTAACAGGGCACAAGATGCTTAACCATTTTTTTTTTTCAGAATGCAGTGTTATTCGGATATTAATTGCCCTAACATGTATCCAAGCAAGACTTCTCCCCTAAAGACCAATACAAATTATGAGAAGTCATTTACAACATCCTATACATCAAAACATCAGCTAAAGGGCATGTAAGACATACCAAGAACAAAAGTGAACTTGCAATTTTAAATGCTGCAGCATAAAAGATCTCCTTGGAGCTATGTAAAAACATGTTGTGTCTTGTTAAAAAGTTCAAACACAGAAAGCTTTGACATAACAAATGGAATAAAAATGCTCACTGCAATGACACAGTACTTGCACACACAAGGCAGGCATTCAGAATTAATGGAAACCAAATGGAAAGTGGTGGCAAACAGAAGAAAATAAAAATTGCCTTTGCTCTTCTACTAATTCTCATTATTTACCTTAGCAGGGTTTCATTGCTCACCCTTTTCAAAAAGAAGAAAGATCTAACTACTTATTTCTTGAACATTGTCAAAACCTCTAAGGATCACAAAATACACACACAAAGAACACACTTCACTGGACCCACAGAAACCAAGACCTTTCAAAGGAGCAGATCAACTCAGGTCAGAGAAAATCCTACCTAATCAGAAAATACCTAATTCCATGAGTGTAATCAGAGAACTTTTATTTGATTCCATTAACAGAATATACATACGTAATTTTTTAGGTATTTAATTTCCTTAGTTTGTGTGTCAGATCTTTGCTATTATTTCAAGAGGCTTTTTTCACCACATGATGGTCTTCTTTTTATTTTACTCTGCCTGTGTTTTTCCCAATGTGTTTTCTTAAACATGTTTTTCCTTTTTAATTTTTTTTCACTTAAAATTCATTTTCAGTATTTCATTCTCTGTCTTCCAATTTTCTGCTTTCTACTAGTTCCAGTCCTGGTTTTCCCTCCATAATACTCCTATTTCAACTTTGAATTCCCACTTTTGACGTCACTTCTTCTCTGAGAGTATGGCAGCATGCCTGCTTCACTCTTCTTCCTGGAATCTGAGCCTCCTAATTCTCATCTGTATCACCTATTCATCACCTACAGTCCTTCAGAAATCTCATGGTCATTCAACTCCTCTCAAATCAAGTGGGCAAAACAAAAGAGGAGAGCAGAGAATTATGTTATCTTCAGAAACCATTCTCTCACTTCTTTGCTGCCTTGTAAGCCCAGTTACAAGGAAGCAAACCAGAAGATCATTTATTTACATTCTTCTCCACCATGTTCAAACCAAAACATTAGAAAAAAGAGCTTGGCTGACATCCAGCAGCTTGGATTGATGAAAGGTACTTTTGTCAGGTGGTTCATCTCAAAGTGCAAGAGCCTCAGAGTTAAGCACCAAATGGAAATGAACCAAACAATCCCTCTGTGGGCAGAATCAAACTTCCCACGCCTGGCAGGGGAGAAAGGTTACCCTCCTGAGGAGCCTGTCACCCTCCTCATCCCAGCCTGGACACACCAACACTGTGGAGAACAGGCCTCCTCACCACTGGATTAAAAAGTGGTTGGTTTAGGATTGAGCAAAGAAGGACAACTCTACCTAGCTGTACAGTTCTGCACGGCACAGGAATATTTCCCAAATTCAAATGAAGGTTACTGGGCTATGCTGCGCCCACCAACCTCCCCCGCCCCGTCATGCCTGTGAATCCTGCTACCCTGGAGAAGCCCTCTTCAATTTGGGCATGTTCTGGTATAATTTCATTAAAATTGAGTACAATATTGCTTCACTTTCAAGTTAAATCCAGCTCCTCCCATGTGCATTTGGGATCTCAGCATGAGAAATACCTCATTTTATGTTATGAAAAAAAACCCCACTGGATAAAGGAGCTATGCAATTGCTCGTGAAAATAAAGAAATAAGTATAAACAATGTGAATCTAGTGTAATCCGAAAAATGCTTCTTTTATTTGATGTGTCCAGCACATTTATTCACCATTCAATTTTTGCATCTTAAGCTGTATTCTGAACTCTCTAACAAAGCCAAACATTTAAATTGGTAGTACAAAAATACAAGATTTTAAACTGAGGAGAAAAAAAAATATACTGTAATTCTATCTCTTCTTACATACAGTCACAATTTTACTATGAATAAAGCACCTGATACATTTTAGTCTGTAAAATAAAGACACTTTTACCAACCTCAACATTAAGACAAGTATAATGAATTACAAGAAGAATAAAGCCTTATCAAATATTGTGACAACTCCATTGTGTTTGGAGGCAAAAGTTTTGTGAATGCCACTCCTATAACCTCTTAGCAAGTAAAAATGCTAGTTTCGTTTATTTACTGGATCACCAGGTGTGTTTTCTTGGAGAAGAAAAATGTTGGAAGTGGCAAAGTAATTTCAGAGTATTTTCTGGTAGAAAAAAGGTGGGGGTGCTCAGGTGAGATTTTTTCCCCTCCCTTTTTTTTTAATGACAAGAGTCACTCTGAAGTCCAACAAAAGAAAACAAACAAACAAAACCAGACAAGCCCACAAAACAGAGGAAAACTTTGTGGAAGACAGGTGGATATAAGAGATCAAATTACTTCTAAGGACATAATTGGTGGCACCTATGAAACAATCCAGATTCAGAGGAAAGTCTGGGCCATATGACAAGGGAAATAGAGATTCCTTAACAGTGTTTTGACAATACAAGATCTAACACACCCAAGGCCACAGAGAGAACACAGGCAATGCTCAGTATCTTACCAGTGGTGGGATCAGAACACTTTATGCTGAAAGAAAGACTGAGGAAATGAGAGCCACTAACAAGAACACCCTTGGGTGGTTATGCCAAATGAGAAGAATTCACTGCATCACTCATGATGGCCTCCAACCTGCTCAGCAACACTTACCCACTCTCCTTTCCCTCCTTTAAGCAAGGACACTGGGCTGCCCTTGTGAAATGATGCTTTAAATAAAGTGGAAAATACCACTTAAGGAAAATGTGTTATCTGCCATCAGCAGCCCCAAGAGAAAGTTATTAACTACAGAGGAGGCTGGGCATCTGACATCAAGAACAATTTGTTTGGAGAGCCAAGGGTATGCTTTGCAGTGGCTGCATGATTCTCATGCTATCATTTTTAAATATAGTTATATCTATATATATATGTGTATGCACACACAGATAGATATAAATATATAAAAAGGTTATCATTCAACCTTGCTAGACCATTGTATGAATATGAAAAAAATCAGATACCGTATGATCAGTAGATTCCAAATTCCTAAAGATTCCAAATTAATTCTAACACATTTACAATAGCATAATTTGAGTTTCATGTTATTCTAACAAATTTACAATAACATAATTTGAGTTTCATGTTATAAAATATTCTCTTTAAGGAAAGCGAATTTGACCCTGGCTCCCAAAACAAACAAAAAATCTGCTGAAAGTTAAAAGGCTCATAAACAGGCTCTCTGCACATTTTTATGTGGTATTTCAGAATAAGGTGGAAGAACAGCTGGAATAACAATCATGTTTTTCTCAGAAGTCCCAAACTGCCAATAACCTGAAGTACACACAATTATTGTAAACCCACTCAGAATTTCAACATATGTTTTCTTTTTACAAGTCTTGAGGCTCAGGCACACACTCATTCACCAACCAGCAACAACAATTTAAGATGTTACCCCGTGTAGCAACCCCGTGATTGGTTGCTACTGTGCTCAAAATGCTGGCAGTAAAGAACTGCTTACACAAATAATCAAGAACAGAAATTCAAACTACAAAATCAAATCTGAAAATGAAAAGAGGTCTCAACAGCAAGATGAAGTATTGTATCATTGATAAAGTGTCATCTAACCTGAATAAGGATTTACATTTTCTGTATCTTAGATACAAAAAATTAAGTGCCCATATTTAGCTAAATCTAAGCTTTCGAACCTGAGCAATTTTCTTAAAAATACAAGACATTCAGTATTATTATATATTACATTCTATCTGTATGCAATTATACCCTAAAGACTGAAACAAAGACATAGCTATAAGAAGTGTGACAGGCTACACTAAAGAAATAATCTGAAAGAAAATTATGTGGTATAAAAATAAAAACCAAAATGTCTTCCATTTTAAAGGAAAATTACCCTATGCTAAAAGTAGACACAGAATTTTTTTTCCTTAAGATTCCAAGCTTTTCTTCTACATGTTGTACAAATACCAATAAACTTACCAACCAGAGAAAATATCCCAAGATTGTGCAGAGTCGTCAGAAATTCCATCCAGGAGAAAGGACAGCAGTTTAAAAATCAAATAACTACATTCACTACATTATGAAGTGAATACACGGCAAGCTGACAGTATAGAACATATCTGTATATATGTATTTTCTACAAATACAGGACATTAATTAAACATGTCACAATTCAAGTTGTATCTTGACTGTCATGAATTGATGATATGTCCAAGACAAAACAAGGGGTGGGTGAAAGCCCTACCACCCCTTGTATTTGGACACTGCTGGTAAAGAGCTGTGTCAAACACTTTTGTGTCCCTTGAACAGCTCCATTTGATTTGCTAGAACTAATCCCAGTGCAGAAAATTAAACATAGCTAATCTTACTAGCTTAAGCTTATAGTAAATCAGGCCTTTAAATATTTGGTTGCTTTATTTTGAAAAAATCCAATAAGCAGCCTGATTTGATATCTATACAAACCCAACATATTTGTGTATTACTACCTAGATCCCACAGGATGTGGAACTGTTTACTGCACTCCACTCTTAAGAAAACAGAATTTGCTAAATCACACTTAAAATTCTTAGATTTGAAGTTACATTTTTCTATTTCTACACAGCCTTCTTACCTCTTCTTCCTTCAAACACATCGTTGATTTCTCTTAGCAACAGAGACATGTCACTCAGTTGAGACTCCCAGGCCTCGCAGAACACCTCAAGATTTTCTTTTGCAATCTTGCTAGATGGATGTAATGCCAGAGTTTCTGCAGCAGAAATTATCTGGACGAAGAACAAAGCATTTGCTCCTGTAAATCCCGGTACATAGTGTTCCACATGAATTCACAAATGCCTCCCCAGGCAAAACACAGAATTAAACTGCTACTATTACGTCTTCGTAGCGTATTCATCTGACAATTGCAGGCTTGATGACCTTCCTTGTGCATTCTTTTAGCTCCCACCCAGCACTAGAACAAAATTCCTTCTTAGCAATCAATGTTTTGAACAGGTAAACATTAGGTCTCCTAAAAATTCACACAAATAATTTTTATTGATTTATGCGTAGCAGAAGAGGCCAGCTAAAAGCTGAACATACCTGTGGGCCAGTGACCTGAAAGGTATCCTCTGCATGTATGCAAGTTATCTCGAGGGGCTCAGTTCCAGAAACATGCCTCAGTAAGCGACACATCTGAATTATTTTTAAAAAATTAAAAGAATTGTAAAAAATGTGCATCTGTTAGTAGTGAGAAAAGGTGTACATACAAAAATAAGGTGTACAAACAAACACAAAGTTATTGATTGCCCGTTCAAATATTTACTGGGGACTGCACAGCTGGGTGCTACTCAGGGAGAATTAATAATAAAAATGGGGCTAAATCCTGACTTGAAAGGTGTGGAAAACCATTAACAGAAAGGAAAGTCTTAATAACTAAAGTAAAACAAAAACAATTTCACATATTTATGTCTGAATAAAACTGAAGGTGAACACAAATACAGAACTTGGAAAAACTGTAGAATAAATAAGAACAGGCTTATTCAGCAATAAGCAACCATGTAGAAAATTTAGGTTTTCATCATCATCCAATGGACTAAATTATCTTTGAGCAAATCAGTGCCAAATTAGTTTAGGGAAGTAATACTTTATCCTTCAGCTTTTTTTAAAGAAGATTAGGAGTGAACTTTGGGTTGAAAGGAACATTCAAGTTTTCAGATCAAAAGGAATTTGTAAGACAGAGACAGCACATATGAAACTTATTTCACATCACCAGATATGCTGCAAGGTCTCACACACAACACTATTTAACCTTCTGGTTATGCCTGAAAAAAAAAATTTGATGTCTCACTAGAACACTAAATAGCCACAGATCAAGGAGACATTAAAGTTGAAATTAAAAATTCAAAGCATTGTTCTGCCAGTCCTGGAAGTTCAAGGGTGTTGCTTCTGCATATTCATATTTCTGGGAGGAATCCTCAAGCCCTGTATAGCATAATTTTTTAGAAATGAGTATTGGATACGAAGCAAGTACAGCTGCTGGCATCACCATATTTCAGATCAAAGTGATCTATATTTGTATGTCTCCTGCTGGCACAGGTGCCTCTGCTTATCTGTGAGAGACAGCAACAATGTACACGTGGCTGATATCACCTCCACACACTGCTTGTCACAAAGGAGGAAGATTTTCAGTGGCCCTCTTAACTAATCTTCAAAAAAATCAAACTCACTGCACTAAGAAATTTAACTGTGTATCTCCAGCATTCTTGTATACCAGGATTCAGCTATTGCTGGATGCCTAGTGCTTGAAAGAAAGGGGTGATAATTTCCTCTTGGACCTAGAAACTTACTTTTTTCCTTAATATTTTAGGCCAAATGTCTACATACAGATTGAGTCTAGATCCATGAGGAGACTTGGGCACAAGTGTAAATCCCTTCTACAACACTTGCATGCCACAGTGACGTATCTGGCTCAGACCCTGACAAGAACAATCCAAAATTCAATAGCATACTAGGAAAATAAAATAAAACTGAAAAAACACAGACCAAAGCCCTCCTAAAGAACAGATTGATGCAAATCCAGCCACTCATTTTCTAGGTTTTCTATACAATGAAAGCAGGTGTGAACTCACCTCAACAAGCTGTTCTTTCTGCTCTGATAGCTTGCAAGTATATTCTGCTACAGCTTCAAGATTTCCTTCTACTCCTGTGATTTTTAATGCTTTGAGAACCATATGATCTGTATGGTATTTCAGAAGATCTGCTGCCAGAGATGTTGCTGCACTGTGGACCTTGATAGCATTAAAAGAAGAAGAGATAAACAATGAAACAGAAAAAAGAGTCTATCCAATACCAAGTCAAACAAGCTTAAGAGACAGATTAATTTTTCAAGAAGGAAAAACTTCACTGGCATGAAAGCTCCTATAATGCTTGCTTATAATCTGGAGTTTTAGTTCTTCAATTACTATTCAAAGATAAAATCCACTGCAATAAAAAAAAAATAAAAAGCAAAAAAAACTCTCCCCACAAACAAGAAAAAACAACTTCACAACCAAATATGGAGAGAAACAAAAGAGCAGTTGGGTTATCACACCACTGCTTTCTGATTATGTTACACCTGAGGAAAAACCAGGTGCATGAATCTGTGGGTCACCAAGTCCAAGAGAAGGAAAGCACAATGGCCATCCCACTTCTCCTAAAGAACACACATTGAACTGTGTAAATCAGACTGAAGCCACACAAAACTGAATTCATAATATATTAGAAATTAGAATTATCAGTGATGCAAAGAAAAGCTTGAATATAATCAGCTTGTGACAGAGACTTAGGGAAGTATAAAGCACCTTTTCTACAAGGAGACGGGTCTTGAAGGAGTCTCAATCTCCCTACACTCCCAACAAGCAAGGAGAAGCTTCTCATTTAAACACATCTCTAAATCCAGACACACACAGACACTGTCCTGTGAAGGACCACGGTTGAAAACAGAATCAGTGACAGCTGCTGCTAGTTCTAGCAACTAGTCACTAGGTTACCTTAAGGATATTGCTAAAACCAAAATAGCAACCTCTTTAGAAACAGGAGAATATGCTCATAGGACTACTGTGAGTCTTGTAATACTGCACTCACTTTGCTAGACTAGACTGAGTACAGAACAAACTTGGTGTTCAAAAGGAAGTATTTTTCCAGCTCTTATGAATGTGATGAGCTTGGAACTCACACCATACAGAAGAGTTTTTACTGGAATGGTTTGTTGGGGATTTTAATTCACTGGATTCCATTTATACCCCCTTCCTCTGGCAGTACTTCCTATGCATCTAGAATTAGGTTCTTCTGGATTTGTTTTTTAATTTCACAAAGGACAAGACAACTGAATTGTTGCCTCAAAACCTGCTGCAATTGTTTTTTAGAGGGGGAAAAACGAGCTATGACAACCTGTTATAAACTATTTATATAACATTGCTCACATAGCATTAAAAATTAGCACAAATCACTAATCCCAGAAATGAAGTCAACTCTGAAGAAAGGATATCTGAAAGGCTTGTAATGCTGGAGTAGGAACTGGCAATTCTCATTTTTTTGTAGACTACATAGAGATCACCTTTTCATCAGAGATTCTTTTCATCCTGATCCAAAATAGAAATATACTTCTACTTAATGCTGTCTCTGATCATTAGCAGTAAAATCATCTCAAGAAAGAAACACAACTTCTGTTTCTTCCATAAAAAGACAGAGTTAACTACTTTAACAAGGCTGTCTTTTGTTCTCAGCCACTCAGGCTCTCAAAAACATTTTAATTATAGTCACAGTATTTGAATTTAACCAGTAGAAATCCTGAGTGACACACTGTGGCAACCCAAGTCAGACCGACAGGAGAGCCTTCAGGCACGTACAGAAGCACGGCCACGCTGGGATCAATTCAATCACTACACAGACAACAAAAAAACAACAAAATTCCCTGAACTTACTTCTAAGAGCATGAATCGTTTCTTTCACACAACATATTCCAGCCACCTGTGGCTTTATGATCTATGCAATTAAATAGTCACATCCTAATTTGACTGGGAACTCTTCCACCTCATGCAGCACCTGGGAACAATGTTATTCAAAAAGGATAATCTCATAGCACTGTGAAGCGCTCCCATTCCAAAGTGAAGGCCACTTTGGAAAAGCTCTGCTGCCTATTTCCTCCATAATGGTGACCAAATTACAAACCAGCACATAATCAAAGTGCAAAAATTATCTATCCTTCACTTTCTGGAGCCAAACACTGCCTGACAGCAGAAGTGCAACTGAAGTGAAACAGATTGAAAGCACTGTTCAAATCTTCAGAACAGCTGCAGGAACTACAGTCCAGAAGACAAAATTTCTTATTCTGCCTATGGTAAAAAGGGGAGCATGATTTTTTCAGCAGTCGAGATTTTCCAGTTACAGCAGCTGACAGCTCAGCCTAAGCAAGTTCACCACACTTCTCCAACATCTTTGCACTGCTCTGTGTTGAAACTCACTGTTCCTAATCTTCATTTCTCACTCTGCTTAAAAGAACAGCAATTTGAAGCAGTTGAAAAGATAGCTGAATCATGTGCAAATATTTAGGAAGCTGCCAGAAATCAGATTCTGCATTTGCTTCAATTCTGTGGAACAGACAAGGCAGCAATGCTATCCTCACTAGGAAGGGTGAAGACCCTGAGCAGCAAGCGCAGTCCATCCCATGGACCAAATGAGGCAGCTATTCCATGTGTGTATGCAAGCTGACCTCAGCATACTTGCGCTTAGGAAAAGAACAATGATTTACTACAGACACACACACAGCTGACAACTGCTGAAAAAAAAAACCCTGAGTATAAGGCACTGTCATAACATATTTCTGCTAAGGAAATGAATAGGAAAAGTTAAATAAAAATAAACTGCAAATGTAATTTATTAATTTAGGCACACACTAGAAGAAAATGTTTTAACAAACAGTGATGCATGCATCCCCAAGAGAAGTTTGCCTTTTCATTTAAAATAATGATTACATACACAGTACTTGCTTCCAAAACCACTTTTTTGGGTTAGCAGTGAACCTATGCAGCCAACAGATTTCTAATCAGTAAGGACAAAGATGATGTAGCTAGATCCATGACCTAATTCTGATTAGGTTACTCTTGTCTATTAGCAGGCAACAGTCTTCTTGGGTACAGGATCCTATTTTACCTCATTATGAAACCTCATTATGAAAAGTATGAAATTCAAACTTTTATTCACCTTATCTTGCTTAAGCTGCACTTACCTCTCTTTTAAGTTCATTCATGCACTGGCATGTTTTTAAAATGGCTACTTCCAAGTCTTCCATGAGATCCTTTGTCTTTTGGTTTTGCTACAAAGCAAAGGAAGAAACCAACAAGACATTACACAAAAAACCCAGCAAACTCCACCTTGACATCATATGTCATTAGTTCAAGAAGCTTTAGAAGACAGCCTTTTCTTTCTAGGTGAAATGCTCTGACTTATGCAGCCTGTGTATATTCTACTAGGAAAATTCTTTTATACAAAACATTTATCACCAAATTAAATCTAAAACCAATTGTGAGGCAATTTAATTGACTGCTTGTGTTCAACAGGAATTTATTTCTAAACCTCACTGAGCTTTTTTCAGGAAAAGGGTTTCCTTGACATCTGCCAGAAATCATCTACCTGACCATCCTAAAGTAAAACAAGCATTTAAGGCTTTTTTTAAAAAATATAAACATATTTTTTAAAATAAAGTAGTACCTAAAAATGTTATACCAAATGTTTTATAATGAGTTATAAGATTGGTTCTTCAGAACATTCACCTTGTAATGAAACTGTTGAGCTGAAACCAAATATCCACCTCAGTGAGCAGTTATTATTTTACCTGCTGCTGTGTCTTTAGTCACAACTAGGTTGGGTTATTTATTAATGAAAATTCTTCATGCATTAGCACACATGTGCACACCCAACTATTTTCACAGATCATATATATGCATAATCTTGAACTAGGCTCTCATATCTATCTTGTGAAATGTAGCCTGTAAATTATTTAGAGGTGATTATTTTCTATCAGTAATAGAACTAAGAAATAACCACGTATCCTGGTTTTGGCTGGGATAGAATTAACTCTCTTTACAAATCTGGCATGCTGCTGCTTCAGATTTGTGATAAAGGCAGTGCTGACAACACAGTGTTAGTTATTGCTGAGCAGTGTTTGCACAGCTGCCTACCAGGGCTAACCAACAACACCAAGCTAAACACAGGTTTAGCTCCTATAGTTAAAGGGAGTCTATAAAATTGATGTTCTGTATGTGTCTTGTTTGTCATAACAATATTCTGTATTATCAGTAAGATTTATATGCCCTTCAAACTACACTACTGCATTAAAAACACCTGACAGCAGTACCTGATTCAAAGAGGAAAAAAGGAACAAAAAGGCTTTCTCATAAGACACACTCAGTTAAGTAAATATCCTATACCAGGATACCACATCTGCCTTATTTCAGAGTTGATAAGACTTTGTGCTACACATATCCTCAGGAGCAAGACTGAAAGCAAAGCAGCATCAAAACCAGAAGCTGCATTTTCCATCCTTGCTCTGCTTCCCCTTTTGCATGTATCTTCTATAATTTTCAAGGAACAAATAAGACAAATGATAGAGGCAGGCTTAACATGATTCTTTTCTAAAAGCTACCATCATTTAAATAACGTAAAAAAGGACAAACAAAAATAGCCCTATTGTTTCTCTTCTCTTTCCATAATATTAAAAACCCAGGCAATTTTTTACAATGTTTCCCTTTCCAATAGTTTAACTGTTTCAGTTGAAAACAAGAAAGAAAACTGTGGTCACAGCTATGGTATCAAGACAATTGAAATCTCTGAGCTACTCCACCAAAAGACTTCACTATTTAAGACTGTGCAGTGATACTTCTGTTCACTGCCTTGTTTAGACTCTCATCTTCAGTAAAATTAGTGTACTGCCATCAGTAGCCTAATTTAGCCATCAAAGAATGAATGAAGCAGTACCACTGGGGTAGGGGGAGGACAGAACATATGGAAGCTGCAAAAGCACAGAACAAACTGTGGCTTCCTTGATCAGCTCCCACTGTGAAGAATACACCCAATTCTCTCTTCCTAGACCAGAAGAAAGACTGCATTCAAAATTTCTTTTCAAAGTAGAGATGAAAAGATTTACTTTGCTAAAAAGCTCTTACAGCTTGCATCCACACTGAAACCAGCTGCTCTAGTTCCATTTTAGCTTGTTTAGACAGCTCCAAAATGTGCTCTCTGTGCTCATGACTGGTATAGGCAGAGTCTGTGAAGTCTTCTGTGTGTTCCAGGATAACTTCCAGCATTGTTGAAAGGTTCTCTTTTGAGAGAAAATAAAGATTCTCACGGAGACCTTCCACCTTATTCTGAAAAAGAAGCACATCATTTCCTTGAGAATTTACATGATTTAGTTGTGACGCAAATGCAGAAAGCAGATCTATCATTTTACATTTTATTTTTTTCCCTAATGCTTTTTAAAATTACTCCCTTATGTTCAAAGTAATCCAACAATTTCCTTGTGTCCAGACCTGCAGTTTGGGGTTTGGGATGTTTCTTAAAAGTGATAATACAACCAGCAGTTTAGTAGCCTCTTATCAGGAATAGCAGCAAATACATCATTGTTCTACTGCTGTCAATAAAAAGTTTCTAAGTTCAGGAAGTTTCAGAAATTAAATATATGCTCCAATTTTGTTTGATCCTTCCACATCCATGTAATCCATTTTGAGTAGTTTTCTAAAAATGTTTATGTAGCAAATTTAATACTTTGGGGCACTCTCAAAAACTTCAGTGGAAATTCAAAGAGGGGAAAGGGATAAACAAATAAATTGAATCAAAGTGACACACTCAAAAGCAGTAAGCCATGGCTGCTCATTAACTGTTCTTAATGGAGTATGAAATTTAGAAAAGCCTTTATGAGGAAAAAAGTCCATTGAGCTACAATTTCAATTCAGAACATTTCTTTTAAATGACAGCTTGCTCATTTAAATGTTTGTAAGAATATTTTTGTGTGCAGTTTTAAAAACATTAACACTTATAAAGCAAGAATTCTCAAACAACAATTTTAATGAAAGTCTGAGCCGATCCTGATACTTCAGTTTATTCAATGTCAATGCATCACCTCAACAACATATTAGAGCTCTGAATGCATACTGATTCAGAAGGAGAGGCATGTTTTGGCAGTGACAATTACATTATAGTCACCTCTTGACAGATTCTTTAGCATTTTGAGACAGTTATTTAAGTCAACACCTCTGAAGGGATGCAGCTCCATGATTTCAAATCTAAAATCAATTTTTTTCCCCACAAAATCCTAGTTAAGAGGTACTTTACTAGTTGTAGAAAACAACATTATTTCTACTCTTACCTTGAATTCTTTGATGCCAGAATATATACTGATGGGGGCCATTTCACTTTCTCCATTTGGTCTAGAGTCAGTTACAATTTCTATCACCTGTTCCAAAGCCAGTCTCATCCGATGAAAAACTCCATCTTTGTTAATACGAGCAGACTCACAGTCTGGATGCCTCAGACAAGTCTTTTTAAAGAAAGCAGAGTAACTATTATGAAAGAGTACACATGCAGTATATTGAAATGAATGCTTCCTGCTAAGGCAAGTCTAGAAAATTATTTTAAAATACGGAATTATTTGTTAAACTGCTGTTGAATTCACACTGTTACTCAGAATACAGAGATTTTCTTTCTTCATTCTTTACACTTATACCCTCCTTTAGCATGAAATCTGAAGTGAGAGAGTGAGAGAGGAGAGTCAGCTCTCCTGGCAGATGCCATGCTTTGTGATTTAGCCAAGTTGTGTAAGGGTGCACAAACTCACTCACCTTTGAAGCAGTCAGGAGCATCATAGTGCACTTCTCAAGAACAGCCCTAGATGCTGCCATTCTAGCTTTTTTCTTCTCATCCTTCAAATCCTAAACACCAAAAGAAAAAAAAGACCTAAATATTACACAGTATCTAAAATATTAACTTGTGAGACTGGAAAAAGAACTCTTGCAGATGAATGGTTGTGAAAAAGCTTTCTAATTTGTGATAACTGCTATTTTCAGCCTAAGTCATGATCTAGAACTTACTTTTCAGACAGACTTCAATTTATGCATTTATTCTTGGCTCTATTCAACTCAGATTTCAAAGAAGGAAGATCTCCAAGATATAGAGCATGTTATGTAAACTGTTGCTAATTTTGATACCTTTATCATACGGCATTATTCATAAAACAGAAAAATGAGGTGAAAAGAATAGCTGACAAGAAGTACTTTCTGAAATGGAGGGGAGGGTAAGGCAGAAACAGAGAACACCTGATTTTCATTATACTGCAGCGGAAGAAATGTAAACTAAATCTTTTCTCTACTTCAGTGTTATATTTGCTACATACCAGTAATAAAAAAAGTCGTAACAGGCTGAAAAAGCAATTCCTTGGTATTTCTCTGCTCTGAGTACAGAAACTTATCAAGAACTTTCCAGGGAAAGATGAATGCATTTGCAAAACTGAACTATACCCCCAGCAAAGTTCATCAAAACAGAAGAATTTAGACTCCAAACCAGGATGTGGGGGAAGAGGGCAAGACATGAATCCCTCAATATGCAAGAGGGTCTAACAAGGGAAAGAACTTAGAAAGCTACAGCTACCCTCTTCACACTGCTCACAAATACAGCTGAGTGCTGGGTGTCAAACAGGCAACTGAATGGGATGAGCTGAAGCTTTACAAGATGTAATTAATCCTAATATACCCTAGATTAACGAAAACACCCAGATAAATCACAGCAGCAGCCTGTTTTGACATTTTTATCATGTCTGTATTTAGCAACTACAGAAAATCTTTAAGATCAAAACCACATGAAAAACCAAATCAATAAAACAATGAAACAAGAAAACAGTTGATTTCTGAAATTCTGACATGACACTCTGATAAATCTGATGGCACTCAAGAATTTATGGCACGCTTGAAAATACTGTGAGGGAATGCCTCCTCCCCATAAAACCAGTAGTGCCACATAGCAGCCTACACACTGTAAACTGAACACATCAAGAAAATCCTGACACAACTGAAAAAGTGGTAATGTAGCGCTCTTGCCAAAAGAGTCAAGTAGGCAAGGAGGGGAGAGCAGAAGACCACTTAACACTGAAAATCCAGTTGAAAAGTGAATGCAGTTGAAAAGTGACTATGACTTCTTAATTAATGCATGTTTCCCTTTCAAAGGACCAACTGCTTCAGGGAAAAAATACTTCAGAGAAAAAAAGAGTTCCCTTCTAAGCAGGTATTTCCTTTAATTTTAAGTAGGTTTCCCAGTTCTTTGACACCAAGCATGCACACATCAACAGTAAAAGGAAACACATGATGCTGGCCAATTTGTTTATACAAGCAGATTTCTGAATTTTGATGGATATTAGGGACTCTGTATATTAACACCAAACTCTGGTTTAGCTTTGAACAGAGGATTGGATTATCAAGGGAAAGCAACCAGAGCCCACAGGAGAAGTCTTTAGCCTCAGCAAACCCTTAAATTTACATGGAAGTAGTGGGGAAAAAAGCTTCCAGTATGAATGAAAGGCTTTGAAAGAGTAGCTACCTATGAGAACTAAAATTCATCGCCCTAACATAAGAAGGTCTCAACCTAAAGCTAGAAAGGTATTTAATAATAATAATAATCATCATCATCATCAAACTCTAACAAGCCACCAAGCAGATGCTTTATTAGAATCCCTTTGGAGTTTAAGATAATGAAGTCCTTTCACTACGTGCAAACTTCAAATATTCTGTCCAATAACAACAGACAAACTCTACCAGAGTAATGAGCCAGAAAGGTTAGAGCCAAAAGAAAGTGACTGAAGCCAAAAGACAATGAATATAACACACACCCAGGCTTCTGGATTACATGCAGGGCAAACAATGCAGCCATATTTCTCAGGCTGAGCTTTAAAATGAAAAGATATGTTTTAGGTGGAGCAAGGAGAGGGCAGGTTCCACAGAGAGGACATCAGCAATTGTTTTGTTTTCTTTTATCATCCCAGAAGAACCCACACCTTCCTGATAACAAGATGAAGATGATACTGTGCAACATCTCTTATAACTCCTTACTAATACTTACATTTTGCCGATCTCCAGTTAAATGGGCAAACTCCACCATTTCATTCCCAAACTGGCTGAATATCTGTACAAACTCCTGGAAACTACTGACTTTTTCTAGTTGTTCCATTGTTGCAAGAACCTGCAAGATAAAGGAAAATACTGTAGATTAACAAAAACTATTATCATTGAACTAGGAGTACTATTATTTACAGACATTCCTAAGGTGTGTAGTTTAAAATGTATATAATTGTCACAATTTAGGCATTAATAACTCAGCCAGAAATCCAATGTGAGTTAATTATCATGCTGCTTTCAAAATGAGTCATTTGTTGTCACCCTCAAAACACATTTTCCCTGCTCCTCACAATATGAAGAGTAAGAGTATTGATGGATTCAGCTTCCAGATTCACGAAAAAAAGGGGTTTTAAACTTAATATGACAGTAACAAGTGCAGATGATACCCCTGTGTTGTAACTCTCTATTTCAGATGCCTCACTTTTAAAGTCTAAAATCACAGTTACACAGATGTGTTTCGGTGGCTCTGCATATTAAAAAAAAAAAAAAAAAAAGCAACATAATTCAACAAAACTGAAAAAAAAAGTTAAAAATAAGTGAATTCATAGTTTTGTACTTTCCATAACAACCTACTCTAACTCTGGAAATTTCTATTAGGTGCATATAAAACAAAGAACTAAATAAACCCAAGTTGTACCAAGTTCTTACTCAAGACACATAAAAGCATGTAAAATCAGCTTTTTTTTTAAATGTTTAGAAAGACTATCATAGAGCTTATAAATTACTGATTACTGAAGGTATCCTGTAAAGTCGCTACATTATTTATAATATAGTATATATTACATACTATAATATATATTATATATAGTATATATATTATAGTATATATACTATATATATTATAGTATATATACTATAGATAATATAATAATAATTTATAATCTTAAATGGATTATAATGGAAATTAACATCTGCATTTTTCAGGTTAGACATATACTTGCTAATCTCAAAGTGATCTTTGAAATCCTCTAAATGTCTTCAGAAGGGAAAACACTCAAAGCAGTTCTGTATTGTCTTTCCAACTGGAGATAAAACACCACATGAAAATTTAACAGACTGTACTTGAAAGGGAGAAGCTTCAACTGATTTTTCCTTTTCTATGCCAAAAGTATCTCCCCACAACTACAAAAACAGTGTACACACCTGATTATGACAAACTCCCCCTTCCCTGCAACCCTGGCAAACTCTCCTAGAAGCGCCCATTTGTTTGTGGCAGAGCAGCCACTCAATCTCAGCTGTAACCTCAGTAAAGCAAATGTCCCACTGAGACTGCTGTGGAATTCACAGCTTTATCAAGCAATATTAGACTGCAGCAATCTGTCTGAGTATATTACGTTGGGCAAGCAGTTCCACAAAGGCTGCAGAAAGGAGGAGTTTTCCTGATTGGGCTGTTGATACATAGGAAAGGCTGGAGTGCGAAGGACTTGGAAGGAAGATGCATAAAGATGTGAAAATAGCATCATGGGAGTGGAAGGAGGAGAGAACCACAGACTGAGAAAGTGAGGATGTAGAACAGTAAATGCGGATAAAAGAGGAAAACATACAAGCTGATGTCCAACTTTCTCTTCTAAGAATAGATAAAAAGAAATATTAATGATGCCCAACCATTCTAGGTTTAATCAAATGTAGTACTTTATGAGTCTGACCTTGGTTGCAAACAACTGTTACAGTTTTCTGTGGATCTATCATGACAAATTCTTGTCAAATAAAAATTACAGTGAAAGCACATGCATTTCCATTACATTAAGTAATTCTAGACATCCCAGGCAGAGCTGACATTCCAAAAACCTGTATAGACAGCTCTAAATTTGTCTACAGCTTATTCAAGATGCTGATACAATGTACAATATCTGTGATGTCTTCATAATTTTTCGTTTTAAAGCTTTTTCAACAAGAAACATGCAGATAGTAATGAAGACATACATCTATTAATTAAAAGGTTAAAAAATGTAAAAAACCCTCAAGGCTTTAAGCTCTTATTAACGTCTAAATTAGCACTAGGTATTGCACAGCTACTGCTGCAGGATGAATGTTGCCTTGCAAACAGCAGTGGCAGGCTGTCATCACCTCAGGGCACATCCATATTTTGATCCAAAATGAACAATGCAGCAACTCCCACACTATCTGTCACTGCCCTGCTTATTGTTCTGGCTCTCCTGACCTGACTGGTGACAGTGACTAGAGCGAAACCTTAAGCTCACCAATGCAGTGACTAAGCCTGTTGGACAATGGAACTGATCTTGTAAGGTAGGAAAGATATGGGCAGGTATGGAAGAAAATGAATGCAATCCAAGAACACAAGGACAGCATATATGGTGCAGAGAATGTGGAAGCAGGAACAGGATCACTGGGGATCACCAGCCAGAGGCTGGATTCTGGAACAGATCACCATTCTGGAAGATCTCAATCACTTCATTTGTCTGAGAGATTGGACGCCCAACCACTCATCTGTTCTTCTATCCTTAGCCCTTGACTGACTCTTTATTCACATGAGGAAGACTATGACAATGGAGGGAAAAAAAAGGTGTCCAGAAATAGGCAGTAAAATAAAAGAAATAAAAGGCGATAGAAGTTTAACATTGGGCATTCAGTCTCTAAGATAAAAATGGAGCTGAGATCTTCTGGAACAGTGATGCACTTCAAGAAGCCAGAATCTTCTCCAGCTGGCAGTGCTGATGATCCTCAGTACTTTTCCATCCTCTTTGCCATATTATACTACACTGTCTCAGGGTATTTGTGTGCACTTCTTCAATCCCTGCCCATATTATCCCTCTACCACCATGTCTCCTACAGGAGGAACCTCTTTGCTATCCATCATAGTGGTGTCTGACACACTTTTTGGGAATGTATTCTAAAAAATTAGGGCATATATAAATATTAGGCCTGTATAAAACACTATTTATTTAATCTGGTTCTGTAGATGTGAATTGCTCTACTGGTACCACAGACAAAAGCAGACTTTCCCAGATGTGCACTGTGCACAGAAAGGAGAATGCAGTAAAACCCAGGAGATCCCAAAGATCAGCTGTGTCCTGGGGGGCACCAGGCACAGCACTCACAGCTGGGCAAGGGAGGGGATTGTCCCACTCTGCTCTGCACTGGGGCAGCCTCACCGCCAGTGCTGGGGGCAGGTCTGGGTGCCACCATATAAGAGGGATATTGAACCATTAGAGAGTGTCCAGAGGAGGGCTATGAAGATGGTGAAGGGCCTTGAGGGGAAGCTGTGTGAGGAACAGCTGAGATCACTTGGTCTGTTAGGAGAAGAGGAGACTGAGGGGAGACCTGATTGCAGCAACAACTTTCTTGTGAGGGGAGAAGGAGCAGCAGGCACTGATCTCTTCTGTGACAGGACCTGAGGGAATGGCCTGAAGTTTTATCTGGGGAGTTTTAGATCGGCTATCAGGAAAAGGTTCTTCACCCAGAGGGTGGTTGGGCACTGGAACAGGATTGCCAGGAAGTGCCACAGCACCAAGCCTGACAAGAAGCATTTGGACTGTGCTCTTGGACACATGGTGTTACTCTTGGGGTGTCCTGTGCAGGGCCAGGAGTTGTACTTGGGCCCCTTCAACTCAGGATATTTTATGATTCTGTGCCTACGGCAGTCAGAATCAGATACACTTTGGACTATGAGATTGCTTGAAATGCTTTCAAAATTAAATGCTGCATCTGTGCTTACTATATTCACATTGGTGTGTATATGACAATGTTTTCATATATACTTAAAATTCCTAGAAACCTAGCCTGGTCATGAAAGGATATAGCCTTCCTTACCCTTTTCATGATATGTGCATTTGCACAGTTGCTCCATAGCCTAAACCTGCCACTTTTGGAAAGGTAAATTAATTAGGATTACTGCATGGCTGCAGATGACAGCAGAAAAGCAGCAAAAGGTATTAAATGCACCATTCTGGTCTTCAGTGCAAAAAAAGACCAATGTTGCAAGGAACATCAGCAAACTGATATTGATAACACTGCTGCAAACTGAATCAACCGCTGGGAGAAGAAATGAGCACAAAGACGGCAGATCAGTGCTGACAAGTCTAAAGCCAGAGGGAAGCAGGTAATTTCACTGGTTTTGAATCCTGGACTGAGCTAAGTGCCTTGGATCTACGTGCTGCAAAACAGAGTCCAGTGGGTCTGGAAAGTAAACTGGGACAAAGGAAGCGGAAAGAGGGGCAGTGCTCTGGATTACAAGCTCAGAATTAATGGAAACCCCCAGGCCTTATCAGGTTCTCATTTTTCAAATAGAGGATTTTTCTATTTTTGTTTTAGCACATTGTGAAGAAAAAAATGGAAGAATATCCTACAGGCAGGACAGTGAAGTCTGCACTGAATGAAACAGATTATATTTGAGGTTAAATGGGCCTTCATAGAATTATTTAAACCAAGCAAGTAGTTTCATCCTAAGTTTCAAGACCTAAGTTAAACTGCACAAAAACCTTTTCATCTGTAAATCTCACTTCACTGGCACAGACATTTATGTGCATTCCTCACAGTTTTTTGCCTAGATCCCATAAAGCTCACCTTGTCTTGATCCTGACAGAACAAACATCCTGTCATTATCAAGCAGATGATTTATTGACCATTTTATCAACAGACACACTTTTCACCTCACAGCAAATTTAAAGTTAAATAAGCAGTAACACAGCATCTTCACCAACACAGTAAGTGAATAAAGCAATGTGGCTGACATAAAATGCAGAATCAATGAAAATTGTTATTTTAATACTACTGACTGAGAGCCATCCCTTTTCAGATACCTGCTAAGTAAACATGTATGTGCAAGACATTCATTTTATCTCTTTATTTTATAATTACTCTAGAGAGACAATGACAATATCACATTTACCACCAGTCTTTTGCACTGAATACAGGTGTTAGTTGAACAGAAAAGAAGCTACAATACCTTGTTCCTGGAAGTTATAATCTGCTTAATAACAATTCTGTCTGCTAACACCAACACCTTTGTGACAGAAGAAAGCAACAACCTTGCAGCTTTCACCACACCCGTTTTGTCCGTAAAGATTGTTATGTGGCTGTCAGATTCTGGATGATCCAAGCTTGCCACATCTGTAAGCTGTGCAATTGTTTCACCTAGAAGGAAAAAAAAATAAAGTGACTTTCCATACTTAGAAGAAAGATACTGGGCTATTAAGCATTCTTAACTTTTACTTTTGAGGAATAAGACAATTTCAGAGCTATCTACAACTCTTTTTATTTCACTTTACTTCCTTCGACTGACTGCTGGTGGCACCCTCTCCATATTTAAATGTGGATTACCATTCACTACTACCTTATTCTTCCATCTGTAACATACACTAATTGCCTTACAGTCACCTACAGCTTTTTGAGGGGGGAGTGATGGGAAGAATTAGGGAGTGTGGAGGGAGAAAACATTAATGGGAGGTATTTTTCTGATTTTGATAGCCAAAGTCACACCAGTACCCACACTTGCAGCATCAATCCACTGGAAGAGTGGGATGCAGCAAGGCAGAAAGAACTATGAACTCCCCTGCACTTTGCAAAGTTCAATTAGCATTCCCATAATTTATAGGTTTCCTACTCCTGTAGAAGTCTCCAGGCATGAATAATAAAGAGATTTCAAACATAACTTTACAATTTGGATGACTGAAGCATTATAGTGAGACTACTGCACTTTACATTCAAAGGAGGACGCCCAAACAGGGCACTGTCAGAGACAGGAAAGGGAAAAGAGGCAAGGAAGTGCTGATTTTTGGTTCAGCACCATCTTTTTATTCAATTTTGATTTAGTTAGATAGACAGTTAAAAAGGCTTAATTGACCACTTTTATTTTTTATGCAGGTAAAAACTCTACATCCACTGCAGCTAATGGATTTCCTTATCTGAGAAAGAAACACAGAGCATATCCAATTGAATCTTCTGGAGTACCTTAGATAGTAGTGCAATAGAGGAGAGACAGAGCAATTTGTTAGTCTGTAACCAGAGAAGGGCTGCTGGGAGACTGAGCTCAGGCAAGCTCTGAGACATGAGTTTTGTTAGCATGCAAGAAAAGATGACCAACCTACAGCTGACTTATAGATCATCCTTAAAGATAAAATCTAGGAAATTTGATCAAATTCACTATGACTCATCTTCAAAACCTCAACAAAGGTAATTCACCTAAGCAGGCAAAATAACTCCAAAAGCCTGATAAAGCCAGTGCTCCCATTTGAAGAACCTGAATTATTCTGGTACTCCAGAAATACCACACACTCTAGAACAAGGAAGGCCTGACAGTCCTTCAAACCACAGTGCTCCACATTTCATGCTTCTCTGCTCTGGTAATTGTAATCCCTTGTGTTCTTAAGCTGCCCAAATAGTATTGCTTTATGGAAAGGAACTTCCAGTACATTTGCTGGGACCAGGCCAGGTCACAAAAGGCACGCTCCAAATCATCAGTGACCCCAATACACTGTACTATGGTACAGTCTGAGACAGTGAGCTCCACAGCTGAAGGCCCTGGAAATGGATAGAAGCAAGAGGACTTAAAAAAGTAGAGCTGCAGCTCAAAGAGTGAGGGGCAGCCAGAGGCACTCCCAGTGAAGCTCCAGGACAAGTCTCCAGCCAGGTAAGGAGATCATTTGACAGTAAAACACATTGGCCATTGCCTTCTCCATGGTCCAATTCATTTCGCTTCACACCAGTCTCTACTTTTTCACCTTTGTCAGCAGATTAACCTATTTCTGGGACCTCACAGTATCTGTGATAACATAAAATGCTGTAGAATCCCACAGAGAACAATTACAACAAATGCAAAGTTCTTTTGGCAGCCAAGAAAGGATGCACATCATTATCCCATTTTTTATGCTATGGGATTCACCCTCTTGAGGATGAATCAAGTCATAGGTGAAGCAGCTAGTCATACAAAGAGTTATCAGAGAACACTGAAACACCTGCAACATCTGCCTGCTAAAAGCTCCAGACAGCCACAGAAACTCAAGACTTCTGGTAACAGAACAAAGGCTTCCTTCCCTACCTAGAGATCTGCAACTACAGGGACAGGAATTAAGCCCTGGGAGTAAGCTAAGAGGAACAAGACCTGTTAGGGTAAAGAGATGGAGCTAGGGAAGCTATACCCAGCTGGGCATACACCAGTCCCTAAAACACATCTGAGCATGTCAAAGAAACAGTTTACTGTCACTGCAATTCTTCTATCATGACTGAGAGATTATGACAATTGGATGATATTTCTAATGATAGAAACACAATTGTCACATCCATGTCAAAGAACGTTAACAAGAAAAAAATCAGGTTATTGTGGGCTAGTCAGCCTCACATCAGCCTCCAGGATTACCACTAAAATAATCTTGGAAGACATTACCACATTAAGCTGAACAAAACAATCAGGAAGAGCCATCACAGACCTGCCAAGGTGAATAGTCCCTTATTGATCTGAGTGCCTTTTACCATAAGATGACACTGTTTATAAAAAAAGAAGTAATGAATGCTGTGCATCTCAGCTTCAGCATAGCCCCTGCCATGATCTCCCAGAGTTTCCTTACAGCTTCATCTAGGGATATGGACTAAGTGAACAAAAAGGTGGGTAGGAAATGAACCTGACTGTTGGGCTTGGGGATGCTGATAACAGGTACAAAGTTCACTGGGCAGAATATTTCCAGTGATGTACCTCTGGGACTGACAGGAGTCATCCAAACTATTCCCTGGATGATTACTCAGCATGCTCAGCAAGTGTGTGAACAATACCAAAGTGGGGGAGTGTCTGATACTGAGGAGAGCAGGGCTGCTAGACAGAGGAACAGACTGAAAAAAAAAGATCTGATAGAAAATCTCTGAAGTCTAACAAGGGCAGTAAATACCACATCTGGGCCAGGGTAACACCACTCAGCCCTACATGCTGAGAGCAGATGTCAACAGGGAATCTTTGTAGGGAAAAACATGGGGGGCAACAAAGAGTTGAACAGGAGTCAGCCATAATGAATGGCCAGCTGCATGTGGAAGGCTGCAGAAATGATTCTTCCCTTCCTTTTGGCACTTGTGAGGCAGCATCTGGAGCACCATGTCCACTTCTGGGCTCCTCAACATCTCAGCTGACACACTGGAGCGAGTGATATAAGGGGAGAGCTTGAAGGGGGGAAGTTTATTCTGCCCCAAGAAGAGAAGGTCAGTGGCAGAGCTTTCTGTGCTCTACATCTATCCCCCTAGGGGGCAGGTATGGAGACACAGACATACTGATCCCTGGTGATGGAACAAGATGTAAGAAAATACTTTCGTCACACCAAAGGTAGTCTAACACTCTTATGTAAGGGCAGAAGAAAGAGGTAAGAAATGAGCAGTGTACAAGAAATTGCATCATATCCATTCTTGGGAGTTAAAATGATCCTTACAACTTCAGTTATTCTGTGATTCCATTTATCCATTTAAATTTCCATTTTTCAGCCTTCTTAATTTAGCTCTCTCTGTACTAAAACCAAAGCAAAAATAGCAGAGAGCTATTTATTACTTTTATTTTACTCCACGTCTTCCTTTAGGGCTATGTAGTCAACTGGCAGAGAATACTGGAAAAGCTATGACACTTATTCCTGACATGTGCTTTCTCTTTTAAATTAGCCAGTCTTTCCTAGTTTTTAGACAGAAAAAGAAGACAAAAAAAAAAAAATCACAGATGGGCATCTAAAATGTGCTTCTGTAAGTTAAATTCCACTACTATACTGTCACTGTAAACATTGACACAGTGCAAGAATAATGTTACCCAAAATCTGCTACATGACCCTCTGCAGTGTTTTAGGATTCTATTTTGAGTCAATCAAATTACAAGGTTTATTACAAGGAAATAGTCATAACAAGTCTGAAACATTTCAAATCACTGATTATACCCTTCTCAAGAAACAGATACAACATCTGTCATCCTTCAAAGTCTCTGCAGAATATGCAATTGATTTAAAGACTCCCTACTCTTCTCAGAAATTGAGATGCTTAATGTTCTAAATCCTTTTGTGTTGAAATCTTTTATGCCTTGTAAAATCTCCATTCCTAAGACACAATCTAATTTATTGGCTAAAAAGAAGTATGAACAGCTCTACCAGATTCCCTGCCCTTAAGAGAAAAGGCTTTTTGCTGCCTATGCCCTCAGAACATAAGGTTCATTAATACAGAACATATTCTTGGCTATAATTGTCCAGGAAATTTTTTGACATGCTTGGGAACACCAAAGTTATTAAAAATGGCACTTGAGTAATCATGATCAGAAATGGAGTTCAGAGGACGTTTATCCACTCAAAGGACTTTGTTACTGTGTCCAACACTGAACAGTCCACAGAGACACTACTGGCACAAAAAACCCTCCATCAAACAAATAACCAGGAGCAAACATGTTTGCTATACTGAATTTTCCATGTAAGCTGTAAGTTAGATCTCAAATGCAGGGAACAAGTGAGCCATGCCAAAGTAAACGTGAGGCTGACAGAAATGTAAACAGGCCATATCTTCACTCCTCTAGACTGAGGCTACTACTGCATAACAGGAAATAAAACTTTCAATACAAAAGAACTATAGTCTTTTGCTGGAATAAAGTATTGCAGACTATTTTTAGGTTCTGAGCTCCTACTGCATACAGTGATAGGGAGAAAAAAGTACTTAACCACAGCATAACTGGCAAGTCAAAAAATAGAGATTCAGACTGCACTGCTCTCCCAGCAGCTGAGATTATCGATGTGAACTTCGGCAATTTTGTCTTGTCAGCATTTTACTCGGATCTCTGAAGAGAAAACATATGCTTCACATAACGAATGGAATGTTTTAAAATTAGGACACTTCTGTTTGCAGCCAAGTTTACTGGAGCAACTAGAATTTTCAGTCTAAAGTTTATCCAGAATAGTCCTTCAAATCACAAGAACAATCATTCATCAGCAGCGTGTTTCTAGACATGGCAACTCATTGTTGAGAGATTTTCAGAAGATTTCTTACAGCACCATACCCAATTTCTAAGCTTCTTTTTTCATTTAATCACAAATAATAGTATGAACTGCATCCCCAAAGTTTGAGGTCAGAACAGTGATCCAACAAGACGTACACCAGTTAGGTCAGCAAAGACAAGTTCTTCAGAACTCTGAGGTAATTTCAAAGATAAAAACCAAACAGCCACCCAAGCTTCCTTTTTAACTTAACAGATCAGTTTCAAGTACAGTAACCCACATCTTGGAGCAGAATATTGCTCCATAATGCAGTAATCAAGACATGATAAAGGGTTGTTGAAGAGTCATTTATTTGTCCCCACAACAGAAAGTCAAGATTGTCTCCCTGAAGCCACAGCAAGAAGAATGTGTATCACACCTGCAGGTTCATCCACCTGCTCAAACTGGGAAAGCTTCAAGTAGAATTTCCCATAATCCAAAAGTATTTGAAAGCAAAAACAAAACCTTACCCCACTAACAACAAAAGGAACACAGTGCTAGATGTCATATTGAAGCCTTCACTGCAGATCTAAGAATATGCATTCACTGATGGCCACTGAAATATTAGGCAAGGAATAGTATTTAGTATCTAGGAAAGCAGTTTTTAGCATGACACTGGCATTGTCCTCCAGCATCAGAGAATGCAATTCCCTATCAGCCTAAAAAAAGTCTTCTGGGGGAAGGAGATCCACACTTCACATTCAATTCATACACACAGCAAGTTTGCAACAAAACTTGAATCCAGCAAAAAGGCAAGCACAATATGATTTTCAGTCTAGTGAGGGGAGTCATCAGATGACTGATGTGAGTCATCTTACTGAGTCCTGATGAAATATGGGTTGACACTGACCTTCATTCAGACACTGAGATTTGGAATGCAGTGACCTCAATAGCATAACACTCAAATAACTTAAAATACTCCACTGTTTTAACTTGGCAGCAATAAACTCTAAAGTTGTACTCCCAACACTCTGCTCTTTGTCTGTCGTAACATCATAAAAAAAGAGCAGTCAGGTAATTCCTTGAGGCAAATGATCCCATAAAAATCAAAGCCAACACACAATTCCATTCCCTATTTGTAAGATGACAGCAATTTAAGTAAGTGACAAAATCAGGGAACAGATCAGGCCTTGAATGAACCAGCAGAGGAAGGTTAAGCAATTAAATAATGAAGTTCTTACATTATGCCTGACACTAAAAATAGCGTGCCAAAAATGGCACCAGTACAATTTCATGAGTAACTCCATACCTGCTCTCCTTGCCTCGATGCAAGCAACACTCATTTCCTCCTTCAGCTCATGGTTTTCGTTGGCGATGGCCTCACCCACAGTAACAAATCTCCCGACTGCCAGGTTAACAGCCTGGCCCACTCGCTGGATTGCCTGCAGAGTCTTGTCGGAGCGCTTTGGCTTATCCTTATGATTAATAAGAGTGGTTATCTGCAAGCAAGAATAGTTATTTGTTAGAACATTTTAACTTTAATACTGAAGGCAAGTTTTGAATTGTTGAATTGAACTCAATAATAGACTTCTACAGTACTTCACTAATAAAATTCAGTTTTGTATTGTGTCATGAAGCATCATTTAACTTCTCAGAGAATGAAAAAAACATTGAAGTGCAATTAAGATTGCTCATCTGCTCAGTTTATCTCACATGAAAAGAAGGATTTTTTTTATTCCACTCCCCATTTGCAGTATTAAAATAAACTGTCCTGGGTCTCAACAGCCTTTCAAACTACACACATAGCCCTCCCCTCATTAAAATATCCACCATACTCACAACTTAAACATCCTCAATTACACATGTTTCCTAGAATTTAGAAAAAGGTTGCTACTTTGGTACAAGTTATCAGTGAAACAATTTGAGGACATTCCTATTTTACACTCCTGACTTGGCTCTTCTGCCCACTGCAAAGTGCTATACATTCCCTCCTGGATCACACGGACTAGAGATCAGCTGCATGCTGGCTGTAGTAGACTGAAGATTTGTCCAAAACAACAAACATGAGGAAACAAAGACATCCTATCCCCTCACAGAGAAGAAAGGCAGGATTGCAGAAGCACCTTCTGAACCAAGGCATCAGAGAACAGTAAGCAATCCTGCAACTCACAATTAAGTGACTATAAACTGCATTACAAACATGAGCTTTACATTTTTTCTACAATTATTTTCCAGTGAGAAGCAGGAGAGAAATTAAACTCTATAGTTTCTAACATCCTAAACTAGCATAAAAACCCAACAAAAATAGTCCTGCCTGTCCTTGGCTCCCACTCTCATGTTTGCAATGCATTTATCTGATATGGGTTAAACCTCAGCTGTGGAGATGATGCTTGTTGTTTTAGTTTTTCCCATTATCAGGTCCCCAGTCTGGTTCACCGCACAGCTTCATGAATATTCTTGGTGACAAAAGGGAAACGGTCCAGCCTGAGGGAAGAGGGGCAGGAGCAGAGCACTCCTTTCAGAGGGAATATAGTTTAAAATGGCCACAGAACTCCACTGTAAGCCACATCCCCAGGAGCTCAAAGATGTCTCTTTAAAGAATCCCAAAATTACCTGAATTACCTAAATGTATGAACATCTCAGCTCTATCAGCTTGATCACAGATGTCTTTGCTGCTCCTCAAGAAGACATAAATCATCATTCACTCATTCTCCCACCAGGCAAGCCTGTGGTGGGACAGGAGCATACAAGCTGTGCCTGTAATGCTCACTACATATTCAAGGGCATAGCAGAAACTGTTCTGCTTCATGATTTGATCAATGATTTGGAAAAAAAAGAGTGGTGGTGTTTAACACCTTGCTGAGGCTGGTTTGGAATGCCAAGAGCTGGTTTAGCCAAGTTTCCAGTAATAAACTCTTTGCAATAGGAAATATCAACATACATAGAGCGCTTTGCACACACAAGAAAAATAAAAAACCCAAAAAACCTGAGAACAGTGCTTCCCTATGGAAGAACTGCTATGAGATGTAAGAATATTTTATTCTGGTACAAAACATCAGTACAGAAATGCATTGTCTGTCCACTGCCTTCTTATATATGCCCTACTTAAGCCACAAGGTCTAAAGGAAGGCCATACAGTTCATACAACAGATCTGTCCCTGTAAGAGACCCCTGGATGACCAAACTTCAACTCCGAAGCCTATGAACCTTGGATACCTTTCCAGTGAAAAGATCTTCCTACAATGAAAACAATCTTAATAGAGAGTAAACTGAGGAAACCTCTGAACATCTTCAAATTCATTTTAAATGAGGAATGACATTCCTCAAAGCAAACAATTACCATCACTTCAGTGGAAATTCAGACCTATGTGAAATTCATGGTATAAACAACTGCACTACACAGCTCTCCTGAATTCCTGCATTGTAGGTACTTCAGGTATACAGAATTTTAAAAATACCTGTCAGCAGCTAATCTAACAGTGCCAGCTGGTGAATTCTTGAATAGGCACTGCTAGCAAGCCAACTGAGAGGATTAGTCCAAACACTGAAGAAAACCAAACTGAACAGAGGGTCACAACTTTGTTTCTTCAACTTGTTTATAAGTAAACAGCAACCCATAGTGGATTAGTATTACATTCATACAGTTACTGATTTCTCAGAAGTACATGTAAAATAACACTGGCCTAAAACAAACTGCAAGTTTACATGCTGGCTGCAAGTTTACCTCCCACAACATTTTACACCAGTAGAAGTTTAAACATGTTCTGCATAACCCTGAAAAAAAATGCATATGCAAATAACACTGCAGAGTGAAAGGAATCCCACTGTCTCTTACAAATCATCAAGGGCATTTATTTTAATTCCCATGTTACTGCAGAGGTATGCAAATAAAAACCATAAAGATATCACAGCTTAAATTCCTTTAATAAAGTCTTACAAAACACTCTCAGGAACATGAGTGCCTTTTACAATTCTATCATTTCTTTTGCACTCTTTTCAGAGGGCATCATAGTTTTTGCAGCAAAAAAACACAACCCCTCTAGTCCCCCTGCCAAGGTTAAACAAGAATAAGCAGCTGTTTTGACAGGTCTTATCACCAGTGTCATCTTAACCTCATGAAGTTCAACAAGGCTAAACACAAGGTCTTGCACTGGGGCTGGGACAATGCACATTACCAATGCAGGCTGGGGGATGAATGGATTGGGAACAGCCCAGCAGAAAATGACTTGGGGGAATTGGTGCAAGAAAAACTGGATGGGAGTAAACAATGTGCTTGTATCCTGGGCTGCCTCAAAAGCAGCGTGGCCAGCGGGCTGAAGGAGGGGATGGATTCTGCCCCTCTGCTCTGCTCTGGTGAGACCCACCTGGAGAGGGGTGTACAGCTCTGGGATCCCCAACAGAAGGAGGACACGGACCTATTGAAGACAGCTCAGAGGAGGGCCATGAAGATGGCCAGAGGGATGGAGCACCCTTCTCACCATGACAGGCAGAGAGAGCTGGGGTGGTTCAGCCTGCAGAAGGCTCCAGAGAGACCTCACAGCAGCCTGTTAACATTTAAAGGTAGCTTAGAAGAAGATTAGGAAAGACTTTTTACCAAGGCCTGTAGTGAAGTAGAGAGGTTGACATTTTAAACTAAAAGAGGGTAGATTCTGACTGGACTTAAGGAGGGAAATTTTTTACCATGAAGCTGATGAGGCATTGGAACAATTTCCCTGAGCCGTGGAAGCCCCATCATTTTAAGAGTTCAAGGCCAGGTAGTCTGAACAAGCCGGGGCTTTGAGCAACCTGGTCTAGTGGAAAGTATCCCTACCCACAGCAGGAGGGTGGAACTAAATGGTCTTGAAAGGTCCCTTTTAACCCAAACCATTCTCTGATTCTATGGCCTACTCCAGACACCCACTTGAGTAGCTTGTATATGAAGATTAAACTCAACCTACGGTTATACACAGCAACAGAGGCTTTGAAAATACCTCCTGGAATGATGAATTTTTAGCTGGGCAATACAATTTCTTCTCAGACTGGCTAACTTAGGGCCAGTATAGTAACTATAACATTGGAATGGAGGAAAGTGGTTGAGCTCCAAACTTTTTTCAGGTAAGTCCAAAAACTGTATGGATTGACAGCTAAAAACCACCATTGTGAGCTAAAACAACCAAAACAGAAGTTGGTCAAGAAGTTAAAAACATCACAGCAAACAGCTTCGTGTAACACCTCTTTCCAGCAGGATCAAATTATGTAGCAAATGTAGCCTATACTGATATAGATTTGCATAAGATGTTTCCAATAAAAAACTAAGTAGCAAACAGCCCTGAAATAGAAGTAGGTAGGCCATGATAAAAGAAAGGGAAAGATATGAAATATTGATCAGTTAAAGAAAGAAGGGCTGGGTTTGGTTCTAGAAATTTGAGTTACACATAAACCAAATGTAATAATGTCAAAGGCATGAGGAAAGCTGTTCAGATACAAGATGGGCTCTTCATAGCCTGCCACCTGCAGAAAACACTGCTCTACAAACAATGAAAAAGATTTTTCAGAATTATGCATTCTCATTCCCTCACAGAGTGCTAAGAGTGACAGGTACATCCTCCATGTCAACTGAAGTTTTGAAAAAGTAAAGGTAATGGCAACTGCAGTTTAGGATTCTTTTTCAAGACTTAATTGAGCTTGTAATTAACAGTCAGGGTTAAAAAAAGAACAAGACCTTAACTTAGCAAGGAGAGGAATTTTACTAGTACATTAAGTGACAAACTGAACGAAACTGTGATGCTAATAAGCAGGGCAAAGATTATTTAACCATTCCAGCACTCAATAATAATTGCCTCAGAACACAAATACAACAGGGAGCATTAATGGGCCAATAAGAAAGACTTCTAAAATAAAGAATAAGCAAAGGCTTTGCTCCTTAATTTTAAGCAATGCTTAAAACAAAGATAAAATAAATAGACAAGTTAAAGGGAGAAAAGGAAAGACCAGAAAAAACTTAACAAGGAATTTTCTCTGCAACAACCAACCAAAGAAAACCCTAAGAGCCTATAAAAACTGAACTAGTAAAACTTGCAACATTTCAGATGTTTCAGATTACAAGAAATTGCTTTTCCCCCTGCAGTCCATCCAGCTGGAACCAGACTAGAACTATTACCGTGTTTTAGTTTTTTTTTTTTAATGAAGGAAACACCTGCCAAGTCCAAGAACATCATCTAAGGCCTCCCTCAAGCTTAACACCTCCCAAATATTTAATCTGTTATATTTTGATCATGTATTTCCCAGTCACCAACATCTGTGATGTTTGGACAGGAGGTAGCAGCTGAAAAGATTACCTGCAAGTCTCTTTGAACAAGAGCAATACGTTACATGCTGTTTACTTAAGGATTTACTGATCAGGTCCTAGAAAGGAAACAGTCCTTTTGATGGTACTCACCTTCTGTTTAATGAGAGCTCTCACAATATTTCCACGGAATGTTTATCTGAGATTTGAGACAATCAGTTTAAGGAGTGCCTCAAGAATCTGTCAGCTACATTCTTTTTTCACTTGTTATGAGAAGCCACAGAAAAATAATGGCCTTTTCTCAAAAACTTTACCAAAACTAACAGATATAGCCATAATGTATCAAGACGTACTTCGTATTTAAGGAAACAAGCTCAGTTGTGGCAATTTTTGAGCAGCTGTTTTCAGATCTTTTTGAGGGCCTTCAGATACTGACATTTAAGTCATTATATGCTTCATGCTCAGGAAGCATCATGACAGCATGCTTAGCTAAAAATATTCTAATGTCTATTTATTGTCAGTGTAATTAAGTCTTGCATGACAGAATTAAGTGATACTTAAAGAGACTGGGTTTCAGGAAGTATTTATAGACATCTATAAATAAAACCAGAGGAAACATAGCTATTTCACAGCCCCTGCTACAAACACAAGAGTTAAACTGGCAAATCATGTTTGGAAGACATCCTGCCTACCTCTCTCCCTAGGAAAGTACCCACATTGTATGCAGGATGATTTAGAATCTCAAGAGTAATATTTGTTACTGCCTCTTGTATGGTGGGTTGACCCTGTCTGGATGCCAGGTGCTCACCAAAGCCATTCCATCATTCCCCTCCTGTGGGAAAAGGGAGGAAAATATAATAAAAGGCTTGTGGGCTGAGATAAGGAAGGGAGAGATCACTCACCAGTTACCATCACGGCATAAATAGCCTCTGCCTGGGGAAATGAAATGAATTTATGACCAATCAAATCAGAGTAGGATTGAGAGAACTAAAACACATCTTAAAAATACCTTCCCTTTACCCCTCCCTCCTGGCCTTTATTCCTGATTCTCTACCTCCTTTCCCCCAGCAGCACAAGGAGACAGGGAATGGGGGCTGTGATCAGTTCCTCACATGCTGTTTCTTCTGCTGCTTCCTCTTCAGCAAGAGGTTTCCTTCCCCTGCTCCAGCATTCTGTCCCAGGGAAGACAGTCCTCTATGAACTTCTCACACACATTCCTTCCCATGGGCTGCAGTTCTTCACTAACTGCTCCAGCATGGGTCCCTCCCACAGGCTGCTCCAGCAAAGGTGCTCCTTGGGATCACAAGTCCTGTCAGGAAACCTGCTCCAACATCAGCTCATTTCCACAAGGCCACAGCCTGCAAGGGAATCTCTAGTCCTGCAACTGGAGCACTACAGCACTTTGGTGTCTGTAGAATTGTCTCATATTATCACTCCTCTCTTCTCTGGCTGCAATTACTTCTGCAAATACCTTTTCCCTCCCCTTAAACACATTATCCCAGAGATGTTACCACCATCGCTGACTCCAAGATGGACCCACCATTGGCCTTGGCCAGTGGGTCCATTTTGGAGCCATCTAACATTGGTCCTGTCAGACATGGGGGAAGTTTCTGGCAGCTTCTCACAAAAGCCACCCCTGTAGTCTCCCCAGTACTAAAACCTTGCCACACAAACCCAACACGCTCCTACTCACCCTGGAAAAGTGAAGGCTTTGAGTGGCTTCACTCACAGTGAGTGACAAGAGCCTATAGGAAAAATGGAGAGGGGCTATTACAAGGGCATGTAGTGACAGCACAAGAGGGAATGGCTTCAAACTGAAAAGGAATATGTTTAGATTAGGTATTAGGAAAAAAAATCTTTACTCTCAGCATGGTGAGGCACTGGAACACATTGCCCAGAGAAGTGGATGCCCTATCCCTAGAAGTGTTCAAGGCCAGGCTGGATGGGGCCCTGAGCAACCTGATCTACTAGAAGATGTACAGGGAGATTGGAACTAGATGACATTTAAGGTCTCTTCTAACCCAGGCCATCGATTCTTTAATTCTATATTGATCAGCATTGCTGCTAGAAAAAATTCAAGACCTTATCTCTATACAATGAGGATTAGCTGCCTTACAGTAAAAGCTCCTCTTCCATTTTGTGTATTTTCTGCTTCCTACCTTCCATTAACTTTATAATGGTAGAAAATTTGGTTCTTAAAAAAAAAAAGTAATTCCGGGAATGAACAGTCTTTGCTAAGAAAATGTAATAGCACTGCATATTAGAAAAGAAGCTACAAACCCCTACAAGAAGAGTGCTGTAAGGTAAATTTAGTTGCATTTAATACAACACATAGAAATCTTGGTCAGAAAGGCCTTTCCCACACTGCTTGTACTTTCATTTTGTACTTTCATTAGCTCATCTTGAGTTTGGGGGCAGAGAGGTTCTTCTAATATTTCATTTTAGGTACTGTCTCTCATTAGGTCTTGCACAGTGCTTGAGGAGGATCAGGTCTTCAGACTCATTCAGCCAGAGAGCAGCACACGTTGTTCCAACACCCACAGCTGCTATGGAACACAACCATGCGTCAGACAGAGCGGAGAAGCAGCAGCTGCCATCTGACATCCTGTCCGTAAGGGCCACAAGCAGAACTGCCACACAGATGCCTCATCGCAACATGAGCCTCAGGGATCTTAGGAAGTGAACAAGGACTACCTGCTTACCTGCCCTAGAAGACAAAAGTCTGTTAAGATAAGGGGCCTGTCCAGGCACTAACAGAAATCTTAAACAGTTTGTACAATTTCAAGCACTAACTTTTTTTTTTTAGTTCACCTAGTGTGTGGATTTTTGGAATCAGAAATTTCGTATCCTTCTATTCATATTTAATTTTGTAGAAAAATTCAGCAAATAAACTTTGCAGAAACTCAATTTCAAAAGTTTTCAAAGGTTGCTAATTACTGATGCACTAGTTAACTGTAAGAACCCATATTTTTTTTTTTATGATGAAAACATTATTTCTGACATTTGTCCCTGCTTTATGGACTATCAAACCAGAACAGTTTCTTCTACGTGTTATTTTGCAAACGGACAATCAACTCTTTTGTAGAAGTCACACAGACATTCAGGATGCTGAGTCAACACTTTGGAGACAGTTTCCATGAAGTGATGAAATCCAGTTACCCCCATTTATGAATTTTCCTCATAGTCCCTCTGGACTGATGTCTAGAATAGCAGCACAAATGCACTGCATATCCAAGACTGCTGAGTACCTAGACTTGTGGCATTGAGACTTGTGGCATTGTAACTTAACCTGGAGACTTTTTGAAAGTATCTTCTCATTGGTTTTACACACATCATTTATAAAAACCTTCAGGGAAGCAAATTAAATAAACAACTTTAACAACCTGTAGGCTGGTTCACTTATCTGTGGGCAAATGCTAACATGCTTAGCAGGGCCTCAGGCAATCTTGCACATGCAGTGTCTAAGAAGCTGGTAAGCCACCTTTGAAAAGGAAGGAGGAACAATCCATGACCTGCAGCGACAAGTAGGAGCTGCCAAGCACAACAGGAACAGCCTTACCAGCTCAGATCACTGCGGTACCTGACCTAATATCTTATATCCCAGTCCTCCACATGCTTGCCTAGAAAAGATCACGAGAGTTAAACAAGCAAATGCAACATGAGCTATAATGCACTTGTAGCCAGATTTCCTGCTAGCAAACTGCAAACTGTACATTAAATTTCAAAACACCACAATACCTAATTGTATGCTTCTCACAAGCACAATACCTTCACCAGATAGAAATATTCTCTGGAAGAGGTGAAAACAGTCCTCTTCACCTGCTTCACATCCACACTTAAAATCTACTCTTTGTAAAGTTCACCAGGAAAGAGTACAACTTCAAATTCAAATAGGCACCTCAGATTATTAGTATCATTGCTATGTACTTGTTAGACATTCTTGGAATTCTTAAGAGATCAAAAGAAAGGATTCAACTCAGAACAAGAGTGTACTATAGCAGTGAAAAACCTTTGTGCTGAATGCATTCCTAGAAAATCGAGGAACTTTTAAACTTCAAGTTCCAAACCGAACAGCATTGAGAAAATTATTAGCTAGAATGTGATATAGATGCATGTGATATAGATGAATGTGTTCAAATGCAGTGCAGCAATTTTATGACACCAATTTATTTCCTATAGTGTGGGTTATTTTGGGTTTGGGGATTGTGTAGTAGGCTTTCTTTGTTTGGTTTTTTTGTGGATTTTTTTTTCCCCAAAGCAACAAGAACTCTGAAAATTTCAGGACTTTTTCCCCCATGGGATTAAATTATTTCCAATTTTTATTTTGTAATTGTGAAAAGGAGGACCAGAGGGGGAAAAAACAAATGAACACAGCTCACTATTTTTGTAGCCTGTGGATTCTTGATATAGAGGATTAAATTAATGATGTTATTAAAGTACCCTACATTTGGAGGAGAAATTTGCTTTCTTTTTAATACTCTCTTTTCACAGACTTCTTAAAACCAGGGATCCCCACTGATCTGCAGAGATGAAGCAGAAAAGTACAGAACAACCAACCTGCATTGCTGCTATCCTCTTTTTTCCACACATGGAAGAGGAGACCAATCACTGGAAAATCCTTAGTGAGGCTTAACCAGTGATCAAAGGTACCTTGTTTACTCTTATTCCCACCTGGTACACAAGTCAGAGGACTGCCCCACCATTCACCTAAAAAAGGAGTCTTCAAAATTTCTGTAGCAATGAGTGACCATGAAAAAGATCATAATTTTCAGACAATTCAAATTCAATCTTTCTTCCCTTTTTTAAGAGATGCATGCATGTTCACAGACTGAACTGGCACCAACATTTGTACCTTTGAGCAAGCTGACATGAGTTGGCGAAGATAGTTTTTCAAACAAGATCTAACTTAACTTCTGATAACAGATCATGTGCATCAAAAGCACACTGGACATTATGAAATATGCATTCACCATTACAAAATGTGATCAGAAGTAAAAGTGGCTTTCTAACTCAACTGCTGTTTTGAAGTTTGAAATGCACAACTACATCACTAGAAAAGGTGGGCACTGTCTAGTAGACCAAATAATTGGGTTTCAGGGCATACCAGGCAGTACATTTTCCTCCCCTCCTGTTGCCCTTCAGTATCTTCTTACCCAAACAGCTAGATTTTATAAACAAAGCAATTCCTGCTCCTCATTCCACACCTAGAAAGCCTGGGCAAGGTTAAGCCTAAGAAAATCCAACTCAGAGGGAAGTTCATTGTTTAAAGTGTACTTTCAGATGTGGTCAAAACAGATGCAGACATGTTTTCAGCTCCAGAGAGATGCAAGTCTCAGAAATAACTCTATTTACTAACATAATCAGATAACCTCAAAACCAGAGACTGGCAAACAGTAATTCTGGCTTTTCCCCCTGACCTGTTACTGTTAATGTACCTAACCTTGTACTGCTTGTGCAAACAATGCCTGAGCCAGCTCTGAGCTGCTTATTCAAAAAATCACCACTGTTGTGGAACTAAAAACTCAAGACATTGTAATAAAGGATGTAGCAGGGACAACACATTTATTTCACCTGCAACTGAGATTTCTTTTTATTTAAACTGGATTGGTTCCTGAAGATGTAGCAAATGTTCCTTGTTAGTTCATAAGCAGGTGGCTTCCCTGCCAGGAATACCAGCTATTCAATCCTCCTCACACTGCATCTTCCCAACAGAAGAGTTCCTGCAGCCTCTTTCACAGAAGGCTTCCTGAGCAGCATTTTGACATCCCACTTAGTTCAGAGCAACACCTGGTATTCCATTTTCAAAAGCACAGACTTGCTCTAGGGATTAAATGAGAAGTACAGTATGCTGTGGAAAAAGGCTATGCAAATCCAACTACTATCCACCTACAGGAGTGCAAAACAAAAACTTAATATAATCCAGGAACTATTACCTTATTTATGCTAAAGTGCCTGTATGTTCTTTTGATTGCTTCATTGAAGAGCTTCAGGGCAATAAAAACTCATTCAGTTGGAAAATTTAAGAATATTTAAATGAAGCAGAGATACAATACAGAATCTTTGGTAATTAAAAGGGAATGCTCCATGCACTGGTCTAACTCCTACATGTTAAGTGCTTGCAACATTGTATTACCCTTCTGCTTGCAAACATTCTTCATGCCCATGAATAAACAAACTAACAAAAATACTACCATAACCCCCATGCTGAAAAGATTATGCTACTATAGAACAACTTTGCTTTTTTTATTTGAATAATAGGATTTGTGTGGTTCTAAATGGTTATATTAATTCTGTTTAATAAAAACTTATTTCTGTAAGACAAAAGAAACATTTTTTAATTTTTCTATGCACATCAGAAAGGACTTTGGGATTTGCTCATAAAATACTTTTCTGATTTATGCTTAGGAGTTATCTTACTATTTTAGGCATATAACTAAGAAATAATCCAATTCAATATCTAAAGTAGACTAACAGTTATAAGTTGGCTCTAGAGTGCATATCACTTCTCATTTACCCCATTAGCTTTAAACAAGGCTGTTAATGAAATGCAGTATAGCTCAATAAGTGAAAAATAGACTTTAAGGTTCTATCTAGCAAGGGTTATACTCTTCTAATGAATAAAGAAACATGAAATAAATCCATGCAGAAAGCCACAGCTCATAGTACCACACAACAGTTTTACTAAACTATAATCAGAGTTGTTTGCAATCATTAATTCATAAATCATCCTTTGGGGATTTCCCCACCTAATCTGTCTAAAACCATCTGGTAACAATGCCGAATAGCAAGAAAGCGGCTCTAATTCTTCTTGTGCAGGATCATAGAGAGGTAGTTTTGATTTAATGCTCATTCTACTGGAGAACTACAAAAATTTGTTTAATCTGCAGAAAAGTCATTATTCAGATCACAAAAATATGAAGGATACGATACCATTGAAAAAGAGCAATTGATTTCAGCTACATCAGTAAAAAGCATCTTCCTTCAGCCCCTTGAAATGTTAGTCTGACTCATTTATCACATCAAGGACTAAGGTATTGAACATTATAAAGCAGTAGCCAAGCTTAACTCAAAGCCAGTTTTACTCTCCAAGGGTTCACAGAAAAAAAAGCCTGAAACCACAGCTGTTTCATCATAGTGTTGTTGCTCATGTGATAAAATGCTCAAGTGTAATTTTCCTTGTAAAGCAGAATATAATTAGTGATAGTAACATCATTAGTTATTAATGCAACAAAATAATTTAATTTACCTCTAAGTTATTCTGAGGTATTCCTGGGCTCCCCAGCATACCTTATAAACCACAACTGTAAATGATTATCTATTTCTCTTTCAATGTTTCACAATGACCTAGCTTCAATGACTAAAAGATGTCAATCAAAAACTAGTCTCATTAAAAGGAAACCTGCAACCACATCAGCCAAGAAATACAATTGGTACCTTGAAATAATCACCTTTCCTACATCCAGATGACGATCTCCTAAGATTAACTCTTCTGCATAAATCAAAGTGAAACAATCAGGCTCCTTTAGGGGCACGGAGCACCAAGTGTAGGCTGAGTAACAGCTGAGCTTCTGCTAGAAAAAGAATTTGCATGGAGCACAAGATGCTTAACAGAAACTAGAAGTTCACAACTTAAATCAGAACACCTTTGAACCACAGGGAACAGAGTCTAAGAGTCAGTGACTGACTGGAACCACGGAGGTGCAGCTCTGCACCCAGACAGCCCCGTGTGCTTCGGGGCCCACAGCAGTCACAGCATGAGATCCAGGGCAGAGTTTCTCTGCTGTACAGGGTGTAAGCTCTTCTGACTTCAGCAGGAGGCTTGCCTCCCTCCGCACAAGTTACAGCACAATTTTATACCACAATTCGTAGTTTCATTACTCAACAGCAGTGCCAAGTTTCAAGCCTAAAGTAAGCACCAAATTAATTCAAAAGACAGAAGATTCTGGAAAAGAGGCAAAACAGCTTCTTAAAGCTTTCAAGTTACCAAGATTTTTAATGTATGGAAAAACAAAGGCATGGTCCCAAGAAGCAGTTTAAAAGGAGAGTATGCAGATCTTTTTTATCCCTCAAATGCAATGAGCTAAAAACAAATACGGATCATCCTACTTTTTCCAAAAAAGAATTTTCTCATCCTCCAGAAAGAGCCATAAGGGGCAATGCACAAGCTCTGGCACCAGCCAACAACGTAAGAACCCTTCAGCACCTTAGACATAAGAAAGAGAAAGACCTAGAGGTACCAAAAAAATGCCCAGTGAAACAAGGCAGCCAAGGGATTCGCTGGAACAAATCTGTCAGTGCATCTGCTGCATGGGAAATGCAAATGAGTCAAAGTGAATCTGAGTTTGGACTGAAGGCTGAAGTTCAGGAAGCAAATGAGACTACACATATTCCTTAAGATTATGAATATTGTCCAGAGAGTATATGAGACACTTCTACCTAGACTCTAATTGAGAAAGAGAATGCATTTGATTAACAAGTTCAAAAGCAGATATGTAATGAGTCTGTAGTGCAATGCAATACTATGGCTACAGACATTCAAACATTACCTTATATACAATACTGATGCATGATGCAGAGGAAAAAAAAAACAGGGACAATATGATAGGGTTTTCCCCCCCATTTTTGTAGAATTCCAAGAATAACGAGCTAGGGATAAATAAATTAGAAGCCTAACAGTGCTTTTAATATAGGACTGTCTACTTTAAAGCTGTTAGAAAAAAAATCTGAATTTCAAAAGATTGCTCTCTTCCAATCTCTCCAACCTGTCAAGGTCCCTGTGAAGGGCTGCACAGCCCTCTGGCATATCAGCCACTCCTCCCAGCTTGTCTCATCAGTGAACTTGCTGAGGAGACACCTGTCCCTTCAGCCAAGTCACTGATGAACTATTTAAACAATACTGGGCTCAGTATTGAACCTGGGGGACACCACTTGTGACAAGCCTCCCACTAGACCCTGTGCCACTGATTAGAGACCCTCTGGGATCTGCCATTCTGTCAGTTCTCAAACCACCTCACTGTCCACAATTCCTGAGTTGGCCCATGAGTATGTTGCAAGAAACAGTGTCCAAAGTCTTGCTGAAGCAGAGGTAGAAAAGATCTGCTGCTCTCCCCTCATCCATTCAGGAGGTTGTTCCATCATAGAAGTCAATAAAGTTGGTCAAGCATGATTTACTTTTAGTGAATCCATGCTGACTACCCCTGAATCCCTTTTTGTCATCCATGTGGATGGAGACTGCTTCCAGAATGAGGTGCTCCACCACCTTTAAAGGACTAAGGTGAGGATGACTGGCCAGCTGTCCCCTGGCTCCCCTTTCTTACCTTTTTGTAGGCTGGGGTGACACTTGATTTCTTCAGTCCTCAAGCACCTCTCCTGACCACCCAGACCTTTCAAGGACACCTGTGAGCGCCCTTGCTGTGGTTTCTGCCAGCTCTCTCAGCACTCATGGATACGTCCCCTCACAGCCCATTGACTTGTGGATGTCAAGCTTGCCTGTATGTTCTCTAACCCAATCTTCCTTGATGAGGCAGAAGTCTTAGATTCCTTTACTCTGGTCTCCTGAGTTAGAGATTCCTGAGGGCTGGTGTTGCCAGAGAAGACTGATGCAAAGAAGGCATTCAGTAACTCCACCTTCTCTGCATCCTCCCTTACTAGGGTGCTGCCTCCATTTAACAATGGGTTCACATTCCCCTTAGTTTTTCTTTTGTTATTGATGTATTTAAAGCTGCCATTGGAGGACTTCCAAGCCAGCAAATCCACAAAACAGCTTCCCCAAAACAACTGCTAGCCTACAGACAAATTCCAAAGGCAGTGTCAGTAGCACTGACTGTAGCGCACTGAATTCCATGTCTGCAGTTTTACACTTCTCTTAAATCTCCCTCTTGGACAGTGGATGCTTTTTCAGTTCCATGGAGAATAACATCAGTTCCACTAAAGATACAGCAATGTACCTGCTATTTTAGTCCATTCCTTCAGGAGTTATAACCTCTGTTACTTCCTTACCACAGTTTTGCTGTATTCTTTTGACAGAAAATAAGAAGAGAGCAGCACAGCTACTCATAGTTGTGCTCAACTGCAAAAGAAAGTGAAGCAATCCCTATTCCAGAATGTACCTCTGTGAGGCACCCAGAGAATCTGTGTGGAATAAAAGTGATATGCAGAATATGATATGAAAATGTTAGATAAAATGAACTGGAACAACTTGCCAACATTAGATGTAATTCGCTAAGATTTCAAGGGGCTCAAAGATACAATGGATTGCATCAACTTACTCATGCAATCTCCTGCTTAAATCCAGGTCAACAGTTGAGGTATGAATGTTGCCCTGACACTCGTACATGTCAAATCAATACAAAAAGTTAAAAAGAAGTAGTGGACACCTAAATAAATATGACATTCTGGCAAAGATTTAACAAAGCTGTTTTTAAAGGAATTATTGCCTCACAAAACAACTAGATTTCTCTGTAGACATCACCAATTACATGGATAAGAAGGCACTCCACTGAAAAAAAACCTAGGAAACAAAATTGACACCACAGTTTTCAAAAGATATCAGACACTCTCTGAGAGAAACAGAAGCAGATCTTTTGTATGAATATTGAACTCATCAAGAGAGAACGATGAGAAGGAAGATGAAGGATATCAGAAAGTGAATGATTACTTTAATAGAGTAACTCAGAAACCTTTACTGCAACATGGATTATTATATATAATCATAAAGAGAGAGGTGAGATAAGCAAGTAACAAAATGATTAAGATTTGTTGGTGATCCCAATTTATTTGAGACAGTAAAGATAAGATCTCACTACAGAATTGCAGAAACATCTGGCAACACTGACCAGGGAACAAAATGTCAGAACAAAAAAATCACTGCAGATCAAAATGATACAGGAAAGTACATTCCTAGCTTTCCTTATGAAAGCTAGGTCTGAGCTGACCATTACTCCTCAGAAGCATGATCTTTTGATTATGAAACAGACATCCATGAAGAATATCTGACTTGCTTATGATGAAAGCAGTTTCCAGGATCATCTACTCTAGTTCCTTGCTCAAACCATGTCCAGTTGGAGTGTGCTGTTTATAGCATTATAAACAGCACACTCCATTCTGAACACATCCAAAATTGCAGACTCTGTAGGAGCTCTGCATACCCCATCCAGCGTTTGGCCTCCCTTACACTGATAAAAGCCTTCTCTTACATCTCATTAGTTTCCCATGTTCCAATTTCTGTCACCAAACGTCTGGGATCTGTCCGTCTCTGTCTTCTCCATACCTGCCATTAGGTGGATAGCTGTAGACTGCAGTAAACTCTGCCCTTGTCAAGACACAAAAAAATCCAAAAAAACCCACTGCAGATTCAAGTGATACAGAGAGGAAAGTACCATCTTAGCTTTCTATAAGAAATCTAACAGATCACTACACCTCTCTTCTTGAGGTGGAACAAGTCCACTTCCTTCAAGCACCCCGCCTATGTCACATACTTCACTATGTCAGTGTTTTCCCTGGAGCACAGAACTCAGCATGGTACTGCACCCCATGCTGCCTCACAAGTGCCAAACAAAAAAGAATCACTTCTGCAGTCTGCTTGTTATGTTCATGCCACCAAACCCAGGTGCAGCCGGCCATCACTGCTGACCCCCATTCAACTTGTCCTCCAGGATTCCCAAGCAAAGTTTTCCTGAGGACAGCTGATCCCAGCCTGTACTGCTGCATGGTGTTACCCTGACTCAGCTGTATGACTTGGACTTCACAAACTTCCTGTCATATCATTTTTCCAGCCTGTCCCTCTATCAAGCAGCCCTGTCATCCACAGTGTCAGACACTCCCCAACTTGCTGTAGGGAAGGTGACGTGCCTGTTGAACATGCTGGTCTATGCTCACCCCAACATTCAGCATTCAGGTCATAATTAACAAAAAAAAAAAAAAAAGCCAGAGAGAAGTTTACAGATTGTATACAGACCTCTAGCTTGATGCAAAATGACTATTCTAAAGTCATACCATCAGTCTGAAAACTGCATCAGTGAGCTTCTCAGATTATTAGGAAAACTTCAGCTGTGGGTTCTTTGGGGTTTAATATACAACTCCAGAAACTTCTGGAAAAACAGAACACTGGCAGAAAATTACACAACGTTATATAACATTTACTGAAAAGAGAATTATTTTAGCTAGCTTCAGAGAAAGCAAGGAAACAACAGGACAGTAAAGAACAGGTTTGTTTCATTCACCTCAAGGCACTGTTAACTCATGTAGAATCTAAGACTGACAACAACAGCATTCAGAAGCATTGGTATCATAGGCTTTTTGTAGCTAAAATAAAGAAAAACTTAAAAGCTTATATTTTTTACTATATAGGTCAAGTCAATTCCAAAACCTCTGGCAGGATCTCCTATACCCAGAAAATTGAAAAAGCATTGGAACCATGTTACATGTCCAGTAAAACATATGTTACTGAACATGTAGCCATTGTTGCATGTTCAGTAACACATGGGCACACAGTCACTCGCCAAAGTGCCCATGACAAAATGGGCTTTCTGGAAGTTGAGCAGCTGTAGTCACATTGGTCTGCGCTCCAGATGCGGGAGGATAGGTCACCTTCCACCGTGAAAAGTGACTTTGTTCTTTTGGAAATATAGAAGTACAGGATGAGTTGGGATGCAGGGGAAAGGTCATCTAGTCCCACTCCTGCTCTGCCAAGGGCTGGGACATCTTCCACTAGATCAGGTTGCCCAGAGGCTCATCCAATCTGGTCTTGAACACTTCCACGGATGAGGCACCCACAGCATCTCTGGACAACGCACTGCAGTGCCTCACCACCCTCACAGAGAAGAATTTCTTCCTAACATCTAATCCAAACATATTTACTTTCAGCTTAAAGCCATTTGCCCTTGCTCTATCACTACACACCTTGGTAAGAAAGTGCCTCTCCAGCTGTCTTGCAGACATCCTCTTTAGGTACTAGAAGGCTGCAATAAGTCTCTCCTGAGCCTTCTCTTCTCCAGGCAGATAGATCTCAAAGTTTCCCTCTCTTTCCCAAGTACCTGACTGTGAAATTTAACAAATACCTATTCTGCTGTTTCTCAGAGTGTTTCCCTAGAACAGATCTAGACAGACAAACTCCTACAGCTGTGAAGGTACCTGACTGCTCCTACACCAGCAAACAGGTACAGAACGGCAGCTGCGGAAGCCACTGGTGGAGCCACATCCTGAAAAGTGCTTTTTCCCTGTCTCTGCTTTTCCTCAACTGCTTAAACCACTTCTTATTAAATGAGTCAGCACTGACCACTTCAAACACCCTTCCTGACGTGTGTTGCCAAAAACTTCCCATTAAAAGAATGAACCCCAAAATAATTAGACTGGAAATGGGTAGCAGCAGTGAAGAAGGATGTCTAGACTTTTAAAGGATGCCAGAGTATTTATGCATGGAAAACTGAACTAAAGACACCTACCCCAGTGAAGAAAATATTGCTTATTTTAAAGAAAATTGTGGTGCTTCACCCCAGAAGCCATGTTTTCTGAACTGCATACCACATGCTTTGCAAAATAATGTACAATGATTCTTTTCACTGTTCAGCTATGTAGACAGTGAAAAAGAAGCGTTAGCAAAAACTCTTAATACTGTGGCTTAAATTTGTCGTCTTTGTCATCTGTGGCACTCTTAAAAATGGGCCACATCAAGGTCTGAACAGATCTAGTTTAATTCTGTAAATACTTTAAGTTTTAAAAGCATTTTTAATTGGTTTAATAAGTACATGCAGTAATAACTCTAAGGGTAACTTACAGGAATTTTATACCACTGCAGATAGCAAATGTACTCCATTATAACATAGTCTATAAGGAAAAAACCCAACTGCAAAATGCAATTAAAAAAAAAAAATCAAACCCAACACTCACAATTGCTGAGGAAAAACAAGCAGGCAAACACATGTTTACAATATTACAACGATGTACAATACAGTACATGAATTTAAATAAGAATCAATGCAGCTTTTTTTTTTTTGCTTAAAAAAAAGATTTAGCCCTTCATGAGAGATTGAAAGTGAGTTTGTCAGACAAGGCACCTTTTGTTTCCTCTTTGCTTAAAATAAGTAGTGAAAAGCAGCAGGAACATTCTGACTATTTTTTCAGTAGTATACAAGTATCACATAGCGCTTCTCAGATTTTCACAAAAGGGTAAACTCTGAAGTTAACTTCACAGTAGGAACAAAGCCCTCTGCAAGTGCATTCTGTACAAGCAGAAAAACAAAGTCCTGGGGGTTACTGCATGCACAGCTTATGCAGAAACTACAAGCAAATTCTCAGACTAAGAAGTACTCTATAAACACCATTTGCATAAATTTCCGAACAAAGCCAACCAGTGAGATCTCCGCTGAGCAATCCAGATGGAAAGGCACAGGCAGAACTGATAAAGCACTACAGTAAGTGGGGCATTTTACCAGGCAGGTGTAGGGAGCTACTGCTGACACCATCAGCAACTTCAGCCTGAATCTGAGCAGAGCTCCGCGCCCGTGCTTCAAGGAACACACTCGTCTGGAGTCCGGAGCGCCTCGGCAGGAAAACAGCGAGCTCTGAGTGCTCCCATACGCTCAGACACCACCCGGCACACAGGGAAGTGAAAACCGCTTAGCCCTCCTGGAATATGTTGTCACAGGCTTTGGGGACAATGAAAAATCATACATGACACACTTCTCTTTCGTTGCAAAGGCAATAAGATCACTGTTGTTAAACAGCACTCCGGAGAAATAAGAACATCTTCGCATAAGTCTGTTAAAAGTACAAATTTAACATATGCAACTAAATTCAGCTTTTGCAACTGGATGTGTTTCTGACTGTTCTTAAGCTTCTTAAAAGAGGTCTCCCTATTTTATCTCGGTTCTTTCAGGACTAGAAAATCAATTTAACTTTACTTTGCCTTGGAAAAAGTGGTTCAATCCCTTTGAAAGGCTTTGCTGTACTGACTGTGACGTCTCCAAACAGAAAAACCCCCACACATTACCATGATGGGTGCAGAAACACAATTACCCTTCAGAAACCCTCCCTGCAGCCCAGACACAGAAATGCAAAACAAGGCTTACCACAGCTTGTTTCCAGATAGATTATGAGGATATAAACACAATTTGACCTCACCAGGACTAGTTATTTTTGTATAGCTGTTGCATCTTGTTTAAGGATTTTGTACACATAGGTTTTGACTTGCTAACTTTATTGATCAGTGCTCAAAGCACGAAAATCCTACACAGCAAACACTGTGATGTTTTCAGACATTATTTTTCAAGAAAAAAATTCTAATGAGTCTGTCAAGTGCCAATTTTGTAACTAGATGTCTGAAAAAAAACCCCAACAGCAACAATAACAAAAAACACCAACCAAAGTGACTGCCATGTAATTACTTAGCAGAGCAATGAAAAGCCCGATTTGGGTGGGTTTTAAGGTCATTTAGCACAGTGCGGGAAGTGCTAAAAGGTCACCAAGACAGTTTGCCTATTATTGAGCCTCTTAGAAACCGGGCACTACCCCGGGGTGCAGCAGGAGCTCCAATCAATGCACCGCTCGGGCCAGACCGCGAAAACACAAAGCTCCGCCAAAGCCCCGGGAAGAGGAGCGCTCTCCGGCGCCGAGCCGGGAGGGAAGGAGCGCGCTCCCACGCGGGCGGCCGGGAGGCTCGGGCGGCGGGGCAGTGCCTCCGCCCGGGGCTCGGACCGCCGGCGGCACCGCAGCGCCCGCCGTTACGCAACGCTCCCCCGCGACCTTGCGGGGAACTTCGGAGTCTTCCTCGGGGACGGACGCGCGAGCAGCATCACCCACACGGCTCCGGCAGCCGCCGGCGGGACCGCGGCACGGGCGGGAGGGGGCGCGGCTCAGAGCACCGGCGGGGCCGGACAGAGGGGGCTACGGAGCGCCGCGACCCGGGCGCGCAAACTTCAGCGGCGGCCGAGCAGAGCCTGCCGGAGCATGCGGGGGGAAGCGGGTGGGAAATCGTTCTCCCGCGGCGGTTTTCCTACCTGCGACACCAGCGGCACCAGCGTCTGCTCCACGGAGCGCGTGCGGATCTCCAGCCCGGCGTCCGCGCCCAGCCCGGACGAGGACGACGAGGAGACGCCGCTGCTGCTGCACGGGGACGTGGCCATAGCGGGGGAGCCGGGCCGGGACCCCCTCCAGCCGCGCCGCCGCCGCTGCGCTCCCGCACGGGCAGCCCGTGCCCGCCGCTCCCCTCACGCCGCCCCGCCCCCGGGCCGCCGCCCCCGCCCCGCGCCCGCCGAGGCTCCGCTGCCGCGCCGGGCGATGCCGCGCGCGCGCGCCGAGTCCCCCCCTCCCTCTCCCTCAGCGGCCCCTTCCCCGCCCCTCGGGACGGGACGGATTTAAAGCGGCAGCTCCCGCCCGCTCGCCTCCCGCCCCGCCGCGCTGCCAGCGCCGGGGATTGCCGCCTACCCTTCCCCGCCACTCCTTTCCCGCCGCCCTCCGCCCCACTTCGCAGCCGGCGGGGGAAGGGAACTGGGAATGGTCCCGCCACTGCCGCTCCCACCCGGAGTTTCCCCTCCGGTCTCACTTGGGGCGGGGGAAGGCGGAGGGTCCCTGCCCGAAGGGGGAAGCTGGAGCGGGCGGTGGCTGAGGGGCTCGGGTGGCCCCCGGGAGCGGCAGTCCGGGCCGTGGCCGGCGTTGGGCTGCAGCGGCACCGGCCGGCCCGGGGAGGCTGAGGGGCTCGGTCGGGAGGTGCGAGGCGCCGGTGTGGGGGCCCGGGAGCCGCTCTCTTCTGGGGAAGGGCTGCAGTCACGATTCGCCTACTCTTAGCATCCAGGGGGCTGATGAGGTGTCTCAAACTAAACGCCATCAGCTTCTCTCTTAGAAGCCTCTCGGCGAAGGGGAAAAAAGGCTTTTTTTCTGGCTTTGGGTGATTCGTATTCCATACCTGGCCGCTCTTAGAAAACAGTTATCGTGCTTATCCGGGTTTGCCCAGCCCTGGTGCTAAAGCAAGAATATCTGTGATTGATCTAGCAAAAAGAAGGCAAAAGTAATTCAAAGAAATAAAAGTGGTTTGGTTTGTGCTGTGGGGTTTGTTACGGGCTAAATTCACTTCTCCACTTTATTTAGTAACCTGTATTGAAAAGTATCTGTACATGGATGCTTACAGGTCCCATTTGACTTGTGTTTGGTACGGCTGATTCTTCTACAGGTTTGTCTGGCCAAGACTGTGGGCAGGGAGCGGAGCTCTTGTGGCTGCGATCCAAACCACCGAGGTGCGAAGCAGCTCCAGCCCTGGCTCAGCGCGGTGCTGTGCGGGAGCCAGCGAGCCCTGTGGAGGGTCCGACAGTAAATCACTTCCACGCAACTACTTCGTTTCCTAGTCAGAACTGGTGATTTGTGTTTGACTGCTCAGCTCTCGCACAACACAACTCTGTGATCGTATCTTTGGCTCTTTTTATGTTTTAGATCAGGGACTTGGTATCATTTTATGTCTTCGAAAAGATTTCTGACCCTTTTTGTATATAGCATCTTTTCCACAATTTTGAAATACAGACACAAGATAAAGGACAATATTTGTTGTCCTTTAGAGTCCTACGGACTTATCCATATTTATTAAAAAAGAAAATTGCCAGAGCTGCAAGCATAACACTAGATAACGATATGACCCTGTTCCTAGCTCTTCAGGAAATTGGTTTCCAACACGGTCTCATATTTTCTAAAATGACATCTTATATAACATCAAGTGTTTCAGGAGAGAACTGAAGGCTTAAACCTGCCATGGTACAAAAACATCTGAATGATGGTGTGGACTTGAAATAAATGCTAGTCATGCTTGATCAAAGTAGTGTAGAGCACACTCGAGATTTCTTGTTTTGTTTTTCTCCCAAACTTTTAATTTTCTTACAACACCTTTTGTTCTTTTTCAGATAATATGTTTTTATTTTTACTTCTCAATAGCCATATTCTAAGCTCTGGCAACAACTGCTTTCTTTTACATTTTGATAGAGTACTGAGGGCAGATATGGTTGCAGCCTCCCCAAGATTCTACACTGCTACAGGAGAGTTCTGGATCATGAGCAGAAACATCCACCAAAGTTCAGTAATGACTAGACAGGAGTGCATTCCTTTTCCCTCTTCCCCCTGTTATCCCCACTTATTGACTATTTTATGAATATTGCTGTAATGCAAATTAACTGTCATCAGCATATACAGATACAAATCTGTAATTCACGTCAGAAATGCACAGGAAGGACATGAACACTTGGATGCATACGCAGTTTATAATCTGACAATTTGTGTCCCTTAATTTCAAAGACAGCTGCCTGTTGTCTTCAACACAATAACAGATCAGACATTCCAGGAATGACATTTTCTCATTCGAAGCAGTGTTAGTAACAGAGGTTAATAATTAACTTTGAAGATTGTAGCCTATTTTTTAAAAAAAAAAAGAAACATTGAGTTTAAAAGTGGCAAAAATAGTTTAAAGATAATTTCTTACACTTACTGGACAATTTGTGTGAACTTTGCAATGCCTTTCTGCAGACAGAAGTCCTGTTCCCAATCTACCACTTTGTTTTACTGCTTGCATTTTTTTTTTCACTTGAGAAGCAGCGTTAGTGGGTGGTGCTAGTGACAACACTGTCTAGCTCTCCCAATTATCCTCCTCAGGTGCTTCCCGTTTTAAGCATGGAAACTACTGCTCTGCTTCTGGAATCCTGTGCTAGGCAAACAGACAGCATGTTGTAATGTTTTTAATATAACACCACACTAGCATGCTTCAGACTAATATCTTTAAAGGCACCTTGAGGAGTTCGTCAAACATCATAGCCTGGAGCTTAATTGTGCTTTTTAATTATGTTAAGACAATTTGAATGAGCCAGTATGATAGATTGCAACCACACCTTTGGCATGCCAACACATACCTCTGAGGGAGAACACTGTGCAATGCTCAGCAGTAGAACATTTAGCACACGATCCTCATCAGCCCACAAAAGCAGAAGCCTATCACCCCACAAAGAACATCCCTGGTGTTCTGCAGGCTGTGAGGACCACCCACTGGCCATGGCAGTCTCGTGTTTCCACTTGAGTTACGACTCGAGTTACCACTGTTCAACTCTGCCTTTGAACCTGCAAAGCATTTGAAGTATGGAGGACAGGAGTAATGCCTAATGCACTATATTTCTAACTTCATAACTTAGTCAGTAGTCAAGGGGAAGGAAATGATTCATATCCTCACAGCATTATGAACATTTCAATTTGGTCCTTGTGTTGTTTCCAGACTTCACTCAAGGACATGACACTTGCTTCTTTGTCCATGATCTCCCATGAGCTTAGGTCCTATGCTGGCGACAGGTTCCTACACGGAATGTAAGCCAGCTTTCCTTCATCCAGCTCTTCACTGTAATTGTTCCTATCTGAAGTAGCTTTTGTGGGAGACAGCATTACCACCTAGCACAGTGCTGTGCCAAAGTTCTCAGACAAAAGTGCTGCTCCCCAAACTCTGACATCCTGTCAAGGATGGCTGTTTTGAGCCTTTATGTGTACTTAAGCCTCTCACCGTGGATGCTGACCTCTTAGCTTTGATGAGAATTATATGAAACGTACTAATGAGCGTACTAAGCATATCTTATGCTGCCTGTGCCATGGCTTGTTTGCAGAAGCTGTCAGTCAGCCTCAGTTTGATGGAGCAGCTGGCACCTTAGCTAAGATGTGTGTGTTCCCTCGCCTGTATAAAGCAAAACGAGATCGGTAACTCTTAAACGGTTTAAATTTTTGCTAATCTGGCCATTTTGACCAGCATAAGGTTCAGCAGTGAACACAGAAGCCTTTTCCCCATGGAGAAACCTTCCTTAGGAAGCAGGTTATAGTTGTTCCATATGTGCTGTTGAGGCACATGCAGCAAAGCAGATGCCATTTAACCAGTGAAAACGGGTTTGGACTTGTGAGCTGTGAAGAGGAGCTTAGCAGTTTCTGTCCACAAGGAGCAGTTGGTCTAGGAAGCACAAACTGCAGGGAGAACAGGGAAATACTAGCAAAGGCCAGCTGACGAGATCAGAGGGATTTTTGGTCAATTTTGATAATGAGTGCTTTTCAACACATACTTACAATGAATAAGATATAGGAATTAGCTAAATTATTAACTCTTGGAGGATGAACTCCAAAGGGTAATTGGTCTCTATCCTCCCACAGAGAGCATCCCAAATATCCAGGGGTGAGAGGAAGCAGTGCCTCCATTGCTTCCTTATCTCCCAGCTGCAGTCTGGAAAGCAGAGCTGAGTGGGCTAAGTGTCAGATTGCTCCCTTTCTCTTTCCTCTAGGTGAGATTAAAGCTATAGCAGTGTGGGAGGGGAAAGCACATCAATCATCCTTCCAGATGAAATTTAGAAATCCACTTTAAGATTAAGCTTTTCCCTCGATTGCCTCTAGTTTCCTCTAAAATTTGACAAAGCCATATTTCTTTTTTTTTTTTTTTTCAGTGGGGATGTTTTGCAGGCAGCTTGTGAAATCAGTAATTTTAAAGACTGCTAAAAAATTTAGGCTTTTGAGAAATGTCAAAAGATGGGAGACAAGCATTGCATGAAATGTCTAATCCTGATTATTAGTGGTTATTAACTCCAAAGTGCATTACTTCTTTATAAAAACAATCAATCTTTTATGTTTGCTTCATGCCCCATAGTAAAAAGACTGCTTTTTTCTTTTTTTTTTTTTTTTTTTTTTTACATAGATAATATTTTATGTGACTCTACAGTGACTATATTTGTCATTTTGTGAATTTACTAGTTTCACAGTGGGATTGCAATAGTTATTACAAAAACTATGAAGAAGAGGGGATATAAAAATAATGGATAGATGTATCCAAAGGACTACAAGCTTGTGTCTATTTTTATCTGAAGGTTTCCCAGAGTAATGATATAATAATAATAATATATATATTCAATATATATATAATATCTGTGCCCATACAGCCAGAGGGTGATTTCAAGCTCTCTTTCCCTTTGCATTTACAAGGTGGTAGTTGTTAAAATCTTCAGCAAGTAACAGCTATTTGGCCATGCTACTAAATGTGGTACACCTCCAAAAAGCTTCTGTCCCCTTTGTCTGAGGAAAATGAGGAACCTTCTTTGGATGGTCAGAGGCTGAGAGCCCACCATGGCTTCACTGCCTCTTTTACAGAGCTCAAAAGAATACAATTACCTGTGCTAGTTCTCCAGGAAGCCTAAGGACACAGGGTTTTATCCCAGCACCATCAAGAGACTTCTGTAATAAGTAGCAGTTTTTGAGAACACATCTAGGCACAAAACATATGTTTCCTGTATCATGCTGAACACAAAGAGCACAGAAGCTTTAATCAACCAATCAAAATTAAAGAAAGAACATTAAAGTCAGGATCTGAAGGTAATATCCCACTTTTTCACTGATGTTTCCTACCAAAGCCACCTGCAGTTGTAAAAGATGTGTCTCTGAGGTAGGGAAGAGCAAGGGAACAATTTTCAATCCTTTAAAAATTTGCTTTTTTAATGATAATATGAGACTATATTGGCAAGAAAAGATGTAATGGATAATATATAATGGATACTGCTAGAGTTACCCAAGATTTCCATTGTAAGACCCATGCTTTTGGTTGAATATAAATATGCTGAATGCTGAATATGTTGAATATGAATATTATCCTGTATTTCGAGCTTCCTTGTGTTGTCCTTTAATATGTATTACTGATATATAGACTTGAGTCTTACACTGACATTGGTGTGACAGCTTTTGGAGGTGGAAAGTCTCATCAGTTTAGCTTCAGCTGTGAATTTGGCCTTATTTCAAAAGGACATCTGAAAATACTGATTCAGCTTGACCTGTAAGTAGGAATGAATGTGCAGTTTTGTAAAATCATACCCTAGGAACAGTAGAGTGAAGAATTCTTTTCAGACAAGCACTATATAGATTTATCAATGCATTGCTATACTCTTTGAAACCCAGTGCTGCTGTAACATCTCAGGCAAAATCCCCCAGGTGATCAGTTCCCAGATGTTAAGCAAAAGTTCTGCCTTCTTTCCTTGCACTCTCTGAAGTTCTTCTTTTGCATATACATATTTTTTCAAAGGACTGTGACTGAGGCTTATCCATTAGATCAAGGACCTTGCTCTAAACAGGAGCTAACACCAGTTTCAGAAGAAGGCATGAGCAGCCTTGCAATATGCAGATACAGGATAATCAACCCTCATTAAAGTCTTAAATTGACCTCTAGCTAGGATTGGGAATAAGCTTTTGATGCCAAATCTCTTATTGCTTTCAAATGCTAGCACTCAGTGGCATTTTGTTGTTTTTTTAACAGTTCCTACGGGTTATAAAATAAATATGGAGGATTAAAGGTTTGAAGAAATCTCTAGCCTGCAAAATCTTTAAGAGCATTTGCCACCTAGCAACAGCCAGGAATGTGCGTTTCCTTCAAACAATCTGCAATTGTGTGATTCAGAAAAAACCTCTACAGTGTTTATAACTGCAATTGTAACTTATGTAGGAAGGAAAAATGCAGCAAAAGGCTCTGGTTACATCACTGACAAAAGATTTCATTACCATAAGTGAAGTCCCTAACAGGGTGACAAATAATCAAGATTAAAAAGAATGTGTGAGACCAGCAGAAAGGGAAACAATGACATTCCCATTATAGCTGTGGCCTTTGCAATAAATGATATGTCAGCTTTTCCATTTTGAATTGTGCTGAATAACTTGGTGATTTTAATTCATCAGCAAATGAATACTTAGATTAGAAGCTATTTTCTTTTCAAATGTGCGTTTGCTAACTTAGTCATGCAATAAATACATCACTCCTTGAAAAGTGTGATAATATAGATACTGCTTATAGATGTTAATGATTTAAACCACAGATACTGTGTTAGTTTGCTCAGCTATGTGAGGAAAGTATGGGAATTATATGAGAGGAAGAATAATTGCTACATGCAAGAGCTGGCTGGCTATCAAAATCCTGTTGGTCTGCATTTTGTGATGTTAATGAGATAGTAGGGGAAAATAACACAGATGCTAATGCACATGGGTTTTATTTAGATGATTATCATGCATAAGTCTTTGCAACATCTAAGAATATACTTTATCGACTATCAGTTATCCCAGTTGCTCAATTTTCCTCCTTTTTTTTTTTTTTTTTTAATCTCCTTAAAGGAAAGAACCTGGGGATATCTAAGGACACTGCATCTTTCAGACCTCCCTGACCTCCAAACCATTGCATTTGTTAAGGAATTGTTAAATTAACCTGGATCTGTTCTAAAAATATCAGCAGCTTCTAGATTTGTGTTCATAGCATGAAAATTCCTTATTAACAGGATATTAAACCCCACTTTGTTTCAGTGTATGTTCTTTTTAAAACTTGGGTTGTAGTTTCACAGTTAACAAACCAACTTAAACCCAACAAAGACATTACTAATAGACTTTACTAACAAAATACTTCCAGTGCTAAAAGATATTGTTGCTAACCCCTTACAGGCAGCTGGTAGGATTCAATTCTGTTTCTGGCAGCAGGAGAGTGCATGCTGAAGTATCAGAATTGGAGCAGAAAATTGTAAGTGCAGCTGAAATGGAAGGGGAGGCGGCAAGCTATTGCCAAGGGAGCAAAAGGATTTTTGAAATAAGTACATTCAGTGAGTTTATACTAAATACTAAAAGTTCCAGAAAGCATAATGTAAATAACTGAAAATTTAGAGGCCTCTCTTTTTCAGTGGTGTTCAAAGTACTAAAAGCATTTCTTAGAACCTGACATTTGTACTGAATTGTCAGTGCAATATCAGCCATTTTTGGAAAACATTGTAATGTAGACAGGCCCTAATAGGCAAAAGTTTTGAAAGCAAAATGAGGTGTTGCAGTGCAAGGAGAACATTGACAGAATGGATTTTTGCTGTACTTACTAACAGTAGTCCTGACCTGGCAACTCTTCCATTGATGTACTTTGGAGTGGTGCCACGTGAGGACTGCACATTCAGGTGTGCTCGGGACACTGTTCATGTTCCTCAGCAGGAGCGAGTTTGCAGATCACAGGTGGAAAGCACTTAAAAGTCTAAACTTTCTTCTTTCACAGCTGCTCTATTATAGCAATCAGAATGTGAAATCTAATTGAGAGCTTTGGATAAGGAGAAAATGGTTTCCTAATCAATTTTTCTTTGGTCCTGCCATAAAGGACGGAAAAACCCCTGCTTCTCTGAAAAGAAGAGAAACCAATCTATGGCAGACAGTTTGTGTTTTCAGTTCCAGAATTCATGCCAGATATTTAGCCTACAAGTTGCTTCAGGATTCTGAAGACCTCCTTTACTGTCTATGCCTCTATATGTACCCATTTTGATTTCTCACAATGCTACGTATCTTACCAAGCAGCATAATTAGAAAAATATCACTCTACTTTAAAACTGTGTACCTTTTGAAACTTAAAATATTACAGAGTGATATGTAATTGATAATTATATCCTGATGGAATTGCTCCCTACTCTGTCTGACATGCTCAAATACTGGTACACATCAGGTAGGAAATCTCAGCCCTTCCAGCAGAAACTGCAGCAAGTGTATTTTATCTACCTCTGTGTCCTTCTCAGAAGTTATGATCAAGGTGCCAAGGGGATACAGCAAATGATAATATTCTTTTAGCTCTAGCAGAACTTATCCTTGACTTTGAAAGACAGATGATTAAGATTCACATTTTTTTTTAAAATGGGCACAGCAGAGGCAATACATAAAGTGAAAATCCACCTAGATTAGTGTAGCCTGGTGTACAGGTCACACATGTAGCTTTCATAACCTGATTTGAATCTCTGCTTAGCCAGCTTCAGATCATGTTCTTGAAACTAAATTCCCATTTCTCATCTGCTTGTTTAGCTATGGATG